>NW_028274810.1:144814628-146085342 GCF_037043125.1 Eumetopias jubatus
TAATAAATAAGCACCTGCCAAAGCCAGCTTATGCTCTTAGGGTTTCTGGTGAATCCTGCAGACACGGATTTTCTGCTCTGATGACTGCACGAGATAAAGCTCAAGGCCCAACCAAGATGACAAATCAACTTCATTGTAGACTCTATATATAAAGCTGGGGTCACAGAGGGCTACATAAGCGATGAAAGTGTGAATTAAAAACAGTCCTCCTAGAGAACCTCTCGTGATAGAACAGTTCTGGATCTTGATTGCAATGGTGGTTACAAGAATCTGCATATGTGATAAAACTGCACAGAACTATACACACATAAACACAAAGGGGTACAGGGAGAACTGCTGAATCTGAATACAGCTGTGGATTGTACTGATGTCAATTTCCTGGTTTCGATACTGTGCTATAGTTATGCGGGAAGTTACGCAAGACTTGAACTGACAAAACTCCTAGAAGAAAATATAGGGTGTAAGCTCTTTGGCATCAGTCTTGGCAATGATTTCCTGGATTTGACCCCCAATCAAAAGGCAACAAAAGCAAAAATAAATAAGTGGGAGTATATCAAACCAAAAAGCTTCTGCTCAGCAAAGAAAATTATCAACAAGATGAAAAGACAACCTGTGGGACAGGAGATAATTTTGCAAACCATGTGTCTGGTAAGGAGTTATATCCCAAATATACAAGGAACTCACACAGCTAAATAGCAAAACCATAAATAACCAATTTAAAGAGGGGCAAAGGATCTGAAATAAACATCCTTCCAAAGACATACAAATGGCCAACAGGCAGATGAAAAAGCGCTCAGTTTAGGGCAGTGAAAATACTCTGTATGTTAATTATGGATACGTATCATATGTTATTCATCTGTCCAAATCTACAGAATGTATAACACCAAGAGTGTAAACCGCGGACTCTGGGTGATTATGATGCATCGGTGTGGTTCCATCAATTCTAACTATGTACAACTCTGGTGGGTGGGGGATGTTAGTAAGGCTCAGAAATACTGAGCTAAACAAAAAGGGAGAATAAACTAAAAGAAATAGAGGGAAGGAAATAAGAACAGAAATCAATGAAATAAAAAAGACAGGGAAGGATCAACAAAGCCTAAAACAGAATAAACCTCTAAAGACAGAAGACCTAAGAGACTAAATTTGCAATTAAAAAAACCGACAACTATAATGCCGTGGAGGTTAAACAGATAAGAGGATATTAGAAAGATTTCTAGGAACAGAGATCTCGCCACTTACTGAGGAAAACAAATCTCTCCTCTAACTTATCACTGTCCCTAAACATAGTTCTTATCCTTTTCATCATGGGATTAATATAAAGGTTGCCCTCTCAATTTCTCCCACCAGATACAATGCTACTTCTCCTTTTGTAATTCTTTTTCTATGTAAAAATGACTACTTTAAAACTATATCCTGACAGTTAAAACTACTGGTAATGTAATAACTAGTGAAAAGCAACCAAGTGCTTCCTTATTCCATACCTTACTCAAGACTGTCAAAACTCTATCTTCCTATCTCAATGGCCAATAAGCAAATTTGCATTCATTCATTCAAAGAATATTTAATGAGCACTGCATGCTAGACCCTATGACAGACCTTAGGAATACTGGGTCCCTCTGTGGTCCCTGGCCTAATACAGTTTCTAGTCTAGTTGGGGCTTTACAGGCAATTGCAAAAACACTTAATGCTATAACAGGTTAGGTATAGAATACAATTGGAAGCACACAAATGGGACCCCTGACCCAGACCTAGGGGGCCCAGAAAAAAGGAAGCAACATTTAAAGGAGTTCAGAAAAGCCCAATCTCATTTCATATAATACAAAAATTAAAAAAAAAATATTTCAGGCAGAGGAAACAATAGGTTCAAAGGTCCAGAGGTGTGAGAAAGCAGCATACCCAGAAACTTTGAAAATATTCTGAAAGGTTGGTGTGGCGAGAAGTATGGAAGGAAGTAAAGCCACAGGCTAGTGAAGCTTCAAGTCATAGGCCCTTCCATCACAAAGTGTCTGAGAACCGCACCAGGCCCAGCCTTTGGGGGTGGAGAGGTACAGCCCACAGGTCAGGCTTGCCTAGCAAATTGGCATTCCCTCCTCTGCCATAGAGGTTACAGAAATTATGTGGCAGCACAGTAGTTAAGACCTAGAGAAAGACCTGAGTTTCTGTCTTAATTATAAGAACCAGCTGAGATAAGGAGCCTAGCATAGAACTTGCCACATCATAAAAACCTCAGTAACTGTTAGAAAAAAAATTATCCTACTTTGATTCTCTCTCCAGCCTCTGTATAAAATATTAAATAGCAATGAAATGATTAGAAAGTGAGAGGAAGACTCCCTGGATAAAGCACACATTCGGATTCTGAAAAAGCAAAAGCCTAAGCAAACAGCACCATTGACCCTCCATTGAATTAATCAAACTGAGTGAATTCTACCCATGTTTTCTAATTTGATCTGTTTCATCAATCTAAAAACATTTTAATAGCATTCTGGGTTAGTTTGTAATAAATCCCCGACTTTCTAAGACAGGAAACAGTTTGTCCTGGACAATTTAGACCAATTAAAAATATAGTTGCATCTTTAAAAAACACATTTTCTTCAACAATTTTTTAGCCTCCTGAGATATCAAACCCAGGAAACAATGTATTCCTGTACATTTTCCCAAGTATAAAATTTAACTTACTGTTACAAATAATATAGGTAGGCCATTTGGCTTATTAGTTTAGGTTAATATAAAGATGAAATGTAAGAATTAGCTCTTATTCACAAACTTCACAAGTTTGGTTTGAGTTTTCTCTGATAGAAATGAATACAGGGTAATTTTTTTCAGACTTAGATAATAAAATCTAATTTTTCTTTCTAATTACATGATCCATATGACTTATTTTCAATTCCTTAACATCAGAATACATTCAGTGGTGCATTGATTTACCTCATTTTCCACAAAGTACTTGATGTTTTTCTCAACTTGAAATACTCCCTCATCTTTATTTTTTAAAGCATAAGATGCCCATTTTGTTTCATGCATACTTGAAACCTATTCTGGCCATTATAAAACATTCAAAGTACTTTATTTTTCAATACTAAATTAAAAAAAACATTCAAAATGTTTTCATTCAAATACCATATATTAATTTTTATTAAGCACTCTGAGAGCAAGATGTCTTGTGAAAGATGTATTTAACTAGATCTTCTTTAAAGGTATAAATACATACAGTCACAATATAAAGATAATTTATTTTCAATTTTTCAAATACTGGAAATCATTTTACAACTTTTAAAATGTGATATTCCCTAAGTAAGTGACTTTTAAGTTAAAAATAGTCTGTTAGGAGTAAAAACAATTTGACTTCAAAACCGAAAGCAAAAATACATTTTAATCAAGAGAGCTTTGATTTAGTGCACTACATTTTCACAGCATAAAAAACAACTGCAAAATTATCAGAGCAAAGAATTCTAATAAAATGGTACTTTACTAGAGAACTCATCAGAGGAAAAGAACTTTGTGGCTTTAGTGAGGATCAGGATGCCTAATATTAATAACGTCTACCTTACAAAATAAAATGAACCTAAGTGTCCATCAACGGATGAATGGATAAAGATGTGATATACACATACATGCAATGGAATATTATTCAGCCATAAAGAGACACACACACGCACACGCACAGAAATCATTTGCAACAGCATGGATGGACCTTAAAGACATTATGCTAAGTCAGAGAAAAACAAATACTGTTATGATCTCATCTATATGTGCAATCGAAAACAAAACAGAGAGATCAGAGAAAGAAATCAGACTTATGGTTATCAGGGGCCAGGGGCAGGGAAGGGGGAATTGGAGAAACATGGTCAAAAGGTACAAACTTCCAGTTCTAACACGTATCAGTGCTAGGGATGTAATGTACATGATAACTACAGCTAACACTACTGTAGGACTCTTGTAAGAGAGTAAATCTTAAGAGTTCTCATCACAAGGGGAATTTTTTTCTTTATTTTTTTTAAGATTTTATTTATTTATTTATTTATTTATTTATTTGAGAGAGAGAGAGAGAGAGAGACAGCAAGAGAGGAAACAGAAGCAGCGGGAGTGGGAGAGGGAGAAGCAGGCTTCCCGTGGACCAGGGAGCCCGATGCGGGGCTCGATCCCAGGACCCTGGGATCATGACCTGAGCCGAAGGCAGACGCTTAACGACTGAGCCACCCAAGTGCCCCTTTTCCTTTATTCATCTTTTCTTTTTATTGTATCTATATGAAAAGATGAGTATTAGCCGAATCTATGGTCTCAATCATTTCACAATATATGTAAATCAAACCATCATTCTGTACATCTTACGGTGATGTATGTCAATTATTTCTCAATAAAACTGGAAAAAATCAATATATATCAAACTTATAAGATGAATAAGTAGTTTTGGGGATCTAGTGCACAGCATAGTGATGATAGTTAACGGTATATACTAAGAAAATAGATCTTAAGAAATCTCATAAGAAAGATAACTAAAATGATGGATGTGTGAATTAGCTTGATTGTGGTAATAATTTCAAAATACATATCAAATGATCACTTTGTATACCTTAAACATACACAATTTTTATTTCTCAATTTATCTCAATAAAGCTGGAAGAAAATACATGAAAATATCTTAAGAAAGCTTATATTGTTTCACTTCCTAATTTTTTCCTAGAAATATTTGATATCATAAATAGAATAAGATTTTCTTGTCTTAAATCCACATACCTCTAAAAGCTCTATGAACTTTGCTCTTTCTCCTTATTACAGTCTTTAAGACCTTTTAGCAATTCAAATCAGGAAAGGGGGTGAGTCAAGATGCCCATAACCTCCTTGCCCTTAACACACAAAGCTGCTTTATTGGCTAAAATGTAGGAGTTATAATTGTAATTGCTTTGCCCTTCCGAAACTCATCTCCCATACCATTTGAACCATTCAGCAGGTGGTGTAGGAGGATAAACTAAAGTCTGCAATAGTTGGTCAATAATATAATCATAAGGAACCAAAGAAGACTTTAAGTATATAACAGGAAACACAGCTTTAATGTTTTCCTTTTTAAATTGATTTAGTCTGGGTCAGGCCTTTTGTATGTTTACATAAGGAACAGCTCATGTTGAACCATTTATACTGCTCACTGCTGAACAGGCAAATCTTGGGAGCTCACTGTAAAGAAATAAAATTCATTACTTACAGCTCAGTTGAGATCTACAGAACGTTAAATAAGCCAGAAAATAGTAATGTAAAAAGAAGTAAAATTTATATACCTTGATTCAATTAAATTAATCTCCATTTTTATCACCAAGTTTCTATAGCGACAGTAATTTTGAAAGTATACCGGGGAGGGGATATAAATAGTTGACCATCAGGCTGATGACTACTGCTGATTTTCATGACCAGTGACTTAGGGCAGGGGTTCTCATCCTCAGAGTGCAGAAGAACCACCTGAGTGCTTGTTAAAAATGTTAAGTTCCCACCTGCAGAAATTCTGATTCAGCAGGTCTGGACTGGGACTGAGGAATATGCCTTCTCCCTTGTTTGTTTGTTTCTTTGAATATAAACTAGCATTTTTATTGATTTTAAAACCAAATTCTAATACTGAGAGCATCGCTTCTTTGACCTGGAACATCATAAGTCATATCTGAAGTAAAAGGAGCAAGGACAAGAACCAGTAAATCCAAGGCTATTTCTTTTATAAAACAGAGAATTAAGACTTGTCCTGCTTCCTTCACAGAGTTGTTTAGAGGAAGCATCTCTTCTCTTCAAGGCCAAGATCTCATTAATTCACTTCACCCTTGAAAGCTGAGTCAGGGTCTATTTTCTCACCTCTATGTACTTAGCATTAGGCCTTGGCCCACAGTAGGCTTTTAATATATGAAGCTGAATAAATAACAAATATTCTTCTTTCTTTCCTTCATTTCCCTTGGGGACTAGAAGCAATCATCATTCCTTTTTCTCTCCTGTATCTTGAACCTTCAGACAAAACTATGTTGAAGTCAATCTCCTTGGAAGAGAGAGAGGCTCTGCCCAAGACTCTGCGTCCTCTCCAGCTACTACCCTTTCTCTCACAGTCCCTTTTAACCAGAAACTTATCTTTCTCTCAGTATTTCTATTTTCTCACAATTTATTTTCTCTAACCAAGAACAATCAGGTTATCACCCCTCCTTCTCCTCTGAAATTTTCCTGCAAAAAATCCCCAACCATTTTCTAATTATCAGATCCAGTGGATGACTTTTAGTCATTAACTCACCTAACTTTTCTGGGTATTTGACAATTCAAAATGGTAGTAGAGCATGCTGGTGACAAGCACAGACTGCACACTGAGCTGCCTGGATGGATCATTCTAGCTCTGCCAGTTACCATTGGGTATCTTTGAGAAAAATTATATTTTCTGTGCTTCATTTTATTTATCTGAAAACTGATATAAATAGTTGCATGAACTCCTTCATGCAAAGTAATACCTGACACAGAGTAAATGATTAATATATATTGGAAGCTATTATTATAATAATCTTTCTCATTATTAAAATTTTCTTCCATGACCTTGTGTGCTTCCACACTCCCTCAACTGTCCCTCTTTAATCTCCTTTATTGGATTCTTTTCTTCTGTTTACCCCTTCAATACTAGTGACTTCTAGGGCTCCATCTTCAGATTTTATGTTTTATATACATTCAGTAGGACAACTGATTCACAAATGCCAGTATATGTACTTCTCAATTGTATCTCCAAGGAAGGAGCTAGGTTTCCTAGGATCCCCTTACACTTTCTGGCCCAGCCCATTTTATGATAAATGGCATACATCTGAAAGACAGTTGGCTACCACTAGAGTTCCATGGTCAAAGAAAGCGCAGTATAATTAAACTGTATTAAGAACATGAATTTTATTTTTTTTATTTTTTACGATTTTATTTTTAAGTAATCTCTACACCCAATGTAGGGCTCGAACTTATAAGCCCAAGATCAAGGGTCACGTGTTCTGCTGATTGATTGGGTCAGCCAGGCACCCCAAGAGAATGAATCTTAATGTCACAATTATACTCAAAGTCTGGTTCTACCATTTACAAGGTATATATCCTTGGAGAAGTCAGCTAACTCAGTGAATATCAGTAACCTCTCTAAGGGTATAGTGGTACATAGCTACATAGGATTTCTTTGGGATTAAATCTGGTAATTTTAATTAACATGTTTACTAACCATTCAGGACACCTGGTTAATGTTATTACTACAGTGGATAAGAAAGAAGCCACTGGTCTCACCTATAAAATCCAAAAGTATACTGAGGATACAGAGACTTCAGTTTAAACAAATAGGCCCTATCATTCCTTGAGTATAAACAGAACATTATGTAAGAAAATGATTTCTCGGGGTGCCTGGGTGGCTCAGTCGTTAAGCGTCTGCTTTCTGCTCAGGTCATGGTCCCAGGGTCCTGGGATTGAGCCCCGTATCGGGCTCCCTGCTCCGCGGGAAGCCTGCTTCTCCCTCTCCCACTCCCCCTGCTTGTGTTCCCTCTCTTGCTGTGTCTCTCTCTGTCAAATAAATAAAATCTTAAAAAAAAAAAAAAAGAAAAATGATTTCTCTAGATTTCTAGTCCAAGTGATAAAATGAACACTAAAACATTCATCATGTATTTCACATTCTCAAAAGAAAAGAAGGGATTTATGAGAATAAAGGAGGAAAAACAGAGTTATCCAATTACTAAATTATTTTTTAAGAATTTCCTAACTTTCAGGGGCACCTGGGTGGCTCAGGTGGTTAAGCGACTGTCTTTGGCTCAGGTCATGATCCTGGAGTCCTGGGATCGAGTCCTGCACTGGGCTCCCTGCTCAGCAGGGAGTCTGCTTCTCCCTCTGACCCTACCCCCTCTCATGTACTCTTTCTCTCTTGTTCTCGCTCTCTCAAATAAATAAATAAAATCTTTAAAAAAACTATAAAAAAATTTCACAACTTTCTGAAACTAAAATCCATTTTTAATTAATACAAACTTTTTAATAAATAAGAAATTTTACATTAACAAATGGTTTTATGATAGGGCAAAAATAAAACTCACCTTTTTTCACTTATACAAATAATAAATGATCATGTGCACAAATCACAAAATTTGAGATAAAGTAATAATGACATGACAGCAGAATTTACCAGTTCTTTTTGTTATGGGTAAATTATAGTTTAAAGCTTCTCAAAATATTCTCACTGGTTAAGAAAATAAGAAGCTAGATTTTCACATTCTATCTTAAGGAAAATATGAGCTTTGAAGTTTTTTTTGTTTTTTTTTTTTTTCTCCAGCAACAGTCAGAACTGGAGCTGGTAAGTCCTCTTGCTCACAAGTGTTATAAATGGGGTATATATTTACAAGACGATTTAAGAAGATATACACTATACAGTGTATGGTCAAAGTGAAAAGTATACCAAACTATCCCAAACAACTCTCATCACCTAAAGAAATGAATTAACTGAACATGCACTGCACTGAAAAATTTGTTGATGTGATCAAAGAACCCCTATGTGATCTCAGAGAAATTACTGAGATACACTACAATATAGAGAAATGAATATGCTACTTCAATTTCATAAACTAATTATGTTACTGATCTATTTTTTAAAGATTTATTTATTTTAGAGAGAAAAAGAGAGAGAGAGCAAGAGGGAGAGAGCATGGGGGAAGGGGGAGAGGGAGAGAGAGAATCTCAAGCAGGCTCCCTGCTGAGCATGCAACCCGCTATGGGCTCAGTCTCACGACCCTGAGATCATGACCTGAGCTGAAATCAAGAGTTGGGTGCTTAACGGAATGAACCACCCAAGCACCCCTTTGTCACTGATCTTTAACAATACTGATTATTCATTTATCAGAAGGTTTTTGAGCATGCAAGGATAGAAAGTGATCTATATTAAAAGTTGTATGAATTAACTAAGAATAAATCAAGCCAAACCTACTCGTTTTTTGGTTTAATGATAACATTGAGAAAATAACATCACTATTATAAAAATGTTATAAAGATGTGCGAATGACTAAGTTTAGATACTTTTAAAAATATATTGGAGAAATACAGACTTGACAGAAACCTAGTAAAATGGATTTAGAGCTGGCTTAATACCAAATCCAAATAATAACTATTTGGAGTCAAGTTCCTAATAACATGACAGAGGATTTGGCTCAATTCAACAGTTTTTATCATTAATTTTAATGAATTCGTATAAATCAGTCTTATCAAATTTTCAAATGACAGTTATATATATAATATTATATCTCAAAATACTAGAACAGAGTCAAAACTAATAAGACGAAATTTAAGAGGAACAAATGCAAAATTCCATACATAGGTTCAAATAGCCGACTCTACAAGTACAGGATGTGAAAGGGATTGCTTGACAACACTTCACAAAAACAACAACAACAACAGAAAGCCTAGAAAAGTTAGGCTGGCTTATGAGAAAGAAAAGAAATATCAAAACCATTGTCAAATGTCATTGTAGCCTTTTAATTTTTAAGTAGCATAACACACCACACATATACTATGAAGTTTCACAGGATTAGGCAAGCTCATTCCTTATTACACTAACAAAGTAGTGCAATTCTTAAATACTATGCTTCCATTAATTTTTAAACATTAAATTTTAGAATGAATTGTATTTGAATAGTTTCAATTCAAATAATAATATGCAATAATTCCTTGACAACATGAGATCAAAGAGGTTTTTTTTTTTAGAATGTTACAATATTATATTACAGGTGTGCTTGCATAAAATCCTCACAGATATCCAAAACATGCAACTACATGGAATAAAAGTTAACCTCATTTATGTATTAGAACCTAGAATGGTCTTACTTAGCAGTGTATTTTACTGTAATACCCACAGAGGTGACTTTGAAAATGTAATATGTAGTAAAATCCTGCATTCTTTAGGTTTATTTAAATTTCATCTCTCTAGGCTTCTAAAGATGGTAATACAATAAATAGATGCAATTTATAATGTGTCTTTATTAAAGAAATAGACGTCCTACTTGCTTCTAATGTTTCTACAACATATCTCTGGCAACATTCCTGATTTATGATTCTTCTATAAAATCTACCATGGCTGCAAATCAACTCCTATTATATAAATCATGAACCATCCAGACTTTATTCCAACTGTGTTAACATCCTTTTATCATTCAGATATTCTTCAAATCTTTATTCAATTTTTTTTCATTTTGTTTACTCAAAATAATTGGTCTTGTTAGTTGGTGGGCTCCCTATCTATTTCTAAATCCAATTTGAGTATCCTATTTGAAACTTTCTGTAAAATTCTCCATTTTAACATTCCCTCTTTACTAATCCATCATTATCCATCATCTCCTAGTCTTAAAATTATGTTTACAAAAATAGACTTCCTTTCAAAAATCATTTAAATCAGGATTCAGAATTGGCTCCCCTTTATTCAAAATCTCCATTAATGATTTTCAGCAGTAACAGCAGTATTTAATCACACTGGTAAAGAATTAAAAATGAAGCTCTGAAAGACTAATGACACAGAGAAATGTTTATACTACATTATTAGATAGGAAAAACAAGTTCTTACTACCTTTATAAATATGTTCTGTAATAAGGAAAAAGCCTTTAGCGTTATAAAAGTATTTCTAAAAAAGCAAACTGCAGCTGAATTAGATGGACCACATGTGGCATAGTCCTCATAGTAAGTTGCTTGGGAAATCTTTGATATGGTTTCTAACAAAGCCATTTCCATTTATCTCTTACTAAATTCATTTTTATTAGTATGCCTAATCCTTTCACTTAAACCTTTTTCTCTTTAATTACCTTATTTTATTCCACATCATCCTGAATCTCTTATGAAATTATTAAGCATTTTGTAATACAAAATATACAAGTAGACACAGTAATATTAATAATACCACTTTAATTTGTGTACAGTGTAATGGTTTGCAAAGGTCTTTTCAATATCATCTTAGGTAAATCACCACCCACAGGATGTGATATATAGACTTGATTTTGCAGATGCTGATGATTTAGGTAAGGAGGCTGGGTAAAGGCAGAGTCCAAACTGGAAGCCATACCTTCTAGCTATAAATTCAGAATTTTCTATACTTAACAATAGGAGAACTGTTTTTCAAATTAAAACATAAGATTATACTTTTCTATAAATGTATATAGATGGGTGAAAAACTGAGAGATTTCAAATTAAATAAAGACAGTATTTCCAAGGTTATAGACTAGAGCAGATTTACAATACGACATTTGATAGGGGAGGGAAGCCTTTAGACTTGGTATGTAACAGCTCCTTTTTTAAAAAGATGTTGTCATATTATTTGAGCTGCTTCAGACTAATAATTATTACAAAATTGGGGACCAGGAGTCAAGATTCTCAAATTTATGTAAAATAAACATTAAGTAACACTCTATTTGTAAAGGAAAATAGTAGTTTTAAAAAAATGCATCAATAGTTTGGGAAATCTCCTTATCTGTGATCTTAAAAATATGAATATCTCAACATGCAAAATAATCAGAAAAAAGATGGTTTAAGGCCAGGTACCAATCAACAACCTTCTAGTCAGTAATCAGTACATAGTCTCACATTTGATTTAACAGTCTGGTATGTCCTCCCTATTGTAGGGCAGGGTGCTATGATAGAAGTATCAGCATGTATTAGAGGGCACATATCTACACATCTAACCATACTAGGCCATCACAGCATTGAAGTATTGCCTCTAGTTGTACAGAGCAAATACTTTTACCTAAGGGCCTTCCACTCACTTCTAGTCCTAAGACAACCTTGTTTGTAGTACCTAATATAACAGTACTAAGAAAAAAATAAATAAAACAAACAAAAAACCAGTTTTAATGCTGTGTTTTTATCAGAATGTAGAGCAATGGCAACTCTCACATTGAGCTACTGGAAAGGTAAGCCTGGCATAATCACTTTGAAGAATAATTTGGTGATACATAGGTGCACTGAAGCTATGCCTAACCTAGGACTTAGCAATTCCATTCCTAGATATATACCCTAGAGCCCAAGCTGTACAATACAATAGCCACTAGCTGCAAGTGTCTATTGAAAATTAAGTCAATTAAAATTCAACACAATTTTTAAAATTGAGTTCCTTAGATGTAGCCATCACAGTTTAAGTGCTCAACAGTCACATTCAGCTAGTGGCTACTATATTAGAGCAGTTACAGGACATTTCCATGATCACAGGAAGTTCTTTTATAAAGCACCACTCTAGAGAAGATATTATATATGTATACAAGGAGAATACTGAAGAATATTCATCACTGTATGTGATAGAGAAAAAGTGAAAACTTCAATGTCCATTATTAGAGGAAAAGATAAAATAGCTGGCATACTGAAGCAATGGACAATTAAACAGAAGTAAAAATCCACGAATGAGATCAGGAATATCTGAATGGTAAGTCTTAACATGCATAAAGGTAGAGTTTCCAAAAAAAAAAAAAAAAAGCCAAGATGCAAAACAGAGGTAGGTAATGGGTATACAATGTACTTTCTTATTTTGTATATTGTTCTGACATAGTTGCTTCAATAAAAAGGCTAAAGAATACTATTTTGATTACTACAGCTCTGTAGTAGATTTTGAAATCTAGGATTATGATACCTCCAGCTCTGTTCTTTTTTTCTTTTCTTTTTTTTATTTCATTTTTTTTCTTCTATTTTTTAAATTTTTATTCAGCTCTGTTCTTCAGATTGCTTTGGCTATTCAGGTCTTCTGTGGTTATATACAAATTTCAGGACTGTTTGTTCTAGTTCTGTGAAAATGCTATGCTATTTTGATAGGGATTGCATTAAACCTATAAATTGCTTTGGGTAGTGGGGATATTTTAGAAATATTCCATGAGCATGGAATATCTTTCCATTTGTGTCATCTTCAATTCTTTCATCACTGGTTTATAGTTTTTGGAGTATAGGTCTTTCACCTCCTTGGTTAAGTTTATTTCTAGGTATTTTATTCTTTTGGTGCAATTGTAAATGGGATTGTTTTCTTAATTTTTCTTTCTGCTTGTTCATTACTGTACAAATATAAGAGATTTCTATGTGATAATTTTGTAACCTGCAACTTTACTAAATTCATTTATCAGTTCTAGTTGTTTTTTGGTGGACTCTTTAGGGTTTTCTATATATATTATCATGTCATCTGCAAATAGTGAGTTTTACTTCTTCCTTGCCAATTTGGATGCCTTTTACCTCTTTGCCTTCCTTGCCTGACTGCTATGTCTAGGACTTCCAATACTATGTTGGATAAAGTGGTGAGTGGCATTCTTTGTCTCGTTGCTGATCTTAGAGGAAAAAGTCTCAGTTTTCCACTACTGAGCACAATGTTAGCTGTGGGTTTTTCATATATGGCCTTTATTATATTGAGGTATGTTTCCTTTAAACCTACTTTGTTGAGAGCTTTAATCATGAATGTATGTTGTACTTTGTCAAATGTTTTTTCGGCATCTATCGAGATGATCATGTGTTTTTTATCCTTTCTCTTGTTAATGTGATGTATCATGTTGCTTGATTTGTAAATATTAAAACACTCTTGCATCCCTGCAATAAATCCCACCTGATAGTGGTTAATGACTTTTTCTAGTGTAGTGCTGGATTTGGTTTGCTAATATTTTGTTGAGGATTTTTGCATCTACGTTCACCTGAGATATTGGCCTGTAGTTTTCTTTTTTTGTAGAGTCTTTATCTGATTTTGGTGTCACGGTAATGCTAGTCTTGTAGAATGAATTTGGAAGCTTTTGTTTTCTGTTTTTTGGAATAGTTTGAGAAGTATAGGTATTAACTCTTCTTTAAATGTTTAAATGTTGGGTGCCTGGGTGGCCCAGTCGGTTAAGCGTCTGCCTTTGGCTCAGGTCATGATCCCAGGGTCCTGGGATTGAGCGCCACATCAGGCTCCCTGCTCAGCAGGGAGTCTGCTTCTCCCCCTCCCTCTAACCCTCCCCCCGCTTGTACTTTTGCTATCTCTCTCTCTCAAATGAATAAATAAAAAATCTTTAAAAAAATGTTTAAATATTAAAAGCAAAATTAAGTCATTGGGACTACATCAAAATAAAAAGCTTTTACACAGCAAAAGAAATCATCAACAAAACAAAAAGGCAACCTACTGAATGGGGGAAGATATTTACAAATGATGTATCTAATAAAGGGTTAATACCCAAAATATATAATATTTTCAGCCTAGGGCTGAAGTGAAAAATCAAAGGAGATAAAATGTGTGAAAGTACTCTGTAAACTATAAAATGCTATGAAATGTTAGAGTTATACAACTCAACACCCAAAAAACCAAATAACCGAATTTAAAAAAATAGACAGAGGACATGCACAGACATATTTCCCAAACAAGACAGAGATGGCCAACAAACACATGAAAAGATGCTCAACATCACTATTAGGGAAATGCAATTCAAAACCACAATGACATATCACCTCATACTTGTCAGAATGGCTAAAATCCAAAACACAAGAAATAATGAGTGTTGACGGGGATGTGCAGGGAGGGGAACCTTCTTGCACTATTGGTGGGAATGCAAAACTGGTGCAGCCACTGTGGAAAACAGTATGAAGGTTCCTCAAAAAATTAAGAATAAAATTACCATATGATCCAGTAATTCCACGACTGAGTATTTACCAGTAGAATACAAAAATACTAATTTGAAAAGATATATTCACCCCTCTTGCAGCATTATTTACAACAGCCGAGATAGTGAAGCAACCAAAATGTCCACTGATAGATGGATGGATAAAGAAGATGTGGTATACATACACAATGGAATATTACTCAGTCAAAAAAAAAAAATGAAATCTTGCCATTTGGAGCAACATGGGTGGACCCACAGGGTATACTTCTAAGTGAAGTAAGTCAATCAGAGAAAGACAAATACCACATGATTTCAGTCATCTGTGAAAATTAAGAAATAAAGAAAAAAGAGACAAAAAAAAAACCAGACACTTAAATATAGAGAACAAACTGGTGTTTGCCAGAGGGGAGCTGGGTGAGGGGCTGGGTGAAATAGGTGATGGGGATTATGGTGATGAGCACTGAGTAATGTACAGAATTCTTGAATTACTACACTGTTCACCTGAAACATAATACTATGTTAATTAACCTTGAATTAAAAAAAGGGGGGGCCAAGCAGAATCACAATGTAGTGGTTAAGATCTGTATGATCTTGGGGCAACCATGAGCTTCATTTTCTCTTCTGTGAAATGTGAATTAATAGTATGAAGGAGTGCCTAGGGCTGAAGTGAAAAATCAAAGGAGATAAAATGTGTGAAAGTATTCTGTAAACTATAAAATGCTATGAAATGTTAGTATTAAATAGGGCTTAAACTACAAACTGGAAATTATCTGGGAATTTTAAAGTTATATAAACCATCTGAGTAGGCTGGATTTTTTTTTTACGGTATATTAAAAAATTACAATTTCTTAGTTTGTCAGTGACATTTTACTTAACTTTGCATAAGGACTGAAGGTGCAATTCTTTCCCCAATTTAACCAATATAGAACAGCCAAAGTAATTACTTTAAAAATATTCATTATAATAATTATAACAGCTAATATGGGTAAGTATTCAGTAAATATTTCTGAATACTATGTGCCAGTCAAATTCAGATGCTTTGCATGTATTAATTTATTTAATCCTCATAACAATCCTATAAAGTAGGTAGTATTATCCCTGCATTGCAGATTAGGAATTTTAGGCAGTTAAGTATCTTATGTTAACCAAGGACATTCTGTTAGTGAGTGAAAACCTGAAACTTGAATCCAGGCAGTCTGGTACCAGAATCTGTGCTCTTCAAATACTTATTATATGGTTGGCACTGTGTTTAATCCTCCAAAAATAGTGCAAACCTGGTCAGAAATACTCAGAACCTCCCCATTCACCGAGGCAATGAAGCACAAACTCCTTAACCAGGAATTCAAGGCTTCTACAACCTGATCACCATCACTTTTCCCTACCTCTCTCTCATTACACCCCTATAACCAACCCTCTGCTACAACAAGAAGACGGCTCATGTCTCTAAATGTACTTGCCTTCCTTCTTTGACCCCTTCTTTCCCTCTACCTGGCATATTTGCTAAAATTCAATATATCCTTCAAGGGTCTCAACTAGTTCTAACTCCTCCATGGAGAATTCCTCTGGTTACCATAGCCCCAAAAGATTTCTCTTTGAAAAAATCTCCCTTACCTAACATCTATAATCAAGATGTGATTAATTACATGGATATGAATTAAGACACTCCGTGATTCTAAATAGCAATGTTGCAACAAGGATGTTCTAAGGATATTTCTATCAGTAATAAATGTACATAGTGTCAAGACATGTGCTGTTTTCCAAGGCTTGGCATTAGAATTTTCTTCTTTTGGAAGCTTTTCCCTATAGAAATTTAATCTTATGAGATGAGGTTCTAGAAGGATCTCAATTAAAACTAGGACTGAATGCTATTCAGATTTCCTGAAATAACTAAGTTTAAATTATTATATGTTACTATAGATAGGAATTCCAAATAGAGTATTTTATCTGTGCATTTAGGAATTAATGAAGCTGAAAATAAATCACTATCTAACTCAGGAAGTGTTAACACTATTGTATCATTCCTAATATGAAAGTATTTTTTCTTCTTCTGGAAAATAAGAACATAAAGATCTTTTCCCCTATTTTATTCTCTTAAGTATAAAGATATTTTTATTTACTTTGGGCATCAATGTCCTAGCATGGCAAGAAATATAAAAATATAGAGAGAGTAAATGTGATAGGCTTATTCGTAATAGTACATCAAGAGTTAAGTGTGCCATAATAACACAGCATTGACTTTAGTCAGCAAAATATGAACTATTTAACCAAAATATTCAAGTTATACTATTTATTCTAATAAATTTTATATAAGCTTTAACTGATACCAGGGAACAATAATCTTTTATAATCTTAAAATCTGATTAAGTAATATTAATATACAGTATAGTTTCTAAGTACATTACCCCTGGACATTTTCCAAGCTATAACTAAAACAGAAAAGAAAAAAGGAGAATTAAGGTAACATATAAACAATCTAACAATGTAAATTTAGCAGTTTTTATAAACAGAACAATGACAACAAAAAATATTTAACCTTTAGTATTTGTGCTTCTATACTGTGACATTTTAAGAAAATAATCTTGAAATAGACAATGCTCAGTGACAGCATAGCTCAAAACAGGGACTCAAGACAACAATGAAACCAGAGAACAATTATGTAGTTTTCAGAGCTTGGTTACAAAATAAGTATCAAAACAAAAGAGTTTTTCTCTCTCAAAGGGAATAAAAAAGAAACTGATTTAGAGGAGGTAAAATTTTATTTTACCAAAGAATTCTTCAAATTCAAAAACTTATTTCTGAAAAAGATATGGTCCAATGTGATGGAAGAGCTCGAAAATATTTTACCAATAAAATTGAGAGTGGAAAAAAGATTTTTTTCTCACACCTTAGCATGTGTGCTGAGGCAAAAGCATTCAAAATAAAATTTATGAACTGAGAAATAATGAGGTCAAACAGCTGTTAAAGAGATGCTACAGAATGACTCCCAATTTAACTGCTGATGATTTTCAAATCTCTTCTTTCTGCGAACACCATAAAGTACTCCTTAAAAATCTAACTGTTTATAGAAATGAAGATGTGTTTTCTGCTTTAGGGTACCAAAAAGAAGAAAAAGAATATTCCTTCACTAAGAGTAGCTGCTTCCATTAAGAGAGGGCAATATTAGTTTATAAGCATCTTTCTTATCACCAATTTCTCTAACAATTATGTACATTTACTTATTATATCAGTTTTATTATATTAAAATCCAGAATTCTCATTCAAAATTAATATGCTTTTAAATTATACATGTTGTATATCTATATCTTAACATGTTTGGAAAAAATGAAAAAGAAGGTACAGAAAATTACTGCACTTTTTTTTATAAGGCCAATTGAATAACTTCACAAATTACTGATAAAAGTTCTTAGTTATTAAAAAATTTTTAAATAAATTTGTAATATTTATAAATGAGAGAAAATGATGTTTAAAAATCAATTAATATACTTTAAGTATAATTATAAAGATGACTAAACTATGTTCCATGAAGGTGAAGATTGTGAAAATTTTTATTACATTTTATTTATTTAATTTTATTACATTTTTTAGATGCAATACCAGCAAATAGCTGGTAAATGGTAAGCACTCACAAATATTTTTGAAGAAATGAATAAATGACATAATAAAACTGATTATGTATGGAAGAAGGACAACACTATTATTTCAATATTACAAAAAGGGCTTGTTTGGAATCTAGTACATGCCTATCATCTTAGTAAAATTAATGTACTAGTGATATATTCAGCAAGAGCAATGAAAGAGAGACAAAAGACAAAAACTAAAAATATCCAGGTACTCCTATGAGGGGGAAAAGAGTAAACTGGTTCCTCAAACAAATAAAGTAATCCTTAACACACACACACGCCCAGAATAGAGCAGATTTTTCCTTAGAACCAACATTGTTGAGTGCTGAAAAACTAATAGGGGATTTAATGATATCATACTAAGAGTATAAAAAGAACCAAAAAGCAAATATAAATGTCATAGAAAAGATAAATACAAAAGAATAAAGAACATATTTTCATCTATTTTACACTAAGGAGACAGGGAAAAAAAACCCCTAAAAATTTAAAACATTACTTGAAGACTTAAAGATATAATGGATATAAAACTAACATTTTTTTCTACTTTTTAAAAACTGCAATTAGAGAATTCAAATTAGTTTTAAAAATCTAGAAAATATCCCTAAGTAAAAACAAGGAAAACAACTTCTCATAGACTAATGATCCCAGGTAACCACCTCTGACAATCTGGTGTGTAACAATCTAGGCTATTTTCCATTAACATGTAAACATGTCTGTAGGTGAGACCATGCTATACATGCAGTTTTTAAAAACTCTTCTGTTCACTTACCATATACCTCAATTATATTCCAGGTTAATAAACAGGCACACATTTTGTCATTTGTGATAGTGGTTGCTTAGAATTTCACTGCATGGATATATCATTAATATATTAACCTGTCCTCTAGAGCTGAGCATTTTGATTGTTATCAAATCTTTGCCATAGAGGTAATCAGCCACGGTTGCTCATTTATGTTTAAAAAAACCAAAAAAAAACAGCCTAAAGCTATAGTGGGTTAGCACCTCACTGCTTTAGAAAATGTGATCTTAGAAGAGTAAAGAACATGTGTAATTGTCAATTTTGTTTCCTTGAAGATATATAGTATTGCTGATAGCGATTCTGCTAATACTTATTCCTACTGCCTGTAAGACTCACACACCCAGGAAAATGACACTCTGAGGCTAGTTTCCTTTTTAAAGTTTATATGCCCACAGGAGACTGTGAGAAGAAAATGCTGATTTAAAAACCAGGTACACAACGTAGAGTGAGGAAACGTAAAGAGCTATCCATTGTGATGTTAGTATTGGCAACCCCTAACACTGAATCATCTCTTCCATGGGAATCAGTCTCCAGGAGGATTATCCAATTATGAAAAATAAATACTTTAATGAAAATGAGAAGTGGTTATTTAAAAGAAAACAGTATCCTTAATTATAATAATGCTGCTTGGTCCAGTTAATGACCCTATACATTAAGGAACATAGAACTTTAATGACCTGGACCACACCAGGGTCACAACTGGTAGCAGAACATTGATCAACATATAAAAAGCCACCGAACACATGAAAGGAATTACAGTACACCACACATCAAACATTTTGGCCTGGTGCTTCCTTCCTCTAATCCTACAGGCAGGAAATGCTCTACATATCCTTTGAGGTGACCAGACACATTTAAAAGTAGTCCCTAGTTAAAAAAGCTCTTTGGAGACTACAGTTTTCTCCAAAGAGGAAAGCACCTTCTGCTCAGCGCTGCTGAGCTCCATTTATCCTAGCGGCGCGGCAAGAAGCCCCACTGATGAGGTACTGTAACTGCATCATGCCCTTTCTTCTTCACAGGGTTTAACAAAGAATAGAAAATGAACCTAAGAAATATGTTTTCACATTTTTATGTTATAGTATCAGGCAAATTCAAATATTATTGATGTAGCTATTTTATTTTGAAATATGTCAATAAAGTGAAATATTATGCAAGCTAACATGTTCTGACTACATTGTCCTGTAAGTTAGCTTTTCATCAGAATATATTTATGGGGCTAAGGATAAATTTTAAGATTCTCTTTTTAACATGCCCATACTTAACCTGGAAACTGAACAAGTGATTCTGGCACACTATGCAAAATGAAGGCTGCTAAATTTCTGAGGATGAACATTTTCCAATAAGTTAAGCTGGAAAAAAACAGCGAGAGATCCAGATGGAAGGATAACTTTCCCTGGGAGGTATCTGTTCTGATTTAACTAAGATTAACAACAACAACAACAAAAAACGTACTTGGACTTTATTGTTTTATTCTACCGTATAAATGTTTACAGTATAATTTGACACTGTTTAACAGAATGACAGGATATTAAGAAATATTTCATTAATACTACTTTGTCACCAAACTGAACCAATGGCATTGCAATTCTGTAATTCTATGCATGTTATTTTTTCCCTAGTTTGTGCATAATTCTTCAAGTTTCGTGGTACTATACCTCAGTTTTATCAGGTGTTCTTTAAAATCACCTGGAAATACTGAGGTTGTGTTTCACTGAACGTGAGCTTCGTGACTTCTATTCAGAACCTAAATGACTGGGAATGTGTTCAATGCCAAAGACATGCTGTCCACAGTGTGTTTGATAAGCTGACATGGGACAGGGACTCTTTTCACTGTTGTGTCAGTTTATCAAACCCATACCTGGACGACAGTCAATTCAGTTAGAGGACAACGGAGTCCTGGAATACAAAGTTACATTTCCTTTTGAGAAGCTATATACCTTATGATGTACAAAAGTCACATATATGTATATGACAACTTGCACTAAATAACTGTAGCCATAAATAAAATTCATAGAAATTGGTTCAAAAGCTCACATTATAACCACAGTTATTAAAGTGTATCCTTGGAATCTGTCTAATGTATAGAGATGTTTATTAATAAAAATTTTTAATCTTCATATATGAAGTTTTTATGTTTTCCTTACATTCATTAATGATTCACATGGAAACTATCATAGTGAATGAATATGCAATATGATATTAAGGTATGACCAACTGAAGTTAAAAGTTGTACTTTAATTCTAATCAAAATCATTTATTTTTAAGTTGTATGATTTGACACTGGCTCAGAAACTATGTCAATTTACACAAAAGCTATGTTGAGGAAAAAAGTGTTCACAACTGAAAGTACATTTTAACATTTAGTCATGTCAAAAATAGTCTATGATTATAGAGATCCAAATAATGATTATCTTTGGAGTGGAGGGCACTGGGTGGGATGGTAATGAGGAAAAGTTTCTGGAGTATTGGGTGATGGTACCATGGCTATACACGTATGTAAAAGTTCATCAAGCTTATACAAATGATTAATGCACTTTCCTGAATTTAAGTTATAACTCAAGATAAAATAAGGATATGAAAAAAGTACAAGCCAGAAAAAAATTAGTTATGTGCTAATTTTTATCTATTTTGGAATCACATTTGTATTTTTTATTACCTTTGTCAATGTGGAATAATTTTTAGATATATAGTATTTGCTCAAAGTTCAATGTTAAAAATGATGGGCAGGAAAAATATTTCAGATTGAAAAAATACCTGTCTTCAGCACAGAGGACACACGGTCTCCAAACAGAGTATAGGTCTTTCTAGTACACAAACTAGGTAAAATTGGACTGTTTATTTTAGGACGATGAACTCAGTGAATACAGACTAATATAAGAAATAAAGAGAATTGTATTTACTAGCTGGTACTATTTAAACCGGTACTTTAGGAAATAAAAATTTACTTGCTCTCATGCAAAAAAAAAAAAAAAACCCTCAAGTATTTTTGGGGTAGTAGCATCTTATCTGTGGTTAGCAAGTCTTATGCAATGTGTAGAGGTAATTTATTATTAATTGTACTTATTAAATGAATGCATAGATGCTTTCTAATTAGCTTCTTTCTACATTTATAGAGAGGATAAAAAGGGATTGGCTGAAAATAGACAACACAGAGTAAAAGGGGTCTTCCTCAAATTATAATTACAAAGCCAACACTATAGCTCACATTTACAAGTTTCTTCAACTCAAAGCTAGTAAAAGGTGGTTTTTGTTTTTAAGTAAGCTCTAGGCCCAAAATGGGGCTCAAACTCATAGCCCTGAAATCAAGAGTCTGTGTGTTCTACCAACTGAACCAGTCAGGCACCCCAGATTTTTTAAACTATTTACTTATCTATCTTGTATCCTCTATGTCTCCTCTTTTATAGTGATGAATAGGGTACATTCTATGGATTACCATAAGAATAAACATGAGGGTTACTTTTCAGTTACAATATTCAATCTTTGTTTTTAATGAGAGAAAAAATGCAATTCTTCCTTTACATCAGACACTTAAGAGAATAGCAATTTTTACTATTCTTTAAAGAATGGTCTTATAAGTCAGGGGTTCTGTGAAACAGTCATCATAATCCATAAACTCTAGAAATGTATCTTAAAAGTAAACTATACTTTCTCTCGCTTGTCTCTCAGCCCAAAAGGGTCGAGATACTTTGCACATGATAATGTTAGTGCCTCAGATCAGAAATGCATCTATTACATATCCAGCATACTTTATACAAGCAAAATGTATTTGAAAGAAATATAAGATAGATTTTCCAAGTTCATAATCAAAAAATGTTATGATGTGAAACTAAACATATTCTATTACTCTGCAGCTTCATTCTAACATGAATTTCTTGTGGAAAGCATCAAAAACATCAATAAGAAGGGTTAAAAGCATGTAACATTCCAAGATCTATGACAGTAAAACTTACAGTCATTTCAACACTGTTATTGAGGTAGCTTTTGGCAACAAGTAGAAATACATTCATGGAAACCTACATCCTGCTACAGGAAGCCACAAAAGATGCAGTTACTTTGGTGAGGGCCAAATTATAAATCCAAAGCCTTCATACTAGATCAGCTGAAGAACACGACAGGGACTAAAGTCTGCCAATAGTATTTTGAACAAAGCTTTTAGGCAAGTTACTCTAAATACCTACTATCCCAATCTCTCTGATTTGCTAAAGGGGAGTTATTTGAAACCAACACTCAGCATTACAGGATTAGGGACATAATGTCACTAGATATGAAATATACCTTGCATGAAAACAAAACAATGGCTATTTTGAGAACATTCATATAGAAAGAAAATTAGAAATAAATTAAGGGCTGGGAGGGGAGGGGCACAGTTTTGTGGAGATTTGTAAAATTTAATCTTTACAATGTATCTGGAAAGTAGAGCTCAGAGCTAATGTAGAAGGTAAGCTAGGTTTTAAGTGAAACTGTAAAAAGATATAAAGGAGAAATACCACACCTTGAGCTGTGGTATTCATATTCATATTCATTAGGAATAAAGAAAGGTATTAATATTTCCAGAACAAGAATAATTTGTTTGTAAATAAAGATAATTTTTCAAAGCATAAATGCAGTTTTTCACGATGATAAGCTCATCTTTGAAAAGATGTTAATCTCATCTATGAATTTCTAGTGGTCATATGTAAAGGATGAACATTAAGAAACTCTGTAATTAAAAATACTACAAAAGAAAAAATCTGTTTTGAATAATTTAAAATGCTTTTAACAAAATACTTTGGAAAAAAAGTATGAAGTAAATTTTATTTGGGCCTATGTATATTGTTGAAATACATATGTAAAACAAGATTAAAACACCAAGTTAGTCTCAGCCATGAATTTCACTGGTTACATCAATTTAATGCTATTTCATATTGGGAACATTAACCTTTTGAGAAGTCAGAATGACCATTAGAAGATTATAAACATTACAAAAAGATACTGTCAAGGCTTTAATGTAGGTGAAATAATTCTCTTGCATGCAAATGTCTATATCTTGGATTGCATCAAGGTCTATTTATTTAAAACCTTAAATGAAATACTTGATTCCTGGATTTTAGTAAACTATGATTTAAAAAATATTTGTGATTGTACATTAAGGCCAATAAAAAATTAAGACATTTTTACAGTAGTTAAACAAAAATTCTGCTTTTTTTAAACAAGCTTCTTTAAAGCTTCCATTTAAAAAATTCACTTTTTGTGTGTTGAACATTTATGCTACCAAAATTTAGTCATAAAATGAATTTTTGTAATGAAAGTTAAATTTTCTCATCAACCACATAAGAACAAAGCATGTTTTCACACTCTTATCGTGACTGGTGGTAGCACATCAGGCTCACAGTGAGAAACGGACAGCAACCACTGATGCAAAAGTTGTCCATAAAAAAGCAATAAATGGAAAACAAATTCTGTATATAATGCTGAAGGAGTACTACTAATGCAGGTCTTCTAGGAGTGAAAATTAATCAGCTCCCCTAACTTCTGTAATTCTTTAAAAGCAAAATTCCATAAATGAAACTGCCACAGATAGGGTACACCTGTCAGAAACCTCATTTATGAAAGATGTCTTTAAAAAGTTAGCCAAAATTACCATGAATTTTTCATATAATGCTTGTAGACAATTTTTAAGAGAATGAAATTCTCTATGGAGAAAAACTGAAACCCAATACTAGATTCAAGTCTGTTAAGTACTGAATGCACTAAAAAGGATTAGCAAATGTCTGCAAAGAAGAAATGGCTGGAAAATTCAACAACTGACAAAGTTTTTAAAAAGCTATGGGATAAATTAGTCACAGATAAAATCCCAGAAGGGACATCAGAAGACCCACAAATATTTATGGAATGAACCAAAAGCTGTATGCAGAAGTTCACAAATGTCCAATCATAAGAAGAATATACTTTCTCAAGTAAAGGATGAACATTAAGAAACTCTGTAATGAAAAATACTACGAAAGAAAAAATCTGTTTTGAATAATTTAAAATGCTTTTAACAAAATACTTTGGAAAAAAAGTATGAAGTAAATTTTATTGTTATAAAAATATACTTACTCAACTTTGATATAATTTTGGTGTATGAAAAATACATGTGAGCAAATAGTACATAGTTGTTTTAAAATAAGAAAAGCAATACTTTCTTCCACACAATTTAGAGAAAAGTTATGATATGTGTGAATACTCTGGGAAGAAGAGAGAAATACAACAAAAAAGAGTTTCAACCTTTTTCCATCTCTTTCATAATTTTGAGACAGAACTAGAGAAATAATTAAATTATACTAAGGTAAAGAGAAAGACTTATTTATAATGACTTAAAATATCTCTTATGAAATAAAAATCACAGAAATATATAGTTTATTAATCAGTAAATCTACAGGAATATTTATATCTAGTTATGACTTATTTTGGAGCTCATAATAGATGTAAGAAAAAGCTTGATGACAACCAAAATCATTAGCTGGGGATGTTAAAAGGGGAGCCATTTTCTGTAGCTCAAATGTAGTATGAAGTAGAACCTAATGAAAATTCTTTTAAAATAGATTATATGGTTCAAGTACTCCCAAGGACCAAGGAACTCAAAACACTAGGGTTATATGAGTTTACATCATAAATTATAGTTCTAATATCTATAATATTTTTTTCTAATACCTATAATTAAGTCCATCCTAGCTTGGAATATTTTAGGGAAGCTAAGGAAAATGCATTAAAACTGGTGTCTATTAGTTTATTCAATTTACTCACTGTTAACAAGAATGTTGTCAGAAGGAAAAAATCTAACATCTAAACAGTGATAAAATTTAACAAAATATGAATGCAAAACTTCAGAAAGACTAAGTTCAAACTTAGAGTCATACACTGGTGAACTGTAAGTTAAATTAAAGCCAGCACCTTCCAAGAAACTCAGCAATAGGCAGCAAAATGCTGTGGTAAAGAGCATGGGCGAAAGGATCCGTTTCTGTCATTTATTTTATGTGTGACCCAGGAGAAATTACTTCCTGTCTGTAGACTCATTTTTTGTCTCTAAAGTACAGATAATCATAATGCCTGACTCTTAAAGGTTATAGTGAAGTAAGCATTGCATTGAAACATCAAGTAGAATCCTTGACACAAGGGAAGCACTCGGTCGACGTTAGCTATTATAGCTCCTACTATGTTCTAATAGAACATAAGTGCAGAAAGGTGGCTCAGACACTGGTATAGAAGGCCAAAGAAAGAAGACGTGCTAAGTAAAATGATTGTGAAAGTTTTCACAAAAGAGAAGGATTTAAGTGAGACATTAAAAGACAGATATGATTCTTGGGAATTTTTTTACATTAACAATGTTGAACACCAAAGAAAAATATTTTTATAGGATCCATAACCTCTCCAATGTAAAGTTTTTATAACAAAAAGTCTTTGAAAGGCTAAGCTGGAAGAAAGCTGTATTTTAAGAAAGGGGAAAATGCATATATAAACAAGGGCCACAGAAAAGAACATACTAAGCATTATCGGGGTAAACAAAATATTTAATTTGAACAACAGTCTTATGTAAAAATACAATTAGTGGTAAGATTTGAAATATAGGTTGAGGTCAGCTCATGGAAGAAGATGCATGCTGGGTTAAAAGACACAAATTCTGTCACGTTAAAAATTGAGCATTATTACAGATGCTGAACAGAGTTCCAAAGTAGGATGTTAAAGCCCAAATGCATGCAACATTTTAATTCATATGGTACTATTAAATTGTGAATCACTTGGTCTTTTCAGTTGAAATGGTAACAAAGAATACTTTAGTTGTAATCATTTCAGTTTCCTTCAGCTGTAATAACTCAGTATTCACGTACCGATATATTTGTTCTTCAAGGACCACCCAGCAACTATCTCACTGAGGAAAGCAACTAAATTTTCTTTTTAAAACTTCCCAGGTTCAATAACGTTCTGAAGTCTGGGAAGTCTTGGTCACAATATGCTCTACAAAAGTTATCACAGAGCTTTCTGATAGTGGAGAACATTTTGTTGGTTAGAAACAAAATGGGAGTCTTTAAATAGTCTTTTGACCTGTATCTAAAACAGTTCAAAAACAGGCAAGCATTTCTGCATATGATGACACTGAAGGGTGCCCACAACATATTTAAGACAGGTAGAGATAGTCTCTCTCTCTTACACACAGAAATGGTCTAAAAAAGTGTCAGCCTATTTATAATGGCCATAGAGTAAGGACGTAGTCAGCAATCAGAATAAGCACTGAAATTCTACTCTCTATGCACATAAAAATTCAATATTATTTAATTTAAAAATTGAACACTACTACACTTTTATTTTAAAAACCTTAATACAGTCTTATTAATAGAGTAAAATAAAGGTAGATTTACTATAAAATGCATCATTCTAACAATTCATGTAATTTTTTTAAATCTTATTTTAATTTTTCATATTTTAATTTGATAACAAGATTACTGAATAATGATAAATTGTAAACAACTTTTTTAAGCTTGGACTATAAAAAGGATTTAAAAAAAAAACACCATTAAATGTCCTGAAAAAGTGATACATTTACTTAGACTCATGAATAACTAATGTTAATGTTTCTATTCTCTCTTCTACTTTTAAAAAGAAAAATCACTGAACAGAAATGAAGAACACTTTTCTCTATTTCTTCTTGGGAAAACTACAAATCTGGATGGAACTTCTGCAATCATTCTTTACTCGTATCATAATTTTCAGAAGATGCAAGACATAATACTGTAAGGACACTTACAGTAAAAATGGGACTATGAAAAAGTTTAGGGTATAAGTTCATAACTTCTGACCGTGCTTATTTCATTAATCCAGGCATTATGGGAGGTACTGTAGACAAAGTGTGAATTATTTTGCTATTGAATTTATCAGAGCTTCACAATGTAATTTCATCTACTCAAATGAGGTGGCTGAGGTCTTGAGTTCA
Source organism: Eumetopias jubatus (assembly GCF_037043125.1). NCBI lineage: Eukaryota > Metazoa > Chordata > Mammalia > Carnivora > Otariidae > Eumetopias > Eumetopias jubatus. Next base: position 144,842,575 of record NW_028274810.1, read on the forward strand.
ATGAAGAGAGGTACCATTAAGTTCTAGTCAAAAGTATATATCATTGGTGTCAAGTCGTAGGCATTCAGTAGATATCTGTTGAATAACTGAACTGATCAATGAATATTTAATAAATGAATTAAAGTAATAAATGAATTAATGCATGCATACATACATGCAGTGTGACAGCATGAATATCTCCAAAATTCCTACTATTCTAATGACATATAGAACTATTTATTCTATTTCTTATTTAAAAAAATAACTTAAAAATCATTTAAAACAGGGGCACCTGGGTGGCTCAGTCGTTAAGCGTCTGCCTTCGGCTCAGGTCATGATCCCAGGGTCCTGGGATCCAGCCCTGCACTGGGGTCCCTGCTCAGCGGGGAAGCCTGCTTCTCCCTCTCCCACTCCCCCTGCTTGTGTTCCCTCTCTCGCTGTGTCTTTCTCTCTCTCTCTGTCAAATAAATAAATAAATAAATAACTTTAAAAAAATCACTTAAAACAATGAAAATCAAGTCAAACTACCTGTACTCTGTATTCAGGATCACAGTCAATGAAATTTTTAGAAAAGTCCTAGGAAATAGAATGTAAATCCAATGTAATTTTCCTATAGCAATTATACTATAGAATGGCTTATCGTCCTGACTGATGTATTTTATTATTTTTAAAGATTTTATTTATTTATTTGACAGAGAGAGACACAGCGAGAGAGGGAACATAAGCAGGGGGAGTGGGAGAGGGAGAAGCAGGCTTCCCGCGGAGCAGGGAGCCTGATGCGGGGCCCGATCCCAGGACCCTGGGCCCATGACCTGAGCTGAAGGCAGACGCGTAACGACTGAGCCACCCAGGTGCCCCCTGACTGATGTATTTTAAATAGAAACAATCATAAACACTATAGTTAATAGTGGCAGATGATATACCAGCATTTGAAGAACATAAGTTCCTAAAACTATATATAACCATTTAGATTAGAAAAGTGTAACCAAATTTATCAATTTATTAATGTGCTTAAGTTATAAACACATTTAAAACATTTTACTTTTTTATAATCCTTATTTCAGCCTATGAAGGAACACTTTTCAGCATAGGTAAATTCTTTAAAAATCTGCCTTTATAACCTTTTATCCCTATATAACCTGTATCCTTATAACCTGTTTCTCTTCTGCTCTTTTAGCTTGAGACAAGAACGTTGAGCATCTCTCAGGGAATGAGGTTGTGTAAGACAGAGGAAAATTGTTCAGGTCAGACTGTGCTTCAGAACTTCAGTATAAGTCAGGGAAAAAATAGTTGAACACATCGTAAGAGAATCTCAGAATGAGGTGAAAGGAAACTGGGAGATGATCTTGTCCAGGAATTAGCAGCTGGAAGCTAGGAAGATCAGTAGGCAAGGAGGAAGCAGGTAAAGAGCACAGAGGGTCAAAAGAGGAACTCGGGACAATATAGAGCTGGGCATAAACTCCAAAAAAATAAAACGTTTTATATGTTCTCTTGTCTTCTAGTGGATCAGATCTTTTGAGAGTAATAAAGTACAAATTCGTATAAGGTATTAGTAACTTAATACAAGTTCTATTTCACATTTTCTGAATCATGGACTCCAGAAGTACAACCACTATCAACTGCAAGTCTGTAAGAATTTTGAACTTAAAAAGCCTCCATTGAGGGGGCTCTTGCTAGGGTGGAGGAAAGTGTGGGGATGGAGGACACTTAACTTACTGTCATAGAGATTTTCACAGTGTTTGAATTTTTGGCATTAGAAAACAATAGCATTTATTAAAACCTATTTTTGGAAATCTTTGAAAGACTTGGAAACCATTAATTTCATCTGCTACACAAGGTGTGGGCCTTGAAGCGGCACCTCATGATCACTCAGTATCAGTGTCCTGCTCCATCACTTGGGAGCTTGGTGGAATGTAGAATTGCAGGCCCCATTCCAGACCTCCCAAGTCAAAACCTGCATTGGAACACATCCCCAGGTGATTTGTATGCACATTAAGTTTAAGAAGCACTGGTCTAATACAACACAAATCATAACCCCCCCACTAAGCCTTTTACATGGCTGATCAGCCTCTGCTACATCAGCAGTGGCGGCGGCGGGGGGAGGCTCCGTACCTCCTAAGATAATCAACATTTTAAAAAATAAACTCCTCATCTCCACCTGCCAAACCCAAACTAAATCCTCCCATAGTTTGCCTTCCCTAGGTTAATTTCATCCTTCCAGTTACAACGGAATTATCCTTATCGCTTCATCTCAAATCCCATGTGCAATCCATGTGCAACTTCTCCTGGCTCTACCTCTAAAATATCTCCAGAATCTGACCACTTCTCATCACCTCCACAGCCACTACCATCAGCCAAGCCACCATCATCTCTCGCCAAGAGTGGTACAATAGTCACAGACCCTTGCCCTTCCCTGCCTGCAGTCTATTCTTCACATGTTGGCCTGAATTATCTGCTTAAATATAAACTGGATCCTGCCACTCCTCCAGCTCAAACCCTGAGGGCTTCTCATCTGATGAAGAAATCAACCCCTCAAAAATTAGAACGGTTTCATATCACATATTCAGTCAATTCAAAAAGCAGAAATAATCCGTAACATAACTGTGTTAGAGATCAGTATCAAACTCCCACTTGTTCTTCGGAACTGTAACTCTATTTATTCATTTTTTTTTTTAAGATTTTATTTATTTGACAGAGAGAGACACAGCGAGAGAGGGAACACTACTGTAAAGGCCTAGTTCAGCTCCTTTCCAGTGTGTATTTTTAGTCCCTCCTGGTGATCCCTTCACTTCTTTGCAGGTAGATATTGGGTAAACAACAAAACCATTATTTCAAAATTCTGCAGGTGTGGATTATCTTCCCCCACGACCACATCTCACTCAGAATAATAGCCAAACTCTTCACAATGGCCTAGGGGGCTCTTCCACGTCTCTCACCTACGGCCTACCTCACTGCCTCAGGCATATGGTGCTTTGGCCGTAGCTGGCTTCTTTGGTACACTCCCACTTCATGATCCTTGTGCTTGCTCAATGAGGCACTCTCTCTTATGAGGCCATGATGTCCCTCTCTAACTCCCCATTTCCTATCTTCTTCCTTGCCTCCACAACACGTATTAGAATAAGAATGGAGCACTGGGTGTTATAAGCAAATAATGAGTCATGGAACACCAACCAAAAACTAACGATAGAATATACTAGAACATTAAGTAATTTTTTAACTGTCTCTTTCTCTCCCTCATTAAGTCTAAGTTCCCTGAAAGCAGGGATTTTTCTTGGTCTTGACATACATACTCAATACCTAGAAAAGTGCCTAATGTGCAGTAGGCTCATAAATAACATTAGTTAAATAATGAATAATGAACAAATAGCACCATTTATTCTTAGACTTCTCTGAAAGATCTTCATTCTACTGAGCTGCAATGTCATTGTAATATCCACTAGTTTAATCATCTTAGGTCTGTTCTTAGTTTCAGAAGGAATAAAACTATTCCCTGTGACACATGATAAGCCAAGTATTTAAAGAATGGTCCTATGTCCCCTAGTTTTCTCATCTTCAGATTTAAGATCTTTAGTTATTTCAGTCTTCCTGTTCTTCCCTCAAAGGTATTTTTTTTATTGGCTGCATTTAGGATTTTTCTATTTTTTATTTTCTATATATAAATTTCTATTTCTATATATATTATTTATACATAATTTATCTATCTATCTATTGATCTATCTATAATTTTTTTTAAGTGAGAGGACAAATGGCAGGGGGCAGAGGGAGAGGGAGAGGGAGCATCCCAAGCAGGCAGAGATACAGGGAGAGCCTGATACGGGGCTCGATCTCATGACCCTGAGATCATGACCTGAGCCAAAATCAAGAGTCAGACGCTTAACTGACTGAGCCACCCAGGCACCCCACACACATATATTTTAATAATGAAAATATCCAACCTTATTAAAGATAAAAGCATCTCCTCTCTCCCAAGTACTGTCTTAGGCCCTGAAACCTGTGTTGGGGGAGGTTGGTATTACATTCTCTCTGATTCTCCCTCAGCCCATCAGGAAGGAGTCTCTTTATCTTTGATTTTCAGTAATTTGACCATATTATGCCTAGATGTAGTTTTCCTTACACGTATTTTGCTTATATTGGGGATAGGGTACTGGGTTTCTTGGGTCTGCTGGTTAATGACTGTTGTTAATTTTAGAAAAGTCTCAAGGGTTATCTGTTTAAGTTATGCCTTTGGTTCCATTCTTTCTTCTACTTACACATACATTAGACCATTTGACAGTAACTCACACGTTTTTCAGTTTGTTCTCTTTCTTCCTTTTTTTTCTATTCCTTTGTCGTCCTCTCTGTGCTTCAGTTTGGGTAATTTCTATTTAGCTATGTCTAAGTTCACTAATCCTATCTTTTGCTTTGTCCATTTGCTGTTATAGCTATCCAACAAGTCCTTAACTTCAGATACTGGTATTCAGTTTTAGAATTTTAAATAGACATTTCTAGGAAATCTCCATCTTTTCAGCATTTTTCTCTAAAGTACTAATACCAGTTATTTCAAACTCCTGTATACTAATCTCAACATCTCAGTCATCTGTAGGTCTCTTACTACTAGCTAAATTTTCTCCTGACAACAGGTCTAATTTTTTTGCTTGTTTGTTATCTTATAACTTTTGATTATATATTAGACATCATGTATAAAAAGACTACAACAAGTTAATGTTATTTCTCCCAGAGAAGGAACACTTTTTCCTGCCAGGGGTAAGCAGGGGATAATTTCAACTCAATCATTAACTGAGCTAGGCTGTGGTTGGTCTGCAACTTTAGTTAAATGCAGTTCACCTCTGGTTTCAAAGGTCCCAAGGGCAAGACTTGTCCTATAGTTGTTGCAGGCTTCTCCCAATAGAATTATATTATTTGACAGAACTATAATGCAAACCACAACTGGGAGCCACCTATGTAAATTAAAATTTCTTAGTAGTCACACTGAAAAAGGTTTAAAAAAACAGTGGAAAATAGTTGTAATAATGAATTTAACTCAATATATCAAAAATATTGTCGCCATTATATAAAATCAATAAAGATTATTAATGAGATATTTTATTTTCTTAGTTCTTCAAAATCTTGTATATATTTTATATTCATAGAACATCTCAGTTTGGACTGGCCACATTTCAAAAGCAGAAGAGCCAAATATAGTGACTACTGTATTGAATAGTGCACTTCTAACATGGCTTTATCCTTTAAGGAATGTGAAACTTTGAGAAACTCAGTTTCTTCTTACCAGCTCCCTCTCCCCACCCAACACTCAAAACAAGCACTGTGGATTACTGTGTGTTTGGGGTTCCTCCAGATTCCAACATGTCACTCTAGCCCATACGACTGATAAGTGTCCCTTGGTTTCCTCCTTTCTACAACAAAATCCCTCTGCTTATAGCCAGATAAGGCAAATAATTGCAAAGGTGAAAGGAGCATCCAGTCTCCATGCACCTAGGAAGGGCATTTCTCTCCCAGGAATTTAACACCTCTGGACCTCTTTGTGATATCAATCTTGGATTTTAAAAAAATCAGCTTTATTGTGATATAATTTATATCCCATAAAATTTATCCTTTTGAGATGTATGGTTCAGTTTTTTTGTATATTCTCTTGTACTCACTGTACAAATCATTGTACATCACGCTATCTAATTCCAGACAATTAGTATCACTCCAAAGAGAAATCCTATACCCATTAGTAGTCATTTTTCTCTCCTGTCTTAGCAATCACTCTTCTACTGTCTTAATGGATTTATCTATTCTGGTCATTTCATATAAGTGGAATCATATAATATGTGGCTTTTTGGTGTCTGGTTTCCTTCACTTTGCATGTCTCCAAGGTTGATCCGTGTTATAACATACACTTTATTTCTCTCTCTGCAGACTAATATTCTTGTATGGCTATGCCACATTTTGCTTAGCCATTTGTCAGCTGATGAACCTTCGGATGTTTTCCACTTTTGGCTATTAAGTCTCTAATCCATGTTGAGTTAAATTTTGTGATGGTGTAAGGTAAATGTCCAAGCTCATTTGAATATCAGATAGTCTGAACACCATATGTTGAAAAGACTATTCTTTACCATTGAATTATCTTGGCTTCTTTATCAAAAACCAATGGATAGTAAATGTGAGGGTTTATTTGTAGAATCTCAATTCTATTAATTGACATATATCTATCCTCATGCTAGTACTTTATTGTCTTGATTTCTATTGTTTTATCATAAGTTTAGAAAGTAGATGTGTAAGCCTTCCAACTTTGTTTTTCCTTTCTAATACTGTTTTGGCTATTCTGGGTCCCTTGAATTTTCGTATGGACAATTTCCATGTGAATTTTAGGATCAGCCTGTCAATTTCTGCAAAGAAGTTAGCTGAAATTTTGATGTGGATTACACTGAATGCTATTTTTTTTGAAGGAGTACTGTCATCTACCATTAGTAAGTCTTCTGATCTATGTACATGGGATATAATTTCATGTATTTAGATCTTTTAAAATTTCTTTATACATGGGATATAATTTCATGTATTTAGATCTTCTTTAATTTCTTTCAACCATGTTTTATAGTTTTCAAAGTAAGTTCTAGAGGGGAGGGGGGTGGGGGGGATGGGTTAGCCTGGTGAGGGGTATTAAAGAGGGCACGTACTGAATGGAGCACTGGGTGTTATATGCAAACAATGAATCATGGGACACTACATCAAAAACTAATGATGTAATGTATGGTGATTAACATAACATAATAAAAAATTATATAAAAAAATCAAAGTGTAAGTTTTGTGCTTCTTTTGGTAAATTTATTCATAAGTATTTAATTTTTTGATGAGATTATAAAAGGAATTATTTTAATTTTACTTTTAGATAGTTCACTGCCTAGTGTTAATGGGAGCTGATTTTTTATATTTTGATTTTGTGTCCTACAAGCTTACTGAACTTAGCTGCCCAACAGTTTTTCAGTGGATTCCTTAGGATTTTCTGTATGTAAGACCACATCATCTACAAAAAAGAGTTTTATTTCTCCCTTACAATCTGGGTGCCTTCTATTTCATTTTTCTTGCTTAACTACCCTAGCTAGAACCTCTAGTGCAATGCTAAATAGATGCAGTGAGAGCAGATATCCTGATCTTAGGGGGAAAGCATCCAGTGTTTCACCATCAACTATGTTAGCTATCATTTTTTTTTAATAGATGCCATTCATCAGGCTGAAGAAGTTAGAAAAACCAAGACAGAAAGAAAAAACACAAAGAGCAGATTAAAATAAGGAGGAAGTAAAAACATATGGAAAGGGAGGAGAGTGCAATGACCAAATTGAGGGAGGGGGACTAAATGATAGAAATACAAATTTAAAAATAGTTCTGAAAGGAATTCATTAAAAAATCGATTCTGAAATGCTCTGCCATTAGTTAAGTATATGTTTTCTGGCAAAACATGTAAAAATTCTGTGCACCTTGGTTTGTCAATTACCAAAAAAAAAATGGGGGGGAATTTATTCTATAAAGTACCTTTTCTGTACTTTGTATGTAATTGGTACATATTTTTTATATATTTTACGTGAGTCAGGATGTGAGGCACTGAAGATCTAAAGAGGTAATATGCTTTTATTTACACTTAGTTTACTTTTTAGTGTTATATTTCCACATTCTACAAAATCATTCAGTAGTGAAACAGGGAAGGAAATTAGATAGGAAAAGAAGGTAGAAAGTAAGAAAAGGAAAGAAATATAGAAAAAGAGGTAAATACTAAAGATACAGAAAGGGAAGGAAAAATTAGGTATGAAGAAAACATGGAAAATAAAGGGGACTGACTGAGAAGAAACGGTTCAAGGACAATGGGACGAAAGCAGTGACAAACAAGCAGAGGAGAGCCACATCCCCACAAATGACTGCTGAGGAGCCAGCAAGTGGAGAGGGTAGAGGAGGAAAGGAAGTTTCTCAGGGGTTTACTTTATTGATGGTGATAGGATCTTTTAATATAAAACATATTTCTTTCACCAAAAGTAAAGCAGGACCCTCTTTGAGGACCACTGACTTCTGAAGTGGTAGACAAATGAAGTAGAAAAGACAAATACACCTGAAAGAATTTTCAAATATTAGAAAATTATTTTTATCCAGAAAGAATTCTACTGCAATCCTTTTCTCTAGCGCCTGAGAGAGTAAAATGGTAGGAGTTGTGGTCTTGCCTCTATCATTACTTGACTAGAGACGACTATTCTTTTGGATCCTCAGTTTCCTAATGTATAAAGTAAGGCAGCGGGATTCAAAAATTCCTAAGGCCTTCTTCAGTTCCTGCATCCTGAGATTCTACATAAACTAGCAAAAACAAAACAAAACAGAAACAAAAACAAAAAGCCCCCAGAAACCTTAAGGGATGAATACTATAAGCTACCAACAAAAATAATACAAGAAAGAGAACCTGATACATAATTCAAAGGAAAAACCTATCAACTCAAATAACAGAAAAATTTGAGAAAATAAAATCCATAGCTCCCCTCTTAAAGATTGCTGGCAACCTCTAGGTGGTAAGTGCATTACAAAAATCAGAACCTCTCCTAGCAGTAACATTTATTGGTGAACAGTAGGAATTTATTTTCAAAGAGTGACACTACCTCATCTGAGAAGCAGACCAGCAGGATGAATAAGACACACTCGTACATCTGTATTTCTGTGATTTTTCTCACTTGGTACGATTTGCAACTGTACTTTTATGTCTGGCAGCAGTGCCAAGTTCAGTACGAATGATGTATTATTTTTATCATGTTGATTACATATGTTCACCAGTTTAGTTGTTCATAGATGCTTGGTGTGGTTTGCAAATACTCAGTGACAAAATCCAGAGCATGGCATTTTCACAGAAAGTGTTTACTGTGAAATTTCTCCTTAGAAGTTTGCTTTTCTTTACAGCTTTGATCCATATGACATCCACAGTCCTACATTTCAAATAATGGCTTATAGCTAAATTAAGAAAATGCTTCAATTTGATACAACATGACTACAGTAGGATGTGGTAGTTCTGGAGAGAACCTCTTTTTCCTGTGTGATTGGAGATTTGGTCAAATTTAAAGCCTGCTAAACTTTTCCAAACTGCGCTTCTTCAGCTTTATGGTGACTCGGTGCTTACATTCTGTTATTCATCAACACTTCACAGAAATACTTGATTTGTCTGAATGAATTTAAAAACCCACAACTGAAGAAAATCAGAAAAACCTGGTTTTAAATATCAAAAGATTCCAAATGAAAAGTATTTCTGCAGGCCACACTAAGCAAGTTTTATTGATCAGTGTACTTCTTTGCAGGATGAAATTGTTGCAAGATTGAACGTAAGAAAATAAACTTACTGGTAAATATCTTTCCTGAGGACAGATCTGCCAAGGGGATTGTCAGCTTGGGGAGCCATAGCAACAGAGCCAATCTTCAAAACCATGGTGTCTTCTTTTGCTGCCTGATTAACTGTAACAAGAGAAATAGACTCATGAAGTATACAGTGGGTCTGTGTGTAACTTCATGCATAAGGAGAAATCTTTGAATAATGGGGTAGAGACACATTAAGATAAAAACCAATAAAGGAGGACAAGGAAAACATTACATTAAAAATAAAAATATTTGATGCTTTTTAAAACTATTTCCTTTACATCCCATTAAGTAGTTTTCTCTCTCTCTCTTTTTTTTAAAGATTTTATTTATTTATTCACAAGAGACAGAGAGAGAGAGAGAGAGAGAGAGGCAGAGGGAGAAGCAGGCTCCCAAGGAGCAGGGAGCCTGTTGCGGGACTCGATCCCAGGACTCCAGGATCATGACCTGAGCCGAAGGCAGACGCTTAACCATCTGAGCCACCCAGGCGCCCTAAGTAGTTTTCTCTTATACAAGATTAAAATGGCAATTAAAAAAGAACCAACTCCACCCCAACATTAAAACATATGATGTTAAATACATATAAGTAGTGCTGAAGTAATATATTTATCAAATTTCATAGTCTTAGACTACTACCTCTTTCTCCCAAGTGATCGTCAGCCCTAGGATTTTTACCACTGCATTGCTGTGTACAAATATATTACTGTCTACAAATATATTGAAGATCACCACAAAGTCAGGAACCGATTCTCAAAGCCATTTAAATTTACATGATAAATAATAATTAAATACAACACACACACACACACAGTAACAGCACTTTAAGCTATTAACACGTCCTAAGACCCAAAGGAAACATAATGGCTACAATGGTGAAGAAAGAAAAAACCAAGGACTGTTTATTATACAAGGACATTTCAACTTGCTATTCTAGGCGCTTTTTAAGTTTAATAATTTCTACTGTGAAATTGCTTGAGAAGTAGTAATTTCACACCTATGTAAAAGTCCTACCTCTTAATGGAATCTATCACTAAGGTAAGTAATCTCAAAAACAATAAAAACTTAATATATATATGTGTATATATATATATATATATAAATCGATTCTGATCCTTTGTACTGAATAAAGCAATATTTTACCATGTTCTTATCTTATAAAGTTCAACAATTTTTCTATAAATCACTGGCTAATCCAATGTCTTTTCTAAGGACTATTCGAAATGGAAAGGGGTCCTTCATTGCGGCATTAATTTATATTAAATTCTACTCCTTCTTCTCCACCAGATGATCTCACTGTAGTAGCTGTTTAAAAAACTGTTTAAAATTGCTAACAACATACAACTTTCTGGGTTTGGAAGAAAACATGTACTAAAACTCATAATTTCTCTCAAGAAACTATCATCTGCCACAAATGGAACAGAAAAGGACTGGCTGCAAGACCTCAGGAATATCCTGAACAGAACACGCCTACAAAGGCATACAATCCATATTTCGCAAACTGTGGTGCCCAAAGAATGCAAAAGCTAAGAGATTATTTCCAGCTGCTTCAGCAGTACACTCAGTATGGTCTGACTTAGATTAGTCTAAAAAAGAAAGTCAGAATCAAGAACATCAGAAAAAGTTAGAAGAAAGATATTCAGTGAGGAAAAGAAGGAACCAGAAGATGTACACAAAGGGAGTGGCAAAACAGCTGGGAGGTGGGGGTAAGAAGGACAGAAAGAGGGAAAAAAAGGGGGGAGCTAACAAAATAAATATTAGCAGGGGGATGCTACAATAAAGATAGTACTTTTAAATGTCCACAGCAAAAAAAATCAAATAGAAAACTACTTCTCATGCAGCTGTACTATTTTCAAATGACTAGAGGTCTGGCTTGATTATAGGTCCTTAGTCTATGAACACTGTTTACATTTCACAGATCTTGCATTTTATGCCAAGCTTATCAAATAGTTCCATGCGGGTAAAACCTCTGATTAAGCAGCAGGCATCAATTAAATCAATAAATAGTAGGCCCGGAGAATAGACCATACCACAAAAGTGCAATTAGTGTACTTGCTAACTGTTCTCCCAGGCTGCAGATACGACCCACCATATGAAAGCCTGAAATGTAATAGAAACACTGCAGTAAATGAGGTACATATGGAAGAAAAATGACGTACTTGGTGTTATATACAAAGCCAGATCCAAGAACAGAATTCTGTTTCTGTTAGAGCCAAAAGTGTTCTCACTAGATTATACTGACTATAAAGTTATAATAATAAAAAAAAGCACTTAATGCAGATCATTCACAAACTAAATAATCTTATTACAGAAAGTATCTAGCTTATCAAAATCTACCTCTGAGAGATAAGAAAAAATAATAAAAATAAGTATTTATACAAAAAAAATGCCTTTATTCAGTTCTTTAGTTACTTTATAATTGGAAAAAAATAAGCTTCCCCTTTTTTGGTTTATTTCACCTGCATTCAATAGTTGGACCATATGAGGAAATGTTCCCTCTAGATGCATTTTCAACATGAAAATGAATGCCTTCATTCTTTGCTTGAACTGTATTTTTTAAAATTTAGGCTCATGCGGAACTACTTACTCTAGAAGACTCATACTAGATCCAAATAACAGTCCACTATTCTGAAATAAATAGCTTAAACTGGAAGTCAAACACCTGTAGATTCAGGATCCTGATAATGTTTGCACATAATGCAAACAATATTCAAGTTGAAAACCAGACTTTCAGTATCATTTGTTTAAATAAAATATTAGAATGTTAAATATATTTTTATTATTAACTGATTTTACACATGAACTACTAGAAACTTTTACATTTAATGTAATGTGAAATGTAAGTCTGAAAGATTTTATCTTTTCTTGGGGCAAGACTGTATTGAAAATCAAAACGTTATGAACAACTCTGAAGTTATGAGCTTAAGTAACCAAAAGATTAAATAAAGAGCAGAATTTCCCTGCAATTGTCAGATAACATAAGACTGTTGCTTATAAATTAGTTTTCTTAAATCCAACAAGAAATAAAAGTGTTGGAGACTTCAGCTTTCTTTTAAGGTTCTCAGTATAAACTTGACACAGTAAAACATCTAAAGGCTCAAGAGTATTTGAACTTGCCACTGTGCAACGTTATACTTTTAAAAAGCCCTAACTATAGTGACAACCCTACACAAAGCTATTAACAAAAGGTTTTAATAGTTATTGCCGTATTTGCGGTTGAAGACAGAAAGAAGGTTCAAAAATACCTTGTGACCGTCATGCTTACTAATGGGAAATACAGTTGCATCTATTTTGCCAATTAACTCCAATCTACAGGCACAAATTGCTTGGAGATATTGCTTATAATACAGTTTCTGCTGAGAAGTACAGATTTGGCAATATTTAGTTATGCAATCACACTCATTAAAACATAATTTACACATATGCTTTAATCTGATACAGATATAACTCAAGCAAACTTTTTAACATCTTTCTGGAGTAAAATGAATACTACCCTCTTGACTCTTACTAGATTTTACTGGTGTCATGTAAGTAATTATATTTATTTCTAATGAAATTGCTGCTTCAATCATGTTTTCCTTAGTCACATTATATCTTTTAAAATGCATTAAATGAAAACATTCAATCTTCCAAATAAAATATACATTTAAAAATTTGTCTATCCTTCAAAATGACTAAAATGGTGAATTTTACGTTATATGCATTTTACTGCATTGAAAAATTTTTCATGGGTGAATTATCATTCGAATTAAGAGTAGCAACAATGAAAGATAAAGTGTCAAAAAAATCTAATAGAATGTGCCAAAATCTTTGAATTTTTGGCATGCATTTTTAGAACTGTGTTTTATAGAAAGGCACATATTCTGGAAATTCACTACTTCTCAGAGATAGTATAGATGGAGATTTAAGGGCAACTGACCCTTGAACAACATGGGTTTGGACTGTGTGGGTCCATTTCTATGTATTTTTTTTTTTTAAATATCCTGGAAAAAATTTGGAGATATGCAACAATTTGAAACAAAGACAAATTGTGCAGCCTAGAAATACTGAAACAGTCAAGGAAAAGTTAGGTATTCTTATAATACCGCATGTAATACATACAACGTACAAAATATGTGTTAAATGTTTATGTTATTGGTAAGGCTTCCCACCTAAGCAGTTAGTAGTTAAGTTTTTGGGGAGTCCAAAGTTTTGGGGAGTCAAAAGTTATACATGGATTTTCAACTGTGGGGGTGGGAGGGTTAGTGCCCCTAACCTCTGCATTGTTCAAGGGTCAACTATATATACACATAGACACACATCTAGGCAGAGGAAAGAAAAAAAGAAAAAAGATGTATGCAATACAATGTAGGCCGGAAAAAAGACTTAATACACAAAGAGCTCTTATTAAGTGATAAGGAAAAGACGAGTAACAACTTAGAAAAAGAGTGTACTTTTCATTAATGAACCTGACAAAACCCCAAAACCTCTGTTAGGATGAGAGAAAGGAAACAGAAAACTGGTGCAGCTACTTAGAAGGGCAATTTGACATTTGACATCCCTTAACATTTTAAAGGTACATGCCCTTTGATCTAGTAATCCTTTTGCTAGAAATTTATTTATATACATTCTCACCCAAGTCATGAAAAAATGCCACTAAAAAGGTGTTTACTGCAAAAAGTTTATATAAGCAAAAGATTAAAATTAACCACAAGTTCACAGAGAAACATGGCAGACTATATTTTCCAAAATGGTCATAACAATAGGCACCCTTTTCTGTATGCTCTTATTTAGGTTACCTGCTTAGGAAGTACTTTGGCATCTGAATTTTGAAATTATACCTTAAAAATCCCACCACAACCACCACCAAAAAGAGAGAAACAACTTTAAAAATAAGATAAAAGTCTGGAAAGATTTTTGCAATTACAATCAATTGGGGATTTTCCTAGTCACAGCAGCTGAATGGGAAATTTAAAACTTTTAATTTAACACAGGAAGCCAAAAAACAACAAACAAGACAAAAACGCAAAAGAAAATCAAGAAATAAAGCGTTTCTTCTCTCCATTTTTTCAAAGAGCCAGGTTTTTATTCCTTCTGACATGTATACAAATCAGTGAAGCACAGAACCTGCTTCAATAAACCAATGCTGTGTAGGAAAGAAAAACGAAGCTAGAGTTCACTACTGAACTTCTGACCTCTGTCTCATTGCAGGGGTGCTCAGGTGCTCAGTGTAACCATGCTCCCATCCTTACTAAGAATGAGCCCTCTTATTGGCCGTAGTATGCCTGCACATAAGCGTTGTTCAGAAAATCCACAAATCCTGCCTTTGTCAAAAAGGTGTCCAAATAGACTGCAGGTTCCTCAAAAACAAAGAATTCTAATACAGAATTACCATATGATCCAGCAATTCCATTCCTAGGTACATATACACAAGAAGTGAAAATGGGCTCCAACAGACACCTGTATGCTAGTGTTCATGGCAGCATTACTCATAATAGCCAACTCAACGCTGGAAACAACCCAAGTGTCTGATAGATAGAAGTTAACAAAATGTGGTACATCCATTAAATGAAATATTATCCAGCCATAAAGATGAAGTTCTGATACATGCTACACTATGGATGGACCTTAAAAACATCATGCTAAGTGAAACAAGGCAAATATTCATGATTCCACTTACATGAAATATCTAGAATAGGCAAATTCAGAGAGACAGAAGGTAAATTAGGGGTTATCAAGGGCTGGGAGAGTTACTGCTTAATGGGAACAGAGTTTACTTGTGATGATGAAAACATTTTGGAAATTGTGGTTATGGTTGTAAAACACTGTCCATGTAATTTATTCCATTAAGGTACCCCTGAATAATAACAAATGGAAAAAATTTTGTTATATGTATTTTACCACAATAGAAAAAAATGAAAAAAAAAAAGACTTCTAATTCAATGATCAAGACAATTTACATTTTACAGGTAACATCTGTCTTAAGAAGAAACATTTAACATTATAAATAAGATCCTCCTAGTGATGACCACCTAAGGGCATGACACTGACGTGGATGGTGAAAATTAGTTTGTCATGTAAATTTCTCTCACATGTATTGTTACAAAAATTTTATTCAAAGAAGCCCTAGAATGAACATCTAAACTGAAATGAAAGAAAAATTCACTGTGAAAATGCCCCCTGTATTAACAAGTACCAGTCAAAGACATCCCAAATCATTCAGTACATCAAACAGATGATATTTTACGATGAATAAGCAAAAGTTGAATGCAGATCAAATGTGCACACTGAGAAACAGCTATGTCTGATTCTGGGCGATTTACCAGTATAAACACTACTGAACATCTATTTAAAAAGTCTTAGCCATACTGGCATGTCTTGAAAAAGCAACATACTGATGCTGCTTTATATTCTAGGCCCAATTTCAAAATTTAAGTGGGAGATGAAGCATATACACTATGTTTATTTTCTTTGTATTTGTGATCACTATTGATATTTTAGATGTGAAATTTAAGGTGTGAAACCTTAAATTAAAATAGCATTAGGGATATTAGAGGAAAAAGGATTCAATTCAGGATCAGTTAACATGCAATTACTACTTAGAGACCAGTTCAGTCCTATAATTTGAAGGTCATTTGTAATTCCTGAACACGTCTATATCAGTACTAAAGCATTACGAAGTCAGATAGGTTGCTTTGCTTCCTGATTTGTCTGCATGACCTTTCCCAATTTTTTCATACAGCCCTCTTTCTGTACTTCTCTCCACCTCATCCTAACTTTTCATCTCCTATAAAACTTTTTTTCTTAGGTCTCAATGAAGTTTTGGCCTTACCAACTGTTTACATTCAAATGAAAATAATTAGAAAATTATGGAAATATAAAATATACACTACAAAGAATTTTCAGGAAATCACAAAAGCTTACTCACATATCTTAAGTGAAATTATAGAAACTCACTCTGATTAGGAAAATAAATGCTTTTATACTTACCAGAGAGATATCTGTAGAAAACAATATCCTCAAAAAAAAATTTAGAACTTTTTATAATATAGATATAAGACTTTACTCTTATTTTTATCTAGATACAAATTTTCTGCCATTTTATCTTAATGGAAAAAGTTATAGATACTGTCATATAATGATATTTTTGAAAGGTAATGGACTACTTCAAACTTTTACCAAAATAATCATGTTTCCAAACTACTGCTTCCATAGTGTTTTCCCCTTACTTTCAGCTGAAAAGTCCAAAAGATGGCTTGAAAATCTCCCTGACCTTTTATGTCTGTTCTCTGATTGTGTGGTTATGAGAAAATGTTATTGTGACACTGAAACTAGTTCTCAGAGAGCTAAATTGTTTAAAAATATAGGTTTCTTTTTGGGGCACCTGGGTAGCTCATTTGATTAAGTGTCAGACTCTTGGTTTTGGCTCAGGTCATATTCTCAGGGTCCTGGGATGGAGTCCTGAGTCAGGCTCTGCGCTCAGCGGGGAGACTGCTTAAGATTTTCTCTCCTTCTCCCTCTGCCCCTTCCCCTCCAGGTGCATGCATTCTCTCTCTCTCAAATAAATAAATCTTTTAAAATGCTCCCTCTAACACTGTATGGTGACTAACATAATTAAATTAAATAAAAATAAATAAATAAATATAGGTTTTTCTTAAACCTATGTAACTTTAATATAAATTACATTATCTAAACATTCATTAGATACTCACATAATAAAGGATAATAACAAGGAAAAAGCATAAAGGTCAGTGTCTCTGCAATGAATATGCAGCTTTTCTGGTTAGCAGTTTCCTCTCAGATCCCTTGTAATTGCTCAGTGAAGACTAACTTTATTCTTTACCATTCATGTGTTTCTACAAACTATCTGAATAAACGAGAACAACTGTATAGTGCTATCAGAATACAGTGATGCAGAGTACTAATTTATATCAAAGTAATTAACTTTATGATAGCTCTTAGCAAAAACCAGAAGGGAAATAGGAACTAGCTTGTATTAAAAATCCATTAAGTATAATATGCTGAATTTACCTCTAGACATCTTTGTAATTAAGAACTATAAAGCTCTACAAATATATTTTTATTAATAGAAAAAAAATTTTTTAGAAGGACCATTACTTTGAGCAAAACTGAATTATTTATAATGTTAGGCAGAATAATCTTCCCTATGTGTTTGCAGACAGAACAAGAGATAGACTAGACTCCAAGAAGAAAGAGAATGGAACTTGGTGCCTTTCTTTTTTTATTTACCATCCCTGATCATTCAAGCTCTTCCTCCTCCACATCAGGACTAAAAGGGAAAAAAAGCTCTACTGTTCTTATGTGGCAGAAGCTATTACTTATCCCTCTGATAGCATTCTCTCTTCTTTCTCAAATTCACAGGGCCTTAATTTATGAGCAAGGTACCCTACCACCTAGGGAAACACTGTTTCTCAGGCTCTCTCACACTGGGGCATAACCATAAGACTAAGTTTTGGCCAATGAAGTATAAGCAGGAGCGAAATGTGGGACTTCCAAATATTCTACTTTGAAAGAAAGGGCATACCTCCTCCTGATTCAACTCTCATTTATTGAGAGCTTACTAAGCAAGTGGCACTATTCACATAGTCTCAATGCAGTCATCACTGGAAAGTAAGCTATCAGGAAGGCCTATCAAGTTAAATACCACTAATACCATTTTATACATAGGACTCAGATTAACTTGCTCAAGATTTTATACTTCATAACTAGTAAAGCTGGGATTTGAGCTCAGGTCTCTGTAACTCTGAAGTTCATACCGTGTGAACCACAGTACTCTAATTTCACTCAAAATCCTTAAAGTTCTTCACTGTTTTATAGCATGGGGGAAACTAAAAATTTAAAAGTGACTCTCATGTGTGGAGGCAATGGGATTATAAATTCACTTTATTTTATTTTATTTTGTTTTTTTAAAGATTTTATTTATTTATTTGACAGAGGGAGAGGGAACACAAGCAGGGGGAGCGGGAGAGGGAGAAGCAGGCTTCCCGCTGAGCAGGGAGCCCGATGTGGGGCTCGATCCCAGGACCCTGGGATGATGACCTGAGCCGAAGGCAGACACTTAACCAACTGAGCTACCCAGGCGCCCCTAAATTCACTTTATTTTAAAACCTAAAATAATCTGCACCAAGAAGCCTGGAAAAAGCCACAGGAGCCTTGGAGTGTTGGTTATTTTTTTAAAAACTAATTTCTGGTTACCTTAGGTATATGGAACTTAACATTTGAGTTTAATAAAACAAATGAAAGTATAAGCTTTACTAGCAAAAGCCCTGACGAAAAAAATCATTTCTTATTCTGTAACTAATTGAGTCAGAAACATACCCAGTATTCTGACGTATCTCCTGAAGATTTAGTTGTAGAATGACTATAACATATTTACTTTTTCTAAAACACACCGAAGTGCAAAATACAACCACTATATTAAAAAAAATAGGAAACTAAAGCCCCCAAATGGAAGTTATGTAAAATCAGACCAAAAAAAAAATCTGAAGACAATACCTTCAATACTTGGCTGCATTTCTTCTGTTTTTGGAAAAAAAATTCTGATTACGCTTGTGTTGATATAAATCAAAGGTAAACTGCGTGAAGTCAATGTATGGCTCCTCATGGGCTGACCAGGAGATTTTCTTTTCTCTTTTTGGGTCCTTGGTAGTTTTGCTTGAAATATACTTGCAATGGCATTAAGCAAAGGAAAGCAAAGGACAATATCAAAAGCTTGTGCTGAAAGAAGAATTTCATGAAGAAAATGAGGGGAACCATCCGTTAAACCTTCAGATAACTTATGAAAACTTCTTCGCTCATTTCTTGATGTTAACTTGTGGCGGACATTTTTTGTTACAGCTTTTGTGTATGTCAAAGAGAGAAATCCATGCTGCTGATGAGAGCCATCTAGAAGTTTTGCTGTTGTCTGTTCCAGAAAAAGGAAATCACAATACACACTTCATTAAAAAAAGAAAAAAAACTATTTGGAAGCAGAAAATAATCTCAGTTGGTATTACAATCTTTTATTACCGTCTATGACCCTTGATGAGCACATTACTGATCAATTCCAAGGATGGGGAAAACCATCTAAGACTTAGAATGACTCAAATGAAAATCAGGAAATCAGGAATCCTGAGTTCTAGTTCTAGATCTTGAGAGGCAATTAAACTTTGTTGTGTCTGGGTCCATGATTTCTAAATTTTCTGTAACTTTCAGAATTTGGAACAAGTCATCTCTGGATTTTATCTTTTCGTTCTTGATAATTCTTCATTGAAAGTACCAATATGCTGTTCTAACATGGGTCACAGAGAGGTTGTTTATGCAGATAAAACTGAAATAACCATAACCATGTTATGTATTTCCACTTGTAATCAACAACCTGAATAGAAAAGATGATTGACTTCCCTTGACCTAACACTCATGAGAACAGAGTTTTTCCTTAGATAACGTGGCTAATTTATACGATGACTGAGCCCATAAAAAGAGCCTCATTGATACCATGCTTTGATAACTAAACCAACCATTTCATGCATGTTTACTGGAAACAGTAACATAACACAAAAATAAAACATCTGTCTTTTAGAACCTGCTTATTTTCACTGGCTATCATATTGTTTATAAAACCTAACTATCAACTCTCTTACAACTCAAACTCATATTCCTCTGTCTAATGTTATATTAATATGCACACATTTGAGTAAAAATTATATCATTAAAACAATATTTCTGACAAAACTTGTCCGCTTAACTTATATTCAGATGACACGCTATAAACAAATTATAGTAAAACAGCATACTTTTAAGAGTGAAGTAAAATGCATACTTTGTATTTGTCAACGTATGAAAAGGACAGCTCTTGCAAGTTTTCCCAAACCAATAAATATACATAAAATCGTATTTTGTAAATTACTCAACATAAAATTAAAGTTAAGTTGTTATACTCCACATTTCCAACCTCTCTTCCCAGGGCCTGATAAACTTTTTAGGTTACTAGGGTCCAATGTGTGATGTCAAGAGAGGAAGTAACCTGAGAAGGAAGAACAACCAAGAAAAAAGTGAGAATGGCAAAGCGGCAATGTGTTGGGACCTATGTCATGCCAGCACTAGGGAAGCTCTTTCGCTTCCATTTCCTTCCTCTCATGTTGCTGCCTGTTATTCAGTGACACAGCGGGAGGAAAAGAGTATGCTATTCTACTGTCACTGTTAATTTTTTTTTTTAAGATTTTATTCATTTATTTGACAGAGACACAGCAAGAGAAGAAACACAAGCAGAGGGAGTGGGAGAAAGAGGAGCAGGGAGCCCGATGCGGGGCTCGATCCCAGGACGCTGGGATCATGACCCCAGCTGAAGGCAGATGCTTAACGACTGAGCCACCCAGGTGCCCCCTGTTAATTCTGTTTTAATCTGGACTTTAAAATGAAGAAGGGTGAGATAAAACTTATCTTTGTATATGTTCTTTTTTAAACTAATTTTCTGACCATTAAAAATAACTTGGGAAGTAGGCATTAAATGGATGTACAAAATAATCATATTTCATATAACTGTGCTGCCCCCAGAACATTTTTTTGTAACCGTTCCCAACTTTCTCGCTGCCTCTCTGATTTCTCTTTCCTTTTGCTTTCTACACTCAAAAGGAAATACGGTAAAACAGGAAAAAGTGCTACCAGTCTTATCACCATCTTGCTGGACAGCAGGAAACACTGGATGGAGAAGGGTGGCTGGGGTATGGCCGCTCAGCAACACTGTCTTAGGTCTCTAAACTGGACTTGGGTGGGAGGGGGCAGAACAGCCATCAACCACTAATCTACATAACCTCGCTCAAATAATCCTCATAATGGCAACACATGAATCCCTGGAAAAAGCATAAAAGGTGGTTCACTGAATAAATGCTTTGATTTGGAAAATAACTTTTAAACATATTGAATGAATGTAGGTACTCTTAAAAGGTAAACTCCCATGAGAAAAAGTTTGCTGCATCTTTAATTCCCTTAACATAAGAGGGGAAAAAAAAATAAAAGAATGAATACTGGCTAGAGTTGAGATACTGCAAATATTACTTTTCACACCGTAATAATATCTTATTCTCTTTAAAATGAAAAGTTAGAAAATATTAAAGAAATATTAGAAAAAAATTTAAAACCAGAAAAACTGATAAAGAAAAATTTTAAAGGACATTAACAAATAAGTGGGGTTTTTCATGAATATACATTAGAATTATTCAAAATTTAAAAAAAATTAAGAATGTTTCTCATAGACACTAATAACATTCAAAGAGATGAAAATAAATCTGAACAGAACTTTTGCTGATATAAAAGCCACATTTAGAGATATCTTTTTCCAGACTAAAATTCCAGAAAAAAATAAAAAATCAAATCAGAAACTAGCATTTGCTATGCAAACACAATATTAAACATTAAATCTAGGAACACAATTAGTTAAAATATTTGGCTAATTTTTATCATTTTTTTTAAAGATACAGGTCTTAAATTCCTTTTGAGCTACAAAAAAAGAGGAAATAGTTCCCACATGCTGAGAAAATATCTAATAATGTTTGCAATGATTTAATAAATTCTTAAGAGAATTGCTATTACCACTGTTGATTATCTGGTCTTAAATATTTTAAAATTACATGCATTTGCATTGACTTAAAGAATGTCACTTAAAAAAATTAGCTTAATAACATATCCAGATATATTGTACCACTAGAAAAAACAAGGTTCTAAACTTCTAAAAGCCATTGGTGTACAGTCTAGTATTCATCTTCTATCCGGTCAATGACAGGCATGCAGCCTTGTCCAGTTTTAAGAGGTCACCAAGTAAGGTACTTTGAATTAGTGTGAGAAGGAAATGGCATAATTGAAAGGGGGGGAAAAGGCAATCTAAGAATCATAAAGGAAATGACAAAGCAGTTTGGTCAACTCTTGATCATTCAAAACATGCACAATTTAAAAAACATTATACTTAATGTCCTACACTTTGATTTTCTTATGCTGATGGTAAAATTAGGTTGTAATCACAAAAACAGAGTGAAAAACAGGATATGCAAGTAACCCAGAAACAAATTAGATTGTAGTGGAAAACCGGTGTATGATTTAAAAGTACAGTAGAGTTCACTGACAACGTGGATGATACAGAGGAAGATGAAAATCAAGAGTTAACTCTATGGATAGTTCAATTCCTTCTCTGGATTCCTGTTAGTGGGAGTTCTGTAGCATAATTTTAAAATGATTTCTTACAGAAGGAAAGAAGCCAGAGCAATTACTGAAAGGGTCCTGCTTGCTGATGGGTCGAACCAACAAGGTGCGTCTGTTCAGCTTGTCAGTACAGGAAAGGAAGACACCTCCACATTGCCCCAGAGACCAACACTCTTCCCCAAGGCTTGAGGTGATGGACAGGAGCAAAGAAGGTGAAAAGACAAAAAGCAATAAAAGCCATAAGCAAAAAAATCTAGATAGTTTTAATTTTGCTGAAGTCTGCATAGGTTTAGCTTTGAGCCACTGCTAGGTATGGCCTCTGTCTGGACCATCTTCTGCAAAAGCATTGTTAATGGAAGTAAATGAAAAATAATTGCTTTTAGTGTAAAATGACTACTTTTAGTTTAGATAAAGGACAATCCAACAAGAACTCATTTATGAATAGGAAAGTCAACATAATAATACATTAATGATAAAGTATTTTAATACAAGCAATCCTACCTTTGCTGTTTGAAAAATTTACTTAATACCTAGAAGAGGAAAATCATTACAAAACAC
Organism: Eumetopias jubatus; assembly: GCF_037043125.1. Classification (NCBI taxonomy): domain Eukaryota; kingdom Metazoa; phylum Chordata; class Mammalia; order Carnivora; family Otariidae; genus Eumetopias; species Eumetopias jubatus. Next base: position 144,865,639 of record NW_028274810.1, read on the forward strand.
AAGCAGTTTAAAGGAATAGTTTTGTATAATGTAATTCTGGAAGAACAGGTCAAAAAGAATTTACTCTGAGCTTTAATTCTTGTAACCATTAGTCCTATTGCATGAAAGAACAAAGATAAAACAGTTTACAAGATATTTTTAAAAAATCATAATTACTAAATGAGTCTCACCACAGGTTTTTCTTTGCACTGCAGAAATACTCCTTCAAAATGTCCTGACTGCCAACCTTCCCCTGGCCTGGAAAACATAAGTTCACCTTATCTGTTCTCTTCAATTTTTCTGAGTTAAAAAATTGAGCATATATAACTATTTCAAATAGTTATTATGTAAACAACACTACACTGAACTAAAACATGGATCTGACAATGCAATTAAGAACAATTTATATTAGCACCACACCACACCTGGTCATTTTGCAGAGAAGCATTTGTCTTAATGGTAAAACTGTACACTTACTGATTGGTTATTTATTTCTATCTCATCCATGAAACTATAAGGCCCATAAGGGCATGACTGACATCAATTTTTCTCAACCACTATATCCTCAGTGCTTATTAGCATGTGCACATAATATACACTCAATAAATATTTTGACTAAGTGAATGAATAAATTATTTAAAACTTAGATAAATTTAACAGTAAAGTCACTGATGATCTAGAAGACACATAATATTCACATCATCAGGAAATGATTTCAGTTATAACATAATAATCATGTATCCCCTGCAAAAATCACTTTTATATAGGATATGCTATTCAGGAAGACCTAAAGAACTAAACCTTCCATTATCAAAGATCAATTAATGATTCATGGTTAATACAACAAAAACAATTATATGCTTTGTAATATACTATCAATAAAACAGATTTTAATATATAGTCAGCAAAATATTTTGAACTTTACAATTACGACACAATGTTTTGGCTGGACAGATTTGATAGTCATTGACAAAAGCAATACAATATATGTAATAAGCAATGTGATAAAGAATCAAAATTCAAATGTTTTTAATGTAGAATTAGAAACATGTTAAATAAAAAACATTCTCCTTCTACGGTCTATGATGTACCAATAAAGGTACAGAAACATATGTGCTTCTGCAGGCTCTCAATAAATAACTGCTGAATGAATATTACAAATGCAGAGAAAAAATAAACTTTAAGATTGTTTCTATACCAATATGAAATTGAAAATGATGCTGTTTCAAAATTTTTTTAAAATGTGTGAATTTTATGGTATGTAAATTATAATTCAATTTAAAAAATACAAATTCCAGAGTAGTATTCTAAAGCAAAAAACAAAAAACAAAAAACAAAACAACCAAAACAAAACAAAAAAACACAAAATTTGTTTATTTTGGAAAAATTTTGTTATTTTGTTATTCTTATTTGGGAAAAATTAATGACAAAATTGCTATGCATCTTTAAAGTGAAGATATCTAAAACTTTACTTTTTTACTATCATTATTTATTATTACAAATAAACATGTATATATTAAACATAATTTAAGTATAAATTATATTTTTTTACATCATACTTTTGATAGAAATTTACTAGGGAAAGGAAAATTTGATTCTAGGAATATCCACCACATGTATATTAATCAAATGTGAGACAAGAAAAGTCTCCAAAGTACAAAGGGCCATGAGCTGTCACTACTCCACTTCAATCTGTGATTATTCTAGTACGGGGAGTGGATGAGGAATAAGCTTATTTCATTTAATATGGCAATATGGGTATTTGTGAACAGATCTGCCATCTTATGAAACAAAACTTTGTTATATTCCATATATGAATGAATTCCAAGGAAAACTGATCAATTTATCTGTTAAGAACCCTTTTTGGAAATAAGTACAGTAGTTTTTAGAAATACCCAAATTAAAATATAAAAATTCTTATACAGACTGTGTTCAAAGAAAGTATAGCTTTTCCCATATTTCTTATACATTATTTACCTGCTTCTATAGTGATCAATATTGAAACTTTCTATTTTACATTTCACTTTGGTATATACATCCTGAACATCTATGGAAGCACTGAGATCTTCTAGTTCACTGACCATACAAAGCTCTGCAATAAGAAGCAAACATTAAAATCAGCATAGGCCTCACAATCAATATTAAAACCTTCTATTTTAGTTTTAATGTTCACATATATATTCTTGACAACTACAGAGGAAATGAGACTTTCTCTTCATTAACCACACGAGATTCTATAATAATAAGGAAAAGTAACATCAAGAGAGTCCTCACAATTAAGACAGGATACCTATTTCAAGACAGAAGAAATCCATTAATGTTTGAAGTGCTATATCTGGTATCAGTCAATTTTCTATGCAATACTTTTAGTGACAGTGATAAAATGCATCAATACAATCAATGAAAAAATTACCTGATGGCTTTTGGAATGGATTTTAATATAAAAAGACAAAATTTAAGTATTATATTCAATATATTAGTATTGCTAATAGAAATCACCTAAGTTAGAGCTAATGATATCTGTTTAAGTGACAGTGATACATAAAACTAAAGTCTACTATTTCTTCTAAAAGTAGTTTTAGTATTTTATCTTTTCAGTAGAGGAGAAAAGTAACCCTGTACCTGTGCCTTTATTTTCAGGATCTGGAGCAAAGAGTTTTATAGTAATTTTGGGGAGCACCCACTGCATCCACAGACTAACACGTCCACTGGATCCACCAATGTTACTTGTAGTTTGTTCCAGGGTAATAGAATCTGAAAATGGTGAATCATCACCAGCTTGTATGGAATCTCCCTGGGATGAGAAGAAACAACAACTGTTTAACAAATAAAAATAACTTTAAAAAATTATATAAAATTTGAAATTACCACTGATAACTTTTCTGTAACATATATTTGCTAACAATAATCATATAAATGCTTATGCTAATACATGATGTTAATAATATATATACTAATTACATGTTTTTTATAGTTACAATGTCCATGCATGTCATTCCAATCTCCTCAAGAGTATGTAAGATCCAGAACAAGTTTGGGTTGTACCAAGGGGTATTTCCTTAGAGAGTAGGGTCTGCAAGCTAAGCTAGAGCCAAGGGCCAAATCTTGTTCTACTTTTGGAAATAAAGTTTTACTAGATCACAGTCATATTCATTCATTTACCTATTGCCTATGGCTGCTATTTAGCAGTTAAGTAGTTTCTGTAGAGATGCTATGGTCCACAAAACCCAAAATATTTACAATCTAGCCATTTATAGAAACACTTTGTCTACTTGTCTATCCCTCCTACACAGTACTCAAGTGAATCTACAATATCCATAGCGAAATGACTAGCATAATTAGCATGGCTTAAGAGACAGAACATTTATCATGCCTCCCTTATTTTAATATAAGAAGACATTAAAAAGGTAGATTTGACAGATTTAAAAAAAATTTTTTTTAAGTAATCTCTACACCCAACATGGGGCTTGAACTTACAACCCTGAGATTAAGAGCCACATGCCTTACCGAGTAAGTCAGGCAGATGCCCCAACAATAGATTTTTAAAAATGATTTATAGGTAAAGAACATGAGCTTATTCAACAAATATATAATGACTTATGAATATGTAAGTTCCTACATTTGGTACTAACAAACTTTCTGGAAAAAGTTCATTTGGTCATTGTTGTTTTTGTTAAATCTTTTCAGCAGCTGTTAAGTGGTCTGGAGATAAATAAATCCTGTTATTGAGTTGAATAGCTTCAGCTTCAAAGGCAGGAAGACATGGTTCCAGGGATAGTGATCAGTCACTCATGTATTCTGTTCTGTTCTTTTAGTATTTGGGTTTTTAAAATTCCAACTTTGCTGTCCATTTAAACCCTTCAAAAATACCCATTATCTGAGAATTGATCAAATACACTATAGCATGCTTATTTGTTTAAAAGATGTGTATATATTTTTAAACATTAGTTATATGTACTTAAACTCAGTCTGGTAGGCAGCATGGTATACTAGGGTTAAGGACTTCTTCAGACACTAACCATGGGACTTAAAACCTCTTGGAGTTTGTTTCCTTCTCTGCAAAATGGTTATTTTTATATTTATCTCTTAGAGTTAAGAAGTAAGAACAAAAATGTAAAGTGATTACATATAGTAAGCAATTTGTAAGTAGTAGGTATAATTATCACCACCAAACTGAACCACTACTTAGAAATTGTACACTCAGAAGTCTTACAGAATTTGGTATTCAATACTCTCTTGCCTTTCTCATTTTGTCATCTAACTTCAGCACATTTTCCTTTGCCATATATCCTCAACTTCTAATAGTTCGTTGTTACTTTGAATGTCTCAAACAAAATGTTCACTTCCTATGCTAAGGAGTCATGACCAGTAGTCAACAGCCAGAACAAAACATCCTTAAAATTTAATAAGAAGACAACATAACATGGTGAGTATACTGTTTTCTATGGAGAGTTTCTCAGAGCAGAAGCCACTAATCTGGCAACTAAGAAAAGGGACGATGAGTAAAACCTCATACAAAACAAAACCAAGGGCGCCTGAGTGGCTCAGTCATTAAGTATCAGCCTTCAGCTCAGGTCATGATCCCAGGGTCCTGGAATAGAGCCCCACACTTGGCTCCCTGCTCGGCAGGAAGCCTGCTTCTCCCTCTCCCACTCCCCCTGCTTGTGTTCCTTCTCTCGCTGGGTCTCTCTCTGTCAAATAATAAAATCTTTAAACAAAATAAACAAAACCAAAATTTCTGTTCTCATTAACCAGATATACCATCTACTCAGATATATTCGGCGCCTACATGAAGTGTTTACCTTCACCTAAGATTTACAATACCTTTCAATCAGAAGAAGAATTTAATTTCCTTGAATCCCCAGAAGGAGACCAAATGAGGATGCCTTTCACAAAAGAAGAGACAAGTACTTACTGTTGGAATACTTAGGCACCAGGCACAGCAAAGCAGAAGTGGCCTGTGATTTACTGTGACAGAATATTATAGACTTAAATCTGAAGACAGTGTAGTCATTCTCAGTTCCACTTATACCAAGCAAAGCAGACAGCTCACTGTGATGTTTTCAAATAAATGCTTTTCCAAAATAAGTAGTCCTAACTCTGCTATAATTGAAATTCTTACAATTTGAGAAGGTATACAAAAATTCAGGGTTTGGGTTGCTGCCTAAAATGACACAATATCTAATGAAAAGCACAAACTAATCCCAGAAAAGGATGCATTTTACCAAGTCAAATTCAATAAAAGACACATAATGTAGTCAATATGCCTTTCTTTATGGGTAGGTTCTTAGAGCAGAAGCATTTATAAATTATCCTTCAAGAATCAGAAGAACATCATAATCCCAAGAATGGAAACTGCAGAGAAAACAGTACCTTCAAATCAATGCAAGCTAGATTTTTTATACTATTAGGTATATTCAGTAGGAATGGTAAGAAAACTGTGGCTTCAAATTTAATAAGTAAGCAACTCCTGAAAAAAGACTTTTGCTCTCCTTGCTCACACAGTTTCAATTTTCATTTTGGACTTACAACGTTTGGTGTGGTGTTGTTAAATATGTCTGCGCATTAATTTTCTGCTCTATTTCCAAATCTATAGCAAAAATTGAGCCAGAATTGGAGATGCTGAACTATTTTCCCACACCTCTTTATGCCAAGTTCTAAAATACACACTTCAATTCTTTCACCATTTTGTTGCAAATTGACCAAAAGACTGAGTTTATTTTTCTAGCCGAATTTATCTTTGTTCATCTGGAAGAGCAAACACTGCAGCCCTTCATCCTTGGCCTGCTTCAGAGCTCAGGGATGATCATAGTTTTGGCCACACTATTACTCTCCCTTATCAAAATAACTCCAGCATTCTTGTTCAATCACAAAACTTCCCAAAGGGCTAAACACTTCCACCCTGGTTTGTACTTAAGTCAACAGTAACAAGTGGCCTGCGGTGGTCTCTCCTACCTTTGCTCTCACTGTTTCAATGCAAGGCTGGGAAAAATACTCAACTGTTTTTAAGTTTCGTACTCACGCCTCTTGCTCCTAGTTTCCCCTCTACGACCATCCAGACCGATACTGAGGAAGCTAGAGCTAACTTCACCGAAAAGTACGGCGCTTGCTAGCAACGGGTCAACATAAAAAGAATCACTCACAGTCTAAAGTGTCAATCACCCAAGGATCATATAAACAAATATACTTCTTCTTAATACAAACAATTGTTAAGTGTGTGCTTTTTAAAACTAGATTCATGTCTAGTGAATTCTTTATAGCCAAATAATTCATATATTTGATCTGACTCAGCAAGAAAAACAATACTTTAAGTAGTAAATGTTGTAAAATTTTTAATGAATGTTTTTGAATGCAAGTATTAATTAGAAATAAAAAACATTCAAAACTGCGATTTCAAAAATTTTCCCAGATACATAATTGATATAAATAAGCACAACAAATGTAAGGTGACCTCGTAGCAATTTCTTTCTAGATATGTCTCCTGAGGCAAAGGAAACAAAAGTAAAAATAAACTATTGAGACTTCATCAAAACAAAAAGCTTCTGCACAGTGAGGGAAACAATCAACAAAACTAAAAGGCAATCTACAGAATAGGAGAAGATATTTGCAAATGACATAGCTGATAAAGGGTTCCTATCCAAAGTACATAAAGAAATTATAAAATTCAGGGTACCTGGCTGGCTCAGTTAAGTGTGCAACTCTTGATTTCAGCTCAAGTCATGATCTCAGGGTTGTGGGACTGAGCCCCATGTCAGGCTCTGAGCTTAACGGGGAGTCTACTCTAGATTCCCTCTGCCCCTCCCCCTGCTCTCTCTCTCAAATAAATAAATCTTAAAAAAAAAAATAAAACTCAATACCCAAAATACAAATAATCCACCTAAAATGGGCAGAAGACATGAACAGACATTTTTCCAAAGAAAGCATACAGTGGCTAACAGATACATGAATAAATGCTCAACATCACTCATCATCAGGGAAATACAAATCAAAACTACAATGTGATATCACCCTGCACCAGTCAGAATGGCTAAAATCAACAACACAAGAAACAACAGGTGCTGGCGAGGATGTGGAGAAAGGGGAATGCTCTTGCCCTGTTGGGAGAAATGCAAAGTGGTGCAGCCACTCTGGAAAATAGTACGAAGGTGCCTCAAAAAGTTAAAAACACAAAACTACCCTATGACGCCACAACTGCCCTACTAGGTATTTACCCAAAGGATATAAAGATGTTACTTCAAAGGAGTACATGCACCCTGATGTTTACAGCAGCATTATCAGCAAAATTATGGAAAGAGTCCAAGTGTCCATCGACTGATGAATGGATAACGAAGATGTGGCGCGTGCACACACACACACACACACACACACAATGGTAATATTACTCAGACATAGAAAAGAATGAAATCTTGCCATTTGCAGCAACCTGGATGGAGCTACAGAATATTATACTAAGAAAGTCAGAGAAAGACAATACTATATGATTTTACTCATATGTGGAATTTAGGAAACAAAACAAAGGAACAAAGGGGGGAAAAAGAGAGAGGCGAACCAAGAAACATACTCTTAACTATAGAGAATACATTGCTGGTTACCAGAGGGGAGGTGGGGGATGGGTGAAATAGGTGATGGGGATTAAGGAGGGCACTTTTGATGAGTACTGAGTGATGTATTGAAGTGCTGAATCACTATACTGTACACCTGAAACTGATATTACATTGTATATTAACTGGAACTTACATAAAAACTTAAAAAAATGTAAGGTGACCTCAGATTGACAGGTTAATTTATGTAACTATTTATATTTAAAAAATAAAATTAAGTCAATAACTGAGAAACCAGAGACATTTTTGATATGATTATTTGGAAACAGGAAAAACATTACAAACAGAATATTTTGTTGATGTTTGCGAAGGCTAAAAAATAAGCTTCACTTCTCTAATCTATTTTGATATATTATCTTTGTCTTCCGGTAGCATTCAATTGATCAGATGATAACCTAAATGCTAAGATTCCCACATATTTTTTTAAGGTGGCTCCACTCCTAGTGTGGAGCCTAGTGCAGGGCTTGAACTCATGACCCTGGGATCAAGAGCTGAGCTGGGATCACGAGTTAGATGCTGGTGGCCCCATAATTCCCACATTTTGAATAAAAGTTTCTCCCTAAATGTTGAAGATAAAGACCATTTAAAGATAAATATTAAATGAAACAAGTCTACTTCCAGGGGGAGACTTAAATGATTACAATACATTCTTAAAACAGCAACTGAATATTCAAACTAAATTTACCATTTTTTAAAAAAAGATTTATTTATTTGAGAGAAAGAAAGAGAGAGCATGTGTGTGAGCTGGGGGAGGGGTAGAAGGAATGGAAGAGAGAGAATCCTCAAGCAGATTCCCTACTGAGCCGGATCCTGGGCTCGATCCCATGACCCCGAGATCCTGACCTAAGCCAAAATCAAGAGTCAGCTGCCTAACGGACTGAGCCACCCAGATGCCCCAGACTAAATTTACTTTTTAAAGGATTGTCTGGAATTATAATTTGAGGTAGATTACTGCTTAGTATTACTGCACTGTAATAACTAAAAAACTGACAAAAGTTTTGCTATAGCAGTTGATGCCAAACAACTTCTCAGTCCAATATTCACTTGATTTTTAATAAATGTCTCAATAGATATAACTGACATATAACATTATAATAGTTTCAGGTGCACAAGATAATTAATTATTTGTATATATTGTGAATGACCACAATAAATCTCGTTAACATCTATCACCATGCATAGTTACAGGTTATTTTTCTCTTGTGATGAGAACTTCTAAGACCTACTCTCTTACCAACTTTCAAACACCAAATACAGTATTATTAACGATATAATCACCATACTGAGCATTATATCCCCAGGACTTATTTTATAACTGGTAGTTTTTGGCTTTTGGCCACATGTACCTATTTTGCCCCAATATTCACTTTAAATTTAACTGAAAATAAATGTTTTAAATAATTACTGGAGACTAAGAAATGAACCTCCTCATGTGAATTTTTTTTTAAGTTTTTATTTTAATTCTAGTTAGTTACCATACAGTGTAATATAAGTTTCAGGTATACAATACAGTGATTCAGCCCTTCCATACAACACCCTGTGCTCATCACAAGTGCCCTCCTTAATCCCCATCAACTCCTTCACCCATCCCCCCACCCACCTCCACTCTAGTAACCATCAATGTGTTCTATATAGTTAAGGGTCTGGTTCCTTGGTTTGCCTCCCTTTTCCCCGCCTTTGTTCCTTTGTCTTGTTTCCTAAATTCCACATATGAGTGAAATAATTTGTCTTTCTCAGACTTATTTCACTTAGCATAATACTCTGTAGCTCCATCCATGTTGTTGCCAATGGCAAGATTTCATTTTTTTCAATGGCTGAGTAATATGCGCGCGCGCGCGCGCGCGTGTGTGTGTGTGTGTGTGTGTGTGTGTGTGTGTGTGTGTATCTCACATCCTCTTTAAGCTAGGCTGCCTAAAGCAATTTTAATCCCTGAATCAACTGAAGAATATAAGTAAAATTTTGCCATGAACCAAAGCTTCCAATGTTAGAGGTTAATCTGTCCATTTTTACTTTTGGTTGTGCTGTAAATCAGTATTCTAACATGCACTTAGCATTTTATATTTTTTGTTGCATATTAAAATTCTTGCTCCCCCTTCTATATAATACAGAACTGTCTCAGGAACCAGAATCCATTATGGACTAAATTTCCTATCTATTAGGTATATGCACATATCCATGCCCAAATTCAAATATTATAAATTCCTCTAAGGATAAAGAAAGGTGTCTTAAATGTTTAAAATTCTGTAAAAAGCTGAACATTATTAGGCTAAGTATCCAATTTAAGAAATTAGAAAAAACAGGAGTGCCTAGGTAGCTCAGCTAATTAAGTGTCTAACTCTTAATTTTAGCTCAAGTCATGGTCTCAGGGTGAGATGGAGCCCCCATTGGCCTCCGTGCTGGGTGTCTCCACACCTCCCTCTCTAAATTAGAAAAAGAAACAAGAAAGAAAAAAAAATCCCTACATAATAAACCAAGAAAAAAAAGCATTTTTAAAAGACTTTATTATTTTAGAGAGAGAGCAAGTGGGGAGAGAGGCAATGGAAGAGGGAGAGGGATGGATAGAGAGAGAGAGAGAGAGAGAGAGAGAGAGAATTTCCAGTGTACTCCCTGCTGAGCACAGAGCCTGACATGGGGCTCAATGATCTTATACTGCCAGAATGTTTCAAAAAACTTCTAGTTATGAAATTAACAGTAAAGGGTTTTCAGGCTAAGAATAGCCCCTGGAGTCCCTCAAAGAGCAAACACACAAAATCCCTTTGTGGGAATAGGGCCTCAACCACAATGTAAAAGTCTCATAGGTAAAGTTTCATTAATGAAAAACTCCCAATATAAGGTTACATAACACATAAGGAAACAATCTTCTATGAGTAAAAGTTAAGAACACAACAAACAAAAGGATTAGACTCTCAAAATATTCAGACAACAGATCTGATAAAAAATATAATTATGTTTAAAACAACAAAAGACAACAATAAAGCTCATTATACAGCTTTATGAATTTATATCAAAATATATTTGCAGTGACTTAGTGAATATATACATGCCCTGTACTATAATAAATCAGATTTAATTTAATCATAATGAGTTGATATTCCCAAATCATTTAACATCCACATATTTAATAGCAATGTGTTTGAAACCCGCTCTGTACCAAGCACTGTACTGGTTGCTTAAATTAGGGTTACCCTCTGATAGAAAGATAATAGGGAACCAATGGCAGTGGAGAGTTTTTATTTCACATCTAATATAGCATTGAAATAATATAATCATTATTTGACATCTTTATTTCTGACCCAATGGAGGCCTTTCAGTCTAAATCATTTTACTTCTCTTATAATTTTTAACTTAACACATATTTCAGATAAAAAAGTAGCATAAAAAGCACATATAATATGGAAACAGAAAAAGCAACAAAGGGTCAATTTTTCACTATGTCTTTTGCTATTTGTACAAAATTTATCAGAGCTAAAACATGGTTTCCTTCACACAAAATTACTGGCAAAAGAGAAAATTATGTTCAACTTGAAAATATTGCCTAATATTTAAAAAATTAAGTGGAATATTCATTCAATATATTCCTGGAAGTCCCAGTCAGAGCAATTAGGCCAGAAGAAGGAATAAGGGGCATCCAAAGTGGAAAGGAAGAAATAAAATTATCTTTGTTCACAGAAGACATGACCTTATTTGTAGAAAACCCTAAAGATTCTCCACACACACACACTCGAAAATGTTAGAATTCAATAAAAGCTGCAGAATACAAAACAATACTCAAAAATCAGTTGTGTTTCTAGACACCAACAGTGAACGATCTGAAAAGGAAATTAATAATACGATCCCATTTAAACTGCATCAAAAAGGATAAGATACTGGGGCATCTGGGTGGCTCAGTCGGGTAAGCGTCTGACTCTTGATTTCCACTCAGGTCATGATCTTAGAAATCAAGACCTGTGTCGGGCTCCCTGCTCGGCGGGAAGCCTGCTTCTTCCCTCTCCCACTCCCCCTGCTTGTGTTCCCTCTCATTATGTCTCTCTCTGTCAAATAAATAAATATTAAAAAAAAAAATAAAAAGAATAAAATACTTAGGAATAAACTTAACCAAGGAGGTTAAGTATTTGTATGCTGAAAACTACAAAATATTGCTAAAAGAAATGAAAAAAGATGCACATAAATGGAAAGATGTCCCATGTTCATGGATTAGAAGTCTTAATTGTTAAGATGGGGAGTTACTGTTTAATGGGTACAGAATTTCAGTTGAGGAAGATAAAAAAGTTTTAGTGATGGATGATGGTGATGGTTGCACAACAGTACCACAGAATGGTAGATTTAAAATGGTTAGAAAGGTAATTTTATGGTGTATTTTACAATAAAAAAATTGACATACAAAAGTTAACTGGGACATAATATCATAATTAACAATATGCTAATAGTTAATAATAGTTAACAATAACAATAGTGAAATTGAGGAAATAATGTAGAAAGAAAAGAGGCTAATGAAAGTGAAAAAAGGGGAAAAAGCAAAAAACAAAACAAAATGTGGTTCAAAGACACAGAAAAAGAAAATGAAAAGTTCTAGAAAGATTGAATAATGTAGAAGTATTTTCTCAAGTGATATTGTCTGAGAACTTTCCAGAACTGAAAAAATATATACCACAAAACCTCAAGTGTTGAACAGGATAAACAACACATCTATACTTAGTGGCAACAATTTACTTAAAAAAGATTTATCAATGCACTGTGTCCCATAATTCATATGATAGTATACATTAGAGACTTGAGTCAAAATGCAGAAACTTTCATTTCAGGTTTGCCACTTATTCTCTCTGACCGCAAGCAAATTACTTAACTTCTGTAGACATAAATATTTCAGTATAAAAAGGAAATGATAATATTACCCACCTCATAACACTGGTTTGAGAATTAAAAGAAATAATGCTTGTAAAGTACTCAGTTTAGAGGGTACTCCAAAATATAAAGCTAATGTAAATCTCCTTCATAAAATTTTTGCATTAGGCCCTGAGTTTAGGCATATTTATATATATAAATAATTCAATGGCAACATTTTCAGTTTAATCAAGGGTATGCCTTTTATGTTCCCAGCTCTTGTAAAGAGAAAGAGAATACTGGGATTTACTCAGAACTAGCAGTCAAGTAGTCAGTCAAATACTTCATGAAACTTGATAATAGATTTTCTAAAACCTATTTTGGATTAAATAATTATGTCATTTCAATTTAACTTTTAATTTTCTTCTTAGCCCTGGGTGTATGAAGAAGAGCCTGTCACAATAATTAAATGGTGTATCACAACTGCCCTATGCTTTTATAATACTACTATTTTGTTATAATGAGAGAGGAGGGTAGAATATAATTACACAACAATTTCAATGTAACAATTTTATCTAAATCTATCAAGAACTTGTTACTGGGGCAAAAACAAAAATTTTAAGAGTAAACTCAGAGCTTCCTAATTAGTGTGTGGAAACACCACGGGATGTGTCACAACTATGCTGAGACATAGATCCCTTGGCTTTCAGAGTCTTTGGATAGGATCTGAGGTAAATGCGACTTTCAATAACTTAGAAATTTTTGATTACTTCATACACGAATATCAATTTCTATATATGCATTGACATGAAAAGGTAGGGAAGCACTGCTCTAACCACAAAATTTATACTTAAATCTGTACACAGAGAGTTCTGTTGCTTACATGGTAGTATTGTTCACAGAATGTCTTTTTAGAATCAAAAGATTATTAGGACGATGATTACCAAGAGGAGCAAAGGGATGCTACAGTTTTCCAGGAATGCCATGTTCAAATAGGAAGAAAGGCTTTTAAAATGGATTAACACAAAATATATGTGTACACTCTCCTCACTGTCCTCCCTAGCCCCCATTTATTAAGTAGTTTCTCCAGTGAGAGAACAAGGTTTTATTTCCATTCAGTAACATATTTAAATATACAGGCAAATTCATCAAAATTACAAAAATATTTTTAAAATGTAATTCAAAGGATCATAGTAAGATACCTAATATGCTAGAACTCTAAAGTAATGAAAATTACAAAGATCATTACACATAATTCTAGCAGCACAATAAACAAAGAGACATCAGAAACAAAAACTTGGGCACAAATTTTGAATTCTGGATAAATTAAACCACAGATTGAGTCATAGATGGAGCATCCATCCATACACATAGGAGAAAACAAGGATTGTAGTTTCAGATGTCATCATTTACTGGCTAATTCTCAAAGGGGTAAATCTAAACATTTACTGGCTGATCTCAAAGGGGATACATAGTTAACCTTGATCTCCAGGTAACTCTTTTCTTGAGAGCAAGGAGAGAAATTAAACATTAAATATTTAATACACAGACACCTTCTAATTTGTAAAGTTAGATTCAGCCCTAACACTGGTTATCATATTATAACAGTCTTCACAAAAATCTTCCTGCCATTTATGGAAAATAAAGCAGCTGAATTATTTTAAGATATTTCCCCGAGAACAAGTTTCACAAGTAATTGTAGGTTTCAAATCCATATTGGACTACTCACCTCTTTTCATGATCACTCTATGTAAACAAGATGGTACATGTTAGAAATAGTTGCCACTTTTTCCTCCAAAAGTCTGTTACATGGTCCTCCAATAAATGAATTTTCTGCAGTAAGATTCTTTCATTTATAGATCTTCTTCACACAGATCAGATTAAACCCATATCTAACACAAAACTAATAAATCCACTAGGGAGCATTTTCATTGTTTATGTTTACAATTCAATCAGAAAGAATCCTCAACATTCTAAATTTAAAGTAATTGCAGTAATGTATTTATTATTAAAATCAAAATTAATTTCTTTTTATGAAAAAAACCTCCCCTTTGTTAATTTCCCCATTTTGGCTAATGAAGACATCAATCTTCTAGCTTATATTATAATACACTTACAACAACAAAATTGTTACTAGCGTCATATTCATTTTTTAAGATCCACCTCAAATGTCACTTTCTCCGCAAAATCCCCACAGATCCCACAGAATAAATTTGTTAATCATACTCCTACAATTACAGGGCATGTTCATCTCTATTACATCTTATATCAAGACCACCATGTCCTTTTGTGTAGTTTATACTGTACTTTGTGCGAATGGTAGTCCCTAGATGCATGAGCAACAGATGGGACCATTCCATGAGAGTGTTGTCTTTACTGGTCTTACAATGTTTTTTAAATGTTTATTTCTAAAACAAGAAAACACTCCCCAAAACAGGTAGTCATGTTTATTTGGACATCCCAGTAAATAAAGTACCTAGCAAACAATTGTTTAATGGAACACTCTCCTTTCTGCCAGTGAAATGTCTCTATGATTTAACTTCATTTATCAATTTCACTTGTCCTATCCTTTGTCTAGCAATTTATCACCCCAAGCTTTGATTACTCTTCCAAAATATTTCACAAAGTGTATTCTGTGCAATGTTAATATGTAGAAAAAAAGAGTCTTTGGTTAACCAAGTTTGGACACTACTGCATTCAATACAGTGTCGTTGTTGTTTTAAACTGTAGGAGCTTTTGTATTCTAGGAACATTTGGAATCTCCAAGAAAGAACTCACTGCTTTTATCCTAGAAGGGGTATGCCCCATTGACCTCATAATGGCACATTTCTAGATTCTTGACCTATGCCTCATTTGGGTGGGGGGAGGTGTGAAAAAAGTAATACCCATCACTCAGGTCACCATGTTTCTCAGAATTTAGAATGAGCAGGGATAGAGAAGTTGCTTGTGCTGCTAATAGGTCTATTCTAACATGTGTTAGAGCCTCAAAGCAAGTAAAAAATAATGCCCATTTAACGGAGTTTGATTACCTTTACTGATTTGTTTGAAAAAAAAAATCTCCTTTACTTGCTTCTTATTCCAATTCTGTATTTTGCCAATAACTTTATTTCCACAGCAAATGATATCTTTATGCAAAAACTTAACTTCTACCTCTATCTTTTCTAGTAGTTATCAATGGACAAGTTCAGCCTCTAGGGTGTGTTTTGGAAATGTATTAGGATGTTTTGGCTAACTCAATCACTGGGTATCACTACTGGCATTTAAAGGTTTGGAGTAGGGGAATCAAGAGGTTCTATGATAAATAAGACAGTCCTGAAAAACAAAAACTATCTCATAGAAACTTATTTTTAAAGATTTTGTTTACTTATTTGAGAGACAGAAAGAGAGCACGAGCAGGGCAGGGAGGGGGCAGAGGGAGAGGGAGCAGACTCCCCACTGGGCACAGAGCCCAATACGGGGCTCAATCTGAGGACCCTGGGATCATGACCTGAGCCGAAAGCATACACTTAACCGACTGAGTCACCCAGGTGCTCCCTAGCTCATAGAAAATTACACAAGTGAAAATTTTGTGTATAAACATTTGGAAATAAAATTGAATTCAGTTTTAGATCTAAACACTCTTTTTTTGGCATTTCTGTACAATTTTATTACACTAAGAGTTCCAGAAACATAACTACTGAAATGAAAAGAAGAATAAATATTTTGTTCAAAATTTTACCAGGGTTGCCACTATTTCAGAAAGTGATGCCACCAACAAATAATGCCACAACAGTACCACTTGTGATACTGGATACAGACCTTCTCGAGCCTGTCTCACTCACATTCACAGTAATTATATGTACCTGACGACTTCATTAGGTCTTCTAACAGTCATGACTGAGCATTTATACATATATTGAAATACATGTTATTATAGCCTGAATTATATTTACGATATCAGATATTTTTGAAACTACATGTATATGTGGATTATATCATTTTTTATTTTCATTTCAGGAGAGTAAAGGGGCATTATAAAATATTTGTTATAAAAGGGCACTGGCACATTGGGTGAGGTTAGGGTGCGAGATATGAAAAGAAAGGTTCTATGACTAGGAGGGAGAAGGAGAGGACTTTGGGTCTGACAAGACTGAAAACCACTAATGTCAAGATAATAACAATATCGTGGTTTACAAAAAGGGTAGGGGCAAAGAGGGCAGGGGTAAAGGAGCATGAGCCTCTTTTTCACTCAGTTTCTAAGTTTCCATACTTCTGAGGAAACATACCTTTACTGTGTGTCAGTTTTTTCCATTTCAGAGAACCCCCACTGTCCTGAACTACCCCACTACCTACTGAAAGTAATTAAAATCCTGAGACCTAAAAGGAACACTAATAAACAGCCACTGCTACCACAGCTCCCCATGAGCCTTCGGAACCTGCCAGCTTCCACAGAAGTGAGGTCATCTTCCTTCTCAGTCCTGATACAGAACTCTGTGGTATATGTCACCCTTCAGTGGCAAGAGCATTTTTCAGCAACACTTACCTCAGTAGTAGTTCCAACGTCAGCAGATGGGCTGCATGTGCTGGTGTCTGGTGGAGCTGTGCCTACACTGCTTCTCACTGGAGAACCCGGAACCGGCCCTGCCGAGGTTTCCGGAAAGGTGGAGGAAGGGCTGAGATTGCCTCTCCTCTGAATCTTATTCCACACCTTATTCATGATCTCGGTTAGCTCATATAAGAGCTGCACCTGAGCAGGAGGAAAAGAAAAAAAAGAGAAAACAAGCCTTTCAACTTCTGGTCACAATTAACTAAATTACTACCTGTGAGAGAATTAAAGCAAGTCAAGGGAAATAAGAATATATGAAACAAAAATCTATTAATGTACCACTGATCATATTATATCTATAATCTATGCTATAAAATTATATTATATGTAGTATAATTATACATATGATCATGAATATTTTATGGTACTATGATTCTGATGAGATACGCAGAGAAAATTCATATAACAAGTTTACAATTTTAAGTATTTTATCATGATTTCAATTTGAAGTAGATATAACGAATTGACTCATACTTTAAGTTTGCCACATATTCATACTGTGGTATAAGCAAGTTAGCATTTTTGTGGGAAAATCATGTTAACATGGTAATAATGCTAACAAAACAGCTTATTATGGGACAGTGGATTGCTTTTAATATATGACTAACAGAACAAATACAAAGAAATGCCTCTTAAGCAGAGGTCAGTATCAGAATTAGATAGCAAATAGATACTAGTAAATATGATTATTTAATTACAGATAAAATAATCACCATTCTTATTTCTACATTATTTCCACATTTAAATTCTTATTTTTCTGAGGAATGAAACTGAAACAGGATTTCTTGCCCAGCAAAATAAAGTGAAAAAGAATGATATAACATAAAATAGTAAAAGGAAAATGTTACATATGAGATTCTGCTATAGATAAAGAACATAAACTATCCAACCTACTATTCCCCTTGGATTTGTCATTCCAATATTCAGAGAAAAAACTGTTTAACTTGCACATTGTTTGACTAAGTTCTAAGATATTTACATAAGATTTCATAAATAAGCATTAATCATGGAATTTGTATGACAACATATTGCCATATACTGTATAAAACAAGCCCAAGGAAAAAAATGCAAACAAAATATATAAGCAAATCCACAGCTGGATACCATATTCTGCTTGCCATTAAAAAAAAAAAGTGAAATTCTCATATTTATAAGAAGTTTCAGCCCCAGGACACATCCAGATGATAAAGCTGGCTTCTTATGTGGGCAGAACAGATGCATAAAAACACTGTTGTCAACCCTTATTTGATATAAAACAGTACTTGGGTTACAGTTTTCTCTTGCTTTTTGTGTGATGAAGTCTCAAGTCTCAGGTTATAGTTCTTTTTGTTTAAAAAAAATAATCTAATGGCTAGAGATCTTACAAAAAACCTCTTAGAAAAATTTTAGTTCAAATTCTTTTGTCCTTCATAATCAAGAATAAGTTCTCGCTAAAAAGATAACAATTTTGTTGCAAACCATAGTTTGCAAAAAGATTATTTTACTTTTTCTTAAACAATTAAAACTGACAAATACGGAAAGCATAAACCAAAGAAAACAAGTTCTAAATACTTCTAAGGGCGTAAAAGAGAACTGATGCTTTTATTGTCACTATTTCTTATTTCCTTTAACGATTACCCTTAAGTAATTGTGTATGAAAGTCACTAAGTACATTGTGTAGTTAATGCACCAAGCAAACAGGTAAACTTTAAACATATTTTTATTTTCAAAGGAGAAAGTTGCTATCACAGAATTCAGACTTGCCAAATTCAGAGGTTTTTAAAAAAATTAAAAATTTAAAGATAAACGTTCAACTCTTATCCTCCAAGCTATACTGAAAACTATGCCAATTCAAGCCACAATGAGCTACCACTACCCACCTATTAAAATGGCTAACTTTAAAAAGCCTAGCCATGCCAGTATTGGCAAAGATGCAGAACTGAAACTCATTTACTGATGGGAATGCAAAATGTAGAATATAGTTTGGTGACTTCTGAAAAAGACATGCACCCACCATATGATCCAACCATTTCACTCCTAAGTGTTTCCCCAAGAAAAATGAAAGTCTATGTCTGCACAAAGACCTGAATACAGATGCTCATAGCATTTTTTTCTGTAATCTACAACTGAAAAAAATCTCAAATGTTCACAAGTAAACAAAATCCAGTATATCCATACAAGAGAATGCTATCTATCAATAAAAGCAAATCAATATGGATTCATGAAAAACATGGCTTAATCTCAAAATAATTGTGCTGAATGAAAGAAGCTAGGCAAAAAAATTAAAAAAAGAAAAAAAAGGAGAGCTAGAGAAACAGAATACAACTGTGTGATTCTACCTACACAGTATCTCAGCAAATGACGATTAATCCATAACGACAGAATCAGTAGTTGCCTGGAATGGGGGAAGAAGTGTAATGGAGGATAACAAAGTAACATAAAGAAACTTGTGAGGATGATGGATGGATGCACTGTCTTGATTCTGAGAATGGTTTCATGTATCAAATCTTATAGCATTAGAGAATTTAAACATGTGCAGCTTATTGTATGTAAGAATATCCCAATAAAACTTTAAAAATCTCTAAAAAATGAGCACCATGTGAGGAGGTTTTATGTATATTTCTGAAGGTGACTGATTATCAACAATACCTTGTGTATCAAAAACTTACTGAATATTGAAAATGTAATATTTTACTGTTTAAAAATTAATTTCATATACACTTTCTCACTTAATCTATAACCAATCATAAAGGAGACTTAATTGGACTGGAGAGCCTGAGCTAATTCTCAAGGGGATACATTCCTGAAGGATAGATGCAATTTAAGTGGATGCAAAAGGCCATTCCAGTCATAAGACTAGCAAGAGCAATAGCCAAGAGCAGGAAATGATATAGGGGCAACAGTAAGTTCCATCCAGTTAGGCAGGAAGAACTCGCTTTGCAGGTTATTAGGAGAGAGAGTCAGAAGAGTAACCATAAAGATAGAAGAAGAAAACCATGGATACACAATTTCAATGGAAACCAAGCAGGAATGGAATTTCAAGATTACTAATCATGGTGAACACCAAAGAGCTCTAAGTGAATACAAACTTAAAAAGGCTAGCTCATCTGGCATGCAGATCGTCACTAATCATTAGCACTCAGTTTCAAAAAAGAAAAAAAAAAGTTTTTGCCAAATTTAAAAGCCTTTTCATATAAAGCATAATAACTCTTACCCAGTCTAATTTTGCTTAAAGATAAAAATGAAAATCAGGGGCTCAGAAAAATTAAAAATGAGTGAGCGGTACTAGACTACAAATCCAGTTTTGTCTAAACCCAATGCTGTGTTCCTACACAGTGATGTCAAATTCCACTGCCTTTCTGAAAACTGAACATAATTTTACAGCAATAAAAACTATGAATAAACAGGATAAAAAACATAAATCCATTCTTTCTCTAGTTCCACATACTTACAACCCAAAAATGCAAATATGGTTTTATGTTCCTAGAAATGCCTTTATAAGAAAACAAAATATATCTATTTATTGGCTAAAGGAAAATTGAAATTTATTATATTAAAAATAGGATTCTACAAGGTCTTTTAATTTTAGAATAAATACAATTTTTAAGGTCAAAGAGACTTTAAAGAGAATTGGGTAACTTCGGTAAAACAGTTAAGTTAAAGGGAAGGGTTAATGAAAATCACCCCTAGAAATAAAATCTCTGAATATTCAACTGGGTTAAGTATTTATACTAAGGTCCTTGAATGGCAATGAGTTCTAGGAATGACATAGTTTAGTTCACCATAGTTGATACAAAGACTTACAATAATGTCTAACATGACAATGAATTTGATCTGGGCATGCCTTACATGTAGAGCTTGCCCTTTATTTTAAAATATATAAACTACTTGAAGGTTTTGTGTCTAAGCAATAATGAATCAAATTAGTTAATATACCAGTATCAAAACTTCTGATATTACTCTAATGAATAAACAAAAAAATGGTATTTATGAAGGAATTATTTCCTTAAAATGGAATCAAGAATCTTATGTACTGGCTACAAATCAATACTCTGCAAAGCTTCTGATAACATATGCAAAATCTGGTGGGTATATACAATGTTTTAGGGAACAGGCTCACAGCATTTATCAGATTCTCAAAGAAGTCCATGGCACAAAAAAGAACAAGAAGCACTGTCATTCACAAAAACAAAAAGAAAACAAATGGATTAGTGAGAAACCATTAAGAAAAAAAAAAGGTTATTTTGAGTCATTAATCTTAAAAATAAGTGATAAATTTTAGGATGCATGTGGATGTATTTTAGGGGCCCATGATATTCTTTATAAGGTAGGATACCCAGAAAATAAAAATCGACCTATAGATATATTTCATCAAGAAAGATTAAACATTTTTGGTACAAGATGCCATAAAGGTAATTAACTGTGTTACAAATACAAGGTTTGTATCTATAGAGCCTAAGGGAAGCTCTTCAAATTGCTAAGAAATTTAATAGAAAAATTGAGTATATGATATAAATTATCAATTCATAAAACAAATTCATTGGCCAATAAACATTCAAAAACTGTTCAACCTTATTAATAATCAGGAAAATACAAAAGTATGTAAATAATATGAATTGTCAATTCACAAATGCAATGGCCAATAAACATTTAAAAAGACGCTTGAATTTCATTTCCCTTCAGCCTGAGAGACTTCCTTTAGGATTTCTTATAGTGCAGTACTACTGGTGATAGATTCCTTTATGTGAAAATGCCTTTATTTGGTCTTTATTCATAAATATGTATTTTTTTTTAATTTAGAATTTTGTGTTGAGGGGCTATATTTTTTTTTTTTCACGATTTAAAGGTGTTGCTCTTCTGACGTTTACACTCAGGAGAAGTAAACTAACAATCAAATCTTGGTTCTCTTGCACGTAATGCGTTATTTTTCTCATAATACTTTCAAGATTTGCTCTTTATCTGTGGCTTTCAACAGTTGCATTAGGATGTGTGTAGGCATGGCCTTCTTCATGCTGTATGGGCCAAGGGCAGGCCACCCCACAATGGGCCACTCTGACATGAAGATTATATCGAATTAAAAAACAATAAAAAATGGGCCTCCTGGGTGGCTTAGATGGTTAAGTGTCTGCCTTCAGCTCAGGTCATGATCCCAGGGTCCTGGGATGGAGCCCCACATTGGGCTCCTTGCTCAGCGAGGAGCCTGCTTCTCCCTCTGCCTGGCGCTCCCCCTGCTTGTACTCTCCCTTTCTCTCTGGCAAATAAATAAATCTTTAAAAAACAAACAAACAAACAAAACAGATTCAGCAGATTCAGGAAAAGCTCTTTACCTACTCCCACAACTGTCTCAAAGAATTTAGGTGAAGGACCTGCTTCAGGAAGAGAACTATGACCACAAAGAACTACAATATGATATGAAGGAGGTATGGTAGATAGGGAGGAACGTAGCAAGGCCTGTTTGATCAAATTCCTCTATGTCCCATTGTTTCTGAGTGGCCCAGCAAACATTAATTTACTAAACATTTATTCTTTTTCATCTTCCTATAAATTGTATTCCTTTCCTCTGAAGCCCCAGACCCCTATCCCTTCTCCTTAGTCCAAGATGACATATATATATATATACACACCTAATTTTGCCTTTCTTTGGAATTTCCATTTCTTGTGGATTCCCCACACGTTATTCTTGTTGTTTCAAGTTTTTATTTATTTATTTATTTATTTAATTTTTAAAGATTTTTATTTATTTATTTGACAGAGAGAGACACAGTGAGAGAGGGAACACAAGCAGGGGGAGTGGGAGAGGCAAAAGCAGGCTTTCTGCTGAGCAGAGAGCCTGATGCGGGGTTCGATCCCAGGACTCCAGAATCATGACCTGAGCCGAAGGCAGATGCTTAATGACTGAGCCACCCAGGCACCCCTCAAGTTTTTATTTAAATTCTAGGTAGTTAACATATAGGGTAATATTGGTTTCAGAAACAGATTTTAGTGATTCATCACTTACATATAACACCCAGTGCTCATTACAGCAAGTGCCTTTCTTAGTGCCCATCACCCATTTGGCCCATCCCCCACCCACCTCCCTCCATCAACCCTCAGTTTGTTCTCTATAGTTAAAGGTCTCTTATGGTTTGCCTCCCTCTTCCCACCCCCACCCCATGCTCATCTGTTTTGTTTAATTCCACATATGAGTGAAATCATATGGTATTTGTCTTTCTCTGACTGACTTACTTCACTCAGCATAATAGACTCTATCTCCATCCGTGTCAATGCAAATGGCAAGATTTCATTCTTTTTGATGACTGAGTATTATTCCATTGTATGTGTATGCCTGTGTTCTCCTCTAGGATTTTTGATGGTTTCCTGTCTCACATTTAGGTCTTTCAACCCATGCACATGCTATTAAATTTGATTTTCTGTTAATCTGTCTGATGTCAATTTGATTCTTAATTCACCTAGAAGGACCTTGAAAAGACAGAATATTCTCCCTCCCCGGACAGTGTGTTTATCTTATTCATCTTCGTTTTCCTCATTTCTGGATTAGGTATGTAGTACTGGACTTGCAGTACTCAGTAAGTATTTTTCTACACATGGGGAAAAAAATCAAATCTTCTTTTGTAATTTTGACAGTATCCAGAGGGAGTCTGGAAGCCTATACTAAAGCAACCACTCACAAGAAAGCGGTTTACTTGGATTTTTTTTTTTTTTTTTAAGTAGGTTCCACATCTAGCACGGAGCCCAACACGGGTTGAACTAACAACCACGAGACAAGACCTGAGCCAAAATCAAGGGTTTAACACTCAACCAACTGGGCCACCCAGGTGCCCCTGGAGTCTCATTTTTAATCACTAAAATTTAGGCTAACCTGGCACACAAGGATATAAAATAGTATTAACTCTTTACCAAATCTCTGAGTACACAATGATTCTTCAAAGTGTTTTGTGGCTTCCTAGCCCTTTGGGAACACTGCTAAATTCCACCAGGGATACTTATAACAATCTACAAAGAGGGTCTCACATTTTCTATAGTTTAGAGTCAATCTAAACTAACAAAATGGCATTCATGTAGCATTTCAGAGTTCACAAGGTGTTTTCACAACATTTCATAAATAACTCACAGAAACTTCCCAACAATTCTGTGATCAACTTTGGTTATAGAAGCTGGTAATAAACAGAAGTTGGTTTATAATGACTTATGAAGAAGACAAAGTTGGAATTAAATGAATAGATAAAAATTATTACATTTTGGGTAAGGGGATTCTTGAGGCATGAGGTTCATTCAGCCTCGATTTATTTCTCAAAAATGAAAGGTCTTGGTATTTGGAGAGCAGCAGCAAGGAGGCTCTGGGAGCCAGGTGATGGAGGTAATGACAAAAGAAGGAAGGAGACATGAGAAGGAAATACCAGACCAAAACTAAGCTCTATCTAGGTGATGACTTTGTTTAGAACCAGTTTATAAAAACAACAATAAAACCTGAGCTCAATTCCAAATGATGTGGATGTCCAATAAAGATATTAGAGAGCTCTAGGCTTGAGCCACATTACATTTAATAAGATTCCACAGAAATCGCAATACTACTGAGTATCTCAAAGAAAATTTTTTAAAAAGATGTGCTATGGTGAGTACTGTGAATTGTGTAAAACTGTTGAATCACACACCTGTACCTCTGAAACAGAAAATACATTATATGTTAAAAAAAAAGAAGACAGTAGGAAGGGAAAAATGAAGCGGGGGAAATCGGAGGAGGAGACAAACAATGAGAGACGATGGACTCTGAGAAACAAACTGAGGGTTCTAGAGGGGAGGGGGGTGCGGGGATGGGTTAGCCTGGTGATGGGTATTAAAGAGGGCATGTTCTGCGTGGAGCACTGGGTGTTATAGGCAAACAATGAATCATGGAACACTACATCAAAAACTAATGATGTAATGCATGGTGATTAACATAATAAAATTTTAAAAAATTAAAAAAGATTAATAGTGGCTTCCCAGGTTAAACAATGGTAATAAAATTTCTGCTCAGCTAGGACAGCTATGGCTATCCAGAACATGTAGAGTAGGACAATCCTCTCAAGGCTAAAATGACATTCATAAGTTCCTAAAATAGAAGGTCTCTGGTAGATGCCTCCAGGTAACAGTTAGCTATCATATAAGGATTAAGCTACTACTAAATATAAACTATGAATATAAAAATTTTTTCTATTTTCTCCAGAAGTTTCTTTACTTGGCATAGTGATTAATATTCTTCCAAGATGTTGCCTGAGTAGTAGTATATTGTATGGATACGCCATAATGTGTTTAATTATTCATCTATTGATGAACATTTGGGTTGTGTTCAGTTTTAGGCTATAAAATAAAGCTGCCAAATACATCTGTGTAGAGAAGTCTCTGCATGGACATATATTTTTGTTTCTCTGAGGAAAAACTTAGGGAGGAATGACTAGGTCATATGCTAAGTGCAGGTTATTCTTTTTTCAGGAATTTCCAAGTTGTTTCCAAAGTTGTGTAATTTTCACATTCCTAGCTACAGAATACAAAGGGTTCTAGATGGTTCACAATGCTCATTGTTTTTATTTCAACCAATCTAATCAGTGTATAGTGGACTGTCTTCATGTTTTATTTTGTTTTTCCCTGATGAATAATGATGATGAGCACCTTTTCATGTGCTTACTGACCAGTAACATCCTCACTGGTAAATGTTTGTTCAAATCTTAGCCCTGGTCTTTGTCTTCATTTTATTTTTTTTAACTGTTCTTTCTCATCATGTTATCAAGTAGAAAGCATTCTTTAAATATTCTAGATAACAGACCCTTGATTTCATTTATTTTTTTATATTTTTTATTGTTATGTTAATCACCATACATTACATCATTAGTTCTTGATGTAGTGTTCCATGATTCATTGTTTGTGCATAACACCCAGTGCTCCACACAGAATGTGCCCTCTTTAGTACCCATCACCAGGCTAACCCATCCCCCCCACCCTCCTCCCCTCTAGAACCCTCAGTTTGTTTTTCAAGAGTCCATCTTCTCTCATGGTTCGTCTCCCCCTCCGACTTACTCCCCTGCATTCTTCCCCTCCTGCTATCTTCTTCTTTTTCTTTTTTCTTAACATATGTTGCATTATTTGTTTCAGAAATACAGATCTGTGATTCAACAGTCTTGCACAATTCACAGCGCTCACCATAACACATACCCTACCCAATGTCTACCACCCAGC
Organism: Eumetopias jubatus; assembly: GCF_037043125.1. NCBI lineage: Eukaryota > Metazoa > Chordata > Mammalia > Carnivora > Otariidae > Eumetopias > Eumetopias jubatus. The sequence goes on from NW_028274810.1 coordinate 144,891,814, forward strand.
CACCCCATCCCTCCCACCCCCCACCACTCCAGCAACACTCAGTTTGTTTCCTGAGATTAAGAATTCCTCATATCAGTGAGGTCATATGATACATGTCTTTCTCTGATTGACTTATTTCACTCAGCATAACACCCTCCAGTTCTATCCACGTCGTTGCAAATGGCAAGATCTCATTCCTTTTGATGGCTGAATATTCCATTGTGTATATATACCACATCTTCTTTATCCATTCATCTGTCGATGGACATCTTGGCTCTTTCCACAGTTTGGCTATTGTGGACATTGCTGATATAAACATTGGGATGCACGTACTCCTTCGGATCCCTACATTTGTATCTTTGAGGTAAATACCCAGTAGTGCAATTGTTGGATCACATGGTAGCTCTATTTTCAACTATTTGAGGAATCTCCATACTGTTTTCCAGAGTGGTTGCACCAGCTTGCATTCCCACCAACAGTGTAGGAGGGTTCCCCTTTCTCCACATCCCCGCCAACACATCTGTCATTTCCTGACTTGTTAATTTTAGCCATTCTGACTGGTGGGAGGTGGTATCTCATTGAGGTTTTGATTTGGATTTCCCTGATGCCGAGCGATGTTGAGCACTTTTTCATGTGTCTGTTGGCCATTTGGATGTCTTCTTTGGAAAAATGTCTGTTCATGTCTTCTGCCCATTTCTTGATTGGATTATTTGTTCTCTAGGTGTTGAGTTTGATAAGTTCTTTATAGATTTTGGATACTAGCCCTTTATCTGATATGTCATTTGCAAATATTTTCTCCCATTCTGTCGGTTGTCTTTTGGTTTTGTGGACTGTTTCTTTTGCTGTGCAAAAGCTTTTTATCTTGATGAAATCCCAAGAGTTCATTTTTGCCCTTGCTTCCCTTGCCTTTGGCGATGTTTCTAGGAAGAAGTTGCTGTGGCTGAGGTCGAAGAGGTTGCTGCCTGTGTTCTCCTTTAGGATTTTGATGGACTCCTGTCTCATGTTTAGGTCTTTCAACCATTTGGAGTCTATTTTTGTGTGTGGTGTAAGGAAATGGTCCAGTTTCATTCTTCTGCATGTGGCTGTCCAATTTTCCCAACACCATTTGTTGAAGAGACTGTCTTTTTTCCATTGGACATTCTTTCCTGCTTTGTCAAAGATGAGTTGACCATAGAGTTGAGGGTCCATTTCTGGGCTCTCGATTCTGTTCCATTGATCTATGTGTCTGTTTTTGTGCCAGTACCATACTGTCTTGATGATGACACCTTTGTAATAGAGCTGGAAGTCTGGAATTGTGATGCTGCCAGCTTTGCTTTTCTTTTTCAATATTCCTCTGGCTATTCGGGGTCTCTTCTGGTTCCATACAAATTTTAGGATTATTTGTTCCATTTCTTTGAAAAAAGGGGATGGTATTTTGATGGGGATTGCATTGAATGTGTAGATTGCTCTAGGAAGCAATGACATCTTCACAATGTTTGTTCTTCCAATCCATGAGCATGTAATGTTTTTCCATTTCTTTGTGTCTTCTTCAATTTCTTTCATGAGTATTTTATAGTTTTCTGAGTACAGATCCTTTGCCTCTTTGGTTAAATTTATTCCTAGGTATCTTATGGTTTTGGGTGCAATTGTAAATGGGATCGACTCCTTGATTTGTCTCTCTTCTGTCTTGTTGTTGGTGTACAGGAATGCCACTGATTTCTGTGCATTGATTTTATATCCTGCTACTTTACTGAATTCCTGTATGAGTTCTAGCAGTTTTGGGGTGGAGTCTTTTGGGTTTTCCACATACAGTATCATATCATCTGCAAAGAGTGAGAGTTTGACTTCCTCCTTGCCGATTTGGATGCCTTTGATTTCTTTTTGTTGTCTGATTGCTGTGGCTAGGACTTCTAATACTATGTTGAATAGCAGTGGTGAGAGTGGACATCCCTGCTGCGTTCCTGACCTTAGGGAAAAGCTCTCAGCTTTTCTCCATTGAGAATGATATTTGCTGTAGGTTTTTCATAGATGGCTTTTATGATATTGAAGTATGTACCCTCTATCCCTATACTCTGAAGAGTTTTGATCAAGAAAGGATGCTGTACTTTGTCAAATGCTTTTTCTGCATCTATTGAGAGGATCATATGATTCTTGTTCTTTCTTTTGTTAATGGATTCTATCACGTTGATTGACTTGCGGATGTTGAACCATCCTTGCAGCCCAGGGATAAATCCCACTTGGTCATGGTGAATAATCCTTTTAATGTACTGTTGGATCCCATCGGCTAGTATTTTGGTGAGAATTTTTGCATCCATGTTCATCAAGGATATTGGTCTGTAATTCTCCTTTTTGATGGGGTCTTTGTCTGGTTTTGGGATCAAGGTAATGGTGGCCTCATAAAATGAGTTTGGAAGTTTTCCTTCCATTTCTATTTTTTGGAACAGTTTCAGGAGAATAGGTATTAATTCTTCTTTAAATGTCTGATAGAATTCCCCTGGGAAGCCATCTGGCCCTGGGCTTTTGTTTGTTGGGAGATTTTTGATGACTGCTTCAATTTCCTTAGTGGTTATAGGTCTGTTCAGGTTTTCTATTTCTCCCTGGTTCAATTTTGGTAGTGGATACATCTCTAGGAATGCACCCATTTCTTCCAGGTTATCTAATTTGCTGGCATAGAGTTGCTCATAATATGTTCTTATAATTGTTTGTATTTCTTTGGTGTTGGTTGTGATTTCTCTTTCATTCATGATTTTGTTGATTTGGGTCCTTTCTCTTTTCTTTTTGATAAGTCTGGCCAGGGGTTTATCAATCTTGTTAATTCTTTCAAAGAACCAGCTCCTAGTTTCGTTGATCTGTTCTACTGTACAGACCCTTGATTTCTGCTCAGGTCTTGATCTTGGGTTTGTGGGATCGAGCCCTGTAACAGGATCCCTGCTCAGCGGGGAGTCAGCTTGAGATTCTTTCCCTCTCCCTCTGCCTCTCCTGCCCCCAACACGTGCTCTAATAAATTAAAACTGTATTAAATAAATCTTTCTCCTAGTGTATGGTTTTCTGCTATCTTACTATGTCTTTCAAAGAGAAAATGTTTTTAAACTTGATTATACCCAATATCAAGATCAATTTGGGGAGAGCTGCCATTTGAACAATATTGACTCATCCAATCTATGAACAGGTATATCTCTCCAGTTAGGTTCTTTAAATTCTCCCAGCAATGCTTTCTGGTTTTCAAGGTACAGGTCTTGGACATCTTTAGTTAGATACATTTGTTTATGTTTCTGGGGACCAATATAAATGGAATGGGTTCATTCCATTTTCCAATTGTTTCCTGCTACTATAATAAAATATATTTAATTTTTATTCATTACTCTTGTCTCCTGCAACCTTGATAATTTTATTAACTCCAGTAATAGGCTGTTGATTCCTCTAGGATTTTCTATAAAATATTTTATCATAAACAAATAGATCTTTACTTCTTTCCTTATCTTTATGCCTTTTAATTTCCTTTGTTTGGTTTATTGGAATGGCTAGGACATCCAGTATGATACAGAGCAAGTAGTAAAATCAGGCATTCTGGGCTTTTTTCATATTTTAGTGGAAAACAATTCAGTATGATATTAAGTATGATATTTGATTTCCTACATATATCCTTTATCAGTTTTGAAAAATTCTCTAATATTTGTAATTTGCTAAGAGTTTTTATCATGAATGGGTGGTTAAATTTTATCAGATGTTTTACCTGCATCTATGGAAATTATCATAGGATTTTTCTCACCTCTTTTACTGATATGGTGAATTCTACCAAATGATTTTTGAATATTAAACCAAACTTGAATTTCTAAGATGAATCCTACTTTATTACCATTTATTAACTTTATGTACTGCTATATTGATTTGCTAATATTTGATTAGGAATTTTTACATCTATTTTCATGAGGGATATTGATTTCTAATTCCTTCTTTTGTAAAAACTTTTTCAGAATTTGGTAATAGGATACTGGCTTCATAAAACAATCTGGGAAGAAATCCTTCGTTCTCTATCTCTGGAAAAAAATTTGTAAAAATTTCCTATATTTTTCCCTTGAATATTTGATAAAATTCATCCACTGGGGCCTGAACTTTTCTTTAAAACTTATTTTTATAGCAGATTTAATTTCTTTTATAGATATAAAAGGATATTCAGATCTTCTATTTTGTATCATTTTTTGTAAAGTTATTTTACAGTAAAATTTTCTATTTCATCTAAATTGTTACACTTGCTGGCATAAAGTTGTTCATATTCTATTATTCTTTTAAAATCTATAGGATCTGTGTGATAATGCTTCTCCTTTATTCCCAATATTGGTAATTTGTATTTTATCTTTCTCTATTGTACAGTCATCTCTGCTCTTTTATTGTTTTTGGCCTTTTACTTCTTTTGGGTTGATCTTGTTCTTAGTTTTCTAGAGTGGAACCTTAAGTTAATGACTTAAGATCGTTCTTCCTTTCTAATGTAAATATTTAAAATTATGTTTTTCCTCTTAAGACTACTTTACTATATCCACCTTTTTTATTATCATTCAACCAAAACATTTTCTTATGTCCAAGTGATTTTGTCTTTGATTCATAGATTATTTAGAAGGATGTTTACTGTCTAGATATATAGTTTTTTTTTATAGTTTATTACTTATTTCTAATACATTTTGACTATGATTAGATAATATACTTTATTTTAATCTCGTAAACAAAATGAGACAATGTACACCTGAAAAAAATGTGTAGTCCATGTTTTTTAGATACGGTGTTCTATGAATGTCAATTGGATCAAGGTGAGTTTGTAGTATTTTTCATTCTTCTAGATCTCCAATTATTTATTTTTATCTGGTTGCTTTATCAATCGCTGACAAAGGTGTTATAAAACTTCCCTATTATATCTGTGGTACTTATTTTTCATCTAGTTGCTTTATAATTGCTGAGATTGTAAAAAAGTTCCCCCTATGCAGCATGGAATAGAATCATGTTTTTTTCCTTTAATTCTACCCATTTTTGTTTCATGTCATTATTTATCTCTGGTAATACCCTTTTCCCTTTTGTTTATTTGATATTAAAATAAGCAAGTCCAGCCGTCCTATGCTGTTTATATGGTATACTGTTCCTATGCATTTATTTATATGCATTTATTTATATTATATCTATTTCTTTATGTTTCTAATGCTTCTCTTTTAAGCAATGTATAGTGGAGTCTTGCTCTATAAATTTTTGCCTTTTAATAGGAATAGCTGGACCAGAGGTCAGCAAACTTTCCCTTAAAGGGTCAGACAGTAAACATTCTAGGCTTTGTCAGCTACACTGTTTAAGCAACCTCAGACAAAATGTAAAAACTGGGTTTCTGGCCCGCAGGCTTTTGTTTGCTAACTCATGGTCTAAAGACTCTTGGTTAACATCATTAACATTTAATGTTGGTGAGAATAGCTCAGCTCTACCATCTTACTTATTTATTTATTTTTGTTACAAGTTTTTATTTAAATACTAGTTAGTTAACATACAGGGTAATATTGGTTTCAGGAGAATTTAGTGATTCATCACTTACATATAACACCCAGTGCTCCTCACAACTAGTACCCTCCTTAATACCCATCACCCATTTAGCCCATCCCCCCGCCCACCTCACTCCATTAATCTTCTTTGTTCTCTATATTTGAGTCTCTTATGGTTTGCCTCCCTCTCTTTTTTTCCCCCTTCCCCTATGTTCACCTGTTTTGTTTCTTAAATTCCACATATAAGTGAAATCATATGGTATTGGTCTTTCTCTGACTTAAAACTTATTTTGCTTAGCATAAGAGACTCTAGCTCCATCCACGTCATTGCAAATGGCAAGATTTCATTTTTGTTTCTACCCTCTGTTTTTAAACTCTGTTACCATTTCTTGACTTCTTTAGATCATTTGAATATTTTTTGGTATTCCATTTTAATACATTTGTTGGCTTTTTGGCCATATCTCTTTGTATTTTTGCATTTTATTTTTAGTAGTTATTTGAGAAGAATAATATATGTTGAAAAACTTTCATAGTCTAGTTAGAGTTTAAACTGTACCACTTCACATGATATTCAGAAATCTGGCAGCCATTAGGTCCCTTTAATCCTCCATTAACCAGGCAGGGAGAAGAGGAGAAAGGAGGATGGTATCAGTAAGGAGGCTCTATGAAATATGAAATAATATTTGAACCCACTTTAAAAAAACACACTCTAAAAACTGGCTTAATTAGTGGCTTGTAACCACTAATGCTGAGATAAACGTAGATTTATCAATATTGACCTGTTGGATCCAATGCCTACCTAAAAAGAATTGTTTTAAAATATATTACAAATAGTATTCAACACTGACAATCTATGTAGAAAGTATAACACAGTCTGCTTAAGGTTAAAGAAACAAGTTAACTATATGCAATTAATAATTTGTATAAATCCAGGAAACTGGAATTCATATTAAATTGTAACAATACAGAATTCAACATATTTGGTTTATACCAACTGAAATGTTATAGAAGTTCTGAGTGAGAATCTGGTTGAAAATTATATTTGATCCGTTAAAAGACTCTTCCAGTGTGGTAATAAAGTAGTCCTTCAGTGTTTAAACACGTTACATCTGTAACTGATTTCATTCTTTCAGCCAAAGGATGCATTTATGCTGCCACCATTACATTTTCAGAAGAGTTTAAGTTACAAAACTTGAGAGAGCTTCAAAGCAATACTTAATCTAACCATTCTGATCTTGATGGCTCTGTTAAAAATAATTTAGGACACTAAACAGAAGAGAAACCCTTTACAAAATTGATTAACAATTGTTCTTAAATCACATTATTTTAAATTTCCTTTCATAAATCAACTATACTAACCTGAGGGTTCGAGCATTTTATCTGAAGTGACTGTAGGTCAACATGGAGACAGACAACAAATGAATGCCTTGTATCAGGTCCTGTAGCGAGTAGTTTTTGAGATGTAACAGCTAGAGTAGAGGTACAACCGATAGGTTCCACTAGGCAAAGTGTCACTTGTTTTCCGAAAAGGGTATACATGCTGAAATGATGCAAGCTGATAGTCCAAGGAAAAGCATTACCTGGTAACAAGGACAAAGGGGGAAGAGAAGCACACATATGAAAACACAGTTGTCAGTTGACAGTAAGGTGTCTATCATGTATTTTTGAAATATAAAACATTTAATACAGCATCAGAAAAGTGACTATACCAGAGACCAATGTGCTAAACAATTTATATACTGTTTAAAAGTAATTCTGACAAATGTTTATATTTGTATTTATTATAATATACTACATATCAATAATCCTATATATCATAGAACATACAGAAAAAACATACTACTACATCAATAATTATATACATTATGAAACATACAGAAATAGAACATAAGGAAATGAGAGAGATAAATGGAAGTTCTAACTTCCTCTTCCTTCACCCTAGTGGGCTGCATTGTGCAACTGCTGGGGATGTACTCATTATACCTTGGAGATCACAGATCTAGCTGAGGAATAAGAGATGAAAAGAATAAATAATCTATTATCTAGATTATTTATAATTTATAATCTATTGGACCGCCTGCATCAAAATCACGTGGGTGCTTATATAAACCATAGATTCTTGGTTTCTAACTCAGTCCTTCTTAATCAGACTCTCTGGGGATAAGACCCAAGATGCATTTTGGTTAAAAAAAAAAAAAAGATGCATTTTGGTATCTTCTGCTGGTGATTCTTATGTATAATAGGTTATTTTTAAATAAAATATACTTGATAAAAATAAGCACTCATAAATATCAGGAGTAAAAACAAAATTCCTTTCCTTCTTTTATATTTTTTCTTTTATTTCTGTATCAGAGATTAATTCATTAATATAAATTATGAGATAAAACTATTTTTTAATGCAGCTATAGATAAAGTGCTTTGTGAAATGATTTTTTCAAATATACTCAGTATTGGAATATTTATTAACATTTATTCTTGAGCTGCCAACTAATGCAAAATAGGTTCCTATGATTTGCAGTTTTGACTTTGCAATTCTACTAGCACTTGTAAGAATAGATATTATAGACATCTTTATGAGGAGCTAAATAATTTTTAAGCAAATTGAAAATACTTATTTTCTAAATAGAGAGGTACTAGTACCTCACTGCAAATAAATTAGAAAATATGACATATAAAGAATAATCAAAATCAGTCCTAAACAAACTAGAAATAATTATATAGGAAGAAAAAACTTGTCAAAATGGGAGGTACTGATAATCACTGAAGATAAATTAGAAAATATAAAAGGAAAAATCAAAACTAGTCAAAACCCTGCCACTCCCAGTAATAATTATTAACATAACTAATATTTCCTTCAAGTCTTTTTCTTCCCTACACTGTGCTGGATATGCCCACACAGTTAGAAGCAGGGTCACAGTGTAAATACCAAGTGAATTACAAACTGGATCATACTATATATTTATACATATACACACATTATATATGGAATATAAGTACTCATTTGAACTATGGTGATAGTAAGTAGATGCTACAAGGTAGGTTCTTGTAAGTTTGAGTACTCAAAATGTCTTGACCAAATATAGTTCGTAAGATTAAAATTAGAATCTTTGAAATTGAGACCTGGATACTAGAATGAATCTAGCTACATAGTAGGCCACAATAACTTGACTGGAAACAATGAAAACTGCATAATAGTATGTGGTCAGCACTGTAGCACTCTGCCTGTCTTAAGATTTAAAATATTTGCCCCCAAGAAAGAATGACAAACACTAAATCACCTGTAACTAATTCTAAAATTATTTTAAAACCTACACAAAGTTCCATGCTTTTTTACAAAACAAACTCCTTGCCAAAGGCCTTAAAATATTCTGGAATGATTTCAGGTTACATATTTTAAAACTGGTAGTGAGCTATATATAGTTTTTCAAATTTTATGTTATCCAAGAAATGCTAAATGGTGGGTATGTTGAATGAAGAGCATCAAATTTAAATTTGGTAAATTAAAAATAAAATCCCAAATGACATTAGTACTATCTCAGATGTGTCTCGGCCTCTCCTTTGGAATGAGACCAATAAACTGAAATCCATTTTATTATATTCTAAGTCTTAAACAGAACATTTTAAAACAATACTTAACACCCATTTATTTAGTCTGCAGATTGTCTTTTAAGAAAAAGCACACTCTACATGTAATGACAAAAATTTCCACAATCATTGTGAAATAAATTATCAAAACACAGCAAATTACCTGCACAAGTATTCCTCTTACATACATGTACACACAAAATAAAAACACCTTACCTATTTATAACACTGGGAATATAATGTTCTAGAGGCTCCCTAAAAGATGTTCAGACGTCCGTGGCAGGCCAGAACCACGAACTATTCTGAGACTTTCAAGACCAGTATTTTACTTTAATTGTAAAGTTCTAATGCTGTAACATGTTTTATTTTAGATAAACTATTGTTGGCAGAATTCAGAAATTTTCAAAGTATCTAAAGAACAAGAAAAATGAAAAACAAAGAAAACTTATAATTCCATTTCTGTGTGAATTTGTGAAAACTCTATTATTGACAGAGAAAAAGATACCAATAAAGTAATTATCACGAAAATGACAAACACACACTGTTTTAATTCAGATTAAATAATTTGGAAGAGCATGAATATGACTGAGCTTTGGGGAAAAATAAATATATAAGGAAAACTCAGTAAGACCATGTGCTACATGTGTCAAAAATGAGGAAGAGAGCACTGGAGTTTATTAGATAATATTAATTTACAACCGAGAAAAATTTTAGAAAGTATACACAGTGGATTTCCTTACATTGTATGACATGTTGCTGATTTTGCATGATACCAGAAGCAAAATATAAAAAACTGGTTTAGATAACAAAGAAAATTATTTATGTATTATACACACAAACACTCAAATGTTGGGGTCAGTCAAGAGTGACTAATTACTAGACCCTCATCATACAAATTTAATTTATGATCTTGAATCTTGGTAGATAATGAGTAATATTTTGGAAAGGGAATCAGTTTTTCCCTCTCTAAAGATATTCTACTAGACTACAGGAAAAAGTATATACACTTGGGGCCAAAGTGAATCACTTTACAAACTTCAATGTGGCAAATAAGCAAGTAGGTCAATATTGGAGATACTCTCATTTTTTTTTTTGCTTTCTTAACCTTAGTCATTGTCTTCAGAAACAAAAAAGGATCTTCTAATTTTTTCCATTATGTTCCACAATCCAGTATGACTCAGGCAGTTTTTTTATTTCAAATATGAACTGGTATAACAGAAATATTTTACTATCTACTGTGAGGTTGATACTTTGGAGACAGATATATTCTGCAAATATAAATGAGCCAAAACTGCAAACACTGCTTTCCCAAACCACTTAGCACTTAACTGATTTAAGACAGTTAACATAAAGGGTTCTTTAATTCTATGTGATGTTAATTTAAGTAATGGGTACTTTCAAGGAATGAGGCATTAAAAATAATATGAATATAACCAATTTTCCTGGCAGAGAGCAGCCAAAATGCCTAGAAGAGAGGTAAATGAAAATGAGTAACCTATAGATTTATTTGCTCTGCAACCAAAATTCTCCATTTTGGAACAACACTAAAAACACAAATAATTGGCAATTAAAAATGGGCAGAGGACGCAGCAACTTCTTCCTAGAAACATCACCAAAGGCAAGGGAAGCAAGGGCAAAAATGAACTATTGGAACTTCATCAAGATAAAAAGCTTTTGCACAGCAAAGGAAACAGTTAACAAAACCAAAAGACAACCGACAGAACGGGAGAAGATATCTGCAAATGACATATCAGATAAAGGGCTAGTATCCAAAATCTATAAAGAACTTACCAAACTCAACACCCAAAGAACAAATAATCCAATCAAGAAATGGGCAGAAGACATGAACAGACATTTTTCCAAAGAAGACATCCAAATGGCCAATAAACCCATGAAAAAGTGCTCAACATCGCTCGGCATCAGGGAAATCCAAATCAAAACCTCAATGAGATACCACCTCACACAAGTCAGAATGGCTAAAGTTAACAAAGTCAGGAAATGACAGATGTTGGCGAGAATGTGGAGAAAGGAGAACCCTCCTACACTGTTGGTGGGAATGCAAGCTGGTGCAGCCACTCTGGAAAACATTATGGAGGTTCCTCAAAAAGTTGAAAAGAGAGCTACCGTATGACCCAGCAATTGCACTACTGGGTATTTACCCCAAAGATACAAATGTAGTGATTCAAAGGGGTACGTGCACCCCAGTGTATATATTAGCAATGTCCACAACAGCCAAACTATGGAAAGAGCCAAGATGTCCATCAACAGATGAATGGATAAAGAAGATGTGGTGTGTATACACACACACACACACACACACACACACACAATGGAATATTATGCAGCCACCAAAAAAAAGAAATCTTGCCATTTGCAATGACGTGGATAGAACTACAGGGTATTATGCTAAGCGAAATAAGTCAATCAGAGAAAGACATGTATCCTATGATCTTACTGATATGAGGAATTCTTAATCTCAGAAAACAAACTGAGGGTTGCTGGAGTGGTGGGGGGTGGGAGGGATGGGGTGGCTGGGTGACAGGCATTGGGGAGGGTATGTGCTATGGTGAGTGCTGTGAATTGTGTAAGACTGATGCATCACAGACCTGGACCTCTGAAACAAATAATACACTATATGTTAAAAAAAAAAAAAAAAGAAGAAGATGGTAGGAAGGGAAAAATGAAGGCGGGGGAGATCGGAGGCAGGGATGAACCATGAGAGACTATGAACTCTGAGAAACAAACTGAGGGTTTTAGAGAGGAGGGAGGTCGGGGGTGGGTTAGCCCGGTGATGGGTATTAAGGAGGGCACATTCTGCGTGGAGCACTGGGTGTTATATGCAAAGAATGAATCATGGAACACTACATCAAAAAAACAAATAAATAAATAGAGAAAAAAAAATGGGCAGAGGATCTGAACAGTTAGTATTCCAAAGAAGACATACAAATGACTAACACATATGTGAAAAAATATCCCTCATCATCAGGAAAATGCAAGTCAGAACCACAAGGGGATCTCACCTCACAGCAGTCAGAATGGCTAGTATCTAAAAGACAAGAAATGACAAGCGCTGGCGAGGGTCTGGAGAGAAGGGAGCCCTTGTGCACTGTTGGTGGGAATGTAAACTGGTGTAGCTACTATAAAAAATAGTATGGACACTCCTCAAAAAAATTAAAAATAGAGTTAACTTATGATCCAGTAATTCCATTACTGGTTATTTATCCAAAGAAACAAAAACATTAATTTGAAAAGATATATGAACCCCTATGTTTACTACAGTATTATTTAAAACAGTCAAGATATTCAAACATATTCTAAAAAAAACAAAAAAACAAAAAAACCCACTTTTTTCTTTTTCCCCTTCTATTCTCTTTTTACTCCCTTCTCCATATTTTATATATATGTTGTCATATTTACATAATTTTGTGTCTAATTATGACCATTTCTTTCCCACTTAAAGAAGTCTCTTTAGGGGTGCCTGGGGCTGTGCCTTCAGCTCAGGTCATGGTTCCAGGGTCCTGGGATGAGCCCTGCATAGGGCTCCCTGCTCAGCGGGGCGTCTGCTTCCCCCTCTCCTCCCCACTCATGCTCTCTCTCTATCTCTGTCTCTCTCTCTCTCAAATAAATAAAATCTTAAAAAGAAAAAGAGAAGTCTATTTAAAATTTCTTGTAAGGCTGGTTTAGTGGTGAGAAACTCCTTTATCTCTTGTTTGTCTTAGAAACTTTTTCTCTCTCCTTCAAATACAAATGATGATCTTGCCAGGTAGAACATGTCTAAACTTAAATGGAAATCAAATTAATATAGACTGCTATTTACTTAGGATGCTATATGAGAAACTCATGGTAACAACAAACCCAAAACCTATGATAAATACACACCCTAAAGATAAAGAGAAAGAAAGCCAAACATAACACAATAGATACTCATTATTCACAAACAAAGAGAGGAAGAAGAAAGGAACAAAGTACAAAAACAACCAGAAAGCATATTTTTAAAATGGCAATAAGTACATACCTATCAAAAATTACTTTAAATGTAAATGGTCTAAGTGTTCCAATCAAAAGACATAGTGTGGCAAAATGGATAAAAAACAATGTTGATCTATATGCTATCAAGAGACTCAGCTCAGACCTAAAACATAGACTGAAAGTGAAGGAATGGAAAAACATTCACCATGCAAATGGGAAAAGAAAAAAGCTGAGGTAGCAGTACTTGTAGCAGACAAAACAGACTTTAAAACAAAGACTGTAACAAAAGAAAATAAGGGCAATGCATAATATTAAAGATATCAATCCAACAAGAGGATATAACAATTTTAAGTATATACTCACCCAACACTAGAGCACCTAAATCAATAAAGCAAATATAAACAGACATAAAGAGAAAAACTGATGGCAGGGTAAATAATAGTAGGGTACACTTTAACACTCCACTTAATCAATGGACAGATAATCCAGACAGAAAATCAGATGGGATCAGGCACGTTCAGGGTGGTATGGCCATAGAAACAAACTGAGGGTTTTTGAGGGGAGGGAGGTTGGGGGGATGGGTTAGCCCAGTGATGGGTATTAAGGAGGGCATGTACTGCATGGAGCATTGGGTGTTATACGCAAACAATGAATCATGGAACACTACATCAAAACCTAATGAGGACTGTATGGTGACTAACACAACATAATAAAATTAAAAAAAAAAAAAATCCAGACAGAAAATCAATTAGGAAACAATGTCTTTGAATGACACATTGGATAAGATGGACATAACAGATATACACAGAACATTCCATCCAAAAACATATAATACACATTCTTTTCAACTGCACATGAAACATTTTCCAAAACAGATCACTACTAGGCCACAAAACAAGCATCAATAAATTTAAGATCGAAACGAGAAAGGGAAGTAGGAGACAGATGCACAATCTTCAGTAACTGAAAACAGGGACCTCCTGCAAGTCCCCATGGTTGCATTCCTTGCAACAGCTCGGAGAGAGGACAGCACTTGACCAAAGCCCATTTGTGGATGGTTGTCGTCCCAAACTGCATCCTTACTGCAAGGGGTCTGCACATTTCCATGTGCATTTTGTGAAAGCCTTTTGTATATACGACCAGTGTTTTGTCAACACATGTAAATATAATTATCAAAATAAACAATCTTTTCAAAATGCTTTAAAAAAAAGAATGAAATCATACCATCTCTCTTTTCTGATAATGATATGAAACTAGAAATAAAATGCATGAAATAAAACTGAAAAAAAACCCACAAACATATGGAAATGAAACAACTTGATACTAAACAACCAAATGGTCAATGAAGCAATCAAAGAAGGAATAAAAAACTACATGGAGATAAATGAAAATGAAAACACAAAAGGTCCAAACTCTTTAGGACACAGCGAAAGCAGTTCTAAGAGGGAAGACTAGCAACACAAGCCTTCCTGAAGATATGCTGGCTAACTGAACACAATTAAAAAAAAGAAACAAGAAAAAGTTCAAATGAACAATCTAATGTTACACCTAAAGTAACTAGAAAAAGAACAAATAAAACCCAAAGTGATGAGAAGAAACAAAATAATATCAGAGCAGAAATAATGATGAAGAGACTAAAAAAAAAACCAGAAAAAAATCAATGAAACCCAGGGTTGGTTTTCTGAATAGGTAAACAAAATTGACAAACCATTAGCCAGACCCATCAAGAAAAAAAGAAAAAGAACCCAAATAAATAAAATCAGAAATGAGGGGCGCCTGGGTGGCTCAGTTGGTTAAGCGACTGCCTTCGGCTCAGGTCATGGTCCTGGAGTCCCGGGATCAAGTCCCGCATCAGGCTCCCTGCTCAGTGGGGAGTCTTTTTCTCCCTCTGACCCTCCCTCCTCTCATGCTCTCTCTCTCTCATTCTCTCTCAAATAAATAAATAAAATCTTTAAAAAAAATCAGAAATGAAAGAGGAGAAGTAACATCTGACACAACAGAAATACAAAAGAGTGTAACAAAATACTTTGAAAAATTACATGCCAACAAACTGGACAATCTAGAAGAAATGGATAAATTACTAGATACACACAATCTTCCAAACCGAACTATGAAGAAATAGAAAATCTGAACAGACTGATTACAAGTAATGAAACTGAATTGGTTATCAAAAAATTCCCAGAAAATAAAAGTCCAGGATCAGATGGCTTCATAGGTGAATTCCACCAGACATTTAAAGAAGAGTTAATACCTCTCCTCCACAAACAATTCCAAAGAACAGAAGACAAATGAAAGCTTCCAAATACATTCTACAAGGCCAGCATTATGCTGATAGCAAAACCAGACAGAAGATACCAGAAAAAAAGAAAACGACAGGTTGATATCCCTAAAGAAAATGGATGCAAAAATCCTCAACAAATATTAGCAAACTGTATATAACAATACATTAAAAAAATCATTCACCACAATTTATTCCAGGGATGCAAGGATGGATCAATACTCACAAATCAATCAATATCATACATCACATCAACAAAGGGTAAAAATCATATGCTCATCTCAACAGGTTCAGAAAAAGCATTTGACAAGATTCAACATCCATTCATGATAAAAACGCACAACAAAGTGGGGTTAGAGGGCATACCTCATCATTATAAAGGCTATATGAAAAACCCACATCTAGGGTACCTGGGTGGCTCAGTCTGTTGAGTGTCTCCCTTTGGCTCAGGTCATGATCTCAGGGTCCTAGGATCAAGCCCTGTGTCAGGCTCCTTGCTCAATGAGGAGCCAGCTTATCCTTCTCCCTCTGCCCTCCCCTCCTGCTTGTGCTCTTTCTCACACACACTCTCTCTCTGTCAAGGAAAGAAAGGAAGGAAGAAAGAAAGAAAGCCCACAGCTAACATCACAGTCAATTATGCAAAACTGAGAGGTTTCCCTATAACGTCAGGAACAAGACAAGGATGTCCACTCTCACCAATTTTTATTCAACATAGTACTGGAAGTCCAATTTATAGCAATCAGGTAAGAAAAAGAAGAGGCATCTATATTGGTAAAGAAGAAGTTAAACTGTCACTATTTGCAGATGACATGATATATATAGAAAATCCTAAACACTCCACCAAAAAACTATTAGAATAAATTAATTCAGTAAAGTGGGAGGATACAAAATTAATACCTACAAATGGGTAGGATTTCTATACACTAACAAAAAAGAAAGTGAAAATTTTAAAAATCCACCATTTACAATTGCACCAAGAAGAATAAAATACCTACGAATAAACAACCAAGGAGGTGCAAGACCTGTACTCTGAAAACTATAAAATACTGATGAAAGACACTGAAGACAACAAAAACACAGGGAAAGATATTCTATGCTCACAGATTGTAAGAATTAATGTTGTTGAAGTGTCTGTATTACCTGAAGCAATCTGCAGATTCAATGCAATCCCTATCAAAATACCAACAGCATTTTCCACATAACTACAGTAAGGAATAACAAAATCTATACAGAACTACAGAAAACCCCAATTTCCAAAGCAATCCTGAGAAGAACAAAGCTGCAGGTTTCACAAGACCAGATTTCAAGATATGCTACAAAGCTGTAGTTATCAAAACAGTATGGTACTCGCCCAGAAATATTCAAAGATTAATGGAACCAAATAAATAGCCCAGAAATAAACATGCTTATATGGTCAGTTAATCTATGATAAAGGAAGCAAGACTATACAATGAGGAAAAGACAGTATTTTCAATATATGATGCTGGAAAAACTGGACAGCTACATGCAAAAGAATTGAAGTAGCCGACTTTCTAACACCAAACACAAAAATAAAAAAATGGGTTAAAGACCTAAAAATAAAACCTGAAACCATAAAAATCCTAGAAGAGAGCACAGGCAGTAATTTCTCTGACATTTGCCATAGCAACTTTTTTCTAAATCTTTCTCCTAAGGCAAGGGAAATAAAAACAAAAGTCATCTACAGGGACTACATCAAAATAAAAAGCTTGTGCACAGCAAAGGAAATAGCACAACTAAAAGGCAACCTAAGGAGTGGGAAAATATATTTGCAAATCACATATCCAGTAAAGGTTAGTATCCAAAATAAATAAAGAACTTACATAACACACACACACACACAATGAATAATTCAATTGAGAATGGAAAAAAAGACATGATTAGACATCTCTCCAAAGAAGACATCCAGATGGCCAACAGATACATGAAAAGATACTCAACATCACTCATCATCAGGGAACTGCAAATCAAAGCCACAATGTGATGTCACCTCATACCTGTCAAATGTATCAAAAACATAAGAAACAAGTGTTGGCAAGGATGTAGACAAAAAGAAAACTCAGGTGCTGTTGGTGCAACCACCAGTTTGGATAACACTATGGAGATTCCTCAAAAAATTAAAAATTGAAATCTATATGATCCAATTGTTTCACTATTGGGTATTTACCCAAAGAAAACAAAAACACTAACTCAAAAAGGCCTATGCACCTCTATGTTTATTGCAGCATTATTTACAAGAGCCAAGACATGAAAGCAACCTAAGTGACCATCAACAGACGAATGGATAAGAAACACACTAGAATATTACTTGGCCATAAAAAAGATGAGATTGTGCATTTGGACAATATGGATGGACACAGAGGGTACTATTAGTGAAATAAGTCAGACAGAGAAGGAAAAGTGCTATATGATTTCACTTATATTTAAGAAACAAAACAAAGAAGAAACAAATACAAAAACAGATTCTTAAATACAGAGAACAAACTGGTAGTTGCCAGAGAGGAGGAGGGTAGGGGAGGTGAAATAAAGGGGATTAAGAACAGACTTATTGTGAGGAGCACTGAGAACTGTTGAGTCATTATACTGTACTACTGAAACTAGCATAACACTGTTTACGCTTCAATTAAAAAAAAAAGAAGAAATGAAAACCTTAGAGCTCAATAGCAGATTCATGGTGGTCTAAGAAAAAAAAAAAAACCAATGAACCTAGCAATAGAGGACATATCAGGGCACTTGGGTAGCTCAGCTGGTTAAGTGAGTCTGTTTCAGCTCAAGTCATGATCTCAAAGTCATGAGATCGAGCCCTGCGTTGGTCTCCATGCTCAGCCTGGAGTCTGTGTGGGATTCTTTCCCTCTTCCTCTCCCTCCCTATCTGCCCCTCCCCCAGCTCATGCTAAGGAAGGAAGGAAAGAAGGAAGAAAGGAAGGAAGGAAGAATCTTTTAAAAATTGGAGGATGCAGCGTCTGGGTGGCTCAGTTGGTTAAGCGACTGCCTTCAGCTCAGGTCATGATCCTAGAGTCCCGGGATCGAGTCCCGAACGGGCTCCCTGCTCGACAGGGAGTCTGCTTCTCCCTCTGACCCTCCCCCTCTCATGTGCTCTCTCTCTCTCTCATTCTTTCTTTCAAATAAATAAAATCTTTTAAAAAAATTTAAAAAAACAAAAAACATTGGAGGATGTATCAATAGAAATTATCCAACCTGAAAAAAGATTGAAAAATTAACAAAGCCTCAGAGACCTGAAGAACAACATCAAACATACTGATACAAATTTAACACAAGACCCAGAAGGAGAGAACAGAGAAAAGAACAGAAAAATATTTGAGGAAACAATGGCTGAAGAATCCTAAAATTGATATATAGTGTTAACACATAACTTCCAAATAGCTCAACCAAGCCCAAATAGGATGAATACTAACACACAAATACCTAGATTTAATAAACAGAAATTAGTGAAAACTAAAGAACCAGAGAAATTCTTGAAAGCAGTAAAAAAAAAAAAATCTATATATGGGGGAAAATCAATACATTTAAAAGCTGACTTTTATGTAAAACAATGGAGTTCAGAAGGCAGAGTATCAACAATATCCAAATTATGGAAGGGGGGATGTGGTATATATACACAATGGAATATTACTCGGCCATCAAAAAGAACGAAATTTTGCCATTTGCAATGACATAGATAGAGCTAGAGAGTATTATGCTAAGTGAAGTAAGTCAAAGACAGACAAATACTATGATTTCACTCATATGTGGAATTTAAGAAACAAATGATCATGGGGGAAAAAAGAGGCAAAGCAAGAAGCAGACTCTTTTTTTTTAAAGATTTTATTTATTTATTTGAGAGAGAGAGAATGAGAGACAGAGAGCACAAGAGGAAAGAGGGTCAGAGGGAGAAGCAGACTCCCCGCTGAGCAGGGAGCCCGATGTGGAACTCGATCCTGGGACTCCAGGATCATGACCTGAGCCGAAGGCAGTCGCTTAACCAACTGAGCCACCCAGGCACCCAGCAGACTCTTAATTAGAGAGAACACACTGATGATCACTGGAGGGGAGGTGGGTAGGGGGATGAGTTAAACAGGTAATGGGGATTAAGGAATATATGACTTGTGATGAGTACCCAGTGTTGTATGTAAGTGTTGAATCACTAAATTGTACACCTGAAACTAATATTACCCTGTATGTTAATTAACTGGAATTTAAATAAAAACTAAAAAGACCTAAGGGTGGGGAGGGGGGAGAAGGCAGTGAAAAATCACATTCAAATACAGGAAAGAAAATAATGAACTGTCAAGGCAAAAACACTATATCCAGAAAAATTATGTTCCAAATATTAAGATGAAATAAAAACAATCTCAGATAAACAAAGGCTGAGAAACTCACTGATAGCAAAGTGCCTTATGAGAAATACTAAAGTAAGTCCATCAGGTATTAATTCAAACCCACAGGAAAAAATGAAGAGAACTGGATATGAGCAACATGTGGGTTAATATGAAAGACTATAAGTACATTATTTCCCATTTCTCAAGTTATTTAAAAGGCAATTGATTATATAGAGAGCAATAAATAAGACACTATTGTTGGGTAATGATTCATGGAGATGTAATCTGTGTGAACAGAATGGAGTAGAGAATAGAAATATGTTAGAACAAATTTTCTATAATTCACAAAAATTAAGTTAAAATATATCTAAGTTAGAGTGTGATAACCAGATGCATAATAATAGAATCCCTACAGTCACCACTGAAAAAGTACACACTAAAAATACTGGAGAAAATTGAATGGTACACTAAAATACACATTTAAAATATAGGAGGTAGTAAAAGAGGATCAGAGGAACAAAATACACAAAAGAAACAAACAAATAGCAAACAACCAATTTAAATATTTATTTTTTTATTTGGGGGGGGGACAAGGGGTAGAGGGAGAAGGTTTATAGAGGTGCCTGGGTAGCACAGTCGGTTAAGCATCAGACTCTTGATTTTGGCTCAGGTCATGATTTCAGGGTCCTGGGTGTAGGAAACAGAACGCCACAATGCCCACTGGTGCATGTTCACTCAGACTCTGAGATCTCAGAAAACTCGAGATTGCAGGGTTAAAAATAAACCAAAGGATCAGAGTGAAATGCCCTTGGGACGTGTGTGGTCAGTTCTAAAGTACTCAGCAGAAGATGTTTAGTAGATAGGAAGCCAGCTGTAAACAGCACACTGTGCACTCCCCTCTCTGTTCCCTTGTGCTGTAAACAGCACACCGTGCACTCCCCTCTCTGTTCCCTTGTCCTGTAAACAGCACACTGGGCACTCCCCTCTTTGTTCCTTTATTCTGTTTTAAAGATTCTTACGTCCTTGACTAATCCTGTATACATGGAGGAATGTGCCTTACTATGCCCTTGCTGTAAATCATTACAGATCTGTATCACTGTAGAAGGTATATAAGAGTATGGAAAATATAAACCTCAGTGCCTCGGGCTGTTAGCTCGGGGTCCCCTGTGCCTCGCTATACTGTCGTCTCTTTTTCTCAGTTCCTTCACCGCCCCAGGTCCCCGACTCTCAAGAGGTCGACACGTAGGATCCAGCCCCAGTTGGGCTCCATGCTCAGCAGGGAGTCTGCTTGAGATTCTCTCTCTCTCTCTCTCTCTCTCTCTCTCTCCTTCTGCCCCTCTCCCTACTCATGCTCTCTCAAATAAATAAAATCTTAAAAAAAAAGTAAGTGTTATAGAGAGAAAAAGAGACAATAATGATAATGGGGTCAATATGTTAGGAAGCTGTAACAATTAATTATATATGCATATGCATCTAAAGACAGAACTTTAAAATACACAAAGCAAAAACTGACATGATTTAAAGAATAAGCAACTAAACAGTAAAACGTGAATATTTCAATAATCTACTTTCAATAATTGATAGAATAGATAGATAGAAAGTCACTGTGGCTATAGATGAGTAGACAACAGTATCAACCCATTCAAACTTACTGACATACACAGAATGTGTCACCCAATTAACCATAGCAAAACCACTGAAACACATACGGACATTCTCTCAAACACACCATATGATAGACCATAACATAAAGGTTAATAAATTTAAGAGGATTAAATAATTAAATATATGTTCTAGACCACAATAGAATTAAATCAGAAAACAGCAATAAAAAGACATCTGTGAAATTTTCAAGTATTTGGAAGTTAAGCAACCCAGCAGTTCTAAATAACCCAAGGGCCATAGGAAAAAGCATAGGAAAATTACAAAATACTGTAAAGTAAATGAGAATAACAATATTTGAAAATTTCTGAAATGCAGTTAAAGCAGTGCTTAAAGAAAAATTTATAAGTATTAAATGTCTATATCATAAAACAATAAACTGTCAGATCAATAACCTAAGTTTTCAAAAAAAAAAAACACACAAAAATCTAAGTTTTCCCCTTAAGAAGCCAGAAAAAAAGAAAATGAAACAGAAAGCAAGCAGAAAAAAAATAAAGATTATAGCAGAAATAAGTGAAACAAAACAGAAAAAAATCAATAAAACTAAAAGTTGATTCTAAGAATAAATCAGCAACATGACAGCCCTTTAACTTCAAAAAAAGAGAATCCACAAATTACCAAAATCAAGAACTAAATAAGGAATATTACTATCAAACCTAGTGAAATTAAAAAGGATTAAAAGAAAGCATTAAGAACAACTCTGTATACCCCAATTTAGACAACTTAGATAAATGGATAACTTTCTAGACACAATTTACTGAAACTGACTAGAAGAGGAACAGAAAATCTGAATAGACCTAAAAACAAAGTATCTGAATTATTAATTTTAAAACTTTCTACAAAAAAAGCAGCCTGCCTTTTCCCCATGACTTCAAGGGTAAACTCTCAAACATTAACAAAATATTGCCATTCCTCCACACACTCTTCAGAAACAGAAGAGGTGGAAAGACTTCCCAAGTTATCCTATAATGCCAGCATTATCCTGTTATGAAAACCAGATAAGAACACTGCCAGAAAACTACAGAATAAAATCTGTCCGGAACATATTTATATACAAAAATCATTAAGGGAAAAAAAAAAGCATGGGGCACCTGGGTGGCTCAGCTGGTGTGTCTGACTCTTGGTTTCAGCTCAGGCCATGATCTCAGGGTCATGAGATTGAGCCCACTGTCGGGCTCTGCGTAGAATCTACTTAAGATTCTCTCTCTCTCTCTCTCTCTCTCTCTGCCCCTCTCCCAGCTCTGGCTCACACTCTCTCTCAAGAAAATAAAATCTTAAAAAAAAAAAGGCAAACTGTCCAGTACCATATGAAGGGATGATATACAAGAAAGCAGGATACATTTCCCAAATCCAAGATTAATCATTTAATCATTTAAGTAAAATTAAGTAATACAGCACATTAATAGTATAAAGTGAAACACACACACAACCAGTATCTCAATGGATTCATAAAAGCATGTGAAAAAATCCAAACAATTTCACAGTAAAAAGTCTCAATAAGCTGAGAATAAAATGGATCTTTCTTAACCTGATGGACATCTGTGAAAAATCCACAGCTACCATAATATTTAGTGATGACAGTCTAAAGGCTTTCTTTCTAGATTTGGGAACAATGCAAGGATATGTGCTGTCATTGGTTCTATGTAGCACTGTACTGGAGATTTAGCCAATGTACTAAAGTAAAAACAAAAATTAATGACATCCAGATTGGAAAGAAAGAAGTAAAACAGTCTTTATTCACATCTAGCATGGTTCATAGAAACTAGAAAGGTATACAGAAATTTTCAGAGAATCCACACTGAAAGCAACTAGAATAAACGAGTCCAGTGAGATCTCAGGATAGGAGGGAAACACACAAAATTATATTTTTATATGAAAATAACAACATAATTCCATTCACAGCAAGTTCAAATAAATAAAATACATTTCAAAAACATTAACTAAAGACATGTAGGGCATGGAAGACACTTATATCTGCAAAATACTACTGAATAAAATTGAAGAAATAAAAGGAGAGACATTCTATAATCATAGATTGGAGATCTCAATATTATCAAGATGGCAAATATCACAATATTTTATTTATAAATTAAATGCAATCCCTATCAAAGTCTCTTCAAACTAATGCTCAAATTTGCATAAGGATGCAAAGAACCTAAAATAGACAAAATGATTTCAAAGAAAAAAAGACAGTTGGATGACTTATATTAGTAATCAACATCGTGTGCTACATGCACAAAGACAGCATACAGATCAACGGAATAGAACTGAGAGTTCAGGAAAAAAAAAACACCTTAGACTTAGGGTTGGTTGAATTTTCAGCAAAGGTGCCAAGATAATTCCATAAGGATTGTGTTCTGAACAAATAATGCTTGGAAAATTAAATACCCACATACAATAAAATGAACTTAAGACTCTTAACTCTTATCTCACACCATACACAAAAAAACCCACATCCAAATGGAGCACATACCAAATTGTAAGAGCTAAGACTAAGACACCAAGAGGACAATGAATAAAGAAAATTGATAAAGAGGATTTTATCAAATTCAAAATTTATGTTTCAAAATTTACTATCAAGAAAATGCAAGTGCAAACTACGGAAACGGTGCAAGTGTCCATCAACCGATTACTGAATAAAGAAGATGTGGTATACATACACCATGGAATATTACTGTCATAAAAAAAGAATGAAATCTTGCCATAAGCAATGACAAAAAAGGAGCTAGAAGAGTATTATGCTAAGCAAAATACCATATGACTTCACTCATATGTGGAATTGAAGAAACAAAACAAAGGAGTATAGGGGAAAAAGAGAGAGAGAGAGGGAAACCAAGAAAGAGACTCTTAACTATAGAGAACAAACTGATGGTTCCCAGAGGGAAGGTGGGGGGGTGAAAGAGGCGACGGGGATGAAGGAGGGCACTTGCTGCGCAGACCACTGAGCACTGCATGAAGTGCTGAATCACTACATTGTACACCTGAAACTAATATTACACTGCACATTTACTAACTGGAATTTAAATAAAAACTTTAAAAAAGGAAAATGCAAATAAAAGCCCCAACCTACAGGAAAATATTAACAAATAATATATCTGAAAAAGGACATGCATCTAGAACACATAAGAACACTCACAACTCAAAAATAAGATAACAACAAAAACACACTGGACAAATAATTTAAATACACATTTCACTAAGCAAATATATTAAGTACATGAAAAAATAGTCAATATCATTAGTCATTACAGAAATGGAAACTGACTCCCCAATAAAGTACCACATACTCTCTTAGAATGGGAAATATACCAAGTGCTCACAAAGATACTGAAAATAAAACCCTAACACATTAATAGTGGAATGTAAAATGGTACAATCACCTCTGAAGTGTTTGGCCATTATCTGAAATGTTCAACAAAAACTTACCATAAAATCCACTCCAAAGGCTCTGTCCCTGATAAATTTTAACATTTGTCCATATAACATGTACCCAAGTTTTCATATCAGCATTAATCATAATAGTCAAAAACTGGTAACAGTGCAAATGAATATCAACCACTGAATTAATAAACAAAGTGTGGTATGATCACAGAATAAATGTTACTCAGCAATACAAACTACTGACACAGGCTACATCATGAATGAACTTTCAAAATATTATACTAAGTGAAAAAAAATCCAAAGTACCCTGAATACACTTATATGTAAGTATATAAGGTACTAAAGAAGATGCAAAAGACCACATATTGTATGACTCCATTATATTAAATGTCCAGAAAAGGCAAATTTATAAAAGGAGAGATCAGTGGTGCTTAGGGCTGGAGCATGTGGAATAGGAATTAATTGCAAAATGGACATAAAGGAACTGTGAGGTGACAGAAATGTTCTAAAATTGTGTTGTGGTGATGGTTGCCTATCTTTATAAATTTACTAAAAATCACTGAACTGTACTCATACAATGAGTAAATGTCATGAATGTACTTCAAAAAGGTGTTTAAAGATGTAAGGACAGTAGTAGAGAAGAAAACAGGCCAGCCCAATGTGCCAGTGGGTAAGCAGAGTTACTATTAAGTCCTCATTTACTTTCCACTCTCTGTCTGGCATTCTTTGGCCACTAAAGATCGCTTCTGATGTTCTTCTGTTGACCATCAGAGATCACTGAACCCCCATTTCCTAAGATAACTTGACTTTATTTTTTCCTTGCAACCTGAGAAAATATGATTTACAGAAAGGAGAAAGTCCATATTCACTAAACACTAAGAAAAAGTTAAGGAAGATTCTTAAAATCCTCTTACTTTTCGATAGAAATGATTCAAAACATGTTAAGCCTGTGTGAAATGTGCATAAGAGAAAAAAACAGTGCTGAAAATTTTGCCAGGAATTATCTTACTTGTACATTATTAATATAATCATTTTACATAATGGAAATTTTATATGTATATGTCTGTATATATTCATCACACAAAACAGAAAGAATAAACAAACTGGAAAGAAATACAAAACTAAATTGGTAATAGTAATTATCACCAAAGTAATTTTTTTCATCTGTATATTCTTACTTTAAAAATTTCTTTTAATGAGGACATTATGCTAAGTGAGATAAGTGAGAAACAGGAAGACAAATACTATATATCACTTGCATATGCAATCTAAACAAGTGAACTCACAGAAACCAGGGGCTGGGGGTTGGGGGAAACGGGGAGATTTTGTTAAAGGTTACAAACTTACAACTAGAAAATGAAGAAGTTTTGGACGCCTAATGCACAACTTCGTGATTATGGTCAATAATATTGTATTATATACTTCAAAGCTGCTAAGAGACTAGGTATTAAATGTTTTCACCACAAAAGAGAAATGATAATTATGTGACCTACAGAAGTGTTAGTTGACACCATGATGGTAATCATACTGCGATATATAAAGGTAGCAAAATCAACATGTTATATACCTTAAATTACACAATGCTACACGTCACTTATATCCCAATTTTTAAAAATTCCTTTAATGAGAAAATGTTACCTTGGTATCATTTAAAAAACACATGTTTATAATCTTAAGGCAATCTAAATTATATATTTTATTTTAAAGGAAAAATATGACACACTGGATCTGCCACATTGGTTTTGTTTTTAAAATAAGTTTGCATGTGTGTGTGGCGGGGAAGGGAGATTGTTGGGAAATACAAAACTGATTGACAGGGAATAAATTAAATAAGGTTCATTCTCAAGCCTTTAAAAGTCACAGAACCCATAGCAAAACATGATGTAGCAGGATGGATGTGAGCTATTGAGAAAATAATAATGTATATAACAATTAAATTAACTAGTCATTTCAACAGCTTAACTTCATTTGTCATACATATATGATGATCTCTAAGAGATTAATTTAAACAGCAGCAACATCAAGAACAAATCTTAAGCTCTTTTCTGAGCTTCTTTTCCCCAAGGTATCTCATTTACATATGGATTAAGAACTAAAGTCATAGACACTGAGTAAACTGGAAAAAAGAAAACTATTATAATAGTACAGCATCACCTTTTAGAACAAGTGGAAATTATACTTACCAAAGTAAGATATTAAAAAGTTGAAAATGGAACAATAAATATAAACCAGCAAGATGAAAAAAAAAATTACATGGAAAAATAGCCTTTCTGTTTCTCATAGATGCTCAAAATTTTAACATCAGTTTCTATGAAAATTCACTAAATCCAACAATAGCAAACTTTTAATTTATAAATGATCTCAATATTCCATTTCTGTCAAAATATTTTATTACAGTTGCAGGCAACTCTTTCAAAGAAGAAAAAACAAACCTCTGCTAGGCACAGTGTGGAAACCCATCTGCACAAAGGTGTGAGCTAGATGTAGCAAATTACATCCGCAAGCCTCACTGCAAATGCCTGCTAAGGAAACTCAAGATGTTGATTTTGACCCAAACACCTTATACAGACTGGATCTGACTATATTAGAGATCATCTCTCCCTTCCCATGGCAATTGAAATCAGATGACAGTTCAACAAACGGTTCCTCATTTTTGAATTTTAGAAGTCCAAATTCAGTACAGAATAAGCCTGAAATTTATGAGAACCCTTCTTGTTCATCCTATTGCTCATTTCATAATTTTTTTTCAAGTCATAATGATAAAGAATTCTTTTTCGATTCTTTATGAACTTGAAGACAAGTCAGAAGTTGACCTTATTTTTAAAGGTTTTTTTTGCTCCTTATAGTAACCAAAAACTACTGAACAACATACTCTACAATTAGTGAGCCCTATTTTGTGCGGTTCATTGTGGTAGGTGATAGGAATAACACCGTGAACAAGACAGATATGCTTCTTGCCCCTTTTCACCCTAGCAGGGAAATCAGGGTGCTGAATAAAGATAACTAAAATTGGGATAGGAGTATTAAGAGTGATGAGTGAAAAGCAGTAAGAGTGCAGAACAGAAGGACCTGGCAAGTGAAGTACACGGAAACCTAAAAAATAAGAAAGGCTAGAGAAGAGATCAAGGAGGTAGTTACATGGGTAGCATCTGCTAAAGCCCTGCAATAGCACAGAGATGTCCTGTTCAAAGAACACAGAAAATGATACTAAGGCTGGTGTTGGGCAGTAGCTAGCAATGGGTAGAGTGGCCCTACTTTTCTCTACAGAAGCTGGATATGAATTTCCTTTCTAAATTATAGGGTGGTATGATTCACAACACACGCACAAACACTGCAATATATTAAAGTATTTCCATCAAAATAAAAGGTCTGAAGCACAAAACCTTGGTTACAGAGGAAACTCTATTCTTTGTTGCTCATTTCATCATAAATTTAAATAACTGGTTTCAGTATATTACAGTTTTAATAGAAATCTAGAACTCACAATGATAACCAAGCAACACCAAAGACAAAGAGCAAGAAAAAAATTTAACAGGTGTTATGAGGACAAGAAAATAAAAAGAGAAAACTTTAATTGAAAATATGGTGTTCATAACCACCAGAGTCAAAGGGTGAGATTAATCTCAAAACTTTAACTAAAACTCAAAGTTGCTTTCTATAATGGAATATATAAAGAATGAGTCACTAAGTTCCATTTTTGTTTAAATTATCCTGACTTGATTTCTGTTCCTTGCAACCTAAGAATATCAAGGCATATATATATCTGGATACCATCCTCTCTCCTGTCTTTCTCAAATAACTTAAAAAAAATACTGTAGATTTGTTACATCAATTCTTCATGAGACAGTTCAAGATGGTGACATAGGAAGACCCTGACTCACCTCCTTCCATGGACAAAATAACTTAAAACTATATATGGCATCGTTTTCCTCTAAAAAGGACCTGAGACCTAGATGAGCAGCACCTCCACACGAAAGACAAAAGAGAAACATGTAGAAGGGTGGAAGAGGCAGACATGGCCTTCCCCCAAAACCACCCAGATGAGGCACAAGTGGGAGGGATCCTACAAATACAGAACTTCCCTGGAAAAATTGTGCCTGACAAGGGATTGTGCCTGACATCCATAATCCTGACCTTGGAGGCAGGCACAGTAAAGACAAGGTCTAAAATGTCTAGTTTTTAATATCAACAAAGATTAAGACCAGGTGAATCATAGTACTTTAGGAAACCAAGATCTGTTTTCAAAGGGCTCGCCCCAAAACTATTTGCCTTGTGATCCATCACAAAAGCAAGAAATAAAAAGCACCTAGACCAGAAGAGAGGATGACCCATTTACTCATGTTAAAGTGGCTACCAGAGAGATAGGAATCTGCAAGGAAGATAGGTAGATAGGTAGATAGGTAGATAGGTAGATAGGTAGGTAGGTAGGTAGATAGATAGATAGATAGATAGATAGATAGATAGATAGATAGATAGATTTAAAAGATTTTAAAAAGGAATCTGCAAGGATTTTAACAGTGAATGGAAGTGCTGTCAACAGTCATTTTTGCAATCTCATCCAACCTTGTTGGTAAAGGAGCCATCAAGTATCATTTTAGGTGGACCCCCTCTAGGCTTCTGGAACCAGATTTGGGGCTCGATCCCTCGACCCTGAAATCATGACCTGAGCTGAAATCAAGTATGAGAGGACTAACAGACTGAGCCACACAGGCACCCCTACCTTTTACCATTTTAATTAGAATCTGTCTTGGTGTGGGTGGGCGTGGGTGGGCATGGTCTGCCTACCACTCACCCTGAACAGGCTGGGTAAGCTTCCTGCCCTGCCCACTACCATGTAGCACCCAAAGAGTAAAAAAAAGCCAGATGAATGCCCCAAGCCATCCCCAAGCCACACAATCCACCAAAAGAGCAAGCCATAACCAGGATAGGCAAGCAGCTGGAAGCCCACTTTCCCCATGCAGTAGCCAAGATACAACAGGCCAGGTGAGTACCTGGAGCCCTACCTTTCACACATAGCAGCTGCAGCCCTATGAAAGCCAGTGGATGAAGAGCCCACAGAAGGGATGCCCACAGCATGCCTAGCTCTGGTAGCCACAGGAGATAAGGCTTCTGGGCCACACAAAACAGCTCCTACACAAGACTATTGCTTCAAGGCTGAGGGAGGTAGCCATTTCACCTAACATATACAGACAAACAGAGAAACAAACAAAATGAGTAGACAGAGGAATGTATTCCAAACCCAAAAACAAGGCAAATCTGCAGAAAAAGGAGAGAAATGGAGAGACACAACCTACCAGATAGTATTCAAAGTAATGGTCATAAAGATGTTCACCTGTCTAAGCAATGAGGAGCACAACAATAACTTCAACAAAGAGAAAATAAGAAAACATGAAATAGATATTAAAACTGAACTTATAAGTACACTGAGGAGTTCAACAGCAGAATGGAGAATGATCAGTGAGCTGGAAAACAAAGGAATAGAAAACACAAAACAGAAAAATCTTAGAAGTATCAAGAGAAAAGCAACATATTGCATAGAGGGAAAACCCCATAAGGCAATTTGCAGATATTTTGGCAGAAACTTTCCAGGCCATAAAGAGTGGCATGACATAGTCAAAGCACTAAAAGGAAAAAATAGCCAACCAAGAATTCTCTACCCAGATGTTATCACTCAGAGAGATTAAGAATTTTCCAGAAAAGCAAAAGCTAAAGGAGTTCATCACTAAACAGCCTTATAAGAAATGTTTAAAAGACGACTCTAAACTAAAAATAAAATATACTATTTAATAAGAAAACACACAAAAGTAAAAATCTTGCTAGAAAAGGTAAATAAATAATAAAAGTAGTGGAAATACCACTTACATACCAAGTATGAAGAGTAAAAGACAAAAGTAGTAAAATTAAGAAAAATATAATAATTAAGTTCAGGAATACATAAAATAAAAAGATGTAAAATGTATCATCAAAAATATGAAACATAAGCTGGGGGAAAGTAAAAATATAAAGCTTTAGAATGTGTTCAAAATTAAGTTACTATCAACTTCAAAAAGACTGTTATATACATAAAAGGATATATGTAAACCTCATCATAACCACAAAGAAAAAACTTACGGTAAATGCACAAAAGAAAAAAAGTAAATCTAAATATAACACTAAAGAAAACAACCAAAGCCTAAGAAAGAGAGGAAGAAAAGGAATGGAGAGGAATGACAAAATCAGCCAGGAAACAATAATGAAATGGCAATAAGTATATACCTATAAATAGTTACTTTAAATTTAAATGAACTAAACTCCCCAGTCAAAAGATATAGAATGGCTGAATGATTTAAAAAACAAAACCCATATATAAGTTGTCTACAAGAGACTCACTTCAAATCTAAAGACACACACACAGACTCAAAGTGAGAGGATAGAAAAGGATATTCCATGCAATGGTAATGAAAAGAAAGCTGGGTTAACAATAGTTATTCAGACAAAATAGACTTTAAAACAAAGGAGAGCATTACATTATGATGAGTCAATCCAACAAGAGAATGTAACATTTATCAACATTTACACACCCCATATAAAAACACCTAAATACACAAAAGATACTAACAGAAGTAAAGACAGAAATAGTAGTATAATAATACTAGGAGACTTTAATACTCCACTTGTATCGATGAAAAGATAACCCAGACAGAGAATCAGCAAGGCAACATTGACCTTAAAGGATCAGATGGACTAAAGAGATATATACAAAACATTCCATCCTGAAGCAGAAGCAGCACTTCTTTTCAAGTGCACATGAAATACTCTCCAGGACAAATTGCATGTTAGGCTACAAAGCAAGTCTCAATAAATTCAAGAAGACTGAAATCACATCAAGTATCTTTTCCAACCACAAAGGTATGAAACTAGAAATCAATTATAAGAAAAAATATGGATAAAGCACAAACACATGTACACTAAACAACATGCTATTAGACAACCAAGGAGTCAATGAAGAAATCAAAGAGGACAGCAAAAAATATTTTAAGAAGAAATGAAAACAGTAACACAAATTTCCAAAATCTTTGGGATGCAACAATTCTGCTTCTGTATTTATCTGAAGGAAATAAAAATGCTAATTCTAAAAGATCTATGTACCTCTTTGTTATTCACAACATTATTTAAAATAGCCAAGGTATGTAAGTGTTCATCGATAGATGAACCTAAGTGTTCATTGATAGATGAATTGATAAAGAAAATGTGCTATACACATAAAATGGAATATTACTGAGCCATTAAAAAGAAGGCTATTGTGCCATTTGCAACATCATGGTTGAACCTAGAGGGTATTGTGCTAAATAAAGTCATGGGGATATAAGGTACAGCATCATCAAGGATACTGTAATAACTTTGGTGACAGATGGTAGGTAGACCTTTCGTAGTGATCTCTTTTAATATATAAAAATATCAAATCACTATCATACATCTGAAACTAACATTATATTATATGTCAAGTACATTTCAATAAAAAAATTCTTCATTTTCTGTTTAGTCATTAAGCCACCATAATCTGAACTGCATTAATACCAGTCCTCTTAAAATACTGTGATAAGAGAAATCAATCACCTAAAACTGTCAAATTTCTTTCAAATCTTTTAGGCCTTTTTTTTCTTTTTTTTTATTAGGTTATGTTAATCACCATACATCATTAGTTTTTGATGTAGTGTGCCATGATTCATTGTTTGCATATAATACCCAGTGCTCCATGCAGTACGTGCCCTCCTTAATACCCATCACCAGGCTGACCCATCCTCCCACCCCCCTCCCCTCTAGAACCCTCAGTTTGTTTCTTAGAGTCCATAGTGTCTCATGGTTCATCTCCCCCTCCAATTCCCGGCCCCCTCCATTTTTCCCTTCCTTTTTTTTTTTAACATATAATGTATTATTTGTTTCAGAGGTACAGGTCTGTGATTCAACAGTCTTGCACAATTCACAACGCTCACCATAGCACATACCCTCCCCAGTGTCTATCACCCAGCCTCCCCATCCCTCCCACCCCCCACCACTCCAGCAACCCTCAGTTTGTTTCCTGAGATTAAGAATTCCTCGTATCAGTGAGATCATATGATACATGTCTTTCTCTGATTGACTTATTTCGCTTAGCATAATACCCTCCAGTTCCATCCACATCGTTGCAAATGGCAAGAGTTCATTTCTTTTGATGGCTGCATAATATTCCATTGTAGATATATCTTATTGAGCACTTCTGCCATATTAAAAATGATTTAATCATTTGTCCTCCATGATAGTACTGTATCCTGGTTTTTCCTTACTTTTTAAGAATCTCTCTCTCCCTCTCCCTTTGCCCCCCTGCCCCTAAAAAAGAAGAAAAAATTAAGGGACAAACTATTTGAATCTTAAAAAATTATTTCAGAGTTAAAACAAAAAAAGGGGAGGAAGCACTCCCTGGCTCATTTTGTGATGCTAGAATATCCTTGATAGGCTATATAATAGCTGTTGTGATAATAAAGAACTCCTAATAACCAAAAGCAAGGATCAAAGAATGGATATATCCAATATACTAGAGAAAGAATCCTTGCATCAAGACAAACAGCACACAAGAAGAGCTCTAAAGAAATTCCTTCTAATGGTTAGAATTCTATGATTTTATGATAATGGTATTCATATTATTAAGTACCAACCTTCATTTTTGGCAGTAAAATCATTCCTACTTCTGATAAACCTAAGAACACTACATATCAATGGAAATTCCAATACAGAGAAAGGGAGAGAGAAATCAACATCAAGTCAATGTCCAAAACTGTGCAGACTGAATCTGCTTTTCAGTAATAGTATGTGTAGAATCTGAATAGTATCAGCATTCATATACTTACACCCTAGTAATATGAACAAGGTGCGGAAATGTTTAGCACTGTAAAAAATTTGAACCTTGTTATTAAAATATAGATTCACATTTACTTTGTGACTCAAAACTTTTCCAGGTTCACGTATAGTTTGAGATGAATATGTCAAAGGTCAAAAAGGTATGAATTTGCAACTGAAAACTCTGCAATATCAGAAATAAAGTATTTCTAAAGAGTCATGTTTCAAATCATAACACAATTATCTACTTTAACAAATGAGAAATCTAGAAATATATTATATTTGATGTAAATAGTATATTCATTTTATTATATATTTCTTTTAATAAATCAAGTAGCTTAAATTAAGATCTATTTATCATTCTTAGTTCAGCATAATGCAAACATCCAAAACCAGTGGTCTTCTCCGTGTGTCTATGCTTCACCATTTTAGTGATGATTCTGTACTGCATATGGTCTTTTGTAGTCTCCATTTTTTTATACATACATGAATATGATTAAAAGGTGTGGATGTCAATAAACGGCATCACTTAATTCGTATACTTTGTACACCTTTCTTTTTAGATCCACTTTGTAGATCACTTAGTCCATTTTCATGCGATCTTTCGCTAAGAAGACTGAGTTACATAAGCACTGGCATATGGAAAAAAAAAGCTAAAATATTATTATAAAACATAACAACCATAGGAAGAATTTTTTTTAAATGTACCTTCTTCAAGGATGGGTCGTGGAATGACAAATGGAATCTCCTGCAGAGGTTCCATATACTTGTGGCCCGCACTAATAATCTTTATTTGAGGCAAACAGAGGACAAGCATTCCTGGCATGCTGGTTTGTCCATGGTACCAACTTCTTACTGTTCCAGGAATGTCACCAGATACAATTGTACTTGGGGAAGGCAGGCTATCATTTGGAACAAACACACAACAAGACTGTACTTCAAGCTAGGGAGAAAAAGAAAAAAAGCAAAATTAAAATATTGGGAACATACTAAATAAGGGAGCAAACATACCCTTAAATACCTAATATCTTTAAAATAAATGGGCAAACTAAAAAAAGAAATGCGCCATACTTATGGCTTTATGGGTTATATTTACTAAAGAACACAATAAACACTTAAAAAGATGTTTCTTGCTACAAATTTGATCAAAAAGGCACAGTGACATGGGATGAAAACATATCTGCTTTTCCACAGTTCTTTCCAAGAAACAGGACTGAACTAGAAAATGTGTTGGCAAAAAAAGGTGAGAAAATCCTCCTTCTTTTGCAGTTCATTAGATTTTGTTAACACCAGCTAAGGCCTTAGAACCAACTAGCATTATATTGTACTCACTTAAAACACACACACACACATACATACACACACACATACACACACGCACACACACACAGCTATTTCTATGTGAATTTGGCTTTCTTTTACTTTACAGATTAAAATATAAGAAAAAATGTTCAAAATGTTCACATTATATCTCTAGACAAACATTAAAATGTGTCATACTTTTTTTATATTCATGTATCCCAAGATTCAAGTGTGTTTCACATTTTATATATAAAGATATATGGTAATGAAGAAAATTGAGAGGACTTAAAAATCAGAGCATTATTCCTTGCTTTTATCATACCTCAAATTATATTTAAATATTGATTTCATGTGCAATTTTTATGCTTTCTTATCCCCAGTGTGGTGACTTAGGTTGCCAGGCCCTTAGAGAGTTAAAATAAGACCAAGCAAGCCCAAATCAAAAATTAAATTCATCATGAGTTCTTAATTCAAAAGCAATGTAAGTTAAAGTCTACTAGTCTTGGTTCGTTCTTACAAAGTAGTATTTTGTAACCTGGTTCACAAATTGCCCAAACAGTCTAGCATATTTAAATTATTCTTAGGAAAATATAAAATATGTTATTTTTCTATAAAATATTTAGCATACAAAAATGTTATCTGAAGGTGTAATAAAACCTAAAATTTGTTTGATAAATCCTTGGATATTCTAGCAAATGGAGACACTGTATTTTATAACATATAACTAAGAATACAGTAATATACCTTTCCTTGGGGTTAATATAGTCCTCAGTGAGAGCATGGTATGTAACAGGTCTGGAATTCCTTGATAAGATAAATAATTTGCCAGCCTTATAAACAAGCTAACTTACTCACCTTTGCTTCAACATTTCTGTGCATGGAATACACTGATGAATTCAGTGAAGAAAAATATAGTAAAATTTTGCAAAAATAAATACACTGGTTCATGCAATATGACCTCATTTCTTAGTTCTAGAATTTTATCTTGCAACTTAAATGTGTATATGTTAAGTAGTTCATTAAGATTACATTTTTTATTCTGAAATATAAGTATACATTGTCACAGATGCATTACATTTATCTTTTTAAATATTTAAAATAATTACCAGTGTTCCAGTGTACAAGGTAATATGGTGTATGGAGAACACATTCTCCCATATTAATTATGGTTATAGTGTCAAACTAAAAAGAGTATTTAACACTTCATGTAGGTATTGAAGCTATGTTAAAAAATGTTTTCAACAATGTGAGGTAATTAGTATAATATGCCACATTATACAAATATATACATGCATATCCTCTGAAATAAATTTAAGTTATGCCAAGATTTCCAAAACCACAATATATTCCAAAATTCCACTAATTCAAAAATAGATTTCATCAAACTTAGCCTGAGATACACAACTCTGAAAAATAAACTTTCTAAAATACGTTGTTACAGAGATTCCTTAAATGATAAGAACCAAAACATACACATAATCCAAATTGCTTAAACTTATTATAATGTTAATCTATTATATATACTATAGCTATCACATAAATCTTTTTACACTTTTAAAATAACTGTAAAACTGTATGTCTAAAATTGTGGTTTTAATGTAAAATGTTGAGTGATTTATATAAGTGAATATAAATCTGCAGCAGTAAATTTTGCATTAATGTAAGGATCTGACAATCCAAGGGAAAGAAAATGAAGTAATCTGCCAGTAAGAAGTCCTCAAACCGGGGGTCAGATCATGTTCATGGAAACCATCTGGTTGGGACCCTCTGAGCCACACCAAACACAAATGATCTTTTAAAAAAATATCCTATTCATTAATGCATCACAGCTGCACTGAGTGTTACTTCATTTTTCCATGGCAACATCCTTTCTGTTTCAAGGATCTTATTTCAGTTTTGGTAGCAACGTGTTCTTTCGCCAATATTGAACACATTCATGTGTTAAAGTGAAGGGATTATTACAAATTCTTGAAGTAGAACCACCTCTATTTTGATTCCTATTAGGTCAAGGGCTACATATCTAAGTATGATACACTGAAAATAAACCAATAAAGTAGAAATTATTTGGTATTCTTATTTTAATAAATGAAATGACTGTCATGCATTTTATGGAAGTTCCAAGTGTATGTGCCATTTGAAAAGATGTATGCCTTTGGGTACCCCCAACCCATCTCCCACATGTAAAGTTTGCTAAACTTAGGTTCTTCTAATTTGTGTGCTATATAACTGTGATCACAACTTAGTT
Organism: Eumetopias jubatus; assembly: GCF_037043125.1. Taxonomy (NCBI): domain Eukaryota; kingdom Metazoa; phylum Chordata; class Mammalia; order Carnivora; family Otariidae; genus Eumetopias; species Eumetopias jubatus. The sequence goes on from NW_028274810.1 coordinate 144,928,894, forward strand.
AAAAAGAAGAGACTAAGATAGGTTTCACTTACACATTAATCTGAACACTTTAATTAGCGACTGTCTATTGTATAGAACCCTTTATAAATGCTTTAAAATGTTATACCATATTTTCTGTACTTTTAAATAACATTCCTATTTCCTATTACCAAATGACATGTTTTCCTTCCTTTAAAACTGAAACTTTGGGTGCCTGGGTGGCTCAGTTGGTTAAGCGACTGCCTTCGGCTCAGGTCATGATCCTGGAGTCCCGGGATCGAGTCCCACATCGGGCTCCCTGCTTGGCGGGGAGTCTGCTTCTCCCTCTGACCCTCTTCCCTCTCGTGCTTTCTATCTCTCATTCTCTCTCTCTCTGAAATAAATAAATAAAATAAAAAAAAATAAAACTGAAACTTTGTTGATGATTATATTTTGTAAAATTTCTAAAGAATGAAATGTTCTCTGTATGAATTTTATTCTTCAGAAAACAGTTCCAAATAAATACAAATACGAAGGAACATTTCAGGTTATATTTTCATTCACTTTTTCTTTTATTCATGAATTCTTTAAGACCTCACATGAACTGAAAGTCAGGAATACAGAGACAAAAGACATAATCCCAGCACTTAAAAAACTTGAAAGAAGAGGGTTTTATTTATTTTTATTTTTTAAAGATTTTATTTATTTATTTGACAGAGAGAGACACAGCGAGAGAGGGATCACAAGCAGGGGGAGTGGGAGAGGGAGAAGCAGGCTTCCCGCCGAGCAGGGAGCCCAATGCGGGGCTCGATCCCAGGACCCTGGGATCATGACCTGAGCCGAAGGCAGACGCTTAATGACTAAGCCACCCGGCTTTTAAAATACTAATAGCCTTAGAGTTTTCACTAGAGCATATAAGGTATGTAATGTCAGATACTTTGCCTATTTTGTTTATAGTATCAGTACATAGTACAGTGTCTAGCATGTACTAGGTACTAAGTAATTATTAAATAAGTAAACAATTATTTTTATTAGCATCAAATACGGATATTAATTAAAATAATTGTTTAGTGCATGTTGTTCATCATTTCATTCTACAGAGACAACCTAGTAGAGTAATTCATAAAACTGACATGTCAGCTGGATGGGTTCAACTCCAGCTGTGGAACCTCTGACAAGCTGTTTAATCTCTCCATGACTTCAGTTTCCTCATCTGGAACTGCGGGGGGAGGGCGGGGGGGGCAGTTCTGATATAAAGATGCAATGTATTAACTCTCACCTGAAGGTTTGCTAAATAAAATAAAGTCAATGAACATATACTGATTATCTCCTGTATGTCAGATCCATATATTAGCTCTCATAGATTCATAAGAGATGTTCAGTCTCTTTATTTAAAAAGACTTATGCTTATGATATAACTATTTATGTATACAGACCACCAAAATATGCAGTATTCCATTTGCACTATAACAAATATATTAACTATTGCCCAAATCACAGTTTTCATATTGTATAAATTCTTAATACACTATGAAAGTATTTGGGGTGTCATCATATATAGTAGAAATCTAAATATACCCAGTTTAGGGCTTTAAGTTAAAAACCTCAAAAGTGAACTTCAGTTGTCTTTTCCAGATTGTTACAAATCCACATTTTCCCATAAATATCTGCCAAGAGAAAACATGAAAAAATGCCTATATCTGAATTCCAGACTTCCTCCTTCTAACAAACTACCATGGAACTGCAGTCACTTTCTCAATGCCTATAAATAAAAAATATGAACCTTGCAAAATTTTAAGCATTAAATGTAAAAAATTACTTTTACAATTAAGGTAATTGGTAGTTGATCTGTCTAGCCTCAAATCCTTACCCTTGTTTAATCATGGAGATAGGCCAGGAAGTTCACTGGATATGAGAACAAGTGTATCATGCAGTATGATTACTGCATCACTGATCACATTCTATATATAACTTCTTGGGAGAGAGAGAATTCAATTGGTCTAGCCCAACTAGCTTATGGGACCTGAGACACTTTGACACATCGAAATTAAGGAATGTAGGAAGTAGTTCTCTAAAGGAATAACAGATCATTATTAGCAAAAGAAGGAGACCAAGACTTGGTATGGAAAAAAGGTGTCCATTCTATTATACAGTCCACTCAGAAAGCTTTAGAAATGACAAAAAAAGCACCTAGAAAATGCCATATAACAGAAACATAATCTTCAATGTAAAAAAATGGAGCTTGGCAAAAACTAGGGCAATGTTTTCCTTTATTAGTGAATTCTAGGCCAGGATATTTCTATTTTGTCAACTGCATGTTGTTGCCAATCATGTGCTTCTGGAATAAAATGTAGCTTTTTGAAGTATAATAGATAAGATCTTTGCTGATCAGCTGATAGAGAAAAATTGCAAAGAACCGAGTTCATGCTAATCTTTTGAGAAAAAGGCCCCCAAACCAGTTCACATTTAAAAAAAAATTGTTCAAGGGGCACCTGGGTGGCTCAGTCATTAAGCGTCTGCCTCCAGCTCAGGTCATGATCCCAGGATCCTGGGGTGGAGCCCCGCATCAAGATCCCTGCTCTGCGGGGAGCCTGCCTCTTCCTCTCCCACTCCCCCCTGCTTGTGTTCCCTCTCTTGCTATGTCTCTGTCAAATAAATAAAATCTTTAAAAAAAAATTGTTCCAGACTACATAAATATAACATAATCCATTAAGATGAAATGTGGAAGTTACTTTTCCCACTGAAAAACAAATAGGTTACAGTGAATATCGTCTATGTCTAAATGCAAGATATGTCTAGCGTAAGTAAAAGAGAGCATGGGCTTAGCAAATATCAACTTTGGCTGCAAAATCAATTTTCCAGAAATTCTGATTCCAAACACATTCACTTGCTCAAACTTCCACTAAAAGAATAATCCTTTGATGGCTTCAAGTATGATGTTCTGTTTTATCTGATGACAACTTCAGGGTTTTCTGTTTTATATTTTGGTTCATAAAACATGTTGGAAAATGGACATCACTATTTTAAAAACTCAGAATTTTAGGGACTAGATTTTAATCACTTAATCAGAATTAAGTTTTATCTTTAAACCTTTCCAGAACACATTAACACGTGGAAACGTCTAAATATACAGCATGCATAACTACAGAGCTGGGACTAGGAACGAGGCAAGCAAGTGACTTCATATACAAAATAACCTATACAAAGATATAATGGTGCCTTCATATACAAAATAACCTATACAAAAATATACTCCTCTAATTACATGTTAATTTATACTCAGTAAGTTTAGTCAAATGAGGAACATCAGTCTAAACTGCACCCATAAAAATGGTTAACATAGCAAATTTTATGTTAAGAGTATCTTACCACAATTAAAAATTTTTAAAAGAAGAAAATGAGGAACATCATTATCTCTACTTATAACTAATCCATAATAATGTATAAAATTAAGTTCATTGTTGGTGACAAAGCTAATGAACACACTATATCATTATAAACCAAGCAAAAGAACCAAAAGAATCCCACAAGAATGTTAGAATTGGAAATAATCTTAAACATTATGTAACCATTTCATATTGCAGATAAGCAAAATCAAGTCCACAGTTAAGATTCAGAACTTGATACTGCTAAGTACTGGTTCCTTGAAATTCTACATACCCTTGACTTACATGAACTGTCTCACTTTTCCTTCTACATTTCTGATCTCTCTCTCTCTCACAGCTGGCTTCAAGGACACTTTCTCTTTTACTGTCTACTCTAGACATGGTACCCCCATGGCCCATTGCTCTTTCAACTTTACATATTTTGGGGGATGATCAATTCTCCTGGTTTTAACCATCTGTAAATGTTTCCCAAAATTCTACCTCTACCGTGAATCTCTTCCTTAACCTCCAAATATGAATATCCTACGGTCTAAGAGAAGACTGGCTATCTCACAGGTATTTCAATGCAGGCATAAATTAAACTCCCTCTTTGCTCCTAACTCTGAAAAGCTGCTTCTTTTACCATTTCATGGCATCACTCTCCACCCAAAGGCTACAACTGGCCCCTGGAACACCACCTGGACAGCCTCCTTCCTCTCATTCCCCAAAACCAACAGTCACTAGGCCATGCTGATCTTATCTTGAATATCTCAGGGATGACTGTTCAACTTGGCCTATTGTCTAGTGTTTTCTGATGTGTATATTGAACATTTAAATCTTTTAAATAATGTTTAAAATAAACAGTAGAATGAATTTTTTTAAGCAACATCTCAAAATTTGTGTATTTTTTATAACTTTATCAAGGACAACACATAATATGTATTTCATATGATTCTGTTAACATGTAAAGTGTGCCAAGAATTTTCATCTGTTATAGAAATGAGATGGTATATCCCAGTGTTAAGAGTGAGGTTATTTTTTTACCAATATTAAGTGTTACCAGTGAGATTATTTTTTACCAATATTTAAGGTGCTGAAAATTATAAAGGATTATAGAAATTAAAACCATGGTTATTTCTAACTTTTATTTTACCTGTAGTGTGAGACTCTTTACTGCATTCCATACTACTCCAATAAATTCTTTCATTCTCTCTTCAGGACTTCTACAGCCTTCAGAGAGATTCAGCATGGCTTTCACAGGAACTGACAATGGCCGGGATTCTAAGTATAAGAATAGTTAGTTAACACACATGTACTTTACTGTTTCACAAAAATATACAGAAAATATTTCCATGATTATTTCTTTCCTTGCTTAGTACCTCTAAATGAGATTACAAAATATTATATTAGATCATTTTATATTATAGAATTACTGATTTTTAAAACTATTCAAAAACAAGCAAAACTAATCTGTTGAAAGTCAGGAGCATGTTGGTTACTCTTGTCAGGAATTGGTGACTGGGAGGGGACACTGTAGAGCAATGTTATAATCTAATACTCTATTTACTGAATACATGGATATAGCCACTTCACAAAAATTCATTCAGTCATAAACTAACAATTTGCCCATTTCTCAGTATTAAGATAATACTGAAATAAAAGCTTTACTTGAAAAAAAGAAAAGGAAATTCAACAACAAAACATTTGATTATCCAAAATTGATAAGAAACAAGTCTTCCTACATATGAATTCTCCTGATAACAAAAGCTTATCTATAGACTCTCTCTTAAAAACTGATTTAAAAAGTAACCAAAAGAAGTATGTGATTACATAAAAGGCAGATTTGAAGATTAACAAAACATGATATTCCACTCCACATAGCATGTTATTAAAAATTCTATCTAAATTATAAAAATCAGAGAATCTCAATAATTTTAACATAAACTTTCAGAAATTACTCTTAATTTAATAATAATTCTTAACAATATGTATTATTTCCAAACAGATCCATATATATTTTATACACTATATGTTAATGCAAACATATAATTTGTATGTACCATTTTAGGTACTTTTTAAGTAGCATTAAATAAATCAGATCTTGCTCTTTAAGAATTTGATTAAATTAAGTTTGATGGTCCTAAAATTCTCTCCCAAGTAAATGCTACCATATCACCACTACGTGAATTACATACAGTTGCTTTATTTTTACTCATTCTTTCCCTATCTTCCCAACTTGGTTTATTCGCATTTATAGTAGATTAATAATACCTTAAGGGCATGGAGCATAAACCTTTTTTCCTCATACTTATAAACCCAAGTCTACCACATTATGCATGTTAGAAATTCAAAGAATGTTTATTTAAAAAAGGAGTTTGGGAGAGATCCATGGAGATATTTGGGAGGAGAGCATTCTAGGCAGATAAAACAGTAATGCAGAAGTCCTCAGTTAGATGGGCACTTAGGATTTTCTTTTTTTTTTTTTTTTTGTTTAAGATTTTATTTATTTATTTGAGAGAGAGTGGGGGGGGTGGGGGCAGAGGGAGAAACAGACTCCTCACTGAGTGTGGAATCTGACATGGGACTTGATTCCAAGACTCTGAGATCCTGAACTGAAGGTAGACACTTAACCAACTGAGCCACCCAGGTGCCCCACTGTGTACTTAGGATTTTCAAGAAACAGTATAGAAGCAATGATGGCCACAACAAAGTACAGTGACAGAAGTAGGAAATGGAAGGCAGAGCTACAAATAAGGACCAATCATACAGAGCTTATATAGATCATGGGAAGAAGACTGGCTTTTGCTTTGAAGAAGCTAGGATATGATAATGGATTCTAAATACAGTCATAAAATTATTGGACAAATTTTAAAAGAATTTCTCTGGCTACTCCGCAGAAAAATCGCCTACAAGTATTAAAACAGGAAGACAATATGTAAGAGATGGTGGCTGCAGTAAAGGTACTACGTAGTGATGAAATTCTGTATCCACATAAAAGCTACAGCCAACTGGACTTACTGATGTACTACAAATACATTAAGAGAGAATGGTAAAGAAAGGACGACTCCAAGGTTTTAGGTTGCAGCAGATGAAAGAACGGAGCTGTAGGAGAAACAGAATCGAGAGGGGGAAAAAAAACCTTAGTTTTTTTAGCCATATCAAGTTGAAATTCCCATTAGTTCAAAAGAAGGTGTCAAGTGAAAAACAGATCAACAACTATAAAGAATGGAAAAAAATATGAACAAACAATTCACAGAAAAATATAATTTGGCCAATAAACTAAGAGTGCTCAAACTTGCCAACAAACAAATAAAAGTTAAGACAAAAATCAGGTATTCTCTTCAATGGTCACACTGGCAAACATTTTCAAGTATCAGTTTGTATGTTTATAAAATCTGTTGTTGAAGCCTCTTGTGAGAACTTTTCATATACTGGGAATATAAATAAGTATGGTCTAAGAGTAGAATTATAAGAGATGACAATTTGTAGCTATCAAAATTTAAACACACATTATTATTCTTCAAAATAATCCTATTTCTAAAAATCTATGATACAGAAATACTGTAACAGTAGATGACTACACTGAAGGAAAAAGTAGCTCAGCCACAAAAGCAGGGTGTACACAGTGTATATAAGGGACACCCTTGAAGCTTCAGGTTTTGGTGAGCAGGGAACACTGCACTGCAGGGCATTACAGGACCTATTCATCATAAGGCCATTACCTTCAAGAGCAAGAGACATAACTGACTTTTCTAACACAGAGAAATAGACACAGATAGACAAAATGAGGAGACAAAGGAATATATCCCAAATGAAAGAATAGGACAAAATCACAGCAACACACCAAGCCAAATGGAGATAAGTAATATGCCTGATAGAGAATTTAAAGTAATTATCATATAAAGACACTCATGGGACTTGAGAAAAGAGTGGAGGACATCAGTGAGACCCTTAACACAGAGATTAAAAAAAAAAATCAGAGATGAACAAAATAAATGAAATTAAAAATACATTACATGTAATAAATAGTAAACTAGAGGAAGCAGAAGAATCAGTGACGTGGTGGACAGAGTAATGGAAAGTAGTCAAGCTGACCAGGTAAGAGAGAAAAAAATTATACAAAATGAGAACAGACTTCAGGAATGAAATGGCACCATCAAGCAAATAACATCTGCATTATAGAAATCCCAAAAGGAGAAGACAGAGAAAAGAGGGCAGAAAATGTGTTTGAAAAAGAATAGCTAAAAACCTCCCAAATTTGGGGAAGGAAATAGAAATCCAGATCAAGGATGCATAGAGAGCTCCGAACAAAGTAAACACAAGGAGATTGACACCAAGGCACATAGTAATTCATATGGCTAATGACAGTGGTAAAGAGAATTTTAAAATCAACAAAAGAAATGAAAACAGTTACATACATGGGAAATACCATACAGTTATCAACTGATTTTTCTTCAGAAACTAAAGGCCAGAAGAGAATGGCATGATATATTCAAAGCACTGAAATGAAAAAATCTGCAAATAAGAATACTTTATATAGCAAGGCTATCATTCAGAACAGAATGAGAAAGAGAGTTGCCCAGACAAACAAAAGTTAAAGGAATTCGTCATCACTAAACCAGTCCTACCAGAACTGTTAAAGGGGACATTCTGAGTGGAAAGGAAAGACATAGTAAGATTAAGAAAAGAAGGAAGCACAAAAGCAGTAAAAATAAATATACCTGTAAAATTAGTCAAAGGATTCACAAAATAAAAAAATGTAAAGTATGATACCAAAAACTTAAAATGTGTAGGGGAGAGAAGTAAAGACTGGGTTCCCTCTCTCGCTGTGTCTCTCTGTCAAATAAATAAATAAAATCTTTAAAAAAAAAAAAAAGACTGGGCTCACACTTAAGCAACTATCAACTTAATATGGACTGCTATATGCAGAAGATCTTCTATACAAACCTACTGGTAATCACAATCAAAAATCAGTAATAGATAAGCAAAAAATAAACAGTATACCACCAAAGAAATCCAAATAACCATAAGAAAATAGAGCAAGGGAAGAAAGGAACAGAAAAGAACTACAAAAACATGTTAAAAAATGTAACAAAATGACAGTACATATCTACTAAAAATTACTTTGAATGTAAATGGATTAACCACTCCAATCAGGCTATAGTGTGATGTAATAGACTAAAAAAAACAAGATCCATCTACATGCTGCCTACAAGAGACTCATTTCAGACCTAAAGACATACAGAGTGAAAGTGAAGGGAATAAAAAGCATTTATCATGTAAATGAATGTGAAAAGAAAATTAGGGTAGCAATACTTATATGGGACAAAATAGGCTTTAAAACAAAGACTGTAACAATAGACAAAGAAGGACACTATATAATCATAAATGGAACATATCAACAAGATTTAATAATTTTAAACATTTATGCACCGAACATGGAAGCATCCAAATACATAAAGCAGTTCATAACAAACATAAAGGCAATAATCAATAGTAATACAATAATAGTAGGGGACTTTAATACCCCACTTACATCAATAGATAGATCATTCAAACAGAAAATCAACAAGAAAAAAGTGGCTGAGTAACAGTGAATCAGATGGATTTTAACAGATATATTCACAACACTCCATCCTAAAATAGCAGAATACACATTCTTTTCAAGTGCACATGGAATATTCTCCAGAAACGATCACATATGAGGCCAGAAAACAAGTCTCAACAAATTCAAAAAGACTGAAGTCATACGATGCATTTTTCTGGCCACACCGCTTTGAAACCAGAAATCAAGCACAAGAAAAAATCTGCAAAGAGCACCAATACATGGAGGTTAAATAACATGCTACTAAACCATGAATGGGTCAAACAGGAAATCAAAGATGAAAGTAAAAAAAAAATAAATAAAACATGAAGAAAAATGAAAATGAAAATCCAAAATCTTTGAGAAGAAGCAAAAGCTGTTCCAAGAGGGAAGTTTATAGCAATATAAGCCTACCTCAAAAAACAAGAAAAATTTCAAATAAATTGCCTAAGCTTACACCTAAAGGAGCTAAAAATGAAAAAGAAAAAGAAAAACAAACAAAACTCAACACCAGTAGATGGAATGAAATAATAAATATTAGAACAGAAAATAAATGAAATAGAAACTAAAAAAACAACAGATCAATGAAACCAGAACGTTTCTTTGAAAAGATCAAAATTGATAAGCCTTTAGCCAGATTTAAAAGAGACGGAGGACTCAGATAAACAAAATTAGAAAGGAAAGAGGAAAAATAAAAACTGACATCACAGAAACACAAAGGACTGTAAGAGAATATTGTGGAAAATTATATGCCAACAAATTGGGAAACCTAGAAGAAATGGATCAATTCCTAGAAATACATAACTTCTCAAAATTGAATCAGGATGGATAGAAAATGTGAACAGACCAATTACCAGCAATGAAACTGAATCAGTAATCAAAAAACTCCCCCAAAACAAAAGTCCAATACCAGGTAACTTTACAGATGAATTCTACCAAACATTTAAAACCTTCTTCTCAAACTATTTCTCAAACCAGAAGAGAAAAGGAAAGAAAACTTCCAAATTCATTCTTTGAGGCTACCAATATCTTGATACCAAAATGAGATAAAGATGCTACAAAAAAAAAAGAGAACTACAGGCCAAAATCTGTGATGAACATAGATGCAAAAATTCTCAACAAAATATTAGCAAAATTGAATCCAACCATACATTTAAAAAACCATCCACCATGTGGAGTGGGATTTATTCCTGGGTTGCGAGGGTGGTACAATATTCACAAATCAATAAGCATGATATATCATATCAATAAGAGAAAAATAAAACCATATGATTATTTCAATAGATGCAGAAAAAGCATATGACAAAGTACAACATCCATTCATGATAAAAACCCTCAAAAAGTAGGCTTAAAAGGAACATACCTCAACATAATAAAGGCTATACATAAAAAACTACAGCTAAAATCATACTCAATGGTGAAAAAATGAGAGCATTTTCTCAATGGAGAAAAACTAAGGTCAAGAATAAGACAAAGATGTCCATTCTTACCACATTTATTCAACATAGTACTGGAGGTCCTAGTCACACCAATCAGACAACAAAAAGGAATAAAAGGGATCCAAATTGGTAAGGAAGAAGTAAAATTCTCACCAAAAACCTACAGAACTGATAAATTAATTCAGTGAAGTTATAGTATACAAAATTAATGTGCAGAAATCTGTTGCATTCCTATATATTAACAATGAAGTGGCAGAAAAAGAAATCATGAAAACAATACCATTTACAATTGCACCAAAAATAATAGAATACTTAGGAATAAACGTAACCAAGGAGGTGAAAGATCTATACTCTGAAAACTATAAAACACCGATAAAAAGAAATTGAAGAGGACACAAAGAAATGGAAAGACACTCCATGCTCATGGATTGGGAGAACAAACATTGTTAAAATGTATATACCATCCAAATGGTATATTAAATCTATAGATTTAATGTAATCACTATCAAAATATCAACAGCATCTTTCATAGGACTAGAACAAATAATCCTAAAATTTGTATGGAACCACAGAAGACCCTGAATAGCCACAGCAATCTTGAAAAAGAAAAATAAAGCTGGAGGTATCCCATTTCCAGACTTCAAGTTATATTACAAAGCTGTAGTAATCAAAACAGTAAAGTACTGGCACAAAAACAGACACACAGAATAGAAAATCCATGAATTAAAAAAAAGAAAAAGAAAATACAGAAATAAACCCACAATTATATGATCAATTACTCTTTGACAAAACAGGAAAGAATATCCAATGGGAAAAGGACAGTCTTTTTAACAAGTGGTACTGGGAAAACTGGACAGCAACATGCAAAATAGGAAACTGGATCACTTTTTTACACCATACACAAAAATAAATTCAAAGCAGATTAAAGACCTAAATGTGAAACCTGAAACCACAAAAATCACAGAAGAGAGCACAGGCAATAATATCCCTGATATAAGCCATAACAGCATTTTTTCTACATATGTGTCCTGAGGCAAGGGAAACAAAAGCAAAAATAAACTCTTGGGACTACTACATAAATATAAAAAGCTTCTGCACAGCGGAAGAAGCAATCAACAAAACCAAAAGGCACACTACTTATTGGGAGATGATATTTGCAAATGACATATCTGATAAAGGGTTAGTATCCAAAATATATAAAGAAAGAAATTATACAACTCAACACCCAAAGAAAGGAATAATCCAATTAAAATGGGCAGAAGACATGAACAGACATTTCTCCAAAGAAGACATCCAGATGGCAACAGACACATGAAAAGATGCTCAACGTTATTCATCATCAGGGAAATGCAAATCAAAATTACAATAAACTATCACCTGACACCTGTCAGAATGGCAAAGATCAAAAACACAAGAAACAGCAAGTGTTAGCGACGATGTGGAGAAAAAGGAACTCTTGGGCGCTGTTGATGGGAATGCAAATTAGTGCAGATTGTGCAGAAAACAGTAGAGAGGTTCCTTTAAAAATTAAAAATGGAAATATAATCTGGTATAGATTATATAGATCTATATATCTATATTATATATAGATACCCTATAATCTGGTAATCACACTACTGGGTATTTACCCAAAGAATATAAAAACACTAATTCAAAAGGATATATGCACTCTTGTGTTTATTGAAGCAATATTTATAACAGCCATATTATGGAAGCAGCCCAAGTGTCCATCAATAAATGAATGGATAAAGAAGATATGGTGTGTACAGATACACACACATACAAAATGGAGTATCATTCAGCAAAAAGAAAGAATGAAATGTGCCATTTGCAATGACATGGATGGAGCTAAAGAGTATAATGCTAAGCGAAGTAATTCAGTGATAGACAAATACCATATGATTTTACTCATATGTGGAATTTCAGAAACAAAGCAAACAAGCAAAGGAAAAAAAAAGAGAGACAAACCAAAAAACATATTCTTAACTGTAGAAGACAAACAGATGGTTACCAGAGGGGAGGTGGGTAAGAGGATGTGTGAAATAGGTGAAGGGGATTAAGAGTACACTTATCTTGACGATCAATGAATAATATATAGGTACTGCACTTGGACTTGAGTGTTTCAGCAGTCCCATTTAGCATAATAATTAAGGAAAGCAATTTAATCTAAATGTCAGAAATTAATAATGCTATTATCTAATGTCAACAATACTGTTCACTTTAAATGCTGTAATGTGTATAAAAATATTTCATGAATGTACCATAAATATAGCAAAATGATGATGAAAAAAATTGACTATAAAGTGTAGAAAAGAACTGAAAAGTTACCAGATCTGAAACCCAAGTACCCTTCTCTTCTATCACAATCAACCTGTTGTTTTAGTTCTACCTTAAATACCATTTACTCTTAAAAAAGGTCAGTGATTTCCCCAAATTAGATTTGGTCCTTCCTCTATCATCTCACAGAATTCTGACATAATTCTGTATAACATATTTAATTCTTGACGGTATGACATTAAACATCTGAATATTTGTCTCTCCAAAAGGAGCAGTAAAGTATAGTGACATGGTATAATAAAAAAGGTAGCAGTTAAAGCTTGAACTTTGAAGATATATTCTGAGTTCTGCCCTCTAATCATCGTACTCTTCCAATAAGAAATAATCTTATGTTCATATTAATGAAACACCAATTAGATAAACTTGGCTGAAAAATCATAAAGCTAAAAGTTCCAAGCCAAATAATAAATGATCATATATTTTTGCTTCAACATATCAATCGATGATTTACATGAGAATGTTCTTTTTCCTTCTTAAGGTTGAACTGGTACCTGGTAACAATTACCCAAAGTCAGTATGTCAAAAATCCCTGTTCCTATTTTGAGGTTTTGAGTAATGATGCCAATGGTTAAATGGCAACTCTAAGTATACTTCATGATATTAAAGAGTGAAAAAATATTTGTTCAGCTACAACAATATAATTCATTTCTGATAGTAAGTACTTCTCAGAATTTAGCCTTGTTTTGGGTTTTTATCAACTGCTGTGTAAAAGCCCTAAAGGGGTGCTATCACAAAAGTAGGTCAGGTTTAATAATTGGTCAATAAAGGAGAATGACTTCTAATAAGAGAGTAGCAACAATAAAAAATTCCTATAGCATTGTTTCTTTAACCTTAAGACATTTGACTATCAATTTATATGTTTATGCACTTTATTCATCATAATGCTGATACTAAGACAGTATTCATTTCACTGAAAGGGTAATCCATGATTTCACTATTTCATGTAGCAGCCTGAAACAGTATAGTGGCTTACTCAGTTAATATTGGTTGATTCAATCAATTGATATAATTTGAATCGTAGCTGACATACAGTAATTTCAGGTGTATAACATGGTGATTCGCCAATTATATACATTACAGTATTTTTTGAAAGATAAAAAATCCTATGTGTACTGTGTTAAAATCTTTCCCTAATAGCATATTATTTGACATTTTTGTAAAAAAAAAAAAAAATACAACTTTGGGGCACCGGGGTGGCTCAGTTGGTTAAGCATCTGACTCGGTTTCAGCTCAGGTCATGATCTCAGGATCCTGAGATCTATCACCACATAGGGCTCTGTGCTCAGTGTGGAGTCTGCTTCTCCCTCTCCCTCTGCTCTTCCCACCCCCACCCTTCTCTCTCTCTCTCTCTCTGGAAAAAATAAAACCTTTAAAAAAAATACAACTTTGGGACGCCTGGGTGGCTCAGTCATTAAGCATCTGCCTTCGGCTCAGGTCATGGTCCCAGGGTCCTGGGATCGAGCCCCACATCGGGCTCCCTGCTCGGTGGGAAGCCTGCTTCTCCCTCTCCCACTCCCCCTGCTTGTGTTCCCTCTCTTGCTGTGTCTCTCTGTCAAATAAATAAAATCTTTAAAAAAAATAAAAATAAATAAAAAAATGCAACTTTGTATAAGACATATAGTTAGGATATATGGCTTCATGTTTACTTCAAATTTCAAACAATCACCAAGAAGCAAAGTGTGACAATCTTTATTTCTCCTTTATGTCCTAAAGGAAATCAAGCTGTTCAGACATGTATCATAGCCATGACATTATTATGCCAAGGGGTAACTGCCTTAAACAGAGTTGAATTACCTAAAAGGAAATTTAAGGTAAAAACAAAAAACCTCCTGAGAATAAGCCTTGCAAACTCAGGTTGTAGATCATCCTGGAGAGGCAGCATATGTTAAAGAATCTTAAGCAAAAAGAGAAGATGAGTACCAAAAAGAATCCATAAAGGAAACCAAGGCTTCCTAAAAGATAAGGAGGGGAGAGTTGCAGTCAGAAAGGAGAGAAATACTTCAGGAGGACTTGAAACAGGACTATGGGGTTGGTTCATTACAAGTTCAGAAAGCTAAAGACCAAATGGAGAATACTAGGCTATCTAGAGTGGCACACTTTCTAGGTTTCTATGCAGAATTTGAAAGAGAAAGAAGGGTAACTTCCTCAGAAAAGAAACAATAGTGACATGCAGTATCACATTTCATTATCTTGTTCACAAAGACATCATAAAAGACAAGGATAAAGTCTGTTAGTTTTTCATAGGCTTAAGGTGTTCTTTTCCTGAAAAATGGTCTATTTTTAGAGACACTTTTATTACAGAATATATGTTATTATTTGGTGAAATGCCAGGAAGTGCACTTAACAGAGAAATAAAGCACGGTGGGGGGGAGGACGAAAAGGAAGGAAGGAAGGAACGAAGGAAGGAAGGAAATTAAAATATCCCATAATTTCAACATGCAAAAAAAATCATTCCACACTGTTTAAGGAGCACCTGCTATGTATTAGGGACTATGTTAAAAACTGGGAATACCACAGTGAACAAAATAGACATGGTTGGGGTGCCTGGGTGGCTCAGTCATTAAGCGTCTGCCTTCAGCTCAGGTCATGATCCCAGGGTCCTGGGATCGAGCCCCGCATCGGGCTCCCTGCTCCGCGGGAAGCCTGCTTCTCCCTCTCCCCCTCCCCCTGCTTGTGTTCCCTCTCTCGCTGTGTCTCTCTCTGTCAAATAAATAAATAAAATCTTAAAAAAAAAAAAGACATGGTTTCAGGACCCACGGAGCTTATGCATACAAGCGGAAGGCTTCAAGATCTAAAAAAACAAAACAAAAAACTCTTCAGTGGTGAAACTTCAGACAACTAATGGATAAATATATTTATGTAAAAGCTTCCTCAAAGCATAAACTGGCAACCAGGAAACCTAGGTACCACCTTTTTTTCTACCAATTCAAGATATGTGATCTTAGAATCACTTCAGCTATTTAGGTTTCAGGTTTCTCATCCATCACTCTCGAGAGAGAAGCATTAAAGGCTGCCTCCATCTCAGAGGAAAACCATGGTGTGGGGCAGCCATTGTGCTACCTGTAAAGAAAGAAGAAAGGAGAAATAAAGGGAAGGGAAGGAAAGAAAGGGGACAGAAGAGGAAGGGAAGAGAGAGAAAGAGAAAAGGAATCACTCAGTGACACCATCTTGTCATAAGTAGTAAAGAAAAGATAAGAATGTCTCTAGAATCTGCCCTTCAGGTTATATACAGCTTACCACACTGATCCACCGGGACTATTAACATTCTTTCACCCTGGTCTTAATTCCAAAATAAAACAAATTAACAACAAGAAGTTTGCATTTCCATGACTCTTAGTATGCAGCCACCCACAACACAGTCAACACTACCACCACCAGAAGTATGAGTCCACGGCAGAAAATAAGCAAATGAAGCATTTGCAGTTAACATCATGAGATCTTAGAGGAGCACCAAGAATTTTTAAGTTGGAAGAGGCAGTCTCTTGCTTATAGCTACAACTTCTGACAAGGCTAGTATTGTTTTTCACATATCTTACAGTCTGAAATAAGTTTCGACAATGATTAAATTGTTCAAAGTGCAACTCTAAAATGACGAAGCTGGTTTTTCTGTCGTTCTGTAAATTGGTGTTGTTACTTAGCATTTGTCTTTCATAAAGACACTTTCACACTGCTTCTCCTTCTGAAGTGAAGTCTTAACCTGAACTTTGATCTTTACAGTTTTAAGAGCTCAGAGAGAACCTAAATATAAACTAACCAGGGGGCTATAGAAAAGTGAGAAAACTTTGCTTAATCAGATCACTACTAGAAACTGAATGTTCATATTTATGTTTTGGAAAGCAAAAGGAGAAAAAGGGAAAGAAAGGAGGGGAAGGAAGGCAGGTTAATTCAATCAAGAACTGGCAAAGTCTTCAAAGGGGAGATAACATAGATTTGGGTTCAGGAGGAATTCTTAAATCCAAGAAAGAAGGAGTTGTAGGCAGAGAGAACATGAAGAGAGGTGCAGAGACACAAAGCGCACAGGGAGGTCAGCGTGAAGCACACTAAATGGCAAATGAAACTAATACACTGGAGATCGGACTGGAAAGGTAAGTGTAGGGTCTAGTTGTGAAGCACCTGAAATACCATGCTGAGAAACACAATGTTTATCCTGAAAGTACTAAGAAGATGGTGAAAGTTTCCATGCAAGGAAATGTAATAAAATAAGGGTTTTAGAAGTGCAAATTCTGATATTAACACAGGACATATATCATTGTAGCATGTAGATATATCATTGGGAGAGTGAAAACAGAAGACCAATTAGGAGCTGTTTTGCTTACCCTCACTATTGCTCATTTTATTTGATTGCTGACACAGAAGTTATAAATTGATCTATTATCACCTCAGAACACTGTCTGGATATTAACTTTATAAATTCACAAAATGTGTTTATTTGATCTGCATTTGATCCTTTTGCTTTTAAGTGACTGGCAGGAAAAATAAGTTCTGATCTTTGACTAATTTGAGGGTCCTACATTCCAAAGGACAATTCCAGGCCTAAAAATTTCATTATCCTTTTGTCTGATGATTTAAATTGGCATATATAATTGCAATCATTTTAAGTATCCACTAAGTATTTAATTTTGAGTATTTGTTGAAAGTATCATTTAAGTTTCATTTCTTCAAAGTTTGCTTTAAATACTCAAAGAGGAAAACAGAAAGATTTGATGAACTGAGGTTCCTACTTCTAAAGACCCCCCCAAGCATTCCACTTTCATTGCCTGAGAAAAGGCTGATGCCACAGAACCCAGACAACGAGAGTCAAATGCTTTCCTCAATATGATCCCCATAAAACCTTGACACAACTCTGAGTGACCCTGCATTGACTTTGGATTACTTACTTCTTAAGCCCAGTATAACTGAGGACCACAGCTAAGTTCTGTATCTCTGCTACAGAAAAATAAAGTTGTATTTTGCACACTTGATTACAGAACGGAGAACTGTGCCTGATACATACACATGTATTACATAACTGGGATAAGCAATAACCAACCAACCCGAGTGATCCTGAAAAGAACACATCCCTCCAGCCCCCAGCACTTGCCAACTAACTCCACCTCATAATCCCAGGGTTAATTCTTTCCTGCCCTTTAACTCCATTTACATTGGCCAACAGGAGAAGCCCAAAACCCTAAGAACATCTCTTATTGGGGCACCCGGGTGGCTCAGTCGGTTAAACTGCTGCCTTTGGCTCAGGTCATGATCTTGGGGTCCTGAGATCAAGCCCCACATCGGGTTCCCTGCTCAGTGGGAAGTCTGCTTCTCCTTCTCCCTCTGCTGCTCCCCCTGCTTGTGCTCTCTTGCTCATGCAATCTCTCTCAAATAAATAAAATCTTAAAAAAAATAATCCTTTATGACCCAGACCCTCATCACCAAAGACCTCTGTGTAACCCCACCTGATGCCATCTCCTACTCTACAACATGGCAATCTCTTCTGTTCTGCCCTCTAGAACTCATAATGTATCATTAGCAAAATCTCCCATATCTTCCTAAAACTTTTCTCTGAATTTACTCTCCAACTTCTTTTCACACAAATCTGAGGACACTGCTTTCTGTGAAGTCCTCTTAACTAGCTGATGCTTTCTCTGCCATACCCTGCAGAGAATTGGGCCTGGGAGTGGTTTCAGTCGCTTCCCTGATCCTCACTGCCACTTCCAGTCTATTTTTGTACCTCCTCCCTAAAAAAAGGAAGCCTTGCTTTGGATTTCATGTCATCCAACCATACACCCATCACTCCTTCTTACTGCAATATATGTTCCTGAGGTCAGCACCCTCGCCCCTTCATTCTTTGAAGATTTTAGCTCCAGGATCACTCTCACTCCTTGTGTCAGAGACAAGAGTCCCCATTAAACAGTCTACCTGTTCCCCTATATTACTTGGTCTGCAGCTAGGCAAGCCTGTGTGAATGATTCTGACCAATAACATACAACCTAAAGTTAGGTGGTACCTTAAGCTTTATAGGCAATCAAGAGCAAGTGTGCTTTTCTCACTTCTTTCTCTTATCTGCTGGCTGAATGCAGAACATCCAGAGGATCAGCAGTGTGACTACACAGCAGATGCCTGAGTCACTGCTTGGAAAATAGCTAAGACAATGTGAACACAACAAGGTATTTTCCTTGAACAAGAAATCAATTCTATTGTATCAAGATGCTGAGATTTTTCTGATTGTTTGTTAGAGCCAGTGGAAAACAATGACTAACAGATCCTATTAGAGGAAACTGAAACATTTGATCATTGCCACCTTCTTGACACACTTCCTTAGTTTCTTCTGGACACCACTGTCTCTATGTTCTACCTCACTGGCAGCTTTCTTGGTTTTCTTGATAGTTCTTCATTTTCCAGACCTCTAAATGCTGCAGTGTCCAAAGATTCAGCCTTTGGGCCATTACTCTTCTCTACAAACATCTCTTCTTGGGTGACCTCACTCAATGTCATGGCTTCAAGCATCCTCTACATGGACACAATTTCCAGGAAACAGTCTTGATCTAGCCTCGGAACTCCGGGCTAGTCACCCAATTGTCCACTCAACATCACCACTCAGATATTTAATAGGAATTTCAAACTTGACATGGCCAAAGCAAAACTCTTGAGTCTCCCTCTTTCCCCACGGCTTTGCTTTTATATTCCTTCAAGTCTCAGAAAATAGCAAATCCACCCTTCCAGTTGCTCAGGTGAAAATGACTGACCCTCCCCTCCCACACACACACACTATACATCCAGACAACTGGCATAATTTTACTGGCTCCATCACAAAATATATCATGACCTTACCTCCTCTAGTGATACTATCCTACCCCCTCACCCAAGTCACATGATTACAGGCATACACTATGGCAACAAGCCACAGGTCAACAGGTCTACCTGTTTCTATACTTTCCACTCTACAGTCTATTTCAACACAGCACCCAAAGTGATACCATTAAAATAGCCAAAAAGAGTCGTATCACTTCTCTAATCAAAACCCTTGTATGGCATCCTCTATTACTCACTTTTACTAGTCCAAATCCTTACAATGACTTCTAAGTCCCTACAGGATTTTTCTTCCCCATTGTCTTTTTTTTTTTTTAGATTTTTAAATTATTTATTTGACAGAGAGAGGGAGAGAGAGAGAGAGCGCACAAGTAGGCAGACAGGCCAGCAGAGGGAGAAGCAGGCTCCCCGCTGAGTAGGGAGCCCAAAGCGGGACTCGATCCCAGGACCGTGGGATCATGATCTGAGCCTAAGGCAGATGCTTCCCAGGCAGACTAGACCCAGGCGCCCCTTCCCCATTGTCTTTTTAACTTCCTCTTCCACTCCTCTTGCTCCCCCTGGAGCAGGCTGGTTGCCCTCCTTGCTTTTCCTTGAACTTAAGAATACTGGCAAAAATACTGGGTTAAAGAACACAGTAGAAGAGGAACCATGTCCCCACCACCTTTCTCTCAATCCTCCATTTCCTCAAGTCTATAGGAAATTTCAGAAGGGTTTAGGGAATTTCAACACAGCAAGAATAAAAGCATACTGATACCAGTCTGTGAATCTTATTATAGAGCTATTCTTCCACTCTGTTGGAGTGGATTGGAAAACACTTGAAAATGAGATAAAGGAAATTGTTGGCCTCTTCCAAAACCTATGAGCTATGGAAAAGTAAGATTTCAATTCAGTAAGCATGACTGAGTACCTTACTTGTACTAGGACTTAAGGGGAACAAAAGATGTAGAAGACTGAGGCTGTGCTTTTAAGAGCTTACCTTTGAAAAAGGGAAATGAATGGGTAACAGACTTACTAAATGGATAGGTAGCATAGAGCTATTTTAGAAAATTTTATTATCATGTAGGAAGTAAAATAATTGTAGAATCATTGTCTTATAATGACCTTTTTACCCTGTTTTATATCACATATGTATAGCGATGGAAAAGAAACTATTACTCATTCATAATCCTAATAATGATTTTGGTGTCACTAGAAAGAAATACAAATATACCTTTGCAAAAGAAAAAAAAAGGTCAATTTTCAGGTTCATAAATAACCTAAATCTGTATTTTTTTTTTTTTTTTGCCATTTCCATGGCTACCAACCTGCTGAAAATCTTCATCTCTATAAAGAAGAGTAACTCACATTTCTGGAAAGGGTCTTCCTCCTTCCAATCCGTCCTAAACTACTCTCAACCACAGGATACTATTCAAGAATAAACAGCATCTTAGATAGAAAATCAAAGTTCTGCATCTGGTTTTCAAAGCCCTGTATAAGCTGGTCTTGCCTCTCTAAATCTGTTCAATTTTATTTTCTACTACTTCTGCTGGAGAATCTCCACTCCAATCAATGTCTTCTCCCTGTTGTTTCCAGCCAAGTGAACTGCCCCCTCCTCATTATTGCATACTCTATTTAAGACCTACCTCAGGTTGTACCTCGCTAATGAAAACTTTTCCAATTCCTAAAGTCTGTAATAATGGCTCCTTTCCCTAATTTTTCCTCAGTTTTGTAGTCTACCATATTGCACGTGACTTTTTTCTTTCCTGTTAGAACCTAAAGTTCATGAGAATAAGAGCCATGCCACCTACTACTTTCAATTTCCCAAAGTACTTAACACACAGTTAAGAACACTGTAGGAACTCAAAATTATATTTACTGATTACCTGACTAACGATAAAATCTAACGTCAATATCCTGGGTTATACCTGGACTACTCTTGTCAGTATTTAACATTTTAAAACATACCTGAATTTGTGATACAGTGGGAATATTCTGAAAGATTATGTACACCAATTTAAAATGTACTACATGCTGCTATTTCTCCTAAATAATTGATAAATATCCCTGGGAAATCTGGGAACAGACATGAAAAGTTACAGGACGTAAATATATATCAAAGAACTGGGGACAAAAAAAAGGTTAAGGAATGTAATATTTAAGTCCCTAAATAAAAATAAAAAGAGAGAAAAAGGTTTTATGGATTTGTGCAATAATTATTTACTAAATATTTGTTCAATGCCAGAAATAGATGTTAGATTCTGGGAAGAAAGAAGTAAACAAATCTTGGGGGAAAAACAGTTTCTTCAACGAACATTGTTGGGAAAACTGGACAGCCATATGTAAAAGAATGAAACTGGACCCCTATCTTACACCATACACAAAAACTAAATCAAATGGATTTAAAGACTTAAAACTAAGACCTGAACCATAAGACATAGGGAGTAAGCTCTGGGACACTGATCTTGGCAACGATTTTTTTGAAGCTGATACCGAAAGCAAAGGAAACAGAAGCAAAAATAACCTACTAGGACTACACCAAACTAAATGCTTCTGCACAGCAAAGGAAACCAGCAACTAAATGAAAAGGCAAATTACTGAATATGAGAAAATATTTGCAAATCATGTATCTGATAAGGGATTAATATCCAAAATATGTAAAGAACTCATAAAAAATAGCAAGAAGCAATCTGATTAAAAAATGGACAGAAGAGAGGTGCCTGGGTGGCTCAGTCGTTAAGCGTCTGCCTTCGGCTCAGGTCATGATCCCAGGGTCCTGGCATCGAGCCCCACATCGGGCTCCCTGCTCAGCGGGAAGCCCGCTTCTCCCTCTCCCGCTCCTCCTGCTTGTGTTCCTGCTCTCGCTATCCCTTTAAAAACAAAATGGACAGAAGATCTAATAAGACATTTTCCAAAGAAGACATTCAGATGGCCCACAGGTACATAAAAGATGCTCAAAATCATTAATCATCAGGGAAATGCAAATCAAAACCAAAATAACATATTACCTCACCCCTGTGAGAATGGCTATTATCAAAAAGACAAGAGATAACAAGTGCTGGCCAGGATGTGGAGAAAAGAGAACCCTTGTGCATTGTTGTTGGGAATGTAAATTGGTGCAGCCATTATGAAAAGCAGTGTAAACGGGTTCCTTTAAAAATTAAAAACAGAACTATCATATGATCTAGCAATTCCACTTTGGGGTATTTATCTAAAGAAAATGAAAATACTAACTGGAAAAGATATATGCACTTCTGTGTTCACTGCAGTACTACTGACACTAGCCAAGATATGGAAACAACCTAAGTGTCTGCTTTTGCATGAATGAAAAAAGAAAATGAGGTCAATACACACACACACACACATACATATGTATGCATATGTGTACAAATACATACCCACATATATGAAATATATACACACACACGAGATATATGCATACCTATAATGGAATATTATTCAGCCACAAAAAAGAAGAAAATCTTGCCATTTGCAATAACAGGGATAGACGTCAAGAGCAGTATGCTAAGTGAAATGAGTCAGAGAAAGACAAATACCATATGATCTCACTTCTATGTGGAATCTAAAAATGAAACAAAACAAAACAAAAACCAAGCTCATAGATACACAGAACAGGCTGGTAGTTGCCAAAGGGAAGGGTTGGGTGAAATGGGTGAAAGGGTACAAACTTCCAGTATAAAATAAGTAAGTCCTGGGATGTAATGTACAGCATGGTGCTAGAGTTAATAAAACTGTGTTGCATATTTGATAGTCTCTCAGAAAGTAAATCAGAAATTTTCTCATCACAAGAAAAAAAGTTTTGGGTAACTATGTATAGTGATGGATATTAACTAGCCCAATTGTGATCATTTCAAAACGTATAGGTATATTGAATTGTTATGCTGTACACCTTGAAATTAATGTGACATATGTCAATTATACCTCAACTTAAAAAAGTGAGCAAGTCAGATATGGTCCTTGAGATACATTCTAGACAAAGAGAAAGAAAAAAAAAAAGAACGAAAACCTATAATGGGTGTTATGAGAGCAGAAAACAAGTGCTAAAGTAGGGAATCTTGGGGGAGTGCCACAGACCTATTTGAGAAAGGCTCAACAGGGAAGGAGGTTTCTTTACTAAAAGGATAACATTTAAACTAAGACTTGGAGCATGAAAAGTACATAGCTATGAGAAGAGCAACGGCCTTTTGCCTCATTGCATCTGAGACAGCAAGAGGGTCACCGGCAGCTCTACTATGGCCACCTGAGGAACTGTGGCCAGGGTTTGCGTTCTTGCTGCGTCTGCTCAAACCGGCATGGTCCGATGCGGAAATACGGCCTCCACACGTGCTGCCCATGTTTCCATCAGTATGCCACGGACACAGGCTTCATTAAGTTCAATTAGGCGAACCTCCTTGAATGGGTCATCCAAGAGACAGAGCTTAACTGCAGATATCCAAGATACCTACCTTAATGCTAACTCATTGTACATAAAATACATCAATTATAGTGTTTTAATGTGGAAAAAAAAAATGGAAACAGCATATGCAAAAAATCCCAGGCAAGAAAAAGCATGGAGTGTTTGAAGAAATGAAAGAGGATCAATGTGAGGAAAAATGACAAACAATGCATGGAAGAACCCAACAGAAGCTAATCAGGTCAAACTTTGTAGGCCATGGGAACAAGTTTGGATTTTTTTTTATGATGTCATGTTAATCACCATACATTACATCATTAGTTTTTGATGTAGTGTTCCATGATTTATTGTTTGCGTATAACACCCAGTGCTCCATGCAGAAGGTGCCCTCTTTAATACCCATCACCAGGCTGACCCATCCCCCACCCCCTCCCCTCGAGAACCCTCAGTTTGTTTCTCAGAGTCCATCGTCTCTCATGGTTCATCTCCCCCTCCGATTTTACCTGAAATGCAGTAAGAAATACTGAAGCGTTTTAAGCAGGGAATAAAATGATCCAATTTAGATTTTAATAAGATGATTCTTGCTGTCATCTGAACAATGGATTAGAGAACAGATGGTGAAAGTGAGAACATTTGGAAATGACATGAGTGAGACTGTTTAGCAGATCTTTATTCTGTAGAAGAAATTATGTGGCTCTGATTGGGGATGCAGCATATAAACAGAATGGACAGGGGAAAAAAGCCACTATGAAGCCAAGGTTTCATCCTTGAATAACATGGTCAGTGGTGGTGGTGGGGAGAGGTACAGAGTTGGTAGAGATTTGACATTAGGCTTGAGTGGCCTGTAAAATACCTAAATTTCCTAAAATACCTTCAAATTTCTTTGAAGATTTATTTATTTGAGAGGGAGAGAGAGAAAGAGAGAGCAGAGGGAGGGGCAGAGGGATAGGGAGAGAGAGAGAGAGAAAATCTCAAGCAGACTCCCTGCTGAACGCAGAGCCCAACGCAGGGCTCCATTCAGGACCCTGAGATCATGACCTGAGTCAGAACGAAGAGTTGGACCCTTAACTAACTGAGCCACCCAGGTGCCCCCTGAGCGGCCTGTAAGATACTTAAACAGAGATGTAGACAACTGATTAGGAGACATCTTAAAAGAGAGAGAAAGAGAGAAGAAAGAAAACTGGTATAACAAAGCAGCTCATTTAAGACAAATGTATACAAATCATCAGTGTGAAATAAGTTTTATTATGGAAGCCTGAATGGAAATACTGGATTTTAAGGTAACTTTAAGATGATTAATATCAAACAGAGAAAAGAAAAACTAAAATTACAGTGCAACGTCAGCAGCTAATAGATAAAACAATAAGCTTCACCTTTCTTAGAGCATTTAACTTTCCTTTTAAAATGCAAACATAAAAAATGTGATATTTACTTTCTGAATATGTTTTACCCTTTTATTGAACTTTCACATATCTTACTTTATTTAAGTCTTATAACAATCCTTAAATCTGCGAGCTATTGTTAGTATACTTATTACCATATTATAAATGAAGAAAATGCAGGTGTATGAGGTTAGCTTGACATGAGAGTGGAGATAGGATCAAAAGCTAGATTTTTTGGTCCCTAGTCAACTGGTTTTTCTACCATACCTTCCTAACTTGATCTGTATCTTACACTGATCATTCTTTTTGGCAACTTAATTTGGCAACATAAATTTAAGTAACTTGAAGAAAAAGTGACTTTTATATAGTTATACTATTTTTAAATTTCTAGAGTTTAGATAGTATATAAAGCTTTAAGCAACTTGCCATAGAAACTGCAATAATGCCTGAGACTTTTCATCAGAACACAAACTACATTCGATACTATCACTCTTGAAAGCCCCTTGGGAAATAATGGCTTTTTGGATTCTGCAAGTCAGCGTGACATGGCATGCAAAATTGCATCTCATGCTGAGCCAACCAGGAAAATATATGTCATCACTATGTGACATTCAGAATTTCATCTGGAAACTATAATCTTGTTCTGACTGCTAAAAGGGGGGGGGGGGGAAGGAGGAAGACTGCATACAAAACAATTTGGTTGAATTTTTGCTGAATTCTTGCCAGTTCATGTAAAAACTACAATAACTTATTTCCAAAGAACTCTATATTCAAAAACTTTTCAATGTACTTACTAACATCACAATGTTTTCTCAAAGAACTTTAAGATTAACTGACATATTTTTAAAATCTTATAATTCAAATTAATCACTAGAAAAAATTCTTTATAATGAAACAAAGTTTCAAAATTAATAAACTGTGCAAAGGAGAACAATGAAAACACTTTCTAATTCCTTTCTCCCAATGAATAAGCTCTAGATTAAGAAACACACAAACACCCATTGTAGGTTGCAATCTGTTTTATGCATCCCACATCTTTCTAGTCTAGAATCTTTTCCTCTTGGGCTCTTAATTCTTGTGTGCAATATGTTCATAAACCATCTACCTTATTTCTATTAAAACAGAAACCTGTGAACATAATTTAGTGTTATATAATCAACATTTTGTATTTTAAATCTGTTGTGACTAACTGTAAAATGAAAAATTAGTAGACATAAACTGGAATGGCTGACTCACAAATTATTCCCAGGAGCCATGTTTCTGCTAGCCCTCCATTTTCTGGTATCACATCTCATGCCCCTAAGCTCAGAAAGGGCTGCCACTGGGCCAGTCATAGTACCTAACCTCCCAGGTCACAATGACTGTCTGTACTAACTTTCCAGGTGACAATGACTGTCTGAGATGTATGCACATGATCCAAGAGAGGCCCAACAAAATCCTTCTTAGGTTTGTTTTCAACAGATACTAGACCAGATCTTTCCCTTTGATCACAGAGAATTAATAAGTATGTCAGTCCAGAGGAATCACAGCCATGTACACTGCTAAGTCAAGAAACCTATGTTCAATAAAAGAAAGTTAAGTCAACAGGAAAAGAAAAACAGAGTCCTGATAGTATGCAGTCTCTATTTCTAAGTCATTCCAAGGAAAAGATCTATCTTTGCTTTTCTTACTATTTTGGTTATGCAAATCAAGAAAATATTCCTGTTTTTCCAAATTTAAAATAATTTTAAAAGTTTCTGTCTTTTGCAGAGAGCCCTTTGTAATTCAGAAATGTGTCAAAAAAAAAGGAATAATTTAGAAATGTGTCTTCCCTAGTAGTCACTTATCAACTAGGGGGAAAAATGGGCAATTTTTTGTTATTTTTTAATTTTTAATTTTAATTCAATTTAGTTAACATACAGTGTATTATTAGTTTCAAGGGTAGAATTCAGTGATTCATCAACTGCATATAAGACCCAGTGCTCATTACATCAAGCGCCCTCTTTAATCCTCATCACCCAATTACCCCTTCCAGCAGCCCTCAGGTTGTTCCCTAGAGTTAAAAGAGTCTCTTACGGTTTGCCTCCCTCTTTATTTTATATTTTTATTTTATTATTTTATATTTTATTATTTTATTTTATATTTTTTATTTTATCTTATCTTATTTTTCCTTCCCTTCCCCATAGGTGTACCTGCCCAGCCCTCATAATACCATTACACAGCCTGCATAAGCTCCAAAATGCCCAAGCATATCATGGGGTTTACTTCCCCATTTCCCAGGCTTACTTCCTTGAGAACTATTCAAACTCTGCCTCCCTTGGCTCTCAGTCCTTCCGTTATCATATTCACTGGCCATTATCCCTATGATACTCTGCCTGAACTTGCATATTTGGAGATGCTATTTTTTACTTCTCTAATCTTTTCTCCACCTCCAAAAGATTTCTTCAACTACATTAGCCAATACTTTTCTCAGTTTAACCCTTGGCACTCTCCCATCGGTGTCTTATATGAGGGACTTCCTCCAAATAACCCTAAACTTCCATATAGTAACACCTTAAGACAGCAGTGAACTCCAATACTGTAGGGTACAAAACTATAAGACCATCCACTGAGCTTTTGGGGACAAATCTGAGAATATCTACTCATATTTACTTTTATCTAAAAATGAGAAAGACACGATTTGTTAATATTTAGTAAAGTAGAATTACACTGAGGTCCTTCTCCATGTCATAAGGCTACAGATAACACAATGCTAAGTATACTGAAGGAAGAGTGGACATTCAGTAACAAGAAGAAAATGGCAGGGGCCCTTCACTCTTTCATGTGTTTTTTATGGCATAATTTATATACATATAGTTAACCAGATTTACAAATTTCATTCTCTACCTTTAACTAAATTAATTCTCCTAATTTGGATATACATTTTTTAAAGATTCCCATAAAACACACAAATCCAAACATATGGATTAAAGATATCACTAGCTTATTTAAAAGGAAAAAGCAACACCTTTCCATTAATTTAGAAGAATCTTACTGATAAAAGGAAGATGGAAATTGACTAGCCTGATGTCAACAAAGACCTTGGATAAAATGGATAGGACTGAAAAATAAGTGTCTTCAGTGCATCAATGATGCCCGTTTCCCTCTTAGATATAATGTATCTCAGTGGGGTGACTTTTCAATGTCAGCTACTAAAATCAACTATTAAAATAAACTGAATTAACAACTAAACCTTGGGGCACCTGGGTGGCTCAGCTGGCAAGTGTCTGCCTTGGGCTCAGGTCCTGATCTCGGGGTCCTGCTCAGCTTACTTCTCCCTCTACTTGTGCTCCCTCTCTCATGCTCTCCCTCTCTCAAATAAAATCTTTAAAAATAAAAAAACACTTAAAAAAAGAACTAAACCTTTAAGTTTCTGTAACACAGTATTAAAATTTTTAAAAATGACACAGTATTAGTCTCACTGAAATATTGCTATATCAAAAAACTATCAGAATAGAAACATTTAAATGTTAATAAAATTTTAAAATTATCTTGCATGCTTTATAGTATATTACTATAGTGATACACATATTTAATGCATAAATCAATAAATGGTATACTATAGATGCTTGCTCAAGGATTTTTACTGATAGGAATGCACTTAGAAAAAAGGTAGGAGGCTACCAAAGATTAACTATTTTCAAATAGTTTGTGTTCTCTGTATTTGTTTTAATTCATTCTCTTACTGTTTAGTAATACTTTTAACAAAATATGGGCCTGCCTCAGATGTGTTCAAGGAATCCAAAAACAGTGGTTTTGTGGGGCTTTTTTTCATTTGTTTTGATCTAGGCTTGGATTAGGACATTTAAAAGAGGAAGGAGTGAGGTAGCAGGGACAGTAGTCGAAATAAAATAATCCCAACAGAATGTAGAATTTAAAACTAATTTCTCAGCATTAAAAGAATTTACCTTCTAAAGCCATCTCCAGTGATAAAATTCAGTAGAGTCTATATTCCACTTTCAAAGTAAAAATCAGAATAAAACTTGAACATATTAAAAGAAACCAAACCTAAATAAATGTTCTGTTTTACAGTCCTAGAGTAATAACAAATGAGCCAAGGAAATAGGAAAACATTTTTTTCCACTTAAATATGAAATAATTACTCATCTAATTTTCAGGATTCAAAGTTCCAAGAGGAAAAGACATTATGTGTATGCTATAGACATACTTAAAAATAAAAATCAATAAACCTAGTTTGCTTAACAAACTCAACAGGTTCTTGGACTTAATGAGCAAACACTAATTAAAAGACATTCTGCCAGACACACCAGAAGACACACTAAAGAAGTATAAATTACATTTCTCTATGAACTGATCATTTACTTGAGGAGTCCTCATATGAAAACTAGCAATGCAAGAAATTCAGCTATGTAGTAGTGCCAAGTGAGCAGTGTAATTACCAGGTATGTCTATAAAAGAATATCATCAAATGATGAATGGATATTTTATGAAACATTTAAAAAAACAAAATGTCAAAAACACTCTATAACTACAAAAATCTAGACTACTATGGCTGATATTACACACCATCAAATGGCACCTGTTGAAATTCTTTAGAAAGATAAGCTTAGAAATGAACTTAGACATAATTTGAATTGCAAAGATTATGTTAAGTTCTGCAGACTCTTAATATTTTTCCTCATAAATTCTAGGTTTAGAAATAAAAATAATTGTTCTTACAAAGTACAAACAGGAAATAGCAATTTAGTAAATGTGTATTTTCCTTTAAGTTCTCTGATTACTTTCTGGATGGTATTTCCAAGTTTCTCTAATTTTTGGTGTACTTCATTAGATATACTTCATTTTATTTTAAACCTTTTTCTATTCCAAAAGGGAAAAATATACTTTAAACCCCACTTTATCCCTGAGAGAATAAAATCAATTGCATATTATGCAATTTTTCCAATGCTTTAACATTTGTCAATGAAACTGGATATCTAATTAATCACAAAGGAATGGAATTTTATGCTAAACTACATGATTAAAGTAAGCAACTTCTAATATACATAAGTCCACAAAAAATTTATTTCTTGTACATTAATACTAATTCCACCCTATAACTAGGAACATACCTATTCAACATTCTAATTTAATCAAATTAAGGATGATTTAAACATTTTAAATGAAAAACTACATTGGTGTGAAACATTTTACTTATAATGTACAATTCTTAAAACTTGACTCCAAAATACATCAGTGCCTTCAGGAGCAACTATTACTAGCAAAAATTGGAAATCTCGCAACCTCAAACCGTCCTACAATTTATACTGCCTGTAGATAAAATGATTTTTTTTCAAGACTTGACAGAATTTCAAACTTGGAGTGACATAAATGGATACAAAAAAAAATGAAGGTAAAGTTTAAAGTCTTGTTTTCTTAGAAGGAACAGATTCCTTGTATATGCAAAACAGGGTCTTAACTTTGAAAAACTTATATATTTCCTCATCTCTTACATTCTCTGAAACAGGGCAAAGAAAATAATACTTATCCTATATAACTCGTGTGTGGAAAGAAAATTAACTAAATTGATGTATACGTACTCTTCTTAACTCTGTCTCAGAGGAAGAGGCAATTTTCCTATTAAGTCCTACATCTGTTTATAAGATCTTATATTTTGCTTCATTTGTGATCTCACTATAAATTATCCCCAATGTTCCTGTATCTCCAATTCTTCCTTCTCTCCTCTTTATCTCTCTATAGACATACCCAAGTGTCTGTATAGTGAAATTTCTGGAAAGAGTGGTATACACAGTGGCTGTTTCAGTTCCCATTCATTTCCTAACAACTAAAGCTCCTCTGGCCAATTTCTGCCTCATTGTTCTTGATGAATCTATAGCATCCTAGGCAGTTACCCACCCTCATCATGAAGTGCTTTTCAATTATGTCATATATATCATATATATACATGTATATATACATATGTATACACTTACGTTGCCTAATTCTCAGAAGGATGCTTCTCAATCTTTCCACTAGCTCATTCTCCTTACTCTTTAAAGAAAAAGTTGCTCAGAATTTAATTTTGGGCTTTCTTCTCATTTTGCTTCTCATATGGTTTCCCTGGGAGATAATGCACTCTGTGGCTTTGACTGTGTAAGATCCCTATGGTAATGACTCCTAAGCCTCTACCCTCATTGTGAAAAACCTAAGCAACATCTCAGACATGACAACACTTTTACCAGCTTTGTCTTCTGATATTTTCACTTAAAGGAAAATATTTTCTACTTTCCCCCCCAAACTCCAGCTTATGACAGTCTATTTTAAGTTACTACAGCAGAGTAAATAACCTGTAATATCTAAGTAATCTGTAATGAGCTAAATAACCTGTATATCTACTCTCCTCTTTTTTTCTTAGTTAGAAACCAAACCTTTTGGTCACACAACCTTTGGGCCTTAAAAAGTACTACATTCCTGAGATCTATACAGCTCTGGATATGATCACATATGATCAAATAAACATGACTAGTTTCTGGCCAAGAGTACATAAGCAAAAGTGAACAGTACTTCTGTATACTTTTCAAAGAGGTAAGGTGTTGTCTTCTTGTTACTCATTCTGCTCACTGAAATGCAGACATGATAAACAGTTGAAGCATCCACTGAGGACCATTCATCAAGCATGGTAATAGAGGCCACTCATAGTGGATTAAGAAAGTACCTGACCTTGGAGAGCCATATGACCTTGGGGTGTCTACCTGTACGCTTTCACCTGAGACAAAACTCAATCTTATTAAACCACTGTTATTTAGAGATTTCTGATATTTTCAGCCAAAATTAACTCAATCTTAATCATTACAACTACATTATTGAACTACTGCTTAATTTAAAAATACTATATTTTGAAATGAGATCAGAAAAAATCTAATTAGAGATATTTTACCTAATAACTGAAGTTCATTGTCAAAAAAAAAGATTCTTCAAAAAAAATCTGAAACCTTTATCTGTAATATAAACAAAGTGTTTTTTCAATTTCATGATTTTCCATATTTAATTTTCTTTGAGAAAATAAGATAGAATTTCCATATGCCTGAGAAGAAATGTAAGCATCTGAAACATCATAAATTTTTTTATTTTTTAAAATGCATCACTGATTCTGGGATATATTTAAACATACATATTAGGGAAGAAAAACTGTATCAGCAGTAGTGTTTCATTTCTGAGTTGAGTGTCATCCAGGAACTTAACTGCAACACTGAAGTGACAACCGATTAAAGAGTGGCAGAACCTTCCATGCTAATTGCAGAGGTTTAGGTGTTTCCCACTATACCCTTGTAGTTAGCTCTAATGTAAAATTCTTCACTATTTTACTTCCATGGGACTGGACTGAAAACTTAGAACCATTCCTCGACAAAAAGGAATACTCTGAAGTTGGCTGGTTATATACTGGGTATATAGAGGGAAAATAGGAGATGACTCAATTTGCACAGATCTGACTTTTATGGCTGGTTATATACCATTAAGAAATGAAAGAAGGCAACTATTAATTACAGGATGACTATCATAATCTGGAACTTTATTTCTGTGTGTGTCTGAATCTCCTATAGGTGCATTAACACATTGAGGAAATATGTTAACTAAGGTCATCAGGATGCTATTTACTTTTCAAGTGTTATTTTCCATAATTTGCTAAATAGCAAAGCACCTCGTATAGCATCAGAAAAAACTGTGCCAAATGGAACCTGAAGAACAGAGTTAAACAATAATCAAATTGAGAAAGATTTTTTAAAAAGGATTAAATAGTTTAACCAATTATTCTTCCTTGATAAACCAAGGAGCAATGTAAATATATTCATATTGAAAGATTTATTTTTTTTAGCAATTCAACACTTCCATACACCTGGTACTCATCACAAGTGCCCTCTGTAATCCCCATCACCTAATTCCACTGACTGATGAAGAGGATGATATACATACACACAATGGAATATTACTCAGCCATAAAAAAGAATGAAATTTGCCATTTGCAACAACATGGATGGAAGTAGAGAGGATTATGCTAAGCAAAATAAGTCAGTCAGAGGAAGACAAATACCGTATGATTTCACTCATATGTGAAATTTAAGAAACAAAGCAAATAAGCAAAAAAACCAAACCAAAACAAACACACAAAAAACCCCAAGAAACAGGCTCTTAACTACAGAGAACAAACTGATGGTTACCAGAGGGGAGGCAGGTGGTGGGATGGGTGAAATACATTATCTGGAACTTTAAAAACAAGCCTCACTAAAAATTTTTTTCACTAAATATTTTTTAACCTTGGATAAGTTGCTTGACCTCTTTATGAATCAATCTCCATAATTATAAAGCAAAGGGGTTAGACTGGATAATTTATTCCAAGATACATATATAACTCCATATGATTTTTCTAAAGATATCTGCATGGCTCCCTCCTTTACCAGCTTCAAGTATCTGTTCAAACTTTCAGTGAGACCCTACTCAGGCTACCCAAATTAATTATCATCCCACAGTCTACTAACATTCTGTACACTTTTTTTCCATTTATACTCTTTGTGCTTCATTTTGGCAGGTTTCTATTGCTAGGTCTTCAAGGTTGATTTCTTCTTCTGCAATGTCTACTCAAGTGTTAATTCATCCAGTCAGTTTCTCCCTTCCCATACATTTTTCAACTCTAGAGTAGGGCTTGGTTCTGTATTATATCTTCTATTTCCGTCTGAAATGTACTCATATTTCCTTAAATACCTTACCACAGTTATAATTACCCATTTGAATGTACAAGTATTTAATACACCTGCTAACTCTATCATCTATGCCATTTTTTAGTTCATTTCTATTGGCTTATTTTTCTTCTGGTCATAGATTCCTACTTCTCTGCATCTCTATTGGTTTTTGATTGAATGCCTGACATTGTGCTTTTAAGTTGTTACATGTCTGGATCTTCTTACCTTCCTCTTAATAGTGTTGGGCTTCATTTTGCCAGCACTTAACTTACTCACTGTTTTTGTTGCTTCAGAGGCTTTTTAAAATTTGCTTAAGATGAGTCTAAGGGAGCCTTTACATTTTCAATAGTTTAGATCCACTACAGAGGCATGGCTTTTCTATGCCTCTCCTGAAGGTCCTGAATAATTATCGGGATTGTATACTATAACAATAGGAACCTGAATGCCTTCCAGCCCTGTGAGAGCTCTGGGAATCATTCAGATCATGGTTCCTAGGTCATCCTTTGCCCAACTGTGCAGAGTCTCGTCCTATGCATGCATGGCTTACTACTTAGCAAATACTCAATGAGAACACTATTCCTGATTGCTGGAGCTCTTCTGCTACACAGTGTTCTCTCTCTAGAATTTTATCCCATGATCTGCAGTCCTCTCCACCTCCTACTACTTCAGTCACTCTACCTCCCTAAACTTCAATTCAGCAAGACAGCTGAGCTCAGCTTAATATATTGCACCCTGTTCTGTGATCTGGAATGTGCCTTTAGCCAGAAAGCAGGGCAATCCTAAGGCTCAACTGCTTTGTTTCCTTTCTATGATGAATCACAGTCCTGTATTGCCTATTGTCGAATGTCTAGAAGCTTTTTTTCTCCCATATATTTGGACAAGTTTCTTAGTTATTTATAGCAGGAATATAAATCTAGTCCCTGATATACCATCATGCTCAGAAGCTAAAGTTCCATACTTTAAAATTGTGGCATTATCTACTAAAATTTACATCATTAATTATCATACCTTAATTTATTATTATCTTGGTAGTAGTCAAGAAGTCAAATTAAAAGGCCTTCTATTATTTTAACCATGTACTTACAGTGCTTTGGACTTGAGAAGTAATACATAAACATGTAAGATAAAAATAGCTGGTATTTTTTAAGGAACTACCATTTATGGAGCATCCTGCTTTTAAAAGTTTTCATCTCCATTACAGACATTTTCATCAAGAGCTCCAAATTAATTTTCATAACATTTCCAGAACATAGGGTAAACAGATGTCAGAGCTTTTAAGGGTTTCCCTATTTTCAAAAATACGTTCTCTAGAAGATTACTTAGAATTCTGTGATAATATATTATCTTCATGTGAGACATGCTTTTATTCTGGCGTGGCCTGCCCTATGTGCCTATATCACTGAAATAGTGTTGTTCTGCTGTCAACACATTTCCAACCATCAAACATATGTTCTCCCTGTAGCCAGCTATTTAACATTGGTTAATTGTGATTGGAAGAGGAAAATGTCTGCTTCTTGTTGAATAATCACCAAGCAAAATCAAGGCCAGTGCAGTATCACCAAGCTTTGGCCTTCATGTGCCAAAAATACTACATAATTGTTGGGAATGACTTAAGACCAAGACTGGAACTTAGGCTGAAAGTATGAAAACTCATTTTAATAAGAATTCAGGCATAAATTAACACTGACAGTTCTTCACTGTAAAATTCAGTTAAAAAATTTAAATGTGCATTCCATAAAAATGTGAGTATATTTAAGACTAACTGAACTATACAATTTAAAGGTTAACAGAGTAATACTAAAAAAACAAACAAGATGTGTAAAAGGTTATGAATGCATTACCAAATTCATTACAGTTTATGATGCAATTAAATAATGAGTACAACAGTGGTAACTTCATTTAGAAGTAGATACAAAGGACTCATAAAACATTTTTTAAATTAAAACTGAAACAGGAAGTGTACTCTAATTAAAAATAGAACTGAAATTTTTGAAATTTAATCTTAAGAAAATGATTAGCACAGAGCATTCTCAAGAGAGCACTAACACCAAGGTTTCCAGAGAAGTAAAAATAATGAGCATTCAAGAAGGAAGATACACAAATCATAAAGAATAAATGTCTATGATCATAATTTCTATATAGCTGTGTCATGCAATTTCCTTTAAATCTAAGCATTTTCTCTCACCTATATTTATCCTTAACAATTATTTTAAATCAATTATCAAGTGTGATTTAAAGAACACAACTAAATAGTAAGAAGGAGGTCAGAATATGTGGTTAATATGAATACAAGATTAAATTTACTTTTATCAAATGACTCTTTAGTAGACATTTTATTTATCAAGAGGTGATAATTATATGGGGCGCCTGGGTGGCTCAGTCTGTTAGGCGTCTGACTCTTTATTTCGGCTCAGGTCATGATCTCAGGGTCATGAGAATCAGTCCTCCATCGGGGCTCCTCTGTGCTGGGCATGGAGCCTGCTTAAGATTGTCTCTTTCCCTCTCCTTCTGTCCCTCCCCCCCTACAAAAAAAGGTGATATTTATAAACCTTTATATAAATTAACAGTTCAGGAGATCTAAAGTATAAAATTTAGCATAGTATCTAAAGGAAATAATACCTAATTCTGTATTAAAAACTCAATACTTAAGTTACAGATCAGCTTCCTATGTTACAAAAATTGGTATTTCCTGGGTTACTGCTAATGCTCTAAGATAATAAAGTCCTTTGTCTCCATTCCAGGAGTCTCGTGTCTTTGGCTGGCATGCGTGATAGTGTGGCCCAGATAACTTGATAACTTAGTAGAGTTAGGGTAAAATCATAGACCCTTTAGAATTCTTGACACATACCTGTTACTGTTTTTGTTTTGATAGGGCTACTGGCATATTCAGAGGCCTGATACGACTGCTGCTTTGCCAGGGGTGCACTTCCAACAGACATCTCATCCTCTTTCCTTCTGCTAATTGGCATGACAAGAGGAACAGCTACGACAGGCTGCTGGAGAGAGGCGAATGAAACACTCAATTATTTACTGTTTCTTAGGCAGTGAAGGCTAAACATGGCAACACTGAGGAAAATCCTTCTTAAGTGGTGAAGTTAAAATATCAATCAGTCAATCTGTACCTCTCTCAGTTCTTCCCTCTCTCTGTCTGTCTTATACACACAAATTCACACAGGGACACTTAGTTTCAGTGTGAAATTACAATTCTGGGTGAAAACTAAGACAGCAGGGAAATAAATGGAATTTAAAATAAATTTCAGAAAGAAGCATAAAGATAATATGGTAAGGGCAAATCAAAACTACAATTAGCTTTGAAAATTATAACTACTAGAAAATAAAGTTATCCTTATCAAATGATATTTTAGGGACATACTTCTATAAAGTGATTAATTACATGTTACAGTTCAACTTAGTAAGGAATTGCTGAAAGTCTCTATATTTTGTATGACAAAGTGATGTACACAGCATATTTAGAAAGCATAGAAAAGTATCCATAGTTAGAGAAAGCTGGAAAACATTATGATCCTATATTGAATGCATGAGTGCTGAATTGGACAATAAAGCAGCTGTTTCATCTTTATTCACTGAAATAAAGTCTGATGTTACTGCTGATGACGCCCAAAACAATCTTGTCAGATTTTTGGCAAAAAAGAAAAAAAAGTATTTTTTAAGTTTGCTGCAGGATCAAAGATCAATGTTGAACTGGGTGGAAAACAATCATCAAATGTTGGGTTTTAGCCACAAATTGAGAAGGAAATTGCAGCCTGGGCAACAACAGCTGATAACTGTAATACAGCTGCATCAGATGGTAACTCTGGAGGGGCTGGTCGAGTGGCAATGGAGTCTAACGTTACTCTCAACAGCACAACCATCACATTTTTAAAGATCCACCTTTAAGCCTCACTCAACCTTTATTACTTATTTAATATTAATTAGATTATAAAATATTCCAATTAGAACATAGGTACATTATCTAATTATGTAACATAATCAATCAAGTTATGAGATAGAGAGGAAAAAGGCAAATTATTTTAAAGTTCCTACTTAAGCTGAGTAAAAGGACAAGAAAGCTGATAATGAGAAAATGGAAAGATTAAATATATTTGTGGGAAACATCACAATGTATAGTACCTGCTTTCCTATTAAGAATTTAGTAAAACTGATAATATTTATACAAATCTGAATAGGAAATAGTATTTTAAGACCTAGATGAGAAATGTTCAACATATTGTTAAGTTTTGGTGCATTTAAAATTCCTCAACTATAAAATATCAAAGTGGAGATGTCTACTTATGTTCTAGCATTTAGTGATTCCATAATCCCTTGAATTTCTTGCCCATCACTTATAAACCTGGAATATGACTAAGTACTCCAAAAAATTACAACTATGTTCAGATTCAAATTAATGTATTAGAGAAAAATTATGTTCTGCACAGTGTGATATTTAATTCAAGCAAAATAGCTGAAAGATGAGATTCATGAAAGCCATAATATTGGTAATACCCCAAAACAAACAAAAAAATCCTTCCTTTTGGTGTCTGAAACTGGGTGCATTTTCACAAAGGCATTCTTTAAAGATTCGTTAAAAGCCCAAACAAAACCCTTCCTAACAAGACATCAGGCTCTGATAGGTCTTCTACAGAACTGTATTCCAAATACCTACAACGGTGTCCGAAAGACTCTCCATAAATATTTGCTGAATGATTGCTAATATAGATACTACATGTCAGGCATGAAAAGATACTGGATATAGAGTAAGATGATTCGATTTCTTCCATTTTTTTGGAAACATGGCTATTCCAGTCAAAAATATAAAAATAAACAATATTTATTTTTAGCAACCTTCCATTTTTCTACTAATATTCTTCTACCTTCTGGTACTAGATAGTCCCTCAAATATCAGTTGTGTGCTAGCCCCAGATTTCTCCTATCCTTGATGCATCAATATCCCATGAGCTCAAAATGCCTAAAAGCTTTTTTTGCTCTTCCTATAAAATTCTCCCTCTTTAATTTAATAAATGTAAAAGTATAGGACATTATAAAGAAAAAAACAACATCCACATTCTCATTACATCCAACAGTTATTGGCTATTTACATTTTTATATTTCCTTTTTTTTTTTTTTAGAGACCAATGAAATATTACAGATAAGGCTAAAAATCCCTCTAACTGCTAACCACCTGCCCATTCCTCCCAGAATCAATCCCTATTATGATACTGATATAACTCTTGAAATTCATGTTTTACAATTTACAGCTATCTTTACTTACACACACTCACACACACCATTTATTTCACCATTTATTTATTTATTTCTAAGGGTGGTTTTGGGAAAATATACATAAATGTTCTCATATTGCATATATCCTTGGAAATTGGCTTTTTGCATTAGATACAATATGAGACATCCATCCATGAGATTAAGAAATCTCATATAATTTCTACTTAATTATATCATGTGAATATGTCATGCTTTATTTATCCACTTCCTTACAGTCATTCAAGTTGTCTCCAATTTCACATGACTGCAATAAATACTGCAATAAGAGGCTTATCCATGATTCTTCAGGGTCCTATGAGTATATCTGTTAAGAGCATATCTTTATCATAAAGTGGGATTTGGAGGTTAGAGGCTAGGCTCATTTTCAATTTTACTGGATACTGCCAATTCATCAATTTTCACTCATACCAGTAGTATGAGTTTATCCATTTTCTATATTTTCACCCCTACTGAATATTGGCATTTTTTCCCCAATAGAGTTTTAAAAGTGAAGATGAGTAGTCATGAGTTGATAATTATTAAAGCTGGGTGATATGGTCATGGGGATTAATTATACTACTCTCTCAATTACCCATGTTAAAAAAAAAGTAAGAATAAAAGAGTAGGTTAAGGATATGTTTAAAAGTATATTTTTGAGATATGATGAACCATAGTAAAATAGTAATACTGTGAAGTGAGGGTGAAAATGTAAATTCTAACCAATTCTGGAAGGTAAGTCACAAAATAACAAAGGCCTTAAAATACGCTAAATACATGCCTTTAACAAATTTTTTAAAGATTTTATTTATTTATTTATTTATTTATTTATTTATTTGAGAGAGAGAGAGAAAAAGAAAGCATGAGCGATGGGGAGAGGCAGAGGGAGAAGTAGACTCCCAGCTAAGCATGGAGCCCAATGTGGGGCTTGATCTCAGGAACCCAAGATCATGACCTGAGCCAAAGGCAGACATTCAACTCACTAAGCCACCCAGGCCCCCCGATACATGCCTTTAACTATTAATTACACTTTCAAAAATATATTCTAAAAAACTCAAAGATTTAGCTATGAAGATATTTATCCCAATATTATTTGTAACTCTGCATGAGTAGGATTATGGGTATTTATTACTTTTACTTTAAATAAAACTATCATTTTTGAACTTAGAAAAACATATTTTTAAATATATATTTACATTTAATTTTAAACAGTTATAAAATAATAAAAATAAAATTAAATATCAAAATCTTTAAAGGTATCAATCAAATTAATCAATCTACTTAAGATGCTAGAACAACAACAAAAAAGATGCTGGAATATTATTTGACCTTCAGAGATATCTCTACTGTACTGGACATAACTGCATCATTTATAAAATAACCAATGAGAATTTACAATACTACGGGATATTATTCAGCCATAAAAAAAAAAAAAAGGAAGTCTTCTCATTTGTGACAACATTGATGGACCTAATAAGACAACTCGGCTAAGTGAAGTAAGTCAGAGAAAGAAAAATGCCATATGATTTCACTTATATGTGGTATATTAAAAAAAAAAGACAAACTCATGGGGGCAGTGGAGGTGAATGGGGTCAAAAGGTACAAACTTCCACTTAAAAAACAAGTAAGTCATGAGATGTAATGCACAGCAATATGACTACAGTTAATAGTACCATATTGTACATTTAAAAGTTGCTAAGAGAGCTCTTAAAAGTTCTCATCACAAGGAAAAAATTTGCAACTGTCTGTAGTGATGGATGTTAACTACTTATTGTGGTGATAATTTCACAATATACACAAATATCAAATCATTATGTTGTACATCTGACAACTGACATGTCAATTACTACTCAATTAAAAGAACTTACACCTAAAATATTTCTCAAATGCTCCCTGGAATTAGTGTCATTGACTATTACGATGGATTTTTATGCAATTGCTGGTAAAGCAGACACTGGAGAGACTAGTTTAGGTGGTCCTATTTTTTTAATGGCCTATTTTCCCTCAGAGTGCCTAGATGTTCATTCTGAGTATCTGATGCACAAGAACTGTTTAGTAAATGTTCGCTTTCATTTTTATTATCTCTGTATTTCCTCATCTTTAGTTTTATTCAACATTCTGTTACAGTAAACTTCCTAAAATTCAAATCTCTTTATATCAGGCTCCTATAGTTCTTTACCCTTCAGGATGAAGTCACAAACATTCTGTATTACAAAAAAAATCTTTTATGAATTGGCTTCCAATTCCTACCAGCCTCTATAAGAACAATTGGCTCTAGTCTGGAAACATTGAAGGTCCCTTTCTTACCAAGTTAATGCTTTTTTTTTTTCTCTGCTCACAGAGTTCAGTCTAAAGCAAACTTCCCGGTCTGGTTTACTCCTGTGATGCTCAGCTCAACTGTCTTAATTTCTCCTTTTAACAACCTCACCTGCCTGTGAGAACTATTCTTCTTTATCTTTTTCCACATAATCCTGTGTGGATCTAACATAGCAATTTCTAAAAATGGCATTACTATATTCCTTCATATCCTTAAATACAGTAAGTACCTCTAGAGGGAGGGATATGCTAAAAATGAACTTTTATTTCTGTAGCCCCAGTATCTAGCACAGTGTTTCATGGTCTCTAACTATTTGATAAAAAAGAAGAATGAAACTGAGGAATGGAAGCTCTAGTTTCAAATAAAATTAAAACAGGGTGAAGAAAATCCTTTAAAAGATGCTCCTTGAGACATGGGTTGAAATATTCTGTCACTGTCAATTTTTTATTATCTTATTTAATTATAAAATTGTGTATTTTTCTATCAATTAGCTTTAAGTTACTTCAGAAAAAAGATGCAGCACTCCCTTTGGCAGCACATAATCTAAAACTGGAACAATACAGAGAAGATTAGTATGACCCCTAAGTAAGGATGACAGGCAAATTCATGAAAAGTTCCATATTAAAAAAAAAGATACCAAGTTATTCCAATTAGAGTACTATAAAATTACAATTAAGTCAATGGGAAAATGAAATGCAAGATAGCATACATTTGGCCTGAAAAACATTTAAGTTCTGCCATTTACTACATGTGACAATAGGCAGGTAAATGTCAATAAGCATCAGTTTCTTCATTTTTAAAATGTGAATAATAAAACCCGTCTGTAAGAAATCCATTTAAGCATCATGAGACAGAGAATTTAAGCACTCCAGAAACTACAATTAGCTACTTTTTACTTTGTAATTTATACCCTTTTAAATAAGCACATATCCCAACTCTTTTATACCAACCATCCCAATCCAGGGGTTTGGCACTCAATGAATACTTGTTGAGTAAACCTAAAGATGAAGAGGAAATAGAGAGATAAAAACAAAAGCTAACATTTACTACGCAATTCTTATGCATCAAACACTCAGAACAAACATCTAAAACAAGTCAGTAAAATAGGACCACCTAAACTAGTCTCTCCAGTGTTTCTGCTTTACCAGCAATTGCACAGAAATCCACCTCAAGAGTCAATGAAACTCTATTTGAGATGTAATTTACTGTTTAGAAATGAAGGAATAGAATTGCTTGAAAGGGGTAGAATGGAGGACAAAGGAATTATGGTACATCCATTAAAAAAAATCAATTCAGACAATATGTAACGCTAAGAAATGAGAAAAAGATTTATTCATTAAGAGAATAAATTATAAAAATTTCTCACCTGCTGCATATGTCTACTGGTTCGTTTCTGCGGCTGATAAATGAGCCAGGTGTATAAGACTGGATCAATATTAACTGCTACTCCTTGTACACTACAAAGAAGTACAGCACCTAAAAATCAAGATTTTAAAATTGTGTTAATTCCTCATACAAAATAGTAAGCTTTATATCACTTCACACCAAGTAGGACAGCTATAATAAAAAGACAAATTAACAAGGGTAGACAAAGATGTGGAGGAATTCAAGCCCTCGTCTACTGCCTGTGGGAGCATAAAATGGTGCAAATACTTTCAAAAACACTTCGGCATTTCCTCAAGAAGCAAAAATACAGTCACAAAATGACCCAACAATTGTATTCCTAGGTATGTACCAAGAGAACTAAAATCATATGTCCACTCACAAGCTTGTACCCAACTTTTCAAAGCAGGATTCATAATAGCAAAAGGTGGAAATGACACAAATGTCCATGAATGGTTGAATGGATAAGCACAATGTGGTATAGCCATATAATGGAAAATTATTTGTCCATCACAGGGAATAAAGTACTGATTCATGCTACACCACCTTGAACACATGTTAAGTGAAAGAAGCCAGTCACAGAAAAGCACATACTGGATGATTCCACTTACATGAAATGGCTAGAACAGGCAAAAACCACAGAGAAAAAAGGTGGGATTAGCGGACGCCAGTGCTTGAGGGGAGGAAAGAATGGAAAGTAACTGCTAATAGATATGTGGTTCTTTGGGGAGTGATTAAAATGTTCCAGAATTAGAAAATGGTGATTGTTGCACAACCTTGCAAATATACTAAAAACCATTAAATTATGCACTTTAAAAATAATGAATTTTATGGAAAATGAATTATCTCATTAAAAGTATGTCTACCATATGATTTCACTCACATGTGGAATTTAAGAAGCAAAACAGATGGAACATAGGGGAAGGGAAGGAAAAATAAAATAAGATAAAAACAGAGATGGAGGCAAACCATGAGAGACTCTTAACTACAGGAAACAAACAGGGTTGCTGGAGGTGAAAGG
Organism: Eumetopias jubatus; assembly: GCF_037043125.1. NCBI lineage: Eukaryota > Metazoa > Chordata > Mammalia > Carnivora > Otariidae > Eumetopias > Eumetopias jubatus. The sequence goes on from NW_028274810.1 coordinate 144,972,805, forward strand.
CGTGGGGTATGGGGTAGTGGGTGATGGGCATTAAGGAAGGCACTTGATGTAATGAGCACTGGGTGTTATATGCAACCCATGAATCACTGAATTCTATCCCTGAAACTAATAATACAGTATATGTTAACTAAATTGAATTTAAATAAAAAAAATTTTTAAGTGAATATGTCTTTAATAATAAGCAGCTTTATTATTTAGGCAAAAAGCAATTTTTATATTGGTCATGAGAATAGAATATTATCTCCTTTTTTTGTTTATATTACAAACTTAATTCACAATGTGAAAGGAAGGATTATTATAAGCACTCAATAAATCACTGCAAATTACAGCTTTATACATTCAGAAGCAAGATGTTCATCTGCCTAGATGAAACACAGGCTAACATTCTGACATAAAACACAAAGCTGAAGTGTAACAAGTTGCAATTCCATTCTAGGAAAATATTTTAGTCCCCCTCTGATAAAAAGCCAACTCACATCAGACTTAACCAAAGCTTAAAATCCCATTCATAATTTATGTGCAGGTTCTGTGTGTTCCATAAATACATTTTTGCATTTCTACATATATTTCTTGATAAAATATTATTAGCTCTATTGGGGTATATGGAGTATCAAGTAAGAGGTATTTTTCAATGTTGCTCTCAACTACATCTCCCACCCAGTAGCTAGAAAAGTAACAGCCATATGGTAGGAACAGAGAGACATAATAAAGAGTAGATGAGTTCTCGGATTAGGTGCAAAAGCCCATTGGTTCTGTAATACTGCAGATTATCTAAATACAATTACTATTAGTACCAACTCCTATGAAAAGTGAACCACACAGAGATAGAGATAGAAAGATGGAGGGGAGTAAGCAAGAGAAATAGCCCCTTTTTAAAAACTTTGGCACAGAATTTTCAAACAAGCTAAAATTGTCATGTGTATTCATCTTCCACCTTTCAGTGCTTCTGAATCTCCAGTGTAGACTCTTGGGCAGTGTTCTGAGGCAAAAGCAACCCCACCCACTTCCATGTAACAATGTATGTGCTCCTGAGCAATGACTCACTCAAATACATCTCAGGAAGGAATGAACAGGACAAGCTAAATACAGATGACTGGAAATGGGGAGTCATAACTGAAGTCAATTAGAAGATGCAATTTGAGGGCACCTGGATGGCTCAGTTGGTTAAGCGACTGCCTTCGGCTCAGGTCATGATCCTAGAGTCCCGGGATCGAGTCCCACATCGGGCTCCCTGCTCAGCAGGGAGTCTGCTTCTCCCTCTGACCCTCTTCCCTCTCATGCTCTCTATCTCTCATTCTCTCTCTCTCAAATAAATAAATAAATAAATCTTAAAAAAAAAAAAGAAGATGCAATTTGATATACATATATGTATTTGCTGTACTATAATGCATAAAAATTATTAAAATCTTTTAATTTTAAAGAAATTAATTACATACATTTAAATGGAGAGTTTAAATTTTTTATTTAAATTCAAGAATATATAATTCAATCTTAAAAGTTAAAAGACTTTTCCTAAATTCCATATAAAGAAATGAAATTACAATTAGGTTTAAATTACTATGCAGTGTTTCCTGCCACATAAGCCAATATAATTTGTTTTACAATTAATATCACATAAATATTAAAGACACCACAAATTAATACATATTTAACAGTAAGAAATGTGTTCCACAAAAAGAAATTCCAACAAGAAAGAAGAATGTGGGGTCTAAGAGACAAAAGATCTAACACAGGAGAAAAGTGACAGGAATCCCCAAAACGACAACAGTAAAGTAGTTACAGGTACGTGAAAAATGTAATAACAATATTTAAGACACATTTATTATTTATTTATGAGAGAGAGAGAGAGCAGGGGAAGGGGCAGAGAGAGAGGGAGGACAAGGACCCCAAGCAGGCTCCACGCTTAGCACAGAGCTGGATGCAGGTCTCCATCTCATGATCCTGAGATCATGACCTGAGCCAAAATCAAGAGTTGAACCCTTAACCAACTAAGCTACCCAGGCGCCCCCGGAAGAGCAACAAAACACAATTATTAAATACAGGAAAAACACATGCTATAAAAGAAATGATAATTAATCGTAGCATACAGCGTGACTGTACCATGAATAATATTTATAAAGAGAAATACATAAATTCTGAAAAATAGATTCACTGATTAATCAAACATGATGTAACAATTTTGAGAGTAGGTATATATAAGAGGAACGTGAGATGTGAGGAGGACAGAATTAAAGTTGGCCAAATATCATTTTCCATAGTAAGACATCAATAAATTTTGCCCTACAGTGACCAAGAAAGAGCAACAGAAGTCGTAATATTTAAAAAATTTTGTTTGAAAAGTCTCCAATTCACTGTCATGTAACTACCACAAATTATGACCTGTGAATGGTTCTCTTAATAAAAAATCAGCAAGCACTACAGAAAGCAAGCCACTATGAGAGAGTCAGAAAAAGCAACCAACAATTTAGACTTTCAAGTACTGGAGATATTTGAATATAGAAAATAAACACCTATGTATAAACTGTTTAAAATATAAAATTTTGTATGGTATCATGCAGAGTATCAAACAATGAGAAAGCATCAGGAAAGAACATCTTTTAAAGAAAAATGGAAATGATAAAGATGACATAGTTAATTATTGGTGTAAAAAACTCATTGGGCAGGCTAAACAGCAGATCAGCTATAGTTGGAAGAGAAAAAAAAGTGAAATGGGGGAAATGCACGAGCTCATTTAGAATGCATCTGGAAGAGAAAAATGAAAAACGATTATTAAAATGAGGTTAAGAGATATGAGCACTGAGTAAGAAGATCAAACATGTCAGAGGGAGATACCAAAAACTGGGGAAGAGGCAATATTGTTAAAAACATAACAGCTGAGAATTTTACAAAATTGTTGGAACACAGTAAGCCTCAAACCCAAGGAGCCCCATAAAACTAAAATGTATAATTAAAAATAAATGATTTCAAAACTACAATCAGATATCACCTAATACCTGTAAGAATAACTAAACTCAACAATACAAGAAATAATAGGTGTTGGTGAGGATGCGGAGAAAGGGAAGCCTCCTGGGAACTGTTGGTGGGAATGCAAACTGGTACAGGCACTCTGGAAAACAGTATGAAGGATCCTCAATAAGTTAAAGATAGAACAAACTACCGTATGACCCAGCAATTGCACTACTAGGTGTTTATCCAAAGGATACAAAAATACTAATTTGAAGAGATACAGGCACCCCAAAGTTTACAGCAGCATTATCTACAATAGCCAAATGATGGAAACAGCCCAAATGTCCACTGAGTGATGGATAAAGAAGATGTGCACACAATGGAATATTACTCAGCCATAAAAAGGAATGAAATCTTGCCATTTGCTAGACAGCATTATGCTAAGTGACATAAGTCCGAGAAAGACAAATACCATACGATTAAACTCACATGTGGAATTTGAGAAACAAATGAGCATAAGGGAAAAAAGAGAGGCAAACCAAGAAACAGACTCTTAACTATAGAAGACAAACCGATGGTTCCCAGAGGGGAGGTGGGTGAGGGGGTGGGTGAAGGAGGTGATGGGGACTAAGGGGTCAGCTCTGATGAGCACTGGGTGTGTATGGAATTGTTGAAACGCTAAATTGTACACCTAAAACTAATATTAAACTGTATGTTAACTGGAAATTAAATAAAAACAAAAAAATAAACATAAACATATTTTATTAAACAAATTGGAAAGAAGCTACAAACACTGAAGGGAAAAGAAGATTAAAAAAAGCACCCCAAACAACAAGAATGATCACCTGAGGATTAAAAGCACAAATAAATGGACAATCAACTTCTTAGGAAAAAATAAATGGTGAGCACTGTGAATTGTGTAAGACTGTTAAATCACAGACCTGTACCTCTGAAACAAATAATACATTATATGTTAAAAAAAAGAAGATAGAAGGAAGGGAGAAATGAAGGGGGGGAAATCGGTGGGGGAGACGAACCATGAGAGACTATGGACTCTGAGAAACAAATCGAGGGTTCTAGAGGGGAGGGGGGTGGGGGGAGGGGTTAGCCTGGTGATGGGTATTAAAGAGGGCACATTCTGCGTGGAGCACTGGGTGTTATACGCAAACAATGAATCATGGAACACTGCATCAAAAACTAACGATGTAATGTATGGTGATTAACATAACATAATAAGAAATAAATAAATGGAATTGAGTATATGATTTTACTTCAAAATTTACATGTATGTTATATATATTCTTTTGTATGCACAGTGTTCTGTTTAAAAGATAATGAAGAAAACAAAGAAATTACATTTATTTTTTTAAAACGAATATATCAGGATAAGTTTTGTTCTAATATTATTCACCTCAAGTACAAGGCACATACAAACTTTTTTTTATTTTTACTTTTTTTAGGGAAATCATTTATTATTATTTATTAGCATCAACCACAATGTGATGTGCATCACAGAGATTCTATCAAGAGATGCAAAGAAAGAAATCTCACCCTTTTTCATAGCCATGCAGACAAAACTCACTACATACATATTCTCAGGATAAACACAAACTTTTTTTTAATTATGATGAAAAATACATCCACAAATCCTATATAAACAAAGCAGTTTATAAATTTAATAGTATGCAAACTTCAAAGGACAAAAGTAAATTAGAAAATTACAGACATTCTCCATATTGGGCAAGTTATTTTAAAAGTCCTTTCAGATGTGTCAAAAATTAAATGTGTTGAGTGAATTTTTCAAAAAACTTTCTCAGTGAATTAGTAGCATTCCTTTTTAACTGAGATTTTATGGAAAAGAAAAGGAAAACAAATGTACCAAGTAAATATTTTCATGTGAAAACTAACCCTAAAAACCTTATTTTACTATAAAGAAGAAGTTAAAAAAATACTTCAACAAATGTCCGTAAAAGTTATATGATTACATTATATCAGAGATGACTGAATGACACAAAGCCAGGCTGGACCTCTGTGAGTGTTAAACAGGTGATAAAAGAGAATAATTTAATATCAATTTAGTTGAAATTATAAAGTTCTTTTAAGTTTAAAGGGATATTTTCATATTATATTCAATTCACGAGACCTCGCCTTTAAAAGTAACACACAAGTTCCGACATGTAAGTGCGCAGACAACTAGTCTGATCCTGAGTTTACTCAGAACAGATTCCCCGTAAATCACTAAAATTTGGCAATATATTATTCTGTTTAATTTTAGCCTGGGAGACAACTAATGAGAAAAGTGTGCTTCATTTCTCTGCTCACTGCCAAAATGGCTCATTTATGCACATTCCACTCAGGCTTCACAAATTAGTTAAGCCAAGGCACCACTGTCATTTCAGTTACATCCTAAGCTGAAGAATGAGAATGAAAAAAAAAGAGACCCCAAAGGTGCACAGGATTACAATTAAATATGTATGCTTCTTGTCAGCTACAGAAACTCTGTCAGCCAATGAGATGGTCTTGTAAAACATCAAGATATAAAAGGGGACAAGTACCCTGCATTTTATGCTAAACCAATAAACAAGACAAAAAACACAGACATATTCATCTTCATCTAAGCTTCAGTGGCTAAAACTCACTATTTTTCTAGTATGTAGCTAGAGTAAATTAAAGGCATTTTAGATTTGTACAGCTCTTAAGAATTTATTTGCTACTCTTATTTTTAAGAATAATTTCAAGAATTTTAGCCTGTTAAGTAAACAAAAAAGAAAGAATCAAAAACATGGGTGGAGAATAAAGGCAAGATAGAGTAATCACAGGCAAGAAATGACAGAGCAGGGATGAGCTGCCAACCACTGGTAACTTTATCCAAGGTAACTGTCAAGTTTAGTATCACTGAATCATAAGACTTTTAGGTATGTGAGTAGGATAGCTCATGTTACTTAATTAACAATTATCACGCCTTCCCATAGGATACAGAAAATCACAGAATTCTATCCCATCATAACAAAACAAGCCATATAATGCTTTTCAACCCATCAAAACTTTTCAACATTCATCAGACAGCAGGGTTTGCAAAAAATCCTAATGAACAAAAGTCATAAAAGTGAAAGGCTACAGGCAGAAAGGAATGAATAGTTGCCTTCAGACATAGCAACGGGAAAAGAAACAAGTTGTTAAGAAGAAACGAGAAATTTTAACAAATATTTAAAGATGAGTTTGGGGACTGGCATGACAATTTAGAATCCCTGAGAATACTAGACAGAAGAGGAGTATACCCACCTGACATCTCTTTTCAACAAACGTCCACCAAATACTCATGAGAATGGCAGGGCACAGGACAGGAGAAATGCGGAAGACCGCACTAACATTCAGACACATGGAGCCTGATGACTTCTGAGAGCAGAGAAGGAGAACTAAAGAAAATTCCACAGTCATTCTGAACTTCTCAGTGAGCACCAACCAGGTCTATCTGTGACTAGGAGAAGGAAAGAGGAACTAAGATAGATGCCTCTGTAAGGACAAGTGAACAAGGCACGTTAGGTCTGCGCACAGGTAAGAAGAACTGAGTGAAAAATCACAAACCATGTTGAAAGAAAGATTCTGATCCTGCTCTCAAAAAATGTGAAGCCTACAGTGAATTCAATATTAGCAAGAACCAGACACAGCTCAACTACAGAATAAAAACAAAGAACATAGAGCATAGAGAATACAGTCAATATTATTTTAGTAATGTTATATGGTGACAGACGGTAACTGCACTTAACCTGGTAAGCACTGTATAATGTACACAATTGTTGAACCACTATGTTATGCAGCTGTAAACAACAATGTATGTCAACTATACTTCAATAATAAAAATTAAAAAATAAAGAGAAAGAAAGAAAAAAAATAAAGCAAAAACCAGACACAACTCAACTACACTAATCACATGACAGAAGGGGCATGTTCTTTAATAGGCATAAACATTTTTCTATCATAGGCACTATTATTCTTTTTATACACAACATTTGGCATTCATTTAAAAAAATATGAAGCACAGTAAAAGAAAAATAACTCATTATCAAAAAAGAAAACAGTCAATAGCTCAAGTTCAAAAGGTAGCATAAATACTGGAATTATCTAGCACTTTAAAACAACTCTGATAAGCATGTTAAAGAATATAGTGAAAAAGGTAGATAATATGCATGAACTAAAGGGGAACTGCAGTAGAGAGAAAGAAACTATTAAAAAGAGACGAATGGAAATATTAGAATTAAAATATAATACTGGAGGTGAAGAATTCTTTGAAAATTTTTCAAAAATCATAAACAATATCAACTGACAGATTAAACAACAACAACAAAAAAAAACTAAGCAAACTCCAAGAGGAATAATTAAAAAGAAAAACAGATCTAGACACATCACGATCAAACTGCAGGAAACCAAAGACAGAAAAAAATTTGAAGTCACTCAGGAAAAAAAAAATATAAGGGAACCATGATGAGGATAACTCATCAGAAATAATGGCGACGCAAAGACAATAGAATGGTATCTTTAAAATGCCGAAATAAGAAAAGACAACCTAGATTTATATACCTGCTGAAAACATGCTCTAAAAATGAAGACAAAACAAAAACAATTTGTCTCCTAAAAACGTGCACTACTAGAAATTAAGAAAAGTGCTTTAGAATGAAAGGAAATATACCAGATAGAAATTTAATTCTAGAAAAGGAATGAAGACCAGAAAGACTAAATATGTAAATAAAGAGGACCACTGAAAAAATATGTTATTTTTATTTATACAGTTACAGTTATATTTATATACAGACATGCACATATATATAGATATAGATATAGATATCTATATATATATATCTTTAAATCTCCTTTAAAACACTCATGACTATTTGGAATAGGAATAATAACAATGCAATATGGGGTTCGAGTTACACAAAGAACTAAAATATACGCCCATAGGGCAGAAAGAACAAGATGGTGGTAACTTGGAAGTAGAACAGTGTAATAACGCATTTGTCTTATTTTTTCAGTTTATAGTAGATTCTGTCACTGTCCTCTAAACTTGCCAATTTTACTATTAAGCCCAATTCATATCATATAAAAATATTAAGCACTTATTTATGTACATATGTACTTTCTTCTTTCCACTTATCCAAATATTGTGCACCCTTTGATTCAAATTAGCTTCCACCATTAAGACTTTCTACCACCACTGATCTTTCCATTCTCTGGCCAAGTACAACACTGAGAATACAGAGCTCATTCCAGCCACCGACTCAATTCAGCTTTCCCAGTAAATAAGAATGTCATCATTTCAGAACAAGGATGCCAGGGGAGGATATGAGTGCTTTAGGCAACAGCCTAATGTGTGAAACAGTGACACCTGCTATCACTTTACAACATGAAGAAGCTATCTGTATTCCTTGGCCATAAATTCAAAGTGAGTCAGCTGATCCTGTTCCATGTTTTTCTTCAGTCCAGATCAGGTACAGAGAAGGTAGAACTGGATTTCATTAAGACTGTGTGTGCGTTTTCATTTTTCCTACTGTTCTTTTTCATTCTCTCTAGATCAAATGTTAATCAATTTTATCAGACATTAAGTTCATAACTGGTCTCCTTCTATCTGATTTGTGTGTCTTATTTCTCAATTGGCAAAGAATGCACAAATGAGATTTAATAGTAATCTCAAACTGTGTCAGCAATTAATAATTTGTGATATTTCAGGGGCGCCTGGGTGGCTCATATGGTTAAGCGTCTGCCTTTGGCTCAGGTCATGATCCTAGGGTCCTGGGATCGAGCCCCGCATTGGGCTCCCTGCTTGGCAGGGAGCCTGCTTCTTCCTCTCCCTCAACTGTTCCCTCTGCTTGTGCTCTCTCGCTCTCTCTCTGTCAAATAAATAAATAAAATCTTAAAAAAAATAATTTGTGATATTTCAAAGTTTTCTCCTCTATCTTCACATTCAAGACATAAGACTCTAAAACCATAAAGATAATTATAGACAATATATGTGTGTATATAATATAAAAATACCAAGAGCATTTTTCACAGAACTAGAACAAACAATCCTAAAATTTGTGTGGAGCCACAAAAGACCCTAATAGCCAAAACAACCTTAGAAAAAAAAGCAAACCTGGAGGCATCACAATTCCAGACCTCAAGTTATATTACAAAGCTGCAGTAACCAAAACAGTATGGTACTGGCACAAAAATAAACACATAGATTAATGGAACAGAAAATCCAGAAGAAAACCCACAATTACATGGTCAATTAATCTTTGACAAAGCAGGAAAGAATATCCAATGGAAAAAAGACAGTCTATTCAGAAAATGGTGTTGGGAAAACTGGACAGCAACATGCAAAAGAAGGAAACTGGACCACTTTCTTACACCATACACAAAAATAAATTCAAAATGGATTAAAGACCTAAATGTGAGACATGAAACCATAAAACTCCTAGAAGAGAGCACAGACACTAATTTCTCTGACATCAGCCATAGCAACAATTTTCTAGATATGTATCCTGAGGTAAGGGAAACAAAAGCAAAAACAAACTATTGGGACCACAAAATAAAAAGATTCTGCACAGCAAAGGAAACAAAACTAAAAGGGAGCCTACAGAATGGGAGAAGATATTTGCAAATGACATATCTGATAAAGAGTTAGAATCCAAAATATATAAAGAACTTTAAAAACCCAACACTCAAAAGACAATCCAATTAAAAATGGGAAAAGGATATGAACAGTTATTTCTCCAAAGAAGACATCCAGATGGCCAACAGACACATGAAAAGATGCTCATCATCACTTATCATCAGGGAAAGGCAAATCAAAAATATAATATTACCTCATACCTGTCAGAATGGTTAAAATCAACAACACAAGAAATGATAAACATTGGTGAGGATGTGGAGAAAAAGGAACCCTCGTGCACTGTTCATGGGAACGCAAACTGGTTCAGCCACTGTGGAAAGCAGTACGGAGGTTCCTCAAAAGGTTAAAAATAAAACCCACCCTGTGATCCAGTAATCACACTACTGAATATTTGCCCAAAGAACACAAAAACATTAATTCAAAGGGATACATGTACCCCTGTTTATAGCAGCATTATTTACAATAGCCAAGACTTGCAAGCAGCCTGTGTCCACTGGTTGATGAATAAAGAAAATGTGGTACATATATACACAAGGGAATATTATTGAGCCATAAAAAAGAATGAAATCTTAACCAAATGGCAATGACATAGATGGAGCTAGAGAGTATAATGCTAAGCGAAATAAGTCAGTCAGAGAAAGACAACATATGATTTCACTCACATGTAGAATTTAAGAAACAAAATTAAGAAAAATTAAGAAACAAAAAAGCAAAGGACAATAGAGAGTGAGAGAAACCAAAAAAAAGAATAACAACTATAGAGAACAAACTGATGGTGACCAGAGGGGAGGTGGGTGGGGGATGGGTTAAATAGGTGATGGGATTAAGGAGGACACTTGTCATGATAAGTACTGGGCGATTAAAACAAAAACTTAAAAAATAAAGTGAAAAAAGCAAAGTGCAGACACAAGTATACTGCAGAAAAATTTCAGATATTACATATATCTGTATGTAGGTTTAAACATAAAATATATAATATACATGTTTATTTAAACATAAAATATTGGTATGTCTGAATGTATGTGGGGCAATAGACAAGTAATACACTATAGAAAAAGATCTGCAACTCCATGAACCATGCTGTATACAAACCAAGATAGAACAAACATCACTTCATGATTTAATAATAAATTATTAGATGATTTATATTCTAAAACCAAGAAACTACACCAACATTTTTCTGGGTCAGTTTTGAATTTCAATGAAAACTTTGGTTCATAGAAGAAACAAAAGCCAAAATTTCATTCACCACAAGAAAAAACCGTTTGGAAAATTATCAGATCTCATAAAAGTCTCTCTTTTATTTATCTGCGATTTGTCACTGTTCTTTATTCAGGATTTTCATCATGTAGAATTCCATCACAGTGATCCTGCACCAAATCAGTATGAAGAAATCTACCATCTTATAACTAAACAGTAACTTTTAAAACCAATTCTTCAATTTAAACTGAACTTAGTCTTATAGGACAATATAATCAAACTATAGATCATAAATCAAGATATAATAATAAAATTTATCAATTCACTCATACACCTCACTAAAATCTTTTGTACTGTCCAATATTATGATAGTTTTATTAATTTCAAATATTTCTTCATCTCTTTTATAAACAGGCCCAAAACTCCAACATATATCTTAATTGTATTAGCATATAATAAATAGCTTGAGGTTATGAGCATTATAAAGACAATATAAACAACATGATAATTAGCTTTTGAGTTAATGATGCATAAAATATGAATTGAGGTATAATAACTTGGAATAAAAGAGTATTAGTAGGGTTTAATAATTTAAAGCCAACAGATATCTCTGTTTAATTCTAAATACGTAATATATATTATGCTGATTTAGCATTTTAATTTGGCTGATTATAGGAATTTATCCACATCTGACTTAAATTTTAAGCAAACAGAGTGAAAGATCATATTGTTGTATTTCTCTTTACAGACTCTAGCAAGAAGCTTAATAAACAAATACTTGTTATTGGGGCACCTGGGTGGGTCAATGGGTTAAGCGTCTAACTCTTCGGTTTTGGCTCAGGTCATGATCTCAGGTTCCTAAGATCAAGTCCTGCAATGGGGTCCACACTCAGCAGGGAATCTGCTTCTCTCCTTCTGCCCCTCCCCTCTGCTCATGTGCTCTCCTGTTCTTTTTCCCAAATAAATAAATAAATCCCTTTTTAAAATGAACTGGAAGAATCTTCAGAGTCATCCACACTAGATGGTGTCAGTAGTTTTTAAATTCCATTTACCAGAAGTTGGAAAGCACTCTTGAAATCATGGTAGTACTCAACAGACTAGCTATGAGACAGAGTGTACATTTTGATTTAATTATGAAATCCTTGAACACTAAAATTTTTATTTATAGTAATAAATCTTAACTTGGAAATTAAAAGCAATGCTTTTTTGATCAAGACCAGATAAGCATGTATTTTCTGGGTACTTAACATCATTACTTCTCATTTCATCTAAAATCTCATTGCATAAATCATATGATAAATTTCTAGCATTTCTAAGTCCAAGATACGGCCCTCCATTCCATCAGTCATCCTTTTCCAGCCAAGTTATTTCTTTCAATTTCTCAGAAATTCAAGCTGCTTTTTTAATACAAGAGCCCTAGGATCACCAAGTCCCAACAATAAAAAAAAAAAATTAGTAAATTGTTTTCCTGTATGTATCAAAACCAACCAAATAAAAACTCCCCAATATTTGTCTTCACTAAGTAACCTGAGACTAAAATGACTTTTCCCCCTAATTTGACTTGTCTTGGGGAGGGTGTGGGAGCACCTGATGGCTGAGGCAAAAAATAAATCTGCATGTTTTAACTTAGCCTACTTACTATTTTCCAAATATACTTCTAGAGCACTTGATGGCTATTTAGAATCTTATTCTATTTACACCATGTAGAACACCATAAAGAATAGCAGGTCTCTGAAACATGCCAATGCTTTATTCTACCTGACCACAGTTTCAGTTTTTACATCTGTAATATAGGCATAAAACACATTAAGATACACGTAAATTTGTCCTACAGGAGAACACAGGCAGCAACCTCTTTGACCTTGGCTTACAGCAACTTCCTGCTAGACATGTCTCCAAAGGCAAGGGAAACAAAAGCAAAAATGAACTGTTGGGACTGCATCAGGATAAGCTTTGGAAAAGCAAAGGAAACAGTCAACAAAACTAAAAGGTAACCTACAGAATGGGAGAAGATATTTGCAAATGACATATCCGATAAAGGGCCGGTATCCAAAATCTATAAAGAACTTATCATATTCAACACCCAAAAAACCCAAAAAATCCAGTCAAGAAACTGGCAGAAGACATGAACAGACATTTCTCCAAAGAAGATATACAAATTACATAGTGTAATCTTTAAAATCATGGTTACGAAGACTATGTGATAATGGAAACATTCTTATGACATAAGTTTTAAATGCAATATTTAATAACAGGTAAAATAAATTGGGATAAAACTAGAAGAATATATGTAAAAATTTTTTAACGGTTTGTGACTGGGTGATGAGTTAATTTTTTCTTTTACTTTCTAGATTTTTTTTACTTTCCATTCTACTTAGTGAAGATTTAATTACTTTTACAGTAACACTTTAAAACAGTGTATCTAAACATGTACAAACTTCATGTGTTCAGGAGATAAAGCAGATTTTGTTATTTCTCTGCTTAAATAATGCCTTCCCAACCCCCTCTCTGCAGTAAGTCTAAACAACATAACCTACAAGCCATGCCCAATCTCTCACCTCTCTGCAATCACAACTCTGACTCTCCTGATAATGAACATACACCAGCTATCCTTGAACACATCAAATTCTTCACTGTCCCTTCAGTCACTATCTCTCTGTTAACTGCAGGGAGGCCTGTCTCTGAACAACCTATCAAATTAGGTTTTTCCACAGTATATTTCATCACAGTATCATGGTTTCTTATTATTTAACATTAATGATCACAGAAGTTTTTGTTTACTCATTATCTACCTCCTTAGATGGAATGTAGTCTCATGAGATCAGAGACCATCTCTACTGTCTACATATATCCAATGCTAAGGACATAGAAAATACGGAATTTAATGAATGAATGTATGATAAATTGTTATATTTATTTTTAATCTTTTAAGCACTTATTATAAAATGTAACTTCATTTCATCCAGAAGCAATTACTTGAAAATATGCTTCAAATCAAAGTATACTCCAAATACCACTTAATTTAAGACACAGTTTGATTATTGATAATAAATAGAACTGTTTCCTGGCCTGGTTTCCAGTATTCCAATATGACACTATTTTTGTGTTAAGCCTTTTATCTGACTATATAAATAATGATAATTAGAGATATTTTATAGTCAACAAAAACGTGGAAAGAAGAAAATATTTTTAGTCAGTATTAACAGTTTGGTGTAGATGAGACACCTAATATTTGAGGATTTAAACCCCAGCTGTTTCAACATGTCTACACTCGCCACATGAAGCAGGTATCCAAGAACAAATGTATTTTCTAAAATCATAACTGGCATCACATTCTATACACATTTCCTAATGTTTTATGGTAAGTCTTTTCCTGTGTTCATTTTAATAGATAGCTATTATTTTTTATTCTCCAGCATACCTTTCTCCTTAGATACCTCTAATTTTCACTTGAGCTTAAACTGTCTCTTATTCCAGCAGTTGCAGTGGGGACCAGCCCCACATGGGCTCCTACCAACTCCATACAAGGTAATGTGACAGAGCCCAGACTTGTGTGCATCTAATACATCCCTCACCTCTGGACTCATGGCCCCTCCCTCACAGCTGACTCCTAAGATATGGAAAAGTGCAGTACCTCACTCAGTGCCCACAAATACACACACCAGCTGGAAGAGTAACAAAAATAGCACCCTGAGGAGTGGAACATGTATCAGTGCAATATGGTAGCCTTTGGAAAAAGATTTTTTCCAGAAAGAATTATCCTGGGAAATAGTATAGACAACTAGATATTTCCCATATAGCTCTCCCTCCTTTCCTGATTTATAACCTTAATCCTGGGACTATAAACCCTAATAACAGAAGCACATGAGTCTTTCTCTTAGGCTCTGCTTTGTGCAGAGCTCAAGATTCTCTTCTTTTTGTTGCTTCTGGCAAAAATTCTCTAGTCCTCTTTGGGGAATTATCACCCCCACTCCACTGAAATCACATATAGTTTAGTGGGATTATCGATCAAGGTGTTCTGTATTTCCCTTCCCGAAGACTACGCATGTGACTGAAACCAGATATCTTAAACTGATCTTAACTTGCCTATTTAAGATCAATGTCTATTTCATTTTACTTCATGTATATAATTTAACGAAACCCCTCTCTGCTTCGCTCCCCTCCCTTTCTTCCATTCTTTAGCTACCATTTACAGAGCTAATATATACAAGAGATTGCGCTAGGTTCTCAAAGTGCAAAGATAAACAGAAAAAACAGCATTCTCAAGATGTCCAGGAATCTTGTGAAAATGGGGTGGGAAAGGGGGAGAATAAACAATTATAAAAAGGGGGAAAATTAACAGTTTTATAACTATGTAAAAAGTAAGAACACATGCCTCAAAATAAGAGGGAAAGGTACAAAGCACAAGTGATTTCTGAGCAGAGTTCTAAAGAAATAGGATTCTGCCAACTAGAGAAGAAGCAAAAAAGGACATTCTGGGAATAGAGATGAGCTTGTTAGAAACATGGATAACAGAGAGACTGGTAATATTTAGGAACATCCAAGCAGCTTAAAAAGGCTAGAGTTAAAGAAATGTAGAGCCTACGAGTAGCTCATGAATGCCCATTTAAGGAGTTAATATTTTATTCTGAGAGTGTTAAATACCATTGCTAACTTTCAAAGCTGGAGGAATTGAAATCTCAACTGTGCATTTCAGAAACATCAAAACGAATGGAGCATGGACTATGAACTGAAGGGACAGAGACAAAATGGATAAACACTACTGTTCCAAACTACTTTTATAATTAATCAGAAATTCAGGGAATAAACCACAAAGGCATAACGTGAGACAGAAGTCAGATAGAAATATCTTGAGAGGTAAAAATGTTTTATAACTAAATAGATACAAGCTATAAACAAGAACTACCTGAGCCAGAGAATACAGTGTTATAATTATTGATGAAATGGACTAAAATAAGAAATGGGTTTGAAGGAAAGGATGAAGATAGCAACCTGGGAAATGGGAAACATGGGATGTCTACTGGACACCAAGGTCAAGATATTTTTGGGAGTCAAAATATATAGGCTAATATTTTTTCGTGGGATTTCTCGGGCTAAAACTACAATAGAATTAAATAAAAGGAAGGAGTTTTATTAATCAAATTACAACCATAATGTAAAATAAAAATAGAAATGAATTTAAATATGATACAATATAACAAACAGTGAAAGTAATATGTATATATATAAATATAGCTAAAACTGTGGCTAGAGAAAAAATAACCTAGAGACTATTCATCAAGGAAATAAGATGGTTAATGACAGAACACCCAAAGAAAGGAGAAATCTGATATGGAAATTAAAGAATGGTCAGAAGGATAGAATCAGGACACAGAAATATTAAGATCTATTTCTTTTTCTTCAGGACTTTAAAAAGAATGGTCCAAAGCACCAAATGATGATAAAATCAAGCTTTTAAAATCATTTGGCTTGGGGCACCTGGGTGGCTCAGTTGGTTAAGCGACTGCCTTCGGCTCGGGTCGTGATCCTGGAGTCCCGGGATTGAGTCCCACATTGGGCTCCCTGCTCAGCGGGGCGTCTGCTTCTCCCTCTGACCCTCTTCCCTCTCATGCTCTCTCTCATTCTCTCTCTCTCAAATAAATAAATACAATCTTTAAAAAAAAAAAATAAAATCATTTGGCTTGGGGCACCTGGGTGGCTCAGTCATTAGGTGTCTGCCTTCGGCTCAGGTCATGATCCCAGGCTCCTGGGATCGAGCCCCACATCGGGCTCCCTGCTCCGCGGGAAGCCTACTTTCTCCTTCTCCCACTCCCCCTGCTTGTGTTCCTTCTCTCACTGTGTCTCTCTCTGTCAAAAAATAAGTAAAATCTTTAAAAAAATAAATAAAATCATCTGGCTTTATGTATATAACAACAGTCTTTTTACTGAGGTTTTATTTGTTGTTTCTCTTTCTTCTAAATTGGTTTCACTGCTCTCATGTAAACTCTTATAAACAGTGGCAAATGGCCACAATAAGGTTCAAGAGTATAACCTACTCACTTGAAAACACAACGGTAGTTTCTCTTTCCCAGGAACTTCAATACAAGTCTTATAAATAAATCTCCTTGGACTGGGTTGGTTCATATGATCACAGCCATACCAATCACATCAAATCAGAAACAAACTAGGAGTTCCAAGCATGATTCCATGTTCAGTCCTAGCACTACCCTGTGAAATCAATCCCACTGGAGTCTTACAGCTTAGAGTATTTTCAGATAAGAGGAAAATGGCTGCTGAACAGGCAAAAACAAAAGAAATGTACTTCACACCTAAGGAGTCAGTAACTGGTCATGTTATTATGAGTTTCTAAATATAAAATTTTAGTTTAATATAATTCCAAAATTCAATGTTGCAAGAATACTACAAGAAACTCCAAAATATCCCTCAACCAAATCTACGAACTATCTGAATTTGGACCCAATTCCTTTACACATATAGACACATCTATCTGTGTGTGTGTGTGTGTGTGCGTGTGTGTGTGCGTACGCGCGCACACGTGTAAAATCTTCCAGTGATCCATTTGAGAATAGACTGAATATATGTTGCCCATTTACCTCTGAGTATGTCACTGTGTATTACTAAGAACAAGGACATGCTCTTACATAAATGTGTTTTTGAACAAATGTGAATTTTTAAGTCTTTCCTAATATTCGAAGCTCCTTAATTAAAAAAAAAAAAAGTCTGTCTCACAAAGTCTCTTAATATTCCTGGAAAGAAAAGATATTTCCATTACAAATAAAGAGAAAATGCAACATCACTAAAACGAAGTAAGTATTCCTCGGTCCATTTCTTTTAAAACATGTGATTTTCATTATTGAGAATTTTTCAGTTCTTGCCAGTAGTCATAGAAGAGATTCAGATTTCATTTAGAAAGTTCTCCACTCCCAGGTGAATCATAATCAATGTCCACAACCCCTGACATAGTAAACCAATTGATTATACATCTACCCTCCCAACCCCCCCCCCAAGTCTGCCAAGTCCAGCCAGTGGAGTGCCAAAGCACAAATGTTTAACATCCCAGATGGTGATGGTACATGGAGAGATGACATGAATTCTTCATAGGAATCTCAGCAGAGTTCATCTGAATTTGGCACACTCTGAGCCTCATTTTCTCCAGTTTAAAGATGAAAGAGTTCCATGTCAGGCCAAGATAGAGTAACAAGTCCAGATTTACCCTCCCGTGTGAAACAACGAAAATATTGGAAAATATATATGAAACAAAGATATGCAAGACACTGGAAATCAGGCACAAAAGACTGTGATCCTGACATATGAAAAACAAAAGAGGTGAGCCCTACCACTGTCCTTGAGACAACTTCCAAGATAAGGGTGCAGAAAGAAGAACCAAAGCCCAGCACTCTCCCCAGTTAGAGGAGACAGTGCTGAGAGTATAAGATCAGAGTGGTTTGAATTCTCAAGAAAGAGTACCATGGAGGGGGGCAGAGACAGCTGCATAGACAGAGAACTCCACAGGTCTTCAGAGGGTCTCCTTTGGTAGTCAGCAGACAAGGGAAAGTGAAATGGACATACAAATGGCCAATAAACACACAAAAAGCTGTTCAACTTCATTAATTGTGGGAAATGCAATTCAAAACCACAAAGAAGTACCACCTCACACCCACTAGGATGGCCATAATGAAAAAAAAAAAGAGAAAGAGAGAGAGAGAGAGAGAGAAAAGAAAAACAGAAAATAACAAATTTGGCAAGAATGTTGAAAAACAGAAACCCCAGTACATTGCTGGTGGAAATACAAAATGGTTCAGCTGCCAGGTCAACAACTTGGAGGTTCCTCAAAAAGTTAAAACACAGACCCATAATTCTACTCCTAGGTTTATTACCCCCCCAAAATTGAAAACAGGTGCTCCGATATATGTATATATATATACTATGTACAGTATATGCCTACACATGTTCATAGCAGCACTATTCAAATTGCCAGAAGGCAGAAACAATTCAAATGCCCATAATGAATGAATGGATAAAGAAATTATGGCATATACATACAACGGAACATTATTTGGCCACAAAAAAGAATGAAGTTCTAATATATGCTACAATGTGGATGAACCTTGAAAGCAGTACACCAAGTAAAAGAAGCCAGACCACAAAGACCATACATCATGAGTGGGAAATGAAGAGGAACCAGACAATATGACCGAGAAGCACTCAGAAGAGCAACCAAGAAAAGAAGCAAATGGAAAAAAGTATTTCAAGAAGAGAGTGATCAACTTTTTAAATACCATTGCCAAGTTAGATAAAATGAGGACTGTGAACTGCCAAGAGAATATAACAATGTTTAGGTCACTAGTAACTTGAATAAGAGCAGTTTTAATGGAGTGGGGGAAGCAAAAGACTGGGTGGCTCAATTGGTTAAGCATCTGCCTTGGGCTCAGGTCGTGATCTCGGGGTCCAGGGATCGAGCCCTGCGTGGGGCTCCCTGCTCAGTGGGGAGTCTGCTTCTCTCTCTCCCTGTGCCCCTCCACCCAGCTCATGCTCTCACTCTCTCTCTCTCAAATACAATCTTAAAAAAAAAAAAATGGAACCAGGTATACACAATTCTTTTGAGAAGTTTTACTGCTAAGAGGACAAAGAAATGCAGTGGTAGCTGGTGAGAGATGGGATTCGGAGAAAGTTTTGTTTCATTTTTTTGAGATGGGAGGAAAAAAAAAAAACCCATCGTGTTTCTACACCGGAGGGAATGATCCAGTTAACAGGGAAAACTGAATGAGTACAGATTTACTGGAGTGAGATCCTTGGGTAGGGAGAAGTGGTGGGATAGTGAAAAAGCTTTACATGGGAGCACAGATATTTCACTTATAAAAACAAGAAGGCGGAGTACTAATTATACATGCTGAAAGGTAAGTAAAAAGGTTGTGTGAAGTACATGAGAGTCTCTTCTCACAGCTACACTCTTTTCAGAAAAGTAGGAAGTGAAGTCATCATCCATGAAATGGGTCCAGAGGAGGACAGTGAGTTTGGGACGCCAGAGGGTTTGGAGAGAGGATGAGGTGAGAAACAATGATTTAAGGAAAGTGCTTCTCATACGTTAGTGTGCATAAGAATCACCTAGGGAATTTCATTAAAATGCAGATTATGATTTTATAGATCTAGCCTACAGTCTGAAGGTGATTCTCTGAGATGATGTTAATGTTCTGCTGCCGAGTAACCACACTTCCAGTAGTAAGGTATAGGAGTGAAGAGAATAGATGGGGGGGTAAAAAAAAGACTGCCAAGAGGCAGTAAGAACCTGCTTTTGGGAGGTCATGAAATTACACTGAGATTAGAAAAATGCATAGTCAGGTTGACTAATCTCAGAGAGTTTCCTGGTACAATAATCATCTAACCTCAAACAGCTGTTGTTGTTATTTTATCTGACTACAGAAGAGAGTAATCAAATTGTGGTTCATGTGATCTTCCAGGTTACAAAATAAAAATAATAGCACTTTTCATGTGCTAGGCACTACTCTAAACACTTGGGCTTTATCTCATTAATTTCAACAACAACCGAGGGAAGTAGGTTATACATTAAACTCATTTTATAGATGTTAAAAGTGAGCCCTAGAAAAATGAAGTTACATGACCAAGATCATATAAGCAAAAAAGCTCAAAACCAGGTCTGTATGATGGCAAAACCCTGCACTTTAAACTTTTTTTCTGTAATACCCCTCAAATAAGTTCTCTCTCTTCTAGTGTCCACTAATGGCTTTTTACGAAATAAGTAATTCAATATCCTAACCTCTCCATACGCTTTACGTTCTAAGTCTTATTATTTCCTCCATGTACAATTAAATTTCACTAGAACCTTTCAGTTCCTATGTCTTTTTTAACTTTACCTCTATTCCCATTATTTTCCATGTCTAATGCTACGTAGTAGGCCATGACTAGATGTTTATTAGTTATAATACAGTTAAGAAAAAACACTGCTAAAACTTTTCCTATTTCGGATTCAGAAAAAAAAAAAGTGTAAGTCAGTATCTACTTATTTTAACCTAAAAACCTAAACAGTCTTTTACACTACAAGTTATGTTTCTTTAAATCAGTATTAGTTCAATCGTGATTGGTAAGGAGGGCAATGATATCAGCCAATATATATAACCAAAGGGTTGTGTTGATTTAGATGCAGTTTTTTTCAGCACATTTTGAAGCTTTCAGCTTTCTCACAATTAAAGGGAAAACTTTTATGATATATGATGCTCTTAAGGAAAAGGATGATAATCCCACAGAAATACAGTACTTTCCTTCCATGCCAGTAGTGACTGCGTCGGTGGCTTCATGAATCACTACACCTTCCATATGTTGAGCTATTTGAAGAAGATGGGAGTGTAGATAAAGAACATGCTAAGACATATGCCCTATGTTTTTTAAAAAAAAATTTATGAGAAATTTTATACACTGGTTCATATTTTTTCATTTTGATGAAACCGATCACTCCTAAAAGCAGATTTCCTCAAAGATCTGCATCTCAAACAAACCATGAGCCCCAGAATTTAAGGCTATCCTGACAAGGATGCTCATTACAACTGCCAGATACTTAACTGTGCTAGTATTTTTACTAAAATTGTTATTGTTTTTCTTAGTCCTCTGGTTATATATAGTTCCATATGTTTTGAGTGGTAATTGCTTCTTCTTCTAGATGTTAATCTTGGGCTGGATATTATTCTCCAAAAACTATCTTAATTAAGATCAGAGTGCTTTACAGCTGCACCAGAACTACAACCCTGATACCCCTCACTTATGGGAGATACTGTCTCTGATGTTCTGCCATGGAGATTGTCTGCTATCCTGCTCTCACATGTTTATACTCTAAGAGAGGTATCAGTAAACTACAGCCTGCAACCCAAAATCAAAATGCTATGTGTGTGTGTACAGATCACACGCTAAGGTTTCTACATTTTAAAAACAGTTGAAAAAGATCAAAAGAACAATACTGTGTGATGTGAAGATTATACTAAAATCAAATTTCAGAGTCTATATTAAGTTTTATTGGAATACAACCATATTCATTCATTTACATATAGTCTATTGTTGCTTTCCTGCTACAAGAGCAGAGTTAAGTATGTGAAACAGACACCTATGGTCTGCAAAGTCTAAACTATTACCTGGCCATTTATCAAAAGTTTGCTAACCCTTGAAATGAGACTATATATGAGAGGTAAGGCTCTCCAGCCTTAATACTGAGAGGCACTGAATACCCATCAGTTCCTTAAGACTATAATTAAGTATCTAATGAATCATCCTGTAACACTGTTTGGTATGATCACTCTGAAGTCCTCTTCTGGCGATAATACCAGGTTAATAGCAATTGCTTGCTTAAGCACTTATTACTATATGCCAGATTAATCATCTTCATTTTACAGATGAGGAAACTGAGGATCAGGGAGAGGTGGAACCTTGTTAAGTTTACCATAGCTAGTAAGTCAATCCCAGTATTGTCTCCTCCAAAGAAAGCTTCTGGGCATACACTACTATCTGGAATAAGAGCACAGAAAATAAAGAATCGGAAGTAAGGATCTCCCTCAAAAGGAAGGAATTTTCCACAGTGATGTAGATAATGATGTGGATAATCAACAGTCTACAGAAATCAAAACCAATGTCCCTGAAAGAAAGGGATAATCTATCTAGAAAGCTTTTTGAAAGTAACTAAGAACTAAGTTTACATACCAAAATTGATTCCCACGGTTAGTTCCCTTGCTTCTGTCAGTGGTACCACAAATTCTCTTAATTTTCCAAGTTCTATAATAGATGATCTATACCACCTTTTGCTTTTGTAGACCATAAATGACTAGGCATAGATTCATGAAAAAAAGTATAATTAGAACAGTATATATCTTTATTCTGAAATTATGCCCCTAGTTTTTAAAATGTTAACATGTCCATTGTTTTATGAAATGAAGGTGATTATCAATAAAGTTTTTACAAATCTCCTTGATAAAAAAAGTTGGTATAAAAAAAGGAAAAAGAAAGTTACATTAATTAAGGGAGTCAGCATTCTCTTAGATATAGTATCTTCAAATTTATGACATGATGTTTTGGGAAAAAACAGTGGTTTTCCTTTGTAATCAAGTGATACTAATGCATGTGTTTGGTTGTACATGGATTCATAACCTATAGGCCATAGTTTTTTATTAGAATGAGCACACTCTTTACTGTATAACTGCTATGTGGTTAACACATGTATTGAAATTCTATTTTAAGTGTACACTTAAACTGTTCTTTAATTTTATTACAAATATTCAAGGTTGGGGCACGTGGGTGGCTCAACAGATTAAGCATCTGCCTTCAGTTCAGGTCATGATCCCAGAGTCCTGGGATTGAGCCCGACATTGGGCTCCCTGCTCAGCCAGGGAGGCTGCTTCTCCCTCTTCCTCTGCCTCTCACCACCCCACCCACCCCTCCTCCCCCGGCTTGGGCACGCTTCTGCTTGCTCTCTCTCTCTCTCAAATAGATAAATAAAATCTTTTTTTAAAAAAATATTCAAGGTTGAGCAACATAGTAAATTTGGGGGATTTACTTCTTTAAAATAAGCGTACATTTTTTAGTTACATGGAGCACTCAGCATATACTTTCCTTTACTATCTAAAATACAAAACATCATTGTAATACCCATATTACTATGCTTCCTATCCTTTATATTTGCCCATCATCAACATGGATTTATTTTCTAGAAATTACACAGAACCCACAATCCTTAATTTAATCCTGATACAACTAATTTTGCTTTCCAGCCAAGTTAGAAAAATGTAAAAATATTCTTATGGAAAATAACATTAAGGAACCAGTTGTTCAAAATATAAACACTTAAAGTACACCCTTTAATATTCTGACTTTTATGAAAATGTTGCCTTTAAAGGTCCCGAAGTTATTTTATGATATAAAACTCTGTTCAAGTATTAAATATGTATTTTATTTGCAAAGAATATATATATATTTTAAGAACTATGTATTTTTCGATCAGCTTATATATGTTACAACAGCAATCAAGATAGAATTCACCAAATACACCATACCTAAATATTTATTTCTAAACTAATTTTAAGATCTGAAAGGACTTATTTAACATTAATCATTATATAATTCAGAGAAAACAAAGTAGCATCTTCCAGAGTAGTCTCAAATATTATTCCCACACTTTTAAAGCTATCTAAGATTGTGACGCATCTAAATCAATTATTACCGCCACAGGCAAAATCTGAAACTAAAAATCTTATAGAAACGTTACGAGTTCAATAGTAAAAAGTGTCCAATGATTAGAGTGTGAATATGCTTTGGAAAGATAATTGATAAACAGAGGTCTTCCTTACTTTTTGCCTTCCCTGGTTATCAAGATCTGTGTCATGACAGGGCACAACAAGTAAATGGCAGCGAACCACAAGCACCACAAGATGGTGCTAATATCCTCTTAAAACTGGCTGGACAGACCACTGCCACTCTCTTCAGATGTGGCATAAGGTGAGACTCTCGACCCACAGGGTGGATACCAACTATAACATCTCCTGGTCTAAGAAGAAAAGTAAAACATTAACAATTTGGGGAGGTTTTTATTGTTGGTAGTAGAAAAACGTTATGAATTTAAATTTGTCTAGAATTAACATTTGGTTTTCATCAAGATTCTTTTCATATAATCATATTTTACATGAAAAGGAGGTAACTAAGCAACTGTCTTTATGCTACTGTCAAATAAAATTACTAATTTATACTCAACGAATAAACTACCATCATACACAAATCAAGAGTTCTTTATAAACAGTGTTCTTATGTGGGACACTGGTGCAAATAATAGTCCGTATCATGAAACCCATATTCATACTTTCAAAATCTGTTTCCCAGATTAACACTTTTACTTATTTCTGTACAGTTATTCATCTTCTGAATATCATGGACTCTTAGAAAAACATGTTACACTTTCTCACAGCTCAGGTTCTAAAGGCACTAAACCTACTGCTGCAGTCATCCCTCCTTGAATTGCTTTAAGTCCCTGTTAGACACATGGACAGACAGAAGGAAAGAAGGAAAGGGTAAAGGGCTGTTCAGCTTCCAGAAACACAACAGCAATTCAGAATAAAAAGTTGCTAGAGAGTTATTCTATTAATTTGTTTATATACTCAATACTTATATGTTTATGACATATACATGTTTATATGTAAAATAACATTTAATCCTCAAAATAAATAATCCCCGTTTTACCAATGCTCAAACTGGATTTTAGAGTGGTAACAACAAAAAAAAAGGTTGCCCAAGGTCACACAACCAGCAAGGCCTAACTGACTTCAAAGCCTCTTTCCACTATGCCATAAAATGACGATGCTAATACTGATGAGGATAGTTTAGACTGAGTGGTAACTTTGCGCCAAGTAATGTATTAAGCATTTTACATCTATTTTCTCAGTTAATCCACACAACAACCCTGAGACACATTATTTTCTTCATCAAAGATGAGAGAATTGAGTCAGAGAGAGGTGGAATGACTTTGTCAAGGTCCTACGAGTAAGTGGTAAAGCTGGGATTCAAATCTAAGCAATGTCTACAATAGCTCTGTCACTTAAACCATGTCACAGTACTGCCACTCGTAGAATACACAACTATTTCCTTTGGGAGTAAAACAAATGGCTGTTTAATGAGGAGTAAAACAAAAACAAAAACCGCTTATTAAGCACATAAAATGAATAGAAATGATACAGCAGACACTATGGAAAGAGACCTCAAAAAGCTTGAAATCTAAGTAGAAACATACAGTTCCTTAACTTAAAAAATATAACAATTAAAAACCACAAAATAAAATAGTAGGAAAAGTAAAATGATTAATTACCAATAACTAAAAAAAAAAACAAAATATGATGTTAGAAAGGGTAAAATATGATGAACTGCAAACAAGAATTGACACAAAAATAAGCAATCCCTTTAGATACAGCAGGTTGGGAAACTCACTAGAGAAACGGTAGGTATTAAAAAAAAAAAAAGAAAAGGTAGGTATTAACTGGATCTTTATGGAGAGATACATTTGAATAGTTCAGATGGGGATAGAAAGAGCATTCTGGGCAGTTGAATAATATATGACTGAAAGTATGGATGCAGAAAAGTGCAAAGTACATTCATGCGTTGATCAATGTGATTGAACATGATGTTTTTACACAGAAAAAAATAACACAGAAAAGCTGAAGGGACTTTATTCTTCCAGAACCTTCAAAGCCTAGAGATGGATAAATATATCCACATTTCTAACTACCTACGTTTTCCATAATAAATATAACAGCAAGCAAAAAGAAACTAGATTCAAATTAAATGAAGAACCGGTCAAAAAGAAATTGATTATGACAGAAAAAAAGGAGAAGATACAGAAATTAAAAAAAAAAAAAAAAAACTAATGGAGAAAAGCTGAAGAAATTATTAAATAAACCAGTTTGCAATTCATAAAATATTCAACAAGCAATGCTTGAGATTCTCTATAGTATTTAATTTTAACACCTTGTATAAGTACACGTAGTAAAATTATAATATAAAACTAATGCTCACCTTTTAAAATAATAATTAAAAAATAGGTAAAGATATTTGATTTCTTTTGTGGGAAACAAGAGAAAACTTAATCTGTATAGTGCTTCATGAGAAACTCCAAGATAAACTATTTCACTTTAACCTCAGAACAATCCTATGAGAAGTTACTTTACAGAAGAACGAACATAGTCACAGAAGTACAGTGACTAAGCTTAATTTATGTTATACCTGAAAGTGCTAAGATTCAAACCTAGTTTTCCAGATTTCAACCTGAAAATTCTTTTACACTATGACTAGTAGGTTTCATTTTCATTACAGTAAAACTTACAGTGCAAGCAAAGTTTCTGAAAATTATGTATAGTATTCCCTGGACCAGATACACTGATATGTAGATAACACACCTAGCCCTAGAGCAGAGGTCCATACATTCATTCACCCAACAATTACTTATTAGGCACCAACTATATTCTGGGCACTGTGGATGCAGTAATTAATAAAGAAATAAAAGAGCAAGCACACAAGAAAACATCATATAATGATAATTCAAAGACTTATAATACTACAGTACCAAGAGCATGACTGACTGACTCCTTACTAGCGGATGGTCATGAAGACCGCTCCAGGAGACAGACATGTAAGCTGAAACAGAGCCGGTCAAGTGCAAACCAGTAAGACTACCATTCCAAACAAAAGGCACAGCTACAACAACAGACCTAAGCAGAAACATAAAGACAGTGTAGCAAGAACATAGTAGGAAAGGGGGAGAATCATAGATTAGATAAGAGAGATAGGTAGGGGATTTTCAAATTAGGAAAAACAGTTGGAATTTTCCGTACGCAATGTGAAAAGAGAGGGTAGATAATAATAAAAGCTGATTTATAATAAAGAAAAAAAATCACTCTGAGTGTGATGTAAAGAATATAGCAAAGCAAGTTTGGAAGCTTGAAAGCGGAGATACCGATCAGAGCTGAAATAGTCTAGTTCTATTTAACCTTTTCCCCACCCCAAATATCTGAGGGAAATTACTCCATCCCACAAGTAGCACCAATGGAGAGGAAGTTCTGATAAAACTCCTTGCCCTGTTTCAGAGGCTCTCTATTCTTCCACTGCCCACTTCCCAACTTCCCTTCTCCCAAGCCTAGGAAGTTTTTCTTTCATTGTTCTATGTTTTCCTTTTCCTCTGCCTCCGCTAAAAATCCACTCTGGATGCTACTCAATCAGAATCGGATTTCTGTCTCAAAACACTACTGACATTGCCTTCATTAAACATTCCTGATACTTTAAAAAGTTTTGATTCTAGATAGAGGCAATTCAAAAGATTTCTCCATAAAGAGATTTCTGCAGATTATGTTTGCCCTATATAAGAAAACTCTAAAGATAATCTAGACTATAACAAGCAATTTCCATTTAAAAATCCAATTCTGACATGTTTTCTAAATGTAGGCAAACTTTTATGAAGTTTGAGGATAAATATTTAAAGATATTCAAATTCCTAGCATGTGAACACACAAAAAACATCTATGGAAAATTAAAACCACTCTCAGAAATCTGATGAAATATCTAATTTTAGTTTAAATTGTATTTTTTGTATCCGAGGATATTTCTTCTCTTTGGTTTAGAAAGCACAGACTTTGAAATAGAAAAGGAAAAAAAAGGCCCGGAGTAGCAAGCCTATAAAAATGATTTCCCCCCACAGTTGTAAGTTTTTAATTATTAAGAGTTAAAATTAGGGACACCTAGGTGGCTCAGTCGGTTAAACATCTGCCTTCGGCTCAGGTCATGATCCCAGGGTCCTGGGATCGAGCCCCACATCAGGCTCCCTGCTCAGTGGGAAGTCTGCTTCTCCCTCCCCCACTCCCCCTGCTTGTGTTCCTCCTCTCGCTATCTCTCTCTGTCAAATAATAAAACCTTTAAAAAAAGAGTGAAAATTAAAAATCATTTCTCAACTTAACCAAATGTTTCCCAGTACTACCTAAGCATCAAAAAGCAATCTGTAATGTTATTTTTATTCCTCTAAAAAAGAATTCTTCACAGTTATTGGATGTTGTAAAATTCAAAAATAAAACTGAGTAGAAATAACTTAAGTCAAATCTCATTTTGTCACAGAAACAAGGTTATTTTCTTAATCATTGGTTTGATCATTTTGGAAATCAATATTATATTTAATCAGTTTTAGGTAAACATACCTAAATTTTACTATGAGATAAAAACTTTTAGAATGGAAAAAAAATCACACAAAATCATAGAATATCATATAATAACAATGTACTCTTCAAAGTTGTCTTTTTTTCTAATTTTTTTAACTGCTACAAATCATGAAGGAGACTTCCTCAAGGATAGGGAACCCAGGACTTACTTGGAAATACGTTCAATCACTTTAAAAAAAGAGACTTTGGAGGAGATGTAGGTCAAGTACATGTAAGAACAAGAAACAGATCGAGCACTGCCTCTAGTGCTATCTTTTTTCAATAACTAATAACATTAGCCAGCAAGTGCTGTGCACTATTTTTGGAAGAAGCTTGCTATGTTAAGAATGTAAGACTGTTGAATCACAGACCTGTACCTCTGAAGCAAATAATACATTATATGTTTAAAAAAAAAAGGAAAATATAGTAGGAAGGGAAAAATGAAGGGGGGAAATCGGAGGGGGAGATGAACCATGAGAGACTATGGACTCTGAGAAACAAACTGAGGGTTCTAGAGGGGAGGGGGTGGGGGGATGGGTCAGCCTGGTGATGGGTATTAAAGAGGGCACATTCTGCGTGGAGCACTGGGTGTTATACGCAAACAATGAATCATGGAACACTACGTCAAAAACTAATGATGTAATGTATGGTGATTAACATAACATAATAAAATAAAATTTAAAAAAAAGAATGTATCTTCTGAGGAGCACTTTACCTTATACCTGAGATACGACTTATATGTGCCTTAAAAATCAGTGAGCTCACCTTTATTTGTCCTGAAATTAATCACCCTCTAACCCCTCACTATACCACTTTACAGTATCAAAGGACTAGAGTATTGAGGTTATTTCTTTTAACTTCACATGATTAAATGTTTTACTACATAAGCTTCTGTCATGCAATTTTCCGTAGAATAGTCAGTGGAACTCCTTTTCCTTTTTATCAGATTTTTCCTCCAGGACTGATATATGGGTGATGAGGAGGAACAGACGTTTTTGCCTGTTTTTCTGCTTGTAAGTAAATTCATTAGAACTTAGAATTTGGAAGAAAAAGCATTGAATCAAATTGTGCCCTTATTGCAGAAATTTTTTGAATTTTTCTTTTGATATTTCTCAAAAGAAAAATCATTCCATAATCACATAAAAAGTTATTCTATTTTATTTGTTGGCCAAAGCTCATGTTTTCTTGGTTGCACACAAGTTTTTCTTTCAACCTTTGGAAATTTAGCTTCTTTTGATTACTCTCCACTTCTAATAAACCCTGCGGAGCTATTTATGAGCCAAGAGATCCTTTTGCTGAGTAGGAAGGCTACAGAAACAGTGAGGCTGGAAATAAGGTGATGGGACTTTTCTGAAAGACACTGGATGGGGTCGTTTCGTTTGTGTAAAGTCTGCCTACTACCAGTAGCAGGAATACTAACAGCATGGCATAACCTGTCAGGGTCTGTAGGTTTGAAATTATTGGAAACAAAATTACTTAAAAAGGAGCCTGCCTATAATCTAATGGTATCACTGTGAAATCAAGTTTTAAACTATGGAGGTGAACCCAGTTTAGTAGACCCTACTATATTTCCTTTATAAATGTTTGGGAATGCTAAGATTCCACAAGAAGAGGGCAGAAAAAAAATAATCCACCTGATATAACACAAGCAAGATGGATTATAATTTTATATTAAAAGAGATTAAGATCAGTTGAGCTCCTCTGTGAAGATGGACTATTCCCGTCAGAGCTGACCAATCCCTCTTCCACATACTCCCAAGGACATTATCGTCCCTTGTAACACTTCCACACTGATTTATAATAAGATACGCATCTCTCTCTTCTCTCTCTAGATATTAAGACATTCGATGACTTTTTCTTTGCCTCCATTATAACAGGACTCAACAAAGGTCTACTGAACAATTATCACATGTCAACATTCTTGAAAACTCACAATTAATGGGAATCAGTATCTAAATAATTAAAGTACACATGATATTATGCAGTATAGGTATTAATAGGATGCTATTTGCAAATTTAGAGATATCTGACCAAAAACAAAACAAAACAAAAACAAAAAACCTGCTAAGTCTCCCAGGCAGTGGTCATGTTTTAAGAGAGATAATGTTTGATCTGGGTCTAGGAAGTTCAGTCAGTATTTTCCAGACTAAAAAGAGATTCCAGAAAGGAAGGCAGGCATTTTTGAACACACACACACACACACACACACACACACACACACACACACACACACAGTTCAGGAACAAGAAAAGGAATGAACATAAACTGGTCAAGTGGGTGAAAGTAAAGAGGTGATGTCATTCTGTTAATTAAGCTTAAACTCAAATCTTGTGGGCAGTAGGAGGAATCTGTAATTTTTTTAAGACTTTATGTATCTGTCAGAGAGAGAGAGAGAGAGAGTGCACAAGCAGGCGGAGCAGGAGGCAGACGTACTACAAGGGCAAGTATCAGATATTTCTATCCCAGGGTCTTGGGACAGAGTCCTGCATAGGGCTCCTTGCTCAGTGGGGAGTCTGCTTCTCCCTCCCCCATGGCCCCTCCCCCTACACATGTGCACGAGTGCATGCATGCGCACTCTCTCCCCCTCTCTCAAATAAACAAATCTTTAAAAAAATAATGGCAAAGCTAATAACAAATTTAAAATAGTCTTCTAGAGAGGTTAGCAACTAAAATGAAATCTCTTGGAGTTTCCTCAACGTGAAATTATTTATGGTGGTAGGAGGTAAGTCAATCAGCAGATTGTAATATGAATCCCTTTTTAAGAATTACCTTGAAATTAACTTTGGTTATTTAACTTTTTAGTATTCATTTTTAAATTGATACAATTTTAAATTAGTTTTTAAATTATAAAATATTTCAGTATTCTTGGAAAAAAGAGAACTATGATGGCAAATGTAAAATAAAAAGTAGAAGTACCCTTCTCAGTTTTTTTCTGAGATTTTTTGGCTACTTTTAATTTATTCTACTTGAACAATAGATTCTTTTTTTGAAAATTTTTATTTATTTAAGAAAGAGAGCATAAGAGAGAGCACAGGTTGGGGGGATGGACAGAGGGAGAAGCAGATTCCCCACCGAGCAGAGAGCCTGATGTGGGCCTGGATCCCAGGACCCCAGAGATCAGGACCTGAGCCAAAGGCAGATGCTTAACCAACTGAGCCACCCAGGTGCCCCTTTGCTCTTGTTTTTAATTGCATTCACTGTGCAAGTCAGAAACCCAGATATTATCTTTAATATATCTCACTTGAGGACGGCCACATATCATCCCTAAATAGTTAGAATGATACCTCCTAAATAATCCTCAAATTTTCTAACCTCTCCATCTCCAGCCTCCTTACCAAGATCAAACTAGTTATCTTTTATAGGAACTATTACCATGTCCTCTCTAATAGTCCACCAACATTCACTCTCATACCAACACGTACTAATCATGTCATTTCTTCACACTACAGCCAAAATGACCTTTTCAAAACTCAAATCTGATCCTGTCAACACCACCATTCAATGGCTTGGCTTTGCTCTAATGGATGGAAAAAAAAGAACTCCTTACAGGGACCACAAGTCTCAGCAGAGGGTGGCCCCTACCTTTCTCTCAAGATCCTCTTCACCTACATAATGCCTACACTAACTCCTTGATATCGAAACTGATTTCTTAACTTCAGGAAAGCTTACCCCAATTTTCCAAACCAAGTTGTCTTCCTATTATATAATCTCTCCTAACATGATGATTCTTTCTTCTATGATACTATTACAATTTCAATTTTATATTTATCTGTGTGGTTACTTGTCCCTCCCACTTACAAGTTCTACAAGGGCAAGTATCAGATATTTCTGTGATTCCACTATATCTTTACCACTTCAATGAAAATTCATCAAACATATGCAGTATAAAAAAATTCATGCATGCTACAATATATTAAAACAATATAGAGATTATAAGAAAGAATTCAAAATCTTTCCCCTTCCCCTCTAGCCACCAGAAATAACAACTGTTAATATTCTGTTGTGTGTTCTTAGGAGACATTCTGTATTTTAACACAACTCTGATTGCAAATACATATTGTTCTGGATTTGATTTTCTCCACTATGGATTTAGATTTTGTGTAAGATATATTCGCAAGAGATACTGAGTTGTGCCTCCAATAAGGAACTATCAGTCTAAATAGCAAGAGGAAGAAAAAGCATTCTATTTTTAAATATGAAAAGTGTCCCACATTCTTTAAAAATAAACTATTCTCCTTTTCATGAGGCAGAAAATAATCTATTTTCAGTATGAAAAACTGGCAACCATCTGAGAGTTGCAAATTTTCTCAAAATAACATTTAAAGATGGCACTTGGCAGAATGTTTTCATGCTATGAAAAAAGTCCCCTAGTTTAACTCTGTGTGCATTTCAAGACACTTACACTATACACTAATGCGTTATTATTAAAATTATGGAAGAAATACAAAGAATTTATACTTAAGAACAAAATGTTCTACGAAAAACTGAAAAATAAAGGCATTTTAATAGCTTCCTAACCTTAAGTCATAGATCATGATGATTGTACTTTATTATTCCATGAAGATAAATAATATGGCCATTCTTACATCATTTAAAGCAAATTTTAAAATGTTAATGCCAAGCCTAGTTCTCTGATCAAAATCACCTTATTTGACTTTTAGAATAGAGGGTTGTTTTATATGGTTCCACAGGGAAATAGCATCATCTAATTTATGTCCATGGTGTTTAGCATTGCAGAGGTAAAACAAATAACTTCTGCATGTCATCTGAAAAAGTTTATTTTCATCATCCTTTTATTTAACAATCTTGATTTCATCTATAATCAGAAATGTGGAGTGCTAAGCATGGGCTAAAAACAGTTTATTTTGTTAGCAACTTAAAAACATAAGGCTGTTTGTTAATTATATCTCAATAAAGCTGAAGGAAAAAAACCACATAAGGCCATAAAATTAATCCTAGTAACAAAAAAAGAAATCTTATGACATACACCTCAGCAGTATTAGGGTTCAAGTTCTACCCCAGACAAGCAGATTATAACAATAAAATGACAAGTGCCTGGTATAGGTAATAGTACCAGTTCAGTAAATCCAAACATGCAGAAATAAACAGGGGCAAGTTATATCATGATCTGAACAAAATTTCCTAATTTACAATTTTTTAAAAAACTTAGATCTAAAACGAAATATTATTGAGATTCTTACGCATGTGTATAAGGAGATGTGCAAAAAAATGTTCATGAGAGGATTACTTATAATTTTTTTAAAGATTTATTTTTTTGGAGAGAGCTTGCATGCAAGCAGGGAGAGGAGCTGAGGGAGAGGGAGAGAATCTCAAGCAGACTCCTCGCTGAGCATGGAGCCTGATGCGGGGCTCCGTCCCACACCCTGAGATCCTGACCTGAGCTGAAACCAAGAGTCAGACACTTAACAGATTGAGCCACCCAGGCACCCTGAGATTTATAATTTTAAAAAATGTTAACAACTTAAATAATCATGAAGAAAAAACAAAACTACTGTGGTACATTCGGATAATGTAATAATATAAAAAAAAAAATGAATGAACCACAGTTACATAGCTATGAGAGATGTACCATAAGCTGAATAAGAAAATGAAGGTAGAGAAAGAATACAAATGTCATGATACCTTTAACAGCTAATTTTTTTTAAATTTATTTATTTTAGAAAGAGAAAGAATGCGTGCACAAGTCAGGAAAGGGGCAGGGGGAGAGAATCTTTAAGCCCTACGAGCGTGGAGCCCAACAGGTAGCTCAATCCCATGAGCCATGAGATCATGACCTGAGCTAAAACCAAGAGTCGGACACTTAACTGAATGAGCCACCCAGGCACCCCCCCATTAATTTTTGCTATGTAACACACCACTCCAAAACTCAGAGGCTTAAAACAACTATCATTTACTTAGCTTGGTATTCTGCAGGTCACCCAGTTTCAGTAGCCCCACCTGAAAAGTCTTTCTGGTAGCCCTGGTTGATCTCAGCTGAGGCTAACTGATTATCTGTAGTCAGCTGCCAGGTAAGCCGAACACTGAGTGCTTATGGGCTAGGGCACCTTAGCTCTCATCACCATGGTTTCTCATATTCTAGCTCAAAATTGTTCACATGGTGGTCTGAGTTTTCCAAATAAAGAAAAACAAGCTCCAGAATGCAATTCCTTTTTAAACCTCTGCTTTGTCATGTTTTCTAATGTCCTTTTGGCCGTAGCAAGTCACATGCCAATCCAAATTAGAGGAATGAAGAAATAGACTATATATAATGTCACAGCGTAAGAGTCACAGAAAGATCTATTTTTTTTATAATCTTTTTTTTTATAATTTCTATAATCTACCACAATATCACTTAGTATGAAACCACGGATTACTATATGTATTGCTGAATATAACATACATACACACAAATATATCAAAAGTATGAAAACATGCATAGTAATGATAAGTGACAGGTTCAAGGTAGTGACCAACTATTGATTTGCAGAAGAAAAATGAGAAAAGGGAAAAAAATAGAGGGAGATTTAATGAAATTTGCATTTCATTAGCTGGAAAAGGATTTATAGGTGTTCTTGTAAAATAAATTGTTTCACCTTTTAGCATGTCTAATTTCATTTTTTAAATGATAAAATTAAAATTCCTATAAAATAAGGATATTACAAAGGGCCTTCAACATATTACTAAACAGACTACAAAATAAAATCTGACAGTTTTTTTTAAAGCCTAGTGAATGGAGGATCAATTTTACATTATTTGCATAATCAGAAAAGGATAAAAACAATAAAAAGGAACAGGATTAGTAAAATGTGACACCTGGTAGAAAAGAAAAAAAACAAAAACTGTTAAATATATCCATGTTCAATATAGGCTACAAAATACTCATTTGGATAATGTACTGTCAAACATGGGCTAATAATTCAAACTTGTAAAAATATGGGGAAATAAGCCATCATGAACTATGATCAAAAGAATACAACAGCAGAAACAGACCTGCCAAAACTTTAAATAACAGCATTATTAAATATAGATTATAATATAACAGTGTTTGAATTAATTAACTAAAGGGGATGGAATGGAAAACTTAAGAACTAAATATAATTAAAAAAGAATAGAGTGCCAAAAGACATTCAAAATGAATTTTTAAAAATATTCAATGAAATTATAAACACAGTGGATAGGTTCTGAAGAAATCACCCAAAATGTAACACAAAAAGAGAAAGATTAAAAATATAAAAGAGGGATACAGATAAAAGAATGATGGAATGATTGTATCCAACATGTTCTATCAAAGGTTCAGAAGGAGAAAAGAGTGGGGAACAATATTTGAAGAAATAATAGCTGAAAATTTTCCAGAATTGATAAAAGACACAAATTCTCAGATTCAGACAGCAAAATGATTCCCAAGTAAGATAAATAAAATGAAAACCAAAACTGATAAATTAGGGTTAAACTATATAAAAGAATGGTAAACAAAAAGATAAAATCAAGTACAAAAAATAGACCTATTACCTAAAAAGAAATGACAGACTAACAGCAGACTTCTCAAATAAAGAAAACTATCAAGCAGAGTTTTATACCCAGATAAACTATTACTTGAGTTTCAAATAAGGCAAACTTTCTAGACAGCATCCTAGAAAAAATTAATTTATCAAAACTAACTCAAGAGGAAATAGAAAATATGAATACCCTACACCTAGCAGAGGAATTGAAACAGTTTAAAAATGTTATAAGGGGAGGAAGAAGTGGGGAGGGGAGAGAGAATAAGGAAGAGGAGACTGCAATGGTGGAAAGAAAAAAGCAGAAAGAAAGCAAAAGATTGTTTAGAAAAGGAGGAGGAGGAAGGAAAGGGAAGGAGGGTGGGAGGAAATATGGAGGAAGGAGCAGGACCAAACAGTTCTAAGAAAAAGTCCATAAAACTTTTAAAGAGCATTCCAATATTTTACAAACTCTTTCAGAGAATTTTTTTAAAAAAGAAGTTTTACCAATTTATAAGTCTAGCAAACTTTCATACCAAATCAAGAACAGCATAAGAATGAAAAACTTATACAGCAAGTTCACTAAGGGAAATACAAGCAAAAGAAATGTACATACGTGTGTTCTTCATGATTTATATAATTATTTGGGAGTATAAAATAATTTTGTTTTTAAGTATAAAATAATTTTCAAGCACTGCTTTAACCACCTCTCAAAAATGTTGACATACACTATTCCATTATCATTTAGTAATATAAAAATAAATCATGACTAAGATGGGTTTGTTGCAGGACAGTAAGTATAGTTAAAAATGAAAATTCTTCAACACGATTAAGAGATCTACCAGATATCTCTCTGGCTCAGTTGGTTAAGTGTCTGCCTTCCGCTCAGGTTATGATCCCAGAGTCCTGGGATGGAGCCCACAACGAACTCCCTGCTTAGTGGGGAGTCTGCTTCTTGCTCTACCTCTCCTTCCCCCTGCTCATGTTCTCTGTCTCAAATAAACAAATAGAATCTTTTTTTAAAAAAAGATATCTAGCAGATACATACTTATCATCCATCATACTTTTTTTTAAAGATTTTATCTATTTACTTGAGAGAGAGTGAGAGCAAAAGAGAGAGCACAGAGGGAGAAGGAGAAGCAGACTCCCTGCTGAGCAGAGAGCCCAACACAGTGCTTGATCCCAGGATTCTGAGATCAGGACCTGAGCCAAAGGCAGCCACTTAACAGACTGAGGAACCCGGGCACCCCTCATCACATCATACTTAATGTAATAAAATATCACACTTAATGGGGAAACATTAGGATTTTTTTAAATCAAGAAACAGGAGCTGACCATCACCACTTCCAGTGCTGAAAGTCCTAGTCAGTGAATTAAAACACAAGAAATTAAAATATTAAAATCATATGCATAGGGTGTGATAAAAAAGACACCAAACATATACTAACATTCACACAAGATATAATACAGATAAGTTCAATCAAGTTTCAATTAAAATACAAATACAGGAGCGCCTGGCTGGCTCAGTTGGTAGAGCAACCGACTCTTGATCTTGGGGTCATGAGCTCAAGCCTCATGTTGGGTGTAAAGGTTACTTAAAAAAATAATAAAATAATAAAGTAATAAAATTCAAATACAGATTTTTGTGGAACTTGAAAACTTCATTTTTTAAAAATAAGTATTTGTAAGATGTAACCTAATCTTTTGTCAGTCCACAAAATGATGCCTTTACAGCCTATTAGTGACCCAGCTGCAGAAAGCCCTAGGTGTGCAGAAATACCATATAGCAGCAGTCCTGTGCCAATGAGTCAAGATGCGACAATCTGAGCTCAGTGAGTACATCCACACTGACCTGCTGGAGAAGAACACTGACATTGTCCACAAATTACTGAATCAAGATGCGACAATCTGAGCTCAGTGAGTACATCCACACTGACCTGCTAGAGAAGAACACTGACATTGTCCACAAATTATTGAATCCGCCTCTGATCCTCTCAAAAAGATTGTGTATGACAACCTGGATGACCCCAGTCAACCAGGAGACTGAGTGGGCCAGGATATATCTGTAGCTGCATGCAGCCCAACTACAGAACTATGCAGGACATCATAGAGCAGTTCTTCAGCAGTAGGTGCCCAAAATAGCATGCCATCCACCATCCACTATGACCACTTGATCAAGACCCATCTTTGGGGCCAAGAAAGAGCTACACCAGGCCAAAGACATAAACCAGGAAATGTATACACTTCTGGCAACTACAGTTTCCAAGAATAGCATGGGCTTCAGGAGGCCTGGATCTGGCATCATTCACCAGATCATTCTGGAAAACTATGCACACCCTGCAATCTTCTGATTGGCATTTACTCCCAGACTCCCAATAGTGGTGGCCTGTGGAGCATCTATATTGGCATTGGGGGTGCTGAAACTGGATGGCAAGTTTGGGACTTCCTGGAAGTTGACAGTCCCCAAATGATTGGTGTGAAGCTTATCAGCATGCTCTCCAGCTAGATATCACCCACAGATGTGATCCTAAAAATGATAGACATCCTTGTGGTGAAAGGTAGCATGAATACTATGGTGGAGTAGCATAGGTCTGGTGTGGACTCCATCTCCTATACTGACATGATGACAATCTGCAACATGGGTACATATTGGGGCCCTCAATGTTATCTTACAAGCACAAAATGAAGAAATACCTAAGTTAAGCAGGGCAAGGAGACATGGCCAATCTTGCATATAAAATCAAGTACGCTTGGTACCTGACCCTGGCTGTCATTATAAACAACTGATTGAAATTAACCTCAACAAGCCGAAGTAATACATTAATGAGCCCTTTACCCTGTTCTGGTCCACTCTGTGGCAGAAGGAGGTATTGCAGCAAGGAAGGAAGAATGTCCTCTGTACGTCCAGTGGGTCTGCAGCTGCACCAACTCATGCTATGACAGCATGGGGGGCATTCAGCAGATGTGGCCAAGCCGGTGCTGGCTCACAGGCTCAAGAGCAAATCCCAGTTCACCATTGCACTGAGATTCAAAGAGACCTACACCACAACTGAGTGGAATGGTTATGCTTAGATCCTACAGGATGTGGGTGGCGTTGTCGTAGCCAACATCTGTGGCCACTGCACTGACCAGTAGAACAGAAAGGACATCAACGAGAGAAAAGTGCAGTCATAACCTCCTACAAAGAGGAACTTCACTGGCCAAAATAACATGAACCCTAAGATCCATACCTTCATTGCATCCCCCAAACTTATCACAACTCTGGCCACTCCTGGCATCCTCAGGTTCAACTCAGAGACTGACTTCCTAAGAGGCAAGAATGGCAGGAAGTTCAAACTGGAGGCTCCAGATGCAGATGAGCTTCACCAAGTAGAGATCAACCCCCAGGCAAGATACATACCAGCCCCTGTTCCTAAGAATAGCAGTGGGCAGGGAGGTAGATAAGAGCCCCACCAGCAAGCACCTGCAGCTCCTGAAGGCTTTCAACACATGCGATGGCAAAGACTTAAATGACTTACAGAAGGATCCTTATAAAAGTCAAAGGAGAGGGGTGACTGGCTGGTTCAGAACGTGAGACTCTTGAACTTGGGGTCATGAATTCAAGCCCCATGTTGGGTGTAGAGATTACTTAAAAAAATTAAAAAAAAAAAGTCGAAGGAGAGTATACCATTGACCATAACCTGACTGCTGGCACCTAGCTCAAGTTCTGGGGCTACCTGGACAATATCATTAACAATCTGCTTATTGGTGCTATCCAGCAAAAAGAGCAAGGTTAACTCTGTGCATTGTTGTCACAAAAGGAGTTTTGTCCTATCCCTGACACTATCCATTAGTATAAGAAACATGGCATCAAAAAAAACCAAAAAAAAAACCAAAAACATGGAATTAGATAGGCTGTGATCAGATATGAGAACCATGGTGAGAGAATAAACTGTAGTATGTTCATAAGAAAGATTACTACATAAATGACCAAATAAGAGTTCTAGGAATAAAAACTTAATATTGAATAAAAAAGGAATTTTCAAAAGAATACAAATCATAAATCAAAACATGCAAAACAATATGAAACTTCAATATTTTTAAATCATACATTATACTAAAAGTATAAAGGCATACACAGGCACAGGAATAATGACTGCTAAACTTCAGAACAGTGGCCAATTCTAATATGGTAAAGAGGGAGAAGAATATGACTGGGAAAGAAAAAAGGGAGACTCAATATGTATTTGTAATGATTTTCTTTTAAAGCTGAGATATTCATTATATCATTCTGTATTTTTATGTTGGCAAACAACTTAAAATAACCCAAACCATCTTTAAATCAGATAAAGTTAGAGAACTCACACTATCTAATGTCAAGATTCAGGATACAGCTACAGCAAAGACAACCATGGATATTGGCATAAACATAAACAGATTAATGAAACAGACCTACAAATATACTGTCAATTGATTTTTGACAAAGATGCCAATGCAATTCAATGAGGAAAGAAAGGCTTTTCAATACACAGTTTTAACAACTGAATAAACAAATGGGGAAAAATAATATTGAAAACCTTGATCCCAGGGCGCCTGGATGGCTCAGAGGGTTAAGCGTCTGCCTTCGGCTCAGGTCATGATCCCAGGGTCCTGGGATTGAGCCCTGCATTGGGCTCCCTGCTCGGCGGGGAGTCTGCTTCTCCCTCTCCCTCTACAGCTTCCCCTGCTTGTACTTTCTCACTCTTTCTGTTGAATAAATAAATAAAATCTTTAAAAAAAAAAAAAAAAGAAAACCTTGATCCCAACCAAGCGCTATTCATGAAAACTGATTTAAGATATATTACAGACCTAAAAATAAAGCTAAACTATAAAGTTTTTAGAAAAAAAATTTACAAGACTATCAGATTTCTTAGAAAAATCTAAAATACAAAAAGCATTAATCATTGAAAAATTGATAAAATTTGACTGCATCAAAATTTTAAAATTTTGCTCCTTACTGGGACTGCCAGATTAGGAAAAAAGTCCTCCACACACAGAAGAATATATAAGGAACCCTAACAACTCAGTAAGACAAACTGCCAATATAAAACAACCAACTTCACAAGAGAAGGTATCAAGTACCAAAAAGCAAATGAAAAGATTAATATAATTAGTCATCAGATAAAAACAAATTAATATCAGCATGGGATACCTTTTCATGCTTTATAGAAAAGATAATATCAAAATGGTTACACCAAATATTGACAAAGACATGGATGGAATGACTGTAACACATATTGCTGGTGGGGATGTTAAATCACACAACCCCTTGGATAGAAGGTTTAGCATTTTGTTATAAACATACACCTATTAAGATAGGTGTATCTTGCTGATAGGTTATCAGCAACTACATTCCTAAATATGCATGCAACACAAATGAAAATGTATGTCCACAAAAGATTTGTACAAGAATGTCAAAGTAGCTTTAATCACAATAACTCCAAACTGGAAACAACCCAAATGTCCATCAACAATAGAATGGAAAAACTGTATCATATCTGTATACTGAAATAATACTTGACAATAAAAAATAATAAACAACTGACACACAAATTATGCATAATTTCAAAAACATTATGTTGAGCAAAAATCTGACAATGAGACAGATAGATAGACCGATCAATCGATCGACCGATCAGAGAATTACGCTGGATGAAAAAAGCCATTCCTAAAAGGTTACACACCACATACATGACTCCATTTATATAACATTCTTTAACAAAATTATAAAAATGGAGAATGTATTAGTGGTTGTCAGTGGTTAAGATGTGAGGCTGGAGTAGGCTAGAAGGAGAAAGCAGGAGCTAAGTGGTTATGGTTATAAAACAGTGAAAGAAGGGATCCTGGTAATGGAACTGCTCTGTATTTTGACTGCGGCAGTAGATACATAAATCTAATAAATCTGAACATGTAATATAATCACACAGAATGAACACACACAGAAGCACAAATAAAATGGGAGAAATCTGAATAAGATTAGTGAACTGCCAATATCCTGATTGGGATATTGTATTATAGTTCTGAAAGATGTTATCATTGAGAGAGAATGAGGATGGGGTATAGATGATCTCTCTCTAGTATTTCTTAGAACTACATATGAATCTACAATTATCCCTAATAAAAGGCTTAATTTAAAAAACTTAAAAAACATATATATGCCCTCTATTCTCTTTGCACATCTTTCTCCAAG
The DNA here is from genome assembly GCF_037043125.1 of Eumetopias jubatus. Taxonomy (NCBI): domain Eukaryota; kingdom Metazoa; phylum Chordata; class Mammalia; order Carnivora; family Otariidae; genus Eumetopias; species Eumetopias jubatus. The sequence goes on from NW_028274810.1 coordinate 145,015,000, forward strand.
AAACAGATTTTCTAGGCATTAATTTTATGTCTCCCTGATCCATCTAAGAAAGCAATAATTTAAAGATATAAGACCATAAGAAAGTTACATTTTTATGTATCTTATTCTTTTCTAAAATATATGAACTCTACAACCCTCCAAACTCTCCTTACCAGGTTGCCACTAAAGCAGTACTATTCAAAGAGACAAAACACTATTTTGATACACATATATCTAAACAATTATGATTTCTTCACACATCCATTAAACGATAAACTACTACTAGAGGGCTAAATCCTTCTTTAAGTGGCCCTGGAATCACTTGACTGCTTCTTATTAAGGAAATTAAACAATGTTATTATACTTGACTACCCTGCTATAGAAAACATGTGACTCAATTTTTTCTTTCCTTTCCTATCAAAATGAGGTTAATGCAATACCAGTACAATTTCAAGACAAATAGATGGACAAAAAAGTGAAAGTTACTGAAGCCTACTATTTAAAAGTTTATAATTCACACAGATAACTTTTTTCTTTTTTTTTCCACATTGGAAATTTAAAGAAGAATCTTTATTATAGTGAATATGAAAGGAATGGATAAAACCTTTTAATCTAAATCTTTTATCCTGAATCCCATGCTGTGCATTTAAGAATGTTTTGAAGGATAACCTAACTCAATGTACATAAAGCACTGAAGTTAAGTAAGGATTCTGGTAAGTGTAACATTGACTTTGTACTTGTAAACATCCTTTCCACACTTAACCCCTTGGATACTAAAAGAATTTATTTACTGAATCAATTCCTCAGAATATATCAAAGAACATTTAATTTGGCCTAAAACATGAACTGATTAAAAAAAAAAGTTACCTGATCCCTTACTTGCATAAAATGGCAATTTAATGAAAAGACTAATGTGGTAACTACAAATCTTAGCCTTACTGATGATGCCTGATTTTTCTATTTCCTTGCAAATATTTAAGACCTGTTAAAAATAGTATTTTAATCCAATGATCTTGAGTTTAAAATTCAGCCATTTCTTCTGTGAACTGAAAGACATAGAATGGAAAATGGATAAGTCACAGGCTATTATTTAAATGATCCAATGAGTCTTTACACTGATTTTAACTGACATAGTTACACACGTTAGGATATTAGACAGGACAAATCTCTTCCACTTCATTTATCAATATTGTTGAAACCCAATTAAATTAAAAATTTCCTATAATAGATAAGAAACAAACCTCTATTCTAATATAGGTTGCTGGGGTTGTGAAAATGATGCTACAACGATTCCCAAACTTTTGAAAAACTGACTTTGTAATTAGGTTTCAAATACTTAATTGATACTGTTAATTGATGTTGTTTTGTTTAGCCCTCCCCCAAAGAGGCAAAAATACACTAATACATAAATGAAGACATTAGCAAAGATTCGGGGGAAAAATGTAAGATACTCCATTTTTGCTTTTTACTAACATAATTTTAGAGCACAAGGGAAATTTTATCACTGCTTATTTCAAACTTACTTGTAAGATGACTTAACAAAAATCTCACCTAGAGGCTTGAGCATGTTAACCTTTTTGGTCCAAAAAAAATTACTTTAAATTAACAAAATATCCCTTGAACAAAATGGAATTTAAACTAAATATATTGTTAATTATTCATTTCCCTTAAATTCTTAAAGTTATCCCTCTGTAGTTACAACGGTGAGTTCAAAATATTGACAATTTCTCCTGTCAACTACCTATAAAATATAAGATCACTCAATGTATTCTTCTGCCTCATGTACACATGCAATACTTTAAATAACTTTTTCTGTAGCAGCTTTCAGATTTCACTTCCAGCCTTGATTTTTACAATTTTATCTACACCAAACTCCACTAAAGTTAAAATACATTAAGAAGTTTATTGTGTTGGGGCATGGGGGCGGCTTAGTCAGTTAAGCCTCCAACTCTTAATTTTGGCTCAGGTTATGATCTCAGGGTTGTGAGATCGAGCCCCACGTCAGGCTTCTCTGTGCTGGGCGTGGAGCGTGCTTAAGACTCTCTCTCCCCCTCTGCCCCTCCCCACTTCCCGCTCAAAAAATAAAAAAGTGTATTGTGTTGATTTGTACAAAAATGCATAAATACAACCCAGATGTTTTATGTTAACATAATCAGCTGTCTTTCTTCAAATTAAAATTATCCTTAATTTGCTAGCCAAAGTATCACTTTTTTAGCAATTCAGAATTTAAAATTTTACTTCGCTAAAACTACTAGTATCATTTATGCCAATGAGAACATAAGTCTATTAAAACAGAGAACTTCTTCATAAAGGAGTTGTATCTGCCCCACAGCTATAAACAGCAAGATGCTAGAATTAAGCTGTAAATAATGTTGCTAGCCAGTCTGACAGTTCTATTGTCATGGAGGGCTGACTACAGTAGCTACTGTACTAAATGACTAGCTTGTAATGCAATGATAAGACACTGCTTAAAATGAACAAAGCTGATCCCTGAAGTAAGGTTTTCTAAGCACTTCACAGGACCAATTCATAACAAAAATACAGCTAAGCAAATTGTCAGCAGTCTTCACAAGTTTTTCTTCTGTAGGCCTTATCCCCGTGATTAACTAGGTAAGAGTTCAGTAAAACCATCTATCCTTATTCTGAAAAGGATATTTAAAAAATTAGAGGAAGTTCAGTGGATATGCAATAAAATTATCTATGATTAAGGAACTTGAAGTAGAACATTTTAATATATATGTGAATGAAAGCTAAAAAGTGAAGGAACAATGCTTACCAAAAATAATACAGATTTTTGTAAACACTGAATAGCACCTAATACTACAATTCGATAAGGAACAAAACTTGTCCAAAACTGCTTTAAAATGGGAGGAAAAAAGGCACAAGTTTTTGACTAGTGGCGTTTAGATACATAAAAAAAAAACTTTAAAAAAAAACGATATTGATGGTTACAATTCTCTGTAGACATGACTAGATCAGTTAACTTCTTAATGTAGCCCCTCTTACCATTACAATTTCCTTGTAACTAATTCACTTTTTTAAAAAAGATTTTATTTATTTATCTGACAGAGAGAGAGAGAGAGAGAACAAGTAGGCAGAGAGGCAGGCAGAGGGAGAGGGAGAAGCAGGCTCCCTGATGCGGGACTCGATCCCAGGACCCTGGGATCATGACCTGAGCCGAAGGCAGCCGCTTAACCGGCTGAGCCACCCAGGTGCCCACTACTTCACTTTTCAACCCAGCACTCTATTTTCCCCACAACATGGAAGCTAGGAGACAATCACAAATTAAAATATAGGTGACAACACCTGGATATTAAAAAAAAAATAGAGAACACAGGAGGGAACCTTCAGGAGATACAATTAATTCAGACTGAGAGTTGGGGTAAGGGAAACAAGAAGACCACAGGAGGAATAATGCAGGAACTTGAGTCCAGAGGTAATAACCAAGTATCTTAAATGATGTTTCAGAAAGAACAATCCTGTTCTTCCATTCTATTTACTCAGTACTTGATTAAATTCCCAAATTCTCCTTTCTCTTCTAAAGTCCCACCCTTCAAATAAGAAAGTTGATTAAACACAGACAAACAAACCCCATCACGGGCCCCTAACTAGAACTTCATATTTTCTATGAATGGCAATAATAACTTAACAATGAGGACCATACTATTGTTTAGTATCACATATGTGATCAAAAAGTTCTGATAAGAAATATTTTAACTTTTATAAAACAATTCTACTATGGTGACTTCTGAAATAACAGCTCAAGAGAGCTACTCCAAATATGCCCATATTTCAAGCTCTCTTCTAAAATCCTAGGCAAACACGTCTAAATAGGCATCTCTGTTAGTTAAAAAATACATTACAGAATACAACATGCATGCTAAAGAAGTGGTTCTCAAACAGTGGCAGCATCCTTGACACATTTTGGTTGTAACAACTTGGAAGGTACTACTGGTATCTAGAGATTAAAGATGCTGCAAAATCATCCTAAAATGCACTAAAATTATCTGGTCCAAAATGTCGATAGAGCCATTATCAAAACATTTTTTTTGCTCTACAAGAACACTGAAGTAACCTGAAGTAATCAGTAAATTCCTTACTGTTAGAATTTCTGTGCTATAGTCTATTTTTAGAATCTGTCAAGATGATAAGACACTATTTAGTGAAATCCCAGAGAATATTGTCATGACACAGAACAGGAAGGTAAAGATCGCTGGGAAGGCTTAGTGGTTATGTTTAATGTAATCCACTGCAGCTGATGGCTCAGAAAGAAAGAAGTTGCTTCAAGACTGAAATTGGCAGTCAGGCTGCAAAAAGGTAAATTTTATTTATAATTTAGAACTAACAGGGTTTTCCCCCCTTGATGTAGATGGATTTCCTTGAACTGCTAACACACACACTGACATCAGGGCAAAAAATGTAGATGAAAAATTTGATTCACCATTCCCTATGGTGATTTTGTCAAACAAGATATATAGATCACACTCTCCTTCCAGAATACCAAATGTATCTTTTCAAAAATATTCATTTTACTAAAACACATGCTCGGAAATAGTGTAGATGCTAATCACAATAGCTGCCTAATTTAGTATTTATTGAAGCAAATGAAGTTTAAAACAAGATGCCCAAAACTAAAATACAGGGCCTAGAAGACCTCTCAAAAAAATGCCCAGAGAATTAAAATTTCACTCAGTCTGGTAAGATAATGCTTCACAAGTAGAAAAGTCCTACAGTCTAAGAGCAGCCAAACTAATGGAACCTTAGAAACCATCCTGAGCAGGACTTCTCAAAGGAGGCTATTTATATTCCTAGGCATACACAGTATAAGCCAAGGAGTATTCCAAGTGACAAAATAAGCACAAGTAGGTCTTAGCTGAGGAGGAACCTAACCTAGTCACTAAATAAAAGAGCAATGCTATGGAATTCTTTGCACTAACCTACCACGTACTAGTGCCATTCCACTAAGGTTGCTTACTTTGGACCTTCCCATCCCTCAAAGGCTCAACATTACCTAAAAATTACTACTTGGCTTCCCTGGTGGAATGTTATACCAACCCATCCTCATTGCTGTGTCTCCCTTTTGTTTGCAGTTTACCTGTGGTTAAAAGCAAAAGACTGCTATTAAACTTTCTGAGATTGAACTCTTATATCCATAACTGACAGCTATACCTCTCCACCTCAGGTAAGTTAATGAACCTCTCCATGGTTTCCTCACATGTTTAAAAAAGAGAGGGAAGAGTAGATATACCTCACAGGATTGTTGTGACATTTAAGTAATCTAATGTATGCACACAGCATGGGATGATGTCTGGCACATAGTAAGTGCTCAATAATTACTTGTAGTTAGTCATAAAGGAGTTGAATCAATTTAGAAAAATTTAAATTCAAATAGAACATATGGTATATCTAAATATACCAACCTGACTAAAAACTAGAAGCACACTTCTTAAAATACTCTTCTGTAGAGAGCTCAAAGTTAGCGTGGGCTACAAAGATGTTTTCAGGGGTGCCTGGGTGGCTCAGTCGGTTAAGCGTCTGCCTTCGGCTCAGGTCATGATCCCAGGGTCCTGGGATTGAGCCCTATGCGTCAGCCTCCCTGCTCAGTGGAAAGTCTGTTTCTCCCTCTGCCCTTCCCCTGCCCCCACTCCTGCTCACTCTCATTCTCTTTCTCTCTCTCTCTAATAAATGAATAAAATCTTTAAAAAAAGATATTTTCAGCAAGATGTGGAGGGGAGAAATGAAGTAACCGCCATATTTCACACTGAGAATGCGAGCAATGGCAAGAGGTGGTACTGTTGCTCACGTATGTCTCTGCTGATCTGCTGGTCACCTAGTTAGCACAGGTTTGCAGCCAGCCCCATGGCAACTCCAGCTTTTGCCAAACCTCTGCCTTCAACTTCTCTGACTCCAGGACTAGGAGCACTGTTCATTGTTAGCTATGTGATAAAGGATACCATATTCTCTCACAAGATACCTGTATCATCAAAGTTGGAAATATTAAGAGACCAAGTTCCACCAGTGCTCACAGGTTCCCATTTGTCTTTGCTTCCCTAAGCTTAATTCATGTCTGTCTTCCCTTCTTGACTTTCTGCCTTGCTGATTTCAGGTGACAGCACCAAACAGAAAAGAAACAACTTCCACAGATAGTTTAAACCAAGTGCCTCTTATCAATATTATAAAACTCACGGTTGAGTATGGAGAATCTTTTTAATAAATCCCTTCTATGTGTATCTCCTAGTGGTCTACTTCTTTGATTAAACCTTGACTGAAGCACAATTTCTTTTTTTTTTTTTAAAGATTTTATTTATTTGACAGAGACACAGCGAGAGAGGGAACATGAGTGGGAGAGGGAGAAGGAGGCTTCCCAATGAGCAGGGAGCCCAATGCGGGGCTTGATCCCAGGACCCTGGGATCGCGACCTGAGCCAAAGGCAGATGCTTAATGACTGAGCCACCGAGGCGCCCCTGAAGCATAATTTCTATAAGGTGCACATTATGTATTGGTTGAGAATATTCAATTACACTATAAATTAAAAAAAAAGATGGATAAAATTCCTAAGAAATGTTAACCATAGACAGTAAATTAGTATCTCATGAGATACAGGTAGGTAGAACTCATAAAATGTGTAGCAAGCAGCTTATAAAACACAGGTAGAAGTCACAAGACATGTTAAACATAGATAATAAACTAGTAGTCCGTAAGGGTCAAAGGAGAGAAAACATAAACATTGCATGCCACAGGATGTTGGTAGTGTGGTCTGTCCCGCTAGCATCCTATCCTAAATGTGCTGACTGCCTTCTCTCTACCCTCTTGCTTCTCACTTGTGTTCTGATCTTGATTGCTCTCTGATGCAAAATTTTGCATATATTTGACTTGCAACCTGCTTTAGAGAGTTAGTGATTTACTGACTATTTTGGAAACAAGTCCATGACAGGCAATATTTTAAGTTGAAATTGCTGTGTGAGGATTTTGTTAACCTGACACTGTGAAAAAATTAAATATATACTATAAGTAATTTTACAGTGTAAAATATATAACATGTGATCAAAAAGTTTTGATAAGAGGCACTTTAGCTTTTATCAAACAATTCTGGTACAGTGCATTCTGAAATAACAGCCCCATGATAACTACTCCAAAATGCCCACATAAACAGCCTAAAATCTGCACAACTAACATTAAATTTGTTATCTTATTGAGAGATTGGAATAACCAAGTAAAACAGGAATACTGAAAAGCTGAATGGAATAAAAAGGCTAATATTTGGTGGAGAGGAAATAGGTACTCAATAATTATTTACTTCAACAGCTTGAGAAAGTGAAAACTATCATGAGAGATTGCACTTGCTTAAGTTTAATTACTTTCCCATGTTCATACCATTGCTTGGCTTCTAAGTTTCAGAAAAAGAGTTTGATCAACTGCTGAGTTAAAAAGCTTTCCTACTGCTTTTATCTTTCAGAAAAGCTACTGTCTACAAAGACCTCCCCCAAGAAGCATGGAGTATGAACTATAGGACTGCTCATGTCTGGTTGCTTGTATCCCAGCCTGCATTCATTACTTCACCCCATTAACATTCCACGCTGAGAGTCCTTTGCCAGTTTTATGAGGCGAAACCACAAAATGTCAGGTTAACAAAATCCTCACCCAGCAATTTCACCTTAAAATACTGCCTGTCAAGGACTTGTTTCCAAGATATTCAATAAATCACTAACTCTATAAAGCAGGTTGCAAGTCAAATAAAGGCAAAAATTTGCATCCTAGAAAATCAACATTAATCAGAACTCAAGCTGATTATTTAGAACTACAACTTTATGGAGGAGAGTACAGCGGTATGATTTTAAGTGTATCTGGTAGCCTATCTCAGTTTTCAATTGTGCATACACTTACACATTTGTACTTTTATAATTTATACATTTCTAACTCTCTATTACAACCACTTCCAATCACCCAGACACCTGATTTGAGTCAGCATGATATAGAGAGCTTGGAGACATCAACATACTGGTTCAATTCCTGGTGCTGCCACTTATTAACTCTGTGTCTTTGAGATGGTTAATAACTTCCCTAAGTAAGAAACCTCATCTCTGCATGTATTGTCATGGAGTTAAAAAGTCAGGGTGAGTATGAAAGGAAAAAAGTAAGTGAAAGGAACAGTTTGTGGCATAAGCATAAGTGAAAATAATGCCTATTAAATGCACCCACCTACACTTTTCCCTTTGTTCAACAGGAATGACAGAATATGAATTGGCCCATTGGCCAAGCCTATGTACTATCTGATCATCCTCCAAGTTAATGATCACTAGCATTGCTAGTATTTGGCTTTCATGACAATTATTAAACCATGGCGTATAACTATGCTATAAGCAAGTATCTTTAAGTAGAATAGCCCATGCTTGAATATATATCTTCACACTCCCTTGTTGACCATGCTACAGACCTCTGAAGAAGCTTCACAGTGGATTTTATCCACTCTTAGACTACCAAAATGGACAGAAATTTATTCCACAGAAACTTGAAACCTACATTATACCTGGGCTGGGGTTAGTTGCCTAAGAGTTCCCTCCATAAATATTTATTGAACAACTATGAAGTACCAGGCATTACAGCTTTCTCAGAACTGTCATCAGGTCCTGGAGAGGACCATCACTTTTCCAGGACTTAACTGGCTCTACCAGAAAAATGCGTAGGAAAGTCGAGGGCCCCAAACTGAAGAATGTGTATCGCCTAGGGAACTGACATGAGAGCAGGTCACATTCACTGTCCCATACTAGTTTCCCAAAGGAAAGTAAATCATACTCCGATTCTGTTCAATACTTTTCTGATAAAAATGTATTTATATAGGTCACGCTAATGACCTTTGTGATTTAGTACAGGGTGCAGAGGTTAACATACACCAGAGTGAACTATCAAGGACTTAAGAATATTTAAGAACCATTGCTGTATGTTTTCCATGCGTCCTTGTTTCCATACTAATAATTACTATTCCTCTTCTTTTAATCCAATTTTTCCAAATTCCTTTGTGAATGCAGATAAAATAGAACAGGAGAAGAAACCAATATGCAACTCTTACAACAGCTAAGGCTTTGTATATTTATGCCTCCCACTCCCCCCAAAAAATATACAAATCTTTGATATAGACATGGGACTATATTCATATTAAATTCCCAATTCAACAATTCAGTGACCATTCATGCTCTCAATCTTATAAGCAAACAAATTTAAAAGAAAACTGATCAATATTAAAAATGCAAATATAACACTGTAATCATTGTTCACATTAGACTACTAGGACCAAAAACCATGAACACTCCTCCAGTTAAAATTTTACTTTTATCTTTCTCTTCTGTTCTCCTAAGTAAAGATTCAGAAACTATTTTTATACACAAAATTACATTTATACATCCAGAGCAACATAAAGATCAGCAACATAGTCTTGGTTACCCAAAACCTCAGAAAACAGAGTCTATACTTGAGAATAAACTGTCCTCTGCAATTAAGTGAAAACATTAGTGATCTAGTAGAACCTTAAATCTTACTTATTAAACCTGGTCTTACTAAATGAATACATTTTAATAGAGCACCTATACATTTTAGTGAGGTAGGAGATCTTAAGTAACTCATGAAAAATGTAACTAAATTATTTAGCCATATACTATTAGTAAAGAGCAGTCAATAACAAATGACTCTAAGAACGAAGTTATATAAATAAAGACAAAAGCAAGCAAACTAACAACTGGGGTTCTCATCAGAATGATACAACTAAAGGAGGACACCGACTTTGGACACAGGCAAATAGACCTGATTTTATCGTGTTCCCTAACACTGAAAAGCAACCTGTTCGGCTTCCCACAATATATTATGACACAGAAAGCAAAGAGACTTCTTAGGAATTTACACTTTGATCAGCAACTCAGAGGACACAAAATCCCACCTTCTTTCCTGCGTACACACAAAAGAAATCTAAGAAGTCCAGAAACCCCTTATGTTGCAAACAGATAGAAATGAGATTGAATACAATTGATTATGTGTTATGACTAAGTCTTAATCCTCACAATATCCCATATCACATTTCTTGTATGGTAGGAGTTAAAGAAATGCTCCATAAGCTTACTAAGCAAAACAATGAAATATCATTTGCAAGTGAAGTGAAATTATAAATGCTATTCAAATGCAAATTTAAAATAAGCAGTCACAGCACTGGAAATGAATAAAATTTTATCTGATTTAAGTGTAAAAACTAAGAATAAAGATTTATCTGAGAGAAAGCAACAGAGAGAAAGAAGCTGACTCCCTGCTGAGCGTGGAGCCCAACAAGGGGCTTGATCCCAGGAGCCTGAGATCATGACCTGAGCTGAAATCAAGTGCTGGACACTTAACCAAATGAGCCACCCAGGTGCCCCAAAACTGAGAATAGATTTAAAATATTTTAACTTTTTAACAGGTAAAAAAAAAAACACATGGTCATTATCTAAAATACTCATGAACTTATTTAAGCTAATTCAGAAAATTGTACTTAAAAGAATCTTCAGGTTTTAAAACAACCTAAAACCATATGAACCAATGTGAATTTTAATCAGATAGATTCTCAGTAATTTAATGGAATGCTCCAGAAATAGCCTTTGGTAACAGAATCTGCAACTGACAATATAGCTACTTTTCTTGTAGAAGTGACCAAATGTTTAAAGACAACTGGTTAAATCATATGAATGCTAAACATTTATCTAGCTTTAAAGATTGCAGCAATCACCGGCTCAAAACCAAACTTAAACTCTTAGTAACCAAAGGTCAAGGGCAAGCAGATTTGCAAAAGTAGCCAATGCCTGACCCAAAGGTGACCTGGAAGAAAAAAAGGAAGAGAAAACAGAAAATTTTAGCATTTTTCACACTGCGAATATCCAAGCAAAGTGACTGCTTTAAAAACTTTTGTTCAAGATAATCATATATTTATGTGGGTTAAAATTTTAAAAAACATTTGAGGAAAACCACAGTATTGGTAAGGTTCATCATTCTATAAAATGCAGAGCAGCATTTACAGATTAAATGCTTCCTCTTTTAAATAAATTGGACGGCAATTTAAGAAGGAAGACTAGGAGTTCCTTCCAACATTTTCAAAGTAATCAGTCTCATTAAAATTGCCAGAAGTACTATTCCATCTTAGTCTTTTAGTAGGTAGTTTGAATTAAGTAGGATAAAAGTTAAACAAGTCAAATAACAGGAGAAAGATAGCAAATATTTACCCAGGAAGCACAATACATAAACTTTACTTGGCCAAAATCACAGGAAGAAGAAAAAGAGCTAAAAAGGAGGAAGAAATTATTGGTGCGTTATTTTAAAAATCTATGTAACAAAGATCAGGATTAACAAAGGACGTAAGGTCCTGAACCTTTTACCATACCCTCCACCATCACCCTGACATTAGCAAAACAACATAAATGAGTAAGAAAAACATTAAGATTCCAGGAAACTAATGTACTTAGAGGTAGACCCTTATCCACAGGTCTCTTTCAAATGGAAAGCAAACCATCATATTTTGATTTTAATACTCTCTGGGAAACTGGAGCCTTAATCCCAAAGAGACAGCATCCTCAATTAAGATTCACAAATTCCACAACACAAGAAGACACAGATGACAGGTCTGGAGCCTATTGTAAGCAATCACTTCCTCACATACTTCCAATATTGGAACACAATGTGACACACAGGAGTTCAATAATAACAGTTAGCAAGTATTTATTAAGTTCCTACTAGTACTGAGAAATAGCATGGTGATTAAAAGAGACACAGTCCCATCCACATTAAGCACATGTCAAGTACCTAAAATTTAACATTTTATCTACTTAATTCTGTAAGATATCATCTTCCCAGTTTTCCAGAAAGGAAACCAGGGCCAAGAGAGGTTAACTACCTTACCCAAAAGTCAATAGGAAGTCAGTAAGTAGAAGACCTTAAATTCAAATCCAATACTATGACTCTTGCTTGCATCCTGTATCATTTGTTCTACAGTCAGTATATTCTATATGAGGATTGTACCACCCTCTAGGGGCATTTTTGGAAATTAGTGTTTCTGGTTGTCACAATCATTAGGAGACACTACACACATCAGGTATCAACCAAGAGTGTTAAAAGTCGTCCAATGCTCAATACAACAAAGAACGGTCCTGCATCCTCCACAGTTTTCAAATATCCTGCCAAGCATTTGTGTGAATGAAAAATTTGTTTATAATTACTTGAACCTAGACTCTAACTCCATTTTACATCAAAACACAGAGTGGTTTTCACCCACTTTTAAAAAATCCCAAGAGTTCCAGAAATTTAACTATCACTATACAGGAGAAAAAATATGAATCATTGAGAATTTGACCAAGAGGTGTTTACCATTTCAGAAAATCACATCACTCATGACTATTTCATTTGAGTGTTTGCACTGCCAATTTATCAAACATGGAGGCAGGCAGGACTTATAAATGTCCCAAAATAACATCTGTGGCAGGCAAAATGTCTTATCATATCTTCTAGTTACATTCTAGATATTAAAATATATATAAATTACTTTCCTCTTATTTCTCACTTAATCGGATTATGATATTATATTGATTTCTCCATAAGTTATCAGCTTAAAAAGGTACGTTAACTATGAATTTTACATCAAGATAGCAAAGAGCTTTAGAAATACCGGTCATAGAAAGGGGCATTAGATCTGATAGGGTTGAGAACCACTACACTGTATCATTGTGCCCCTAACTGAGACACAACTAGGCTATATCCTTGGGCTCATTATAACACAATTGGAACCATCCCAATTAAAAGAATCAATTCTACTCATGAAGATTTTTCATATGCTACCCTAGATGGCAAGATGGTTCCTTATATTGAACTAAAGTTCCTTATTCTAGAATTCAAATTTGTTTATCCTGTCTCAAGATGAGATCCATGCAGGACAGGAATAGCTAAACTAAAGGAACTATACAGAGGCTATATTTTATCACTGGAGTAGGTCAATATCTCTCTTATTTACTTATTTATTTACTGTTCAATGAATGTTTGTTCACAGAATGGTAACTGATTCCAAAGCATTCTTATTTAACATCAGTATGTTCATGAACTGAATAATCCAATACACCTGTTTTATAAATGTCTTCTCACAATTTTCTGATTGAGTACATAGACCCAAATATTACTCCTATCCAATATGAAAATTCACAAAAAAGAAGCCTTAATTTGCAAAGGTAGTAAATTAGAGCAGTCATACAATGGCAAGAGCTTAATATCTGAGTTTGAAAACTAGAGTCAAGGTTTAAAATGTTAATTGTGAATTAAAGTTTTCCAAGGGTCCTCTAATTTTCCTAACACAAAATATAATAGTTGTTTAAAAATATATATATGTCTAAAGGAAACAAGTATCCTTTACTGGTTTATGTATTTTACAGAACCTTGGTACATACACTTAGATTATGACAAAACTTTTTAAATTTTTATTTATTTATTTATTTTTAAGAAACAGAGAGTAGGGGGGGTGGGGCAGAGGGAGAAAGAGAATCTTAAGTAGGCTCCACACCCAGCCCGGAGCTCAATGCGGGGCTAGATCTCACAACCCTGAGTTCACGACCTGAGCTGAAATCAAGAATCAGGGGCTTAATCGACTGAGCCACCCAGGTACCCCAAAACTTTTTTAAAAGAAGGAGTTGGACAATTTTTGACCCATTGCAAATTCTTGTTTTACAGAAGCCTTCCAATACCTCTCACTTCACAGATAAGACTAAGGTGCCACTGATTATATAATGCTTTAGTGGTTCAGCTTCTCTAGACCTTTTTCTAAAGTTCAGGTCAAAGGCTTCTCACTAAATGACTGTGCAAGATACACTGTGTTGTACTGCCACATCTGGGATCATGATCAAAAAGTCTTGCTTATAAATATGGCAAGCAATACAGATGGAGCCATTTCCACTTTTAGCCACAGAAGATGACCTTCAAAGTTCATTCTATGCCACCAGTGAAGTAGCTCCCAGGCCATGTACCATTTCCTGTTGCCTCCATGCAGTTGCTTTTTGGTTACATCATTGCCCCTACATTTTATTATATCTAAGATATTAGTAATTCTCTGACGAAGCATAAAAGAAAAGTTTTTTTTTTTTAAAGATTTTATTTATTTATTTGACAGAGACAGAGATAGCGAGAGCAGGAACACAAGCAGCGGGAGTGGGAGAGGGAGAGCAGGCCTCCCGTGGAGCAGGGAGCCCAATGTGGGGCTTGATCCCAGGACCCGGGGATCATGACCTGAGCCGAAGGCAGACGCCCAACGACTGAGCCACCCAGGCGCCCCATAATAGAAAAGTCTTGCATAAAAAACTGATACAAAAAAGCTGCTGGTGTAATGGGAAATAAGAAATAAGGCCACCAAGCAAAAAGAGAGTTTGTTTGACTTAAGATGTATATTGGGCAGAGACACAAAAATCTTTGGGAATTTGAACCATAAACTAATATTTATGTAGATGTGCAGTCTGAATCCACACTACAAGTGAAGTCCAAAAAATTCTCAAGCAGACAACTTAACTTATGGTCAGCCCAAGTTGTAGTGCCACCAGATTAGCAGCAGAAGCAAAGAGATATCTTCTCTAGAAGAACTTGACCTCAACTCAGGCTGGTAGCAATTGTTAGAAATCATGGATTATACCAGGACTCCTCTAAATTTAAAAGATCTTAAAATACAGAAAATTGTAAAACTAATAACCAATGAAATAGTACATAAGGGCTTTCAGAATTAACAAAAACAAATGAAATTATAGTTAGGGAATAGAAAAAAAGGGACTCAGTATCTCAACATTAGAGGGCTTTCAAAAAAGGAAAATAAAAAACCAAAGTTCTAGCTAGGAAATTACAGTTTCTTGTGCATAAACTGGAAGCACCTCTTTCTTAAGGAGTAAAGTAAGATGGAAAAGTTTCAAAACCTTTCTTTGCCTTTATATGTGTCATTTCCTGTAAAATTATATAACTGCACAAGCTATAAAGCTCAAGGATAGTAATTTCTAACAGTTTTTAAAAGTCAAACTGAAAAGTCAACTTTTTTTGAAAAGTTAACATTTTAAAAATACAGCTAAAAAGGAAATTAAAGCTTAATCCCATTATCTCTAAGTCAAATATGCAAACCTATACATATATGAAAAAACATAGAATACATATATGAAACACTGAATTATTGTTGCTCTTTATCAAAAGATTAAAGATGACAGGTGAATTTTTGTGTGCCCTTTAATGTTAACCAGATTCAGATTCACAATTTTATCAGTACTGAACCCATTATTACCTCTTTGACAGATCCATAAGAGGGTGTTCTTTTACTCATGTACTAATACTTGTTTAATTGAGTTAATTAATCACAGCCTAGCCAAAATATCTCAAACAGACCTCACACAGCATTCAAAGTGTAGCTTGAAATCTAACCCTCCCTCCCTTTTCTTTAAACTGGCTCAGGGGATGAAGTCAATAAATTGTCAATTAATAACATACTTGCTTTGATGATTCTTCAGTAATTTACTGTCATCCCACTTCAT
Organism: Eumetopias jubatus; assembly: GCF_037043125.1. Taxonomy (NCBI): domain Eukaryota; kingdom Metazoa; phylum Chordata; class Mammalia; order Carnivora; family Otariidae; genus Eumetopias; species Eumetopias jubatus. The sequence goes on from NW_028274810.1 coordinate 145,030,524, forward strand.
AAATTTTTTAGTAAAAGTTCCGGGATTTCAAGTAAGATACCTCTTCCATGGGAAAACTCAGTTTAAGAGTTTTCTGCTGCCAATAAACCAATAAGACAAACTGGCTGATAATCCTCCCACACAATACCGTGTAGGTATAAGCACTCAACCAGTGAAAGTTTAATTTGTTCCGCCAATGGCACAGAAAACCACTCAAATTTATTCACTAAATAGATCTGAACATTAGTCTCTTACTTTTAGTTAAGGCCTAGGTTAAACTAGGTTATTCATAGACAAAAACAGTCTTGAACCTAGTAGTGTCAGTACAATAAACATAACTATCCCATCCGCTACCAGAGCTAAGGTGCTCCACTATTTATATGGTAAATATATCATATATATCATATATATCAAATATATCTATCAACTTCTAACAAGAATTCACTGCTACCCAAGGCCAGCCTCCCCTAAACCTAACATTCTCTTCCCACTGAAGTCAGATACCCCTAAACAATAATGAAGACATATAATCCCTACCACATTAGCCTTTCTTGCACTCTAGACATCACCTTTACCTCCTGTCCACGAAGCCCTGACCTCTGTACTCAGATTCTTAGCCTTTACCCACTCCCAGGGCAAACTCCCTAACGTACTTATCCTGCCCATCCAGCCTCTTAACCTGTAATGCCAATCCCTGACTTCATGTCCTCCTCCAAGGACTAGACTTCTAACCAATTTGCCAAATGCCCTTAAATCAGCTCAGTGAACCCTCTTCACATTTATTACAATGAATATGCCACATATGGAGGGAAACTTTTATATATCTAGTCATCTGATAAAATCAACAAATATGTATTACTAAAATAAAAAATTAAGAATTAAACAGAGTGGTGCTCTAAGTAGGCTAAATGAGAGACACTTTAAGTAGGCTCTACACCCCTCATGGGGCTCGAACTCATGACCCTGAGATCAAGTCGCATGTTCTACTGAGCCTGCCAGGTGCCCCGAGAGACACTTTTGACAGTGACTAGTACTCATGAGAACAGACAAGAACAAATTGTTGTTGTCAAAGTGCTAAGTAAATAATAGGAGGAAATGCACAGAATGACTGTCAATTGGGCAAAAGCTTGGGTTTCAGTCCATTTCCTTATTTTTGCCTCTTGAGAATTTCTAACTATTAGAAATTAATTCTCATTATCTCCCATTAAAGACAAATTTACCATGTGACCATTACCAAAGATGTTACTCTCATTCAAAACCATTTTGTAACTGAACAAACTTTTATTGAACATCAACTATACACCTAAACCTATATATTAAACACTAAGAGATAAATAAGAAGGGGACCTGGCTGGCTCAATCTGCATGCGACTCTTGATCTTGGGGTCTTGGGTTCAAGCCCCACGTTGGGTGTAGAGCCTACTTTACAAAAAAAAAAAAAAAAGATAAATAAGAAAGAGTCCCTGTATTTAGGCTGCTCATAATTTAGTGGAAGACAATGACAAAAAATAGTCATAATTTTTGATAAGTGCTTTAATAAAATACTCAGAAGAGGTTATAGAATGCAGAGAATAAGCAAACATGAGGGGCACCTAACTTGCCTTAGGAAAGAAATTTGCAAATTAATTTTCAATGGAAGTCATGCTTCAGTTGAACAGAGTGGGGAAGAGAAAAGCAGGGAGAGCTTCCTATGCACTGAATTATATACACAAATGAAAATGGCATTTTATGGAACTGAAAATGGTTCCACACAGTGGGAGAACAGTGTGCATATGAAAACGTATTATACAATATTAGAGTTGTAGATACTGCTAAGAAGTCTGAACTTTATCCAGAAAGCAGTGAGGGAGTCATTAAATAATATTTCAAAAGGAAGTGAAAGGATCAGATTTGTCTTACAGGAAAGTTTTATAGAGAAGCCTTAGGATTTAGTGACTACACAAACAGGAAAGATGGGAAATGAAGGAAGGGAAAAATTTAGGGCAATCCCTAGGTTTCTGATTGGACTGATAATACCACCACTCATGGATACAGAAGAATACAGGTCAAAGTGCAAGCCTGAAGTAAAATGGGAGAAATGAAGTTAGAAGTGCTGAGTCTAAGGTGCCTGTGAATTATCCAAGAGAAATTTTTTCAGAGATAACCAAAGATTCTGCTGCTCAAGGAAAATGTTGGCGTTATGAATGTTAGGGGATAGTATAAATTTAACATTTTATCTTTACAAAACTGATTGGAACAATCCAATGCTGGACACACAATATCAACTCCTTTTAGCCACTGGAATCAATGCTTTATTCTATGAAAAAAAAAATGGTTTTCTTTTAAAGCAATTATATTTGCCAAAAGAAAATATGAACTTCATTAAAATTCTCCTTCTTTCCTTCTACGTGAATATCCTCTCGTAGCAAAGTGATAGATAAACCAGGAAATAAAGACTACTTTTTTCGGTTGAGTTCCAGTCACATACTTTTGTCATTACAATGATAACTACTAATATCTGAATGTGCCAAATCTTATTCTAAATGCTTTATGTACATGAGTTCACTTAATCTTCATGATAAGCTTATGACACAGATACTGTTATTATTCCTATCTTACCAATGAGAAAACAAAGTTACTGAAGAGTCAAGAAACTTGCCCGTGATCATAGAGATAGGACATAGTGGAGCCAGGAATCCATCTGATTTCAAAGCCCATGCTTTTAACCACTATACTATGCCATCTGTCATAAATGATATTGCTCTAATAAATTAGGATTATGCAAACATCAAAATTTACTCAGAAGCTATGGAGAACTACAGATAGAAACAAATTAGGAGATAAGAATGGATAAGCAGATCTCCCTAGTGAGAAATCTTTACTGTATCTTTACTTAATGAGAATCTTTCAGGCACTGAGCCACACTCAGCACTAAATAATCACACAAAAGAAACAAGCACTCTCAAGCTGCATTGTGTGAGAGGCTATACACAGGATTTCTGTAGCTGCTTCAAAATCTTATTACTACTAGAATTTCACTTTTGGATTCACTGATCCCAGAATGCAAGAGGTTTCAAAATATTTAAAACATTCTTCATTCTTAATGACACCTCAATTCCTTTAATGGTGGTATCACTATAGAGAAAATACAGCCAGTGATGAAGTTAAAGCGCAGTATGAATTACAAGGAAATCTGAACTGTATGGGAAATGTGTGCCCATTGTCCCTAGCACTAATTTCGCAAAATAATCATGCTTTCTCTATCTCTTCTCTCTCTCAACTGCTTTTAAATGACAAATTAAGACCTTTTCATCATGTTATTCAGAGGGCCTAATTTTTACTGTATTCAGCATCAAAATACTGAAATGCTAATCTGAAGCACTAGGAATTACTAAAAGTAACTAGGCATTATCCTAGTAATCTGGCTGGAGAGTATGGGGCAATGGCTAGGTTAAGTATACTAATGGGCAGAAAATTCATTCTCATCAAACCCCTGAATGATGTCTTGATAGCAGTCTTGGTGCAGAAAATCTGGATTCTTAGACTGAGGTCCCTCCGAGACAGCTGAAGTAAGGTGCTACAGAGAGACAGAACTATAGTTCTGCTTGATACTATGAGTAGTAATTTAGTAGATGGGAAAACATAATCAGTTAAATTGAGAAGTCATAAGAAAGAATACATCTATACCTTAAACATTTTAAACATAAAACATAAATATACACTCTTCGCACTAATCTTTAGATGCAGATAAAGCCAAGAACTTCAAATTCAAGTTCTGCCTTATCTTACATAAACACCTTTAATGGATCATGTAACAATTACAAAAAATAAAGTTCCTGTTCCACAAGGGAGTTATTGTGGTAAAATGGGATAGCACCCTTAAAATGGTGCCTGACACTAATGAGCACCCAATAAAAGCATTAAATATTTCAATTATATGCACAGAAATTCATTTATAAAAATGATATCTATATTAATATATCTGATCTTTTTAATAACCTTATGAAGTAGGCTAGTATTTATTAATATTCCCATTTCCCAGTTAAGAATACTCGAGGTACACAGCACACACTGACAAACACCCAATAAATGATAGAGCTGAGGTTCGAACCCAGGACTAGAGGAATGCAGGCAATTGCCTTGAACAGGTTAAGTGAAGAAAAAGGAGAACTAGTAAGGAAATACAGAAAAAGCCATCATATCTGCAAGTCAACTCCCTTTCCATAACACCTAGGCTGGAAAAAACAAAGCATTTAGGATCTGGAAACCTGTACTCGTACTCAAACATCTACTAGAGTTGGTCACAAACTGATTTGTGGGTACAGCAACAACTTTAAGTTACTACTTACTGTGTTGAATAAAGTCTAAGCAGATTTCAAAGAACCAAAAAAAAAAAAAAAAGAGCCATTTGTTTGGGATACAGAAGACACCCAACATAACAATGTTACCATGTTGCAGTCACATACTGTTACAGTATTTACAACCAAACTCTACTGAGATTTTTAACTGACAAAATTATCTCTCAAAAGTTGACATAAAATTAATTAGAATGAGTGACCTGTCGTTTACCAAAAAGCAGATTAACAGCCCATGTGCTACTCACTGAGGAATAACCAGAGACAAAGGAGCTAGGTAGTATTTTGGAACTGGAGTTAAGAGAGAGATTAGCAAACAAGAACACATGAACTGATGGAATCCTGCATAATTGTGTTCACCCTTGGCTTTACACAAACACACACACACACACACACACAATTTGCTTAGAGATCTAAAATAAGACGGTTGTAGGGAAGGATATCAAAGGATAGGACTCAAAAGAAGGAGATTTAAAGATTTATAAACACAAGTCTGATCTTGTAAATAAAACTCTTCTTTGTGGCCCATGCTCCTTTTCTAGATCAGCAGGTTATAATTACACAACCACGTATCAAAACAGCAAAGCAAACTACTTAGCTCATGTTAATTCCGAATTTTTTTTAATGTAAGGACAGACTAAGAATCTACAAATTTAGCAGAATAAAAAACTAAAAACATAAATTCACATTAAATATGGAATCATTCTGTTGATGAAAATAAAAAAACACTAGTAATAAAAAAAAAAAAACTTGCCAAAACTGCATTAAGTACTTCACATACATAAGTTTTTGTAAGGTTTAGGTAAAATTAAGTAGTAGGTGCTAGCTCTTTATATTCACTACCTTTAATCTTCAAAACAAACCCTACAAGGGAGTGGATTTGTTTTACAAATTTGACATGGGAAAATGGACCTCAGAGAGATTTAAGTATATTTTCCAAGTCACAGTAACAGTAAAAGCAAATACATATTTGAAAACAAGTTTGCCTGATTCTGAAGTCCAATCTCTTTCTCCTAAATGATGCTGCAAATGAAACTGAAGAAATGATTTGCAAAATAATTCTGAGTAGACATAACTATTAAAACCTTCTAGAAAAAAATAAATTTACATGTCAGCGACTGAGCTATTTGCATGACCTCTCAGAAATTAAAAAATAGAGAGAGAATGTTACTGTTAATAATGTATTAAGACAAAGACAAGACTCATCTGAATTCTCTGCAAAGTTAACCATTTGCATTTTAAAATGTGTAGTTATACTTGCTTAGCACTAATTATTTGAAAAGTAAACTTAAATCGTTCTCAAGTGCAAAATACACCAAAATATGCTTTTAATAATTTACTTTGTTAGACAAGTTCACAAAGATGAATGTTAACAAAATTATTCCTATCATTTTTTTTACATTAGTACAAAATTAGAAAAATTCAAATACCCACCAATCATTCTACCAAGAAGAAATCAATTATATATGTAGGCACACAACAGAATGCTACAATGTCATGTAAAACTAGGATGAAAAGCTGTATTTATTATCATAGAAAGATGGCTTTTAAAACATGGGAGAGTGAAAAAGCAGGTACAGAAGAGAATATATGGTATGAAAATTATTCATGCAGGCTTGTGTATTTATACATGTAATCATATAAAAAGCATCTGAAAGCATGTGTGTCAAAATACCAACACTAGGGCGCCTGGGTGGCTCAGTTGGTTGAGTGACTGCCTTCGGCTCAGGTCATGATCCCGGAGTCCCGGGATCGAGTCCGCATCGGGCTCCCTGCCCAGCAGGGAGTCTGCTTCTCCCTCTGACCCTCCCCCCTCTCATGTGCTCTCTCTCTCTCATTCTCTTGCTCTCTCTCAAATAAATAAATAAAATCTTTAAAAAAAATATCAACACTAGTTAATCTTTAGGTCATAGTATTTCAGATGATGGCTAATAATTCTATACATTTTTCTGTTGTGTTTGAATTTTTGCATTAAGTATTGTAATAAAAGAGCATTTTCATTTTGAGAAAAAGAATGAATTAGCACATGATTTTACATAATATTCAACATGAACATGTGAGTAATGATATCTGTTATATAAACCCTTAGAAACATAATCAATCCATACAATTATTTCAAAAAACCCATTTGTTAGTTTTATAACAACAAAAATAGCTACACAAGTTTTCAAATTTTACCCAAAATAAAGTTACAAACACAATTACAAGTTTATTAAAAATGTATGGGTACCTTTCAGCCGGAACCGCCACCTTCCAGTAATTTGCCAAAATGACCAACACAAAGGGAAAGAGGAGAGGTACCCGCTATATGTTCTCTAGACCTTTTAGAAAACATGGAGTTGTTCCTTTGGCCACATACATGCAAATCTATAAGAAAGGTGATATTGTGGACATCAAGGGAATGGGCACTGTTCAAAAAGGAATGCCCCACAAATGTTACCATGGCAAAACTGGAAGAGTCTACAATGTTACTCAGCATGCTGTTGGCATTGTTGTAAACAAACAAGTTAAGGGCAAGATTCTTGCCAAGAGAATTAATGTATGCATTGAGCATATTAAACACTCAAAGAGCCGAGACAGCTTCCTGAAGCATGTGAAGGAAAATGATCAGAAAAAGAAGGAAGCCAAAGAGAAAGGTACTTGGGTTCAACTGAAGCGCCAGCCTGCCCCACCCAGAGAAGCACACTTTGTGAGAACTAATGGAAAGGAGCCTGAAATGCTGGAACCCTTCCCTATGAATTCATGGCATGATAAATGTAAAGAAAATAAAAGACCTCAAGACTGTAAAAATGTTTCTCTTAATTGAAAAAAAAAATGTATGGGTACTAGAACAACTTATGCTTTTCCTATCTTTGACTTGGTCTGGCAAAAGAAATGCTACGTACAGATGTAATACCTGAAAACATAATTAAAAGAGTCACAAAGAAGCCAAGTGACTCAATTCTAAACTCATCTTTAGTGTTAACACTTATTTACTTATATACATATTTTGCTGCTTTTATTTTGACATGATTTATGACCACTCAGATTGATTCTTTCAAATTCAGAACAGGACCCTTCTGACCATAAAAAACTAATATTTAACCTTTTTTATAACACATTTCAAAAATATACTTCTCTCATTACCTCTTTTCCAACTATATTGTTCAGAAGCATATCCTTAACCTGTACATAAAGTTATTACATAAGTAAATAACTATCATATGTATTAACCTATTACTTTCTGATAGATCTCCCTCTTTTCTACTGCTTAGTTATTATTTCTGCAAAATCTTCCCAGTATGGCACCAGCATAACGCCTCTAACTATATGAACATCAACTGTCTGTCAATGAGGATATTTTACACTTTTTAATCATGACAAATATTTGAACACATCAACTTAAATATACAAACTAGTCAACCATGGTATCTTCAATATTGTCATAACCATCAACTTAGCCACATGGTGCTTTTCTCATTTTTACATCTATGTGTTGGATACTGTCATAACATATCAATTTTGTTAGAAAGATTTTACTGTCATCTGCCTAAAAAAACACTGTAATAAATAACAATAATAAGCAAATTCCCTTGGTTTGTAACATGAATGGTGACCTCTTTAAAGGAGTATCTTTATACAATGGTCAACACAAAGATATTCAGTGCCTGGTACTGCAATCATTTAATACATTAAGAAACATTCAATGTGAGATCAAGTGATTTACACAAAGAATGGGTTCCATGGTTAGAAGTAGAATTCACGAGTAACGGCCTCCGCGTTACAGATACATTTCTTCATATAACATGAATGTCTCTTAGCTATGCTCTATCACTCCATGATATTTTCTAAAAATCCTCCTTAGACTTGGCACCAAAACAGTAGTGAAAAGAAGATAAACAAAAAGCACAAATAATTATTAACAGTTTTGTTTCTAAATAATTGTGATTAAAAATAACCCAGACTGTATTTAAGGAAATGTAAAAATTTTGCACACAAATGGATATAATATATAAAATTTACCCAGAAAAGCAAATATGTGAAGTATATCTTGTTACTCTTAAACACAAACACATTTTAGACTTCATTTAAAGTAAATAAGCTAACCTCTATTAATATATTTAAATTATTCTACATTTTTAGGGATCTGAGTACATATGACAAACATATAAGTATAATCATCGAGGTCTATGTGTTTAATTGTTATAAATTTTAAATGTACAATATGTAAATATGATCGTTTAAGCTACAAACTTCAGAGGCTTACATCAGAGGCTACAGTCATTAAAAGTAATGGATAAAGCTGGTCAGTAATTAAATTGATCACATCTCCCTGAAGGCCAAAAACCTAATGGATGACAACAGAGCTCAACATTTTCCAGCTGCTGAGGGGTAGAGGGTTTCAACATTTGGATGTATGTAGGCATCTTATTTTCCCAGGATTTCAAAGTTCACATGCAGGCTGCTGTTCAGCTATAATAAATGAGTAATTCAAGTAGGGCATGACTGCTTCTTGTACTAACTTGATAAAGATGTTTCACTCCAAATGCATCAACAGTTGTGTTAAGTCATCCTTTTCACAGGCTGACTGAGACCTACTTACGCTATGCTTTGTTAACAATGAATCCAATAAAAGGTGGGGGGCTTATTAACTTCTGCATTTGTTTTTCTAAGGCTAAAAATCAAGTTCTACTTAATAATTAACTCCCAGCTAAACCACATAAAAACTAAATACAATCTAATGGTCCCAATACTTATTTTAACTTTAAAAATTTGTCTTAGAAAACAAAAGCAGTAATAACAAATATCCTAAATACTTTATATTTTATAATCACGTTATAAAATAAAAAAATTTTAAATACATTTTTTTGATTATAGTTATCTGAATATACTGAAATACTTTAGAAAGAAAATTACTTCACCATAAATATGTACTAAACACTTTTTGAACAATTACACATTTTATACTTCTACAAAAATATGGCCTTGAACTAATAATTACCAAACATCTAAAACTAAGCAGTATAGGACAATTAAAAGTACTTGTAATGCTTAACCAATAAATTTTCATCTTATATGCAGTCTTCTATCATTCCAACTTAAATATCAAACCCTCTTTGAAAAACCTTTGTAGTATCATTAAATCCTCCCTTCCTGATTCAAATTAACCTTTCTCCTCTATTTTCAGATAGTATATTTCTCCCAACCAATTGCAGCATTTGGCAAGCTTGTTCTTAGAATTAGCTGTATGTGTATACAACTTAATGGGGCTCTGTACTGAATATCTTTTTCATCAGCTGCTAGCAGTGTTGTGCACGCAGCTAGCATCCAATAAATAAAATTAAATAGAATTCAATAAACTGAATAATCAATGATTGGGGTCTGAATTTCTCCATAGTCTTTGCTCTTTGGTGTGATGGTTAAGAGTATGAGTTCTAAAGTCAAACTGCTTGGGCTTGAGTTAAAATGCTTGGAATAATTCCTGCCACACAGGAAGAACTAGAAAAATATTAGTATTATACCAATTGCCTCTATCACCTTAACAAAACTTGCTTCCTGTTCCTTTGTTCCTCATCTCAGTGAAAGGGGCCGTACTGTGTACCCAGTTCTCCAAATTAGAACCCTGGATGTTTACCTACTGTGCCCTTTCCCTTAGCCATCATCTTCAATTAACCATCTTACTAATTTCAACACATTACAATCCCAAAAATGTGTGTAACTCTCTTCATTGACATTATCCTTTCCTTCATTGCAACATTCTCCTACCTGGTCTCCCTGCCTCCTGTCTTTTACCCTCAACCACCCTGCTCCCTAAATTGGTTTGTAAAGTATAAATATAATAAAAATATAACTGCTCCCTTTAGCACTCAGTCCAAAACCTTTAAAATGGCTTTCAAGGCCTTTCATAGCCCACAGAGATTGCTGATCTCATCAGGCATTAACCCTTATCATGCTCCAGTTCCATTCTAAGCTGTCATTCCAGGGAACTTAGTTGCAGGTTCCTGAAACCTGACCCATTGTTTCTCCTCTAGCTCCTAATTAGGCTCTTATCTTAGGAAACTTCTCAAGTCCCGAGTCTGAGTAAAAGCTTCTCTTCAATGTGAATTCACACTACCTTGTTTTATAACGATGTTTTAACTACCTTTTAGTTATATGCTTTACCTATATATCTCCTCAATGAACTGTAAGCTCATTAATAAGTAAAAAAGGTCTTTTTCATCTTTATATCCTAAGCTTCTAGTACAAAGTAAATATGTGCTGAATGAATGAAGATAACCACCTGGTTACCTGAAAAGAGTCCTTTAAATGTGGGGTGGCTGGGTGATGGACACTGGGGAGGGTATGTGCTATGGTGAGCGCTGTGAATTGTGTAAGACTGTTGAATCACAGACCTTACCTCTGAAACAAATAATACATTATATGAGAAGAAGAAAGAAGAAGAAAGAAGAAGAAGAAGAAAGAAGAAGAAAGAAGAAAGAAGAAGAAGAAGAAGAGGAGGAAAGAAAGAAAGAAAGGAAGGAAGGAAGGAAGGAAGGAAGGAAGGAAGAAAGAGAAAGAAAGAAAGAAAGAAAGAAAGAAAAAGAAGAAAGAAAGGAAGAAGAAGAAAGAAAGGAAGAAAGAAGGAAGAAGAAGAAAGAAAGAAGAAGGAAGAAAGAAGGAAGAAGGAAGAAAGAAGGGAGGAGGAGGAGGAGGAGGAGGAGAAGGAGAAGGAGAAGAAGATAGCAGGAAGGGAAAAATGAAGGGGCGGAAATCGGAGAGGGAGAGGAACCAGGAGAGACTATGGACTCTGAGAAACAAACTGAGGCTTCTAGAGGCGAGGGGGGGTGGGGGGATGGGTTAGCCTGGTGATGGGTATAAAAGAGGGCACGTTCTGCATGGAGCACTGGGTGTTATATGCAAACAATGAATCATGGAACACCACATCAAAAACTAATGATGTAATGTATGGTGATTAATGATGTAATGTATGGTGATTAACGTAATAAATTTTTTTAAATGTCATTAAATGAGTATACATAATAAAAAGAACATCAGACAAGAGAGTCAGTCAGTCCTCTTCCATTCACTGCCTGCTCAACTCTGAGGACATCTGACCACCTGAAAAATGTTTGCTTTATTCTTTTCTTCTAGACTAGGAATGATCTTGAAAGTCTCTCTCCCTTAAAATTTATGTAGTCTATACAAGATTAATAATTAAAACAAAATCTTATTTTAAGGTTAACTGGCAATTAATTTAACAATATTAAATTGATTTAAGAAAAACAAAATAAAAAAAGCAAAAAAACCTCTTACCCAGTAACTGCTAGTTTAATGTTGCCTATTTTTCCTTCCCTCTCCATTCAGTGGCTGCCCATCACTTCCTTTCTTCCCCCAAAGATTATTCACTAAGCTCTGCCTGCCTTTCATCAACTATAACTCATTATTTCAGAAAATTTCATGCTCATATATAGGAGTATCTTTAAATTCTTGACTTTCTTTTTCCTGCTCCTCTGTTACTTCCTATCCAGTCACTCCAAGAAAATGTTCTTTTTCTACTGGAGTCCAGAATTAACCCCAATCATAGCTAATAATCATAAGTAATACATGAGTGAAGGGAAAAAAAAAGAATACTACAGTTAACCCCTGAACACAGGTTTAAACTGTGCAAGTCCACTTACATGCAAATTTTTTTCAATAAACACAATACAGTCTGTAAATGTATTTTCCTTATGATCCTCTTAATAACATTGTCTTTTTCTAGGCTACTTTATTGTAAGAACACAGTATATAATGTAGAGGCCACTTCTGGGCAACAGGCTTAAACAATGGATTATAGAGCAAGGCAAAAGGGCCCAGAGTGACTCCAACCCCCTGGCTGAATACAGACAGGCCCATCAAGTGACCCACCTCAAAATATCCACAGGCCCTAACTAACCAATGGGCTACTTACAACTGGGCACAGTTACCAAAAAAAAAAAAAAAAAAAAAAAAAGGTGGCGGGTGGGGGGGATTCCATACATACCCATAGGTCTATGTATCTTAAATACGTATCTTAAATACAGCCCCCATCTACTGCATCCTGGCAAACAGTCTTTCCTCTGCTGTCCTGCCCACCAATCCCTTGAGGTGTATTCAATAAACTATCTCCTATGTTCTGCCCCCGGTGAGTTCTTTCACCATCTGTGCTGCTACCCAATCAGGCTGCCCCACACTTGGGAGCCCCCATCCCATCAGGAGAGATACCACATTATGATACATATAACATACAAAATATGTGTTAATCAACTCTTTATGTTGTCAGTCAGGCCTGGTGAACCACAGACTATTAGTAGTTAAGTTTTGGGGGAGCCAAGTGATATGTGGATTTTTTTATTATGTGATTATTTTATTAATCAGTGCCCTGAAACCCTGTGTTGTTCAATAGTCAGCTACGAAATCAGAGTAAAACTTAGAAATCAGACTAAAAACCACAAAAAGCAGCACTGCTATCAACCTCTAATGTCCATGAAATGCCAATAAATATCTTTAAATGTCTCTCTAAAAGCATCTTTTTACTATTCCATTCTCCTAAGTATACTTTTACCTTAAATACAATGACTTCAGATACTAAGGTTACTTCTTTATTCTTCCAATAAAGTACTATTTCTAACTCTTTCTAGTTTTCATTAAAAATTTAGAGTATCTCAACTTCATTGTTGAGTTTAACAAAAAATTTTTGAGTTGAGCTTGATTTTAACTATGACAATTCTTTGTTCCTATGTAAAAAATGCATTCAAATATTTTAAAGAGCTAATTTTCAAGTGAATACTTATAGTCACTGAAGGTTTTGTACTATCCTAGAGAGTTGACTAATGATAAAATAAAATTTCAACTATAAAGAAAAAAATATTTTAATCATAAATAGAAAACAAATTATAGAAAAAAATAAAGTGATTTTAAACATTTTACTCACTGGACTAAAATTGTTTAAGGAGAAATGCAAATTATGCTGCCTTGAAATCTGGTATTTTTTTCAGATATACACTAAGACTCCCAAAACCTCTTTAAAAACTAAACTGTACACTGTGTCTTTCAGGGCACATATGGGCTTTCAAATTGAAATTTTATTTAAATATTAAAGGTTATATAAGAATTAATGTGCAAGAACGCCTACTTGTAAGCAAAATAATCATAATAATCCATGAACAACTTAGTTGTAAATAAGTATTTTGGAAAAGAAATATTTAAAAAATTTATGTTTGCAGAAAATATCAAATACTACAGGAGAGTATAAATATGAATGAGAAATAACTCATAACCCCATCAAGCACTGACAGTCACAAAATTTTGTAATTTTTCTATGAACATAATACATGAATATATGTAAACATATATTCGTATTCATTAAGTTGAGAAAATTTTTTAAACTACATATAAAACTTGATCATATGTAGGTTTATATTTTTATTTTCTACATAAGCTTTTAATGTGAATATTTTTTAATTTTTATTGTTATGTTAATCACCATACATTACATCATTAGTTTTTGATGTAGTGTTCCATGATTCATTGTTTGTGTATAATAGGAATATTTTCTGACAATATATTTTTTCTATTGGCTGATATAAAAGATGTCCTTCTATGGATATACTCTATTTTATAATTTGCCTATTATTAGACCACAAAGATAACTTATGATTATTATAAATACGCTGACATGAATACCTTTATGTCTTAAATACAAGTCTTTAAATGCACCTTGGATTACTCCCTTAGGATACAGTCTGAAAATGGGTTATAAAAGATGACCACTCTTAAGATCCTTTTTAAATTGATTTCTGGAGAGTTTGGACCAATTCACAGTCCTATCAGACCTTTATGAAAGTGCTCATCTCAGAAATTTCTCAGCTTTCAGTTTTACAATTTATTAAATATCATTTTCACAGTTTAAAGTGTTCCCTATTACTGTTTTAATATCCATTTCTTTCACTAGTTATCAGTTTTTTGAACTTTTTCATGTGTTTTTGATCATTTGTTTCTTACTTTAGTCTCCGTTGGACATTTTGCTGTGATGGATTTCTATTTTTGTTTTTGTTATTCATCTGTGAGTTCTGCAGAACTTTGTCTAGTATATTCTTGCATATACTTTCATATTATTTCAGCAGAAAAAATCAGATAAGACATAATTTTTACATTTGAAGAAGTCCTCTTCTAGTTTAGCTAACATGACATAAAAGATTTAATCCTCAGGGCACCTGGGTGGCTAGTTGGTTAAGCGTCTGACTTCAGCTCAGGTCATGGTCCCAGGGTCCTGGGATCAAGTCCCTCATCGGGCTCCCTGCTTGGTGGAGAGTCTGCTTCTCCCTCCCTCTGCCTCCTCCCCTGCTTGTGCACGCGCTCTTTCTCTCTCTCTCTCTCTCTCGCTCACTCTCCCTCTCAAATAAATAAAATCTTTTAAAAAAAAGATTTAATTCTCCTAAGAAAAAATACAATATAACAATTATAAACAAAAATAAAAATGTTTAATCAAGAGAATATTACCTCTGTGAGGTTAGGAAACTCCCCTTTCTTGTACACACACACACATATCCTCCCCTCCTCTTTCTCTCTAATGCCTATAGCAGTACTTGACATAGAGTACATATTCAAATATTTGTTGTACGAATCCTTTCCATGGGAAAGCTTTTTAATACATTAGACACACTGTGTATTTAAAAATCAGGTTAGAACATTTTATTTATTTAATTAACCCAAAACAAAAACAAAACACCTTTTTTTCTGGTAAGTTGTAGGTACTGAAAAAGCACCTGGTTGAAGAGAACTTAATATGACAAGGTTTCAAAAGTTAACTCAAGTTACAGTCTACAGAATTAGCCCACAATTATTCAACAATCAATACCTCCTTTGAACATGAGGAAACTGTTACTTCGTCACTGCCCTCTGCCGGTGGCATTATTTCCCTTTAATTTTCCCTCCATGTACTGAATCTTTGCCTCACAAAATTACTTCTGACCTGCCTCTATATTTAAACAATCCACAGCTAAAAATAGCCTAGCCATCTGGAATTTAGTATGGCTTGTAGGAAAAAAATTGTGCTTCAGTGAAAAGCTCTGCATTGTTCTGAGTACACTCCTCCAGGTTATCAGAGTCTGAATCTATGGAGACTCTGCACCTTTCACTGCCTTTGAGCTTTCTTACAAATCTGTACATTGTGGATAACTGAGAGCAATGCAGAGCAATTCTTGACTATAGATGTAAATAAACTGTCATGTAGAAGTTCAACTGACTGTCCATCCCTACTGTGGAAGAAGCTAGTTTTGTGTCCCTTTCCAAATTTACTACAGTATCACTGACCTCTAACTGCCTCTTTTTTCAGTTCTCCTTGATCTGGTTGTAACATGTGCCTGGTTCTTTCATTGATAATGATGCTAATAATCCTTAATATCTGTCCATTTTATATCTACACGAGTCATAATGGTACTTTTTCTTTAATTATTCTTTAACACACTGAGGCCAAACTATATTTTCTCCCACAGACCAATTTAGAGATAAAATGATGCGGACCTGTAGACAACAAGGCTATACCCAAATGGCAAAAAATCATTTCCTTTGGACCATCCTGTATGTACCAAATACCTATCATGTACAGGTCATGATCCCTGCCCTTAGGAACTGTCGGTTTCTCAAGAGGAAGGAATCTTAGAGTTAGGACTGTCTGTCATGTGCTATGGTCAAGGTACTGGGGTGTGGCTTAGAAGGGAGTTACTGACTGGGAAGGGAGAAAGCAGAGGAGGAGGAAGAGTAAGAACTAAAGTCAGAGGAAGGTGAAAATAAAAGAAACAAAAAGATTCCCAAAGAAGTGCTTAAACTCTCCCACATTAACAGATAGGTGACTGTATCATTTATTCACGAAACAAAGCAACGGCATAAGGATGATTCCTATGTACACTGTATTGACAAAAGAAATGTAAAAGCAATAGAATCAAGTTTCTTCTAGAAGGGATGAGACAAACAGGGAAGAGTTAAGTGGCAAAGACTGGTGTGAATTTCACTTCTAAGTGTTTCAAAAATCAATTCCTACTGGTTCACTAAGGCCGCTACTTTTCTTTTGGCCTACATGACAGCTACTAGCCAACTACTAGCCAACTTCAAATCTGGATAGGAGATGCAAAACCAAAAACTTGCTTTGGTGAAAACATATCATTTTCTAAAATATAAACTGCAGTAATAATGGTATCTTTTTGATCCATATAAAAATATACAAAACATTACACATTTTTGGTAACACTCACTTGAAGTCCATTGCAACCTGAAACACTTCTTATATTTATTAGTACAAATGAAACTACTACTTATTTACTTTGAATGCCAGTTTTTTATTATAGAGGCAGTAAAGAATGCAAAATTTTGACCTTGTGCTATAAATGAAGGAAACAACTGGTCACCCACAAGTCTCAAGGGCTATCTCCCCTTGGCTTCCCTCCAGAATCTGGGACCTTTCAAAGGAGCAAAGTAATTTCCTGTTGCCATTGAGCCTGTTCTTGACTTCTAGCATCATGGCATCCAGAAGATATTTCAATCAGGAAGGTTAGATTCTGGGACAAGGTAAAGGATTCACTCCTAGCTTCAAAACTGCACATACACAGGTTTATAGAACTTGAAGAAAAATTCTAAGTGAATAGGGATCGGTTGGGTGTAGAGAACAAGGTAGGAAATGAGAAGACCCAAGAGAAAACCTTTAAGTTTTAAAGGAAAACATGATTAATACAGGGTACTTTCTAGACAGAGTAATTAATACTTTTCAATGCATATCAGCTTTAATATAGGTATGTTTTAAATATATCTGTAAATTCCCTTGGTTATTACCTGAGACAGAAATGTATACTTCTACTTGAAAACATTGTGTTATTACAAGATATTACTTGAACTTTTCCAAAAATAATTATAGTCAAAACTCATTTGGCAAATACTGTGCCAAACCTTTCATTGTGTGTATGCATGAATGTCTAAAAGGAAAAAGAAAACTTAAGTAATTAGTAGGATTAAAAAAGTTCTCAATGCTACAAATGCAACATTCTCAAAAGGCTATGTCCTGGTAACTATCATAATCCTTTAGAAACTGTTTATATTATGATTAAAAATCACTTTGCTCCTATATTCCCACAACTAGTTCGTATGGTAAAGAGATCAGTAAACTTACTTTTATGCGTAACATCTTTAACATTTGCTCCCCTTTCTGTGCTTGTGATTAAATGTAACATTTTGAAATCCCAAAGTTCTGAGAAAAACATAAATCCTTGTCTCACAGCTGCTGTTTGACTCTGGAAACACATGCATTTTCTTTTCAAGCATCTACCATCAAAACTCCCAAAGGGCTTGGACTGGAGAACACCTGCATCTCTTCATTTAGTTCCAATAACAGAGCCTAAACTCCAAAATTACAAAAATAGACGTTCTGTTCAGCTGTAGTTACATTTTGCCCCTAATTCCCGTGAAGAAAAATGCTAGGAGCATGAAATCATTCAGGCAAGCTCTGTCATCAAGAGGATAAGATTTTTTGCACCAGAAGCCCAGTGGGAACATGATAGAAAACTGGCAACAATTACAGATAAAGTACATAGTAAAGTCCTTGGGGAGGAGAGAGGAAATGTAATAAGATAGATGGGTATAATTTTTACACATTTATGCCCAAACCACAAATGTGAATTGTCTTTAATTGCTACAATATATAAGCATTCTTACTCATGTGTCCTGTCAAAAATACTAAAAACATTAACTTCAAGGCAATTCACTTAATTCTACATTATAAGGAGAATTTTTTGGAACAAAAAACATTCCCCATAAATTAAAATTTACAATCTAAAGTACTGACTCCATTTTAGAAACTCCTTAGCAATTCACATTCTAACCAACCAACTTGAATGGTGAAATAAGATTGTGTACATTTGCTGGTATGTTTTAATCAAGAAAGAGAACTACCCCCCAATTTAACTGAATTTCCAGAGATGAGAGTCATAATTGTGACTTTCCTTCCCAATAACAGTGATCAAAAGTTGCCTATATTTAATGGATAAAATAAAAAATAACTTTTAATATATGATAAACTAGCAAAGTTAAAAACTATATATTTATTTCTCAAACAGATTACACTGGGGACTAGGAAGACTGGCTTAAACTATTTTATTTAAATGCCATTTTAAGAGGAACACTTGTTTTTCATTATTTTTAAAAAACATCAAATCACATAATTCTAATTTTCTAATCTTAGGAAGAAATAGTTATTTTGCATTTTATTATAAAAGCAAAAATAGTACGTTCAACCTACTTGTACAAGTAACTACAGTCAAACAGATATTTTCAAAGATATCTTCCTTATTAATGGTGGGCCAAAATCAATTAGATGAAATTTCACAGTGTGAAGTTCTTCATGTAAATTCATAAACTAATACAGATAGATGAAATATGGAAAACTGTCTTAAGAGTAGTTTATGTGAAAAATAATTCTTGTTTCCAGTGGCCATAAGGTCAAAACAAATAGTAACTAAGTAGAAGTCCACTACACAAATCTGGAAAATACACCCTACTCTGTGCTATGTGGAGGACTGTGTTAAATTTTGAGACACATTTTCAAACAAGTAGTGGAAGTAATCAGTATAGCAATGAATCTGAACACATCATATGGGAAATGACTAAAATGAATTTATTATGTTTAGACTGGACTATTAAGTTTAAAAAAAACTTTTATGGAACATCTACCATATGCAGGGGAGAAGGAAGGAACAATTGAACTAGTGCTGAAATTTACAGCATTAAGAGGGAAGTAGTGCCATTAATTGAAATAGTGAATAATGGTGTATGAAATGGGGTGGGAGGATTACATTGAGTTTAGTTTTAAATGTGTTAGGCACCATTAAAATATCCACAAGGAAATGGTCAAGAGGTGGCTGAAATTTCGAGTCTGGATTTCAAAACAAAATAAATGGGAGAGATATAAACATATGGTTGGTTGCCAAAAACAGTAGTGTTGATTACATCACACAAGTAGAAAGAAAACCAGTAACAAATTCTCAGGATTGACCTATATTTAAGGTACAAAAGGAAAAAAAAAACGTACAGTAAGTCCTCCCTTATCTGCAGGTACTTTCCATGGTCAAGCACAGTTGCAGATGGTCCTCCTCTGACATATCCTCAGAGTGTCAACAGTAGCCTGATATCACAATGCCATCATTCCCCTCACTTCGTCTCATCACACAGGCATTTTATCATCTCTTCATCACAAGAAGGATGAGCAAATTACAATAAGCTATTTTGAGAGCAAGACCATATTTATAACATTTTTATTATAGTATATTGTATAACTGTTCTATTTTATTATTAGTTATTGTTGTTAATCTCTTACTATGCCTAATTTAGAACTCAAACTTAATTATACATGTATGTATATGTAAACACATAGTATATACAGGATTTAATACTATCTGCAGTTCCAGACATCCACTGGGGGTGTTGGAGATAAGGAGGGAGTACCATAGTTGAGGAGAGAGATGTAGGTGGTTCAGCAAAGAGAACCAAGAAACTACATTGTTCTGGTGTCAAAAATTGTGAGCCGAAGATTTTACCCTACCACACCTATGAATGATGTAGAAGATAGGAGAACCCTGAGTCAGAGACAAAGGACTTTACTACTCATCGCACCACAAACAGCACGACTATCAACACATTTGCATCAGTTGCCTTTGCCCCCAAGTTTCACAGAGGTCATAACAAAGATGTATACAGACGGATGTCTGCACATGAAGAGTGATGCAGGATAACAGATGAACCCTGAGTTGAAGAATCAACTCTTTTTTAATGGTCAGTTAACATACCCTCCATTGGCTCCAGAGGGACACTAAATCTATCTTCCAAGGATGTTGACCACACAAACATCCTTGCATAGATAGTCCAGAACAAAGGGCAGTTAGTGCCACCATTCACAAGATATTCAAAAACTCAAAAGACCTACAGAGACTCCTCTCTTAACACCTGGTGGCCAAGAAAGACTAATATTTCAACAGAAAGGATATGACCGTAGGTAAATTCCAAAGATTAAAGATGATGAATAATGAGAGAGGGAAATAAGTTAAGAAAAATAAGATAATAAGTTTTGTCAGGTATATTTAGGGCTGATATATTATTTCATGTCATTTATGAGACTAAAACCAAACCAAGAAATGGAAGTTACAGTTCACCAAACAGAGGATCTAACAGTAAGTAATTAGAGCTGTCTAACAAAAAAAAAGATCCCGGTAGATATTCTCTCCTGCAACAGATACGTACATAAAGAGAAAAAGAGGAGGGAGAAACATAAGGAGAGAAAGGGGAAGGCTATTAACACTTATTAATGACTTACTACTTATCAAATATGTCCATACCCTTGACCATCTGCCACAAACGTTTATTTCTTCATTCATTCAACAAATGATTTCTCAAAACATTCCCTGTGTCAGGCAATGTTAAGTCCTGGAGATAAAGTGACAAGCAACCAGTAACTACCTCTGCCCTCATGCAACTCACTGTTAAGCAGTAAAGACAGACAGCATTCAAATCACCCAACTATGTAAATACACACTGTCATTAAGTGCTATCAAAGTATAATGAACTATAGAAATGAATGTAACAGAGCTACTTAATCAAATTGGGTGGTGGGGAGTAGGGTAAAGAGTATCAGGGAAGGCTTCCTTGAAGAGGTAGTAGTTAAGCTATGATCTTAAGACTGAGCTGGAATTAAGCAGGTATAAAGTGAAAAGGTAAGGATAATTGTGAGAATCCCACACACGAAAAATAGCATATGCAAAAGCATAATCACCAGTGAGAAACTGAAAGAAGGCCAAGAGATCTAGAGCACGCAGAGAGGAGACACATTTTAAAAAGTCCTAACATTGGCTTAGAAATTGAAATGGAAGACCTCTAAGTTCCTTTGATTCTAAATTTATGTAGTACTTTGTAATCATTTTATATTCTTAAATAGCAGATACATCAAAATTTATTTAGACATTAATACATAAATTAACAAGGACTTAGACCTTTTTAACAAGCAGAACCTGCTCTAAACCATAGGCAAAATATAGCATATGAAGAAGAGCCAGTCTATATTTAAAAGGGAAAAGATGTTTAGACTCCATCTTAAAATATTTTACATACAACAATTATAGTCAGCAAGTGCTTCTACCTCTGAAGGAGCCAAAGAAGCATCTTATTTCTCTATTTGATTCCTAATATCTACACAAATGTAAAATACAGAAGCGTCATAGGGCTCCTGGGTGACTCAGTCAGTTAAGAAACTGACTCTTGATTTCAGCTCAGGTCATGACCTCAGGTCCTGGGACTGAGCCCCACATGGGGCTCTGTGCTCAGTGATGAGTCTGCTGGAGATTCTCTCCTTCTCCTTCTGCCCCTCCCCCCACACTGCTAGCACGTTCTCTCTAAAATAAATAAATCTTAAAAAAAAAAAATAGAAGCGTCATTAAGTGGTTCCCATGAATAGTAACAATGAATATAGAATGTGGGCTGACACACTGGACTCCCACAAGAACCTTCAGCTATTTCACTGCAATTACAGTCAAGTAGAGAAGGCAATGGGGGCGGGGGGGGGGCGGAGTGCAAAGGGAGTTGCTGAGGCTTCAAAAACAAAGCAATGCTGTAGCTGTTTTGTTTTGTTTTTTTAATGTTTATTTATTCTGAGAGAGAGAGAGAGTGCGAGAGCATGTGTGCAGGAGCCGGGGAGGGGCAGAGGGAGAGCATATTTCTTATTAATACCTAATTCCCATTAATAAAGCTATCCATTCCCTCACACCCTGAAATCAGAATCAAAAAACTCTGCCTCAGAGTACCTGGCTGGCTCAGTTGGAAGAGCATCAGTCTCCATCTCCAGGTCCTAAGTTCAACCCCCACGCTGGGTACAGAGATTACTTAAAAAAAAAAAAAAAAAAAAACCTCTGCCCTCTTTATCCTAACTTCTCTCAAAACTTACTTCCTGACTTCTGCAATACATCCAAAACATTTTCTGGCCCCTAGTTTTAATCCCCCACCTTCAATTTGGGAGTGTGTGAATAAAGGCAGTTGTCTTCCACACTTTATATTCAGAAGCCACTTAGAATGATCACCAGACACCACTAAAATACACAATTTGTCTCACATCATTTGGCTGATCACTCATTACTCTATATGCAAATCCTTCTCATTCAAATTCTATAAACCCATGGGAAAGTTCATTAACAACCTCACCTGGACGTCTGTTTGTGAAACAGACAGCAAGGATACTTGTGTTTCCCTTTAACTGTTCAACTAGAAGGATTTAACTACCCAGAATCTTTTTTTAAGAAACTTAGGAACAACTTCTGGCTCTGTGTCATTTCCCTTAAGTGCTCCAACCTCAAAAATCAAATAAAAGTAAATGTAATCATCACTTACTTATTCATTCATTCATTGAATATTTGTGACAGCCAACTTATTCATTCATTCATTGAATATTTGTATACAGGATATTGTTCTAGACACTAGGAATACAGTAACAAAACAGACAAAAATTCCTACTTAAATGAAGCATAAATTCTAAGAGCAAGACTAAAAAACTTAAGATAAATCAGCAGTATATATATATTATGATAAAACTGATAAGTACTAAGTGAAGACTAGAAAAATAAGAAGTATGTGTCAATGTGTGTGCATGTGTGTACATGCACCTGTTTTTAAGAGAGAAAAAAAATTTGTATGCAATGGCCATGTAAGTACTTGCTGAAAGGGTGGTATTTCAGTAAAGTCTTAAAGGATTGTTAATAAATTACTTCCTCATTTAAAATTTATTTACTTATGATTTGTCTACTCCTGAGTTATACATACACAGACACACATATACATCTCTAATTTAAATCTTGTTACAAGAACATAAGATTAATCAATATTATTTTAAAACTGGCTTTAAAAAATAATACTTATAAGCCTTCTCATAACCATATCATAAATACCATATCATGAATACCTAAGCCGTGAATGTGGGTGGCAGTTCCAAGGTGGATGGAAAATTTAAATTTAAAAGTGCCCTAAATTAAGTACGTGAATGTATTTAAGTAAAAACATATTTCATTTTAGGATTAAAACATACCCAAAGAAATAATTTCAAAGCATCAAATAATCACATTAAAATTTTACACACAAATCCAAAAATGTATCACTAAACATAACAATGATTTTGAAGATTAGGTAAATTTTCTTACAGCAAGAAAAAGCATAAAACTTTACTCTAAAAATATCATAATTTTTAAATAGCAGTTTACTTTTAGGCCGAAATAAAAGGTTAGAAATGCAAATTACATTTTTGTGACCCTAAACATGCATTTAAATCACAAAAAGTGGGCGCCTGGGTGGCGCAGTTGGTTGAGCGACTGCCTTCGGCTCGGGTCATGATCCTGGAGTCCCAGGATCGAGTCCCGCATCGGGCTCCCTGCTTAGCAGGGAGTCTGCTTCTCCCTCTGACCCTCCCCCCTCTTGTGCTCTCTCTCTCTCTCTCTCTCTCATTCTCTTTCTCTCAAATAAATAAAATCTTTAAAAAAAAAAAATAAATAAATCACAAAAAGTGACATGAAATATTGTTATGAGAAAGATCAGATTATAAACTCGACTGATTAATTCTGTGTACATGGCAAAACAAAAAATGGGGAGGTCCTTTAATATGTGGTAAATTCAAATAAACTTAGTCCCTTCTTAGGTACCACAATTCTAACTGGATGGTCTGATCATTTTAATAACATTTTAATGATGTGATGATTTGAAAACAAAACCTATCAAAACTACCAAATAGAGGGGTGCCTCAGTGGCTCAGTCAGTTAAGCATCTGAGTCTTGATTTCAGCTCAGTTGATGATCTCAGGGCTGTGAGATCGAGCCCTGCACTGGGCTCTGCCCTCAGTGTGGAGTCTACTTGAGATTCTCTCTCTCCCTCTCCCTCACCCCCTCCCCACCTCTGTCAAATAAATAAA
The DNA here is from genome assembly GCF_037043125.1 of Eumetopias jubatus. Taxonomy (NCBI): domain Eukaryota; kingdom Metazoa; phylum Chordata; class Mammalia; order Carnivora; family Otariidae; genus Eumetopias; species Eumetopias jubatus. The sequence goes on from NW_028274810.1 coordinate 145,054,791, forward strand.
TGAATAAATGGATAAATAAATAAATAAATAAATAAAATCTCTTTTTAAAAACCACTATATGGAATTATATAAAGAAGTTTACCAAACAGCATATTTAAGGAACATGATTAAAATAGGCATTTTTAAAAAGCATAATATTTATTTAACCACCAATACCTTCTCCCTAAAACATAAGTAAATGACATAGAATAAATCTGGCCCACTTCTTGTTTTTGTGAATAAAGTTTTATTGAAATACAATCCTATCCATTCATTTGCATTTTATCTATAGCTATTTTTGTGCTATACTAGCTGAACTCAATAGCTAATAGAGACAATATGGCCCACAAACCCTAAAATATTAGTTATCTGGTTCTTTATTAAAATGTTTACCAGTCCCTGCCTTAAAAAATAGAATCTTTCATCCATATGCACAGTCTTAGTTTGGGTTTGGCCTCATCCTCACATTTTCCTTTGAGTTCCCTACCAATTCTCACCAGGCTGAAACTTCCTTTTGAGGAGTATTGTCTTCAGAAGCATGTTGACAGAGGATCCTAAGGCTCACATTTCAAATACTAATTTCTAGTTTCTAATGTGCATGCCTTTCAGCTGCAAATGCTACGGTAACAAAATTCATCCTTCAAGTGTTTTTCATCTCCTTGTGCACTGCTTCAAATATTCACCTCCATCTACTGTCTGGTAAATTAATTACAAAGTTTTTCATGGTTTCCCCCTTTGAACCTAGTGCAGTGATGCTTAACATTTTCTGTAAGTTATAATACTTGTTAAATATTAAGAGAGCTCTACTTTTAGGCAACTATTTGAGAGCACTTCCTTACTAGCCATTTAATTTCTTTAAAAAAATGGCACTCTTCACACTTTTAAGAAATCTGTATATAGCAATCTTATTTCTAGAGTCTTTTACCACTTTGCCTTTACTAACCATATAGTGACTAATCGAACCATTGGCTGATAATGGTCTCTACTTAGCATATCTTTTTTTATCCCAGTGTTTACTGATCCTCCTGGTATCTCCTCTCAACACAAGAGGTGTGGCTTTGCTATTTCGGTGTTGAATAAAATGAACGAGATTCTAGGCAAAATACTACTAGAAAAATAACTCTAAGAAATAGGATCTTGACCTCTGAGATTTTTTTTCTTGGTTCCACTATCAACATTTCTTCCTTTCTGCAAAACTAGAGAAGGCTCAAATACTCAATTTTAATATGGCAAATGATGGGTCACAAAGTGCTACTATCCCAAGGAAAAGTATTTTCTCTTTCCAAAGTTTTAAATTTCCTTTACTCTTTTCTACCTATTACATGATATGGTAGGTTTTAAAACTCAGTTGGATTTAGTAGATATGAATATAAGATTGTTATACTGACAACTGAATTATTTCTCATATAAAATAAAATCATTACTGTTTATAAACACATCACTTATCAAAAATGATACAAAAACACTTCACTTGAAGTTTCAAAGAGCACAACTTTAGAGAGTATCCCAATGGACATAAACTGGTTTAAAAAAAAAGTCCTTTTTAAAAGCTTTAATGGAAAAGAAAATGCAAAGTAAGTGAATAATGATAAATTTGTACTCACCGGAATTATGGCAGTAGTCCATATACTGTGGAACTTGGACTGTGAAGGCTATCAAATCCGGAGCTAAGAGAGATTCTGGCCTTCTACTCTCATTGAGCCACTTGCTGCTATGAAGGTCTTTAGTGTCAGAAGGACCCTGAAGCAACGGAATCAACTTCTCTTTTCCACTATCACCTAAAGAGAAACATTAATGAAAAAATTCTTATAAAAAAATATTGGAGTAGCTTGAGGATGCCTGATCTTAAAATATATTATCATAATATAATACTTCAGTTATATTTGGTCATTTTAGCTGTACATTTATATTCTAAAAAGTATGACTGATAAAATTAAAAGCACTTTTAACTCTTAACAAATTAAGTCTTAATATTTAGCTAATGAATGCAGAACATTTTCAGATGAGATTGTAAAAGGAAAAGAACTTGAACATACTATATTCTAAATATTCCACAAAATCTGTACCTCTTTAAATTTACCTAGAAATTTAGGATGCACGGAAAACACTTAAATTACAAGTGTTTATGGAAAATAGTATGAAATAAAGTATTGGCAGGAAGGTGAAGTCAATTACAAGAATTGAAAAACAGTTGTGTTATCTGCTTATTATACTAACATTTTAATTTAAATTTTAAGTGTCATATATATCTATACTTCCTATTTCCCCCCAAAAGTATAAGAGTAAACTTTTAATTGTTCTCCCTCATAACCATTCTCATAACTATGCAGATTTTTTCCTTAAATAAAAATTAATTTATTAAAGAAGTATCATCCTGGCACAAATAAAAAAAATTTTAGAGTAAAAATAAAAAAAAATTTAAAACCTCTGATTCATAGGAACAATGAGCAAATTCTTGTTTCAGTAACGCTCCTTGTAAAATGCAAGGCCAATTCTCCTATACAGGCAATAAAGTTTTACACGGTCCAGCTGCACATACCTGGGGCTTTGGCACAAATTTTTATTGATCCCATGGTCCCAGAGGCACATTTGACCAATGATGTGCTGCAGTACTTCAATTCAACATTCTGGATTGAGCCCTCAAGAGTTGGCAGGGGATTCTTAGATTTCACACCTAATAAAAGAAAACTGCAAATGTACTAGCCGATTGAATTTAAATAATTTTTATACTCCTTCACCAAGGCATTTAAACTTAATTATACTTTAATTATCTGCCTCAGATGTTCTTACAGTATTTGTGTTAGGTTTCATAGTTTAGCATTTAGGAGGTGAAAGGATGCAATTTTAAAATAAATAGTCTGAACTCTCATAACTATACTTATGCAGTCAGCTTTTGATTAGTCAAGCTCAAGAAATACAAGTAAATATTTTAAAACAAGTATTTGTTTAAAAAACAGGAAAACTTTTAAAAAATCATAGTTTTAAAATGCAGAGTAAGATACTTATTTTTGAAACAAATTTAACTTATAAATTGAGTTTCATTTAGACAGAGACATTTAATTTAAACAGGAAACTTTCTGAGTAAACAGACTCCCCAAAATAGCTTGATCAGGTAGAATACGGAGAGAGAAACAAGACAGTTCCTAAGTTAAAATAAAATAGCCTATAAGCAAAACTGAAATACCATGTGCAAATAAAAGAAATCAATGGTATTCTATATCAATTAACAAAAAAGTAGATATTAACATCTCTACTATATGCTACTTGCTGAAGGACATTGAAGCACAGAATTATTATTATAATAATTACCATGAAATAAATGGTAGGGAAAACTTAATTCAAAAAGGAGAAACTCATTTTGGCCCTGAACAGTAGGTGAGAATTAAACAGGCAGGGGAACCTTAAGAATGACAATATTGCAAACCACTAAAATGATAATGATGAAGAACTCTAATCAACTAACATTTACCGAGGACTTATTCTGTGTTACACATGTTATCTCATTCAATCCTCTCAATGGGGCTGTAATAAAAATGTTTATTATCCTCATTTCCAGATTAAGATACATTAGATTGTAGGAGTTTAGTTAAATTTTGCTCAAAGTCCTACAGTAGTAAAAGAACTAGGGCGTTTAATACAATTTGATAGAGAAGACTTTACCATTCATTTTGTCTATATTCACCAACATCCACCAACATAACTTCCCTTCTCTTCCACATTCCACATTTTGATCAAATATATACTATCCTTCATATCCGAAACTCTAAGTAGAACATGTATGAATAATTAAGAAAACCATAAACTTTCTATGACGGATACGTTAAACATTACTCTGAAATCGTCCATCCCAATTTTAGTATGTTCAAGAAGTCCCATAATCCTCCAAGCATCTTCATGAGGTGTGGCCCAGGAATCTGCAGTTTAGCCAACACACTATGTGATTTGTAAATGATTAAAAAAAAAACATCATTTTAAGAAACACCCTCTCGCATACTAACGCTCACTTCAGAAGGGCCTATTAATTTACTAATTTCTATGTGGTCATTACATAAATGTGTATTGATTGGTTGCTATTTTCCAATATTCACTACCTCTGTTGTTTCCATTTGAAGTGGTACCTATTATCCCCAGAGCAAGAGTCTAAAATGTTGTGTATTTGTACAATATTTTATGCTGATAATTAGATTTTTATCAGATCCTCAAATCCATGACTCAAAAATCTAAAGCAGTATCTCATAAAATTAAATGATGACAATATTTACATAAACATAGTCAGAGTAGTAACAGTTTTAATGGTAGTACTACTTATCACAGCACCCAACATTCAGTGAGCACTTACTGTCAATCGCTAGGGTCTAGTTTATTATTTTATTTATCTCCAAAAGAAAACAAAACCCCAAGGTGACCATTACTATTCCATTTTATATATGAGAAAACCAATACCTAGAGAAGTAGGGTTTTGCCAAGTCTTAAGTCAGAAAGTGACAAGACCAGATCACAATCCTCCCTGTAAGAAAGAAAACTGAGCAACCCTACATATTTAACATCTACTGCAGTTATAGGAAGTTATAATCACTGGATAATTTACCCTGCTCTAATTATTATGTTAGGTGATAAGAAGAATATAAAATGGAATGATACCTTCCCCCCACCAGGCCTCAAGCCCCACAGTGAGATTTTCATTTTCTGCCAATTTTTCAAAAAATATATAAAACCTAAATAGAGGTCAGCAGACAAGAGCTACTACTGAAAGATTCTTTCAAGGGTTGTTGATGTTGTTCAGAATGAAAACAATTGGTTTCTGGTAGATGTAAATGCAAAAGAATATAAATAGGCCAAAATAGCTTTGTTTCTAAATTATTTTATAACACTACTTCTTGTATAGTTTACAACATTTAGGACTCTATCTTGAATCACAAATGGTAGATCTTTTTTTAATGTTTATTTATGTAAGTAATCTCTACACCCTACATGGGGCTCGAACTCACCATCCTAGATCAAGAGTAGCATACTCATCTGGCTGAGTGAACCAAGCGCCCTGACAAATGATCGATCTTTGTTAACATCTAATGCATGTCATATATAATATTCTTATCAGAAAAGGTTGCCTGGAACCTCTTCTGGTAAGAATATTATATACATATACATACAAAGCATCTCGTTTTTGACTCTCGCAAGTTTAGTTTACATTTTTATGATTACATTTCGTAAGTATTTTAAAACTTGTTTTAATTACTAAAACATCAGGGCACCTGGGTGGCTCAGTCGGTTAAGTACCTGCCTTCTGCTCAGGTCATGATCCCAGCATCCTAGGATCAAGCCCCACGTTGGGCTCCCTGCTCAGTGGGCAGCCTGCTTCTCCCTCTCCTCCCCACTTGTGCTCGCTTGTGCCCTCTGTTGCTATCTTTGTGTCCCTCTCTCTCAAATAAATAAAATCTTGAAAAATATAACTAAAACATCATTATGCATAATTTCACCATAAAGGCTTTTTTATAAAGAAATGTTTTAAATGCCATAAGCCGAGATTTAAAAAAAATATAGATATCTCTTGATGGACTTCAACAATGGAGAAAAGTTGCTAGTAAAAAAAAAAAAAAAAACTTGTTAATTTAAACTATGAACTTTGGGTGATTATAGTATGTGAGTGTATGTTCATCCATTGTAATAAAAGCCACTCTGGTGGGAGATGCTGATATTGGGGTAGCTGTGCATGTGTGGGTCATGGCATATATGGGAACCAACTTCCCCTCAATTTTACTGTGAACCTGCACACGTTCTTTAAAAAAAAAAAGTGCTTTTTAAAATTTTTTTAAGTTTATTTATTTAAGTAATCTCTACACCAATGTGGGGCACGAACTCATGACCCTGATATCAAGAGTCGTAGGCTCTACTGATTGAGCCAGCCAGGACCCCCTTTAAAAAAAAAAAAAAAGCCTTAATGAAAAATAATCTTGGTTTCTTTCCACTCCACCTTCAAACCAAAATTTGTAAAATGCCCAAACATAAGCTCGAGGAAACAGAAAGGAGTAGCATCATTCATATTGTGTCCTACGTGAATGCTGCTTCCTGAAAGTATGAAAGGAAATCTCCTGCAACATGGTGACACTAAAAGAGCAAAAGCCCTCAAACTAAAAAAGCATGGCTTTGGATAGAGGCAGCATTAATTACGCAGCTAAGTAATTAGGCAGCTTAAGGCACGCCACTATTTATTATTGTTACATGGAGAGGCCAAAGTATTGTGGTTACTGCTCAAAGCATTGTAGTTAAATGAGAAAACAGCTCAACTTTACAAAAAACTTATTTGAGAGAAGAGGTGCAATATTTTGGTAAGATGTACAGTCAGCTGACATGAGTCAACAGGCCAATCACAAAGATAATGACAGTGTCTAACACTGAAATACTCCCTCTACAAAGCACTCTCACACATACACTTACTCAAATGCTGCAGCCATAGTCCACTAGAAGTTAAGAAGGAATTTCTAAGACACTGCAACTGAAATATAATTTTACATTGTACACACTATCAATTAAATAATCTAAAAATACCAAATTTTTGTAATAGAATTTAATATAAAATAATGCACTGTTATTTCTTCTCCTTGTAGTACTTTTCTGGAAAATATTAACTCCTAACACATATTCCTAGTCCTGTGGCACATCCTTAATTCTGATTCTTTTTCCACCAACTTTCTGGCCTGCCATAATTCTTCCATCCTCTCTGAGACCTTAACCCTCAGTGTCAACTCTCCAGTGTTCAGTAATCAACTTATGATCACTCTTGTAATTATTAAAAGATAAACTAATGAGAATGACCTGCATATCTATGTAAATATCTAAGTAAAAGATTAAGGAGTCAAACCCCATGTAGGTTTTATCTGTGTCCTATTAACACACTAAAAGACTGTTAAAAGTTTTTAGGGCCTTAGACCCACTAAGAAAGGAAAATGAAAAGACAAGAGCTGAATAAGCAACTCTCAAGGAGGCACGAGCTAGCATCACAATTTTGGAAGAGGAATATTTGATGAACAAGTAGAAATGAGATGACTTTGTTAAATTTCCCACAGATACTTCTCTCTATTCTATTAAGGAATAAGTTGATCTACAGTAAGCCTTGAAAAATTAAAAATTACAGAAGTCAGGCAGTTCAGAGGGCAGGAATGCAGATGAGGCTACAAAGACTGAAAGTCTATCAAATGGCCACAGATCCCCTCCCTTAATCCACGGAGTCATGCAACTTCTCCACCCTCACCCTGGCAAAAGACTCTGGGTTCACTACGGAGAGGTTAAACCAAAAGGATTTTGGACTATGGGATACAACCAAGGAAAAGGGTACATGTTAAAAACAGGAGACTCTAAAAATCTACATGGAGTTTATGTACTAGATGATGAGATCTTCTTTTCCTTACTAAGAACGCTGAATGACAGGCTTATAACCTTCAGGAAAGAAATGGAAGGATTTCTCTCAGTAGAAACTGGCCAGGCCAAGAAAAAGGAACCAGAGATACTGATAACTGACTATCCCCCAACAAAAAAATAGTGTCTAATTCCCCTACAATGACACCAGCAACTCAATAAGCTCCAACCTTACACACAGATTTAGTATTTTATTCTAAATATGAAGGACCACCAGATATCATGTGGCAATTACTATAAGTAGTAGAGATTAACAAACACAGAAAAGAGGGCGCCTGGGTGGCTCAGATGGTTAAGTGTCCGCCTTCGGCTCAGGTCATGATCCCAGGGTCCTGGGATCGAGTCCCGCATCGGGCTCCCTGCTCCTTGGGAGCCTGCTTCTTCCTCTGCCTCTCTCTGTCTCTCTGTCTCTCATGAATAAATAAATAAAAAGTTTAAAAAAAATAAAAAAATAAAAAACACAAAAGAAACAGGGTAACCAAATAATGCCAAAACCAAAAATCTTAGTAATAATAATTGCTATCCTCAGAGAGAGTACCGAAGATACTACAACAAAAACAAGATGTTTAGTTAAAATTTTCAAGGAAGGGGTGCCTAGGTGACTCAGTCAGTTAAGCGTCTGCCTTCAGCGCAGGTCATGATCTCATGGGTCCTGGGATGGAGCCCTGTGTCTGGCTCCCTACTCAGTGGGGGAGTCTGCTTCTTCCTCTTCCTCTGCCCTTCCCCCCAGTTCATGCTCCCTCTCATACTCTCTCTCTCAAATAAATCTTTAAGAAAATTTTTTCAAAGAAAAAATAGCCCTTAGAAATTAAAAACATGATGTTAATTCTCCTTAAATAGAAAAATTAGAAAATAGAGTTAAGGAAATTTATCATATATTAAAACATAAAATCCCAAGAGATTGAAAATGGGAGAGAAATGACAATAAAATCAAAGGATCAGCATAAACAATCAAATATCTGAAAACCAAAAATTTCAAAAAGACTATTAAACAAAATGGAGAAAATAATCAAAGAAATAATTCAAGATTTCCCCAAACTATAGAACAAGAGTTTCTAATTAAAAAGGTGTACCGTAAATCCAGCACAACAAATGAAAAAGCACACACATAGAAACCCAACACCTGAAAGAGAAGCTCCTAAGAGCTTCAGAGATAGATAAAAAATAAATAAACATGCATAAAAACAGAAACAGATGACATGGAAATATCCAATATATAATTAGAATGGCGTCAAACTCAACAGCAACACTGGAAAACAAGGAGACAATAAAGTAATGCTTTTAAAATTCTGTACAAAACTTATTCCCAACCTACAAATCTACAGACAGCCAAACTATCAATCACATATGAAGGTAGAAGAAAGATTCATCAGACATGCCAGATCTGAAAAAAGTTTACTTTCTCTGCTGGAAAGATAACTACAAAATCCTGCTCCACCAAAATCAGGGAGTAAATCAGGAAAGAATCACATATGTGATCCAAGAAACAGGGGATCTAACATAAGAGAAAAGAGAATACCCAGGACAATTTGGTAACAGAAAACTTCAAGATAGCTTTACGGTAGGATTAGAAACAAACAGAAATTGAAACAGGAAAAAAGTGCACTAAAAGAATAATAACTACAAAAATTAAAAGTATCTCATGTATTGGAACTACTGAGAGAAGACATGTTTCTATAAGAGTTTTGGGGAATGAGGGGCGCCCGGGTGGCATAGTCAGTTAAGCGTCTGCCTTCACCTCAGGTCATGATCCTGGGGTCCTGGGATAGAGCCCCTCAGCAGGGAGTCTGTTTCTCCCTCTCCCTCTGCCCCTCCCCCACTTGTGCGTGTGCACGCGCTCTCTCTCTCTCTCTCTCTCTCTAATAAATAAATCTTTAAAAAAAAAAGTTTTGGGGAATTAATAATAAGTACATAGAATACTACTCAAAATTTAATAGGGCAGTTATTAACTCCTAGAATAAAAGTTGCACAAGAAAAAAATTATTTAATGGTAGTATATTATAATTCATCCATATATGGTCATAATATATTAATACTGAATATAAATTTAAGCAAAGCTTGTGATCTACTTAGATAATTTAGGGGAAAAGACTAAAGATGGAGACAGTAAGTGTCAGCCTTAAAAGCTAAAACCTCTTTGGTAGGCACAGTAAGGCTACCTGCCTCCCCCCACCAAAGATGTCCACATCCTAATCCCAAGACTTGTGAATTCTGTATGTTACCTCATATGGCAAAGGAGATTTAAGGTTGCAGGTGGAAATTAAGCTTGCTAATCAGCTGATCTGAAATAAGAAGATTATCCTGCATTGTCCTGGTGGAGCCCATATAATCACCACGGTCCTTAAAAATGAAAGGAAGGGGCAAAAAAGGAAAGTCAGAGAAAGAAACGTGATGACAGAAGCACTGTCACGGTGATGTTGCTGGCTTTGAAGATGGGGGATGAAGGTCACTGGCCAATGAATGCATGTGGCCTTTAGAAGGTGGAAATAGCAAGGAAACAGATTTCTTCGCCTCCAAAAGGAACATAGCTATGCTGACACCTTGATTTTAGTATGAGACTCATTTCAGACATCTAAACTACAGAACTGTGAGAGGATAAATTTATGTTATTTTAAGGCACTAAGTTTGTGGTAGTAGAATGTATGTATGTAGACAATATCTAAACATGAAAGATAAAAAAACTGTGATACAAGCATTTTATTTAGAAATTTAGAGGTAAATATCTAAGAATGAGCTGGAAATGACTGCCTCTAAAAAAAAGCAGTGAAGATGAAAGGGGCCCAGAGGACTGCTGCTTTTTGTTACAAGCCTTGTAAAACTCTAATTTAAATAAAATAAAATAAAATGTCATTCAGGACACTCAAGCAGCCAGGACTCACGCTAGATATACAAAGATAATAAAACAACAGGATAGTAAAACAATAATAAAGGTTTCTAAAAGAGGGAAGAGGAAAATTCTTTTAAAATATGCACTGATGGGATGGCCATTTTAGAACTATTAAAAAAAAACATTACACAAAATAAAATAGGAAAGAGCTTCCAAATAGTTGATATTATAGTAAAAGTAAGCATTTATCCTTTCAGGGTAGGAATAAAGGGAGAAAATGAAATTAGAGAAAGACTGATCACCTGAGAAGAAAGCAGAAGTCTGAACAGCAGTGGCCAGGGAGGCAAGAACAAAATAGAACCAACCAGCTTTCTGGGTACAGCTAAGACTCAACAGGTGACAAAGACTGCATGCAAACGGCTCCCTCTGATAAGATAAGCCAATAGGAGACAGCAACTTTTAAAAGATAGTGGTCAAATTTTTTAATTGTTGTTGATAATGATTTTGTTGTTTTTAACATGGGAAAGCAAAGGAAGTGACATTCCAGGGCTAAGTGAAGCCAAAATGTCTGGGTCAAAATCACTTAATATTTTCAACAGAATATAAAATAAAACCGTTGAACCATACCTAATTAAACAGCATGAAGAAAAAAAAAGCAATATCAAAAGTGTAGTGACCAGTGATAATTAGGTGACAGAGGTGAACTTTAAATATTCACAAGGAACAAAACACAAGGCCTTCTACAGCAAGAGCTTACTTTTTTTTTATTTTATTTTATTATGTTATGTTAACCACCGTACATTACATCATTAGTTTTTGGTGTAGTGTTCCATGATTCATTGTTTGCGTATAACACCCAGTGCTCCACGCAGAATGTGCCCTCTTTAATACCCATCACCAGGCTAACCCATTCCCCCTCCCTCCTCCCCTCTAGAACCCTCAGTTTGTTTCTGAGTCCGAACCAAGAGCTTTTGTTCCATCCTCATTTGGATCTCAGCAATCCCTCCCAGTCCATACTGCTAGAATTATCAGCAAAAAGAATTTACTGACCAACATATGTCTACAGACCTGCTTCTGTGATTAATTTTTAACATCAACAATGGCAAATAAACATATGACCAGACTCAAAGACTTCATACTCAAAGAATGATGAAAAGAGATGCCTTAATTTAACACAATACACTTCTGTCACCAAGTTTATAACATAATTCTTAATATAAAGATTAATAAAATAAAATTTGCTTCTAACTCTAAAACCATGAATCAGTCTCCCTCCTACCTTTGTCATACTATTTAGATGCATACCTTCTTAGAATACTAATCTGCATTATTTAGAATTAACCTGCTTCTCTTCAAGTTTACATACTTAATGTTGATTGCTCTACTATGTTATGATTACAGGTGTGGGAATTCGGACATTTCTAGGTATAAGGAACTAGAAAAAGAAATCTTTTCATTTGGAAGGGGGCAGAGCCTGGTTAAAGTATTGAGAAATTTACAACTTCTGGATATAGTCTGACAAGAAGATTCAGTAACTTATTTTGGTTGGAAAAGGGAAGATCACTGGACTGTATGGGCCTAACTGAAGAGAACTTCAAATAGCTCAGCACAGTGCCCCGAGTATGGGAAACTAAAAAATTAACATTAATGTTCGCAGATCATGTCATTAATTTCTTCTCTTTTGGGTTGCTTTTAAATATTTATGTTTGCCTTTAGCACAGCAGGGTTTCACAACAATGTATCCACCTAAAGATTTATTTATCTTGTTTGGGATTTATGATTCTTAAATCTGAAGATTCACATCTTTTACCAATTTTGTGGAGTAAAAAAAAAGTCTCTAAATATTGCCTCTCTCCCAAGTTTCTCCTCCCAAGAATCTTATTAGACATATATAGAATCATCTCACCCTAGCTGTCCAGATTTACTTACCTGTATCTCACATTTTCATCTCTATTTTCACTGCTGCATTCTGGATAATTTCTTTATACCCACCTTTAAGTTCACTAATAGTGTCTTTCACTGTGTCTAATCTACTATTTGATCCATTCAGTGACTTCTGACATAGAAAGACGATATTTTTCTTTTTGAAATTCTCTAGCTTTTATTGACTATATCTCTTCTATATTTTCAATGCCATCTTTTGCTTCTTGGATACTTTTAAACAGCCATTTTATACTATTTCCAATAATTACATTATCTGAAATTCTTGGAATCTAAATTGGTCACTGGGGGTCTCTGCTAACTCTTGCTCTTGGTGGATTATTTTCAAGTTCTTGGTAATTCCGGATTCTGAGTGTACGTTTCACAAGGCTTTCTTCTTCAAATACGTTGCCATAGTTGAAGGTATATGCCACAGCAAATATCTGTGTTTACTACTAGATACCCAGAGATGTAAAAAGTCTAACCAGGATCATAAATTTTAAGTTAACTTGTTGTCATGATGGTTCCTAGACCACACAAGAAACTAAAATCTGGGTGATGACAGGACTGTGATTACAAATTCTCAGGGAAAATGCCCTCCCCATCAAGGCCAAAACTAAGAAGTTTCTTTCTTAAATCAAGAGCGGGGCAGGTGGCGCCTGGGTGGCTCAGTCATTTAGCATCTGCCTAAGGCTCAGGTCATGATCCCAGATCCTGGGATTGAGCCCCGCATCGGGCTCCCTGCTCTGCGGGAAGCCTGCTTCTCCCTCTCCCACTACCCTGCTTGTGTTCCCTCTCTCGCTGTGTCTCTCCCTGTCAAATAAATAAATAAAAATCTTAAAAAAAAAAAAAAAAAGAGTAGGGCATACTTTCGAAACAGTTCACCTTTCTACTGAGAAGTTATAAGCTTATGGAAATGGGCATCACTGATCAATTCCTCCCTTCTTGTCTCACCCACTTTTGGTGATTAAAAACCAAGTCCACTGATAACTGAATTTGCCACAGCCCATGTGGACAAAGCTTAAGAGCCTACTTCCAACTCCGGTTTTCAGTTTCCTCCTTTCGTTTTTTTGTGCAGGTTCAGCAATTCACTTAGAACTATAAGTGTTATATATTATCCAGCATATTATATATTAATCCACCTTTGCTGAGGAAAGGTTTTCAGGTTAACCAGTATGCCATGCTGCCAAGCACAGAAGTCATGTCATGATAGATACACTATATGTTTACAAAGTAAATAAATGTAGCTTATAAATGAATTTTCTCCACAAGATTTCATCCAAAGCAAGACTACTATGCACAAGCCATATTATATTAAACTCCATATTCTGACAGTCAAAGTGGGAAGGGGGAGAAGAAGCCATCACTCTTAGTCACAATTAAGGAAAAAACAAAGCAACTATGCAGGCATTAAACAAAGATGAAATGAGATCATTTAAATATACCACACAGGAAGCCCAGAGTCTATTTTAAGACACTTTATTATAAACACAAGAGGGAAATTGTGGCAAGCATTTAAAAAAATTTTTTTAGCATGCGTAAGGATGTTAAATGACTAGCTGGCAAAGTAAAAGAGGTCATAGTAAAGAGCCAAACTATCTTTTAAATTAAAGAAATACTGTGTGTGAGCATGCGCACATGCGTATGAGTGTACATGTGTTTAAAGGGAACTGATAAAGGACAACACCAGAATAAAATTAAATACAACATTCACTCACTCAATGAAGGAAAAGGTCATTCTTCTTTCCTTAGTTAATTCATATTCTGCCATAAGGCACTCTCAATTATACCACAAGGTAAAATTGCCAACCTAATTATCTCACCACTATGAAACTTTGATCCTGACAAGCTATTCCTTTACCATAAGAACTCTGATGGTATGCAACCAAGATTCAGTCTTGCCACTTCAATCACTGACTTCCAATCTGCAATAAAATCAAAGATCTACTGCATATAACTGGACTGTCTCCTGTGGAAGTCAATCATCCTGGCTGCACCTAAGCATGATCATCTACTCATGCACCCACTAATTTTGACTCACGTATCTCATTCATTCATTCATTCATTCATTCATTCACTTAATTAAATTTTTACTATATACTACTATATACCAAGCACAATCTGGAGTTATAGGGGTAGACAAGACCATTTTAAAATTTTCTCCACTGAAATCCAAAATCTAGTGAGAAAAGCATTATTTGGTCATTAAACCAATAACTACACAAATAACTACTTAATATTGTGCAAAATGCCAAAACTGGGAAGTACACAGTGCTATGAAAACATAAGAAAGGAAAGAATTGAACCAGTCTGGAGAGTCTTAAGAAAATACCACCTAGGGCGCCTGGGTGGCTCAGTTGGTGAAGCGACTACCTTCGGCTCAGGTCATGATCCTGGAGTCCCGGGACCGAGTCCCACATCGGGCTCCCTGCTCGGCAGGGAGTCTGCTTCTCCCTCTGACCCTCTTCCCTCTCGTGCTCTCTATCTCTCATTCTCTCTCAAATAAATAAATAAAATCTTTAAAAAAAAAAAAGAAAGAAAGAAAATACCACCTAAGCTATGACAAAGGAGCTACCCAAAAGAAGAAACTGGGAATAATGTTTCACACTACTGGAATACTGTCTCTGCCTAAACACAATGTCACAACGAGGCTAGCAAACAGATGGTCATTGTGGACACCACTCATACAAAGGGCCATATACCACAAGTACCATATTCATAAAGGTAATAACGATAATAATAGGTAAGATCACTGACTATATAACTACAGGCGTACCTTGTTTTATTCCACTATGTGCTTCACAGATTATGTGCTTTTTTATTTTTTAACAAATTGAAGGTTTGTGGCAGCCCTGCTTCAAGCAAGTCTATTGGTGCCATTTTTCCCAACAGCATTTGCTCACTTCGTGTCTCTGTATCACATTTGGTAATTCTCAAAATATTTTAAACCTTCTTCATTATTATTATATTTGTTATGGTGGTCTGTGATCAGTGATCTTTGATGTTACCACCGTAGCTGCTGTGGGGCACCAAAAACCATACCCATATAAGATAGTTAACTTAATGAATGTTGTGTGCATTCCAACTGTTCCACTGATCAGCCATTCTCCATCTCTCGCCCTCTCCTTGGCCTTCCCTAATCCCTGAGACAAATACTGAAATTAGGCCAACTAATAACCTACAACAGCGCCTAGGTGGTCAAGTGAAAGAAAGAGTCACATGTCTCTCACTTTAAATCAAAAGCTAGATATGATTAAGCTTAGCAAGGAAGGCGCATCAAAAGCCAAGACAGGCCAAAAGTTAGGCCTCTTGCGCCAAACAGTTAGCCAAGTTGTAAATGTGCTACCCCAGTGAACACACAAATGATACAGCCTTATTGCTGATACGGATAAAGATTTTTAATGTTCTACACAGAAGACCAAGCCAGCCATAGCATTCCCTAAGCTAATCCAGGGCAAGGCCTTAACTGTCCTCAATTCTTGTAAGGCAAGAGAGGTGAGGAAGCTGCAGAAGAAAAACCTGAAGCTAGCAGAGGTTGGTTCATGACGTTTAAGGAAAGAAGCCATCTGCATAAAGAAGTGCTGCTGTAGAACCTCCATCAAGTTATCCAGAAGATCCAGTTAAATAATTAACAAAGGTGGCTACACTAAACAACAGATTTAAATGTAAAAATAGTCTTTATTGGAAGAAGATGCCATGTAAGGATTTCACCGCTATAAAGGAGAAGTGAATGCCTGGCTTTAAAGCTTCAAAGGACAGGCTGACTCTTTTGTTAGGGCTTAATGCAGCTGGAGACTTTAAGTTGAAGCCAATGTTCATTTGCCATTCTAAAAATACTAAAACAACAAAGCCTAGATGACTGTGTATATGTTTATAACATGGTTTATTGAATATTTTAAGCCCATCGTTGAGACCTACTGCTCCGGGAAAAATGCCTTACTAAATATTACTGCTCACTGACAATGTACATGGTTACCCAAGAGTTCTGTTGGAGATGTACAAGATTGTTATTTTCAAGCCAACGAACAAAACACCAATTCTGCAGCCCACGGAGCAATGAATAATTTCGACTTTTCAAGTCTTATCATTTAAGAAATACATTTCAAAAGGCTACGGCTGCCATAGATAGTGATTCATCTGATGGATCTGGGCAAAAAGAAAACCTTCTGGAAAGACTGACCATTCTAGATGCCATTAAGAATCCCATCATGATTCATGGGAGGGGTCAAAATACCAACTTTAACACGAGTTTGAAAGAAGTTAATTCCAGCCCTCATGGACGACTTTAAGGGGTTCAAGACTTCAATGGAGGAAATAATGGCAGATATGGTTGAAATAGGGAGAAGAACTAAAATTAGAAATGGAGCCCAAAGATGTGACTGAATTGCGGCAATCTTATGATACAACTAATGGATGAGGAGTTGCTTCTTATGGATGAGCCAAAAAAACAGTTTCCTAAAATGAAATATAATCCTGGTGAAATGCTGTAGAGATTACTGAAATGACAACAAAGGATTTAGAATACTACATAAACTTTGTTGATAAAGCAGCAGCACGGTTTGAAAAGATTGACTCCACTTTTGAAAGAAGTTCTACTGTGGGTAAAATGCTATCAAACAGCACTGCATGCTACAGAGAAATCGTTCATGAAAGGAAGAGTCAATCAATATGGCAAACTTCATTGTTGTTTTATTTTAAGAAATTGCCACAGCCACTTCAACCTTCACAACCATCACCTGGATCAGTTAGCAGCCACCAACATCAAGGCAAGACCCTCCACCAGCAAAAAGATTACAAACTCGCTGAAAGCTCAGATGATGCTCACCTTTTTTTTTTAAGCAATAAAGTATTTTTTAATTAAAGTATATATATATCTTTAGACATAAGGTTATTGCACACCTAACAGACTACAATATATTACAAACCTAACTTTTACATGAACTGGGAAACCAAAAAATTCATTTGACTACCTTTGTTGTCAGGGTCTGGGCCAAACCTGAAATTTTTCTGAGGTGTGTCTATACACAAAATCTGTGGGAAAATTTACTGTTATAAATGAACGTCAAGATGGACCTCTTTGACAGTTTAACATGTTTCTATTTTGACTGTACAAATATTCACAGGGAGAAGCAAAAGAGTTCACAAAAACTTTCAAAAGTTCTTTGACAAATACACTAAAAGCTTAACGAATCACTTAAAAAAGCACTTAAATAATTGAATAAATAATTCCATGAATCAGTGAATGATAAAGAATACAAAAGCAAATTCATCTAAGAGGAAATACAAATAATAGAAAGATATAGGACAAAAGATCAATTTTGCTGTAACTAAAGTGAATTAAAGTAAAAGTAAAGCATCATTTGTATGTGCAGTCTACAATATTTAATGCTGTTAAGGCTTTATTAAAATAATCATTACCAGTTATATTATATATTCATGGAATTACTTGGGAAAGCAATACATACTATATGTTATTTTTTTTAAATTTATAATCCACCACCAAATTACTCATTCCTTGGAGTTTATTGCAATTTTAGTATATGTGCTGCCGAAGCGAGCACCCTTGGAGTTTACTGCAAAAAAAAAAACTAAAAAAGGGAAAAATTGTCTTTAGCAATATTAATTACATCAGCAAAAACCAGAAAACACTTAGAGGCAATAGAAGAAGAGAACTGTTAGGTACATTATGAAATATCAATATCTCATTATTAAAAACCTGTGTTAAATCTGATGTTTAAGTATATAAAATGTACTTATTAAGAACTGTTAAATCAAACAATAGAACATAAAATGATACATGCAGTATGGTTACAACTATGTGGAAACTACACATGAAAAAATATTAGAAATTACAAAGAAATTACCATTAATATAGGAAAATCAAATTTTGTAAAACTTCATATATAATATAAAAATTGACTAAGTTTGGAAACTTAAATAAGGTTTTACACTTAAGTACTAAAGACAAATGATGCTCTGTAATCACTGTAGGTAAAATCAGGAGGCAACAACAAAAACATCCTCCTAATTTGGTATATATATCCAAACTTATAAATGGTATCCAAGAGAATAGAATACAATGTGTAAGTTTAAATTTATCACTAAGATTTTCCAATAAATAACTCAAATATACAAATAAAATGGTGGAATACATCAGGACTCTAAAAAATGTATATTTATAAGATATGTGCAGGGAAAGAAATAACAGAAATAATAAAAGAAATAGAAATAATACAAATAATTAATCTACAAATAAACTGAGTTTGAAGTTATTCATGAATCAGTGCCAGTCACATACCTAAAGAACAAATGTTTTTACTACAGCCAAATTCAGAGTAAAATATCATGTTACATAGCTGGGGTATGGTTAAGCTAAAAAAAAAAAAAAAAAGAAGAAGAAGAAAGGAAAATAAAAATTATACCATCAACAAACAGAAGATTCTCAAGGTCACATTCACTCTTATTCTAAAATTTTTTTTAAAGATTTTATTTATTTATTAGAGAGAGAGAATGAGAGATAGAGAGCACTCTTATTCTAATAAAAAAGTAACAAGATTTTTAAAAGATACTTCTTAATTCATTATAGAAATAAACTACTTCCACTTCCAGGAAGATAGGGTAGACTTTTCTCTATTTCTAATGCTAAGTATACAACTAAAAAAAAAATATATATATATATATGTTTTTTATATATAAACATATATATATGAGAGAGAAGATGACACTGAAAGCAGGAAAATAAAATGGCAGTTAGGGACACCTCAGGACCCAAAGAAAGAAACAGTGGTGAGGTGCACAGGTTATGTTTTTGCCTAATATATCCCAGACCTGAGATTCCTGGGTGGCTCAGTCAGTTAAGTGTCTGCCTTCAGCTCAGGTCATGATCTCAGGGTCCTGGGATGGAGTCCCATGTCGTGCTCCCTGCTCAGTGGGGAGTCTGCTTCTCCCTCTCCACCCCCACCCCCTGGCCACTCACGTGCTCTCATAAATAAATAAATAACCCAAACTTGAAGATGAGAACACAGCAACCCAGAAATGCCAATAGGTAGAGACATAAAACCTCTCCCCCAAAAGCCAGTTTTCCCAAGCTAAAGGACTTGAAAGGGAGATCCCAGCAAGACAGAAAATTTTTAGACAACTATTCTACTCTAGCCAAACACCACAGCAAAAACTATAGTCCCACATGCATCAACACCAACACCAGGAAAGGTCAATGGGAAGTCTAGACTTCCACCTTCAACATGCTCTGAAACAAAGAACCTCCAATAGCCCTCACTGGGGTAGCATACAAGAAAACTTAATTGGTAACCTGGACTTCAAACCCAACTTGGCAATAAGGAGGCACCCTCAATCTTCCAGCTGGGGAAATGTCAAGGAGACCTACTAGAAAATTAGGACTTTCATCATCCCCCAGCAATAATGAGCCACCACCAACACCTGTGTCAGCACAAATCTCATGGAGAACAGTAACGAGGCAATCCAACTACTCCAAGACTGAAAGGTATCAATGGAGGTCTAAATGAGAGCCAGAATTCCCACCTTGGGCCAGAAGTTACAAGAACTGCCCCCCAACCCCTCACCACCCACACCCCTGGCCTTAGATACCAATGGAAACCAAGCAGAATACCTGGGCTTCCATGCCCACCCAGTTGTAACAAGGGCACATGTCCCCTTCCATTGCTGGAGCATTATCAGATGAAGCCAGATAAAACAGAAGTTTAAATAAGATCCAGAGTCTCAGAAAACAATATCCAAAATATCCAGGTTTCAACTGAAAATGACTTATGCCAAAAACCAAGATCCAAAACTGAATGAAAAAAGCAATTAATAGAGGCTGCTGAGATGATAGAAGGCATTAGAACTATCCGACAAAAGCCTTTAAACATCTATCATAACAATATTTCAGTAAGCAATTATAAGTACACTTGAAACAAATGAAAATAGAAAGATCTAGGGGAACCTGAGTGACTCAGTTCATTGAGCATCCGGCTCTTGGTTTCTGCTCAAGTGATGATCTCAGGGTCATGAAACTGAGCCCTACATCAGGCCTCATGCTCAGCGAGGAGTATGCTTAAGATTCTCTCCCTCCTTCTGCCCCTCCCCTGCTCACATTCACTCTCTCTCAAAATAAATAAATCTTTTAAAAAGTTAGAAATATCTAACAAAGAAACAGAAAGTTACAGTTAGAGGAGAAGAAAAGGAAAATGACATAAAAAGGGAACAAAATAGATATTTTAGAATTGGAAAATGCAGTAAAAGAAATAAGAAACTTAGTGGATGGGTTCAATACCAGAATGGAGAAGAATCACTAAATTGGAAGACAAAACAATACAAATTACCTCATCTGAACTAAAGAGAAAATAGAAAAAATAAATGAACAGAATCTCAGGGACCTGTGGGCCCCTAACACAAAATCTAACATTCATGTCATCAGAGTCCCAGAGCAGAAAGGTAGAGCTGAAAAAGTACTTGAAGAAATAATGGCTAAAAACTGTCCAAATTTGGCAAAAGACACAAACCTGAAATTAAAAAGCTGAGTTAACCCCAGAGTCAAAGAAATAAAAACATACATTATAGATAAACTTTTGAAAACTAAAGACAGGGGGAAAAAATCTTTGAGCAAAAGAGAAATGATACCTTACCCATACAGAAGAAACAAATCAAATGACAGCAGCTTTTTCATTAGAAACCATAAAGGCCCGTAGGAAGTGGCATACTTTTCAACTGCTGAAAGTATCATTCAGGACTGAAGGGGAAAACCAGACATTTTCAAATGAAGGAAAACTAAGAAACTTTGTGATATTTTGTTAAGTATTAACTTAGTAGAACCTTTAATTTTAGAACTTTTAGTCCTAAAGCAATAAAATTTTCGATAGCAGATCTACCCTAATAGAACGTTAACATAAGTTGACCAAACAGAATAAGATCAAGAACTTTGGAATATTAGAAAAAAGAAAATTGAAATTAGCAAAAACAGGGTAAAATTAAGACTTTCCTTCTTGAGTTTTCTAAATTGTGTTTCATGTTGAAGCAAAAGTAAAAATGTTTAATGTGGTTCTCAATATACATAGAGGAAATATTTAAGACAACTATATTATAAATAGGGGAGAATAAAGAAACATGAAGGTGAGTATGGTTTCTATTCATCACATGAACTGAAAAACTGATACCATTAGACTGTAATAAGTGAGATATATGAAATGTACACCTACGACAATCACTTTAAAAAGCTTCACAAGATATACTCAAAATAACTACACATAAATGAAAATGGAATTCTAAATACTGTTCAAGTAGTCAACACAAAGGTGAAAAAAGAAAAACAAATTAAAAACAGATCCAACAAAAAGCAAAAACAAACAACTAAAATGTGAGACTTAAGGCCTAACCTACCAATAGTTACATTAAATGTAAACGGTCCTAATCTAGCAATTAAAAGACAAGACTGACAGACTGGATTAAAAATATAATACAACTATATGTTGTCTAAAAGAAACTTATTTCAAATACAATAATGTGGGCAAGTTGAAAGTGAAAGTGCAGGAGAAGGTAGATAGCATAAATAGTACTCAAAAGAAAGTAGAACACACTAAAATATCACCTCACACCAACTAGTACGGCTATTAAAAAAAGAGAGAGAGACAATAACGAATATTGGCAAGAATGTAGAAAAACTGGAACTCTCATACATTGCTGGTGGGAATGTAAAATGGTACAGCTGCTGTGGAAAACAATTTGGCAATTCATCAAAAAAGTTAAACATAGAGATACCATATCACCCGGGAATTCCACTCCTAGGTAAGTACACAAGAGAACTGAAAATGTATGTCCACATATAAGTTTGCTCATAACAGCATTGTTGTTAATAGTCAAAAGTGGAAACTCAGATGCCCACCTATCAATGAATGGATACACAAAACGCAGAGTACCAGTATTATGAAATATTATTCAGCCACAAAAACAAATGAAGTACTGATACATGCTACAACATGAATGACCTTTGAAAACATGTTAACTGAAATAAATCATAAAAGGTCACGTATTGCATGATTGCACTTTTGGAAATGTTGAGAATAGGTAAATCCAGAGACACAGATTAAAAGTTGCCAGGGGCAAAAGTAAGTAGGAATGGGAAGTGACTATCAATGGATACGGGGTTTCTTTTTGAGTGATAAAATATAATCTAAAATTAGACGCTGGTGATGGTTGCAAACATTACAAATATAATTAAAAAAAACCTTCAATCGCACACTTTAAAGTGACTAAATATTATATGTCATGTGAATTTAATCTCAATTTTTTAAAAAAGCAGGGATGGTTGTATTAAGGTCAGAGAAACAAGACTTGAGAGAACAAAAAAATAAAAATTACCAGAGTAGATACTCCAAAAATACAGAGCAGTCCTAAAAGTGTCTGAAACCAACAACATAGCTACAAAAACTATAACTCAGAGGTGATAAAAAGATAAACTCACAATTCTAGTTGGAGACTTCAACACCTCTTTCAACCTTTTTCAACCGACAGAAAAACTGGACAGAATATCAACAAAGATATAGAAGATGTCAAAAACACTATCAACCAATAAGCTCTTCTTGATATTATAGAACAGAATATACATTCTTTTCAACACCCTAAAGAACATATAACTCAACAGATCATATTATTCTGAGCCATAAAGGAACCTCAACAAATTTACAAGAATTAAAGTCAACAGACTTTGTTCACTGACCACAACAGGTTCAAATTAGAAATCAATAAGAAAAAGATAATAGGAAAATCTCCAAATATTTGGAAGTTAAACCGATCCAGATATTCCACAAGTCAAAGAGGAATACTCAGGGAAATAAAACACATACACTGAACTGAATGAAAATACAACATAAAAATCTGTAGAACACAACTAAAGCAGTACAGAGAGGGAATTTAACAGCGCTAAATGGACACATTAGAAAAGTAAGTCTCAAGTCAATATCCTAGGCTCTCACCTCAAAAATGTAGAAAAAGAACAAAATAAACCCAAAACAATCAGAGGTAGAATATAATAAGGATAGAAGTCAATGAAATTTACTTTAAAAAATTTATTTTAAAAAAATCAATAAAAGTGACAAACCACTAGCAAGACTAACAAAGAAAACAAAAACAAAAAAGTTATGAATAGCCAATATCAAGAATGAAATGGGATATCACTACCAACTCTGCAAACATCAAAAAATTAATAAGAAAATACCATAAACAATACTTTAACAACTTTGATGATGTGGATCAATAAATTAAGAAACAAACAAAACCCTATCAAAAAATGAAACTCCAGGGACAGATGGAGAATTACACCAAACCTTTTAAGGGGAATTAATATCCCTTCCACACAATCTCTTCCAGGACACAGAAGAGGAAGAAACACTTCCTGTTTCATTTTATGAAGTCAGAATTATCTTGATTCCAAAAAACAAAGATATTCCTTATCAATATACATGTGAAAATACTTAACCAAATATTAGAAAATGTAATTCAGCAATGAGTTTGTATGAGTATAAATATAAATAATATACAATGATCAAGTAGGGTTTATTCCAGGAATAGATATTTAGTTCAATACTGGAAAATCAATGGAATCTACAATATGATCAATCTAAAGGAGAAAAATCAAGAAGATATCTATTGATGCAGAAAACACATCTGACAAAATTCAACATCCATTCCCAATAAAAACTTTCTGGGAAATAGGAAAAGAGAGCAACTTCCTTAACATGAGAAAGAACATCTACAAAAATACCTAAAAGTACTTACTGGTGAAAGACTAAATGCTTTTGCACTAAGATTGGAAGAAAGCCAAGGATGCCAGCTCTCACTGCTGCTATTCAACAAACTGCTGGAAGTTCTAGCCAGTGTAACAAGAGAAGAAAGAGAAATAAGAGGCATATAAATGGGAAAAGGAAAAAAAACAAAAATAAAACCTATCCCTTGTCCAGTTGATATAACTAAGTATAAAAAGCCCAAGGAGTATTTTTTTAAACTTCCAGAATAAGCTAAGAATGTGGGATATAAAACAAAAATAGAAAAATGCATTTATATATACTAGCAATGAATATATGTGCATACTAAATTAAAAATACAGTAACATTTATAATCACTGAATAAAATAAAGTACATTGGAGTAAAATTAAAGTATTTGGACTTATATGCTGAAAACTATAAAATGCTGATGTAAGAAACCAATGATCTACATAAATGAAGAGATATACAGTGTTCATAGACTAGGAGATTCAACAATATTTATGGAAAGGCAAATGAACTAGAATAGCTGAAAACAATTCCAAAAAGAAGCAAGTGGGAAGAATCAGTCTATTAATTTCAAGATTAATTATACAGCTACAGTGATCAACACTATACAGTGAAAATACACACATAGATCAGTAAAACTGAGTGGAGAATCTAGAAATACACACACACACATATGCCAAACACTTTTTGACAAAGCTGCAAATGCAATTCAATGAAAGAAAGACAGCCTTTTCAACAAATAGTGCTGGAATAGGTGGACATCCAAAGGCAAAATAAATGAACCTCAACCTAGATCTAATATCTTATTTTAAAAAATGTCAAATTGAATCATGCGCTTAAATGTAAATGTAAAACTACAAAATTCAGGAGAAAAAAAAAACGGAGAAAATATGTGCAATCTAGTGAGAGGCAAAGAGTTCCTTGCCTTAACAACAAAAGCACCATCCATAAAGGAAAAATTGAGTTTTCATTAAAATGAGAAATTGTGGGGCACCTGGGTTGCTCAGTCGGTTAAGCATCTGCCTTTGGCTCAGGTCATGATCTCAGGGGCCTGGGATGGAGCCCCGCATTGGGCTCTCTGCTCAGCAGGGAGTCTGCTTCTCCCTCTCCCCCTAACCGCCACACCCCACCCCTGCTCGTGCTCTCTCTCTCATAAAAATAAATAAAATCTAAAAAAACAAACAAACAAACTAGAAATTTTGCTTTGGGTGACACCTTTTTAAGGCAAGCTACAGACTGAGAGAAGATACCTGTAAACCACACATCTGACAAATGACTAGTATTTAGAATATATAAAGAACTCTCAAAACTCAACAGTAAAAACACAAACAACCCAGTTAGAAAATGGGCTAAAACATAAACATCTATTTCACTGAAGGGATATACAGATAGCAAATAAGCATCTAAAAAGATATTCAACATCATTTGTATTGCTATCAAGGAAACAGAAATTACAACCACATTAAGGTATCACTACCCACCTACCCAACCAGCTAAAATGATATAGTGACAAAATCAAATCCTGACGTGTATGTGGAAAAAATGGATCACTCAGACATTGCTGGTGGGAATATAAAATGGTTCAGCCACTCCTGAAAACAGTTTGGCAGCTTCTTTCAAAACTAAACATGAAACTTCCATATAGCCCAACAACCACATTCCTCAATATTTATCCCAGAGAAATGAAAACTTATGTTCACACAAAAACACGTACACAAAATGTTCATAGCAGCTTTATAAGTAATAGCCAAAAGCTGGAAACCCATATATCCTTCAATGGCTATACAGCTAAACAAACCGTGAGGTATCTATACCATGGAATGCAATGCAATAAAAATAAACTATTGATACACACATCAACTGAAATCTCCTGAGTATTCTGCTGAGAGAAAAAAGCCAACCCCAAAACATATTACATGATTCCTCTTATATGGTATGTCCAGAATAGGTAAACCACAGAAACAGAAAGCAATTAGAAGTTACCAGGAGATGGGGCAGAGGAGGGACTGAAGAGTGACTATGTGAAGTTTTTATAGAGGGCTGAAAAGGTTTTTAAGCTAGATACAGTTGGCAGTTATCCTACACTGCAAATACACTAAATATCACTGAACTGTACACTTTAGAACTGTTAATTGTATGTAATATAAATTTCACCTCTGTATTAACAGAGAGAAAGAAAGAGAGAAGAGAGAAATCAATCGCTCAATCTAGAACAGGTTTAAAAAGAAACTGGTTCACATATTTAAAACCTCAAATTTGAACACCACCTATTTATTACCCTTTCAATCTCCCTTTTAGTTTATGTTTATGAAGATTCATTTGTGGAAGAATGTTCAGTGTTTAAAATATAAGCAGGTACCTGTTATAAGAGCTAAAGGGAAGAGAAACATAGGCAACTTGTATAGCTGGGCCCACTATAAATCTTCATGAACCAATTAGAACACGTCATATATTCTTCAGCTAATTGCAGAGCTACCCCAAAAATAAGTATTTTGTATTCCAAAAGTTTATCCAATCATGCCTAAAAAAATAATCTAAAGTTCTTGAAGAACAAATACGGAAAACTACAAAGAAATATTACTTAAGTAGTTCTTCAAAAACATTTTTAAATATGTACACATAAGAAATTTTGGCCAATTTAATCTTAATCATTATCAAAGAAAAACTTGAACATTATTCCCGTGTCACTGAAAAATAATTTCTCATAACCAAGTCAGAAACAAATTTCACATACAAGATACAATGCTTATTCTGATGGGTTATTACACCAAGAGAATATTAACCTTCAATCCCTGAATCATTCAAGAAATGTTTGCAGGAATACTTCCAGCCTCTATCTGGTCAAAGCACTAGAAGCTAAGTGGTGTCTATACAAACCAATCACTTCACCAGCAGTTTTATATTTCTTTAAAGCCTCATATAAAAAGCACCTGCCTAAAGTGAGTAATGGAGTTTTATATTCATTGCACTTAGGAACAGCGTATGTAACCTATTCCGTTTTCCTCCCTTGTGGAATATATTTCAGCTTATATTGCACAACACATTACCGATGCATATAAAGACTCTCTGATCAGCCATTTGGACTGCAGTCAGCAACCTGCCTGAGTGCCTTATTTTTTTCCCTGCCCTAAATAACATACTTTATTCAACAACTCAAATGAAAAAATCTTTTAAAGATGGTGATCTTACTTTCTTAATAAATATAGAACACACATATGTGTACTAACAGTAACTGGGAAACAAATGCTAAGAGAATGCTTGAAAAAACTTTGTGCGGTAATAGTTGAAAACTAGTTGAACACATAATTCCAGGGGAATAAAACAGAAGCCCAGATGGGATACCTTCATGGCTGTTTTTTCTCTTAAGCAACCCACAATTAAAAAATTACTCTAAGCACACTAGAAACAAAAGCAAAGCTAAGACCCATTAAAGGCCTGGAAGTAGGGCCAAACTATTTTTAAAGTTGGATCAATCTCCTATCTGCCAGACCCCAAAATATTTCCAAGACATAAATATTCCAGCCACTGCCAAAAGTTCCTGAAGCAGGAATGAAGAGAAATTTTTAAAATAGTGATGATGAAAATGTAGCATGCTATTTTGTAGCTGAGAGAGATCTGAAACTTAAATGCAAATGATAAAAGAAATAATTTAGATCCAAGGGCATTAAAGAAATTTTTTAAAAATTAGGATATTTGCCATAATTATAAAATTTTGCTTGGTAATAGTGTAAAATACTATAACATTTATTTTAACATATTGTAATATTACAGATGAATGAGTAAATAATAAATAACTGACTGTGCAAGGCAAAAGCTCCATGCTGCCCCTTGCTGGTGCCCTCATGTAAGGTCCTAAGTTCCACAGCTAGCATCAATTAATGAACATTTACTTAGACAAAACAATGCAAAATTCACTATATTAAGTGATGAGGTATTCAAAGAGCTATAAAATATAGTGCCTGTCCTCTAACAGCCCACAATCCATTAGGCAAGAAATAAAAATATAACCAAAAATCTAGCTAATTCACCAATCAATTACATCAAGACTAACATGAAAGCTGGGGAACTGGCAAAGCTGTGTGAGTCAGAACTTAAATCTAAAGCAGGGGTTGGCAAACTTTTCCTGTGGAGAGCCAGATAGCAAATATTTTAGGCTTTGTGAGTTGTTGCACTTATTCAACTCTACTGTTGTCGCACAATAGACCACAGACAGTAACTCAACAAATAACCAAACAACCATGCTGTGTACCAGTGAAAAACAGGCAGTGGGCTAGATTTGGCCCATGGGCCATCCTTTGCCAATCTCTGTTCTAGAGCAGTTGTTCTCAAGCCTGGACCCACATTACATTGACACAAAGAGTTTTTTGGTTTTTGTTTTTAAATGGCCAACATCCAGGCCCCACCCTCAGGGATTTCAAAATAAGAGGTCTGGTGGGGACCTGCACATCAGTGTATTTTAGAAACTCTAACTACTGCTCTAGAGGCAAAGAGGTTTTGATCTGAGAAACCTACAAGACTGAAAGTTAATACCTGTGCACTTACACCCTCAAATTTTGGCCTAATAATGGAGAGGAAAAGGAACAATGGTAGGCCAGTCTGGAGACCAAAAGGCTAATACTCACAAAATAATCTGGCATTACAAATCAAAGAGATATCTCCATTAACATGTATCTCACATCATTATTTACAGTAGTCAGGATATGGAAACAACAAGGTAAGTGTGCATCAATGGATAAATGGATACAGATGATGTGGTGTGTGTGGACTGTATATAGGAATATTATTCAGCAATGAAAAAGAAAAAAAGTCCTGTTTATAACAACATGGATAGAACCTGGAAGCATTATGCTAAGTGAAATAAGCCAGACAGAAAAAGAGAAATACTGCAAGGTGTCACTTAAATGTGGAATCTTAAAAAAAAAGAAAAAAAAAGTCAAAGAAACAGAGTAAAAACAGTGTTTGCCAGGCAGTAGAAACAGGGAGAAGTTGGTCAATAGACACAAACTTACAGCTAAAAGATGAATAAAGCCTAAGGATCTAATGTATATAACATAGTAACTAGAGTTAATAATACTGTTTTTATAATCAAAATTTGCTAAGAGTAAAATTTAAATGTTCTCACTATATAGGTAGATAAAAATAAGTATAATGGATGTGTTAATTAATCCTTTCATAATGTATATATCAAATCATGACTTTAAAAAATACAATATATCAAATCTTACAACTTTGTCAATTATACACTAAAGAAGCTGAAAAAAATCAATGACATTTGAAAAATAACTACAATCCAGAATAATTTCTTAGTGTTAGGTAAACTGAATAAGAAAAAATAAATACTCCTATCCCTCTATTTTGTCTATACTCCAAAAATATATCAGAATTGTTCTAATTTCGGAAGTAAAGGTATTTAGCAAAAAGAGACTTATCATTAAAAAAAAATCAGCAAAGTGGACTCTGAAATTTATAGAACCAATTATAAATTCATTTTGACTAGTTACATTCTTACAGTGTTCAAGGCATGATGACAAATGCTTAGGAAGCAGCTAGGACCAAGACAAACACATTCCCTCTCCCCAGGATGTTTAAATTCTAGCAGAAAATAGCTAAGGTATATTGAACCTTTAAATATGTGCAAGGTATCATGCACAATGCTTTATATTACTTTTTCTGAAATATCATAAAAATAACATGAGTTACATAAATAGCACTATCATCACTGAAAAACAGAACTGGAAGTTTGTCAAAGGTCACACAAAATGACCAAACTGGGACTTGAATCAGTTTGACACTAAAGGCTATGTACTTAAACACTGTATTACAAAGATTCATTAAGCACTAAAAACAATTACACCACCAAAATGATGATGAAACATGAAAGAAAGCACAAGAGACCCAGAGAATAAAAGAGAATAAATCGGTCACGTTCATTTAGAGTGCTCTCTGTATCAGAGACGTAAGCTCAGGTAGCTAATAACAAAGAAGGTCTTCCATGATGAAGTACTCATAAAGCTAAATGTTATATAGTCCTTCCTGTCTATTTTAGTAAGCACTCCTATGGACAAATGCTGACAAGTAATAAATACACTGATTATTTAGGATCTCATTAACACAGTTTACCAATTTTAAGATACATGGACAAAATGAACATTCTTAATGCAAATGCGGAACATTTTTCTAAAATGCAACTATCTTACAAACAGATTGAAGATAGCTTTCAGAGCCATGTGCCAGTAACCACCAGGAACATAAAATGTGGGAATGCTTTTTGAAATTCTTAAGTCCTCAATGTTTTTTTCTCCATAAGCATTTTTGTTCTATAATGATAGGTCCTTACATGCTGAAAAGTTTGATATATCTGGCAGATGCTTCTTTTAACATTTACATTAATAAACTTTCAAGGGAAACGCTAAATAATATTTGGAAAAAGCAAACTAACATTCACAAATTAACAACTCTAGAAACTAATATATTTATAAAAACTCCACTGGTTCAGGTTTCATTATTTTTTAATATCAGTAATTCTTAATGCAATGTGAAACATTTATAATCTTATAAGTTTCAAAGAATTATTTTATAATTTGGCTTAATTTGTGAGAAAATAGTTTATATGAATGCCAGTTGTACTTCTTTGGAAAGACAAATGTAAACCTATTTAGTGATCTGATTTTCTCTTTCATCTTGTCTCCAGTTTCTGTGTAGATTTATAATGTTCATTGTTTCCAATTTTAACAAATCACCTAATGGCAGAAAGGAAAATATGTTAACCTTGGAATTATTTGCAGTTGGAGAAATCCCTTTTGTCTGGCCCATACAGGGCCTGCAATCTGTTTTAAACACAGATTGTCTGTCTTTCGTCTGACAGCCACCAAGCTGCACAAATTACTTTCTGCCTGTTCACCTGTTTGCAGCTGTGTCTGTAAGCTAAAGATTCTGCAGTTTGACTTGAGCAAGCACTTCAGGATTGATGACATGTGCTGCTGATAAAGTGAGCAATTTGAAGAAATTACTGGCTATAGTTATTGAAAGACATCTGGGCATGAGCTGAGAACTAGAAGCCTTCAATCATGTGCTTGCAACCTGCAGTGGCGGCAGCAGTGTTTGAAGTGATACCCTACTAAAAGAAGCTGGCCCTGGCACTAAATAACCAAGCAATGTATGGAACATAATCTCTCAAATGAGGAATAAAAGGCTCTGTCTTGTAGCTGTAAAAATTTGACGCTTGGTCCTTTCTTAAAATATTCTTTTATTTATGATTAATCTTTTATTTATTAATGATCTTTCTTATTTCTATTATGAGTTAACTTTACATCTATTATTTCCTACATAATTAATTTATTTCCAACTCCTACTACTACTGCCATAAAAAAAGAAGTCAACATTTATTCAATACCTTCTACATGCTCCACACCCTAACCCTGGGAAAAGTTTTATGTCTATCACCTTATTAATACATCAACTTTATTAAAATAGAATTACTATTCCCTTTCCCTAGTGGAAAAACTCAACTATAACTCTAGGAAACTAACCTAATGTCACACAATTGTGATACCCAGACTACAGTCTGTCTCCTTAACAAGAGTTCATTCAACTATACTACACTGCCTTTCTACTCTGCCTTTTTTTGGAATTTTCTAGTCTCTTGATGTACTTCTGATGTGTAATTAATTATACATCGTGCCAAACCATTCTGTCACTCAGGTTAGCCATTAGGAAATATGGTTTGGTTTCTCCTCTACTTTTCTGTCTCATTATATAAAGCTTATTCCAAATGAAGCAGTCTTCCTGAACTGAGAAGCCTGCTTCAATCAAAAAATCAAGTCAAACCAAATATTAAAAAATTCATACTTTTTAAAAAAAGATGTATTTATTTACTTCAGGGAGGAGGAACAAAGGGAAAGGAGGAGAGGGAATCTCCAGCAGACTCCCCGTTGAGCAGGAGCCCGACACAGAAGGCTCAATTCCAGGACCCTGAGATCATGATCTGAGCCGAAATTAAGAGTCGGATGCTTAACCAACTGAGCCACCCAGGCGTCCCCAAAATTCATAAATTTAAGACTAAGGGACAACTCTAAAAGCTCAGACCCTTTTCACATTTGGTGAAATAAGATGATCAAGTTCAAGTAAAATCATGCTGGAAATAAAAGCAAATGCACAACCTTTTATGACAAAGCAACACCTACTACTCAAGAAAGAGAAATCATACCTACCAAGGTGCTACTTAATAAAAGTAAAGGCATTAATAATAATCACAAGTTTAGGGTAACAATGAATAATACTCATTATAGAAAACATCAGCACAAGTATAATCAAGTAAGGAACTATGATAAGACAGTTCTATAAATACAAAGTTAAAATAAACTTACATCAATGCCAGAATAAGAATATATTTAGATGTACATATGTGAAGCACACATTGTGTTCCAATTGCAAAATTGGATAGAATAAGCCAACATATTTTTATATTATTAAATTTTTCTAATTAAAATTAATGATTTTGTACAAGCACTTGAACTCCTTTTCTCTCCTTACAAATATTTATAAACTAGTACAGATCAAATAAAGTGATAGAGAAAAACCATTAGAAATTATAGGTAAAGCAAAACTAAAATATAACCATTCAGATAACGAGTTCTTGTGCAAGGTCTAAAAAAATTCTTAATTTGTACACATATTTCAAATATAGTAAAAGTCAATACTTTTAACTGGGTGGCTCAGTTGGTTAAGCGACTGCCTTCGGCTCAGGTCATGATCCCGGAGTCCTGGGATCGAGTCCCACATCGGGCTCCCGGCTCACCAGGGAGCCTGCTTCTCCCTCTGACCTTCTCCCCTCTCATGCTGTTTCTCTCTCTCTCTCTCTCAAATAAATAAATAAAATCTTTAAAAAAAAAAAAAGAAAAAGAAAAAAGTCACCTGAAACATGCCATGCCGATTAATACTGGAAGTAAAAAAAATTCAATTGCTGGTAAGCCATGATAGCTCTCCAAGGAAATGACTATCAAACATTAATCAGATAGAAGAATTCCAACTATAATAAACCTGCAGGTAAGCAGCAGTCATGAGAAGTCTACTTTGCAAGTATTAATTTGAAGATCAATTTCCCAACTATCAAATTATTATTCTTGTTTAGAATGGACACATTAAGTAAAACAGATATATTCATTTAGTTAGAGGGAACATGTTAAAAGAAACCAAACCCCTGACTCTTTCAAAACCTGTTCTGAATAAATGGCTTTTCTACTGTTTTTATGTTGATGTTTAAATTTCCCTAGACTCAAAAAATATTATCCCTATAAATACCGGGATTTTTCAGAACTTAAATGCACTGGTAAAAATGCCACCCAAAACTATCATTTCAACTTGCTAAAATTAGGTATACTGATAATATAGAAAGGCAAAAACCTTCAAGTTAAGTAACTATATAAATTTGGCTTTCACAATGCAGGATTCATAAATTGGATTAAACATAGCCCTGACTAACTCTAGCCACAAAAAGGGATACATATCATTAATGATTATAATCAAAATCAAGCCTTTATTTATATAATGATACAGCAGTAATAACATTCTTCCACACAAAGATAATAGTTAAGAAATACCGTGCATGTATGTCACTATCCTCTTTCCTAGTCATGTCAAGAGTTCATATTTTTAATAGCACCTTTTATTTTAAAAGACCTAAGTCGTGAGAACATTCTTATGTACCATTTCATAACTTTGACACAAAGTACGTATAAAAAGATTAGACTTTATTTGGTATAAAATCAGTTGGCAGTTTTACATCTGTGCATGCAACATAAATACACCAGCTGGCATCTCAAGCACACACACATATGGACTTCAAAACAGAAACTTCCTTATGTGCAGCACTGCCAGGGTAATTTTGTATCCTTTGCATACTACAGCTATTTGTCAGGCCCTGCAGGTGTGCACTGCACATAAACACACAGCTGTAGTCCAGCAAGCCAAGTGTTCCATCAAACACATAAAGGGAGACCTCAGCAGTTGGATTAGTCATCCTTACAACAGGTCCAGGGAGAACAATATGGGTTAGTATTTTTGGAAAAAGCATGGATCGGAAATTTATGATTATGCTAGTCTTACCAAATAACTGGTGGATTGTGTCATTTTTTAAAGCAATGCCTACTTATTAAGTTTTTGTTAGAATGGCCAGAGAAAAGTGGAATTTGTTTTTTTAGCTTTCAATATGAGCAATAATCTATAAATTGGTTTATTAAGTGAAAAATGTAAAAGGGTTTTCAGGTCTGTCTTTGGTTTTTGGAAGCTACTGCCAACGCATACCTTGGCTATGATATTTACAAATCATAATCAGTATACCTTAAAACATCTACCAGTTCTGTAATACGTTTTATCGTATCTATAATTCTACTTTTCAACTCATATGAATTTAAGATTAATGTGCAATGTGTGTGATTTCTGACCAGAATTACCCAGAATATTTAACTATAAAAAGTTACACGCTATGTTAACCTTAGACTATAAACAAATGTTTAGTTCTCAAATATGATGAGAGTACATTAACCTACAAATGGCTAGGGAAATAAATGAAAATATTAGACATGAACCCTTTGCACTCATGTGAAATCTCCCAACCAAATTAAATGTGACCTTATTAATATTCTTTAAAATGCCAGGTAAGCACTTTAGGCAGTTGATAATTATGACTACTTTAACCACATTTCCCCCAAAACGCTCAAAGTCCACCTGGCAGTTGACAAAACATGAAAGATAACTTAGAAAATGAGCTTGAATGCATTATGTCTAATATACTAATCTTCAGTGAACTTGAGGTCAAAGAGTTAGTAATCAAGAAACACCAGCAGTCTCTGACATCAGGCGATTCATGTTTTCTTCTATCTGGACACTATAAAGGAACTTAAAAATCATATTAATCTGATACAAATCCCACCTTTCTACTAGAAGCCTAACTTTATTAAGTACTACTCTAGCCACAAAAATACAATCTAAAGTAGGAAGAGATAAAGTAAGTGAGAGGTAAGGAGTAAAAGGCTTACAATTATCAAAATTCTTTTCAAGTAAATTATCTTGTCTTATTTTGTTCTTTTATGTGACTATAAATAGGAAATACTTGGAATTCAACCTGGATCCCCATATTACTGATGGGTCCCTGAGGTGTGATTCATAGCTCTTTAAAGCTTCCTAGTAGCCTTAAATGCTCCAGGTTGGATCAGGCTAAGTTTTGTTTCTGAACCTCAGAACAACCCTTTATCTACAATCTCTGTCAAACATTTACATCAGTATACTTTGGCCTGAAATACTGTCATCAAGAAAAGTGTCAAATGGTAGGGATGAGTAAAGAATCTTGGCATTCAATGTCCACATTAAAATACATTTAAAACAAATTCTAGTTAATACTAACTGTTCCAGTTGTTTATTCCAGTGGAACTACTCCAAAACTTGGTGGCTTAAAACAACAATCTATTTTTATCCCATACAATTTTGTAGATTTTTGGACTCATCTGGGTGGTTCTTGCCTGAGTCTCTCTCATGCAGCTCCAGTCAGCTGGCTGGGGCTAAAACAATCTGAAGTCTCATCTGAGCTAGAGATTCAAGATGGTTTCATCACTCATGTCAGATCCATCAGTCAAGATGACTGGAACATTTGAGAGCCAGATAGGCAAGCATCTCCCTCCCTCTCTCTCTCTCTCTCTCATTCCTTACGTTAGTCTATGTGGCTAGCTTCAGCTTCCTCACAACATGACAGTCTGAGGGACACTGGACTTCTTAAATGGTGGCTAATTTCATCCAAAGCAAATATTCCAAGTGACTCAGGCAAAAGGTGCAAGGTCTCTTATAACCTACCCTCAGAAGTCATACAGTGACACCCTCTCTACAATCTATTGGTCAAAAGCAAGTCATCACAAGACTAGCCCAAACTCAAGGGGATGGGTCTATAGAAGGACATAAATAATGAGAAGCACGACCCATGGCCATCTTTGGAGACTGGCTACATCATTATAATAATAATATTTTTTTAAATGCTATGTTTTGCTTGTAATTAATATGTTAATGATTTAATATTTTATTTTTATATTTTATTTATTAATGATATTAGTAGGTATGGATTTGATTATAAATTACAGTAACTAAGGTATAATAAGTTATGATACACATTTCATTTTTTTCAAGTTGGTTTCACTGACTCCTTAGAAGTTTAGAAGTTAAATCTATACCTAAGACTAATTCTAATTGTTTGCCTCAGTCACCAAAAATGAGACATCTTTAGGAATTTAAAATATTCAGTACAAATACTGAAAAGCTAGTCATTTACCTAAATGAATCATATCTCACTTGTTTAGAAGTTCTATACTTAGTAAACAATTACTAGAACTTTTAAGAGACCTCTTAAAAGGAAATGAATTGGGAGTCGGGGGAGCAGGGTTAATTAGAACAAAGAGCCAGCTATCTACACACACACACATACACACATGTACAGACAACACCCATGAAAAACCATAATGAGCAGAATACTCTTGTTTGTGGGAAGTTGGGAGCAATTCTATAATGCTAAAAGCTAAATTAAAGGATGCATTTCTTCAGGACATAATAGAATAAAATAAGAACTGGGGGAAAAAAGGGAATACTTAAAATTTTTCATTATTTGGTAGGGGGAAGTTCTATCCTCTACCCATTTAAAAAATACTGAAAAACAAACATTAAAAACCATAAAAAGGCAAAATCCCCATAATTACATGGCTTTTTTAAAGTTTATAAAAAAGGGGGCCTACCGTACTCTACTCTCCACCTCATCCATATCCTACATTTTCCCAAAAGGTAACAACTGGTACTTGTTTTATATGTACCATAAAACATTTTCCAAACCCAAATATCAATCTACCTACCTACTTGACCTGTCTATCCATCATTAACATACACACATGTATACACACACATACATGAATACAGCAATCATTCTCTTAATAATAAAGCTGGCATGGTGCTGTACATACTGGTCTGCAACTCACTTTTCCTTAGAACCTATCAACCTATCCTACCTATTTTAATAAATGATGGATATTAAATAGGATAGCATAATTATGCATAGCAGGGATATATGGGGTGTGTGTGTGTGTGTGTGTGTGTGTGTGTGTATGTACACAACCTCAATGAATCACATAAACATTCTATTGAAAGAAAAAAACAGATACAAAACAATATATGCTATAATATGATTGCATTTACATGAATTTCAAAGATAGGCAAAACTAACTTACAGTGACAAGAAATCAGAACAACTGATCAGGACTAACTCGTAAGGGTACGTAAAGAAACTCCCTGACACAATCTGGAAAACTTTTAAATCATTTCTGGTCTAAGAAACAGAAGACCATGTGTCAACAGACCATTTAATATCTTTACTTCTTTTTTTTTTCAATTGCAAATAAATAACTCTCAAAATACTAAGTCATTGTTTTCCACATTTGGAAACAGTAGAGGAAGCTGAGGTTCTGAGAGGTCAAGTAACTTAACTGAACTCCCAGGACTAATCAGGGAGAAGCCACATCCACAACTCCAGCTTTCTCAGTCCTGATTCACAGCTATTTTTCCTTTCTCTTTTAATAATGTACTTTCTAGACTATATTACAAGTTTTATTGGAAGTTGTCACCTGTTCCAAGCAAAAGTAGTAGGAAAAATAAAGACAAATCTACATTTAAAACATGAGGGCCTTGAAATTACTCTGCCAAGTCTTCCTGCTAACGTAAATATAAACCTTAGCTGCTTAAACACAATTGATATAATGAATTGGAAAAAGGAAGATAGTGAGAAAAAAACTGAAAAGTTATGCTTCAATTTATCACATTGATTTTTTGCTGGTAGATTTACAGATAATTTTTATTTCATTCTACGTATTTTCTAGTATTTCCCATATTCTACAATGTATTTTTGTAAAAAAAAAAGTATATAAAATGTTAAATATCTAATAAAAGAAATTCATTAAGTGAAAATACACATTCCTTTTGACCTACAGCCCCATAGTTTAGATCCATCTTACATAAGAACATAAAAAATATCTGGATATTAATATGCAAAGTTATCTGTTATACCACTATGAGGAGTGGCAAAAAGAAGGAAATAAATGTTCATCAAGAAGGGAATGGCTGAATAAAGAACAGTACTCAAATAGTATAAAGTAGTATGCAGCTATTAAGTAGAACAAGTTACATTTCTACTATTATGCTGGAATAATAACCATAACAATGGTATTAACTGAAAAGGCAGGTTCCTAAATATGTGTACAAACTCATTTAAATTCAACACAAACCTACAAATGTGTTTGTACAAGCATAGAGAAAGTGAGGTGAAAAAGGAGGAGTGGAAAGGAAATTAACTCTTTAAAAAATATTTCTTTATATATCCATAAATTGCTTCATGTGTTCAAATAAACATGTATTACTTTAACTTAATAAAAAATTTAAAGATATAAAACAAATGCCCAAGCTTTAAATCTTTTATAAGCAATATATAATCAAAGAATAACAAAGAAAAAAGAAACTTATTCTCTTATAAGGTCAATTAGGGAAATATACTACTATATTACAACTTTTTTTTTTAATTGACAATGCTTCAAAAGCCAAACTGACAGTTTACTGCAGAGATTATTAAGACATACTCTCAGGATATGGCACTGGTGGAATGCCAGAAAAAACAAAGTGAACTGTACAATATAAAGATAAATGTTACTATTATTCAGACTATTAAACATTTCAGACATCTTATAGCAATATTACTCATTTTTATTTTCCACGGACTACAATCAACAATACTGCTTTGTAACATATTTTGCATAGTACCACAAGATGAGTATAACGTAATCTGACTGATTTTATCAATCGAAATATGAAGGCTCATGCATTCAAATAAGTAACATCCCCTGAATGTACTTAAGAGTATTCAAAGTTCATGACAGTATGGATGTAACTGTACAAAAGAATTTCAGATTTATACAGATGTGGAAGTCCTGCCACTAAATGGTAAAGAGAGTAAAGGTCAGTAACTAGTATCAAAACCACATGGGTACTTATTAAAAGTCAGATAGAAAGGACTCACCTACACAACATGATGGGCCTGAGAACCTGCATTTTAGCAGCACCTCCAAAGTGATTCTTAAGCAATGACACTTTGAGACACTTTGTCTTTTTATTTGACTAAGACAAATAAATATCTTCCTCTCTGAGTTGAATCTTTTGAGTGGGAGAGAGAGATTTTGTAAAATCCTAAAAATCAATGTTACCATAGGATAAATATATCTGAAACATACTATTATTCACTAGACTAAATACATTATAAAACAGCTAAATGCCACCATAAGGCATATTATGCTTTGTATATATAATGGTAGTTATTCTTCAATACCTAGTTAATCTCTTAGTGCTTAAAATTAGTTATTTTAATTATTTTGACTATGAAGTGAAATAAGAAACTGTGCAACTATCAGTATTAATATGAAGTATCTGCACATTTCAGACTTTTTTTAGATTTTCATATGAAATTAATTTCTCATGAAATTTTTATCTTTTCCAATATAAGTTTTATTATAGTCTAACATCCTTTAACTTTTGAGTTCTACTGAAATGGAGCCAGAATACACAGGAGGAAAAATTCTTGCCAAAATTTAATCTACACTTACCAAATACTAGGTCCAGATTCACTCATCCTTCAATACTCAGTACAAGTATCTTTTTTTTTTTTTTTTTACCTTACCTTGCCTCATGGCCACTTGTTCTCGCCCCTTCTCCATCCTCACATGCTGGACTAAAGGTAACATTTAAGTATTTATGTTTCCTACATTTAAAAACTGGTAAATACTACAAACCAGAATCCATTTACTCAAAACATATTTATTTTGTGCTTAAGTAATCACAAACATTGTCTTTTCCCACAAAAACTACCTTAAATTTATTTAAAGAAGTGAATAATTAAATAAGAAATTATGATGAAATGTAGTAAGTCCTAAGATAGAAAAAGCATAGGAGGCTTTTAAATTATATAGAAAAGGGGTCCCTGGCTTGATCCAGAAAAACGATACCAAAAGAGAAGCCAGAAAAAGGAGTGAGGGTAGAGTGAATTGGAGTGAAAAGCATGAGTCATAAACCTAAGGAAAGAGCAAGGACTCTGTTGAGGAGCTATTACAGAAGCTCAGTGGGAGTGGAACCTCTTGGGTGATAGGGGTGAGAGTGATAGGACATGAAAGCTAGAAAAATGGGGATCATAAAGAACTTTATGAGGGATGTGGCCATTACTAAGTGAAAAAACAACCACCCAAAAGTACATATTGTAGTCAAGTAACTATAGTGTAGCCTACTGTCCAAAAACATCTATAATACTTTTTCTGCTTTTTTAAAAAGATTTTTATTTATTAGAGAGAGAAAGAGAGTGCACAAGCAAGGGGAGTGGCAGGCAGAAGGAGAAGGAGAAGAAGGCTCCCTGCCAAAGGCGCCACCCAGGCACACCTACTTTTTGTGTATTAATCATATTAAAATATAATGGTGATAGGATGTTATAGTTAGGGGCACCTGGGTGGATCAGGCGGTTATGCATCTGCCTTCGACTCAGGTCATGATCTAAGGATCCTGAAATCAAGACCCATATCGGGCTCCCTGCTCAGCAGGGAACCTGCTTCTCCCTCTCCCTCTGAAGCTCCCCCTGCTTGTGCGCTCTCTCACATAAATAAAATCTAAAAAAAAAAAAAAAGAATGTTCTACTTATAATCCTCAATTTTCATAGCAATTTTTGAAATTCTTATCAAATAATCCAAAAAGGATCAGTAAAAGCAAACACTGCACATTTGTTGGGGGGGGGGGGGAATACCACCAGGTATTTCATTTACTCCAAAAGTTAAAATATGGTTATAGAACTGGAGTTTTTCTTAACTGCTCTGATGTCCAGGACAGTTAACACAGCATTATGAAATGGTAAGAGTTCCCCGAAACTTCTACAAATAGGAAATGCCATCCTTTCTCCCCCATTCTCCACTTGCATTCTTTTAGCAGTTTTATAGAGTGAATGTAAAAATAGGTCATTGCTGACTGTACCTAGAAACAAATCCTTCTAATTTAACTACCCTCTTCTTCAGAAAACATGGTAAAATCATAAAGTATGAAATAATGTTTCATACTTAAGTCATTAAGAACAGATTTTTAAAATTCCACTGAATTGATATCAACAAATGAATTATATATTAGACTTATTAAAGCAAAATCCATAAGAACTCTTTTCCAGACCTTAGACAATGCCTCTGTGACACATTTGGTCAATGAAAGTGAATGGAAAACAGTAGTGTTTTGAAGCATCAGCCAGTAGATGCTTCTGTGGTTTACCACAAGTGGTATGCACATCATATTAGACCACAGTTAATTAAATTAAACCAGTTCTTGTATTGTTAAAATGTGTCCTGTATTATTTATTTGGATACTACACAACTGCTTTTAAACCTTAAGATCTCCATCTCCCACTCATAGTAAACACTATTCTTTGTCATCCAATTGGTAATGGAATCAATAAATGTCTACCATAGTGTCCTAGTGTAGCGAACACAAAAAAGCAAAATTTTCTTTTGTTTATGGAACACCCTCTATTTCACAGTAAGTAGTTTTAATAACTATCTTAAAAAGGAACTGAGAGTAAATACCGTGCACATTGACCTAAGGGGAAAATGAAATAATACATAGAACACGTTTTTATGGTAGTATTCTTTGTGTTTAAATTATGTCGGAAGGTACTTTGGTTTCTTTTTTTTTTTGAAGTGGATTACTCAGTTGAGAAGAAAAATATTTGGCGATGGTTCTGACTGTACATGTTGAAACGTCCAAGAAATCCTTCAAATTTATATATAATATACAATCTACTAATTGTTAATTAAAATAGAAACTAGCCAGTGGGAGGAGCAAGATGGAAGAAGAGTAGGAGACCTAAATTTCATCTGGTCCAAGGAATTCAGCTATATAGGGATCAAACCATTCTGAACACCTATGAACTCAACAGGAGACTGAAGAAAAGAATAGCAGCAAATCTCTGAACAAAAAAGCGACCACTTTCTGGAAGGTACCTTCTGATTTGTTAAGTGTATATTTTTCTGGGGTCGTTGTTACCCTGTTATCATTTTGTTCTCTCATTCATCTATCCTCCTCTGGACAAAATGACAAGATGGAAAAAATCACGTAAAAAAAAGAACAAGAGGCAGTACCGACTGCCAGGAACCTAATCAATACGGACATTAGTTAAGATGTCGGAATTAGAGTTCAGAATGATGATTTTAAAGATACTAGCTGGGCTTAAAAAAGCATGGAAGATATTAGAGAAACCCATTCTGGAGAAATAAAAGAACTAAAATCTAACCAAGTCAAAATCAAAAAGGCTATTAAGGAGGTGCAATCAAAAATGGAGGCTCTAACTGCTAGGATAAATGACACAGAAGAAAGAATTAGTGATATAGAAGACCAAATGATGGAGAATAAAGAAGCTAAGAAAAAGAGAGATAAACAACTACTGGATCACGAGGGCAGAATTCGAGAGGTAAGTTATACCATAAGACGAAACAGTATTAGAATAATTGGGATCCCAGAAGAAGAAAGAGAGAGAGGGGCAGAAGGTATACTGGAGCAAATTATAGCAGAGAACTTCCATCATTTGGGGAAGGAAACAGGCATCAAAATCCAGGGGGCACAGAGAACCGCCCTCAAAATCAACAAAAATAGGTTAACACCCCAACGTCTAATAGTAAAACTTACGAGTCTCAGAGACAAAGAGAAAATCCTGAAAGCACCTCGGGAGGAGAGATCTGTAACCTACAATGGTAGGAACATTAGATTGGCAACAGACCTATCCACAGAGACCTGGCAGGCCAGAAAGGACTGGCATTAAATGTTCAGAGCACTAAATGAGAAAAATATGCAGCCAAGAATACTATATCCAGCGAGGCTGTCACTGAAAATAGAAGGAGAGATAAAAAGCCTCCAAGACAAAGAAAAACTAAAGGAATTTGCAAACACAAAACCAGCCCTACAAGAAATATTGAAAGGGGTCCTCTAACCAAAGAGAGAGCCTAAAAGTAACACAGACCAGAAAGGAACACAGAAAATATACAGTAACTGTCACCTTACAGGCAATACAATGGCACTAAATTCATAGCTTTCAATAGTTACCCTGAATGTAGATGGGCTAAATGCCCCAATCAAAAGACACAGGCTATGGTGATGGGTATTAAAGAAGGCACGTTCTGCATGGAGCACTGGGTGTTATGCACAATGAATCATGGAACACTACATCAAAAACTAATAATGTAATGTATGGTGATTAACATAATAAAAAAATTTTTAAAAAAAGACACAGGCTATCAGACTGGATAAAAAAAACAAGACCCATCGATATGCTGTCTGCAAGAGACTCATTTCAGACCCAAAGACACTCCCAGATTGAAAGTGAGGGGGTGGAAAACCATTTACCATGCTAATGGACACCAAAAGAAAGCGGGGGTGGCAAGCCTTATATGAAACAAATTAGATTTTAAACCAAAGACTATAATAAGAGATGAGGAAGGACATTGTATCATATTTAAAGGGTCTATCCAACAAGAAGATCTAACAATTCTAAATATCTATGCCCCTAACATGGGAGCAGCCAATTATATAAGCCAGTTAATAACAAAAGCAAAGAAACACATTGACAACGATACAATAATAGTGGGGGACTTTAACACCCCCCCTCACTGAAATGGACAGATCATCTAAGCAAAAGATAAACAAGGAAAGAAAGACTTTAAATGACACACTGGACCAAATGGACTTCACAGATATATTCAGAACATTCCATCCCAAAGCAACAGAATACACATTCTTCTCTAGTGCCATGGAACATTCTCCAGAATAGATCACATCCTAGGTCACAAATCAGGTATCAACCTGTACCAAAAGATTGGGATCATTCCCTGCATATTGTCAGACTACAATGCTTTGAAACTAGAACTCAATCACAAGAGAAGAGTCGGAAAGAACTCAAATACATGGAGGCTAAAGAGCATCCTCCTAAAGAATGAATGGGTCAACCAGGAAATGAAAGAATTTAAAAAATTCATGGAAACAAATGAAAATGAAAATGATAACAAAACGGTTCAAAATCTTTGGGATGCAGCAAAGGCAGTCCTAAGAGGAAAGTATATAGCAATACA
Source organism: Eumetopias jubatus (assembly GCF_037043125.1). Taxonomy (NCBI): domain Eukaryota; kingdom Metazoa; phylum Chordata; class Mammalia; order Carnivora; family Otariidae; genus Eumetopias; species Eumetopias jubatus. The sequence goes on from NW_028274810.1 coordinate 145,098,918, forward strand.
AGCCTTTCTCAAGAAACAAGAAAGGTCTCACATACACAACTTAACCCTACACCTAAAGGAGCTGGAGAAAGAACAGCAAATAAAGCCTAAATGCAGCAGGAGAAGAGAAATAATAAAGATCAGAGCAGAAATCAATGAACTAGAAACCAAAAGAACAGTAGAACAGATCAACGAAACTAGGAGCTGGTTCTTTGAAAGAATTAATAAGATTGATAAACCCCTGGCCAAACTTATCAAAAGGAAAAGAGAAACAACCCAAATAAATAAAATCATGAATGAAAGGGGAGAGATCACAACCAACACCAAAGAAATACAAACAATTATAAGAACATATTCTGAGCAACTCTATGCCAGCAAATTAGATAATCTGGAAGAAATGGATGCATTGCTAGAGATGTATCAACTACCAACACTGAACCAGGAAGAAACAGAAAGCCTGAACATACCTATAACCACTAAGGAAATTGAAGCAGTCATTAAAATCTCCCAACAAGAGCCCAGGGCCAGATGGCTTCCCAGGGGAATTCTACCAAACATTTAAAGAAGAATTAATACCTATTCTTCTGAAACTGTTCCAAAAAATAGAAATGGAAGGAAAACTTCCAAACTCATTTTATGAGTCCACCATTACCTTGATCCCAAAATCAGACAAAGACCCCATCAAAAAAAAGAATTACAGACCAATATCCTTGATGAACATGAATGCAAAAATTCTCACCAAAATACTAGCCAATAGGATCCAACAGTATATTAAAAGGATTATTCACCACGACCAAGTGGGATTTATCCCTGGGCTGCAAGGCTGGTTCAACATCCACAAATCAATGTGATACAATACATTAATAGAAGAAAGAACAAGAACCATATGATCCTCTCAATAGATGCAGAGAAAGCATTTGACAAAGTACAGCATCCTTTCTTGATCAAGACTCTTCAGAGTATAGGGATAGAGGGTACATACCTCAATATCATAAAAGCCAACTATGAAAAACCCACAGCAAATATCATTCTCAATGGGGAAAAACTGAGAGCTTTCCCCCTAAAGTCAGGAACATGGCAGGGATGTCCACTATCACCACTGCTATTTAACATAGTATTAGAAGTCCTAGCCACAGCAATCAGACAACAAAAAGAAATAAAATGTATCCAAATCAGCAAAGAAGTCAAACTCTCACTCTTTGCAGATGATATGATACTGTATGTGGAAAACCCAGAAGACTCCACCCCAAAACTGCTAGAACTCATATAGGAATTCAGTAAAGTGGCAGGATATAAAATCAATGCACAGAAATCAGTGGCATTCCTATACACCAACAAGATAGAAGAAGGAGAAATAAACGAGTTGATCCCATTTATAATTGCACCCAAAACCATAAGATACCTAGGACTAAATCTAACCCAAAGAGGCAAAGAATCTGTACTCAGAAAACTATAAAATACTCATGAAAGAAATTGAGGAAGAAACAAAGAAATGGAAATGTTCATGGACTGGAAGAACAAATATTGTGAAGATGTCAATGCTACCTGGAAAAATCTACACATTTAATGCAATCCCTATCAAAATACCATCAACTTTTTTCAAAGAAATGGAAAAAATAATCTTAAAATTTGTATGGAACCAGAAGAGACCCCGAATAGCCAGAAGAATGTTGAAAAAGAAAAGCAAAGCTGGTGGCATCACAATTCTGGACTTCAAGCTCTATTACAAAGCTGTCTTCATCAAGACAGTATGGTACTGGCACAAAAACAGACACATAGATCAATGGAACAGAATCGAGAGCCCAGAAATGGACCCTCAACTCTATGGTCAACTAATCTTCGACAAAGCAGGAAAGAATGTCCAGTGGAAAAAAGACAGTCTCTTCAACAAATGGTGTTGGAAAAATTGGACAGCCACATGCAGAAGAATGAAACTGGACTATTTCCTTACACCACACACAAAAATAGACTCAAAATGGTTGAAAGACCTAAATGTGAGACAGGAGTCCATCAAAATCCTAAACGACAGCACAGGCAGCAACCTCTTCAACCTCAGCCGCGGCAACTTCTTCCTAGAAACATTGCCAAAGGCAAGGGAAGCAAGGGCAAAAAAGAACTAATTGGGACTTCATCAAGATAAAAAGCTTGTGCACAGCGAAAGAAACAGCCAACACAACCAAAAGACAACCAATAGAATGGGAGAAGATATTTGCAAATGACATATCCGATAAAGGGCTAGTATCCAAAATCTATAAAGAACTTATCAAACTCAACACCCAAAGAACAAATGATCCAATCAAGAAATGGGCAGAAGACACGAACAGACATTTTTCCAAAGAAGTCCAAATGACCAACAGACACATGAAAAAGTATCTCAACATTGCTCGGCATCAGGGAAATCCTAATCAAAACCTCAATGAGATACCACCTCACACCAGTCACAATGGCTAAAATTAACAAGTCAGGAAACAACAGATGTTGGTGGGGATGAGGAGAAAGGGGAACCCTCCTACACTGTTGGTGGGAATGCAAGCTGGTGCAGCCACTCTGGAAAACATTATGGAGGTTCCTCAAAAAGTTGAAAATAGAGCTACCATACGACCCAGCCATTGCACTACTGGGTATTTACCCCAAAGATACAAATGTAGGGATCTGAACGGGTATGTGCCACCCGATGTTTACAGCAGCAATGTCCACGATAGCCAAACTATGGAAAGAGCCAAGATGTCCATCAACAGATGAATGGATAAAGAAGATGTGCTACATATATACAATGGAATATTATGCAGCCATCAAAAGGAATGAAATCTTGCCATTTGCAACGACGTGGATGGAACTGGAGGGTATTATGCTTAGCGAAATAAGTCAATCAGAGGGGCTCCTGGGTGGCTCAGTCATTAAGCATCTGCCTTCAGCTCAGGCCATGGTCCCAGGGTCCTGGGATCGAGTCCCACATCAGGCTCCCTGCTCGGCAGGAAGCCTGCTTCTCCCTCTCCCACTGCCCCCTGCTTGTGTTCCCTCTCTCACTTTGTCTCTCTCTGTCAAATAAATAAATAAAATCTTTTAAAAATAAATTTTTTAAAAAAGAAATAAGTCAATCAGAGACAGACATGTATCATATGATCTCACCGATATGAGGAATTCTTAATCTCAGAAAACAAACTGAGGGTTGCTGGAGTGGTGGGGGTGGGAGGGATGGGGTGGCTGGGTGACAGACATTGGGGAGGGTATGTGCTATGGTGAGCGCTGTGAATTGTGTAAGACTGTTGAATCACAGACCTGTACCTCTGAAACAAATAATAAATTATATGTTAAAAAAAAAAAGAAGATAGCAGGAAGGGAAAAATGAAGGGGGAGGGAATCAAATGGGGAGATGAACTGATGAGAGACTATGGACTCTGAGAAACAAACTGAGGGTTCTAGAGGGGAGGGGGTAGGGGGAGGGGTCAGCCTGGTGACGGGTATTAAAGAGGGCACATACTGAATGGAGCACTGGGTGTTATACACAAACAATGAATCATGGAACACTTCATCAAAAACTAATGATGTAATGTATGGTGATAACATAATAAAATAATAATAATAAAAAATATATATATACTAGCCTTAGAAAATTTTTAGAATAAAGTGTAATATTTTGATGTTAAAAATCCTTTCTTCTAAAATTACCCAACATTCTGTATACTAGGGCAATTGATAAATATGTTAGGCACATAGAAGGAAAAAAAAATAGCATACTATTTAGCCGTGGCCAAAGCCAAATATCATAATAAAATACATTTCTGGAACATAAGAGTAAATATAAATTCTAATAAAAAAGTAACTATTGTTACAAATTTTTATTAAGCATTTTAAGAGCTGACTTAATTTGACAGTATATACACATTCTCTCACCTTCTGTCAGCTGTTATTTCTGTAGTCTCTACACATTTGCAATACTCAATATAGGCTCAATTTCAAATGAAGTAGATAGGGGAATAAGACATTTTTTGGCTAACATTGATGATGCTGATGTTTCCACCAAGTTATTAAGGTTTCCTTCCTCTCTAATAATAATTAGTTTAAAACCTCCATAGTAAGGGTTATAAAGTATTCTTGTTAAAAGTCCTTAATTTTGACTGAGAAAATAGGATGTGTACTAGATATCTTATTTTCTCTAACACTTCCTCCTTTTCATATACTATATTTTTTTCATTATTATATTTGAATCAAGGATCTTCTTAGATATTACTGATTGTCATTTTGGGTTCTCTCTCCTCAGTCCTTCTGATTTCTGCCTTTAATTCAATTTTATAAGATATAAAGAATTCCCAAAAAGGAATTCATATATTATCTTTATAGACTTATTGCTAAAAAAATTAAATAACATGAAAATGAAGACAACTATGAACCTCTTTACCTTATCACAAACTTTCAAATATTATTTTTCTGCATAAAATTAAGTTTCACAACTATTTGTCCTTGTATTTTACTCTTGTAATAATAAATATTTATACTTCAAGTCACTGACAGAATTTCAACACATAAAATCTATGAGAAAATGCTCATTCTTAATTATATAGAGAATACTCACCTGTAATTGAAAGTGAAAATTGGGACATTAATAATAAATCTAAGTGACACGCCTCATTTATTTTACTGATGTTGTTAGGCTATTATATATGATGATAAGTATTTTTACATACAAATTCAAGAATGCCAGGAATGACACTGAAGTAGCTCTTCTGCTGTTCAGTCTTTCAAAGGCTGAAACCAGAGCTAAAGCCAAAGAGCAGATTTTAGATCAATACCCAAACTGAATCTGTACTTGCATATTCATAAAGCAATAATCACATTTAAGGTAACAGTAAAAACAGCAACAATGTTCATTTCTAGAACAGTCATGATATGCCAGACATTCCATATTATTTCACTTGCTTCTCACTATAGGCTTGCTTATAAAGCAATACCACTAGTCTTCCTCATTCTACAGAGAAGGAAACTGAGTCTTCAAGAGACCTGCCTAAGTCACATGATTAATAAATGGTTATGCTAGTATTAAACAAGGCTCAAACTAGCAATGACAAGACACTTGACAAAACTGAACTTAATTTTCAGTAAACAATATAAGCCTTAAGTAAGAGTCACAGATAACTAAAATCATTCTCAATTAGGCAAGTCACTGGAAGGGTGGAGAGGGAGTCCTAAAAATTCCTATGGGAGAAAGGCAAACTTCTGATCCCAAGAAAAATAAGAGCAGCTCTGGAAGCCAGCAATGGGCAGGTTTCTGCTATATGCAAGAAACCTGGGATCTTTAAATTCTGTCCTGTACTACACCAGAGAGCCGTATGGATCCAGTGAGGGACTAGTTAAACTGTAAAAATTAGCAACACATTCTCATGAAGAGTTTCAAATGCCTAAATAAAATTTCTACAAAGAAGTTTACTTGCCTTTTTTAGAGTTAAGGCCAAAAAAATAAACAAGTTCTATACAGTCAACTAAAAATTAAAATATGGTTCTTGTAACTGAATAGTTACTTAAAAACAAAAAAAATTAATGAGTTACTATTGAAATATGGAAAATGGGTAAAACAAACTGATAATGGAATTGATGTGGACCTGTGTGTACATGTATCTTTTCTGTAGATGTTATACTATTGCCAACAATGTAGAATTCTCCAAGTGACTACACAGTATGTTTTTAAGTCAGAAGTCAAGACATATTTGCATTATGACTATTGAATGCGGGATCTGATAAGCAGGAGTAAACTTTCAAACCATAAGTCAAATTGTCTCACTCCTTTGGTTAAAATCTTCCTGTGATCTCTCACTGCAATGGAATAAATTCTGAAGTCCTTACTGTGGTTTGCAAGGCTTTGGTGACTCCCACCAAATTCTCTAGTGGCTCCCACCAAATTCTCTGGCCTCATCTCCTACCCACCCTCTTCTCCCGTCAAAGTGGCCTCCTTTCTTTTTCTTTTAAAGATTTTATTTATTTATTTATTTATTTATTTATTTATTTATTTATTTATCTGACAGAGAGAGACACAGTGAGAGAGGGAACACAAGCAGGGGGAGTGGGAGAGGGAGAAGCAGGCTTCCCGCTGAGCAAGGAGCCCGACGTGGGGCTTGATCTTTCTCTCCATTTTGCCAAGCTGTTGCACAGAACAGAGGCCCTATGCTGGATGTCCTTGCCTGAAGTACCCTTCCACCAGATCTTTGCCCTACATGAGAATAGGGACTTACCTGCTTTGCTTACATCATCCATGCCCAGCACTACTCCTAGCACAGAGTAAGTATCTGATGATATTTACTGACTAAATTAATGAATGATGATCATCCCAAGTGCCCCATAGATCAATTTTCAACGAAGGACACATTGCCCAGCTGCAAGGAGTGTGGTTAGCTGAGAGCCTCCAGGTATTAGCTTCATTAATGTTTGCCTCAGCTTTCCAGTCCAAGACATACTCCTCCCAGGAAGTCCACAGCCAACACCTGAGAAATGGTGGAAGAGCCTCGTCATTCCCACTCAATGCAGGACTCCTCCAACCTTTTTCCAAAGGTCGCTGTTGGGTTGGTAGGGACTTGATCAAGTCAGCATCACAACGTGACGATTGCTCCTGACCAATCCTCACCCCACTCTTTTCTTTTCACAGGTGTTCCTCCCCAGTAAACATTTAGCAATCCTAACTCCATCTCAGTGTCTGCTTCCTGAAGAACCCAACCAGCAGTGTTCCCATTTCAAAAATCACTCATGCCTATAAATTAAATATTATTTTTAACAATGCACAGAACTTTCATATCAAGCATCTGATGAAATAGTTACCACAACCCTCATTCTTCACTACATTCTCTCACACACACACACACACACACACACACACACACACACACTGTCTCTCTCTCTCTCTCTCTCTCTCTCTCTCTCTCTCTCTTTCCCTCCCTCCCTCCCTTCAACTCCTAACAAAACCACAGGGCATTTAGCAGATTGTTACTTTATTTACATATAATTCTTAATTCAAATGTTATCTCCTCTAGGAAGCCTTCAAATATAAACAACTGCTCTTTTTTTTTGGCTCCCTTTTGAACATCTAGCAGTACCTACCACACTATTTTTATGTGCTTCTATGTCTGTTTCCCTGTTAGGGATGGAGTTCCTTCAATATACACCTGCCTCATCCTAATAACCCCCCACCTGATAAGGCAAGTGGTTCAAGTGAGATATTCCATAAATTTCTTGGATGAAGAAAGAAAATGAACTTTTTTAAAAAAAACTTTTAAAAGCATATAATTTTTACACAGTTTTATCTGTAAGGTTAAATAACTATAGTCAGCACATTTAAATCCCAAACTAAAAATAAAGTAACTTTATTCTTCTTAGTGAATAAACTTCATTCTACTTTTGAGAGGCAATTACTAATGTTAAAATTTAAGGCTACTATTCAATTTAGAGGCCTATTCATTTTGAGCTATTTAGGACACTTCCTTACAAATAATATATTAGTTACCAAGGAAAAATGAAGCACTGCTTTTTACAACTCATTAAATTTCTTTTCAACTTCATATAACCTGTCAGTTCTCAATTACACCCTCCTGGGACAACATCAGGCCAAACATTCCTAGCATTTGAGCATAAAATAAAACTAAACCACGAAAAACGCACATACACAAAAGAATAAAGTGTCTACTAAAAAAGCATTTTATGAATTAGAAATTTTGATTTTGAGAATTGTTTAACACCAATGGTTAAGCCATGCTAATTTTTTTTTTTAATTCAGGGAGTTAAAATGAGCAAACAGCATTACTCCTACACATAGTAATCACAGAATAGGTGAACAATTTTTAAATCCTAGTATTTTAAAGGAAGGCTAAGCCTCCCATAGGAAATAAAAGTGGAAATGAGTCCAAGGGAGAAAATGGCTTGGTTCCACACCCTTAAAATTGCCTACAGCAATGATTCAAAAAATAAAATAAGCCCCCAGAGTCTGGGTCAGCAGCATAGTGTTACAACTTAAGCATTGGGTCATCAGTGGCAATGGTAGGCTGATTAAGGGCTGAGGTAATATATTTACTTACTGTAGTAAGGAACTGTGTAACAGTACTGCCAACAGTACAAAGAGTTCTTGTGTGGATATCGTGTACAAAGAAATACTATAGCCATCTGCTTATATTTTAATATTGAAATATGAAACATACCAGAATAGTTTAAGAAATAAACACAGATAAACTATATTATAAACACTAATAGTTCAACTTGTTAAAAAAAATAAAATTGAACTTCTCTAACAATCTATTAATTATATTTTTCAAGAAAAAACCTTCCATTTTTATTACTCATTAAAATCTGATCCTAATTGAAATAACCTTCCTCTAACATAGGGATAAAAGCAAAAATACAATGGGAATATGGAAAAAGGCAATTTTTCAAGTAATAAAACCACTCTCAAATACAAAGTTTGTTAAACTTATGGCACTAATACATTAAATTTAACACTGATTTGTCTGCATATTAACAGGCAACTCCAATTAGTGGAATAAACGTGTATGAATTACATTATGTATATTTCTATTCAAAGCTCTTGGTAAACCTATTTTGCAATTATCCAAGAAAAGAATCAGAGAGAAGAGTCTATTATTTGTGTTCCCAGCACCTGGCACAAAGATGGGCATACCATGTTTGTGACATAATATACATTTACTAGATGCAAAAATTAATGAAAATCCCAAGGTCAGTTTTTTAAGGATACATTTCTTTAAACAGTGGAAGTGTTAACAGTACCAGTAATTTTGATTTCTGAAAGTCACTATAAGTACCCTATAACATATATTTTGAGCAAGACTGATACTAAGAATCATTATACAAAAGATGATGTCGAAGAATCATAAAAAGTGTCCCTACCTTGATTCAATATTTCTTAGGATATTTTTGCAGGAAAATAACTTTTAAAAATACTAACATGGATGAAAATGCAAAATGCTTTACCTAATAAACAACTATCAATCACCTAAATTCCAGGTGTTGATGAATCCCTGAAAAATTAACTCAGTGGAATACTATTTAATAGTTCAATTTAAAAACATTTTTGAAGCATAGACTATATATCTGGCATCATGGTAGATGGCATACTCTGGGAATATAAAAGAAGTACAGCTAACTCAAACCATGAGTTTCAGTTATGTATATGAAGCTTCAGTTAAGTCTTAAAGAAAAAGAAATAGTTAAGCAGACAAGAGGAGGAAACGATTATGAGGGTAGGAAAAGTGTTCCAGGCGGATGCAACACAATGCAACAATAAAGAAGGATGAGAGATTATGTGTGCTTGGGCAGCCAGTATTTCAAAACAGCTAAAGGAAAAGGCTTGAAGAACTTTTCCAGAGATGAGTCTGAGTGATCGTGAAAAGGCCCTGTACTGACTTGCAACGAAGTTCAAATTTTATCTTTAAGACAAATGGGAAACCACTGAAGGGACATAATCAGAATTCCATTTTATAAAGACCACAGACTGCAACAGAAAGAAAGAACTGGAAAAGAACAAGAAAGGACTGGGAGATCACTTGGTAAGATACCAGTTGAAAATAAGACATGGTAACACAAAGTAGAGGTCAGAGGTCAGATTTTATTTTTTTTAGAAACCATTTTTTTTTAATTTTTAAATTGAAATTCAACTTAGTTAACATATAGTGTATTATTAGTTTCAGGGGTAGAATTCAGTGATTCATCAGCTGCATATAACACCTAGTGCTCATTACATCAAGTGCCCTCCTTAATGTCCATCCCCCAGTTACCCCATCCTCCCACCCAACTCCCCTCCAGCAACCCCGTTTGTTCCCTCTGATTAAGAGTCTCTTATGGTTGCCTCTCTCTCTGTTTTTGTCTTATTTTATTTTCCCTTCCCTTCCCCTATGTTCATCTGTTCTGTTTCTTAAATTCCATACATGAGTGAAATCATATGGTATTTGTCTTTCTCTGACTTATTTCCCTTACCATTATACTCTCTAATTCCACCCATGTCACTGCAAATGGCAAAATTTCATTCTTTTTGATGGCTGAGTAATATTCCATAGTGTGTGTGTGTGTTTATATATATATACACACACCACACCTTCCTTATCCATTCATCTGTTGATGGACATCTGGGCCCTTTCCATATTTTGGCTATCGTGGACATTGCTGCTTTAAACACTGGGGTGTAGGTGCCCCTTCGAATCACTATGTTTGTATCCTTCGGATAAACAGAGGTCAGATTTAAGAGGAAGAACTGACAGAACATGATGACTTCTAAGTTTTTTGCATAAGACAACAGGTTAATAATGGTGGTACCATTAATTACCATGAGAGAGGAAGAGTTAAATTTCATCTTGAATATTAGTGAGTTTTAGATACTTTAGCACATACAAATGAATTTCTCAGTTTCAGGAAGATCTGGACTAGAGAATTCAATAAAGCAGTTGTCAGTGTATTAGTGGTAACTGGAGCCACACAGAAGGAAGAGCTTAGTCCAAGTACTTCGTCAAAGTATAAAAGACAAAGGAGAAGAGCCCACACATCAAGAATAGAGTTGTGTGTGTGTCAAATATGAAGTCAACGAAGATAAAAACTACAAAATATACACTGGGTTCAGCATCAAAACTAAGCAGAAAAGCAACATGTATATCATTCTAAGTTATTTCTCTGTGAAGGAATAAAGGAAGATAAATGAGAAGTTGAGGGGGACTTAGAATCTAAGTAAATTTTCTTTGCATGCTTTTTCACAATGGGAGAGACCAAAGTATATGACCACCAAAAAGAAAAAAAAAATTTAATGTAATGTTATAAAAGAAAAACATAACATAAAATGGTATATACATAATATAGAACGATGTAAAACTTTATGTATAAGGACACAGATTAGAAAGGAAGATGGAAAATTAAAAACTCCTGTTATACTTGTGGTATTTTTTCCTCTTATGATTCCTTTAATGGATGTTGTCCTATGCTTTCACAATTTAAAAATGAGTAAAAAGAGAATAACCACTATACATGTCCTCACCGAACTCCGTCATAATTAAAATAATTAAAGATGTATAGCCTTATGATTAATAATCTAATGAAAAATATATTCATGATTCAATCCTAATTTTCTAATAATCATCTAACCTAATCCTAAAATGTGCATACTTTAAAGTGACCTGGTTGTTTCAAAACATCCCAGGTCTATAAGACTTCCATGTCTCACTAAACTTGGAAAATATGAGGCAAATGACATATTAACTTGAACAATCATAAAAATGCTTAGAAAGTAAAAGGCTCATTTGATGAAAAAAACTTAGAAATGTTTCCATATGTTTCTATGAAGTATTCTTTCCCCAGTAAATGAACACATTCAAGATTTTGTTTCTGGCTTTGTTTCAGAAAAAAAAAAAAACCCATCTGCATAGTACGGCACTTACAAGTACATCTCAGTCATGCAATAGTAATGTCACAGCTCATATATCAAATAAAAATCACATTCAAGCCCACACAACCTCACAGACCCAAAATCTTCCTTTCTATTAAGAGTATTCCTGAGAGAGCATCCACTGCACCTCACTGATGATGTCACAGAACTTTTGTTAGAAGTTAAATCCTAAAACTAAAATATCAAACAGTTTGGAGTACAGTTGTGAATGACATAAAAAGCCAACTTCCTCTAGGTATAAATTATGAATATTTCCTTTTTTACAAAAACAGGTGCCAAAGTGGTGAAAAAGAAAACATTAACTATACCTCACCACAGTGATTTTTTAAATACAGCATATTTCATTATATTAAAGACATGATAAAATAATGCTTCATGTAATACTTAGAGAAACTGTGACACAGTTTGAATCCATGTCTATTTAATCCCATATATATGTGTGTGGAAATATATTCATTATATGTTAGAAGTACTCAATTATCTAGAGCAGTTATCACAAATTTCATGTAGTTGTGTAACCAACATTATTGCTACACTATCTGTGTACATTTGTGCTATTATTTAACTAATGAAGTAAAAATGCAGCAGTACTACACAGTGGCTAAGAGCTTGGACACTGTCAAAACACATGTACTGATATTACAGCTCTGCCACCTACTAGATCTATAACCAAGAACAAAACTGTTCATCTCTCTGGGCTTCAGTTTCTCATCTGTACAATGGGCAGAATAATGGTACCTTCCTCTCAAAACTGTTGTGAGGATTAAATGACCCAATAGATATCAAGTACTTAGAAGAGTGCATCCACATGATAAGCCAGTAATTAGCTAACACAATTTTTTTCTTTAAATTTACTCCAATTTTTTACTTGTACTTCATGATAAATTTATTTCACAAGCAAATTCTTATTCCATTATCTTAAACAATAATATCTGAAATCAAAGTATAATATGTGGGATATATTTTTTCTCAATACACAGTAAAATAATTTTTACAATTAAAAACAAAGTTTACAACATACTACTTAAAATCATCTCCAATATCAAAAGTGGTATTGCAACAAAATGAACACTTAATAATTATGTAAGAGCCACCTTTTGAAATACACATTTAAAAACTATGTGCCTCAAAAAAATTTTTTTGAGATCCATTCAAAGGAAATGGAGACATGTAAGTAACTAACATCCTATGATAAATACATTGCTGGATGTTACAAGAAAAATAAACAGTGCTTTCTGTAAGGAAAGGGCATTAGAAAACAAAAAATGCAATGCCATTCAATGAGTAACTATCACCCAATTCAAGTTTCAGGGATTTAAAAATTCCACTCGTTCTCGGGCGCCTGGGTGGCTCAGTTGGTTAATCGTGGGACTCTTGATTTCAGCTCAGGTCGTGATCTTAGAGTGGTGAAATAGAGCCCCGTGCTCAGCAGGGAGTCTGCTTGAGATTCTCTCACTCTCTCCCTCTCCCTCGGCCCCTTCCTCTCCCCCCTTCTCGCATGTGTGCTCACTCTCTCTCTCTAAATAAGTCTTAAAAAAAATCCCACTGGGGATGCCTGGGTGGCTCAGTCGGTTAAGCGGCTGCCTTCAGCTCAGGTCATGATCCCAGCGTCCTGGGATTGAGGCCCGCATCGGGCTCTCTGCTCAGCAGGAAGCCTGCTTCTTCCTCTACCCCTCCCCCTGCTTGTGTGTATTCTCTCTCTGACAAATAAATAAAAATCTTTTTTTAAAAATCCCATTGGTTCTTCTATTAAACAAAATTCCTCTTAGTTTCAGTTCCTTTCCTTTACTGACTTAAAAAATCCTGTTACCTTTCATAAAATGAAATAATGGAGCATATATTTTACTGTTACTGTCAATAAAATTAATAACACTAGCCACCAATTATTAAGCCAGGCACTGTGATGAATGCAATTTATCACTACAAACATAAAATATGTATTATTATCCATATTTTACAATGAAGAAGCTCAAAGAATCTAAGCAACATGCCTAAGGATCCCACAATTAGTAAATGGCAATGGGGAGGAGGGGGTAATCTGCGAAAAAAATTTAAACCATAAGATCCGGACTATACCAGACAGCCAAGACCACCTTCAAAGTGGTCATAAGCTAACAGCATCACTGTTTCATTGATCAAAACATTTTTGGTACTCCTCACAACTACATTTATGGTCTACAAGTCATTCTTCTGAATTGTCCCAATGATGACAAACTTTGATCCTTTTAGGGATAAATATGAATATTTGAATGAAATACCATATAGAACAGTAAAATGACACTGGATCTCAACAGATCTTTATATTCTAATACATAGCATGAATTTAGGCACATACACAAAAAACAAAACAGAAATCATTTTGTTTCTCTCTGTGACACTCAATCTTTAAAAGAAATGTGTATTTAAAACTAAGGTATTAATTTCTCACATATCTGCTAAATTGGCTACAAAAACTTTTTCAAGTAATTTTAAAAATTTTTAAATTTTAAATTTTTAAAATCTGTGAACATAGCAATGTCTACAGAATGGAATATCCTGGCCAAAAGAATTACTTAGAAAAGCAAGAGTCACTTGGATACATAAGTTTTGATTGCAGTATAAAAGGATAAGCTTCAAAGACATATTCTTTAAAGAATAACCATTAAAGAGTCTTTCTGGCTTTAAAAGCTAATATTTTTCTCATTTTAGATTTTTCTTCATTTTTATCTTCAAATAGCTTATATGAAACTTGCTCATTATTTTTCAAAATATTTTCTAATGTGTGATTAGCAATACTGCTCAAAATTCTGACTAGTAAAGAATAAAATTAGGAAGTTTCTCAGTTCTTCTGGTGCATCTTTGGATTTGGAATCAATCCAAAATCATGTTAGCTCTTTTACCAATGTACTGATTCATATTCAAGCTACAGATTCATATTCCCTAGGTGTCCAATATAACCTATAACTTTTCTTTTTTGTCCCAATTAAATCTTACTAATTTTATTACTTTAATCCAAAGCACATTTTTAATCTTTTATACTTCTTCTCGGCCTTAGAGATTCACTTTATATGAATAACTTTAATTTAGAAATAACACCTAGTTTAATGTGCGTATATTTTTCATTCTTTCCATCAATGACAACAATATAAATAAATAAAAATGAGTCTAGGTGAAATACCAATTAATAGATCTCTGGTGAAGATTCCAAACCATCAGTTATTATCCTGTGTATAGGACTCGTATTAGACAGAAACAGAAATCCAACTAGCTTAAACAAAACGCTGGGATTAACTGGCTTATAGAATACAAAGAAGGACTGAAAACTCAGTGATAATAAAAGATCAGCCCTCAAAACCATTGGTACCAGAGTCTCAAATGACTCCAGCACTCTATTTCCTTATCACTTTGGGTCACCTTCTCTGCAGACCTGATTTCTCACCATAGCAAGACACAAACAATGATAATTCCTAATCCCTACATTCTATGTCTTCTGCCAATAGAAAAAAAACTAACCTCATTTTTTCTGATTCCACGTTCAAAAATCCCAGACAATGATTCTGACTGGCCCAATTTGGGACTTGTGGACTTTTAACTTACAGGTAGGCACCATTACTGACTCAGCATGGGTAAAGTACCTACCCTTAGTCAACCAGAAATAGCAAACTAAAAGAGCATACCAGGCTTGGCCAGAACATTTTGGATTTATGTGAAAAAGGAACAGCTACCCCCAAGGGGAACCTTAACCTCCACTCCACCTCTTGAAGCAAAGCCATAGGCTTAATGGGGCATTTGATACATGAAGGTTCCCTAAAATGCCAGATTCAGTAAGGGTTCAACTAAACAGAAACATAATGGTGTCCACTGTGCTACTACAGCTATTCAACCTCAGCTCCCGCAATGTGTGAACCAGCTCAATGAGCAGAATTCAAAGCCATTCACATAATTCTGCCTATTGGTACCTTGATAAATCTTGTTTTAATTTACTGACCCTTCAGTTGTTGTCACTGGCCTAGCTGTTTGGTCTGCCACTGGAAAACTACAAACTGGCAGACTAAAGGCTAAAAATTAGGTATCACAAAGTTTAGAAGAAAGACAGTATAGGGGCACCTGGGTAGCTCAGTTGGTTTAAAGCATCTGCCTTCAGCTCAGGTCATGATCTCAAGATGCTGGGATCGAGCCCCTCATCCAGCTCCCTGCTCAGCAAGGAATCTGCCTCTCCCTCTGCAGCCCCCTCCTGACTCATGCTTGCTCTCTCTCGCTCTCAAATAAATAAAATCTTTAACAAAAAAAAAAGAAGAAAGATAGTATAGGAAAAAAATTACAGCTGATCAAACCATCTGTGAATCTTCTGATGCCCACAGTAGGGGCCCTTTCTCTGAGACCAACTTGATTCAACCAGTACCACCCAGACTGCCCATCACTGTTGCCCAGACCCATCACTGCATCAGACATGGCAAAACTTTCACCACCACAGACTGCACAGAAAGTAAAGGACTTTGTTTCCAATGCAGTGGTTACCACAGTATGGTCGACTCATGAATACCCAAAGTCAACAATTTATAATGTGGTGGCGAAGGCCACATTGCGCTAAGCACTGCCACCCCATCCACATCTATTGTATTTCTCCCAAACTCATTACTTCAGACCTTTAACCCCTAACTCCCATTCAGTCTGATCAGCTACCTCTGGTCACACCAATTTAGCATTCAAAATTAAGCTGCTACATATTTTTTGGCTTTTAGGACCATTTACCAGCTAACAGTGGTATGCCTTCTCTTCTAAAGGTCACAAAACAGGTCAAAAGTTAGAATATTTGATGGACACTCTGTGCTCCCTACCTAATCCACAGACATCTAGTATTGTCAAGCATGGGTACGGCCTCCTGATAAATCAACTGAAGATTTCTGACTCTACCTTCCTCACCTTCTTTTGGTCCACATAATTAAGTAGATATTATAAGGTGTAATATTGTTTTAAGAAGGATGCAGAAAAGACGTAACAAAAGCAAGCCTAAGGCTGCTATCCCTATAAAGGCCCATTTGGAAAGCTGGGCCTTCACTGGGAGCATGTAGGAACTTGCCCTGCCTCCTTTCTCTAATTGATAAGAATGGTTTACCGTGCTTAGTCTTTTGTACAGAAAATGCGGTTTATCCTGAACACCTGCTTTTGGAGCATGCTCAGGTGTACCCCTCACAGGAACATGTATGGATTTCTCCTGTGTCTTTTTCCCTTTTGATCTGACATGTACTCTTACTACCTTGCTGTAATAAATCTTAACCATGAGTATAACTATATGCTGAGTCCTTTGAGTTGTTCTGGAGAATCTCCAAATATAGGGGTCTTGGAAACGCCAGATACAAAAAATCCACACAGCAATTCTATTTTAACAATTTTTCACAGCTAACTTATACTCTTTTCTTACAATTATCTCCCATACTTTAATTATACCCTTTATTTTGTTGACTTTGCTCACTCACTAAAAAGGAAAGATCTCCTAGCTCCCATCCACTATACTACAGATGGTGTCAGAGGTAGGGGGAAGAGAGGGAGTAATCTTAGGAACTGGTAGAATTTGTGAACTATTTCCATTCTGAATACTCATCAAAAAAAAAAAAAAAAAAAAGCAGACATACAAAACACTTATCTGCAGACATTCTCCAAAGCAAATACTAGTTGCTGAGGATATAACAGGAGAGTAAATGACATGTGGTACCTGTCCTCATGGAACCTATTTTCTACTTAAAAATCCTCTGAGGAACTGACATTTGAGCAGGACTCTGGAGAATAAGCTAATACATATTAAGTAAGTAAAACAGAGGGAGAAGAGCAATGCAGCAAGTTGGGATATCTTGAGAGAAGCACAGCTCTTTTGAGAAGCTGAAAGGTTAATGGAATACAGGGCCAGATTTGAGTCTTTATCCTACAATTAACAGAAAGGCAAGAAAGGAGTGCTAGGATCACATCTGAATTTTTCAAAGCTCACTCCAGTACATGTTAGACAATGGATCAGAAGAGGAAAACGAAATGATGAAGTGACCTCGAGTGTCAGAGATAAAGATGGAGAGAAATGGATGTATTATAAAAGTACTTAGAAAATAAATCTGACAATACTTGGTGACTGATATACTCTGGGTAAATGATTAAGCCCAAGTAGTGAGCAATATTTGCCAAGTACTGATCTAGACAATAGAGGAAAATGTAAAAGTTGAGATGAGTGATCAGAGCAGACACCTGTCCAATAAGAAACAATGAAGTAAGTATCCCAGGAAGCAAATGTAATGTTATCTATAATTACCTTAATAAAAGGGAGGGGGGGGCAGCCAGCAGGTAGATGCCTTCAAATAGGTCTCGTAACAGTTAGAGGGGAGTACCACATCCAGAGGGCTCTAAGTAAGAAAAAGCCTCCAGAATCTACGGCAGTCTGAAAAGGTAAATTTATAACTTTAGTATCTGTTTTTGTTTCTGTTTTAAGATTCTGAGAAAGAGAGAGAGAGGAGATTCTGCTCCTCCCACATGAGTGGTGGGAGGAGCAGAGGGAGAGGGAGTGCAGAGCCAGACACAGAGCTTGATCTCACAACCCTGAGATCATGACCTGAGCTGAATCAAGGGTTGGAAGCTCAACTGCCTGATCCCAGGCTCCCATGACCTTGGTCTTTGATGAGACAGGAATGTAGCTCAGTAGAACAAACAGACATCTAGTAACTCAAATGGCAGGTAAACATGACAACTTGGCCAACTCAAGTAGAAATTCAATCAATAAGAGTTAAAGCACATAGTCAAAGGAGAATTAACTGCAAAGGTGAGTCGATACTCACCTGACTGTGTATTCCTCATATCTCCCTCAGATTAGGGATAGTATCAAACTCAAGGCTGAAAAAAAATGGAGAGATCAAGTGTTCTAGGTATAATTAAGAGTAAGGTAGGTGTGGGATATCAAGTAGGCTCTTAAAGTGAAGAATTACTAAAAAGTGACTACTTCTTATGGGGAAAAGATCTACAAAAGCAGGTGAATCAGATAGGGAAAATAATGAGGTCCACTTTCCAATTTACAACTAATATTAACCTAATATCACATGAAATTTTCAAATGTCTCTCATAGTCAATTAAATTTTAATAAAACATAATAAAGCTGGGGTGCCTTGGGTGGCTCAGTCAGTTAAGCATCTGCCTTCGGCTCAGGTCATGAACTCAGGGTCCTGGAATTGAGCCCTGCACTGGGCTCCCTGTTCAGCGGAAAGTCTGCTTCTCCCTCTCCCTCTGCCTTTGCCCCTCCCCCCGCTCTTGATCGAGCACGCTCTCTCTTTCCAAATAAATAAAATCTTTAAAAATAAAAAAAACAGAATAAAACTGTTTCTAATTATAAAAATTTATTGTCAGAGGACTTTTGTTTAGCAAAGGCAAAAGAAATGTGAAAAGCAAGGTATGTGAGATTTCACTCAGTCAGAGGTGAGGAATGAGGCTGCAGAGGGCCCAGGTCCTAAAGGGCCATACCAGGAGTGTTTTGTTTTGTTTTTTAAAGATTGTATTTATTTATTTGACAGAGAGAGAGTGAGAGCAAAAACACAAGCGGGGGAGTGGGAGAAGGAGAAGCAGGTTTCCCGCGGAGCAGGGAGCCCAGTGTGGAGCTCTATCCCAGGACCCTGGGATCCCATGACCTGAGCCAAAGGCAGATGCTTAACAACTGAGCCACCCAGGCGCCCCCTTGGAGTGTTTTAAGTTTATCCTGAGGGCAATGAAAAGTCAATGACAATTCTTGAATAAAAGAGTGATGGAGTCACTCTGGCCTTCTGGGTGCAGTGTTTACAAAGGGTGAGCCCACAGGTGCTTGAGGAGACACAGGAAGGGAAGGGTAGTTAAATCCAGTCCTGGCAGGAACAAGAGATGAAGGGCTTCAGAGGAAGGCAGGGAAGAGAGCATGAAGTCACCTCCTCAGGAGTCTTCCAACCACAAACCACTGAACTGACCCCAGCCCCAATCCCACCATCAGGATTTGCCATGGTCTTGTCAAGAAGGTCCACAGGACACAATGCCAGTTACTCAATCTGCTCAGTGTCTTATTGAACAAATGCCCTAACACATGACTCATCAGGGCCTTCAAGCAGTCATTCCCATATCCTGAGATTCAGAATCCAGAGGTTTATCTATCTGATTTCACTGTTTCCATGCCATTCCTTCTTGAATATGCCCAAACATTAAAATTTAAGTATTTTTTTCCACACAGGCAGACACACATACACTTCTGCCTCAGGCCGTCATGCTAACTGAAATGCTTCCCCTTAGCGATCTGTGTCCACATGTACGTTTAAGGCTTTGGGCATCCACAGCTACTCCATCCATCCATCATCCATCCATTCATCCATCCTCAACAAGACAGCAAGTTCTGACCAGTCAGGCCCCAGGGTTCACAGCAAGGTTCTCCAACTCATTCAAAAAACTGAAGAGGAGGGAACACTACCAAACTCATTTACAAAGACAGCATTACATCCTGATACAAACAAAGCCAGATAAGGACATCACAAGAAAACTAAGAGCCAATATCCCAAATAAAAATAGATGCAAATATTCTCAATTATGTAGTAGCAAATCAAATTCAACAGTACATTAAAAGGATCATTCACAATGATTAAGTGAGTTTTATCCCTGGAATGCAGGGATGATTCAAAATATGCAATTCAATAAATGTGACACATAATAATGCAATGAAAGAAAAAAAATGTAATAGTCTCAATCGACACAGAAAAAGCATTTGACAAAATTCAACATCTGTTCATGAAAAACTCTCAACAAATTAGGTACAGTACAGAAGAAATGTACCTTAACATAATATAGGCCTTAAATGACACACCCACAGCTAACATCATACTCAATGATGAAATAAGACAAAGGTGCCCACTCTCACCACTCCCATTCAAAATAGTCCTGGAAGGCCCAGCCTGAGCAATTAGGCAAAAGAAAGAAAGAAACAAAAGCCATCAGAACTGGACAGGAAGAAGTAAAACGGTCTATTTCCAGATGACATGATACTACATAGGTTAGTTAGAAGCTAGCTAGCCATGAGCAGTGGAAGTCCCAAGTCCTCGAGGGGAGAAAGATAAAGTAAGCAGTTAGTTAGACATGAGCTGGAGGCAAGGATGGTGATAAATAGCTTTTACATTAGAAGCCCAAGGGCACGATATCATGACCTTGTGGCTTAAAAGACCCTAGGGCTAAGAGACCAAGAGCCACAGGTGCAGAGCATGCGCTCTCCTCTTCCACCTCTGCCCCAAGGTAATGCCTAGACTCATTATAATGCAAGTGCTTTAAAGTTATAGCCCCCATCCAAGCACTAACCAGGCCCGACCCTGCTTAGCTTCCGAGATCAGACGAGATCAGACGAGATCGGGCGCATTCAGGGTGGCACCAATGGGAAAAGAAAGGCTGCCATGACAGGTCTGGTACAAACCTTGTAGGGTCAAAAACTCCCATGGCAAACCTGTGGGAGGAGTCCCCCAAATGACTGGAAGCAGGCTCCATTAGAAACCATTCCATCCATGATGCAAGACCCCTGGTCCCATAAGAAAGAACTCCCGTAGCCTCAGGGCAGTTGCCACCTCTTGTTCCACTGGCTCTCCCACCTTAAGAGTGTACCGTTGCTCTAATAAAGCTGCTTTCTGCTTTCACTTTGGGCACTGATCTCTAATTCTCTGTGCAGTGCCAAGAGACTGAAACACAACACTTTTCTCACTGACATATACAGAAAATCCTAAAGACTCCACCAAAAAGACTAATAGATTTAATCAATGAATTCAGTAAAGTTGCAAGAAATTAACATACAAAAATAAACTGTGAGTCTATACACTAATGACAAATTACCTAAAAAATAATCAATCCCATTTACAATAGCACCAAAAACAATAAAATACAAATGGATTTTACCAAGGAAGAGAAAGATCTGTACAATGAAAGCTGTAAGACAGTGACAAAAGAAATAGAAGAGAAAAATAAATGGAAAGATACCCCATGTTCATGGATTGGAAAAATTAATAATATTGTTAAAATGTCCATACTATGTGAAGCCATCCATAGATTCAATGTAATCCCTAGGACAATTCTAATGACTTTTTTTAACAGAAATAGAAAAACTATCCTAAAATTTAGATGGAACCAAAAAAGACTGTGAATAGCAAAAACAATCCTAAGAAAGAAGAATAAAGACAGAAGTATCATACTTCCTGATTTCAAGCCATGTTATAAAGCTATAGTAATTAAAACATTATGGTATTGCCATAAGAACATATACATGGACCAATGGAACAGAATTGATCCCAGAAATAAACCCATGCATATACAGTCAACTAGTATTTGGCAAGGGAACCATAAATACTCATAAATACTCCTAAGATAGTCTCTTCAATAAATGATAGTTAGGAAAATTGGATATTCACAGGTAAAAGAATGAAATGTGACCCCTATCTTACATCACTTATAAAAATTAACTCAAAATAGATTAAAAACTTAAATTTAAGACCTGAAACCATAAAACTTATAGAAGAAAACATACAATATAAAAAGCTCTTTGACATGGTCTTGGCAACAATTTTTTGGATATGACACTTAAAACACAAGCAACAAAATCAAAAATAAATGAGTAGAATTATATATACTAAAAAGCTTCTGCCCAGCAAAGGAAATGATCAACAAAATGAAAAGGCAATCTACAGAATGGGAGAAAATACTGCAAATCATTTGTCTGATTTATCTCATTATCAGGAGTTAATATCCAAAATATATAAAGAACTCCTACAACTTAATAGGAGAGAAACAAATAAATCCAATTAAAAAACAGACAAAAGAACCTGAATATTTTCCAAAGAAGACATTCAAATGGCCAATAAGTACATTGAAAAGGTGCTGAACATCACTAATCTTTAAGGAAATGCAAATCAAAACAGCAAAAATATCACCTCACACCTGTTAGAATGGCTTTCATCAAAAAGAACTGATAAATGCTGGCAAGGATGTGGAGAAAAGGGAACCCTTGTGCACTGTTCTTGGGATTATAAATTGGTACATCCACTATGGAAAGCAGTATGGAGATTCCCCCCCAAAATTAAAAATAGAACGACCATATGATCTAGAGATTCTGAATATATATCCAAAGGAAAAGAAATCACCATGTAAAGAGATATCTACACTCTCATGTTCACTCAGCATTATTTACAATAGCCAAGACATGGGACCAGCCTAAGTGGTATTCAACAACAAATCAATGGATAAAGAAAATAGTGTGTGTGTGTGTGTGTGTGTGTGTGTGTGTGGGTGTGTGTGTGTGTGTGTATACAATGTAATATTATTGAGCCATAAAAGAAGGGAAATCCTCCCATTTACAACATGGATGAACCTTGAGGGCATTATGCTAAGTGAAAGAAGTCAGAGAAAGACAAGTATTATTTCATATCCTTTATATGTGATATCTAAAAAATTTATAGAAAAAGAGAACAGATTTGTGGTTATCAGAGGTGGAGGATGGGGTGCTGGGTAACCAGATGATGGTAGTCAAAAGGTACAAACTTCCAGTTGTAATGTATAACATGATGATTATAGTTAATACTGCATGGTATATTTGAAAGTTGCTGAGAGTAGTTCCTAAAAGCGCTCATCACAAGGAAAAAAAATTGTGTGTGGGTGTGTGTGTGTGTATGAGGCGATGGATGCTAACTAAACTAAATGAGGTAATCATTTCACAATACAGGTTAAGTCATTATGCTGTACACATTAAACTTATATAGTGCTGTATATCCACTATATTTTAATGAAACTGAAAGAAACAAAATAAATAAGGGGGGGAAATCACCATACTAGTTTAGTAACGAAAAGTACCGTCGTTTCATATAATCTGAATTCTTTTTTTCAAGATTTTATTGAAATTCAAGTTAGTTCGCATATAGTATATTAGTTTCAGGGGTAAAATTTAGTGATTCATCACTTACATATAACACCCAGTGCTCATTACATCAAGTGCCCTCCTTAATGCCCATCACTCAATTATACCATCTCCCCATCCATGTCCCCTCCGCAACCCTGTTTGTTCCCTATAGTTAAGAGTCTCTTGCAGTCTGCCTGTCTTTATTTTTCCTTCCCTTCCACTATGTCCATTTGTTTTGTTTCTTAAATTCCACATATGAGTGAAATCATATCATATTTGTCTTTCTCTGACTTATTTCCCTTACCATTATACTCTCTAGTTCCATCTACCTCATTGCAAATGGCAAGACTTCATTCTTTTTGACGGGGCTGAGTAATATTCCGTTGTGTATATACAACCTATCTTCTTTATCCATTCATCTGTCAATGGACACTTGAGCTCTTTCCATGTTTTGGTTACCGTGGATAATGCTGCTATAAACACTGGAGTGCATGTGCCCCTTTGAATCACTATTTTTGTATCCTTTGGATAAATACCTAGTAGTGAAATCTTGCCCGTTAGGATACCTCTACAGGGTGCCTGGGTGGCTCAGTTGGTTAAGCGATTGCCTTCAGCTCAGGTCATGATGCTGGAGTCCTGAGATCAAGTCCCACATCGGGCTCCCTGCTTAGCAGGGAATCTGCTTTTCTCTCTGACCCTCACCCCTCTCATTCTCCCTTTCTCTGTCATTCTCTCCCTCTGAAAAATAAATAAAAAATAAATAAACTTTTCATGGCAAAGTTAGTCCTTTTTGCATCTGTTAACTAAAGATAGTCACAAGTGGCAGCCCCACCTTACAGCCAAAACAACAAGGATGAGAAGAAAGAATCAATGGGCTTATGGAAAATAAAGATGACTGCTGGTAGCCTCCTACAACTAAGTACCAACTCCTATCCCGTAGTCACCGGCCATCTGAGACAGTTCTCATATGTACCGTTAATTTTGTAGTCCAAAGAACACCATAACAATAAGAAAGACAAGCAAGCATTTATTTTTTAAGCCCTTATAACATGTAAGTTTATTGTTTAACTGCCAGGTATTCAACTTTCTAACACAGTTTCAGGAAAACTCTAACATAAGGTCACTGAATGTAAGTGTATAATGTATGCACACACAAGCCCTGCAAAAACAATTTGAGATCTGATCCAGTGAAATCCAGTGGTGGCCAACACTAAGAATAACGTAGAGTGCTACAGAAGTATACTCCAACAGAACACAGCTCAATGGAAGGGGAGTCTCAGAATACTAGGGTCAATAAAAGATTTCTATGACAGAGAATTAGAAGAGAGGCACAGAGAACTTCTAGTGTAAAATAAGCTACTCTGTTCTGCTCATAAGATAGGGAATGCTGATTCCCAGGACATAAATGTACAAGTGAGGCTAAATAAACAGGATTCTGGTAGAGCATTCATCTGCCCTCCTCTCTTTATTCACTTAAACACAAAACAAGCCCAAACTGATTTATTACTCAGATTGTACTCACATGCAGAAAATAATTAGTACATTCTTAATTCTTTAAACTGTACTCACAGAAAAATTATGGGGTTCTTCCTTTCTTAATAAATTATCACATACACTGTAACTTTCAATACTTGAACATGAACTCAAGTGAAATGGAATCTTTAAATTCAACATTCATATCAATCAAAATTCATATGGGGCACTTTAAAACTCACAAAATTCACAAATGTGAAGTCTTTTTACCCTAATTTAAGTATCAAGAAGTCTTACTGGTTATCTCTTAATGCAAACCTAACTCAACACTTTTTTAAGACATGGATAAATTTATAGTCCATGCCCTATTGGAAAGAAAATTTTACAACTCAAAATAATATTTCAGAATGTATTGGAGGTGTTTTGTAGATGTGGGGAAATAAGCAGTTTGCAAACAGAGGAATAGAAAAAGCATATCACTATACCACATTTTTTTTCTAAATGGTTAAAGAACTATTCAACAACTCCAAAACCCTTTTTATATGCACACCTGGGAAGAATACCGTATCCGTAACTTTGCTCGGAGTTACACTGATGTGGTTTTAGACCAGATGTTTAAATGTTACAGTATGTACATTTTCTTCCCCTCTTCTAAGGCAGAAGTAAAGTAAGAGGAATATTTGACTTCACTCCACAAGAGACCTATTTAATAGTTTGGCGGTTATGTAAGTAAAGGTAGCTTGGCTAAGTCAATGTTGACGACATACAGAACGACATGATCCTAATGAGTTGGAAAATATTGGCTCTCATGAGAATAGACCAGATGCTACTGAGCTGAGAAAGCTACTGTATTATTGAATTTCATTTTTATGAGGTAAAATTTATTATTCAACCATTAAGGTATCCCATATGAAATCTTGCATAAAATACTTTTACAGTTACATTCTGGAAAGTAGATTTTAACATTAAGACATCACTTAAATGAGGGATTCAAATGTCCATTTGATCACCTTCAGCACAGATTTTAAAGTCTGAAAGCAATTTTCCTATAAATACCAGATTATTGGAACTACACTGTGAACAAAACAATTAACTACCTGAATAAGGAAAAAGTGGTAGCAAGTTCTTGTTTTCCTGAACAAAAAATAGCCATGTGTGACTTTATATTTTATCTTCTGGAGAATGACAAAGGTTAGAATTTCAATGATTTGAGTACCATCAGAAACATGAACAAAAATATGTAATTCAATAATCCCAATTAATATATATTTCAAACTTTAACAGTTCTGCTTTATTCTTTATGATTTATTATCTTAATTAGACTTCTAATACTTGCTATTTTTTTCATTAACTAATCACTAATGGAGTAGCCAACTATCTTACTGTATTTCTGGTCTCATTTATCAGACAGAGTATGATGTAGCAGAAATCATAGTAACAGAAAGGTCCAAGGGACCTTAAGCTTAACCAAATTAATCAGTGAGTATCTGCGGGATGATATTTAAGAAAAACACTAAATTGTTCTGAGCATAAATTTTCACCATGTCTAACACAGGATACATAACTTGCCAACATTAATATTACTGGTAAGAAGCCAGTGAAATTAATGCATTGAGAAACATCAACCTAAAAAAGGTGAGCCAATTCAGACAATTCAAGTTAAGTTTTACGGTATCCAGTCCCTACAGCATGCAGCTCACTAGAGGAGAAATGCTTAGTAGACAGCTGTAAAGTACATAAAAGTAGATAAAAGGATAAGGTTTCAAATTCTATTATCCCACCACATTGCAACAACCATTTATAGATTTGCTGCTCCACTCCCCTTGGAGTCCCTAGCAGAAGAGAGAATATATGGTTCATCATAGGTTTCTGTGAACTAGGTGTGGCCTCTTATAAATAGCGACTTAAAGGGGTACTATGCACAGTTTCTTAGTAAGTCCAAAAAAGTACACCTAATCGATACCCTGAATTTTATACTTCAGTCATCAAGTTCACTGTTCATTAACCTATTTACTCTTTTGCCTTACTCTTTAAATTTTCCTTTGCCCTATTATCTTCTCAGCTCAGACACTGGATCACCAAGACCCCAATTCTGACAATGGTTATCACAGTCTCCAAAAACCTCATATCCTAGAACAACCTCCATAGGTAGTATCCCCATATGTATGATTCCAGCAGGATTCTACATCCAGGAAAAGAAAAACAAATCAACTCCACAAACAATACTTTATTTTGTACTCACAAGAACTCTATGAGTAGGTAAGAAGATATTATCACCATTTTACAGATGAAAAAGTTAAATGAAACTCAATGAAACAAATGACTTTCCTTTAGATATATAATTACTGACAGGATTTCCACACTACATTTCAGTGCTCTCTCCTAAATTTCAATTATTAAATAAGGAAAATATTCTTATCACCTAACAAAGACAGTAAGACTTAAACTACACCAATATCTATATATAATACACAGATTAATAATATTTGATGCATAAAATTAAGTCTCTAAGAAGCATAAGCATAGAGCTTTGCATTTTATTCTAATTTTTGGAAGAGCTGAGAAAAAAGTCATTGTAGCTTTATAGAACATGTATTACTATTCAATATTCACATTTTCTCTTAAAGACTCTTAGATAGGGGCGCCTGGGTGGCTCAGTTGGTTAAGCGACTGCCTTCGGCTCAGGTCATGATCCTGGAGTCCCGGGATCGAGTCCCGCATCGGGCTCCCTGCTCAGCAGGGAGTCTGCTTCTCCCTCTGACCCTCTTCCCTCTCGCGCTCTCATTCTCTCTCTCTCTCTCTCAAATAAATAAATAAAATCTTAAAAAAAAAAAAGACTCTTAGATAAACCATCACAAAATAGAAATAACTGATTCAACAAACTAAAGTCATCTCTTTTTATTGTGACATATTGTGACTGTAATATGGAGTTTGTTAAAGAAAACATCTTTTCTACCTAAAGACATTTTGTAGATGTGATGCTTGAAATTAAATTTCATATTGCATTTTTGAAGCACCATTATTAATCCAACATTTAGAATGAGAAGACTGAGGCACAAAATTGTTCCCTATTATTTTAAGAGCCAATGAAATTCAACATAACATTATTTGATTTTATACATACAGACCTATTTAACAGCTTCAGTTATTAAAAGGAAAAATATGGCATTAAATAGGCATTTTTATAAAATTAATCAAGATAGTAAAATTGTAAAATAATTCTATACTTGTAAAGCAAAAATAACATTGTTTCTGTCCTTAGTTTTCCTAAGTAAAAATGCAGCATGAAACTTGACTACCAAATTAATTTATTTCCTTTGAGTGATAAATTATTTTACTACTTGTCATTGGCCACTCTTCACTAAGAGTCTTATGTTATTATAATCAGGAAATCAATAACCATATTTTCTTAGCTATCAGGATTTCAGAATAAGTATTCTTCATTTTTAAAATTTTCCAGAAATGTCCTACACTTCACTATATACAATGTATTTTGCCAGGGACATGGTGCCATACCCCAGCATATTTTCCAAAAAGACATAAATATCAATACTATACCTTCAAGGTAAGGAATTTTAGAATTTGAAAAGCATGTCATTAATTATTTATTATCTAATTATTTGAACTCTCTCTTTGGAAAAATACTAGATTTTCTTTTTGTTATTCAGGCATTTCTCACATCCTCAGTTTCCCAAACTCAAAATTTCAAGAAGCAATTACATAGAAATATAATTCCTATTCTCACCAATGAAAAAGTAGAGCAATAACTGTATTTACTAATAATGTACATCTTTCATGTTTATAAATATAATAACCATAATACTTTTACTACATTATATGCATTCTATTTGATTATATTTTGTACTATTCAAATCTTAGTGGTAACCAACAAGGTTAATTTCAAACCCAAATAAGTCACAAGCTGCATTTTAAATGAAATGCTAAAATAGGAACTCAATTATAAATCTTTCTAAAAATGACAAAAATCAGTAACAGTTCAGTTCAGATATGACAATGTTTTGATGGTAGTAGAGATAACACACAGAAATTTCTTACAAGCAGAATATGTTGCAGAATAGACATGGAGAAAAGAAAACAAGAAGGGAAAAATTTAATCTAGAAGGTCAGCATCACAGAAATTGCTGGTCTTGGAATCAAGCTGAGTAATAAGAGCAGGAAGGATTCTGTGATGTAACAAAGTTTGAAATAATTAAAACAGCAAAAAGTAAAAGAAAATGGACCGGTAACAAAGAAGAAACAAGGCATTCTAAATGATAATAAGATCCAATGTAAAGATATACCTAAAGCTACAATTAAGGAAAAATCAGACAAGTCACCATCAGAAAAGTGAAAAGACAACCAAGAGAACTGCAGAAAACATTTCCAAACCATATAGCTGATAACGGAATTGTATCTAGAATATACAAAGATTCTCAAGCTTAAAACAAAAAAGATAAACAGGCCAATTAAAAAATGAACAAGAGACTTGAACAGACATTTCTCCACAGGAGATACATAAATAGCCAATAAGCACATGAAAAGATGCTCATCATCATTAGCCATAATAAAGATGCAAATCAAAACCACAATGAGGCGGCACTACTTCATATGCTCTAGGATAGCTAGAACCAAAATGACAGGTAATAACAGTATAGTGACAACGTGGAAAAACTCGAACATTCATATATTGCAGGTGAGAATATACAATAGTGTAGATGCTTTGGAAAATAGTCTAGCAATTCCTCAAAAGGTTAACTACAGACTTACCATATGATGCAACAATTCTACTTCTAGATATACAACCAAGAGAAATGAAAGCATATGTCCACACAAAAACTCATACACAAATGCTTATGGCATTATTCATTGTCAAAACAAAAACAAAAATGTCAATCAACTGATGAATGGATTAAACAAAATGTGGTATATAGATACAAAGGAATATTACTCAACAATGAACAGAAATGATGTACTGATACATGCTACAGTACAGGCAAACTTCAAAAACAACATGCTAAGTGAAAGAATTCAGTCACAAAGTACTATGTTTCATATGATCAATTTATATGAAATGTCCAGAACTGGCACATCCATAGAGACCAAGAGCAGATTAGTGATTGCTTAGAGCTGGGTGGAGAGGAGGCTTGGGGAATGATGGCTAAAGAAAGTGGAACTTCTTTTGGGGTTAATGAAAGTGTTCTAATATCGGTAATGGAAACAGAAGTCTTAATATACCACAAGGTAAATACTATGTACCTGAAAAGGATGAATTAATTGTATAGTATGTGAATTATACCTCAATAAAACTCTTTTTAAAAAAAAGATTTGGGGTGCCTGGGTGGCTCAGTCGGTTAAGTATCTGCCTTTGGCTCAGGTCATGATCTCAGGATCCTGGGATCCAGCAGGGCATCAGGCTCCCTGCTCAGGGGGAGTCTGTTTCTCCCTCTCCCTCTGCTCCTCCCCCTCCCCTGCTCATATGCATACTCTCCCCCCCTCTCTCTCTCTCAAATAAAATCTTAAAAAAATATATGATCATTTCAATAGATGCAGAAAAAGCATTTGACAAACTACAACATCAATTCACAATAAAAACCCTCAACAAAGTAAGTCTAGAAGGAACATACCTCACCATAATAAAGACCTTATATGAAAAATCCACAGTCAACATCATACTCATAAGGTCAAGAACAAGACAAGGATGTCCATTCTCACCGCTTTCATTCAACATACTACCTAAGTCCAAGCCACAGCAATTAGACACATAAAGAAATAAAAGGCATCCAAATCAGTAAGGATGAAGTAAAACTCTATTTGCAGATGACATAATACTATATATAGAAAACCCTAAAAATTCCACCAACAAACGACTAGAACTCATAAATGAATTCAGTAAAGTCACAGAACATGAAATGATCATATAGAAATCTGTTGCATTCCTATACACTAATAATGAAGCAACAGAAAATGAAGTTAAGAAACAATCCCATTTATAATTGCACCAAAAACAATAAAATACCTAGGAATAAACTTAAAGAGATGAAAGATCTGGACTCTGAAAACTATAAAACAATGATTAAAGAAATTGAAGATGACACAAAGAAATGGAAAGACATTCCCTGTTCATGGGTTGGAAGAACAAATACTGTTAAAACGTCTATACTACCCAAAGCAATCTACACATTTAATGTAATCCCTATCAAAATACTAACAGCTTTCTTCACAGAACTAGAACAAACAATCCTAAAATTTGTATGGAACCACAAAAGACCCTGAATAGCCAAAGCAATCTTGAAAAAGAAAAACAAAACCAGAGGCGTCACAATTCCAGACATCAAGTTATACTACTAAGCTGTAGTAATCAAAACAGAATGGTACTAGCATAAAAATAGACACATACAGGGGCGCCTGGGTGGCTCAGTGGTTAAGCGTCTGCCTTCAGCTCAGGTCATGATCCCAGGGTCCTGGGATCGAGCCCCACATCGGGCTCCGTGCTCGGTGGGAAACCTGCTTCTCCCTCTCCCACTCTCCCTGCTTGTGTTCCTTCTCTCACTGTGTCTCTCTCTGTCAAATAAATAAATAAAATCTTAAAAAAAAAAAGTTTTAAAAAATAGACACATACATCAATGGAACAGAATAGAGAACCCAGAAATGAACCCACCATTCTATACTCAACTAATCTTCAACAAAGCAGGAAAGAATATCCAATGGAAAAAAGAGGCTAGTCAACAAATAGTGTTGGGAAAACTGGACAGCAACATGAAAAAGAATGAAACTGGACCACTTTCTTACACCATACACAAAAATAAATTCAAAATGGATGAAAGACCTAAATGCGAGACCTGAAACCATAAAAATCTGAGAGAACACAGGCAGTAATTTCTCTGATGTCGGCCATAGTAACTTCTTTCCAGATAGGTCTCCTGAGGCAAAGAAAACGAAAGCAAAAATAAATTTTGGAGATTCCGTCAAAATAAAAAGCTTCTACACAGCAAAGGAAACAATCGACAAAACTAAAAAGCAACCTACAAAATGGGAGAAGATACTTGAAAATGACATATCTGATAGAGGGTTAGTATCCAAAATACATAAAGAACTTATACAACTCAACACCCAAAAAAATAGATAACCCTGAAAATCAAATAACTCAGAAAAATGAGCAGAAAACATGAATAGACATTTTTCCAAAGAAGACATACAGATGGCCAACAGCCATATGAAAAGATGCTCAACATCACTCATTATCAGGGAAAGGAAATTAAAACTACAATAAGAGATCACCTCACACCTGTCAGAATGGCTAAAATCAACAACACAAGAAACAACAGGTGTTGGTGAAAATGTGGGAAAGGGAAACCCTCTTACACTGTAAGTGGGAATGCAAACTGGTGCAGCCAGTAACAGTATGGAGGATCCTGAAAACAGTATGGAGGATCCTGAAAACAGTATGGAGGATCCTGAAAAAGTTAAAATTAGAACTACCCTGTGACCCAGCAATCGCACAACTGGGTATTTACACAAAGAATACAAAAACACTAATTCGAAGGGATACATGCACCCCTATGTTTACTGCAGCATTATTTACAATAGCCAAACTATGGACGCAGCCCAAATGTCCATCCATAGATGAATGGAGAAAGAAGATGTGGGGTGTGTGTGTGTGTGTGTGTGTGTGTGTGTGTGTGTGTGTGTGTGTGTGTGTGTGTGTGTATGGATGGAGAGAGAGAGAGATAGGAATATCACTCAGCCTAAAAAAGAATGAAATCTTGCCATTTGCAACAACATGGATGGAGCTAAAGAATATAACACTAAGTGAAATAAGTCAGTCAGAGAAAGACAAATACCAAATGATTTCACTCATGTGGAATTTAAGAAACAAAACACATAAGTAAAGAAAAAAAAGAGAGACAAACCAAGAAACAGACTCTTAACTACAGAGAACAAACTGATGGTTATCAAAGGGGAGATGAATGGGGGAATGGGTGAAATAGGTGATGCGGATTAAGAAGTGCACTTATGAGCAGTGAGTAATGAATAGAATTGTTGAATAACCATATTGTACACCTGAAACTAATATAACACTGTATGTTAACAACATTGGAATTAAAATAAAATTTAAAAAAATAGAAACAAAGGCGGACCAGTGGAATAAAAATAAATTAATTTTTAAAAGAAAAAAAAGAAACCAAGGTATAATGCTTCTGGCATAGGGGAAGAAAGTAAACATGGGCAAAGGTATGAATGTGGAAAAGAATGTCGTTTTTTGGAAGAACAAGTAGAATATAATTAGTATAGTGTTAAATCCAAAGTAAAAGACTTGTGTTGACTTGTACTGAGTTAAAGAAATAGACATCCAAGAAAAAAGGATACTGTAGAAGAACATTATCAAACCATAATTATGTTCAATATGTTCAATATAAAAAGAGAGAAAAGCCACTAGGGTGAAGGACAAGAGAAATTGGATGCTGTGGGTTATTGACTACCAATAACAAGACAGCAGGTACCCTAGTAGGGAGGTAAGCTAGAAGCACAAGATTATGATGTAAGGTGAGGCACAAATGTTGACGAGAAGTGCTTGGCTTACAACCAACTATAAAATGGACCTTCACATGTTATGAGAGTGTTAAGTCTGAGAGGCCCAAGAACATACATAGCATAACCACTTCATTAATGTAGTAAATGAGAATCAGTTGTGATGTAAGGCAAACGATCACATGCTTAAAACAAGCATATTAAACAGACCTGAGTACTGACTATTGACACCTCACAGATGCACGATAATAAAATGCTAAAACTTAACATGTTAAATATGTACCTCTTGGATCTTAAGATAGAAAATTTGAAGACAATACTACAAGCACTCTACTAAGAATTTAACAAACAGTAAGATTTGGGGAGTGCAAAAAAGAAATAAGAAAACTGGACACTTGGAAACCTGGCCCTTTAAAAATGGTTTAGCTGATCCTTTTAATTCATCTATTATCAATTTTATAGCTGCTTAATTTGATAAAAAGTAAAATTCCTTGGCAAAGAGGGGAAACTTCCTAACATGATTCCATTTTCCTCACTTCCTCTAATCTGCAAAAATTATTTCCACTAATTTTAGGTTTCTCAATGACAAAACATCAGGTTATGAATCACTTAACCTATAGTTACTTGTCTGATCCATTTTGTACTATCTGTGCCAGTATTCTGTTAGGACAGAATATTTTCAGAGTAAGAAATTTTAAGTAAGATGTTTTATCATAGCACAATCCATTTGATAAATTCAGAAAAGGAAATATAGAATTAGTTTGGCTAGAAAATAGGGAAATTATAACAGTAAATAACACCATCACCTGTTTATTAATGTGAATTTTCAGGTAATCTAAGCCAGTTGACAAAAACAAAAATTTTAAATAAAGGTAGGTTAATATTGTGAGACAGTAAACCAAAAAAGCTCTGGAGAGAACATCACTTCGGAAACAGAAATTGGACCAAAAAAAAAAAAAAAGGAGAGAGAGAGAGAAAGAAAGAAATGAATTAGATAATTTCAGACTGTGATAAATGCTATGGCCAATGAAGGCCTCACTGTAGGCTTTATGGTTAAGGACCTAAAAGAACAGATTTTGTACAGTAATTCTACATAAGATTATGGCCGTATGAATGGCAATAACATAACATCTTAGTCCGTTCAGGCTGCTCTAACAAAAGACCACAGACTGGGCAACCTATAAGTAATAGAAATTTATTTCTCATTCCTGAGGTTGAAAGTCCAAGATCAAGGTGCCAGCATGGTCGGGTTCTGGCAAAAACCTCTTCTGGGCTGCAGACTGCCAACTTCTTGGTGTGTCCTCACATAGTGGATAGGGCAAGGGAATGCTCACGAGCCTTTTATACAGACATTAATTTCATAAGGACTCCATCCTCATGATCTAATAATCTTCCAAAGGCCCCCAATTACCTAATACCATGATATTGGGCATTAGAATTTCAACATATGAACTGGGGGGCATAAAGACACTCAGACCATAGCACATAATAATGCAGTCTACTTAAATATTCAACAATTTAAAAAGGTTTTTTTGAATGAGATAAATTAATATAATAAATATCATCCTTTTAATATGTATACAATTACGTGCAATTTAGTATATTCACAAGTGTAAAAATTTCAACACCATCTAATTCCAGCACTTTTTTACCACCCAAAAAAACAAACAAACAAAAAAAAACCCATCTAATAGTCACTCCCCATTCCTCTTTTTCCCCAGACTCTGGCAACTATTAATGTACTTTCTGTCTCTATGGATTTGCCTATTGTAAGAATTCCACATAAATGGAATCATAATATGTGACTTTTTGCATCTGGCTTCTTATACCTAGCATAGTGTTTCAAGGTTCATCCATATTATAGCAGGTATCAGTACTGCATGCGTTTTTACATTTGAAAAATATTCCACTGTACAGATATAGAACATTTTTGTTTATCCATTCATCAGTTAATAGACATTTGTGTTGTTTCCACCTTTTGGCTATTAAGAATAATGCTTTGCGATCTCCTTGATATGTGGGATCTAAAAAAGCTGAATTCATATAAGCAGAGAAGTGAAATAACAGTGGTTAGCAGGTGCAGGAAGATGGGGGAAATGAGATGTTGGTTAAAGGGTACAAAACTGCAGTTCTATAGAATGAGTAGATCCTATAGATATGATGTACAGCCATGATGACTATAGTTAATACTGTATACTAGAAATCTGCTAAGACAGATTTTGTGTACTCATACCACATTGAAAAAAATAGTAACCGTGAGGAAACATATAGGTTAATTATCTTGATTGTAAGTAATCATTTCACCATGTGTATCAAAACAACCATAAGACTACCTTAAATAGGTAAAATTTTTAAAAAATAATTACATGCAAAAAAAAATGCTATGAACATTCATGTACAAGATTTTGGTGCACATATGTTTTCAATTTTTTATGTATACCTGAAAGTAAAATTGCTGGGTCATATGGTAACTCTACATTTAACTTTTTTTTGGGTGTGTGCACCCAAGTGGGGCGGGGGGGGAGGAGCAGAAGGAGAGGGGAGAGAGAATCTCAAGCAGACTCTGTGCTGAGTGCAGAGTCCAATGTGGGGCTCAATCTCACAGCCCTTAAACAACTGAGTCACCCAGGCGCCACCCCTTAACCTTTCACTTTTTAAAGATAATGACCACAAGTTTTTTCCCAAGCAGCAGTTATTTTTTAAGCTAATAATTCAATAGCAACATACAAATTCCAAAAAGCAGAAATGGAAAAAATAAAGTAACAGCAATTTTTTACAAAACATAGTTTAAAAAGTACAAAAAGAGTTAAACAGTAAGATGAGAGAAAAAAAGTCACAAAACAATCACACCAACCTAAATGGATTAAATTTACTAGCTAAAAGACTATAAAACTTCATTTAAAATATCTAGCTATATGCTTTTTCCAAGACATACACCTAAATCATAAAAACAGTTTTTAAGTAAAAGAATGCAAGAAATAGTACAGGCAAATGCCAAACAAAAGAAAGTTAATTATAACTATGATAATATAAGAAAAAATAGATTTAAGTCAAAAGACTGAGGGATAGATTCGCTACATTTAATAAAAGAATCAATTTAAAAAGAGATTATAAATATGTATATATGTGTGGGAGGAGGGTTATGTGTTCATACACACACTAAAATTTGTACACTATTTCAGAGGACTCAGAGAATTTAAAGGCCTTTCATAAATCCCAAATTAACAACTTCTAGGCTGATGAAACATTCGCCTTGTCACTCTTTACAGAATCCTAAAACCTGACAACACACAACTATATAAAATTTTACATTAGTCATTTGGCATTTCAAAAAAAGGCCTCTGATTATAATGCCTTTTTTTTTTTAGAATTTATAATATATTCTCCCATAGTAAGGTCTGAAATTAAAACCTTCAAAAGCATCATATTAGAACAACAAAAAAGCCAATGTCTTATTTTCATAGGCAAATGAAATAGAAATTTCACAGGTTATTATTTATAAGGATGATTACATTTAATAAAAATATATTCTTCTTTAAAAGCTACTTTTGTGTTACTGACAAAAGAAAGATGATTATTTTAAACTGAGACAACTAAAAAAAAAAAAGGCAAACCTTCTGTAAATTTTTTTACCTGCAAAATAAATGACAAGATAAAGATAACATCTCCTACACCGGCATCAAAGCAGATTTTTTATTTTTAGTAGTTAACTCATTCAGTCAAGGTGTAAAACTAATGTTTTTCACACAAAACAGTTAATTTGTGGGGGATGGGCTAACTGGGTGATGGACATTAAGGAGGGCGTGTAATGTAATGAGCACTGGGTATTATATAAGACTGATGAATCACTGAACTCTACCTCTGAAACTAATAATACACTATATGTTAATTAATTGAATTTAAATTTTTAAAAAAGGATTAATTTGCTTACCAAGGCTTAAAATATTATGATCAAGAATTTTATTCATATTTACCAGCATAATCAAGCATACTGTACTTATACTTGATTTGGTTATCATTTCAAACATACACATTACATTGATCCCCTCAGAAGTTATCCATGTAAGGCAAAAGGGTTAACTGTGCAAAGAAGGTGGTAAAAAAGAACCTCCTGAAACTATAAAATACATCCAGAAATTGGTGGCAGGGAATGAAACTGAATGGCTCATATCCTGAATTTTACACAGGAGCTGTAAATATCCATTTGCACAGAAATATAGTACACAATTTAAGTTCAGCAGGCTATACTTATGGATTTGAATAATAAAATATTAGTCACCACTAATAAGAATTTGCCAAATACTTGCCAAGAAGATTGTGCTCTCACCTATAGTTTGGAAAACTTCATTCATCAAAGCTTCATTCACTGATAGAGAGTTGACATTTCCAATATGAGACCAGCTTTGATATATTGCTTGCAGCAGAAGTGTCTGTGCTCTTGTAGCTTGAATTGTGAGATTTGGAAGTTCAAATATACCTTCAGTTATAGCAATCTGAGATCTTTTGGTCCTGCATAAGAAAAGAGAAGGAATAACAGTATAGTAAATAGCACTTACAAATAGCAACATAAAAAATGAACTAGGTTGTAAGAAAAAAAAGTAGACATTCAAACTATTTTACATATAATTAAATCAAATAGATACGCAATTTCACAATTTAAATTTCACTATTTCAGAAACTTAAAATAAAAACACAAAAGTAGTGTCCATACATACACATTCATCATACACACACACACACAAACACATTGTTCAATTATAATTTTTCAACCAAGACAATCTTCAAAGATTAACAATGAAAATAATGCTAGTTAACATGAAAATTTACTACCAGTTCTGCATTGTTCTAAATATCCTGTATCTATTAACTCAGAGTAAAAATACAAAAATTTAAATCCAGGGATTCTAATCCAGAGCCCTCTATCCTATACTTCCTCTCATAAGTTTTTATGAAATATTTACATTATACCCAGGTTCCTATTTGACAGTAAGAGAAAAATTTTTTTAGAATCTCTGCCCTGAAATATCTAATTCACTGATGCCTTACTCATCTGGTTATTTCTTTGAATGAGGTACCTTATATAATTAAATTTTCCAAATAGCAAAGCTTCAAAGTAAGAAAATAATAGGTCTGCGAACAACAAAATGATAAAGTTAATGAAATATGCAAGGTAAAGTGGAAAAAAGAAAAATCAAGAGAAAGAAAAAAAATTAGAATGCTACTATGGTAGACTCAGTCACCCTACTCTCTCTCAACCCCATAAATCTCTACCCTTTATCATCCTGCCAACAATATCCACACAGAGTACTGAGCATCTCTTGTATAAAACCTCAGAAGCCATGATCAAGTGGGATTCCTTCCAGGGATGCTAAGATGGTTGAAAATCAACAAACCAATAAACATTATACACCATATTAATAAAGCTAAGGATAAAAATCACACTACCATCTCAATAGATGCAGAAAAGGTGACACAATTCAACATCCATATGATAAAAACTCTGAACAAAGTCAGTATATAGGAAACACGCTTCTACATAACAAAGACCATATATGACAATTCCATAGCTAACATCACACACAATGGTGAAAAGCTGAAAGCTTTTCTTCTAAGACCAGAACAAGACAAGGGTACCCACTTTTTCCACTTTTCTTCAACATAGTCTTGGAAATACCAGCCACAGCAACCACATGAGAAAAATTTTAAAAAGGTATCCAATTTGGTATGTTAAAAGTAAAACTGTCACTATTTCCAGATGACATGATACAATAATACAGAAAATCCTAAGGAATCCAGCAAAAACAAATTTTTTTAATAAATAAATGCAGTAAAGCTGCAGGATAGAAAATTAATACGTGGAAACCTGTTGCATTTCTGTACACTACTAATGAACTAGCAGAAAGATAATTTTTTTTTTTTTATTTGAGAGAGAACAAGCAAGTGAGCACAAGTGAGGGGAAGAGACAGAGGGAGGGGGAGAAGCAGACTCCTCACTGAGCAGGGAGCCCAACACAATCCCAGAACCCAGCGATCATGACCCCAAACCAAAGGCAGATGCTTAACTGATGGAGTCACCCAGGCACCCCAAAAGAGAAATTAAGAAAATACATTTACAACTGGATCAAAAATAATACCTAAGAATAAATTTAACCAAGGAAGTAAAAAACTGCACTCTAAAAACCTTATACACTGATGAGAGAAATTAAAAAATGACAGAAATAAATGGAAAGATATACCATGCTGATGAAAGAATTTTATTAACATATGCTATTAATATATATAAATTAGATATTGTTGTATCTTCAAAGCATTAATATGGTTAAAAAGTCCATACCGCCCAAAGCAATCTACATATTCAATGCAATCCCTATCAAAATACCAATAGTATTTTTCACAGAATTTAAATAATCCTAAAATTTGTATGGAACCACAAAAGACCAAATAGTCCATGCATTCTTGAGAAAGAAGAGCAAAGGTAGAGATATCACATTCCCTGATTTTAAACTATACTACAAAGCTACAGTAATCAAAATAGTATGGTACCGGCATAAAAATAGACACACAGATCAATGGAATAGAATAGAAAACCCAGAAATGAACCCACAACTATATGGTCACTGGAAAAACAACAGTCTCTTCAATAAATGGTGTTGGCCAAATTGCACAGCTACATGCAAAAGAGTAAGACTGGACCACCTGTTTACACCATACATAAAAATAAACTGAAAATGAATTAAAGATCTAAATGTGAGACCTGAAACCATAAAAACCCAACAGGAGAACATAGGTGAGGGGCACCTGTGTGGCTCAGTCAGTTAAGCGTTGACGCTTGACTTCGGCTCAGGTTGTGAGATCAAGCCCTACATCAAGCTCCGTGCTGGGCATGGAGCCTGCTTAAGATCCTCTCTCTCCCTCTCCCTCTGTCCTTTCCCCCCACCCCAAACCCTGGCTCATGGGTAAGCACAGGCTCTCTCGCTCTCTCTCAAAAAAAGAGACAGAGAAAGAGAACACAGAACATAATTTCTTTGACACTGGCCATAGAAACATTTTTCTAGATATGTCTCCTCTGGCAAGGAAAACAAAAGCAAAAATAAACTACTGGGACTGCATTAACATAAAAAGCTTTCACACAGCAAAGGAAACCAAAAACAAAACAAAAAGGCAACCTACTGAATGGAAGAAAATATCTGCAAATGAGAGATCCGATAAAAGGTTAGAATCCAAAATATACAAAGAACTCATACAATTCAACACACACACACACACAAAAAACAAATGCAATTTAAAAATGGGCAGAGGCCATAAATAAACATTTTTCCAAAGGGACATACAGATGGCCAACAGACACATAAAAAGACAGTCATCATGGGTGCCTGGGTGGCTCCGATGGTTAAACATCTGCCTTCGGCTCAGGTCATGATCCCAGGGTCCTGGGATCAAGCCCTGCATTGGGTTCCCTGCTCAGCAGGCAGTCTGCTTCTCCCTCTCCCTCTGCCCCTCCCCCTGCTTGTGCTCTGTCTCAAATGAATAAATAAAATCTTAAAAAAAAAAAAAAGACAGTGGGGGGGAAATTGGAGGGGGAGACAAACCATGAGTAGAAACAAACTGAGGGTTCTAGAGAAGAGGGGGGTGGGGGGAGGGGTTAGCCTGGTGATGGGTATTAAAGAGCACACATACTGAATGGAGCACAGTGTGTTATACGCAAACAATGAATCATGGAACACTACATCAAAAACTAATGATGTAATGTATGGTGATTAACATAAAAAAAAAATTTTTTAAAAAGACAGTCATCACTAATCATTAGGGAAATGCAAATCAAAACCAGAAAGATACCACCTTATACCTGTCAGAATGACTATTATTAAAAATAAATAATAAGTGAACAAGTGTTAGCAAGAATGTGGCGGGAAAAAGAACTCTCCTGCACTGTTTATGGGAAAGTAAAGTGGTACAACTATTATGGAAAACAGTACAGAGGTTCTTCAAAAAATTAAAAACAAAACTACAATAAGATCCAACAATTCCATTTCCATTAAAAAGAAAAAAGTAATCTTGCCATTTGTGACAACATGAAAGGGTGTTATGCCAAGTGAAGTAAGTCAGATAGAGATAGATAAATACCATGTGATTTCACAAAAAAAGTGGAATGTAAAAACAAAACAAAACAAAACAAAAAACGAACAAACAAAACAGAAGGAGACTCGTCAATACAGAGAACAAATTGTTGGTTCCTGGGGCAGGGAGCAGGGAAAGAAGGGCAAAATAGGTGAAGGGGATTAAAAGGTACAAACTTCCAGTTATAAAAAAGTCTCAGTGATATAAAGTACAGCACAGGGAATATTATAAGATTATACA
This sequence comes from Eumetopias jubatus, assembly GCF_037043125.1. Taxonomy (NCBI): domain Eukaryota; kingdom Metazoa; phylum Chordata; class Mammalia; order Carnivora; family Otariidae; genus Eumetopias; species Eumetopias jubatus. The sequence continues at coordinate 145,140,557 of NW_028274810.1, forward strand.
AGCTTTGTATGATGACAGATATCAGCTAGCCTTATGTTGATCATTTCATAATGTACAGTTGATGCTTCAACAACAGAGGGATTGGGCCACTGACCCCTATGCAGTCAAAAATTCACATATAACTTTTGACTCCACAAAAACTTAAGTACTAATAGCTTATTACTGACTGTAAACCTTACCAATAACATGAACAGCTGATTAACACATATTTTGTGCATGTACTCTTACAATAAAGTAAGCTAAAGAAAGTATTAAAATATCATAAGAAAATAAATTTACAGGACTACACTGTATTTATCAAAAACAATCCATGTATCAATGGACCTGAGCAGTTTGAACCAGTCATGTTTAAGTGTCATCTATATATAAATGTCAAATCACTATGTCGTATACCTGAAACAAATATTGTATGTTAACTATATTTAAATTTTTAAAAAAGATAAAGTAGAAATCCACAAATCCAAAAACTGGAGATTCAACACTCAGTAAGTGCTAAAACAAGTAGAAAGAAAAAGTCATAAAGATAAAAAAAAAAAAAAAAAGACAAACAATACAATCAATTAACTTGGCCTGATACTTTACATGACACACCCCTGCCAACAACAGCAAAATATGCATTCATCAAGGCAGGCTACATTTAGTCCACAAAAACAAGCATCAATAAAATTAAAAGAAATGATATCATACAAAGGGTATATGCTGATCGCTATGTAATTAAACTACAAATGAATAAAAGGTATCTGTAAAATGCTCACATACTTGGAAATTAAAGAAAACATAAAACAGAAACAGGACAAAAAATTCACAAAGTCAAACAAAATGTATTTTTTGAAAAGTTATCAAGTGATTTTAGAAAAGGACACCGAAATAGATTACAGAAAAGGTCAATCTACAATTTATATAGCTAATCAAGTGTTCCTGGAGAAAAGAGCAAAACAAATAATATACAGAAATATATAACAAGGGGCGCCTGGGTGGCTCAGTTGTTAAGCATCTGCCTTCAGCTCAGGTCATGATCCCAGGGTCCTGGGATGGAGCCCTGCATTGGGCTCCCTGCTCTGTGGGAAGCCTGCTTCTCCCTCTCCCACTCCCACTGCTTCTGTTTCCTCTCTCGCTGTGTCTCTCTGTCAAATAAATAAATAAAATCTAAAAAAAAAAAAAAAGAAATATCTAACAAAAAAATCTTGCCTAAAATAAAGACTTAAATCTACATACTAAGCATACAATGAATCACAGAAAATACTGATTAAGAATGTTCATTATTGGGGCACCTGGGTGGCTCAGTCAGTTAAACGGCTGCCTTCGGCTCTGGTCATGATCCCAGGGTCCTGGGATCGAGCCCCACACCAGGCTCCCTGCTCAGCGGAGAGCCTGCTTCTCCCTCTCCCTCTGTCTGCCACTCTGCCTACTTGTGCTCTCTCTCTGTTAAATAAATAAATAAAAATCTTTAAAAAAAAAAAAGAATGTTCATTATACAAGTAATACCAAAAAGATAAAAAATACTGTGGGTAATGTGGAGGTACCAGGACTTCTCCAGAATTTCTCCTGCTTTCTATTATCCTCCCTAATCTGCCCACTGCTGTCTAGTAAAAGCAATGTGTGTATGTAACTCACCACTAGAGGAATATAAGATTTCAAGCAATAGCCCTATATGCTTGGGATACAGATCGAATCTCATGTCAATGACTACCTTTTTATTTCCAGGTATGTTTAAATTTCAGTCATCTTTCAAGTCAATGGGCTCCTTTTCTAGCCACTGTTTTTGCAGCCAACAACTTCCACACTAATAAACCTAATACCCTTCAGAGTCAAGACTGGGGTATTACTTTGTAGTTCCTACGTCTATTAAAAAAAAAAACAGCCAAAATGTTGATGCTGGGATTTCAACTGTTTTGGCCCAGGAAGAGAGGTCTGTCTTCAAGCTTCATGTTAAAGCTAATTCTCCAGAAATCTATAAAATCAGCAAATATCTATTAATTGCCTACTCTGCTGCAGTCATGTACTAGCTACTTAGGAAGTATCTTAGCCATTTTAAGATATCAATGAACAAAATGAAAAATTAAAATCCTAGTGTCCTCACAGAGCTTACAGTCTAGTGGGAAGGCAGATAAAAAGAAATCAATACATATAATCATAAATAATATGAGCAAGTTAGAATACAAATGCTACTGGAAATATAAAAAGTAGAACACGAAATAGGAATTGAAGAGGAAGCAATTTCATAAAAGTGTGTAGATTAAAAAAAAAGAAAAAAAGATCTAGTTCCAAGCAAAACTCAAGCCGACTTGAAGGAGGTAAGAGACAGGTAAGTGAGTATCTCTAGAAAGTGATTCAAGCAAATAAACAATCTATGAAAAGTTCCTGAGGCGGAACTGGGCTGGCGAATCCAGTCAATGGCAAGGAGGCCAAGGTGGCTGTTGCAGTTTGATAATAACCTAATTCACTAATTCAATTGGTTTTCTATGGGTTCTACCCATAAGAAATACCTGAATAGGCTTCATACAGCCATTGATCTTGAGATTTCATCTAAGCCTGACTCCAGAGTGTTCAATTTCCTGAATTTATTTGTATTTTTAAATCTCTAATCTTTCACCCTACTTTCAAAGTTTTTCATATAAGGTACCAGATGCAGGACATGAAATTTTAAAAATCTATGGTCCGATTGTGGCTAAATCACTTTTTTATGCTTTTAAAAAAGAATTACATAAACTTTACTGAGCTTCACTTTCCTCTTTAAAAAACAAGTATAAAAAAAAAAAACCCAAGTATAATAACCCCTGCCCAATCTACCACAGATAACTGTGAAAATCAGTAACATTTAATAGATACAAGATTCTTCACTAAAATCTGAAGAGATAGGAAGTGTCTTAACACTCAAAGAATTCAGAGTCCACTTGTAAGACAATTAAACCAGTAATTATAATTTAACATAATAAATGCTAAAACAATGTTATATAAACATTCCTGTGAGATACACCCAAGTCTGGAGGAAAAATGCAAGCATTTGATTTAAGCTGAATCCTGAAGAACATGAAATCATTTCATTAAAAAAACTTTTTTTATTTAAAGAAAAAAAAAAGTCATCCCACTTCAGAAATGGTCCAAAAACATTAACAAGAAACTTACAGAATATGAAAACAGGCATGACCAATAAACATGAAAAAATTCTAAGCCTCCCCAGCAAAAAAGAAATTCAAATTAAAACAATGGTGGACTCTTTTAACCTGTCATGTTAGCAAAACCTCTCTGACTCTAATTCATCTTCTAGGATTATCTGAAAGGAATTTTCACTTTTAACACTGTTTGCCATGATATTTAAAGTATTTAAAATAGCCTAAGCCTAAGACAATCTCATTGCTGAAAAGCTATCATGAAATATGGGTGAGTAAAGAGATACATAGTTGCATTACAATATGATCACCCACACATAAAAGTATGTCTCATGTGTCTATACGTTGACATTAAAAGTTCTGTCTAGAGGGGCACCTGGGTGGCTCAGTCGTTAAGCGCCTGCCTTTGGCTCAGGTCATGATCCTAGGGTCCTGGGATCAAGCCTGCATCAGGCTACTTGCTCAACGGGAGGCCTGCTTCTCCCTCTCCCACTCCTCCTGCTTGCCTTCCCTCTCTCGCTGTGTCTCTGTCAAATAAAATCTTAAAAAAAAAAAGTTCTGTCTAGAATTTTTAATAGTTATTTCTGTAAGATAAGAGTGGAAGATGACTGATGTCATCTTTTCCTTTCCCTATATAAATGTCTATATTGTTTAGCTTGGTCCTTTAAGAAATCTGTATTATATTTAGAGAAATCTTTTTTTTAATTTTTTAAGAAATTACAGTATTTCCAGAATCAATTAAGGAAATCCTAAACTATGTCAAAATCAATTTCATAAAACATTTTTAAAATACCAAGATATTGGGGTGTCTGAGGGGCTCAGTCAGTTAAGCGTCTGACTTGATTTCAGCTCCGGGTCTTGAGTTGGAGCCCTATGACAGGCTCTACACTGGGCATGGAGCATGCTTGAGATTCACTCTCTCTCTCTGCCCCATCTCCCCCACCGTGTGTGCATGTGCACAAGTGTGTGTGTTGGCTCTCTCTCTCAAAAAAAAAAAAAAAAAAACCAAAACCAAGATATCAGCATTAAATGTATCAATCTACCTCCACTCCCTGCCCCAACACTGGATTATCAATTTCTTACCTCCTCATTGAAATAAATTTCACTTAAAACCTCCCTAAAGAGGAATGGCATCAGCAAAAATGGCAGAGTAAGGTACACTAGTCTATCTCTCCATAAAAGCCACAAAAATCTGGCAAAAACTCTCAAGAGTTAACTTTTTCAAAACTCTGGAAACTAACCAAAAGCCAGCAATGAACAGGGAACACTTAAAAAAAAAAAATGCATCTCAATCTCAGATCAGTGAGTTTTGTGGTGTTTTCACTTACCCATGTTGAATCTCCTACCCTTCAGCCCAGCAGTGTCATTTAATACTCCACATTCCCAGTACAAGTAGTGGTTAAGAGAGAAAACAGACCTTATTCACAAGGAATTGTGGGTTTTGCTTTGACCTGTCTGGTAGCTACCTGGAGGATCAACTCAATGAGCTTACTTTATCTCTTTTAATTCAGAACTTTCCCAACACTAAAAAAAAACAAAAAAACAAACAAACAAAAAAACACGACCCAGGAGCATTTGTAGAAAACATTTACAGGCAAATGTACTGCATTAGTCTTTACTTCCTGGGACAAGGGATAAGAGAAGGGGCAAAAAACAGATTAACCAATATCTCGGGAGGAAAGTCTGGGAAGTGTTGCTTTAGAGAATGAAAAGGTTAAAAAGTTCCAAAGTCTTCCTGGGAATATGGAAGGCCATACACTCGCTCAGGGGCTGTGCACTTGCAGAGCAAAGACCAGAGAAAGGCCTTGAGCTCTCATCCCCCACTGACTTTCAGAGTCTGCACAAGGAGAGAAGGCTGAATTGTCAACTGCCTGGTTGAGTTTTGAAGGCATTCCCAATCAGAAACCATGGAAGCCACGTGGCAGTGGATGAAATATTCACAGTGCAAAAAGAAAGACTGTCAATCAACAATTACCCTAATACCAAAGCTAGACAAAGACAAGAAAGTAACACACCAATATCCTTTGTGAACAAAAATCCTCAGCAAATACTAATATATCAAAAGAAATTAAAACATTACACAATGTAACAACTAGTATTTTTCCCAGAAATAAAAGAGCATTTCAACATTAGAAAATCAATCAATGCAATACACCCTATTTACAGAAGGGGAAAAATCATATACATCTCAACTGACACAGAAAAAGCATTTGACAAATATCCAATAGTCTTGCATGATTTAAACACTCAACAGACTAAGAACGAAGGCAAATTCCTCAATATGATATAGGACATTTATGAAAAAACACACAACTAACATCATACTTAGTGATAAAAGACTGAAGGTTTGCTCTCCAAGATCAGGGAAAAGGAAAGGATCTCTGTTTTTGCCATTTTATTCAACATTGTAGTATAGGTTCTAGCCAAGAAATTAGGCAAAAAAAATAAGTAAAGGGGCATTCAAAGTGTAAAGGAAGAGTGGCGCCTGGGTGACTCAGTTGGTTAAGCATCTGCCTTCAGCTAAGGTCATGATCTCAGGGTCCTGGGATTGAGCCCTGCAACGGGCTCCCTACTCAGTGGGGAGTCCACTTCTGCTTCTCCCTCTCTCCCTCCCCCCACTCACACATGCGCACTCACTATCACTCACATAAACACATAAAATCTAAAAAAAAAAAAAAAGTGTAGGGGCGCCTGGGTGGCTCAGTTGGTTGAGCGACTGCCTTCAGCTCAGGTCATGATCCTGGAGTCCCTGGATCAAGTCCTGCATCGGACTCCCTGCTTCTCCCTCTGACCCTCCCCCTTCTCATGTGCTCTCTCTCATTCTCTCTCTCTCTCTCAAATAAATAAATAAAAGCCTTAAAAATAAATAAAAAATAAATTTAAAAAAGTGTAAAGGAAGAAGTAAAACTACCACTACTTACAAATGACATAATGTTATATATTGGAAACCCTAAAGCGCGTGCGCACACACACACCTCTGTTAAAGCTAATAATTCAACTAAGTTCTAAGATACAAGGTAATTACACAAAAATTAGTTATATATTTACACTTACAATGACAACCTGAACAGGAAATAAAGAAAACAATTCCATTTACGATAGCAACAAAAAGAATAAAATACTTAGGAATAACTTAACAAAGAAGTACAAGACTATTGCACTGAAATCAACAAAGCATTGTTGAAAGAAATTAAAGAAGGGATCTAAATAAATGGTAAGAGATGTTTATGGATTGAAAAATTGATTATTAAAATGGCAGTACTTCCCAAACTGATTTATAGATTCAATTCCTATCAAAATCCTAGGTGTCTATTTTAAATGAATAAAGTAATCCTAAAATTCATATGGACTTGCAAAGAACCCTGAAAAGTCAAAACAATCTTAAGAACAAAGTTCAAAGACTTACACTTCACAATTTCAAAACTTAGTACAAAAATAAACAAAACAGTGTCATACTGGCAGAAGGACAGACATATAAACCAGTGACCTAGAACTGACAGTCTAGAAATAAACGCCCATGTCTATGTCCAATTGATTTCTGATGAGGGTGTCAAGACCAATCAATGGGGAATGAATACTCTTTTTTTAATTGATATATAGTTAACATACAATATTACATTAGTTTCAGGTGTATAAAATCGTGATTTGACAATTCTATACATTACTCAATACTCATTGCAGTAAGTGTAATCACCATCTGTCACTAGGGAATGAAGAGTCTCCTGGAACAAATGGATATCCAAATACAAAAGAATGAAGTTGGACCCCTACCTTACACTATATATGAAAATTAAGTCAAAATTGATCAAAAAAATAAAACTATAAACTCTTAGAAACATAGTTGTAAATATTCATGATCTTAGATTAAGAACAGTTTCATAAATATCATACCAAAAGAAAAAGCAATAAAAAGACAAAGATAAATTGGACCTCATCAAAATTTTAAAATTTTGTGTATCAAAGGCTACTATCCAGAAAGTGAAAAGATAATAAAATGGAAGAAAATGTTTGTAAGTCATGTATGTAAAAGAGTCTACTGTCCAGAATATGTATAGAACTCCCAACTGGGTCACCTGGGTGGCTCAGTCGGTTAAGTGCCTTCAGCTCAGGTCATGATCCCAGGGTCCTGGGACAGAACCCTGCATCAGACTCCCTGATCAGTAGGGAGTCTGCTTCTTGCTCTTCCTCTCCTTCTGCCCCTCCACCAACTCATCTTCTCTAACTCAAATAAATAAATTCTCAAAAAAAACAAAAACAAAAACCCACAACTCAACAAAAAGATATACAGCCCAATTTAAAAATGAACTAGAACAGGGGCACCTGGGTGGCTCAGTCGGTTAAGCGTCGGCCTTCAGCTTAGGTCATGATCTCCTGGGATCGAGCCCCTCAGCAGGCTCCCTGCTCAAAGGGAGGACTTCTTCTCCCTCTCCCTCTCCCCTTCACCCCTGCTCATGCTCACTCACTCCCTCATGCTGTTTCTCGCTCTCAAATAAATCTTTAAAAAAAAACCAAAAAAACAAATGAACTAGAACATGAATAGACATTTCTCTAAAGAAGATACACAAATGGCCAATACATACATTAAAAAATACTCAACATCATTTCGGAAATGAAAATTAAAACTATATTGAGCTGCCACTTCACACCCACTAGGATGGCTATATAAAAGGGAAAAAAATGAAAAATAACAAGTGTTGGCAAGGATGGAGAAGAATTATAACCATCGTACAATGGAGGAAGGAATGTATAACACTAAAGCCACTGTGCAAAACAATCTGGCAGTTCATCAAAAAGGTAAATAAAGAGTTACTATATGACCCAGGAATTAATATCTCTACATATATACCAAGAGAACTGAGATCATGTTCATATAAAAACTCATAAATGCACGTACATAGCAGCATTATTCTCAACAGTTCAAATCTGAACAACCCAACCAAACAATCCAACCAAGAAATGGATTAACAAAATGTGGTATATATCCATACAAAAGACTATTACTTGGCGATTAAAAGGAATGGAGTAGTAATAATTGCTACAGCACAGATAAACGTTGAAAGCATGATAAATGAGAGAAGCCAGGCAGAAAATGTCACATTGTATGATTCTGTTCATATGAAATTTCTAAAATCATGGAGACAGGGTTTCTTTTCTGGAGTTCTGAAAATGTTCTGGAATCAGATAATGACAATGACAGCAAAATGGTATAAAAATACTAAAAACCAAAGAATAGTACAATTTAAAATAATTAAAATAGTGAATGTTGTATCATGTGGATTTTATCTCATTGAAACAAAAAAAAATCTCCCTTAAGTACTCAGAACTCTGTTCCTAGGAACAGTGATCTAAGTAAATATTGCTTTCTCTCACTCAAAAATATCAAAACAACAAAAAGAAAATCACCCAGCTCTCTTAATTAGCATGTCAGGCAATTTAAATATACAGTCGCACATTAATAAGACACATATCACCTTATCCATACAATTTTCAAATATGTAACAGCAATATGTGGCTCTACCTAGATTTACCCTTCAATCCACAATCCTGATCACACTCTGCCAGAAAGCCAAAGGACTGAAATGAACAGACCAAGAAACAAATATGCACTGAATAAGAGATTCTATAAACCCAACAGGTAAAAGAGCAGACATCAAAAGAAATAGAAAGAAAAACAAAAAGGACCCAATTCACAAATTTATCATGTCATTATTGTTCCTTTTGTTTTCGTAACATTGCAACCGTTTTGTAAATCATTTTTATTTTTAATAAGCATTTAAAAATAGAGAGGTATTTCTCCCTATATTATGTTCTCAAAAATTCCTGACCAAAAAAAATGTTATGAATGATAGTAAGTAAAGAAAAAATTTGGAACACCTACAATATAAAAATGTACAATTAAATTAGCTACTCTAGCTTCGGTTAGAAACATTATAGAAAGTCCTATGGTGTAGGAAGAGCCATGTTCTTATAACTACAGCAATAATCATTTATAAGGCAAAACTGAAGTTGGGATTCTTTTTACAAGTGAGCTTTACTCTTTCATAACAAATTAAGCTACCATATATGGTATTCTAACTTTCAAGCCATCATATGTTATATAAAATGGTTCCCAAACGTGTAACATAGACTTGAATAAAAATTTAAACTTATGCAAATTCAAGAAGATTAATTTATTCTACATTTAATAATACCCAAGGGTAGCGGGCAATTCTCTCCTTCAGATTCAATTTAACATCAAAGGAAATAATTCACTTTGTACAAAAGCCAGAATTCAATAATAAACAAATAAATTATATCATACACGAAGGACATGTTTTTGTGGTTTTATTTTCCAGCTGTAGCCGACCACAAATAAAAGTACATTTTATTATGCTTCTGCTAAGTACTCCAGTAGCATGTGAACTAAAATGAACTATTTAAAAATAATTTGGCAAAAGTTGGTACATTATACAATGTATCTGTTAGTGTAATAGTATCAATGAAGAGAGGTTTCATTCCCTTTTGTTTTGGTCAACTCTGAAATATTTCTAGTAGGTTAGCAAATACAAAAAAATAATAAATCCCATATATCCATTTCATCCAACCCAATTTGTCTAACCATAACATCATACCACATTTGCTTCAGAAATTTCTTAACAGATCAATGGCTTTTACAACTTTATTTATGCTATTTGGGAGGCTCATTAAAATGTAGTGAATATGCACAATAAAATTTTCCTTGTGGTTTATGCCACTACAGATTTATTTAATTTCTTTAAAAAAAAGTTCAATCAAGTTCATATGAAAAATATCTAAGAAATTCTGGAATTACTTAAAAAAATCACTAAACCAACTTTTTAACACTTAAATTGGTGAAAATAAAATTGTTTAACAAATGCCTATTTCACATATCAGAGAAGTCCTAGTCTGAACATATGTTCACTTTACAGAATAGGTTTAAAAACTATCAATTCAAACATTACTCTCTAGGGAAAAATAAATCCTAATGTAACTAGTGGAATAAACAACTCATTAAAACTCAACTTGGACAAACTCCAGGATAAATTTAGGGAAATAGAAACAAGTAGGTCTTGATTGTGTAGTAGCAAAGACTGAAAATGAATATGCCCTAATTAATGAATACTTTAAAAGATTCTGCTTATACCATCTGCTGACAAATTGTAATACAGAGCTGATGAAATTTCTGGACCAATCTGACATTTCTTTAATGAAAATTCTACCTTCAAAATTTTAAATAAGGAACGTGGAAATAGTTTTTACTATTCGATGTAAAGGAATTAAACAATCCATTCATGTTCATAGGTAAAATTTTTGCCATATGTACACTTGAGGAACAGCCATCCTCTTAAAATCAACACACCTCATAGCAACTGAAAGAATATCCTCAGCAACAGCTGGATCTAAAGATTTATACAGAGTCCCCAAATGCAAAGTTTGAACCTACAAATTGGTTCCAAAAATGTATTTTTGTTATTACTCATATCCTGTACAGTAAAATAAGATTAGATCACTTTTTCCAAAACAAAATGAGTACAAAACTTCACTAACTCAACTTAGAAATAAAGCAGTTTAAAAAGCTCAGAAATTTGTATTTAGTTCTGTATTCAATGACTATTTACCTTACACAATACATCAATACTCAATGAAAAGAAAAAAAATGTTTTAAATTAAATAGTAGGTAAAATGAAAGGTTAAAGCTCCTCTTTCCTTCTGATTCCACTTCAACCCAATACATAACTACTTGTTATAAGTCTAGCATACACAACTACAGACTTCTTTTGACTTAATGCATTCATATACACTTAAAATTTAAGGGATGTGTGTTTGTGTGTGTGTGTGTGTGTGTGTGTGTGTGTGTGTGTGTTGTGTGTATGGGTCTGTCTATAGTCTGCTTTTTATGACTAAACGACATTCTCAGAGATAAACTCTTTCTACATTAGTACACACACTTCTACAGTGATCTTTTTAATGCACGCTTCATAATAGTTTGAACCCAGTTTCACATTCATCAGCAGTGTATCAGAATACCCCTTTTACAATATCCTCACCAATATTATATTTTTTAATCACAATGACTGTAGCATTTGCAAATAACTATAAAATGCAAATTATATCTTGTTATATTTAGATACAAAACGTTCACCATTTTTCAAATTTCTAAACTATTACTCCAATTTAAATATTAGATAAAAGAAAAAGTAAAACTTATCACTAAGATAAAAATATAATCAATTTCTGATTATTATAATATACAATGTCCAATATTGTACAATGAACTATGGATGGTAGCAAACAAAATACAAAAGGAGCAAAACGTTCCTTCATTTTTCTCATCTCCTAGACAAGTTATTCAATATAAACAATTCACTTACTTAAGTCAAATGTCTACTCAGGAAAAAAGAGAAGGGAAGTGTGTTTATAGAATATATTTTATGTTTGTAATAACATTCAAACACAACCTTGAGAATTCTGATTAGAAAAATCACTAAAATTTTAGTTCAAGTTCAGTAATTAAAGTCTCTGGTTTTTTCCTTTGACCAAGAGCACATTTTACACATATTATGTAAGTAAACAGGAGACAGACTTGGTTGTCAAGAACACTTACAATCTAAAACCTCATCAATCAGACAACCAAAAAAAAAAACAAAAAACAATGAAATCAGTGAAGAAATTACCAGCTGCATGTCAATAAGTATTTATTTTCTATCTACAATAGATTCAAGGTTTTAAAGATAAATGTCCTCTATAGAAAAAGATGGTCCTTATGGAGTTTAAGTAAAAAGAAAGGAAAGCTGTTAAATAATCACACAACCCAGTGTAAAAATCACTTCTATGAAAAGTGCAGTGAAAAACAGAAACAATATCCCATGAAGGAATATATTAGGGGGATGTAACCTCGTCGGAGGAAAGTGTCAATTTCCAATACCTTTGGGGTAAGTAAAAGCTGTTTAGGCTATTGACTAGTGAAACAATATGGTGAAAAACCTGGCTGAAAAAAGAAACTGAAAAAGGCAAAACGTGGAAGGGGCTAAGGAGGAAAATATTCAGATGAACATAGATAGCCAAGAAGGGGCTAGATCACGGAGGACATTGCAGAATGTTTCAAAGATTTTAATCTTTACTGTAAAAGCTATGAGAAGCAAAGTATTTTAGGCTGGAGGAGGAAGTAATTACAATTATCTTCCAAAAACAAGTCAATCAAAAAAACCTGGCTACAGATGTATAAGAGTTAGCTGGTGATTAAGACCCATGAAAAGATGCTCAACATCACTCATCATCAGGGAAATACAAATCAAAACTACAATGAGATATCACCTCAGACCTGTCAGAATGGGTAAAGTTAACAACACAGGAAACAACAAATGTTGACAAAGATGTGGAGATAGGGGAGCCCTCTTACACTGTTGTTGGGAATACAAACTGGTGCAGGCACTCTGGAAAACAGTATGAAAGCTCCTCAAAAAGTTAAAAAGAGAACTACCCTACAACCTAACAATTGCATTACTAGGTATTTACCCAAAGGATACAAAAATACTGATTCAAAGGGGCACATGCACCCTGATGTTTATAGCAGCACTATCAACAAGAGCCAAAGTATGGAAAGAGCCCAAATGTCCATCAACTGGTAAATGGATAAAAATATGGTATAGATACACCGTGGAATATTACTCAGCCATCAACAAGAATGAAATCTTGCCATTTGCAACGTAGATGTAGCTAGAGAGTATTATGCGAAGTAAAATAAGTCAGTCAGATAAAGACAAATACCCTATGATTTCACTCATATGTGGAATTTAAGAAACAAAACAGATGAACATAGGAGAAAGAAAAAAATAAGAGAGAGGGAGGCAAACCATAAAAGAGACTCAAACATAGAGAACTGAGGGATGCTGGAGGGGAGGTGGGCAGGGGAATGGGCTAAGTGGGGGATGGGTGATAAGGAGGGTGCCTGTGATGAGCACTGGGTGTTATACGTAAGTGATGAATCACTAAATTCTACTCCTGAAACCAATATCATCCTATATATTAACTAGAATTTTTTTAAAAACTTGAAATCTTAAGAAAAAAAAAACCTCTCTAAATACTTAGATAATCAAGAAAGAAAAAGCGAAGACTGCATCTTATTCATAATGGGACTCCAGGGTCTACAACACAAGTTTTCAAATGATAGGTGCCAAAATATTATTTTTAAAACAAATAAATGAGTCATTAATCAGATGAAACTTGAAAAAAGCTAAGTATTAACAGATTTATCTAGGAAACTGGCAATTTTTTTTAAAGTTATAAATCATAATAAAGAACACAAAGTTATTATTGAGAACTTGCTAATAGTCACCAACATGCTATTGGTGGCTGCATCACTAATTAAAAGATGTCTAGAACCAGGGACTTCTCTCTCTAGATCCACCATATCACCTTCCCTAATCCTTCATTTCCACGTCCATAAAATAAAAAACAGATGACTTGTCTATTGTGAGGTTCAAATAAATCCCTGCATATAGTGGAATTAGTGAAGTACAAATGCTATACAAGAGCATTATCATGCTGTTCTTAGAGATTATCTTCTGCCAGTAGGTATGCACTATACGATCTTTTGCATATGAGGACCTCCAATGATTATTTGTTCCTAAATTTCAAATTAATATATAAAAAGAGATTAAATCAAACACAGTTAAGAAATTTAGAGGCAATGATAAAAAAACCTTAAGCTAAATTGAGTGATTTCTAACCAAAACATTTCCCTTTTAATATACTAATAACTTAGAATTCTTTTGAATATACTCTTAAGTTTCAGTTCCCAAAAATAATGAAACACAGACGTATTTCAAAGATACTGTCACTAGAATAAAATGTTGTCACAAGATAATATTCTCCTGCTGTTGTACATAGACAAAACCAAATACGGGGGAACAGCTAGCATAATTCTTCTCATAGAAAAAGATTTAAGTCTTGTAATAATATTCTCCAATATCCAAAAAATCAAATTTAAAGTCAATAATTTAAGAATGAATTATAAATGTTCATTTGGGTACCACCAAACAAACTATTTTACTAAGTTTAAAACTTTTAACAAGAGACGAATCATATTTGCCTATACAACTTCACACCCAACTGATCATAAAATTGCATGTGGAAAATATCAAGTTTTCCAACAGGAAAATCAAAGAAAACCTTCTGTTCTCATTGGACCAACACTCTCTGGTTGTTAACATGTGTTGCATGCTCTTCATGCGCTTACTTAAAAAAATCAAAGAGAAAACTCTGATATAAAGACAGATGTTATTTACCTACAGTAGTGTTTTTCATGTCTTTTTAATCTTCCCCACCCCCACCCCCCACAAACACACTCAAGAACTATAAAATAAGGTATTTTTCAACTGGTCATTTACTTAAACACATTATATAAAATCAGAACCACAACATGACAAAATATAAAAATTGAGAGGAGTTAACATAAAAAATTGTTCTTTCAAGGGAAATTTAAAACAATAATGCATTAATATTCTAAGTAAATGTACTTTATTAGCAAAATATAAAATCATTAGTAATACAATGACAGGATTTATAATTTCATAATTGAAAACTGTAGCTAAAATATTGCCAAGTGCTGAAATCAACCAAACTAAATCCCAAAACAGCACAAGCAGAGACTTAAAAGTTAGTACTTAGAAAGAGACAAATAGAACATCTGATGAAAACATGCTCAGAACCAATCATGTTATTTTATTAAATTTAAGATTCTGGACTATTCTTCATATAAAGATTACTTAAGAGGCATTTTATTTTAAAATGTGTTATTAAAAATCATTCATTCAAGACAAATTTACAGAAAAATCAATGACATATCTGGGGGAAAACATTCATAATTAATAAATCTAGATTCACCTCTATTCTCTATTTTTCAACTCCCAAAAGAGCCATAAATCTATATACAGTGAAACTACTCTTTCTGATATGAACAAACTGGTAGTTCAGACTGCAAATGCAATTTAGGTCAAATTTTCACCTTGATACAAATACAAGGCCGTAAATTAATCAAATTAAAATACACAGACAATAGTAAAATAAGTTTTTTAAAAGTTTTAATCTTGTTAAAGAGTTAGACTATTATGCTTGTTGTCACTTAAAAGAGTCCTATGATATCTCACATGTTAAAATTACATATCTTTTTCTATTTTTTTTTAAAGATTTTATTTACTTGAGAGAGAGAGCATGAGCAGGAGGAGGGGCAGGGAAAGGGGCAGAGGGAGAAGCAGACTCCCTGCTGAGCAGGGAGCCCCAAACTGGGGCTTGATCCCAGGACTCTGGGATCATGACCTGAGCTAAAGGCAAATACTTAAGTGACTGAGCCACCCAGGCGCCCCTCTCTTTTTCATTTTTATTATTCTCTTTAAACTATGCTTTTAAAAAAAACCTTCCTAAAGACACTCAATGAAATGAAAATATGTGAATGTGTATGTACATGTAAAAACTTACTATTTAATAAGTCTGAACTACCAGTTTGTTTATATCAGAAAGAGTAGTTTCATTGTATAAATCCATATATATTATATTTATGGCTCTTTTGGGGAGTTGAGACATAGAGAACAGAAGTGAATCTAGACTTTATTAATTACAAATGCTTTCATTTATGAATGTATGAAATCTATGTACAAAATCTTTCATTATGCAACTGAAAATGCTATGAGCCTCAGTCTGGCAGCAGTGTGCTAGAGAAATCCCAGAAGCCCTAGTGAAAAGAATCAGTTGTCTGATGGGTTTGGGTGAAGAATGGAACAACAAAGCAAGAAACAGTGGGTTTGCCAGCTAACAAGCTAATCAGTCATTCCCTGAATCAAGATAGGCATTACCTCTTTTCACGAGCGAACTGCCCTCCTCAAAAATTTGACCCAGTGTAGGGAGAGAGAAAAGGGCTGACCGCAAATAGACAAGAAAGAAATCTGGTGGCTGACTGTATATATCTGTACGCATAAAATTGCTGAACTTTGCTATATTTAAATTATACTGTTTTTAAAATGAGAACTAAGTTAATGAAAACAGGAGTATAATTCATATAATAATCCATTATAGAGAACTTTATAAACCACATACTACACAACTCTAAACTATGAAAGCTTGCTATAATTATATTTTCGGGTGTAGCCAAACCTCTAAATAGTTTTCCTTTTTCTTTACTCACAGGGATTCTATAAAAATAAAAATATTTTGAGGAATTTCTTTCTTTTTCATTTTCATGAAGATTAAATGAGATACTGCATATAAGACTCTTAGCACTATTCATGGCACATATATGCTATTATTATTAATATTAATTTGGTATTAAAACTTCCCCATCAATTTCTCACATACTACTTGCTTACATATGTTGAAAAATAATTCTGTTCACGAATTTTTAATAGATAAATTATATGCAAATTAGATATAACTATTTCTCAATGAATATAAAAAGTAATTATCAGAATGAGACTTGATTACAAAGTAATGATACATTTTGAGTGTTGCCCCCCAAAATTAATCTCAGTAATTTATAATCAAAGAGAACCTATCTTTTCATGACTATACATAAAAACTTTACAATAAAAAAACTTTTAATTACAAAGAGTTTACATATTTCTGAGTTTTACTCACACTATACATTATAATGCATAAAAATGGATATTAAGAGTATAATGCAAGGATACAAACTTAAAATATGTGTATTTACAAATAGATTTCAAAGGCTCTAATATATGTTGACATCTATAAATATTGGAGATTGTAATACATGTGAAGATAACAACTGAAAAAAAAAATCAAATTTTTGGAAAAGCTAAAATCCAGAATTAGCAAGTACACTCTACAAAACCATTAAATAACTGCAGAATGTTTGCAAAAAGCTGGAAAATAAAACAATGATATATTTAACTGACATATTCAATGAATTTTCATTTATCTGTAGGAACTTGTATTTTACCTCCTATTACTGGTTGCTCCACCACTAAATGGTTTTCAGTTCAAATAGGAATCACTAACAAGAATAGAAAAGCAAACTAGTTCAAAAATATTATGCAATCAAAAGCTATATATGTACCTGAAACTAATATAACACTGTATGTTAACTACACTGGAATTAAGATCAAAAACAAACAATAAACTATGTAAAAATCTCCTTCCAAGGCTGAAGATAGCAAAAAGGATAATTTTATATAATTAGATTGTAAAAGACAATCTACACTGCCTCTTAAACCAATTTTTCCCATTTTAAAATTCCTTTAAATAACCCCATAAGGGCAGGTATCTTGCCAATTTTTTTCTTCTCTAGCCAGGGTCATGAAGAATATCCGGCACATAGTGGGCATTCATCACCTATCTGTGAAACAGACCGGAATGAATGAACAAAGAACAATATCAAGTGTGCAAAAAGGCAAACAGTGGAAAAACTCACTAGAGTTTAAAAAACAAAAAATTGAAACTGACTGGGAACACTTTTCACAAAATTGAAGAAAATATGTACCCTGTCTGTTATGGTCATCCTTCCCTGTTTTAATCATCCAGATAAGGATACAAAAGCATTAATCATGAAAAAGTTAGTAGAGGACAAAAACAGAACGCATGAGCAAAACAAAGAAAAGGTCTAAGAAATATGCAAGGAAATGCTTAATTAATAGAAAGATGATTAGGTTAACAAGACCATGCAAGCGTACCCCAAGTCATACACACAAAATCCTGTAAGATAGAAGACCAAGTTGTATCATGCACAGAGCCATCTGGCATGTGGTCCACATTGTTGTATGCCTGACCTGAGATTACAGCTCAAATAAAACTATTACACCTCAGTAGATAGTACTAGTAAGACCTAGTCACTTGCTTTCAGAAGTTTGATGGAAACTGAGCTAATTTGCTACAAAGGGAGTTAATGTAATACAGAAGGGGAGGGGAACTATTTCAACAAGCTATCCAAATCAAAAGAGAAAACTGGTATGAGAACAGTTTGTACTATATACTTCCCAAATCAAATTTACCATATGATATAATGGAGAAATTTATCAGGATAGTATATTTTCATTGTGATCATGCCTACCCATTTCTAAATGCGCAGAAATTCAAGTTTGGATATGAAATGGATAAAAGAATTGAGCCAAAGACAAATGAAGATTGCTGTATTTCTCATTCTCAACTGCTCTAAGCTTCTTTAAAAGATCTATATTCTTAAGAACTACAGAGCCATTGTGTAGAAACATGATTTCAGAAGTCATGCACATATTTTGATGAGTTTGAATCTTACTTCGATGAATGAATCAAACCCTGATTCATCTGCATTTAAAGCAGAAACCTGCGCCAGCAATGTATGTCCTGAATTTCAAGAGGATCTGACAGAGCTAAAAAGCAAACAATGCTGGATTTATATAAATCTCAGTCTACCCTGAAATGTCTAACTACGTGACCATATCCAGAACGGTGTTTTATCTGCTTGGATTTGTTAAAATACATTCTCTTTCACCAGATTGTTAAAATTAATGTTAACATCTATCATTAGAGAAATAATCTCATAATCAGAACATTAAGTGCTTTGGTTGAATTAATTTACTACTTAGTAATACCTCAAAGAGCTATATTTCAGTATTCTCTTAGATTTCAAACAGAATAACAGTGAGCACGAGGCCTGTGATAGTATCTTTTTAATGAATAATGCTCACAAAAATTTTGGATTCCCTTAATATTACCTCTTTAAAAAAAATTGTTTTCCAATAATTAACAAGCACTACTGCTAATAAAAAGGTGATAAAACCAGTATGCATATGAATTTTAAAACATGACAAACATATGTACATATATATACACACACACAACATATATATATACACACATATACACATATATGTCAGCCCAGATGTATGGGAACCATGAGGTGTTTACAAATTCATTTTATTTTTTCTTTTATTTATATTTATTTATTTAATTATGTTATGTTAGTCACCATACAATACATCATTAGTTTTTGATGTAGTGATCCACGATTCATTGTTTTCGTATAATACCCAGTGCTCCATGCAGTACGTGCCCTCCTTAATACCCATCACCGGGCTAACCCATCCCTCCACCTCCCTGCCCTCTAAAACCCTCAACTCGTTTATCAGAGTCCATAGTCTCTCATGGTTCATCTCTCCCTCCGATTTCATTTTAAAATAGGGACAAAGATCCCAATCTTCCTACTGGTTCTGAAACCTATGTCCTCCTAAAGCCTATCTTGAATAAAATAACCAGATGAAAACCCATTTGCTTTAATCTTTAATCTTCATTTACTTTCATTCTACTCAGTATTATTAAACTTGTCTATAACATATAGACTGTCAAGCACTGTAAGTTTTTAAAGAAATTAACTGTCAACTATCTTTAAAACATGTTTTTCTAAGAGAAGACAAGAAAAGATCTCCCTTTACTGTAGAAAGTTATAAAATCTTTCCGCAGAAAAACGATCTAAGTTAGCTCTCCCTGTGTTAAGAGAAAAACTAGGGAAGATAAACTTGTGAACAACCCCAAGAAGTCTAATTTATCTTTCTCCTCCTCCCCAAAGTACAGCTATTCCAAAGACACAATTGATCACTTTTTACATGCTCAAGTTATACCAATTTTTAAGAAAAACTGTGTCAAATGTAAATAATAACTTTTTAAAACAAAAAGCAAAAGATTTAATAAAAGATGTAAACTAAGCTTCTGGCTTGGGAGTTATATTAAGATAGAATCTTAACATTAAAAAACGTTTTCCCATAGAGTTGGAGAAAAATTTGCAAATCACATATACAAAAATTTTTTTAAAGAATTTATTTATTTATTTGACAGAGAAAGAGAGAAAGAGTTCACAAGCAAGGGGAGAGGCAGAGGAAGAGGGAGAAGCAGACTTCCCGCTGAGCAGGGAGCCCGATGTGGGGCTCGATCCCAGGACCCTGGGACCCTGACCTGAGCCGAAGGCAGCCACTTAACTGACTGAGCCACCCAGGCACCCCTACAATAAAAATTTAGTATGCAGAATTCATAAGGAACACATACAACTCAACAGCAAAAATAATCCGATTTAAATATGAGAAAAGAACTTGAATATATATTCCCCCAAAGAAGATATACAAATGATCAATAAGCAATTGAAAAGATGGTTAACATCACTAATTGTTAGAGAAATACAAATCAAAACTACCATGAAATACCATTTCATATTCTTTAGGATGACTATTATCAAAAAACCTAAAATAACAAGTGTTGGTAAAGATATAGAGAAATTGGAACCCTTGTGCATTGTTAGTGAGAATGTAAAATGGTACAGCCACTGTGGAAAACAGAGTGGCAGTTTCTCATAAAATTAAACACAGAATTATCATATGACCCAGGAATTCCGCCTCTAGGTATAAACCCAAAAGAACTGAAAACAGGTACTCAAACAAATATCTGTACACCCATGCTCAAAGCCATTTTCAATTGCTAAAAGGTGGAAACAATCCAAATGTCCACTGAGTTGAACGAATAAAGCATATACATACAAAGGAATTTTTCAATCTTAAAATGGAATGAATTAGGAAGGAAAGAAAGGAAGGGAGAGAAGGAGGGAAGGAAGGAGTATGTGAGGGAGGGAATAAAAAATTCTCACATATGCTACAGCATGGATGAATCTTGAAAACTTTATGCCAAGTGAAATAAGCCAGACACAAAAGGACAATATTGAATGATTAAGCTTACATGAGGTACCCAGAACAGTCAAATCCATACAAAGTAGAACAGTAGTTATCAAGAGCTCAAAGTAATGGGAAGTTATTGTTTTAATGGGTACAGAATATAAAATTTATGGAGATGAACAGGGGTGATAGCACAATCTGAAGATACTTAATGCCATTGAATTATACACTTAAAAATGGTTAAAATGGTAAATTTTATGTTTTGCATCTTTTACCATTAAAAAATTAAATAGTAGTAATAATTTTTAAGCAGTGTGGTACAGTTTGTAGGAGCCCTGAACCAAGAAAATGAGGATTAAAAAAAAAAAAAGAAAAAGAAAATGATCAAATTGAGGCATTGATATTAACTGTGTGGTCTTCGGTTAAGTAATTTGAACTCTCTGGGACTCAGTTTTTTCATCTTTGAAATGAAAAGATTGTAAGAGATGATGAAAGGGTTTCTTTTCAGTTCAAAACATTCCATGAAAGCACATTCCAGATGCAAGAACCAAAGCTGACTTGGGGCGCCTGGGTGGCTCAGTTGGTTAAGAACCAAAGCTGACAATCAAGCTGCTGCCACTCAAGTAGAGATAAAAGAATTAGCATCCCAGTTAAGTCTTACCAGTTTTAAGACATTCTGTTAAAGTACTGGCAATACCAGGTCGATGCGCAGAGTGGACGGAGCAAGCTCCTATTCCATCTCTTGGCTCCAAAAACCCATTTAATATATTGTCCTCGGATAGAGGACGTATCAGATATTAAACTGATAAGGACAGATACTACACCTGATCTTAGCCAAAAGGCCGAGACCCCTGAAACAAATAATACATTATATGTTTAAAAAAAAAAGACGACAGTAGGAAGCGAAAAATGAAGGGGGGGAAATCGGAGGGGAAGACGAACCATGAGAGACTACGGACTCTGAGAAACAAACTGAGGGTTCTAGAGGGGAGGGTGTGGGGGGATGGGTCAGCCTGGTGATGGGTATTAAAGAGGGCACGTACTGCATGGAGCACTGAGTGTTATAAGCAAACAATGAATCATGGAACACTACATCAAAAACTAATGATGTAATGTATGGTGATTAACATAAGAAAATAATAAATAAAAAAGACATTCTATTAAAGAAAATGTTTATCACAAAAGCAGACAGATGAAAATAATCATAGCTCTGGAAAAAAGGAAATTAAAAAGCTCTATCTCCAGAGGCATTTAAAACACTCAACTCTATGTTCTCTAACTGTGGTATTACAAAGGACAAGGCAGTTGAGCAAACCTCCTTTTGAACCTTGTAGGGTGGGTTACTTATTCTCTACGTTTGCTGATAAATAAATATTGGCATTTTTTTTAGACTTGAAGGGCCTACCTTCCATTAAAGTTATTCTAGTGTTATTCTGAGCTAGCATGGGAAAATGGCTGCATCAGTTTCCATTTCAGGGAGGCAAAAGGATCAGTATCTGCTCATTTCTCCTTTAGACACCATGTCAATTACCATGAGCCCACTACCACCACCAAATCCTGTACTTCTTAATTAACACTGAACTCAGAAATGGAGTCCATAGAAACATATTCCTCAAACAAATGAACTGCTCAATAACTTCATTAATCAAAACCAACCCATCTGTTACTGTGCTAAATAAAGAATGGGTACTTAGAGGGATCCCTCAATCTTGTAAATAAATGTGTTTTCCCACATTCCTAGGACTATAAAAATGACTCATGACATATAAGCAATAATTAGGAAAGAGAAGAAACATGAACAGTAAAAGAAAGAACTCTAGAGCTGCCCAACAATGAATCTGGTTACCTCACAAAGCAGCTAAGTCCCTCTGAATAAAATGTTCAACCCATGACAGACAACTATAAATCAAAGCTGAACTAAGATAATGCCCAAGATTCCACGTAACCCTATTAACTATAATTCTATGAGATCATCACAGTATCTATATACTGTTACCTATATATTAGGAGATACTAGGAGAGTTCAGATTTATTAGCTGTACTATCTCAACTACCCTCTCAATACATGGAAATCCACTTTCCTACAAGGCAAAAAGCACGCTGAGCCTTTGATGATGATTAACAAAAGATAATGTACATCTTCAGTCCTTCAGGTAAGAAAGGGATCAAAGACTTTAGAATCAGATAACCTTCCATGAGAACCCTTGCCCAGCCACTGTGTGACTTTGGACAATTTCTGTAACTTCCCTGAATTTTAGTTTTATAAGAGAATATCATGTTAGCTCACAGGATTGTTATGAAAACTTGTTAAACTAAATACTGAATACTGCATTAAAAAGTATTTTCTTTCATATCCTATGCATTCTTTAATAACCTCCTTACAAGTTACCATCTTCGTGTTCGCCAGGACTTTCTAAGCCAAAGTAATTTTTCTCTGAACTTCCAAAGTATGTTGCATTGTCTATCTATAAATGAGATCACATTTTTGAACCCTCAATTATAGGAGAAAGTGAATTTGAGACTATAGTATAATTGCAGTATTACAAGCCTGATGAAGAAGAAACTGGGTTAATGAATATGTGATTAGCTGGCTTAACTTTTAAGTATTCATATTAAACTCAGACATCCTTAATCACATAAAAGTCTAGGCCCAAAAGTAGCCTTCCAAATTCCTCTCCATGGTATTCATTCACAGATCCAATAGAGCAACCCTGACTTTGTTGAGACAGCATTATCCCCCTAGAAGCCTCCACACCCCAAAACCAACCTCCTCGTGTCTGGATATATACCCAATTCAACCAGTAAAACCCAAATTCTACTGCCACTTCTATGAAGCCAACCATGACATCCCAGGGAAATTTTCTACTTTCTTTAAACTAACAGGACATTTTTCTTAAGCCTCAAATTTTGCCATTTAAAGACAATCGTTTTATGTGTCTAGTGTCCTCTCCCACTAGACTGTAAGTTGTCATGCTCAGGGGATATCTCTTGCCCTCACTGCATTCTACTGTATTCTTTTCCCAATCCCAACATGTAGCACAATGCCTATCAAAATACAGAAAATCAAAAAATATTTATGAATGACATCTAATCTCCTCTAATATAATTGAAGCTTCTTAAGGAAAAGGGAAAATGGCACAGGAATAAAAAATAAATACATACTTTAGGTACTTATTTTTCAATTAAAATTGCAGATCAAGGGGCACCTGGGTGGCTCAGTTGGTTAAGTGTCTGTCTTCGGCTCAGGTCATGATCCCAGGGTCCTGGGATCCAGCCCCACATCAGCAGGGAGCCTGCTTCTACCTCTCCCTCTGCTACTCCCCCCTGCTTGTGAATGCGCGCTCTCTCTCTCTCTCTAATAAATAAATAAAATATTAATATTTTTTAAAAATAAATTAAAATAAAATTTCAGATCAAGAATGGCCAGATCATCAACGTTCATGTAATACAATACTGTATAGTAACAAAAGCAAACAATCTAAAAACTACATTCTACAGTATCAATGAATCTCACAAACATGTTGAGTGATAGAAGCCAGTCAAAAAGGAGACTATGGACGACTGGTTCTATTTAAGTCCAAGAACAGACAAAACTAATCTATGTTAAAAGAAATCAGGATAATGGTTAACCTTGCAGGAGGGTAAGAGAGGCTTTTGAGATGCTGATGTTATTCTGTTTCTTAATCTTTCTGCTAGTTACCAAATGTCCAATTCACTTATCAAATACAATATGTATACTTTTCTATAAAATATTAATATTTCAATTAAAAAGTTTAGAAATAGAGAGGACATATTTATTATAGTTTCTCTGTTCTGAAAAAAAAAAAAAAAGGTTAACTCCAAGAATATATCTAGAAACCTAAAAGCATTACTACTACAGAAATTTTTTTAAAAACTGTCTACAGGAGACCAAGGTTATTCCTACTAGTAATAACAAAAGTTATACTTTGTTTCCTTTTAACCAACACTTTTATTGTCCACTTTTAAACATCCCCTTACTAAAAAAGGAGGAAAATTAAAATTTGAATTGCTCAAGATCTCCGTCATTAAATATTACTGTCACTGTCTTTCCCATTATACCCTACATATTTCAGTCCTGTTCTAAGGAACTAAAAGAATAAGTTAACTTGTAAAGCAATGAAGAAAAAAATGTTTTGAAATATTTATATTTTTATGTTTGGAGAGTGTGTAATACAGAATGAAAGATAAAATATGACCAAAATATTTTGAAAAAAAATAAATCACAAGAAACTGGAGTTTAGTATTAGCTTGCTCATTAAGGCTAAAATATATTAGCATGAACATTCAAATGGGAGAAAAATAACTTATTTTCCCTCATGTTACTTAAGCCACATATTTTTTTAAATTTATTAGCAAACCTGATTAAAATATGTTAGTTTCAAATTTCATAAGTAATATCAATTTAGACATTTTTAAACAAGAAGTATGAACTATTTTGTTGTTTTACATAAAATCTAGATTTCCATTGCTAACTCAAACATACCAACTAAAATTTTTTTTTCATTGTGGTATATGTGTTTCAAAAGCTATGATCTATAGTAAATATGCTCTTCTCATTATTGAAAAAATATATAGTTATAGATATAAATAGCATCATATATGTGCTTTTAAGAAACTGGAATGTGATTTTTAAAAATCCAGATGAAAGAGCTTGTATAATTTGAGGAAGGGAGATACCATATTGGGAACAGAGCTGACACTTAATGACACAACCAGGGTGCCTTACTAAAATAATCTTCACTCACTACATGAGTTAAATAAAATTCTCAGTTCTCATATGATTTTTATTTAATCCAAGCACTATATGAAACATTTTATCTGGTATCTTATTCATTTCATTAACTAAGATATATCTCAACTTAATGAGTTTTATATGTATTACTTTCAATTTAGAGTTGCGAAGAATAAATTATAGTTTACGGTCTATTAATTAAGGAAAATAATGTAAAGAAACTATTTCAAAGCAATATACTCATGTAAAGCATAGAAAAATATCACTCAAATAATACAGAAGTGGCCTTAAATACAAAAAAGCAAGTCACTACATCAAAAACTAATGATGTAATGTATGGTGATTAACATAATAAAATAAAAAAAAAAGCAAGTCACATCCAAATACAAGCATTGTGTGATCTCATGCTTTTAGTATTTCAATGGAATATTTTCTTTTAGATGTCAGCAGACTTATTTTAAATCACATTTGACAATATTTAAAGTAAGCCCTACATAGCCTTAAACCAAGCCTTGCCTATTTAAATATTCAATTTTTTTTTTCATATAAAGGCTATAATTCATTTTGAAAATTTTGGCTTATTTTCTAAAAAAACTAAGTATTTTCTATAGTAAATTGCACTGTTTTTCTAAAAATCTCAGTGTTATGAATGATAAATAAATCAGCACATAACTGAGATAACAGGGCTCACAAACATTTATTAAAGTTGATATTGACATACCACTGAGACATATCCCCTGGTATTTCCTAGTAGATCAGAATATAAAACTTGGCTCAAATGCAACATGCTATGTATACACAAATAAAAAGTTAAGAAGTGAATCTCTATAAAACATAATAAACGACATGTGGAATACCGATGAATAAGGATAAAATTAAACTTATCAAGAGAAATTAACAATGATCATTTAATAATGGTTTCATTTTATACAAGAACTAATTTCAAGACTTAACTGTAATTTCTATATTTTTTAATTTTCTGGATCAAAAGGCAAATTTTTTGAAGATGTGAGCATTTAATATACAAATTTCATTTTAAAAGTTATATATTATTAAAGAAATATATTTTTAACAAATGAAGTACTTTAAAGAGTATTTTCTAGAACTTATGTTGCTTTTTATAAACAACAGAAAATACATCCTGTAAAAATAAGCTTACTAATTAGGTTGAGAAAGCAAAGACATATTCTAAACAGTAAAAGTAACCTAATTTTAAAATGCAGAAATACTTCACTAGAATTTAATTTCATATATTTAAACCTCATTTCATATCTTCAAACAGTTTTGTTTTTAATACATTAAAGTTTGCTTTCAATGAAAAAAAGGTATGATGAGTAACTATTGGCTTTCTTTCTTTATAGAAAGAAAGTTTCCTCTTTCAACTTAAGGAAATAGAACCTCCAAATAAAGAAACCCAAAACCAAATGAAAATAAGGCCTAAAATCAGTTTCTGATTGAAGCAACTATAGACATATAAAACACTAAATCTATGTTATGGGTATGCTTTTCTTAGTGGCTAGGAATACACATGAAATTGTTATTTAGGTGATAAATACTTAGGCTTTGATATTAATTTGCAACTTTTTAATATCTTCGTATCCTCTCTCAAAAAGGAAAAAATAAGGTATTTGCCTTTGCAGTTCCTGGTACAATATGAAGCAGCAACAGTTTACTATAGTTCCAACATGGCTTAACAGTTAGTACCCCATCAATACTTAACACTACCACAAAAGGTACTAGGAGCTAGTCACACTTCAGGCATTAAAAAGAGATTTTTAGTGTTTCAGTAAAAGACAGTATAACTTCAGATATTTTTCTAAGGTTTGGTATAAAACTAACACACTTGCATAAGACAGACACAGTTGGGTTTTTCCCCCTTCATAATAAATGAAAATACCATAAACCACATTTTACCATAATACTTACCAGCATGTGGGTAGTTTCAGAAGTTTACCATAAAGAGCAGTGCTGAAAGAGGGAATAATCGGTACAGGTAAGCAGTAAGATCCCCTACAATCCAAAGATGTCAGTCCTGCTTGGAAACCAAATATCTGAAAGAAAAAGAAAAGATCCAAATGTTCACAAAGTTTTAATAAGCACAGGATGAAATACGTCAGTTTCAATTTGCTCTACAACAGCTGCACACGAAATATGTTCCAATGTCTTTTTCCACTTCCCAAACATCAACATTTTCTTTTATTCAATTTAACACTGACTAAATCCAAATTAAGAGATTTAAATATATAGTATTTCTTTCACTTCCCTGAAAGATCACTGCTTCTAACTCTAAGTTTCACATTTTATTTCTAAACATAATTCTCATGTAGTATTTTATTGTCTAAAATGCACACTTGTTATTAATATAAACTGCCTGTATTGTGCACATTGTAAAAATTAACTTTAATAAATTACTGTTAATATCATTTAATGCCTAAAAGAACATTAATTACAACAAAAAACAATCATAAAAATCTATTTTGCCTTCAACTTACATGATGCACATACAAAAAGGATATCCAAATATATCCTAAAAATGTTACATCTTTTCCCTTTCTTCTGTGAAAATTCTAGGGCTGAGGTTTTTCACCCCCAGAAATTTGTTACATGGCATACTCTTCATATGTTTATACTTAAAACGAGCAGATCACACTCAAAACTTTTATAAGCATTCCCTGAAATTCCTGAACAGTATACTTGCTTTAATAGGAAGAATCAATACAACATCCCATTATATATGAAACACTACAGAGAACTTATTATATTTCTGCTCCAATTATTTCCAATATGGTAAAAGATAAACATCTCAAACAGGAAACACTAACACACAGGGATACAAAATAGTTACAGTTTTCCAACAACATACAGAAGTAGCTTAAGCCTAAAACTTAACTTTATTAATTTTTATTCCTTAGGTTCATCAAGCACTGACTTTCCTATCTCTAGTATTTATATTAACTGATAAGTTCTACAGTGAAACATGTTTAAGATTTTCAATCACTAATTTTCAAAACAAAATACTTTCATTTAATGAACTTATAAACTAATGACTAATTTCTTAAAAAGTATTAAACTACTACCAAATGGTTTCAAAAAGGTATTATGTCCCTATCATTCATCAACTGACAATGTCCAATCATTTACTCTAAAGTCAGTTCTAAGTGAACAAAATAATTTTTTGGAAATGAGACATTAGTTAGAATTACATAGTTTTGGAGAAAACTGCATTTCAAAGGACCTACTTACCTAATTACTATCAAAGAAAATGAAAGTGATAAACCTACTATCCTGTAAGTACTACTATCAACCAAGTGGCAAGAAATACAGAATTGAAAAGGAAAAAAAAATGATTCTAACACTTAAATGATGAACCTTAAAAATTAAGTTAGTCACATACATTATCTTTGAAGACTTGTTCTGAGCAACACTGTATGCCAAGAATTTCCAGACACTGTGCAATTTCAGATTTTATTTCCTCTAAAAGGCCCCTTTAAAGGATCCTAAAGTTTATAAATTACTAATACCACTTAAAACATTTTTAAAACAATGTCCAACCTCTAAATATTCCTAGAGTATGAATAAGGGTATATTTTATCATATTAGATTATCTGTGGTCAACTAAGAACTCTCTCAAGGCACTTTCTAATATTCTATGAAATGCCCAACAGTATAATCACAGACACTATCATTAAGTGTACTCAGATGGAAACTGGGTGTAGAGGAGATCCCTGCTGGATGTTTGCAGAACTGCAAAGGACTCTGGGGAAACTGTATCTTATTTTATAATGTTTTTTAAACTTTTACTAAATTTACATGCTGTGCAGAGATGCTTCTAAAGGAACATTCAGGCAAAAATAAATTATAATGAAAGAGTGCCTATCTACCACATCAAAAATAATTATTTCAAAATAACCAATTTCTAACTCTCCTTTAAATTACAGTAGATATACACAGATTTATAATACCTATATAACCTACTAACTTGTCAACAGCTCTTGATCAAGATTACAAATACTTTATCTAGAAAAAGGGAAACCACCAACGCAACAGGAGTGGAGGTTGTTTCACCAAGGATAATTCATATATTAATAAACAGAATAAAAGCGCTGAACATTGCAAATAGTCTGAACAGTAAGAATGTATAAAGTAGTTAAGTGTAACTACCAATAAAAATTTTAGCTGAAGGAAATGTCAATTTGAATAAGATGACCTACATATATCACACTAAATGAACAATTCAACACGCAGTGCCACCTTTTAAAAAAATCCAATTAGAAAATAAAAAATAACATCATCTACATTTTAACACTTTGCAATGTTCTTGAATTAACATCAATAGAAGAAACTGTAGATTTAGAAATATAAAAAACTAGTAAATTTTTAATAAAAATTAGTATGCTAAATTACGATTTGCAATGATAAAAGGCAAAAACTATAAAAAAATCACACACTAACTGTAAATGAGAAGGAAAACATAGTAATTGTGATGTAAAACAAATCATTTTTATGCTGTTCTCATTGTAAGACACTCAGTCTAACAGTATAACCAGATGCTAAAGATATGTTCCTTTCTTAAAGGGACCAACAGAAAAATAAAAATCAAGCATTACCTTCACGATGATGTTAATCCATAAATATGTTCCATTTCTATCACCAATAATGAAGAAGCAGAAAGAGAAATTGAGGCTCAATCCCATTTACAATTGCACCAAAAACCATAAGACACCTAGGAATAAACCTAACCAAAGAGGTCGAAGACCCGTACTCTGAAAACTACAAAACACTAATTAAAGAAATTGAATAGGACATAAAAAAAGGAAAAACATTCCATTTTCATGGGTTGGAAGAACAAATATTGTTAAAACGTCTATACTACCCAAAGTAATCTACACATTTAATGCAATCCCCATCAAAGTAATTTTTCACAGATCTAAAATAAACAATACAAAAATTTGTATGGAACCACAAAAGACCCTGAATAGCCAAATCAATCTTGAAAAAGAAAAGCTGGAGGCATCACAATTCCAGACTTCAAACTGTATTACACAGCTGGAGGGATCAAAACACTATGGTACTGGCACAAAAACAGACACATAGATCAGTGGAACAGAACAGAAAACCCAGAAATAAACCCACAACTATATGGCCAATTTATATTTGACAAAGCAGGAAAGAATAGCCAATAAAAAAAGAGTCTAGTTAACAAATGGTGTTGGAAAAACTGGACAGTAACATGCAAAAGAATGAAACTGGACCAGTTTCTTATACCATACACAAAAATAAATTCAAAATGGATGCAAGACCTAAATGTAAGAAACCATAAAAATCCGAGAGAAGAATACAGACAATAATTTCTCTGACATTGGCCATACCAATTTCTTTCTAGATACGTCTCCTGAGGCAGGGAAACAAAAGCAAAAGTAAACTTTTGAGACTTCATCAAAATAAAAAGCCTCTGCAGGGCAAAGGAAACAATCAACAATACTAAAAGGCAACCCACAGAATGGCAGAAGATATTTTCAAATGACATATCCAATTAAGGGTTAGTATCCAAAATATATAAAGAACTTATACAACTCAACACCCAAAAAATGAATAACCCAATTTAAAAATGGGCAGAAGATATGAATACACATTTTTCCAAAGAAGATATACAGATGGCCAACAGACACATGAAAAGATGCTCAATATCGCTCATCATCAGGGAAATACAAATCAAAACTACAATGAGATATCACCTCATACCTGTCAGAATGGCTAAAATCAACAACACAAGAAACAACAGGTGCTGGCAAGGATATGGAAAAAAGGGAAACCCTTGTGCACTGCTGGTGGGAATGGAACCTGGTCAGCCACTGTGGAAGATAGTATGGAGGTTCCTCAGAAAGTTAAAAATAGAACTATCCTACAATCCAGCAATTGCACTACTAGGTATTCACCCAAAGAACACAAAAACACCAAATCAAAGGTATACATGTACCCTCATGTTTATATAGCAGCATTATCTACAACAGCCAAATTACGGAAATAGCCCAAACGTCCACCCACTGATGAATGGATAAAGATGTGGTGTACACACACATATAATGGAATATTACTCATCCACTAAAAAATGAACTCTTGCCATCTGCAACAACATGGATGGACCTAGAGGGTATTATGCTAAGCAAAATAAGTCGGTCGGAGAAAGACAAACACCGTATGATTTCATTCATATGTGGAATTTAAGAAACAAAACAAATGAGCAAAAGAAAAAAAAGAGAGAGAGGCAAACCAAGAAACAGACTCGTAACTATAGAGAACAAACTGATGGTTATCAGAGGGGAGATGGATGAGGGAATGGTTGAAATAGAAAATAGGTGATGGGGATTACGGAGTGCACTTGCTGTGATGAGCACTGGGTGTTGTATGGAAGTGCTGCATCACTATACTGTACACCTGAAACTAATATTACACTGTTTGTTCCCTAACTAGAATTTAAATCAAAAGTTTTTTTAAAAATTTAAAAAATGAAAATATATATATATAAAAGAGTGTAGCTGCTGTGCATAATTATATGCTGTGTTTTAAAAAATAAAGTTACTATATTATTCAGCATTCCATTTCAAGCTATATACAGAAAATAAATCAGTGAAGTTAACAGGTATTTGCATCCCATGTTTATACCACCATTATACATATTACCCAAAATGTGGGTACAACCCAAGTGTTCATCAATAAAAGAGTGGATTAACAAAATGTGGTATATACATAGAATGTAGCATTCAGACTTGAACTATAAGCAAGCTTTACAGTATGCTATGACGTGAATGAATCTTAGAGACAGTATCCTAATGAAATACAAGTTTTTTTTTAAAGATTTTATTTATTTATTTGACAGAGAGCGAGAGAGGGAACACAAGCAGGGGGAGTGGGAGAGGGAGAAGCAGACTCCCTGCTGAGCAGGGAGCCCGAAGCAGGGCTCGATCTCAGGACCCTGGGATCATGACCTGAGCCGAAGGCAGATGCTTAACGACTGAGCCACCCAGGCGCCCTGAAATACAACAGTTAAATGCACATATACTGTGTGATTCCACTAATCTGAGGTACTTAAAGTAGTCAAATTCATAGAGACAGAGTGAAGAATGGTGGTTACCCAGGGAGAGAGGACAGAGGATTTGGAATTATTCTTTCATAGAGATTCAGTATGGCTTGATGAGAAGATTCTGGAGATGGATGGTAATGACAGTTACACAATTATGACTGTAGTTACTCTCCCTGAACTATACACCAAAAAATTGTTTCAATGGTAATTTTTATGTCAAATGTATTTTACAAAAATAGAAAAAGTAAATAGTTTAAAAAAGAGTAGTTAATCCACATACAGTAATACATTGGAACATGCAAAAACTAAAGAAATAATGATTATAATGAGAATTCTGCACTCAGAATAATGAACATTTTGGGAAGGAAAAGACTTCAAGAGAAAAAGGTGGAATCAAATCTAGCAAATTAAAAATTATAACTTCAGACCTAAAACTGCTTAGAGATTAAGTAAATCACTTCATTTCACATATGGGAAAAATGAAGTCCAAAAAGGATAAAGGACTTCTTCAAAATTCCCTATTGCTGGAACAGCAATAGAATGCTTCATTTGATTTAGCTCATCTATTAGCTCATAATTTCACTCTGCCTTGCTTCCTCCCTCCATTTTCTCCTTCCCCTCTCCAAAAAAGTATGCTTGATTCTCCACTTATTCTTAAAGAAAAAACAAATTTTCTCACCACGACCAAATTTTCTCTCCAACCATCAGCAAAATTCCATTTCTCACCTTTAATCAGCAAGTATCATGAAAGAAGCCTGGAGAATGCTACTTTTTTTTTTCATTGCCTACTCATCCTTTAAACCCTCTAATCTAGTTTCTGTTCATGTATCCACTGAAACAAAAGAAAACTCTGGAGTGAAACTGATAATTATGTACTTTTCTTATGAAGAGAAATTAAATATTTTATCTTGACTTCTTCCACTAACAATTTAACTGAGAAAATAAACTTTTTTGTTGTTGTTGCCACTTTACAATCACTGAGATGACTAAAATCAAAAAGACAGTAACAGGGCGCCTGGGTGGCTCAGTTGGTTAAGCGACTGCCTTCAGCTCAGGTCATGATCTCAGGGTCCTGGGATCGAGCCCTGCATCGGGCTCCCTGCTCGGCGGGAAGCCTGCTTCTCCCTCTGACACTCCCCCTGCTTGTGTTCCCTCTCTCGCTGTCTCTGTCAATTAAATAAATAAATAAAATCTTTAAAAAAAAAAAACAGTAACAAATGTTAGTGAAGATGTGAAGAAAAAAAAATTCAATGGTATTAGGACAGGAAAACAATTTAACAATCCCTTTGGGAAAAAAGTTTGGTAGTTCCCAAAAATGTTAAAAATAGAGTTATCATTTGACCATACAACTCCACCCCTAGGTATACACCCAAAAGAAATGAAAACCTGTTTATCACACAAAAACCTATACATGAATGTTCATAACTACATTATTAATAACAGCCAAAAATGCCCATTTTTTAAAATTTATTTCCTTGAGAGAGAAAGCATGCATGAGCAGGGGGGAGAAGAAGAGGGAGAGAGAGAATCCCAAGCCGACTCCCCACTGACCAAGGAGCCCGAGGGGGTTTGATCCCGTGACCCTGAGATCATTACCTGAGCCAAAATCAACAGTCAGATGCTCAACCGAGTTGCTCAGGTACCCCAAAAATGCCCATTTTGAAACACAAATGCCTATCAACAGATAAATAAACAAAATACAGTATATTCCTATAATGGAATATTATTCAGCCATAAAAAATGAATAAAATCCTGATACATGCTATGATATGAATGAACCTTGAAAACATTATGCTAAGTGAAAGAAGTCAGTCACGAAAGATCATATACATGATTTCATTTATATGAAATGTCCAGAATAGGCAAACACATAGAAAAGAAAGTAGGTTGCTGGTTACAAGGGGGGAGGGGAGGAGTTAAATTGGGAGTGAATGCTAACAGGCAGAGGGCTTCTTTTTGGGACTGATGAAAATGTTCTGAAATTAGAGGTGACAGATGCATTAATTCTGAAAACACTAAAAATTACTAATTTCTATTCTTTCAAAAAGGTGAATTTATGGTATGTAAATTGTATCAATAGTCATTATTTAAAAAATAAAAAAACCTTAAAACGTATCTAACGTCTACTTTAACCATGACCCTCATACTAGTGCCACTGGCCCCCAGATCACCCCTATACCACTTAAACCTACCACTTAAACCTACTTTCAAGAATTTGGGATGTATCCTGCCCATTGCTTTACCTTCATAGACCCTTTTAT
The DNA here is from genome assembly GCF_037043125.1 of Eumetopias jubatus. NCBI lineage: Eukaryota > Metazoa > Chordata > Mammalia > Carnivora > Otariidae > Eumetopias > Eumetopias jubatus. Next base: position 145,175,407 of record NW_028274810.1, read on the forward strand.
ATCTGTGAACAATCTTTAGCATTATTTTGTTTTACTTACACAAATAGCATCATACTTATATATATACCATTATGCTTCCTATAATTTTTAGTGGGACTAAAAATTACATTGTAGAAAGCTATCCATGTGAGCATATACAGATCTCCAGTTGTATTTATCTCCATGTGCAAAAATTACTCTGGAGCAGGGTTCAGCAAACCACAAATCAAATTTCACCCAATGCCTGTTTTTGTATTGCCTACAAGCTAAGAATAATTTTTACATATGAACATTTATAATCCATTTGGTGATAGGGAACACTAAGCAGGAACCCCAATGAGGTGAATGTTACCCCAAGAAAAAGAATTCCATTCTTCTCATTAGTAAAACTGTATTATGAAAAAAAAGTACTCTATTACATTTTTAATTTTATCAACTCAACATTTGTGGAAATTTGTTCTCTTATTAAGTACATCCTAAATTTTGCCTCCTGGCCCACAAAGTCTAACATATTTACCCCCTGACCCTTTAAAGAAAAGTTTGCTTGACCCCTGCTGTAGGATATACACTGAAAATTGGATGGGTATAAGGTAAATTTGTTTTCAAATTTGTTAGATCCTACAAAAGTACCATCCAAAATGATACCAATTTAAACACCCACCAGCCATGTATGAAAGCACTTCTCCAAATCCCCAGAGAAAACTATTTTCTTGAGGTTGAAAATTACCAAATCTAAACAAAGGATTTTGATTCTACTATAATCTTCTCGATCTCTCTGAAGCATCTGCCAAAGCTGATCCTTACGAGTAAGAAGGCCTTAAATTTATATATTATTCTACAGTTTATAGGGTGCCTTCATGAACTTACTCATGTTTCAAACATCAGATGCTTTGCAATGACTTAGCTACTTGATGCCATATATATTCAAAGGATGGGCTTAGCAGTTAAATAAAGAGTACTTGGTAAGACATATGAAAGTTCCATCTGTGGGTTTTCTTCACACATCCATGCCAACTCTCCCAATTAATAAATTTCACTACATGAAATAGGTGCTATATATCATTTCATCATATAGTCAATACAGTCAAATTTAGGTATACAAAAATAAAACTTGAGCATTTTGTTTCAGTATTTACTGAAAATTACTTAGGGTCTAAGATGCCACACACATGAAATAAAGATTTAAATTCTCTACTGTAATATTTTAACACTATAATGGAAAAATTAATCTTTGTAAACCTCCTCAAAAGTCAGAGTAATTATGCCAAGTAACATGAACTGCTATAAACTTTACAACAAATCAGTATTTTGAGTCAGTTCCAAATAGTACAAATATAAACTAAAATTCTCTACCAAATCCTGAACGTTTAAAAATGTACCAGGCCAGGGACACCTGGATGGTTCAGTCAATTAAGCATCTGCCTTTGGCTCAGGTCATGGGATCAAGTACAGCATCAGGCTCCCTGTGGGAGTCTGCTTCTCCCTTCTGCCTGCCGCTCTCCCCTGCTTGAGCACTCTCTGGTGACAAATAAATGAAATCTTAAAAAAAAAAAAAAGTACCAAGCTAGGGTTGAGCATTTGACTCTTGATTTCGGCTCAGGTCATTATCTCTCAAGTCTTGGGACCAAGCACCCCCCCACTGCCACTCCCCGAGGCAGGCTCCAAGCTCAGCACGTTCTTCTCCCTCTGACCATCCCCCTGCCCACGTGCTCTCTAAAATAAAAATTCTTAAAAAAAAAAAAAAAGTACCAGGCCACTGAAGAAGCATCAAAAATACAATGATATATTCAAAGACTCAAGGTTTTATTTTTTTAAACATTCAATACTCTTTTTTTCAAGATTTTATTTATTTGAGAGAGAGAGAGCACGAGTGCACAGGAGAAAGCATGAGTTGGGGGGGGGCGGGGAGCAGAGAGAGGGAGAAGTAGGTTCCCCACTGAGTGGAGAGCTTGACTCAGGGCTCAATCCCAGGACCCTGGGCTCATGACCTGAGCCGAAGGCAGCCACTTAACCAAACGAGCCACCCAAGTGCCCCAAAATACTCAATATTTCTTAATATCAATGACAAGTTTTTCTACATATAATATTCCTGCTCTGCCTAACACCAAACCTCCTAGAACATAGCTTATCCATTACACATAGCTCTAGTCAAATTAACCAAAATATGACAATTAGAGAGTATGCATAAAAGCAAAAGACCTTTTTCCAAAACATAACTTTATCCAGATTACACTGTAACTAACTTTTACATTACCCTGGAAAATTTTTTTTCAGATTTTATTTATTTATTATTTGAGAGAGAGAAAGAGAGCATTAGCTGGGAGGGGCAGAGGGAAAAGAGAGACAGCATCCTTAGCAGACTCCAAGCTGAGCACAGATCTGGACACGAGGTTCAATCTCACAACCCTGAGATCATGACCTGAGCCAAAATCAAGAGTCAGACACTCACCTGACTGAGCCACCTACATTACCCTGGAAATTTAAGTGCGCTTTTAAAATGATAACAGTAGTAGTAAACAACTATCCCAGTAACTTTTATCTCAGTATGGAGGACAACCATATTGGTGACCAATGGCTTTGGCAGCCATTCTCAAGGACAGGACATGCCTTATTCATCTTCAATGCTGAGTGTCTGCAATATGTAAAGAACCTAATATTTAACAAATCGATGAATCCTACCTAAGTAGACTACCTTGGAAAGATTAGAGAACTGCCTGAAATTAGTCCTGTTTCAATAAAACAAGGCAAATATTCTCAACATTATAATCTGATATTCAAGTCATACCAATATTTAAAAAAATACACCTCAGTGTATTAATTATGGGAATGAATAAAAAGGCACAAGTATAAAATATTACCTATATATCTAGCTTTCAAAATTACTTTCTGCTACTCTCCACATGACATAAAACACTGTGACAGATAATTTTAATAATAGCCCTAATGAATCATACATTCCTGTGTCCACACCCCTTCACAACATGACAGTATCACTCTCTCATCAAGCAAGGGAGTGGAGTCTCTTCCATCCTCTTTAAAATGGGCTTTGCATGGACTTCTAGGAAAACACGTTCTTCTATTCTCCATGGTTTGAAAACAAATTTCACCATCTTAAACTAGAGGTGAGGTAAAACTTATATTTACATTGGTTTCTTTTTATTCTACAAATAGACAAGTATTTAAGAACTTTCAAACATGGAACAATGAAGCATGAATAAAATCTACTTTTGGAGTTCTCTAATTTTGGAGTCCTTTACATGAAATTTAGTGTATTTTTAGTTCTTATTCTTGAATATAAGTCTGTAAAGTTTTCTTTAATCCATAAAAGAATTTGATTAGATAAATGCTATCTCTACTTAGACCATACATCTGTGTTTGCTTTGCAAAAACACTACTCAACATTTGATCTTTACATACCTATAATGGGATGTTTTTGTTGTTGCTGTTTTTTGAGAGACAGCGCACCTGTGCACGTGCAACAGAGGCAGAGAGGAGGGGCACAGAGAGGGCACAGAGGCACAGAGAAAGGGAAGAAAGAGAATCTTAAGCAGGCTCCACACTCAGTGCAGAGCCCAACGCAGAGCTGGATCTCACAACCCTGAGATCATGACCTGAGCAGAGATTGAGAGTACGACACTTAACCAACTGAGCCACCCAGGCACACCTGGGATATATCATTTACCAAGAAAATACATAAGAGTTGAGTATAGCCTCCAATAATTAACATTATATAACTCGATTTAAACCATTAAGAATTCTCTCTTTGTATCAAGAAATTAACATGAATTCAGTTAAGAGGAAAGTAACTAAAAAAAAAAAAAGACGTGTTAAACCTTCTTTATAAAGCATTGTCTCACATAAATGTTCGCCTTAAAGAAATCATGAGTCTTTAAAACACTCATAAACTAAGTGTTCCTGGGGCACCTGGGTGGCTCAGTCGTTAAGCGTCTGCCTTCGGCTCAGGTCATGATCCTGGGGTCCTGGGATCGAGCCCCGCATTGGGCTCCCTGCTCCACGGGAGGCCTGCTTCTCCCTCTCCCACTCCCCCTGCTTGCGTTCCCTCTCTTGCTGTGTCTCTCTCTGTCAAATAAATAAAATCTTTAAAAAATAAATAAATAAATAAACTAAGTGTTCCTTAGTTTAGTGGATCCTTCACACTAATTAATTATCATTGATCACATAAAAAATCTTCAAAAACCAGGGCGCCTGGGTAGCTCAGTCCTCTGAGTGACCAGCTCTTGGTTTCAGCTCAAGTAATGATCTCATGGGTCATGAGACTGAGGCTGCGTTAGGCTCCATTCTCAGCAAGGAGTCAGTTTGAAGATTCTCTCCCTCTGCCCCTTCCCCTCACCTCTAAAGTAAATACTTTTTTAAAAATCTTCAAAAACCATAATTAACATTATAAACATACAGACATAAACATATAAGCGTATAAACATCAAGCTATTAATCCCAAAAAATTGAGTAACTTTAAAATAGGTACACTTTCATTTAATTATGTTGAATAATGAATATATCTATTATGTATCATTTAAATCTCATCTTATGGGGGTACTAATTCTATTAAGTTACAACTCCAAGAAAAAAGATATTTAATTAACTCTCCCAAAGCCAAACAGATACTAATAAACAAGAAAATTCACTTTTCCTACCTTAAGATAGCAGTGTGCATAGCAATAATGAAGCAGATTATCAGAAGGCTGAGTAAGGCTGCTGACCACATGCACCAACTGTTCAGCATACATTGGCACAGAATGTTCCAGATTAATTTTATCCACTAATATCTGAATGGATGGCAAAGGCCGAAGAGACTGGAAGTTTGTAGTATTCAGGAAGTTACTTGAGTTCTGGAAAATAATAGAGTTCACTTTCTATTTCAGGAAAACAGTGACTGACATGCAGTGCCCCCATACAAGCCTCAGACTGGCACATTTTGCAACGTTATCAAATCAATCTAGAATGATGATTTTCTACAGGACTCTCTTACCATAACCAAATACAAACGCCTTCTATATATTTTTAAGTATGTCCTAGATTTCAAAATGCATATTTACTGTAAAATTACAACTACCCATTTAGCTAAACTTTTATTTTTCAATCAACTGGAATAGTTCACTATGGGCTCCTCAGTACATTTAATGGTATTTTCTTAAGTTCAACCACTCCCAAATATTGACCTAGATATCCCAGAGCCACCCACCATTTGTTTCCTGCACTTTATTCACATTTAGATGATGAAGGGACTAAGAAGACTACTCCAGACAGTTTCAAAGACACAAGAAGCAAAATTTGCAAGGAGGAATAACTTCTGATCCATATATCTACTAATAATACACATGTTAAAAGCTCATAAAATCCTAAGAATCTCAAGTTAGGCTTGGTACTTTCAGTGTTACAGAACCTAAGCTTCCAAGTAAATGCAAGTAGGTATCAAAATGTCCAGAGTATGAACCCTCATTAGCAAGCAATTCCTTCTGGTCCTAAAACTAACTTATTCCCTTAAAATGCCATACTGTCATTCTCAATGAGAAACTGTATGACTTTAGACATATGCGAAAATCCATGGAAGGGAGTTTCACTGTTTTGTCTGTCTTTCATTGTCATAACAACTGGGGAGTAGTACTAGCATTTAGCAGGGATTGGTTAAAGATAGTAAATGATACATAATACTTTCCCAGTCCAAAAAGCCAACAGTGCCATTATTGAGAAACACTGTGCCTAAAATTGACTAAGTTGAACGTACTTGCTTGAACACGCTTTTTTAACTTTTTATTAATTTTTAAACCACCACTTAACTAATCAATTACTCTTTTAAGCGACTTTGGATTATTAAGGTACAACATACGGTAAAGCACACAAATCTTAAGTGGAGTGCTCAATAAAATTTTACATCTGTAACCACCACAAATTTCAAGCACTCTACAATATATCCCTTCCCAGGCGATAGATCAGATCGCTGCCAGAGGTAGCCAATATTCTCACTGCAATCATCACAGACTAGTTTTGCCTGTTCTTGAACTTTACGGAATCATACAGTACATGCTCATGACTGCCTGACTTAATTCAACATGCCATCTGTAAGAATTATCTATGTTGTTCCATTCATGGAGTTAACACTCATTATTACAAAATAGCTATTTCTAATAATATTTCTTGCCTGAAGCTCACACTTTCTGGTATTAAAACAGCCACACTGTATTTCCTGTGATTTGCATTTAAATTGTTTTCCATCCTTTTATTTCTAATTTGTGTTACAGTTTTCAGTTCCAGAATGTGATTTGGTGTTTTGTTTTGTTTTTTTTTTTACAGATTGAGGTACCTTCTGAAACCTTCCACCTTTTTGTCTCTTTCTTGAACTCATTACTCACAGCTGCTTTGAAGTTAATGTCTAATACTGACACGCTTTTTCTCTGCTGAAATTTTCTCCAGATGATCTCTTTACCCAGCAACACAACAATTGTAAGTGGACAATATGGAGCAAATACACAAAATGAAACTATCGTATCATAGTCAAATCTCTGTCATACTTCCACAAGTTCTTATTTAAAGTTAGGACAGTTCTTACTTCTATAATCATCATTATGTAGATATCAAAAGAAATATAACAAAAAAACCCTAAAGATAACAAATACATTATATATATGGCAAACTCAGAAAGCAATACATCATATATGGCCTCAATCAAGTGAAGCATCTAAGAAGTCCTCATAACAATAAAGGAGTAATTACTGTGTTCCTAACATGTGCAAAATGATTTATGTGCATTATCTCATCTAATATTAAAAATAATTCTAAGAGGTAGATACTGTAAGGCAACAGCTCTGTGCCAGCACCCTGACAATCTTACACAAATCCATGTAGACCATAAAGGCAAGATGCAACCACAGCAGACCTAAGCCTCGGGAGAATATCCCGTGACTTTCACAACATGAGAAGATAGGGGCGTCCTGCAAAGAGCTTCTAAAAGACCACTTCTCACCTTCTTTTGAGGGAGACTGAGATGAGACATTTTCTCATCAGTATGCCACATTCAGGTGAGATATGGGGTTTCCACTTACTATTCTCAATGTACAGCTGTAATCTATGTAACTGCTTAGATGAAATGTGGAATTGAATCCTTGACAAAAGAGTACTCTACTTAATGGTGTGCTGCACATATGTGCTGCAGGTCATTTTGGCCTTCCAGTTTCAAGGTTGTTCTGAAAGAGACACAGCAAGCTGACACCATTAATGATTTGCCTTATGTTTACATGTAAGTACTAAACTATCTGAATCCATATAGGCTTACTGGTTCTTTACCAGCTGAATCTGTCAGCCCACTTGAAAAATATTTTTGTTTTTCAGAAACAGGTTTAGAGATACAAAGCAAAGTGTCACAGTTTATATATCAGACTGACTTCTAGGCCCACAATCTCTTCAACATTTCTTGATACAGCCTTAGCTTGAGGTTATTTATATATATGTCTACACACATACACACACACCTAAAAATTAACAATCATAGTTACATTGTTTTAACATCACCATGGATAATTATATAAGCACTTATTCTTTTACTCTATCACCTTCCTCTTATAATATCATAGGACTTGCAAATATGCATGTATGAGAAAAAAAAGTAGTAAACCGCAAAATATACCTTTTCTCCCATAATGACAGGCAGCAAATGATCCAACAAGTTGAATTCAGCCATGAAAATAGTACAGGTACATTTGAGGAGAGTAACACTTGTATGTCGAGTAGGAATGTATTCCTCCAAAGATGCCACTTCTTCAGGATTCAGTATTGTTTCATTTTCATCCTTAATATCTAAAAATGAAATAATGAAAATTTAATAAAATATTATTTTTAAATAACTGAATTAATTGGTTCCCAAATTTGAAGGTCAAATAGTATTTTTCTTTCAACAAAGAAGCAATTGCAAACTAATGTGTTACCTTTAACAAATATAAGTTAAACTTATATAAGTTACTGTAGAATGTAAATGTAGGTCTTTGCTATATAAAAATTTACATATTTGATTTTAAATTATTTTTTAAATATTTTAAAGGAATTTTTAATCTCTTTTGTTAAAAGAATAACAGCTTCTGTTCATAAAAATACCATTAAGATGATGCAAAAGCAAGCCACAAACTGGCAGAAGATATTTGCCATAAATAGATGGATATAGATATCTATATAAAGGACCCACAGCATATTAAAAATTTTTAAATGTAAAACCTTTTAAAAATCAATAATAAACAACTGAATAGAAAAATGGGCTCCAAAGCCTTGAACAAGCAAAGGATAGTATTTCTAAATGGCCAAAAATCCTATGGAAAGCTAGATAACATCATTAGGCATCAGATAAATGCAAATGAAGTTACATGACAGAATTACAGACACACTAGAATGGTTAAAATGAAAAAGACTAATACTGGGTGTTGGCAAGCATGCAAACCAAACATCAGCAAACCTTTTACATAAAGAGTCATTTAGAAACTATTTTAGCCTTTGTGGGCCACACAGTCTATCACAACTACTCAACTCTGCCACTGTAGCACAAAAGCAGCTACAGACAATACCAAACTCTATGAGCATGATTATGTCCTGATAAAACTTTACCTATGGAAACTGAATATTAAATTTCATATAGTTTTCATGGGTCATAAAATATGATTCTTTTATTTTTTCCTATTTATTTTTTTAAAGATTTTATTTATTTATTTGACAGAGAGAGAGAGACAGTGAGAGAGGGAACACAAGCAGGGGGAGTGGGAGAGGGAGAAGCAGGCTTCCCGCGGAGCAGGGAGCCACGGGGATCAAGATCTGAGCCGACTGAGCCACCCAGGCGCCCTTTCCTCACTATTTAAAAACACAAAACCCACTATCAACTCATGTGCTGCACAAAAAGAGGCAGTAAGTCATAGTTTGCCAGCCCTGGCAATTAAAACTCTCCAAAACACTGATAAGAACGTAAAGTGGTCCAACCACTTGGGAAAACAGTTCAGAAATACCTACTAAAAGTGAACATTTGCAATCCTTTTACCTGAGTGGTTCTACTCATACATGCCTAACAGAAAGGAGTACACATGTTTACCAAAAGACATGTACTAGAATGTTTGTGGCATCACTACCATAATTAACCAAAAACTAGAAACTAAATACTCATCAACAGTAAAATGGATAAATGGTGGTATATTCACACAATGACACACTATATAATAATGAAATAAATCTCATAAACAAGCTAAAGCTAAAGCCAGAGACAGAAGATACATATTGTGTGATTCCATTTATATGAATTATAAGCTAAGCAAAAACTCAATCCAAGAAGTTAGAAGTAAGGAGAGCGGTTACCCTTGGGGTCAAAGGAGTAAAGAAAATAGATCACAAAGGGGACTTCTGGAGTGCTGCTAAGGTTCCATTTCTTGAACAGTTACATAGATGTGGTTAAGTTTGCAAAATTCACAGAACTATACCCTTAGGTTCTGTGCTTTCCAATATGTATATTACATCTCAATAAATAGCTTTTAGAAAGTGGATAAGTACTTAAGATGTAATACATATGTACTCATTTACATGCACATTATGTATGTAGAAGCAGCTCTCACTTTGCACAGTTCTGGTATACATCAGTTTCAATTATCTTGTTTTATTTAAAAAATGCCAGTTCCCCCAAAAATAGTTCAAATATCAGTTACCACAGTATAATAAGTGCATAAAGTACAAACCTTACTGCAAGTTCTTCAATCCACAAATCATAACAAAGATAAAAGATGTGGATTATGATCAGTGGCCAATCACATCACTTCTTTCAAAGTCAGTCAGGTTTGGTTACTGTATCTCATATCTGTTATTTAACTCACAGATAGCAAATCATGTAGTTGTACTGCCTCCTTGTTTACCAGTAATAAACCCATGTGACATTTTACAAAAATGGGTAATTGGAACAGAACTGGCAATCAAAGATGAAAGTGCAGCAAAGAAACAAAGACTGGTAACATACAAGGAGTTACAGAAGAAACAGCTGACTGTGGGAATATCAACACTGTACCCTTGAAGAGACTCCTGATATGCAGCCAGGGGAATTAGTGAAGACAGACTTATCAATGTTGATGAGGAAAGTGGCTGTGATAAAAAGAATGAAGATATCTGAAGAGGTCCCAGAGGAAGTGATGCAAACAAAATACTTCCCATTAAAGGAACTCTCAGAGGTTTTCACGACACTGAAATGTATGGGAATCTGATCCAAACTTAGAAGTATAACAATCTGCCAAAGCATAGGAAAGAGTCACTCTATATTGTAAGTTACAGCACAAGGAGACAAGCACCGTTTAAACTACTCTTAAGTTTTTCTGTTCTTTTTTTAAGAAATAAAACTCTTACTTTACTATTCCCTTTTCATTTCTATATACATTCAAACCAATAGTAAGAGAGCTTTTAGGTTTTTTTTGACAAAAATATCCAAAAGTGTGAAACAGTTTCAATTTGTCCCACTGATTATGATCACTTTCCATGATTTCAGCTGGCACATTTTTATGATTCCTAATTACCATGGAAAGTGAGAATTGTCTGTATATTAAACTAAAGTGAACAGTACATATATATTCACACACATATAGTTTATATATATGCATATATAGATATGTAGAAAAATAGATACAGATGTGTGTGTGTGTCACATTCTTGAGACGATAAACTGCTTCAGATAAAAATTCATGTTATATATACTTGTGTGTGTGTGTAGGGAATCATTCCACTGTCAAAGAGACAGCTAATTACAATCTTTCTTTTAGCAATAAAATCCTCTGAATTGAAGTCTGGTACTGAGGCTTCCAGAGACTACCATACTTTCCAGTATCCCTGCTACTAGGTATAGGGACATGTTATTAAGTTTGGGAAATGGGATGACAGAGCCATGTTATTAAATAAAACCACATACCTACCATTTTCTCTTGCTCCACCTTTCCTGTTGATTCAAATTAAATATTGTAATCATGGTCCAACATTTACCACGTAGATGAGGTATATCTCAAAGAATGGCAGAATAATAAGACAAAGAATTCTGGGTCTAGAGACCACCTCAAGCAACAGTTACCCTGATCCGCTACAGCACCTACCAGCTTGGATTTTTACATGAGAAAAACAAAGTAGGTATTGATATTTGTGTGAACCTAAGTTTTCATTTCTCTGGGATAAACGCCCAAGAGTACAGCTGCTGGGCTATATAGTAGTTGCAGGTTTAGTTTTAAAGAAATTGACAAACTGTTTTCAGAAGTACCTATAAATTTTACATTCCCACCAGCAATGATGAGTGATCCAGTTTCTTCACATTCTCCCCAACATTTGGTACTGTCACCGTTTTTATTTTAGCCATTTTATACACATTTTTCTAGCCCTTTAAAGAGTGTCTGAGATGGAGTAGGCACGCAAGCAAGGTGCAAGAAATGAATGCATAAACATGTCAAGCACTTACTATGCACTAGACACAGTGTTACATGCTATTACGTGCACTAATCTTTGGAAATTGGTCCTACTAGTGTAATATTTAGATAACGGTAAATTTGCTATGACAAGTCAAGTAAAGTTTGAACAGCAGCAGAAGTTTATTTCATATAACAATCGGAGTCTAAAGGATCCAGAGATGACAGTGCTACCATGCTACCAAAGACCCAGGTTCTTGCTGTCTTGTTGCTGTTATCCTTAGCATGCAACTTTTGTTTCAGGGTCAAAGATGGCAGCTCCAACTCCTGCCATTATAATTTTTTCCAGCCAGAAGGAAGGGGTAAAGGAAAAAAGGAAGGTACGTCCATTTCCTTTTAAAGTCACTGCCCCAAAATTCACTTAAAGTTCTGCTCCCATCCCACAGTCAGAACCTTGAGTCCTATGACTATACCTGGGATGTGTCTTTACTTTTATTATAAGAATTGTTATTATAGAAACTTCTTTTACCATAAAATAAGACGATAATTGATATGGGGGAGACAATTTAACCATCTCTATTACAATTAAACTCATTACTGAGATAGAGAAATGAAAAATCACTTACATATCCTAACTTCAAAAGCAGGTGTCAGAATTCAAGCCATAGTCTGACACTATATTATTATTATTATATTATTATGCTATTATATCCTACTCTAGAGTGCTTTATTGCATAAAAAATGAATTTGTATTTTAGGAAACCATGACACCTTCATGCCACGTAGAGAAAATTAGGTGACCAACAAATTCTGTTTTTAACCATAAGACCTACATCTCCTTGAATGCTAAGTTTGTATGTTTAGAGTCCATCTTCATGTCTGCTCTTCAGAAACCACAAAGGTGGGAAAATGGTATTTCAGGAATATACACAGGGAAAAGTATCAAAAAGTGTGGTAATAAAATGCTGACAAATACTGGCAAATAAAGTGCTTATGTAAATAATTTCCAAATCTTGACCTCTCCCATAACTTCTACGTACAACTAAACACATGAAAATCAGATAGAAAAACTACACAAAAAAGTATACTTTAGCAAACTACAACAAATTGGATTATATAATCATTCAAATCAACTAGCAAGAGATTCAAAATGAAGCCAAAAACAAACCTGGTTTTAGCCCACTATATGGTTCATATTCATGTTCCAAGGCACAAACAATCATTTTCAAAATTCTATGGACTGCACTGCTATCCAAACGAAAATCAAGAGGACCTATAACAAGGCTTTTTGTAGATTTCTCCTGAACTGTTCCCATATCCTCACTTTTTCCTGAAGAAAAGTCTTGATTTGTAGAACCTACAAGAAACCACATCTTATATTAATATTTTAAGCAACTAGATATACCAACTGTAATATTAATCTTATCTTTTTAGCTTATAGCTTAATGCCTTAAAACCAATTCTCCATTGGCTGATTAAACAGAACACTGCCAATCTATATTTTTCTCTACACAAATGAGATGGTTATTATTAACAAAAAAATATTGATTCAAATAACAATTACCCCCATAATCTATTTAATGTTACAGGAAGTGCGATAAAATTGAAATGGTCATTCTTAGAAAATCAGTCTCTAAAATCTAACTGGCTAATATCCATACCCAGTAATTCTATACACAATACTATGATGTTGACTGAGAAGGGTGAGTAGAGGAAGTTGCATTTTACACTTTTATCTTAGAAATTTCACTGAAAAAACATAACAAAAAAATTAAAAAAAAAAAAGAAATTTCACTGAAAAAATGTTCACAGGGCACTGTGACAGTTGTATAGTGATCATGGAAGAGAACAATAGGTTTTACCTGCTTTAAACTTTTTCCAGAATAAAATTATTATGTCCATGCTTCATGGTACAGAACCCAAATTCTTCAGTCCCTTATCTGCCCATTATTGAAGAGGAAATCAAGGACTATCTTCTAAGAAAAACATCGGCTCTACCTACAGGTATTTCTCTTTATCTAATGTGTACACCCCATACATTAGAGATTTGTTCTTAATACATAAATCTACTGTTTTAAGTGACAACATATGATAATTTCTAAATTTTTTTCAGCTTTATTGAGATACACTTGACATAGTAACATTGTGTCACCAGGTACCCCACCCCTCACCCCCTCCGTTCCAACAACCCTCAGTTTCCCATAATTAAGAGTCTCTTATGGTTTGTCTCTCTCTCTGATTTCATCTTGTTTTTCCCTCTCTTCCCCTGTGATCCTCTGTTTTGTTTTTTTAAATTCCACATGAGTGAAATCGTATGAAAATTGTCTTTCGCTGACTGACTTACTCCGGTTAGCATAATACCCTCTATTTCCATCCACATCATTGCACATGGCAAGATTTCATTTTTCTGATGGCTGAGTAGTATTCCATCATATATATATACCACATATTCTTGATCCATTCATCTGTCGATGGACATCTTGGCTCATTCCATAGTTTCGCTGTTGTGGATATTGCTGCTATAAACATTGGGGTACAGGTGGCCCTTCGGATTACTACTTTTGTCTATTTGGGGTAAATCCCTAATAGTGTAATTGCTGGGTCATAGGGTAGCTCTACTTTCAACTTTTTGAGGAACCTCCATAGTATTTTCCAGAGTGCCTGTACCAGCTTCTATTCCCACCAATATAAGAGGGTTCCCCTTTCTCCACATCCTCACCAACATCTGTTGTTTCTTGACTTGTTAACTTTAGCCATTCTGACTGGTGTGAGGTGGTAACTCATTGTGGTTTTCATTTGTATTTCCCTGATGCCAAGTGATGTGGAGGATTTTTTCATGTGTCTGTTGGCCATTTGTATGTCTTCTTTGGAGAAACATGTTTTCACGTCTTCTGCCCATTTTGATTAGATTATTTGTTCTTTGGGTGTTGAGTTTGATAAGTCCTTTACAGATTTTGGATATTAAGCCCTTTATCTGATAAGACATTTGCAAATATTGGGGCACCTGGGTGGCTCAGTCATTAAGCATCTGCCTTCGGCTCAGGTCATGATCCCAGGGTCTTGGGATTGAGCCCCGCATCAGGCTCCCTGCTCTGCAGGAAGCCTGCTTCTCCCTCTCCCACTCCCCCTGTTGTGTTCCCTCTCTCACTGTGTCTTTCTCTGTCAAATAGATAAATAAAATCTTAAAAAAAAAAAAGACATTTGCAAATATCTTCTCCCATTCTGTAGGTTGCCTTGGTTTTGTCGACTGTTTCCTTTGCTGTGCAAAAGCTTTTTATCTTGATCAAGTCCCAATAGTTCATTTTTGCCTTTGTTTCCCTTGCCTTTGGAGATGTATCTAGCAAGAAGTTGATGAGGCCGAGGTCACAGAGGTTGCTGCCTGTGTTTTCCTCTAGGATTTTGATGGATTCCTGTCTCACATTTAGGTCTTTCATCCATTTTGAGTCCATTTTTATGTATGGCGTAAGAAAAGTCCAGTTTCATTCTTCTGCATGTGGCTGTCCAATTTTCCCAACATCATTTGTTGAAGAGACTGTCGTTTTTCCATTGGACATTCTTTTCTGCTTTGTCGAAGATTAATTGACCATAGAGTTGAGGGTCCATTTCTGGGCTCTCTATTCTGGTCCATTGATCTATGTGTCTGTTTTTGTGCCAGTACCATACTGTCTTGATGATGACAGCTTTGTAATAGAGCTTGAAGTCCGGAACTGTGATGCCAGCAGCTTTGATTTTCTTTTCCAACATTCCTTTGGCCATTCGTGGTCTTTTCTGATTCCATAGAAGTTTTAGGATTTGTTCCAGCTCTGTGAGAAAAGTTTATGGGATTTTGACAGGGACTGCATTGAATGTATGGATTGCTCTAGGTAGCATAGACATTTTAACAATATTTGTTCTTCCAATCCATGAGCATGGAATGTTTTTCCATTTCCTTGTGTCTTCCTCAATTTCTTTCATGAGTGTTCTATAGTTTTCCAAATACAGATCCTCTGCCTCTTTGGTTAGGCTTATTCCTAGGTATCTCACGGGTTTTGGCACAATTGGAAATGGGATTGACTGAATTTATCTTTCTTCTGTCTCATTGTTAGTGTACAGAAATACAACGGATTTCTGTGCATTGATTTTATGTCCTGCCACTTTGCTGAATTCCTGTATGAGTTCTAGAAATTTTGGGGTGGAGTCTTTTGGGTTTTCCACAAAGTCTCATGTCATCTGTGAAAAGTGAGACCTCTATTTTGCCAATTCAGATGCCTTTTATTTCTTTTTGTTGTCTGACTGCTGAAGCTAAGACTTCTAGTACTATGCTGAACAACAGTGGTGAGAATGGACATCACTGCTGTGTTCCTGACCTTAGGGGAAAAGCTCTCAGTTTTTCTACATTGAGAATGAGATTTGCTGTAGGCTTTTCATACATGGCTTTTATGATATTGAGATAGGTCCCCTTTATCCCTACACTGTGAAGAGTTTCAAATGCTTTATCTGCATCTATCGAGAGGATCATATGGTTCTTGTCCTTTATTTATGTAGTAGATCACGTTGATTGATTTGTGGATGTTGAACCACCCTTGTAGCCTGGGAATAAATCCCACTTGGTCGTGGTGAATAACCCTTCCAATGTACTGTTGGATCCTATTGGCTAGTATTTTGGTGAGAATTTTTGCATCCATGTTCATCAGGGATATTGGTCTGTAATTCTCCTTTTTGGTGGTGTCTTCTTTAACTTCCTGGTGGACCCATTCATTCTTTAGTAGGATGTTCTTAAGCCTCCATGTATTGGAGTTCTTTCCAAATGTACTCTTGTGACTGAGTTCAAGTTTCAAAGCATTGTGGTCTGAAAATATGCAGGGAATGATCCCAATCTTTTGGTACCGGTTGAGACCTGATTTGTGACTCAGTATGTGATCTATTCCGGAGAATGTTCACATGCACTCAAGAAGAATGTGTATTCTGTTGCTTTAGGATGAAATGCTCAGAACATATCTGTGAAATCCATCTGGTCCAGTGTGTCACTCAAAGCCCTTGTTTCCTTGTTGATCTTCTGCCTAGATGATCTGTCCATTGGGGGGGGTGGGGGGGTGTTAAAGTCCCCTATTATTGTATTATCAATGTGTTTCTTTAATTTTGTTATTAATTGGCTTATGTAATTGGCTGCTCCCATATTAGGGGCATAAATATTTACAATTGTTAGATCTTGTTGGATAGACCCTTTAATTATGATATAGTGGCCTTCCTCATCTATTATTAGTCTTTGGTCCAAAATCTAATTTGTCTGATATAAAGACTGCCACCCCAGCTTTATTCTGACATCCACTAGCATGATAAATGGTATTCCACTCCCTCACTTTCAATCTGTAGGTGTCTTTGGGTCTAAAATGAGTCTCTTGCAGACAACATACCGATGGGCCTTGCTTTTTTGTCCAATCTGATACCCTGTGTCTTTTGATTGGAACACTTAGCACATTTACATTCAGGGTTAACTATTAAGAGATAGGGAGCTAGTGTCATTGTATTACCTGTAAAGTTACTGTTTTTGTATACTGTCTCTGGTCCTTTCTGGTCTATGTTACTTTTGGGCTCTCTCTTCACTTAATACCCTTTAATATTTCTTACAGGGCTGGTTTACTGATCATAACCTCTTTTAGTTTCTGTTTTTCCTGGAAGCTTTTTATCTCTCCTTCTATTTTGAATGACATCCTTGCTGGATTAAGTATTCTTGGCTGCATATTTTTCTCATTTAGTACCCTGAATATATCATGTCAGTCCTTTCTGGCCTTCCAGATCTCTGTGGATAGGTCTGCTGCCAGTCTAATGTTTTCCCTTGTAGGTTACAGACCTCTTATTCCAAGCTGCTTTCAGGATTTTCTCTTTGTCTCTGAGATTTGCAAATTTCACTATTACACTTTGAGGTGTTGATCTATTTTTATTGATTTTGAGGGTTCTCTGTGCCTCCTGGACTTGAATGCCTGTTTCCTTACTCAAGTTAGGGAGTTCTCTGCTATAACCTGCTCCAATATACCTTCTGCCCCACTCTCTCTTTCCTCTTCTTCTGGGATCCCAATTATTCTAATATTGTTTCACTTTCTGGTATCACTTATCTTTTGAACTCTCCCCTCATGATCCAATAGTTGTTTCTCTCTTTTTCTCAGCTTTATTTTTTTTAAAGATTTTATTCATTTGTCAGAGAGAGAGTGCACCCAAGCAGGGGAAGCAGCAGGCAGAGGGAGAAACAGGCTGCCACTGAGCAGAGAGCCTGATGTGGGACTCAATCTCAGAACCCCGGGATTATGACCTGAGCTGAAGGTAGACACTTAGCCAACTGAGCCACCCAGGTGTCCCTCTCAGCTTCTTTATCCTCCATCATTTAGTCCTCTATATCACTAATTCTCTCTTCTGCCTCATTTATTCTAGCAGTTAGAGCCTCCACTTTTTATTGCATCTCATTAATAGCCTTTTTGATTTCGACTTGATTAGATTTTAGTTCTTTTACTTCTCCAGAAAGGGATTCTCTAGTGTCTTCTATGCTTTTTTCAAGCCCAGCTAGTATCTTTATAATCGGTATTCTGAACTCTAGTTCCGACGTCTTGCTTATACCATACTGATTAGGTCCCTGGAAGTCAGTACTCCCTCTTGTTCTCTTTTTTGAGATGGTTTTTCCATCTTGTCATTCTTGCAGAAAGTGTTCGCTTTTCTATTTGTGGAGTTGCAGCAATTCTTTTCTTAGATCTCCTGTTGAGTTTGCAAATGTTCAGAATGATTTAATAGCTATCTAAGCTGAATTCCTGGGGCCAGATAAAACTACAGTCTCCTACTCCTCCGCCACCTTGAACTCCTCAGCCCCAGTAATTTCTAATTCTTAAGCCATTTTGTTTATTCAAACAGAAATAGGAAAGTAAGGCTACCTAGCACTTAATACCTTTAGAATATAGAAAGACCCAATTAAACACAAAAGTTCTGTATTCACTTTTTTTTTTTTTTTTAAGATTTATTTATTTGAGACAGAGAGCTTAAGCGGGAAGGAGGATTAGAGGGAGAGGGAGAAGCAAACTCCCCACTGAGCAGGGAGCCTGATGCGGGGCTCAATCCCAGGACCCTGAGATCACGACCTGAGCTGAACGCAGATGTTTAACCAACTGAGCCACCCAGGCAACCCCGTATCTACACTTTCTAATAACTTTTTCAAAACTTACTTTTCTGTAATTTCAAACAAAGGATTTCAGTTCAATCTTTAGTCTCAGTACCACAGACAAAAAAATAATTTAAATTTATCACACACAGGTATTTCCATTATAATTCTTTGCTATTCTGTATATAAATGTGTAGAACCTGTTTGTATGTTATGATCTAATAGTTTGTTGGAAAAAAAGTTAAGGCCTAAGATATTTATAACATTGTATCCTACTCTTCGAAATGGAAAATATGAAAAATTTAAAAGTTAACTACCAGTTTCTCATACTGAACATATATAAGCACCCCAGCAAATGTAACTATGTCTCTATCTTTTAGAAAGTGTAGAAGCAACAAATGCACAAATAAAATTTTCAGTGCTTGGTTTCCTTCACTTGGACAACTACTTGATACTCCACCTCCTCACAAGATATGGAATCCATAACACAGGCAGAAGACTTCATACTGAACCAGAAGAAACCTACCATCTTACATTTGGTAACTCCAACACTGTAACAATTTGTAAAGTTCTTAGTTGCCCTTTCCTATATATAATTTGTTACTGAAAATCTCTACCTCAATATCCACAGGTATGTCAAAACACATCTTTTCCTCCAAAAATCCTTACTCGTTTCTATGTTCCTTGGCGGTTATCACCATTCTCCAAGTAACTCAAGACTAAAATCTGATACACAATTTAAATTTTATTTTTAAATAAAGCAATGCAGGGGAGCCTGGGTGGCTCCGTCGGTTAAGCATCTGCCTTTGGCTCAGGTCATGATCCCGGGGTCCTGGGATCGAGCCCCGCATCGGGCTCCCTGCTCTGCAGAAAGCCTGCTTCTCCCTCTGCCGCTCCCCCTGCTTGTGCTCTCTCTCTCTCTCTCTCTCTCTCACAAATAAATAAATAAATAATTTTTAAATAAATAAATAAATAAATAAAGCAATGC
Organism: Eumetopias jubatus; assembly: GCF_037043125.1. Lineage (NCBI taxonomy): Eukaryota > Metazoa > Chordata > Mammalia > Carnivora > Otariidae > Eumetopias > Eumetopias jubatus. The sequence continues at coordinate 145,194,899 of NW_028274810.1, forward strand.
AAAGGCAGTGAAGTAAGGGTTTTAAGCATGGAATTAAACCAATCTGAAAGCGTAAGAAGCAGGAAGCCAGTAAAAAGCCATTAAAATGTAGAGAGGACAGTAGACTGGATGAGAGTGGTAACAGTGGGGTTTACAAGAAGTCAATGAATTTAAAATAGATTTTGTAGATGAAATTTGACAAAAAATGTGTTGATGGACTGGAAGCTAGGAGAGGAGAAGTAGGTCATGATGATTCCTAGGTTTCTGGCTTGAGCAACCAGAATACAGAAGAAGAATTTTCCAAGACAAGAATATTGAAACTAAGGGAAAAGCAGTAAGCAGTAGACAGTCATAAAGATTTTAATAATTCCATTTGAACATACTCAGTTTTTTGTTTTGTTTTTTTAAAGATTTTATTTATTTATTTGACAGAGAGACAGTGAGAGAGGGAACACAAGCAGGGGAGTGAGAAAGGGAGAAGCAGCTCCCCACCAAGCAGGGAGCCCAACATGGGGCTCAATCCCAGGACCCTGGGATCATGACCCAAGCCGAAGGTAGATACCCAATGACTGAGCCACCCAGGTGCCCCTTCAGTTTTGAAATATTTGTGAAACACATAAAGAAGTAAAAATATCAAGTATGCATTGGATATTTAATTCTAAACTTAAGGAAGTCTGGACTAAAATTATAAATATGTGCTTCAACAACATACCAAAGGTACTAAATCAATGGAAAAGAATGAGAGAACATCAGGAAAGCGTTTAAAGAAAAAAGTAAACCCAAGGTTTGATCAATGAGAACACCAACATTTAGAAATCCATTACAAAAAGAGGAAGGAGAAAATTACTGTTCTTTCCTTCTGTTTTCCTCTAACAAAACTTAATGATCTTTCAAGATCAACTCCTCTGTGAAGTTTTTAACCCTACACATAAAAGTAATCACTTTCTGACCTAGACCTCTCTTAGCTCTCCATTTTAACTACTGTTCTTAATGTGCTATATTATAATCATTTATTTAAGTGTATAAACACTACCTATTAGTTTCTTGAGAAATGCTTTGGTCTTCTTGGCATTCACTATATCAAACTCATCACCTAACACACAAAAATCAATATATGAAAAATTAACAAAAAAGGATTAACTTATTTTCACTAAGTTTTCAGTATGAAAAAAAGATGAAAATAAGCACAATATAGGATACTGATGAGCACATAAAGTATCAGTTAATTTTTTAAAAACATGATTGCTTTTAAAACATGTAAGACTATATCCATAGTCTCCAGAAGAATTTATTTCCACTATTCTGCTTGAAACAAGTTTTTTAATAAAAATATCTAAATAACCTTCAAAATGCATTTAACACAGAAAAGGAAATGTTGATGCTTTTTGACAACTTAATGCAACATGAAATTTGATGTTATCAAAATTTCAATATTTGGTACATAATAGAACTAAATCTGATTGGTTATATAAAATGTCTTCTCAATCAACTACACAAATAAAGGATTAAGAATCTAAATGTCTAAGAAAATTATAACATATTAAAATTATTCCATTCCCCAAAGTACCAAAAGGTAAATCTGATGTAACAGATTAAAGCCAGTCAAGGATCAACTGATTCTGAAGAGTCTTTTGTTTCTGTTGTCCAAGGAAAAGCAAACATAATGGAAAAAAACTAGTACCTTTGCCACTGATGTTCTCCATCGTATACAGGTAATCCATGTAAAAAGCCCCAAACCTTTGCATTCCAGCTATTTCAGTATATGTCTCCTGCCAACAAAGAAAAGCAAACAGAACACACATTGTACAGAAGAGACTTCAGAGTTTAAAACCTGACAGGTCAAGAATCAAACATACATCCTTATATACAATGTGTATCAACTAAAAGGATTACCAAAACAAAAGAACAAAGGCTATCCAAAGAATTCACTTCTAAAAAAGATAATGTGTTAATTCTACTAAAGACAACACAAAAAGACATCCATAATTCTACTAGACATTTTGACCACTTTATCAATAATGTCTGGTTAATGAATACCTATAATGGAATAGGATAGTACACCCTTGACCTTTAACACCATCACAAAACTGTCCAATATATACTCTGAAACATATTTAATCTTTATTTATTCCAGTGCACTTATATGAAACAACTCAAATACTAAAGATATACTAAAATATTTAAAAGATATGTAAATATGCAGATTAAAATTAAATTCTTTACAAAAGTAAACGTAGTAAAAAGGGTTAAAATATATATTATTTATTCTTTTATACTAATCTTCAGGTAAACTTTTTTGAATTTTTAAATTTATTCCCTAAAAGTACATTAATTTGGGCGCCTGGGTGGCTCAGTCGTTAAGCGTCTGCCTTCGGCTCGGGTCATGATCCCAGGGTCCTGGGATCGAGTCCCACATCGGGCTCCCTGCTCAGCAGGAAGCCTGCTTCTCCCTCTCCCACTCCCCCTGCTTGTGTTCCTGCTCTCGCTGTCTCTCTCTGTCCAATAAATAAATAAAATCTTTAAAAAAAAAAAAGTACATTAATTTAACATGAAAAATTAAACACTAAGACATATACATAGTAAAATGTGAAATTCTTCATCTCTTCCCATTAATCCCATATCCAAAAGTGACTGCAACTAAAAGATAACTCTACAAGTTTCCTCTATGACTATTTTAACAGTAGGGGATGGATAAACTAACTGGCTACATAGTATATAGAAGTAGAGACCTATGTGCACTCTTCAAACTTCTCTAAGATGTAGAAGCTGGACAAAAATATTCTAAATGCTTCAATAAACAACTAGCATTCAGAATATATTACTTGAGAAGAAAAATGGCAATTACAAGTATTCACACAAAATATCCATCCAAACACAACCTAGAAATTGGCTCAAATATATATTCTCTGACCTTATGATGAGTTGCATCCAAGATAAATTCTGCACGAGTACCATTATTTTCTGGGCTTCGGTAATCAAACAATGAATTTGTAAGGTATGTCAAACCTTTCATACTCAAATTTTCACCACAAATGAAGAAACAGGCTTCCTGAAAATAAATGCAAAATTTTTGAACAGGGGGAAAAATCATTAAACTGTTAAAGAAAATAAAACCTTGGTTTTATAACACCCATTCAGTAGTCAATAGAAATCACTACAATGTGAAGTCCTGTAAAAAGACAAGGAATGCTGTCTCCATTTTCACTGCCTATCTTGGCAAAGAACATTTTAACAAACCAAAAAGGAACTCCAAGTAGCTGCCATAAACAAGAAAGAAGAAACATTTATGAATTGGAAAGTATTTGGAACTACTGTCCAGGTGTTAAGTGCTACCAACTTTCTAAATTCCCTTGAGCTCTATAATTTCTTACAGGGGAAAACAGTAAAGTTCCTTTCTTAAGCCAAAGATATATGTAGTCTAACAGATTTTTTGGTATGGTTAAACACTTCAATAAGCACTTCATTATCCCTGCATTCTATCCAAAAAAGGGGGGAAGGGGGAGAATTTGACTTACAGTTTCACTTCTATTCATATTCTCTTCAAAATCTTTAACACCCATAATTCCCTTAAGGCACAAGGCTCTGCAGCCTACAAAACCAATCTGGCAATCGAAGAAAGGCTCTCCCATCATAAGGGCCTATAAGAGGGAAGGAAACATTAGAACTAAGAATTTGAATTTCATAAAAATGTTCCAGGCTTAAAAAAAATTACAGGCTTTCCTTGTAGAATTTCTGAATTAGTAGAAACTTCTTTAGGATTATGGCCTTTCCAAATTTATTCTCCTCAGATCATAAACCCTATTAAATTAAGAAACATCTTACTTAACTCTGTATCCTCAGATCTTTGTATCCTCAATGACTGGCACCTTATAAACATTAATCCACACATACATACGAGCTCACACAAGTTAAATGAGAAAATGAAAGAATTCATGTCACATGTTACAGTAGAATCTTTGTTAAAGTAATAATTATTTCAACCAATACTACTGATGACTAAAATAGAAAAAACCATGAATATATTTTAAACATACCACTATGATAAAAGCCTGCATTTATTAAATATTAACATTAAGGACCACTCCAAAAAGTTTTAAATATGTATGTTCAATGTTGAAAGATTACCTCAACTGTAGTTCCTTCTTGTTCCCAACACAATACTTCTTTGGATTTTACTTTCTGAGGGCTATAATAACTACTCTCAGCTTGCATTTCAGTGAGCTAAGAAAACAATACAGGAACATTAAGTAAGTAAAATTAGTATTAGATAGCAATAAACTGTCATTTATTATGATGAATTGATGGAAACAGGGCCAATTTTAAGATTCGGGAAATTTAATTATTAAGCAGGAAAACAGGTGCAACAAAAACAGCTGTAACAGATTATCCATGGTATAAAGATTGAATATGCCACTCCAAGCTCAAATAGAGAATTTAAATACCATCTTCCTTTTATTTAACTTCTTTGTCTTAACTATATTGCTTAAAAAGGTAAAAGCTATGTAGCTATAACAGTCTCATATAATGGTTCATATATTCTGCCAATATTTTAACCTCAATTCATTTTATATCCCATACACATTCAACCAGAGTTAGTTCAATCATTTCCAAAATTTCTCCCAAATTTTTCATCAAAAAGAAAACTATAAAAAAAACAAAACACAAATTCAACAAAACTTCATCTAGCTCTATGAGGGAAGTAGGTTCATGAGTGTTTACTTTCAAAGTATGTGTCTCAGACTCATTCGATCATGCAAATACTTAATGAGTGACAGCTAGATAGGTACTAATCTAGATGCTGCCAAAACCACCACCCCAACAACAAGCCTCGCACCCCTGAAGCTTACAACACATTACTTGTATGTATCTAGACAAACTTAGATAAATTATTTTTAAGAGGTACTTTTCTAAATGCAATGTGGTATCCTGGTTTGGATCATGTTACAGAAAACAACATAATGAAATTTAGTTAAACTCTGAAATTTAAAAGAAATGCACCAGTGTTGGCTTCCTAGTCTGGACAATGTACTATGATAGCATAAGATATTAACAATAGAGAAACTGAGGAAGGAGTCTACGTGAATTCTCTGTACGTTGCAAGTTTTCTGTAAATCTAAAACTGTTCCAAAATAATGTTTTTATTTTTTCAAAGGTATTCTGCCCATGTTTACTAATAAGACCCTTCCTTACTCTTCTGAAATTGATGTATTATTCAAACATTAAGGCAAAGTCAAAGATCACATTAAAAAAAAAAGTATTTAATTTAGATCAAATAGAACTTATTAGACCAAAAAGTTATAATTTTAAGCATGATAACTTCTTTATATTTAAAATCAACTAATCATTCTCATTTTTTTGTAACAAAAAGTTTATATGTAAGCCCTTATTTTTTAGATGCTTCTAGAACTGGTATACACAATGTCATTATTTTAAAGTACAATTCTATAAAATGCTCAAGTAAAATTCAGTATTTTAAACTTGATCACCCTTCAGCTGTCTACAATTACTATAGAGAAAAAGCAATTAATTGATTAAAAGGACTCAAACATTACAAGAACAATCTTCAACATGATTTCTTAAATGCTACATTTAATTTGGCATGATTTTTGTTGGATTGATATCAACTGTTCAGAATGCTAATGTAGAAACATGACCTTACAGTTTCTGACCAAAATATGAACCACAAATTAATTCCATACATTCCTTAAATCCAAGCTGAACAATGAATTCTGTTTTCCTCTTAAATCTTAACATATTTCCCTTAGAGAAACCTTAGAAACATAAATGTTCTAAATTTTTTAAAAGAGGTATTACCTAATGACAACTACTGCCCTGAAAGTCTATAAAAGTTTTATATTGAAATACAAACTATTCTGACTGTTTAATACAATTCTTTTCATCAATGAAGAGAAATATACCAGAATAATTTCAAATTGAACATAAGTGGGGCGCCTGGGTGGCTCAGTTGTTAAGCGTCTGCCTTCGGCTCAGGTCATGATCCCAGGGTCCTGGGATTGAGTCCCGCATCGGGCTCCTTGCTCAGCGGGAAGCCTGCTTCTCCCTCTCCCACTCCCCCTGCTTGTGTTCCCTCTCTCGCTGTGTCTCTCTGCCAAATAAATAAATAAAATCTTAAAAAAAAAAAAATTGAACATAAGTATGCAAAAGTCACCAGAAAAGACAGAACTTTACTAGCAATCCTTAAATTCCCTCACAACTTATATTAAAAATAACTTCTGGATCATCTAAAACGGGCAATATACCATATGATTTAACTCATATGTGGAATCTAAAAAACAAATGAACAAAAAGAATCATCAGACCAATAAATAGAGAACAAACTGATGGTTCTAAGAGGCGAGGGGTGTGGGGGGATGGGCAAAATGAAGAAGAATAGGATATACAGGCTTCCATTATGGAACAAACAAGTCATGGGAATGAATATAGAAGGCACAGCATACGGAATATCATCAAAGACACTGTAATAGCGTTGTATGGTGACAGATGGTAGCTACACTTGTGGCAAGCATACCATAGGTATAGAGATGTGGAATCACTATGTTGTACAGCTGAAACTAATATAACATTGTGTGTCAACTACACTCAAAAAAAAAAAATTACACCAAGTTTTAAGTATAATTTAAGTTCTCAAACAAAATGTTAATTCATGCTGCCATTACTAAGATATGTTTTTATCTTTTAGAACTTAAGCTTGAATATTTATACTTATAATTAATGCAATTAAAATTATTGCCAAAAACCTCTATTAAATGCAGAGATATATCATGAAAAAAAACTTTAATTTAAAAAATAAAATTGACAATATATGTAATAATAGTTAGCAATGGTTGGTATTTTTATTCTATATTTTATTTTTTTTAAGATTTTATTTATTTGAGGGGCGCCTGAGTGGCTCAGTCGTTAGGCGTCTGCGTTAGTCTCAGGGTTCTGGGATCGAGCCCCGCATCAGGCTCCCCACTCCGCGGGAAGCCTGCTTCCCCTCATCCCACTCCCCCTGCTTGTGTTCTTTCTCTCGCTGTGTCCGTCAAATAAATAAATAAAATCTTTAAAAAAATTTAAAAATTAAAAAATTTTAAAAAACATTTTATTTGAGAGAGAGAGAGAGAGAGAGAGACAGCACAAGTGGGAGGGGCAGAGGGAGAGAAAATCTCAAGCAGACTCCATGCTGAGCATGGAGCCCAACACAGGGCTCCATTCCAGGACCCTGAGATCATGACCTGAACCAAAATCAAGAGTCAGATGCTCAACTGACCTTGCCACCCAGACACCCCAGTTTTTCTATTATCTATTTTAAAGACTTTATTATTTTTAATTTTACAGGCTGATACATATTCTTTTCATCAAAGCTAGATCGGTGAATTTCAATTATGAAATTTATAATAAAAAATAAATTGTTCCATAGAAGAATTCAGAAATGTAAAATAGCACAGCTAATGTATTTTTATCATTTTTGCCCCAAACTTCATTACCAAAAAATCTTTTAAGTCAGTCAAGCTCATCTTTTGCTAAAATTCATTTTCTACATCTTTCAGGGTTTGTCATATTAGAAAATACTTAATGGTTTTAATTAGAAAAGTCTTTGAAGACTATTTATTTGAAGTATTTTTAATCTACTATCTGTAGTTATAAATTGTATACCTTTACCACTAACTTAAAAAGTTTATTTTAAGTAAACAATCCAAGCCAAATTAAAAACACCATGAGAGCAAAAACCTGATTTTTTTCCCCTATGCTACATTTCCAGTACCTAACAAGTTACCTGGAATAATACCTGGAATACTACTTCACAGGTTGGACCCACGAGTTTATCTCCTTCAGAAAAATGCCTCCATAATAATCCAACAAAGACAAATAAAATTAAAGAAATAAAATCTACAAGAGGATCCCAAAATTTTGGAAGGTGGCAAGCAGATGAGGAGATAGGCAGAAGGAAAGAGGATTTATCTGTTGAATATATACTGGCAATTTCCAAGAGTTGGAGATACAAGTAGCCTTCTTAAAAATTACTACTGAGTTTGGTGTACTACCAAAAAAGACTATCCACAATTTTCTGAAAATTATTCTTTCATCCACTGATGGACATTTGAGTTGTTTTAACTTTTTTTTTTTTTTTAAGGGTTTTTGTTTGTTTAAGTAATCTCTACACCCAACATGGAGCTCAAGAGTCAAGAGTTGCATGCTCTACCAACTGAGCCAGCCAGGCGCCCCAGGTTGTTTCAACTTTTTTGGCCTTTGTAAACGTGCTCTTATGAACATTTGTGTACATCTATTTGAGCACAGCTTAATTCTTTTGAGTATGCACCTACAAGTGGAATTGCTGGGTCATATGATTCTAAGTTTAACATTTCAAGGAACCACCAAACTGTTTTCCACAGTGACTGCACCATTTTAAATTCCCACAAGTGTTCACATTTGCTTTTAACCAACTACAACTAAGATCCCACCACTGTCAAATCACTGCTCTAGTCAAGATCACCAACAATTCCCACAATGCCAAATCCAATAATCCAATCTCACAAATGACCTACTTTTTCAACTTTAAAACATTTACAGCACTCAGCTTCCAGACAGACACTCTTGGTTTTCTGCCTAAGTTATTTTCAGTTTCCCATGCTATTTCTGCCTTTTCTTTCCAAATAATTAATATCACAGTGGCCCAGAGCTTGGCCCTAGAACCTCTCCTTTATATATGTATGTATGTGTGTGTGTGTGTGTGTATACCGTATACATACACATACACACACACACACACACACACACACACACACACTGATTCCAGTCCTAATAAGACCCTGACTCTCAAACTTACATACCCAGACCAAACTTCTAATCTGAACTCTAGATTCATTAATCCAACCTGACAGCTGTACTTGAATATACAGTGTGCATCTTAAACTTGTCCAAAACCAAACTCCTGATTTTATCTCAAACCTTATCCTCTCGCTGTCCTCATGTCAAAAAATCCAAACTCAATTATTCTAGTTGCTCAGGAACCATCCTTGGATACTCTTCATGTATGTCTCACAGTAAAACCTCCCAGGAAGTTCTGTCCTTTTGACCTTCAAAACACATCCAAAATCCAGTTACATTTCACCACGTCCCCTTGCTTTCATTTCACCCTAGTCCAGCAATCATTATCTTCTGCTTGCAAATTCCTATCATCTCTGTCTGATCTTATTTCTGCTTTTGCTCCCTATAATCTATTCCAACACGGCAACCAGAGTGATGCAGTTTAAAACATAAATCGTCTTGTAACTACTATGCTAAAAATTGTCCAAAAGCTTCCTATCTCACTCAGTATTAATGACAAAGACCCTAACCTAAAATGACCTACACAGTTTTACAATTTACGCGTCTCTCCCCAACCCCATCATCTCTCTGATTTTATACTACTTCCATGTTAGCCCACTCTGCTCTGGCACCACTGGCTACCTTACTATTCCTTGAACTTCTGGAGTCTTCCCTTTTGCTATTCTTAGAATGTTCATTCCTATATATCTACAAAGCTTTTTCCTTCATGAGTCTTTGCTTAAAGATCCCCTTCCCATTAAGGCCTTCCCTGATCACCCAATTGCAAATTGCATAATCCCTTCCTATCTAATGGACACATTCACTATTCCTCTTCCCTCTCTATTTTTTCTACAGAACCCTTTCATAAATGAGAATACTAAATATACTACAGAACCCTTGCATAAATGCGTATAACGACAATTTATATTTTAAGAGGCAGGGATATTTATCTCATCTGTTCACTGGGTATCCTTAAAGACAAAGCAGAGCCTGGCATATAGAAGGCATTAGTATGTATTTATTGAATGAATTAGATATTGTTCAAGGATATTACATGTGTGATACTATTTTAAAAAGCCAAGAAACAAATACTCAAAATTAAGTTTGGGCTATAACTGAGGGGCAAATAAGACAACATATGATCCAAGAACATACACGGGGTGCTGAAGTACTAATAATTTTATATTTCTTAAAATAAAAGGGTATTCCTAATTCAAAGGGATACATGCACTTCTATGCTTGCTGCAGCATTATTTAACAATAGTCAAATTATGGAAGCAGATCAAGTGCCCATCAACTGATGAATAAAGACGACGTGGGTCGTGTGTGTGTGTGTGTGTGTGCGTGTGCGTGTGTGCGCGCGCGCGCGCGCAATGGAGTATTCAGCCATTAAAAAGTATGAAATCGTGCATTTGCAATGACATGAACAGAACTAGAGGGTATAATGCTAAGCGAAATAAGCCAGAGATTTCACTCATGTGGATTTTAAGCCACTTATGAGTAAACAAGCAAACAAAAGGGGGAGAAAAGAGACAAACCAAGAAAGAGCGGAGAACAAACTTAACTATGTTTGTTTAACTATGGAGAACAAACCAATGGTTCCCAGAGGGGAGGTGAGTGCAGAGATGGGTGAAATAGGTGATGGGGATTAAGGAGGGCACTTGTGATGAGCATTGAGTGATGTATTGAAAGGGCTGAATCACTATACTGTATACCTGAAACTAATATAACACTGTATATTAACTGGAATTAAAAACAATATAAAAAAATTACAGTGCTCACTTTACTATTCTTTAACTGGAAAATATCTATTATATGGTCTCTTTTGACTATATACTTTACATGTATTTGTTAATGGAGAACGTAGTCAAAGTATGTGAAACACTGCTGAAAAACTGAGTTAAATGAGGACCTAGAAAAGAAATAGGACTATCTCAAAGAGTAAAAGGGTGAGGAAAGAGTGAAATTTTATGTAAACAGCCCTCTAAAGAAATTTTGTAATGAAGGAGAGCCAGAAATCAAACAGTAACTGAAGATACTTCCCTGAACTCATGGGAGAGGTTTTACTGCAATTCTTCTTAAATGGAAATATAAAGGCATCTTTGTTTGCCAATTTAAAGATTCAGTGGGAAAAGAAACTTTCCATGAAATTGATAAAAAAAATAATAATAAAGTAGAAAAGGCTTGAAGAAGATAGAAAAAGATCAAAATTCAGAGTCAGGCGAGGGAACATAATTTTATGAAGTACAGATTGCTAGTCTATCTTACATGTAAGTGTAAAACAAACTTTAAACTAGATCCTTTGGAGAAATCAAAATTTATCCATTAAAGTTGCAAAAAATATGAACAGCAAGAAAGAGGAAACCTACTTTGAAAGTCACAGTTGCCTTTGTACAATAAAATCCTATAGACACAATAGGATCCCTCAAAATCTGTGCTTTCTGCTGATGTGTAGTTGATGTAGGATCATTCCCAAGGAAGTCTTCCTCACCATCATCATAACTCACAATTGCAGGCACAAATGACCAGGCCCACGATACCCATCCCTGTGGCTGTTCATCCTCTTGCTGTGAATACAGCTCCTGGCCTTTGTACTGAGCAGGATACTGCATATCTATTCTTGTTTCATCATCGGCACCTATCAAAATAAAGTCATTTTACAATAAATCAATAGGATTTAACTAAAAGGAAAATTAGGAATGTAAATTCTATAAAAATATTTCTCCCACATCCTTCTTTCCACATATAATTATAAACAAGTTATACAATGGTTATTATTTGAAATCCATAATATATCATTACTTTCAAGGTGTTTTGTTTTGTTTTTTAAAGATTTTTTTAATTTACTTGACAGAGAGAAAGAGCACATAGGCAAGAGAACACAGGCAGCGGGAGCAGCAGCAGGAGAGGAAGAAGCAGGCTCCTCGCTGAGCAGGGAGCCTGATGCGATGCGGCAAAGGCAGACGTTTAACCAACTGAGCCACCCAGGTACCCCACTACTTTCAAGTTTCTATATGTTGTACTATGCTAATCCCCTTTCACAGTCCACAATATAGGGCGTAGTTTATAACATAATTCTAAATGTATTTGCTAAATACAAAGAATAAATTCATTCTTTAGCATTCCACTAATTAAAAACTTCCTCCCCAAAATAAGGATAAGTGCTGAAAAACTGACTTTTCTCAGAAACACAGTGTCAGAAATATCCAAGAAAAATTCTTTAATTCCTGATGCACCCAATAAAGAAAATGTCAGGCACTCCCAGGCAAAATACACCACCCCCAAAAAGAACTATCCCTAAAGGTGAAAGTAAATATTATAGAATTATTCTTATATGAAGCTAAAAAAAATAGTCTTGGTGATTCTTATTAGTAGGAACATAAATTAGTAACTTTCCTATTCTACATATGAAAAAATTATATCAAATTACTTTCACTTGGTTAGAAATTGGCAAAGGATTTAGAGTCCAACCACTCCAACTCATTCTACCTTCGTAAAGACAAACTGCATCAAAGTCCATTAACATTATCCTAACAATACAAACAAAAAAAGCCTATCATGGACTTTAGAAAAAACATTACTTTTTAGAAAATTTGTGGTACAGTCTCCAGCAGATTCAAGCATACTTACTCTTCAGTGATAAATCTATTGACACATATACTTCATTAAATATCATCTTCATTGAGAGCCGGATTTCTGGCTAGAAAAACTTCATAACTTTTTAAATCCTTATGACAAGAGATTCTTGGAATATCTTGTATGTATAGTTCATGAAACATGGCCACTTACCTTAGTTCATCTGGGAAGGAAAAGACACGGTAAGTAGTAACTAAAGAACCTAACATACAGTACTAAGAAACTTTAGCCATTTTACTTCAAAATAAATTATAAAAATTACAAATCCAAAAAGTATTTTGTATAATCCTTATATCTTGCGGTTTAACCATAAACATTTTATCAGTTTCTATAGGGGAATAAGTAAAGCCTGTTATCAACTGAGGTAAGACCTCAAATTGGACATCATCAATGATCATCTCAGCTATAAAACAAGGCAGACCACCTCTACCCAGGAAGCAGTGACCAGGTTGAGTCCACAGGGCTGGAGTCTTGACCTCAGTTGTCTAAACCATTAAAACAGAAGAAGTATCTACTGCTTGATCTTGTGGAACAAAAGAAACATCACGAAAAACTGGCCACTGTAATTTATACTTATTATTAATTAAAAATTAGGAGGGATTTTGATGAAAGATGCTTCTGAAGTTTCAAATCTTTGCTCACTGCCTTGCAGAAAGAATGAATTAGAGCCTTGAAAAGAGAAAAGCATCTCCCTAATCTCTGGCTAGAATTTCCTAAAATATTCTTTTCCTTCAGAAGAGTGCATCTTAATCTGGAGCCCTTTGATAGAAGTCAGGAACTTAATGAATTTCAATGGAAAAATATATATTATTTAAAATGTAGCACTTTTAATTATGAATGTAGGTAACAAACTGCAGTTGCATAGTTTAATTATAAATGTAAGTAACAAATAACAGTTACATCACCATCAACTGTAAAACCTACAAAAATCAGATCAAACATCACTTGTGAAGCTATCTCAAAATATCAAAATGTGTGTTCACTCATCTCTGAACAAGAAAGACCTGTTCAGAGAGAGCTCCTCATATCTGCAGAGGGTCCCACTCCAGGCCTCAGCTAATTATTACTCAATTTTATACAAGGAAACTATTGAGGCTACTAAAAGAACCACCGGGGGGGGGGGAAGAAAACCAACCCCAAGACTTACACAAAATTGGGACTAGTTTGTGATCTCAGCAGAAAGAAAGAAAAAAACCTTTAATTCATCAGGCATCAAGAAAGTATTCAAAAGACTAACTGTCAGTAGTGAGACAAAATTGGCCTTAAGCTAATGGCAGCTCTAATCCCAACTAAAAAACAAGTAAAGCAAGACAACTGAATTAAATTATTTCCAAGTAACTTAACTTTTTGCCGTATACAAATATATCCAGCACCCAACAAGATAAAATTCACGTCTGGTATCAAATTAAAAATTATTTTATTTATTATTTTTATTATTTTTTTTTTACAGAGAGAGAGAGACAGCGAGAGAGGGAACACAAGCAGGGGGAGTGGGAGAGGGAGAAGCAGGCTAACTGCTGAGCAGGGAGCCCGATGCGGGGCTCAGCCCCAGGACCCTGGGACCATGACCTGAGCTGAAGGCAGACACTTAACGACTGAGCCACCCAGGAGTTCCAAAAATTATTTTAATTTTTAAGAAAATTAAAAGAAAAATGTCTATATAAATGAGGTATTTAAGAAAGTATAAACAAGGAGAAATAAGGTATCTTTTTTAACAATCCAAACAACTTCTAGAGATGAAAAATACAGTATCTGAGATGAAATATAAACTAGCTGTGATTATTAGATACAGAAGATTTGTGAGCAAGAACAGAAACAGAAACTCTCAACAATCAAACAAAAGAAAAAGGAAAAGAACAAAAATGAACAAGAGCATTAGAGAGCTCTGCTGAACTTCAAGAAGCCTAATATACATGTAATTAGTCTCCAAAGGAGAGAGAACTGAAAAACAGTTCAAGAAATAATGCCCACGAATTTTCTAAATATATATGAAAACTATAAACCCACAGACCTAAAAACCTTAACGTATTCCAAACACAAGTAACATAAAGAAAGGATACCATGGCATATCATAATCAAGATGCTTAAAACCTTCTGAGAAGAGATTCACAGGCTTGACCAGAGTGTCAAAGGAATCCACAGCACCCACACTAAAAGGATCCCTGGCTTTAGACAGATGAGAAAACTAATTCTGACTACTCTGCAAGCAAAAAGAGTTGCTTTCTCCCTTTTTTAACACAGAAGAAAAACCTGTCACTTCTTAGGACAGAACAAAACAGTTATACAGGAAAAATTTGAAATCTACATTTAACCAAAATTTAAAAACTCTGCTCGAGACACCTATTAAAAAATGAATTAGTCAAGTCACAAGCCGGCAAAAAATATTCCCAAAACATGTTTGACAAATGACTTGAATTCAGAGTATATTAAAAAATTATGAACCAGTAATGAAACCCAACAAAGGTTTAAAAATAGGCCAATATTTAACATACTCTTCACAAAGATAAATATATTAATGGTCAATAACCACATGAAAAGCTTCAAAATAACCGCTCATCAATGAAATGCAAACTAAAACCACAATGAGATACCACAACACATCCATCAGAATGGCAAAAAGTAAAAAAAAAGACAGATAACACCAAATGCTGTCAAAGATGTGGAACAACTGGAACTCTCCTACAATGTTGTGGGGGATGTAAAACAGCACACCTGGCACAACCTCAACATACAATTCCACAATTCTACCCAAGAGGAAGTACAGCACAGGTCTACAAGAGACTTGTAGAAGAATGTCCAGGACAGCTTTATATATAATAGCCCAAACTGGAAACAACACAAATATCCATCAACAGGAAAATGGCTAAAATAAACTATGGTATATTCATACAATGTACCTAGAAATAAAAAGGAAAGAACTACTTATATATGCAACAACACAGATGAATCCCCAAAATATTATACCTTCAGGGCAGTGAAAATACTCTGTATGAAACCACAACGATAGACATACGTCATTACACATTTGCCGAAACCCACTGAATGTCAAATACCAAGAATGAACCATAACGTAAACTACTGATACAATGATGTATCAATGTAGTTGCAACAATTGTAGTACATGTGTTAGGGCAGGGAGTATATGGGAAATCTCTGTACCTACTATTCAATTTTGCTGTGAACCTAAAACTGCTCAAAAAAATAGTTTTAAGTAAAAAAGAATATTATGTTTAATGAAAGAATCCTTTCATAAGAGTTCATACTATATGATTTGATTTATATGAAATTCTAAAATCAACAGAACTTTTTAAATTCAGAATAGTGTTTTCCTGAGTGGGAGCGGGGAATGTGGGAATGATTAGAAAGGGGCAAAAGGGAAGTTTTTGGAGATACTGATAAATCTGTATCTTGATGGGTGTTGTACATCACACAGGTATACGCATTTCTCAAAACTTGAGTAGTATACTTAAGATTTATGCATTTCACTTTGTAAATTACACCCTCAAAAAAATAAAAGGAACCATTACTAAATATAAACTCTAGTTAACAATATGCTGCTGAAGTCTAGGGGTGAAATGTACTGATGTCTAACCCTCTCTGAAAGCTATCAGAAGGACTGGTTGAACTGAGGAAGAGAGAAGTTAGATGAACAGCTATATGATAAAGCAAATTTAACAAAACATTATACAATCTAAGCTTTCTACTTTTCTATATATTTGAAATTTGTCATAATAGCATGTTGGGAAAAAAGTGAGCACCTTCTGGTGCTAGGTTTTGTTCTAGATGTTAGATATTATTCCTGTTTCAGGAGTTCATTGTCTAAGAGGAATTCACTGTCCAGTGTGAAATAAAGGTATATTTTATATGTACATATACTTATGTTATTCCCTAAGGTTTTAAGGTGATAAGTTTTTCATAAGCTATAAATATAAAATTTCACCTTTAGAAGTGTACAATTCAGTGTTTTTAGTGTAATCACAAAGTTGTGCAACCATCATCACTATCCAATTTTGGAACATTTTCATCACTCTTAAAAAGAACACCTCTACCCATTAGCAGTCAATCTCCATTTCCTTCTCCCCTCCAGGCCCTTGTTACTAATCTACTTTCTACTTCTATTGAATTGGCTATTAGGGACGTGTCATAGAAACAGAATCATACAAGGTGTTCCTTTCTGACTGGCTGCTTTCACTTAACATATTTTCAAAGTTCATCATGTTGTAGCATGTATCAGTTTTTCATTCTTTTGTATGACTGAATAATACTAGAGTATGGATACATCACAATCGTTTATCCATTCATCAGGTGATTAACATTTGGGTTCATTTTTTGGTTCTAATGAACAATGCTGCCATTTAATATTCACATGTGAGTTTTTATGGACATATGTTATCAATTCTTTTGCATATATACCTAGGAGTGGAATTGCTGGGTCATATGGTGATTCCATGTTCAAATTTTTAAGGAACTAGATTGTTTTACAAAAGAGCCATACCATTTTACATTCCCACAATCAACATAAAGGTTACAATTCTCTACAACCTTGCCAACACTTGTCATTATGTGTCTTGATTATAGTCATGCCAGTGGCCTTGAAATGATGTCTCACTGTGGTTTTAAGGGAAGAGAACACATCTTTTTATCTCTGTTTCCCTACATTACCAATGTTCAGTACATTCAGTAGACTCAGTAGACTTTAGTAAAAGTATAATGAACTGAATAACTGAGGTTAACCCACTAGCATCCTTCAATGAAATACATACCCCATTAATAATGCTCTAATTAAGTAGGTATCCTCCAATGAAGCACATAGTTAATTAAGTGTAACTATAGTTGTTAAACATAATTACATATAATAATTAAGTATATCTAACTCCATTGTAACTCTTAGTAAGCCTTCGTAAAAAATTACCAATACCACAATTAGGAAATTTTGATGGTGCATTACCTTAACTTTTATATAATGTACATTCTCAACATTTATACCTATTAGAAATATTAAAGTTATTTTTAGAATGTAAAAAGAAAAAATCACCATAATATTCAGCATGTAAGGAAAAAAAAAATCAAGTAGTGTCAAAACACCAAAATAAAATCATCCCATCATGTTAGAACACTGCAAAATTCAATCTAATGTTTTATTTTTTAAAGTTTCACAGTGGTGAAAACACTATACAAACAATAGCTCAAAAAATAAAGTTTTTGTTATATTTACCTGTAATGTTTCCTAACATATCTTTATTGTGACAGGTAGGATCTTCCATTTCCCCTTCTTTAAAATTGCCTATTTCCCCATAGTAAAGAGCAATCCCAAGTTGCATTATACGGATAAACATAGGCAGTTGTTGATCTGTGATAGAAAGTTTCAAACTCTCTACTAAAGTATGAATCTGTATTTGAAAAAATAAACACATCAACAAAAGCATGTTCAAAGGAAATACCTTTTAACATAAATAGATAAATGTTAAAAGTCCTAAAATAGAGAATACCATAAGAGAAAAGTAATGTTCCAAACATTTCCAATACGTAAGCCAAAATAATTTAATATCTTAGGAATTAAATTTGCTATAATGACCAATCAACTTTAGATAGAAACTGTACTAAGCCAAATTACATAAGTACAAATAGAAATGATGATGAGAAGATACAGTCACACTAGACTTTTCTAGAAATAAAGTCATGGAACCAAAATATCAACTCCATTGTATGAAGAATTTGATAGCACTCCCCCCACAATCAGAGATTTCTGTCACACCAAGAATAAAAGTTTCATAATGTCATTTTAGTAAAACCGCAATCACCCTTTCCAGCTTTATTAACCAAAAAGAATACATACACATTCTAAAAGCCTAAGTGAGAAAATTAGTAACATTACAACTACGGAAGTATGAACATAATAAAACTTTGTCAAATATGGAAAACCAAGTGACATACATGTTCAGAAAAGTTTTCCAAACAAGTTTTAAGAGATTTAAATAGGACATAAAATTTATAAAATGAAGCAGGTATAAGAAAGAAACAAGATTACTAACAAATAGGATATACAGCAAAGTTATCCTTATAGAAAGACATTAATGGAATATAAACATAGTCTCAGTGTAATGTTCCCTGCTGTTATATAAACATGGAATAAAACCAATAAAGCCATAAAGTCAAGTCTCTTGGAAGGTTTATTTTGACTTCCAAGTCTTTTGGAAGGTATTTGAGGGTTTATGAAACATGAAAAAGTAATAGTAGTCATCGTATTTTTAGGGCTGGGCCCTAAAATTTGAAGAGGAAGAAAGTTGCAAAAGGCTGTATTTAATTATGAATACAGGTTTCTTAAAACTGACTTAAAAATCATACACTGAACAGACCAAGAAAAGGTATAAAAAGGTTGGTAGGAGGAGTGGAGAGTGCGCAGTGCAGGCCTGCCAAGCTCTTCTTAATTTGGTATTTCTCTACCACATCCTTTTAAAATATTGTATGGCACCAATAGCACCAGTAAAAGGCCATCTTAGCTGAACCAGTAACAGACAAAGAATAAACCTTTTATATACATATATTATATGTACATCTAATATAAACATATACATTTAAAATATATACTTTATATATTTTATATATGGTAGATAGATCAAAGTATCTTTAAAATCAGTAAGATTAATCCCTAATAGAAAAATGGACAAAGAACCTCAATGGATTTTTCAAAGAACAAATGGCCAGTGAACATATTTTTAAAACTCTAACTTCACTAACAAATGTTAATTAAAATATATTTTAACAAGTTGCCAATTTTTTTTAACATGATCATATGTAAGGATAGGAACCCTCCTTAATGCTCATGAACATATACACTGGTTAAATTTTTCTGGAAACAATTTTGCAATAAAGAACACAGGCCTTAAAAAAATTTAAGCCCATTATTAAGATATTTACCAAAATCTTTCCAAAGGAATTAATCAGAAAAGTGGTCAAAGATTTAGGTCAGACTTTCATAGCTCTAAAAAACGTTTTTAAAAAGTAAATTTTCAAAAATAGGGGAAATGTTACTTATGTACCCATATAGTCTATAACTCAGATGACACAAACCCTAGGACATATTTGTTCCAACAGATAGAAAATTATAAAAAGCCAACCCAAAATACAGATAAATTCAAAAACCACTTAAATATATGGGAGAGACTTAAATGAATAATTACAGTATCTGGAATATTCTGGGAAATCCCCTCTCTTTGAGGCGATCAATGAGGTTAACCATGTACTTTTAATATATACTTCCTAGGACTAGGAGTTAGAAGAATGATAGGTCTAACTCAAAATAGCAAATCTTACACCACAATGGTATTAATAAAAAAATTCAATTTTATTTCAGTTGAACATAATGGTACCTCATACTTGGTGATTACCAGGGTCAAAAACCCCATGTCAACAAACTTACTTAATATTAAGATGCTTTTTAGGATGATGTAACATGGCTAATCAATTTTGAGAATACAAATTTATATGCTAACACTAAGTTTCCCTCAAATTCATTTATTTTTACTTTCCTCTAATTTAGCCACATTCTAGAATGTATAATTACATTTGTACTAATGATTAATAAGTTTATTTTATACTGTAAGGCATACACGCATCCATTACTTGCTGTCAAAATGTATCTTGAATTTACCCTTAATGTTCCCCAATGTTTCTAGGAAGTTCAAGGTGAAAGAAGGAAAGTAAGCCCATTATCCTGAGACAGAGGCATCAGTACCACTGAGTTAATATTTTTCTATGCTTATCTTTGACAAAGAAGCTAATTCAAAAATAGAAGGAAAGAGTAACGGAATTTCAGTAAATTGATCTGCATTGTATACAGTGGGAAGAAAACTAGAACCCTGATGACTGAAGTACCACCAAAGAAAAACAGGTGGATTTCATGAATAAATATACAGTGAAGCTACATAAAAGAGAAAGTGTTACATGCTTTTTAAAAAGACAGTATTAAAAAATAAGTTATATATCCATGTACAACCCGGCACAGTAGTCAATACCCGTGTTCAGACTCAGGGGCAGCTTATCCATTATAGCACTTTAGTATTCAAAGGCATGATACTCAACAATAAATACTCATTCCACATTAAAACTTAGTTATTAACAAGATCACAAGCTACTGTGTGAATTCTTTTTCAAAAACTAATATATGAATAGAGATTTAGAAAACTGTTATACAGGAAAGAACACAAGATTTACATTAAGAGACTAACTATACACGTTGAAAATATGTTCCACTATCTTGGGAGTAAAAGCTTTCACATTACCTAAAAAATTCCTACACGCTAAGATTTTAATTACATTCTGAATCCATAGATCAAAGGCTAAAATTTCCTGAACCAATAAACAAAGATATTAGGTCAGCATATTAAGCCTTATAAAGTTATCCAAGAAAGAGGGACAATAACTACAGTTATCAGATCAAGTTAAACAAATTATAAGGATTGAAATATACATTGATATTCAGTCCACTATGGGTATAATTACACTTTTTATAGGATTCCCTCTATCCATTTAAAAGAAAAAAACATGAATAAACAGCTGGACAAACTATAAAGGAAACTACAGTCACAGGGAGAAAAAAAAGTCCCCAAAATCTCTCTAGTACAACACACAATGCAGAAAGATTTAAAATATAATAAACAATAAAACCTAAAATTATAAATAAAAACTTACAAAAACTAATGGTATATATTTTTATGAGGTTAATTTCTTCTTTAGTAGTACCTGCAAGAACCAATAAACAAAATGGAGACATGCAACTCAACTACTAGAAAAAGAAACACCTACTTTAATAACAGATGGCATCTTGGAATTTAGGTTATCATATGTGAAATGCAGACGAGTTCTGAAGGAACATTTATACAATAAAGGATCCTGGTAAAATTCTATTTTACCACTAGCATTTCGTTTATCAAGACAAACTGTACAGTCAGAAAAATTGATAACCTTTCTCAGCACCAGATCAGTTGCTAAAAAAAAAAAAAAAGAAAAACCATTTTAAGTAAAAAGGAAAGTTAGAGAAAAAAGGCAACCATTTTTTATTAGTACAAATAGTAAGATTAAGAGAGCATTTAATACATGATACCAGAATCCATGCAAAGAATTTCTCATTTATTATTTAAACCCTCCAACAACCTTATGAAAGAGGCACAAAAATCCCACTGCAAGTAAGAAGAATCAAATAAAGGACAAAGAAATGAAATAGCTTGTCCCTAATTTGCTTGGTATCGAACTACGACATTTACGAAATTTATCAAAAGTTTTGCTACATTTTGCTATCTGCAATGAGATACCAAATAATTTAAATATAATTCTTGAGAAACCACATTAAAAATAACATTCTGAGCAGTAGTCATTCATTTAATATCTTAAACAAAAAAAATTCACAGCTTCTCTAAACTTGTACTCTCCAGTATGGTAGCCACCAGCGATATGTGACTATTTAAATGTATATATAAGTTAAAATTATATAAAAATTAAATTTCAGTTCCTTGGTTACATTAGCGACATTTCAAGTCCTCAATAGCCACATGTGGCTAGTAGCTACAGTATCAGACTGTAAAAATATAAAACATTTTCATCATCACAGAAAATTCTAGTGGGCATCACTGCTCTAAGCAATTGATAAAGAAATTACCACGTTACCAATAAGAGTATAGTTTGTTTTCAAGGAAATAAAAATGAAACAACTGCTGATAAAGTATCAAACTAGAAAATGAAACCTCTAGCAAATGAGAAGTTTTATTCCTAACTAATAAGCAATTCCTAGGTAACTCTTAGGCCCAAATCTACTACAATTTACACAGTATATAAATAAATGGTTTACTGATATATTTCCTTGTATACATGTATGTAATAACAGAACTAGAAATGAAAGAAACCCTCTAGATACTTCCTTCCCTCTCTTTGATAATAATTTACTGAATGTTTGCTATCAGATAATACACTAAGTCTTTTCCCTCTGCTATCTTTTAATATTTACATCCCTTTGTTTAAAAGATGTGAAAACTGAGACACAGTAACAGGAAATAGTTTAATCTTAGTTTATAAAGGTCAGACCGGTCATTCAAACTCTGGCAACCTTACTTGAGAGTTCATGTTTTTATCTATTATGCTGTAAGAAAATAGTGGTCTATATTTTGAGGGTATTCTAGAAAATTATTATTCACTGACAAAGGAAATTATTAAAGCTTTGAAAATATTTTTCTTAAACACTAAATATAACAACTACCTTTTAAAAACTTACAAAATGAATTCTAGTTCTGGTACCTACTTTAGATAATGTGCTGCAATTTAATCTGTAAAACGGGGATAATAATTATGTCTATCCAACTCTGGAGCACTCTGGAAAATGATCTGGCATAATTTTGAAAATGTGAACATTTGCTCTCCTCCCATCTAACAAACCCACTCCTAAGTGTTATGTCCTTAAGAAATGCTTACACATATGCATCAAAAGGTATGTACAAAGATTCCTAATACTGTTTGTAATAGCAAAAATGGGGAAACATTCCAAATGCCCATCATCAGAACAATTAAGTTCTGGCATACTTAAACGGCAGAATATTATTCACAAGTAAAAATAAGTGATCTATAACTACATGCAACAATATGGAAAAATATTAAAAGCATGACATTGACTGAAAACAGGAAGCTGTTTTACTCAAGCCTCAAATTCCCAACATAGACCATACTATCTTTACAAAGCTCAAAAATATATGTAATATAGTATTTATGTATAATCACATCTGATACTTTTTGATTGAGATAAAATATTTATGTATAATCACATCTGATACTTTTTGATTGAGATAAAATTGAGTTGCCCCTAGCAACTTAGGGGCACCTGGGTAGCTCAGTCGGTTGAGCGTCTGCCTTCGGCTCAGGTGGTGATCCCAGGGTCCTGCCCCATGGGGAGTCTGCTTCTCCCTCTGCCCCTCCCCCTCCTCACTCTCCCCCCCCTCTCTCTCTCTCAAATAAATAAAATCTTTTTTAAAAATTAACAGTTTAAAGGGTACAACAGGGTGGCATTTGGTATACTGACAATATTATTCATCCATCAGCACAATCAATTTCAAAACTTTTTCAATACGTCAGAAAAGAAATTCTGTACCCTTGAGCTACCATCCCTCAATCCCCTCATTGCCCTCCCTACTCCCCAATCCTGAGACAGTCCCTAATCTACGTTCTGTCTATAAGATTTGTCTATTCTGTGCAGTTCATATAAGTGGAATCCGACAATACACAACTTCTCTGTCTGGCTTTTTTCACTTAGAATGTTTTCAAGGTTCATCCATGTTGTAGTATATATCAGTACTTCATTCCTCTTGATAGCACAAGTCTTTTCAAGCAATTAAATGATAAAATTTAACACAGCAGTTAACTCTAGGAGGAAGGGGATGAGATAGGGAAAAACACATTGGCGGGGATAAACTACTGTGTATGTTCTAGATACTGAGAGGAGAGGTGCTCCTTATACTGTTTTATAACAAAATATGTGACCTAAATCTTTGTAAGTATCAAATGTTGCATTAAAAATAAAAGGGAAAATAATAGTAACTATCTCAGAAGGTAAAGGATTAAAACCAGATAATGTAAAAAAAAGCACAGCACCAGGCCCAGCAGTTAACAAGAACTCAACAAGTGAAAGATACCATTTTTACTGTTTTTATCACCACCCTCATCATGAACTTTCATGGGGATACTTGATTTTCTTAAATACATTAGCACATTGGTAGTAATGATAATTCACATTTTACAAATGACTCACCCAAGGTTATACTAAGTTAGTGGTGGAAGGAAGACTGAAACCATGATACCCTAACTCCCAACCCAAGACTCTAATTCACTATAATGTCCCAAAGTAATATTTACATTACTTGTATATTAAAACTATAAATGAAATTTCTTCCCATAAAATGTCAACATTCATTCAATCCTGCATTATCCAGTTCTGCTTGTTTTCCATTGTCCTTAATATTTCCTTGTGGCCTTTATATGGAATATTTTTCCCAAAGAGGATGACAGGGAGGCATTAACAATGTCTCAGAAACAATGCTTGGGACTTTGCATATGCACTGATTAATGCCTCACAACAAAACTGTGAGATCAAAACTATTCTTCATTTTAAAATGTAATGACTAAGCGGCACCCGGGCAGACTCAGTCAGTAAAGCATACTGACTCTTAATCTCAGGGCCATGAGTTCGAGCCCCATGTTGGGTGTGGAGCCTATTTAAAAAAAAAAAAAAAGTGAAGACTGAAGCTTGGAGAACACACAAAAATGAGACTGTATCAAATTCTGCTAGTTCCTAGTTGTATGCCTAAACTAGGCAAGTTAAGTAACCTTGAGACTAAATTTCCTTTTGCTTTCCTTTTAAGCAGGACTTAAGATGAGTAAGTGAACATATAAGTAAATGAATGAGTAAGAATATCACTTTATGGAGTTATGCGAATTTGAGAAAATGTAAAAAATTTTAACAGCTCATTTTCTGAGCACTATGTACAAGACACTTTTATAAATGCTTTCAGTGCATTAATGTATTTAATAAAATAACTCTATAAGAAAGCTCCTATCTTACCCCCATTTTACAAATGCAGAAACTAAGAACTGGTCAAGTAAGTCACCTAAGGTCATATAGCTCTACTAAGTTGGACAGCCAGGATCCAAACTCAGGTTGTCCAACTTTAGTGCCAACACTGTTAACAAATACATACCCTGGCAAGTCACAGATAAAAGGTGCTCCCAATAGTCTCCTCATTATATATATTTTTTTAATTTTACTTATTTATTTGACAGAGAGCACAATCGGGGGAGCAGGAGCAGGAGAAGCAGAAACCCTGCTGAGCAGTGATCCTGATGCGGGGCCTTGATCCAAGCATCCTGGGATTATGACCTGAGCCAAAGGCAAACACTTAACCGACTGAGCCACGCAGGTGCCCCTCCTCACTGTATTTTTAAAAAATGTCCACTCCTTACCCTATCAGAATATTTATCAAATATTATGATTAATATCTCTTCTGACAAAAGAAGCAGTGTCTCTTTCACAGCTGTATTTTCAATGCACAGTGCCTACCATATAAAACATAATAAAATAAATAAATGGTAGTTACTAAAATTATATTACTTAATAGTTCTTTTAATGTAAGCAGAAGAAGATTACAGCATGTAACAGTCAAAAGAGGCTTTAGGATTATCCAGAAGTCCCAAATACACTCTGGAATATACAAACCTAAAACATAAATCAGATACATTGTTTTGCCATTACCGAGCAATACAAAAGCAACATGTTCCATTTCCTCCTTCAAATATGTCAAAAATTTTAACTATTTTTATTACTACAAACCCATTGCACTGTAAAATGTTATATAATACTTTTGAAACATGTGGTAGGTAAGAAAGAATAAAAATTAAGAATATTAAAAATGGAGTCTGGAATTTCTTAATTTGAGGGTCTATTAAACCTATAGTTGTATGCTAAATTTTTTTAAGATTTTATTTATTTATTTGAGAGAGAGAGAGAGAGCACAAGAGCAGAGTGAGGGTCAGAGGGAGGAGACTCCCCACTGAGCAGGGAGTCCAGCACGGACTCAATCCCGGGACTCCAGGATCATGACTTGAGCCAAAGGCAGACACTTAACCAACTAAGCCACCCAGGCACCCCTGTAATGCTAAATTTTATATGTGTTCATTTTTCTAGGCTGAAGCATAAAGCTCTCAAATTTATCGAAGAGGCAGTTGGCCCAAAAAAGGTTTAGAAACCAAGACAACTATTTCAATAATGGAAAAATCTATACTTTTCTTAATATTTACTCACCAGAAATATCCATGAATGCACGATCCCATAATTCACCTACTGTATAGCACTCTGCAGAAGTGATATTGACTGAAAGAACAATATCATCTTCAACATATTTTAGTATGAGATTATTTATAACAATATTTACATTATTTACTACTCGTCTAATCAGACTCTGCACATAACCTATAAAATAGAAAAAAAAGGATTCAATTAGCCATAAGTCTGTCAGTAAACAATTATTCTTAAAATGTTATTGAACTTAATGTATATGACAGGTGGGTATCATTTAGCATATTTTGCAAAGAAGAAACAGTCAGGTGGACAGGCTTGCAATACTGACATAGCTAATAAGTAGCAGATCCACCCCCAAAAACCATTACCAAGAAGTTCTATATAAGGAAGTGTTCATGTACTAAGAGAAATCAGAGACTAACATAACACTAGATCCCAGTCAGTGATAATCCTATATTCAGTACTTTGTCTGGTTTCTGCCTATTTTAGAAACATTTTCCCAAATGAAACAATGTTACTAAATGCTGATTATACAACATATTATAAGAGTTGCTTCTTTAAGAGTTTCTTTTTGAGCCATCTTCTCTTCCTACTTTAAATAGCCATAAAAGTATTCAAAAGGCTGGGAGGAAGAAAGGTAGGAGAAACATGACCATCATAATGGATTCAAGTATTTCCACTTACTAATAAATAATATTGAAGGAGGGTAGAGGAGAGAATAAGATTGAGGAAGAAAATGTAGACACAATTTAGAGACAGAGACAAAGAACACAATGAAAAGAAAGAAAAAAAAGTATGGAAGAATGGAGAAAAAGCATAATGCGAACACAGGGAAATAAGAACAATAAACAAATAGCAGTTTAAAAAAAAAAACAGAACTAGTGAATATTTTTTGCCCTAGCTTGCCTAAAATCTCCAAAATTTTCTTTTAATTTTATGCTACTATGGGATACTCCACATTCTCAGAAGCTTCTCACACAATACATGTGTATACAGAATTTAATTGTAAGGATTAAGTAAGTAAAAGTAAGGAAAAAAAGTAAGGAATTTAATTGAAATTATAAATAAAAAACAAACAGCATTTTAAGAAAACACAGGAGAAAAAGATGAAAAATTTCACTTGATTCAAATGCACTTCTGACTATAAAACTTATTTAAAAACTAATTAAAATGTTAACTATTTCATGAACTATCCTACTTATATTCAGAACTCAACTGGGCAAAACAGAATCAACTTCTGTCAGCAACTGTCACTGTTAACACCTACACTAAAATATGCTGGGAGGAAAAAAAAATGCTGGGAGAAAGCCTATTTAAATCAATTCAACCATAACACCTTTGCAAAAACCAACTCCCTCATTCATCCCCAAAGGATATAAATAGGAAAGAAATGTAAACCAACTAAGTTCAATTTTTTCTATGTGGAAACTATTAGCACCTTTTAGAGTGCCAATTATCATATTCAAAGAATTAACATACAAAATATCAATAAATTTAAGGTAATAAATACTCTTTTATGAGAGTAGACACTAAAATGCTTAACGAATTAAGCTTCCAAAAGAAATTCTAAAAATCAAAAGTTTCAATCTTGGAATGTATATTCCCCCATGCTATTACTACTCAACACAGATGTTAAAAATAAAAATAAAAATAAACATCCTGTTTCTAAGAAGTCAAGAAGCATGACTAACATTGTTTTTCCTATTTCTGAAAAATGTGTCATCAATAAGGAATTCATAAAAACCTCTTAAGAGTTCATGACTTTTTATTACCTTCAAAAGAAAAAAATAAACTCTCGAAGATAGAACTGGAGAAAATATTTAGTGCAAAGTAACAGAAACATAATACTGTAAATGTATTTTAACCAACAAAACATTGCTAATGGATTTTTTACTCTATTTTTTAATATTTTCCCTCAGTTTGTCATTATAAAAGTAGCATACAAATTGAGATGAATAAGCCAATTCACCAAAGAATATTAAAGAATAAAATATCTAAAAAGAACTACTCCCATAGACTACATTTCCTTCTTAAAAATGCAATACCAAAGTAACAGTAACTAACCAATGGAAAAAATGATACACTATCTCCCCAATCCTCCATAATAACTTAGTTCTAAGTAAGCTATAGGAGAGTGTCAAACAGCAGATCTACTAGTTCTCATCACTAAATATTTAGATAGTCCCTGAGAGTGTATCTGTTCAGATGACATAACAGTAATCCAGGTCTATTCCCTAAGCATCTGAAAATGCAAGATCACTCTGGAGTAAGAACCTACAAGATGTCATAATGGATGGCTCTAAAACAGATGTCTGTTACTAATCAAACTTTCCAGAAATTCCTATCATTATCCAACTCTCGCCCACCCATAAACCCCATTCCTCCAGACATATACATCTATGCCCACAGGGCCAGATAAAACACTATAACCTTTCATGGACTTTGCTCATACTCTTCCTTTGGTTTAGAGTACTCTTTGTCCATTCTCCCTTCTTGTTACAGTCCCAGAATAAATGTCTTCTCCCCTACAGCCTCTTCTCCAATGTCCCCCAACCTATACAACATTAAGAAGATTCTATGTGCTATGGTGAGCGCTATGAATTGTATAAAACTGATGAAACTGTACCCCTGAAACAATACAATATATGTTAATAAAAAATTTTTTTTAAAAGCTCTCCAATTATCACCTTTTCTGTAATAAACAAAATATAAACATTAGATATCCTGAAGGTTGACATAATAGTTTTAAGCATAACCCACTTTTAAAAGAATCAATATATCAATATATTAAAGAATACCTGGATATCAGAAATGACTATCCATGAGTATCTTGCGCTTCCCTTTCCATCCAGATGGTAGAATTATTACTGAGATAAGGACTTCTAAGCCATACATAATGTCCATACAGTTTTCCTCAGTGAAATGTGAGCAGACTATGTATCACTTCGAGCATGGGAGGATTAAGAGGTAGAAAGGTCTTCTCCAGGTCCTCTCGGAAAGGCTGAAAGCAGTAATTCTAAGTCTGGCCTAGGGCACAGCAGAGCCTCCAAACAAAAGAAGCTTAGGGGCGCCTGGGTGGCTCAGTCAGTTAAGTGTCTGACTCTTGATATCAGCTCAGGTCTTGATCTCGGGGTCATGACTCTGAGTCCCATATTGAGCTCCATGCTGAGCATAGAGCCTACTTAAAAAAAAAGAAGCCTGGGCTTCTAGTAGAATACAGTCTTTATACTGGTACATAAAGAAAAGAACACTTTTGTTAGGTTAATGCTAACTGCTGGGAACGTAACCAGTGGATTAACACAACTTACACAATGTGTCACTGTTGTTAGGAAAAAAAAAGTTTTTCCTGAAAATGTTAATGGAAGATATTAAAACAATAAAAGCATAAAAAAATAGAAGATGTGAAATGCATTTCTTTTTCATTTACCATAGATCTTCTCTACTCTTAGATGTTCCAGAAAGGAACAGGGATTATATAGCTTTTAAAATCTTGTGGTCCCCCACAGGCAGACAGAAAGGAAATGATTATGCTATCTTCTATAACAAGACATTGCCATTCTTGGCTTAGGTTCTTGAACAGATGATATATTACAAATATTCCTAAATTATCTCATATACTCTCCAATTATTATTAAACTCCCTTTCAAGAGATTTTTCAGAATACCAAGCCCTAACAGTCTAACATGGCAAACATTCAAATATACACACACACCACAAACTATATCTTCCACTTTCATATTCAATATTTTCTGCAGAAAAAAATTGTGACTGAATGACTACTAACTTAGTACTGTCTCTCTTCATGTATACCAAAATATCTGAGTTTCCATTTTCTTATCTACAAAATGTGGGCTAGATCAGAGGCTTAGCTGGAGCCTAGAGATGGACTTCAGCAAGAATGTGAATACATGAAGTTATGTGCAGTTTCAAACGTGCGTATGTGAGTCTACAACTTTTTCAACGGATTTTCAAGGGTCCATGTCCCAAAAAAGATAGACTGCTAGACCAGAAAATCTTGACGTTAGCTTATTTCACATTTCAATGAAGGGACTCTGATTATTAAAGAAAACACTGTGATTCTGTGCAGTTCAGTTTCTGTGCAGTGTAGTAAACATATAACTGCCTATTATCAGCGAGACATTGTTTAGATCAGAGGCTGGCAAAATGAGATCTTTGCATCAATTTTTATAAATAAACTTTTATTGGAACACAGGCCAATAGTTTATCATTTCTTTTTGATTCCATGTGAAATCAGAAGAATGGAATAGCTGCAACAGAAAATTTACGGCTTGCAAATCCTAAAATGTTTAATAACTGGCCCTTCACAGGTCTGCTGTCCTCTTTACTAGATAATGATCAAAGATGACTAAATCATAACTTGAGACACAGTAGGCAACATGATTTTTAAAGTTTATCTATATCCTAAATATTTCTATTAAATATTTCTATTATTTCTATTAAATATTTATATATATATCTTTATTAAATATATTAAACTGACCCTCTCTCCCAGGAAGAAATATTACACTATAACCCAGCACAAGTGCACACATATGCACAAGTTTCTTTACTAATAACTTTACTATATGCCTTTATGCTATGAGGTTTTCTATTCTTTCCCATATATTTTAAATGCTTGCTATGACCCACTAAATTGCTCTTCCAATGCACTAATTGGTCAGGATCCATTATTTGATAAAGACTGTTCCATTTCCTTATACCACACACAAAAATAGATTCGAAATGGTTGAAAGACCTAAATGTGAGACAGGAATCCATCAAAATCCTAAAGGAGAACACAGGCAGCAACCTCTTCAACCTCAGCCACAGCAACTTCTTCCTAGAAACATCGCCAAAGGGAAGCGAGGGCAAAACTGAACTACTGGGACTTCATCAAGATAAAAAGCTTTTGCACAGCAAAAGAAACAGTCAACACAACCAACAGACAACCGACAGAATGGGAGAATATATTTGCAAATGACATTTCAGATAAAGGGCTAGTATCCAAAATCTATAAAGAACTTATCAAACTCAACACCCAAAGAACAAATGATCCAATCAAGAAATGGGCAGAAGACATGAACAGACATTTTTCAAAGAAGACATCCAAATGGCCAACAGACACATGAAAAAGTGCTCAACATCGCTCGGCATCAGGGAAATCCAAATCAAAACCTCAATGAAATACCACCTCACACCAGTCAGAATGGCTAAAATTAACAAGTCAGGAAATAACAGATGTTAGCAAGGATGTGGAGAAAGGGGAACCCTCCTACACTGTTGGTGGGAACGTAAGCTGGTGCAGCCACTCTGGAAAACGGTATGGAGGTTCCTCAAAAAGTTGAAAATAGAACTACCATATGACCCAGCAATTGCACTACTGGGTATTTACCCCAAAGATACAAATGTAGGGATCTGAAGGGGTATGTGCACCCCGATGTTTATAGCAGCAATGTCCACAATAGCCAAACTATGGAAAGAGCCAAGATGTCCATCGACAGATGAATGGATAAAGAAGATGTGGTGTACACACACGTACACACACACACACACACACACACACACACACACACACAAACAGGAATATTATGCAGCCATCAAAAGGAATGAAATCTTGCCATTTGCAATGACGTGGATGGAACTGGAGGGTATTATGCTGAGCGAAATAAGTCAATCAGAGAAAGGCATGTATCATATGATCTCACTGATATGAGGAATTCTTAATCTCAGGATTAAGAGGGTTGCTGGAGTGGTGGGGGGTGGGAGGGATGGGTGGCTGGGTGATAGACATTGGGAAGGGCATGTGCTATGGTGAGCGCTGTGAATTGTGTAAGACTGCTGAATCACAGACCTGTACGTCTGAAACAAATAATACATTTAAAAAAAAAAAAGAAAAAAGAAAAAGAAGAAGATAGTAGGAAGGGAAAAATGAAGGGGGGGAATCGGAGGGGGAGACAAACCATGAGAGACTATGGACTCTGAGAAACAAATTGAGGGTTCTAGAGGGGAGGGGGGTGGGGGGATGGGTTAGCCTGGTGATGGGTATTAAAGAGGGCACGTACTGCATGGAGCACTGGGTGTTATATGCAAACAATGAATCATGGAACACTACATCAAAAACGAACGATGTAATGTATGATGATTAATATAACATAATAAAAAAAAAGAGAGAGGAAAAAAAGACTATTCTAGATACCAAGAAAAGAGATTGCAGGGGCGCCTGGGTGGCTCAGATGGTTAAGCGTCTGCCTCCAGTTCAGGTCATGATCCCAGAGTCCTGGGATCGAGCCCCACATCAGGCTCCTGGCTCAGTGTGGAGCCCGCTTCTCCCTCTCCCTCTCCCCCTGCTCATGCTCTCTATCTCTGTGTCTGAAATGAATAAATAAAATCTTTAAAAATAAATAAATAAATAAAAAGAGATTGCAAAGAGGATATTAGATACTGATGTATATTCTTTTCATATTCAAGAGCCAGCCATCCTTCAAGAGTATAGAACAAATGACTATTGGAAACACCAAAACTATTCTCAAAAAGCAAAAAACACCAAAACATATTCTCAAAACTATTCTCAAAAAGTCTTAACGATGTAATGTATGGTGATTAACATAATAAAAAAAAGAAAAAATGTAACATCTATGTAAATGCTCAAACTCCAAAATTGTA
The DNA here is from genome assembly GCF_037043125.1 of Eumetopias jubatus. Lineage (NCBI taxonomy): Eukaryota > Metazoa > Chordata > Mammalia > Carnivora > Otariidae > Eumetopias > Eumetopias jubatus. The sequence continues at coordinate 145,227,816 of NW_028274810.1, forward strand.
ACCACAGCCATATCTTTGCCCTAGAAAATTTTGAGACCAGAAATTCATCTCTACCATGGAAGAACCTTAATATGGTTCCCAGGCAGGGTAAGGTTGCCAGAAAGGAGTCCTCAAATAACCATATGAGTCAACCTTTAAATAAAATGATTTACCCTTATCCAGCTGGATTCTCAAATTATCCCTTTTTTCCCCCTTTGGCAAGATTAACTTTAACTGCTCTGCCTCCCAGTAATTGCCCAACAATTCAGTTACTTCCTAAATCAACTCCTTCACTGTGATTTATGTCGGCATGAAAGAGGATACTAGTCCTCCTGTTAGGTAAGGCAGGAAAGCACATGTTAATCCAAACGCTACCTCAAGTAGTTAAGAATACAGTTCTGTTTCATGCCCTCTAAAAATAGGATTTTTTCAGTTATGTTTATATGTTTTTATGTTTTATACTTTACACTCCCAAAAATAGACCAATTTTCCCAATTCTGATTATCAGTGTAAATTCTAATAAAGGCTTTAAAGAATCTTTTAAAAGTCTGGGGCCTCTTTTGCATACATCCAGGTTAACCAATAGATTTTTATCTGTGAAATCAACAACTGACAAAAGCTTTAAATTTATCTTAAACAAGTTCTTTCTTAAAAGAAAAAGAAATGTTACAAGACTCAACAGTTAAACCTAAAACTGATTATTCTTTGCCAGGATACTGATGGAGAGAATTCAACACAATAGCTGGTACAGGAAATTTTGAGGGGATATACATACAGTCAGTAATTTGGAGAGGTAAAGGGGTTGCCCATTTAATAAATAAGAATAAGCTACAGTTTAATTTATACTTTAATTCACCAAGGATTTTTCCTAAGGAGTTAAGTAGTAAGAAGAAATCTAGAAAGTTCTGGAACAATCACACCACTCTAAGGAGAATTAGAAATATTCAGAAGTAAAATATCTTCTTCTGGCACCTTCTCCAGCTATAGCAATTAATCTATTTAAAGCCAGAGGGATTACCAAGACTTGTTAAGTTCAGAAGAATATAAAGCATCAGCAATAAAAATCACTACAACGTTAGTTTAAAATGTTCAACTCAAATGTAACTTAGAACATATCTGAGGGAGGATGGTTATGAAATGCTGTATCTAACTCTAGCCTCTTAGTAGATGGTACCAGGAGTCTGTCAAAAATTAACTACGTTAAAACCAACAGAAAGCCTACAAACTTTTTGGCACAGAAAACAAATATGCACCAATGTCAACTATACCTCTGAGAAAAAGAAATGACTGATGAATAAAATCAAAAGAGAAATGACTGATAGAAACAACTCCTAATAGTAAAAAGTCAGCAGTGCACTCTGGCCACAGAGCTGACACATCATGATCACATTCTTCTTCTTCAATAAATAATTACTAAAGAACTGTTGTTTGTAAGCCATTATTATTCCAGGTAAATAAAAATTTCAGGAAATGAAAGAGATGGTTACAAAATTCTGTGATCCTGTTGGTGAATTCTATAGTTTCCTGAAACTCAGAACAATCTAGTGTCTTTCTACTTGGGAAGAATAAAACAAGATGAAACCAGAGAGGGAGACAAACCATAAAAGACTTCTTAAGCATAGGAAAGAAACTGAGGCTTGCTGGAGGGGAGGTGGGGGGGTGCAGATGGGGTAACTGGGTGGTGGGCATGAAGGACAGCACGTGAGGGAATGAGCACTGGGTGTTGTATGCAACTGATAAATCACTGAACTCTACCTCTGAAACTAGTAATACACTATATTGTTAATTAATTGAACTTAAAATTTAAAAAAAGGAAACCCACCCACCCCCAAAAAAGCAGCAAGTGGAACAAAGAGGATACTAGTCCTCCAGTTAGGTAAGGCAGGAAAGTGAGAGTGAGTGACTGAGAAAGCAAAGGCAAGTCTTTGTTTGGACAGGATGTAAGAAAGAAACTTAAGAAACAGACCTGCAGCAAAAGAGCATCAAAATTTGAATGAAAGACATGTTTGAGGGCTCTGGACTCAATCTGTTCTTATGTCATGAGCAAATGCACATACACATATAGTCTAAGTATTCTATGACACTAAATATTGAAAGTGTACATTCTACAACAGGCCTACAACAACGATTAATAGCAAGTGAAATTTTGGCTTTACCAAGCTCATGAGAAATTACCTGGTGGTAAATCAGGATCTGTGGGAGCAGCCTGCTGAATTGTTCTTCGGGGTTTTACCAATGATTTTGTGTTCTCAGTAGTACTTCGGTTGGTAGAATTAGAACCACAGCTTTCATGGTCATCCTATTTTTATTTTAAAGAAAAGGAAAGTATCAACCACCATTCAAGAATTAGGAAAGGTTTTTTTTAGTTGAATATATACAATTTATGGTTACTAAATTTGATTAGCAAGACTCTAATTTCTTAGCTTTAAAAAATCTATATAAATAGCCAAACAATTCTTATGATTTGCGCTCTCAAACAGCATTCAAAAATAACAAGTAGTTTAAACCACAAATTCTTCCTTTCTTGAGTTGGTATCTAAACAAACCGCTTGATAACATTAAAAAATTCTTAAATATGGCTTTCGCAAAAGAAGGCAATTTAACACAAGTTTTTTTTTAAACACTTTCCATCTGAATACAAAATAAATGGAAAGGGGGCAACCCTCTTGGGTCCCCTCCCCACTCGGGAGCTTTGTGCTATCACTTTGCTATTGCTCAATAAACCTTGCTTTGCTGCCCACCACTCTGTCTGATCTCTTTTCATAGCGTGACCAAGAACCACAGGGATCGACAGAGAAAAAATCCTGTAACATTCATGGAGGCCCATCAGGGATCTGTGCCATCATTAAGGACAACTAACCAATAAAGATCCTCAAACTCCTAACAGTGGTTCAGATGGAGCCTCACATGGAGGTCAAACTAGACATCTACAGGGGACCCCTTGATAGATCGGGATGAGAGGAACCCTCACTGCCACCCCATCCAATGCCCCCCCCCGCCCCCGCACCAGCAGGAAGTAGATATGATTTGTTGTTGCTCTTCTTCCCTAACAGCAGTTAGGGTTATCTCTTCAGAGGCGGGAATGACGGATAGTTGGAAGGCAGGGAGGCAGGACAAGGGGCCCCTCTCCCTGAAAGGAAACCACCCTTAAAAGGATTTTACACAACCCTGGAAGGAGCCCTCCACCCTTTTCCATATGACAGAGACATGTGACAAAAATCTGATTGAATGGCAGGTGCAGAGAGGGTTAATCAGATTAAAACAGCCCACCAATAAGCCCATAACAACCCCTGGACTTAGAAACTCAGGTGGCAACCCTCTCAGGTCCCCTCCCTCCTCGGGAACTTCATACTGCCCACCAAATAATAATAATAAATAAATGGAAAGAATCTTAACTTTCCCCCATTTTTTGTTTATATGTTAAGGCTCTCAGTATTTGTGTGTTAAATTATGAATCAAAGCTGTCTTCTTAATCACCTTAATGATTAATCTTAATCATCCTTAGACTCCTTTGCAACCTATGTAATGTTTACTGAATTATTATCCACATTAGATATAAGGTTTCATTGGGCTTTGATATGAATAACAAAAACTTCAACAAAACACATTTTTTAAATGTATTCCCTTATTTACACAATGCAGACAGTACTCTTTCCCTGCCTCGATTCAACAGAAGTTTATATAATGCTTTTATGTGCTGTTGGATGTACAAAGACAAATCAGATTTCATACCTGTCCTCAAAGATGTCAGAATCTATTGAAAACATACATAACCAGTTCTACACAGTACTTTTTTTTTTTTTTTACAGCACTTTTTGTTAAGTTAGGAACAGAGAGTCATTCTATTTGGAAGAACTAGAGAGGTCAGGCTCATAAAAGTGAATATAGGAATGTTTTAGGTTAAGATTGGAGGCTAAATGGAGGAAAACCGTAAGCAAAAGGAAAAGAGTATATATGTATGTAACATGTACAAGGAATAATGATTAGTCAAATAAAGCCAAAGTATTCAATGCTTAAGATGAAAGAACCTACCAGAAGCTGAAGGCATGAACCAGTTCAATAAAAATGGGGTAACATTAAGAACGATAAAGATATTCTCAGTCTTCATTCTAGTTGCCATGTTTCAAGATTTGATATTAGAATGCCAATAACATATAAAAAAGGAGATTTAGTAGTTCTAGTAAAGAGACAAGAGTGGGAGCAGTAAATGAATAGTTCAAAGAGTGAAAGAGAAATTAAAGTGGAAACAATAAACATAGACTGTTCTTTCAAGAAGAAAGACAATACAGGGAGGAAATAGATGGATAGTAATAAAGTAAAAGTACCTGGCATCTTCTTTTTCCTATTTTCAGGATAAAAGAGCACATTCTGCCTAAAGGAAAGATACATATAAGGAAATATCAAAGGTAAAAATATAGGGGCACCCGGGTAGCTCCGTCGGTTAAGTGTCTCACTCTTGATTTCGGCTCAGGTCATGAGATAGAGCGCCGAGTCAGGCTCCACTCTGGGGGGGTGGAGCCTGCATTAATCAATAAAACTATTTTATAACACAAGAATGGTGAGGAATTCAGTTTTTCTATTTTACATATTTAAAGACAAAATTTCAAGATTAAAAAGGAAAATCACTAAATTCACCAATCTAATAGGATACCAGAATAAGAACAATAAGACCTTTAGACAACAAAAACTCTTACTCAATACCATACCAAGAGAATAAAACAATTATGTAAGATGAATCCTTTACAAGATAACATGGCTTCAGATGCTGATGATGTATTAGCAAAAGAAAAAAATTTGAAACTTCAATACAAGCAGAAAGTAAAAGATTTGCTATCATAAAGAAAAAAATTCTCGTATGAGTTTATGTTCATTTTAAGTTAATGCAAAACAAACTTTCATTCCACAAAACAACTTCACTATTCAATCTTTATAATGAGATCTTCTGTTATTTGGGGGGATGTTATCATCTCTAAATACTAAGACTACTACTGTGAATAAAACCTTACTGTAATGACTTTTAGTTCAGCTTACGTCCTTAAAAATGTCTGTAGTCATACACTTCTGCACAACGTTAACATTAAAAGCACACTATTAATTTTTGAAACATATGGTTGTCTCAAAAGCCCAGAAGTAAAACATGTTCATTAAAGAAATGTGAAAAAGTTCCAAGTGAACTGCCAAAACTAGCATAATTATGAAAATATTTAACACTAAAACCATCTGAAATCACATACTGTATATAGATTACAGTGATGTCATAACAAACATTCCAGCCAAAATGCACTAAAACTACTGCAGTCCAATAAATCTGGCATACATGAGATGACAAACATTTTAAAGTAAAAGAAGTTATTTTTATTTTTTAAAAGTTATTAGCAGCAAAAAGGGTAAAGTACATAGACTAAACATAAGATTTCAAATAGTTAAAAAGTGAATAAAGCTTCCCTACAAACTACACATTTTTATTATTCAAAAGAAAAATCTAAATAATTTGCTTAAACAAAATTTATAATAAACCTGAAATTTTAGTGTGCTTTAAAAATGGCCATTAATCATGGTACTCAAAGGTACTATAAAACAAACACTACCAAATGTGCAAATGCAAATAATTCTTAATTACGGTTAGGAAATAAGAGTTGCATATATATTTAGAAAGTAATCCCTTTGATAACTTGAACTTGTTTTCTTTTCAATTACATTTTAATTGTATCAATTATAAGTCAGCTTCCATTCAAATCCTATCCCAACTACATTAAATAAAGCAAAACAAGAATTACAATATTTACCATTAAAACTGGAATTACTTCCATCATTATGAGTTCACCATCTGTTCCTAAACAGTATGCATCACTCTGGACACATTTACTTCATTGAAAGTCTCTAATTTCTAATAAAAGAAACCCTGTTCTCAAAAATACTAGCTAAAATGTTTTGAGATAATTTTTAACCCCAAACACGTTACAGTTGTATCTTTCTTATTTAGGTTGCAATTTTTCCCAAAATGTCTGGTAAGTCTATTTCATGGCAAAAGAATGTTTTCTCTTGGGGACCACATAGCTATTTCTGAAAATACTACCCTTTGCTGCTCATGAAACAAGCAAGAATGTCATTTCCTTACAAAAGTTCTTAACAGAGGGAAAATGTGGTTAACACTACGTAAATAGATCCATTACTTTCATACTGACAGATTATAAGATCAGGTTGCATACTTTTTCACCTTAGCCCTCATAAGGGGGAGTCAATTAAAACTTGAAACCCATCAACTCCCAGATTCACAATGATATGAATAAGATTGAGGACATGACTTAAAACAGGTGGCTGAATCATTCCAACTACTTGTTTAAAAATAGACAAAGAGGTTAAAATGAAAGAAAAGAACTGAAGAAAAAAAACTGGAAGGTAGAATTAAGAAGTGATGTGCTTTTACGCTCTTCAGCCTTGTGGCACGCAGATAGGCAGAAAAGAACTGAGGCTTACCTGGAAGCTCTGGTCACCAAAACTACTGAAAGACAGAGTGAGGGTCTTGCAAATAACCTACTACAGAACTCGTAGGGACATGCACCTTTATCCTCTCTGGCAAGTACAGTAGCAAGTACTCTAGCAATTGTCAAATGCAATAAAGAATCTCTAAGAGTAAACCTGAACTTGAGAGACTCAGCCAAATAAAGTCACCAAAGCTGGGGTATACCTGGAGAACACTAGACAGAGCCAGGGAAAACACATTCACTAACTTTCACGATAAAAATGGGAATCTCTGGCTCACCTCTACCCTGACAGCAATATTAATCAACTTAATTTTAGTCATTAAAAAAAAATACCTAGCACATTTAAGAAGGTACGTATGCCCCCAATCTCTTCACACATCAATTTTACCCACAGAAGAGGCTGCTTCCATCTTCTCTCCCATCAAGGGTGAGAATAAGAGGTTGGGCTGGGCAAGAAGAGGAAAAGTTGATGCCCCCTTACATTCCTTTGCTTGATCCTCCCAAAAGAAGGAATAATCTGACAGTCCAAAGCTGAACATTCATTTGGCTACATTTTTAAAAATGAAAGAAATCACTATTAACTGTAAACACCTGTGTAGTGGGGCCTGTCTTCTATCTTTGAGATCCATGCTGAGTACTCAAGTAACAGAGTAACCAGAGCCATGTACCCCAGATTAGCCATCTCTCTCCTGACTTCTTTTCACACACACACAGCCACCTGACTGAAGATACTGCCCCAGTCAGAAAACTGTGCTGGTTAACAGCAACACATTTAAGGAAAATCTGTCCTATATTATTGCCTAGGACATCCCCTTCCCTCATATCACTAGGCATATATCATATTGCCAACCTCTCCTCCTCCTCTCTTTTTAGACCACTGGACTTGAACTGGTTAGACCCACTCATATTTGGAAGGTGAAACAGGCAGAAATTAACAGAGGAAAGAACAAAAGCATATACAGAGGCATTCTGGGAAAAGACACATTCTACTACCTAATTTTTCCCAGAATTCACAAAGGGGTACAGGGGATTGGGTGCTTAAGTAAATTAATAAAACTGTACTTCTCTTACATATAACTTCTTCAACAAGAAAGACCTGATCAATGTGTATTTATGTGTTAGACACCTAGGGAGATGTCTAGTCTACACTAGATAACTAGTATAAATAGACGGCCCTTATCTCGGTACTTTACTTACCTACTTGACGAACAATCCTTATATGCATAAAAAGGTTAAGAGCAATGTAGGTTAGTCAGCAATCATATATGTCACAAAGAAACAATAATGACCTTTATTGAATACTTATATGTGCCAGGCCAGGCCTCAAGTATTTTAAGGATGAGGAAATTAGAGCTTAAGAGGTCCCAAGGTCATGTACCTCTGAAACAAATAATACTGTATGTTTAAAAAAAAAAGGGGGGGGGGAGAAGATAGCAGGAGGAGAAGAATGAAGGGGGGGAATCGGAGAGGGAGACGAAACATGAGAGACTATGGACTCTGAGAAACAAACTGAGGGTTCTAGAGGGGAGGGGGGTGGGGGGATGGGTTAACCTGGTGATGGGTATTAAAGAGAGCACATTCTGCATGGAGCACTGGGTGTTATACGCAAACAATGAATCATGGAACACTACATCAAAAACTAATGATGTAATGTATGGTGATTAACATAACATAATAATAAAAAAAAAGAGCAGGGAAATGATTGGAAACCAGCAGCAGGCATTAAAGTAAAAGGTGTTTTCTTGGGCAACAGCCACTTCATGTGGCTTTGCGCCTCTTAGGTCAATAATTTAAAAGCCTAAGTTGTATATAAGGATTCCTGTGCTAATAAGAGTTCTGGAAGGACACTATTAGGCAACTCTATGTAAAATTGTATCTGGATTTGCTTGGCTTTGTATCTATTTTATAGCTATACTCACTATCATTTTTTTTTTTAAAAGGGGATAGGAACATTTTTTCCTATATGACTAAAAATTTTTAGATTCTTTAAAAAAAAAAAAAAGGTCCCAAGGTCAAAAAGATAGGAAGTGACTGAGCTGGGATAAGCTCCTCCTATAAGCCCTTTCCTAAACTTAAAAGACCAAAAAGCAGGGAGAAAGAGAAAGAAGAAAGGCAGAGAGGGAGGAAAAGACAAATAGAAAATTTTTTTATTTATGGCACTTCTAATGTGTTATCCACTGCTAATGACATTACACTCATCTCTCTTAATCCTCTTAATAACACTATGAATTAGACACTATTCCCCATGCAAAAGTATCTCCATTTAAAGATCAGAAAACTAAGGCATAAAGAGATTAAATGGTTCAAAATCACACTGGTATTAAATCACATAATCCTAACCACAGTTGCTCTACTTCCTCCCTATGAGAAAAGGCCGCCTAACAGCATAGTACTGAGTACAATATATTTGGAGGAGGGATTGATCACAGTAAGCTTTAGTCAGAAAAATGTCATGAAGGACATGAGGTTTGAAAAGACTGTGCCCTACAGGACAAAAAAAGGGGGAGATTGAACCAAGAAAGGTAGGAAGGAAAAAATCATATGTCCTATTGAAGAAAGTAAGTAGTCCAATTTAGGTAAAGTAGAGAACAATGAAACATGAGGCTATAAAAAGCTAGAGTAAATGATCTCTACCATGAATATCTTCCTTACAGGAATTTAAGCTTTATTTTACATATTGGTCAGCCAATGAAATTTAGGAGTAGAAGATTAACAAAATGAAGTACTTAATTCAGGAAGAAGAATCTTGTGGTTATGTGACAGAAAGCTAAAGCAGAGATACAAACAATTTACAGATTATTATAAAAGTTTAGAAATTAGATGATGTGGGAAGTAGCAATGAGAATGTTTTTAAATGCTTGCACCTCAAAGTCAACATGTGTAAAATAAAAAAACTCTGCAAATGACTCTTCCTTTTCCCTTACCTCCATTTCAAAAAAAAAAAAAATCCTCTATCCTTTTCATCTAATTCAGTCAACAAAACTACCATCTTCTCAGTCCAATAAAGTGAAATGTGAACTTTTAGATCTACTCTAACTTTGCAAAATGATGCTAATGAGCTTTGAAAATTTCAGAGCAGTGTGATGCTTGACCACGAACCATACAGGATGACCCTGCTCTCTAAGCTCCAGACTACCCAGGAAATAACCATCTGCTTCTTTAAATCTAATTTTATAGTAAATAATAGACTCATTTTGGGATATGTAGCATTTCTGGTGAAAGCACATCAACCAATACGTCGTGTACGTCTACAAGGGAACTGAACACGTACAAGTCAAGATCAAAACAGCAATCAAGAGTTAAAGATTTGGGGCTCATCCAACTAGAGGCAATATTTGAAGCTACTAGATTTCCAATAAAAAGCAAGATAAGGATTAACACTCCTAAAATGGCAGACTAGATAAGTGGAAAAACTTGGGGCTGGAGGATGCTAACAATAAAGTGAAAAAAAAAAGAAAAAAGAAAATTTTAGCCAGGTTCAAAGCAGTGAGTCAGACTGAAGAAGAGATACAGTTATGCTCAAGGTATAAGAGCTGACTGAGGCAGGTAAGGAATAAAGAGGACTCAAAATGGTCCAAGGACGACAGGAGACCATTACCAGGCTCAACACTTGAAACCAATAATGAGTAAAAACATCCAACTCTTGAAAAGAGGCCAAAAAGAGCTACTGCCAACTGCTGCCTAGAACTTAACATGAAGCTGCATGGCAAGGCAATCAGAGGAAACAAACCTCACAAATAAGAACTGACACAAGTAACTTTGTATCACCCAACAGCAACACCCAGGGGCCCTGAACTGCCAAAGTAAGACTTGGCTCCAGAGGAGAAGCCAGAACAAGTTAACTGTAAAACTACTAGACAAGAAGGGATGAGCAAAAGGGCTTGAGAGAAAAGGCGGTACAAGATAGTGACCCTATTCAAAATAACCTTACAAACCACTATTCTAAAACACACAAAGCAATCTGATGCCAAGATAGCTAAAGAAATCAATGACATTCACTCACAGTAATATTAATCTTCTAGAACAGACTGAGAAGGTTTTAAAATAAATGTATTAAAATCCTCAGAGTGATATGAACGAATAATATCTATACATACATACACATACACACACACACACACACACACACACACACGAAGTAGAGAGATGGCCCCTCCTTCAGCATTATGATTATAGAACTATATTAAATTTAAACAAACCATCAGAACAAAAGAGCCTAGAAACATATCCAGATAGATATGAACACTTGGAATATGACAGAGGTGGCATTATAAATCAGTGGGAAAGAAAAACTATTCAAATGGTACAAGAACCATTAGCCATATTCCTGCCTCACACTACACATGAAAACATATACACACACACATAGTCTAATAATTTAATTTCTAACCATTCAGTATTAACTATTTTCTTCCTGTCTCCAAATAAAGAAAATTACTTAAATTAAGGGCTCAAATTATTTGGGTATTATTTAAGCAAGGTATCTGGGTATCTGATAATTTAACACTAAATAATACTTTACCTTTCCAAATTATCTATTTATACATAAAAATATAAATATACACAAAAACTATACTGTCCACACTGAAAATATCAACTCAACATAAATGTCTGTGGGCTCTCTAAATTCTGAGTAATTACAAACATGCAAATTCCTATCATACCAATCTAGAAAAAGCAACATATAGTATTTACACTCTTTTAATGGAATTAAATGTCAACTTTGGGATGGTCAAATACTTTAAAACAGGGTAGGCAGACTTTTTGTATAAAGGTCCAGACAATAAAAATTTAGGTTTGCAATCCACATAGTATGTTTCAACTACTCAATTCTGCCATTGCCCACTGAAAAATGAAAACAGCGATAGACAATATGTAAACAAATAAGATTGGCTGTGTTTCAAAAATAACCTTTATTTACCAAAACAGGTGATAGGCCCATGGACTGTGGTTTGATGGTCCCTGCTTTAAAACATTTGTCCTAATAAAATGTATAGGATAAACATTTATCCAACTTGAAATCGCATTATAACCCAGTGTTTTCATCATGTAAGACAAAAAATTCAGACCACCTCCACAGCTAGGGAGGAAAAAGCACAGAATTTTTGCGTGGCAAAAGTAATGCCAACATGACAAGGCATTTCTAGTGTTATCCCTTTGGCTATCATATAACGAAAGAGTAAAGGTTTAAAAAGAGAAAGGAAAGCAAGTGGCAGTAAGAAAATAGGCTTAGGTTTCTAGGAGAAATAGAAACATATATATAGAAATACATAAACATTACTGCAAGGAAATAATATATGTAACTACAGCATATTACCAAAACAGCATATTCTAAACATATGTAAGTGTAAAAGTTATAATGTTGCAAACATGGTAAAATAAGATCTAAAAGTAACATAGGAAAAAGTATGGGTGAAAAAAACTGGAAACATCTAATCACATGTAATTCTAAAAAGGGGAGAAACTCCCAGAATATACTAATTATTCTAATAAGAAAAAAATGCATTTCAGATAAATTTTCAGTGAAGCACAGAATTTTCCCAATAGTACCATGAATACATTCTCAATAGTACCACTAAAGCCAAGTGAGAATTTTAAAGGTTTTAAAGGAATGACATAAAGATTAAAAAGTATTTAATGATATAGTATAACAACATTAGCAAGTATAAAATTCACAAATTCTTAGTCAGATTATAATGACTCCTTTTGCTTTAGCTATGAAAGGGACTTTTACTCCTAAAGAAGTGGTGTAATACTAAGTATGCTGCTTTTAAAAAAAGTGGGGGAATAAGGGAAAAACTCAACAGCCATAATGTTTACCATATTCCTGTTTCAGTAAGAAACACTTGTTTATTTTGTTTTGAAACCCCCTAACATCTATTCTATATTTGAGTGTCCATTTATACTCATGCTTTAAACAATGGTCAAGAAAAGATGTAAATACTTTTAACTATTATAAGAAAACAATGTATTCTTTATTAAAAAGAATAATTTATATATCTAATAAACTTGTTTTCCAGAGCCCATACTCTTTAACAGTTTAAAATCTGTCTCATTTGAAAAAGAAGAATAATGATATTTTTTTATCTCATAAAGGTGTATTCAATCTCTTATTGGCTTTTTTGACACACGAAAATTTTCTGTTAACATTAACTACTTAATACAGAAAACCCTAAATAACATTTTCCCCTTCTAGGACATTGCTGTTTGCACTGTAAATATTAGAATAATTTTATATATACTCAATGAAATTTCCTATTTTCCCTATAAAACAAATGCAATTCAGAGGCAAATAATGGTGTTAATAAATATGATACTAAAATTGAGAATGAGATCTAATTTGCAAGGATATCTGCATTTAGACAAGTTGAGGCAAAGAACAAAACCTGCCAGGAGAGTTAAAGGGTGCACTGTTACACAGGTATGAGCCTAGACTTCAGGAAGATCTCAACAACTAACTGAATACTGATCAGAAGCAGCACCTCTGTGTATGCAGATGCACAAAATAACCATCAACACCAAACAAGATTCTCTCAAAATTACTCCATCTTTGGACAATGTGGACAAATTTAATTCACCAAAAAGATACCAAATCTGATTACAATATTTATAATCATCTCAAATTAGGACAAAAATTAACTTACTCATAATACTAATAGATCATTACAGAAGTATGAAAGAGTAGTTCTATTAGAGCAGTAAGGGAAGAAGCCAGATTACAGTGGGTTAAAGAGTAAGTGGTTGTTGACTAATTTGAGACAGGAAAAGACTCCATTAAGTCTAGACATAAAAAACCCTGAAAATAGTAAAATAGAATGGAGGTGGTATTTAGGATACTCTTCACAATGGTATGCAGGAGATACCAGTTGATAAGTGGGAAGAGAAAGAGTCTTCAACGTCAGAACATTATTTATAAAGAAACTTTTTTAAAGTAAACGGAATATTATTTTACAGCATGACTTAAGTATTATGGGTACAAACAATGCAAGTTTTATAGTCATTGTTCATAAGCATCACAAACATCCTATAAGATACTGTTATTTAACAAATGAGGAAATTAAAGTTCATAAGGATAAACAGCTTATCAAAAGTGAAAATTTTTGACAAATATTAGAGTTTGTTAAAGTTTTGAAATTTTTAGTTCAAAAAAGGAAGGAATTACTTTATGATGTTTCTACTGCTCTCACTAAAATCCTTTCATCTTCTTAGAGTTAGCCATTTTTCTCTCATTCCAATTCTTGCTGTTCTCTTTTGAATAGAAAGTAGATAGAGCTATTAGAAAAGTCCTAGGCATAAGCAGATAAGCAGGAGTTAATCCAAAGGTTAAATCTAGAAATCAGAATTGTTAAGCAAAGAAAGCAGCAAAGATTTCTCAAACAAAAGCTGAAAGAATCTGCAGCAAGATGAAATGGACTACAAAAAATATTCAAGTTCTTCAAGCTTAATAAAACGCTGCTAGATGAAAACTTTGATCTATATAAAGAAATTAAGAATGCCAGAAGTAACTGTGGATAAATACAACAAACACTTTTTCCTATTTTTTAATTTCTTAAAACACAGACTGTTCAAAGGAATCATAATAACATTGCAGATTTATAATATATATAAAAGTTATAACAACATTAGCACAAATGATGGCAAGGGATAAAGAGAAAAAGACTGTTGTAAGCATACTAAAGAATAACATTTACATTACCACTGAAGTGGTATATTATTTGAAAGTAGATGATGTAAGCTAAACATACATATTGTTAACCCTAGAGCAACCACTAAAAAATGGAGATAGCAAATAAACCAATAACAAAGATAAAATGGAATGCTCAAATATACTCAGCTAATCCAAAAGTGGCAGGAAAAAAAAGGAACATGAATTAGATGGGACAAATAGAAAACAAAAAGACATTCGAATTAAGACCAACCTTACTAAAAGCCACACAAAATATAAATAATCTAAAACACTCCAATTAATAAGCAGAAACTGTCAGACTCATAAAACCCAACTCTTACCTGTCTATAGAAAACCCAGTTCAGATACAGACTCAGTAGTTTCTAAGTACTAGATATCCCAAGTTTAAAAAAAAAAAAAAAATGACAAAATGAAGTTCAAGGAAAAAGGAAATTAGCAGTATCTAATCAGAAGGAGGAAAATCAGAGAAACATAACATTTTATGAATTGAAAGGGAACCTATAGACTAGCTTGTGAACCAAACAGAAGTAAAAAAACTAGGAGCTGCAGTCTGTGTTCTTCATTATTATTAATGCCAGACAACACATTGAGACGGCTTAAGGCTAAAAGGGAAAAGAGAACATGCAACCACCACCAAGCTGCAAAGTATCAAACCAGCATTGTTTCCTGTTTGCAGCACTGAAACATATAAATTATAGTGTCCACAATACTGAACACTGTAATTAAGGTTGTACTGGCACTTCTATTACAACCCTGTATTTCCATTCATTCATAACATTCTTAGAAAGTCCTTCATAAAAATAAAAGACTTCATTACTTGTTTGAATCCAAATGTGACTTTTCTTCTTCCTAAGAAGAGCTATGAGAGAATGAAAATACCATTTTCAGCTCAAAAGAATGAAAGGGAAAAACTTTCCAAGGATAAAACAAATACAAGAGGACCCCTCAAAAACATCCAACATGGCAAACAAGAATTAAAATTTCCTCAGTAAGTTTAATTTTTTAACCAAAAATCCAGTTTATGCCAAGTTTAATTTTCATATGGCATCTATTTTAAGCTTATACATGCCATAATAAAAAATTCTAGGATGTATTTTTTTTTAAGCAAGAACAAGGCAGTTTATTAAAGTAAAAGTAGGGGCACCTGGGTGGCTCAGCTGGTTAAGTGTCAGTTCTGTTTTGGCTTAGGTCAAGATCCCAGGGTCATGAGATCGAGTCAAGTCCCTGCTCCGTGCTCAGTGCTCTCTCTCTCACTCTCTCCCTCTGCCCTGTCCTCCACCCACTCCACTCACACACATACACTCTCTCTCAAATAAATAAAATCTTAAAAAAAAAAGTCAAACTATACATAAACTAAAATAATTTTGTATATCTTGAGATTTTTATTACTGTCAATTGCAAACAATAATACAGCAAGTTAAATACACCAATCTCTTTCGACTTTTTCATATGTAATACACAGTTCCATGTTGCCACAGAGAATACACAACTATTACATACAATTCTAAATCATCTATATGCAAAGGAAGAAAATAGCAGTGTTGAAATGCAATGGAAAACTAAAAGAATCTGTATTTAATTTTTGGCTATTTGTGGGGCACCTGGGTGGCTCAGTTGGTAAAGCATCTGCCTTCACCTCAGGTCGTGATCCCAGGGTCCTGGGACTGAGCCCCACGTTGGGCTCCCTGCTCAGCAGGGGGACCTGCTTCTCCCTCTCCCCCTGCTTGTGCATACTCTCTCGCTCTAATAAATGAATAAAATCTTTAAAAAAGATTTGTATTTAATTTTTTGTAGATTTGCCTCTATTAACAGATTTTCTTATACTAATATTTAAATTAATCAAAGCTCTCTAGAGTATTGGAAAGCAAGGGGCAAAACATAAATTTTGTAAAATTCATCCAAATAGATTACATAAGTAGTGAAGAATAGAATTTTTTCAATGGATTTTTATAAGGACAAAAGACACTTTTAAGATACAGCTTACACTAAACTTGAAGTAAGGATATTCTAATTTGCCAATATATTAATGGGAATTGAAGTATCTAGACTTTATTGATAAGGCAATGAAAACTCAGATAAATCATTCTCATCTATTATCCATAAATGAACTGCTTATTATGTTTTATACATTATATTTCTTTAGGTTCTACAGTAATCACTACAGTGTCAGTGGAATGAATTACAAATGATTTAGAGAACCTGAAATATGAGAGAAGAGAAAGTGATCCAGGAAGCCAGGCTAAAAAGATTGAGAAGAACTACAGAAGCAACAGGAAGGCAGCCATTAATAAATTTTAAGCACAAGAGTTAACCAATCAGGTCTACAGCTTAGGAATATCCTTCCTGGAGGCAGTGTGAAAAATGGTTTGGAGAGAAGTACCAATGATGACTGAAAGACCTATATTGAAAGAGATAGTATAGCAGTGGAATCCAGTAATGGATGAATAATTGAATAAAAGCAGTTTGGAAAGTTAAGGATGACTTCAGGGTTTCTGGATTGAAGGTAAATAATGGAATTGTACACTGAAATAGGAAATGTAAAAGGAGGAAAGGATTTGGGATTTAAGATTAATTCAATTCGGAACATTCTATGGGTCACATAAGCGAAGATCCATTTTGCTCTTGATGTTGGAGATCAGAAAATGAGACTAGACTCTAAGAATTTTATGAATTAACAACATATAATAACTAAATCCACAGAAAATAAAATTATCCAAGGACAGGATTAAAATATTGAAAGCCTAGAAATTCAATCTAAATTTTGGGATGGATGGCAGAAAAGAAGTCACAAGAGAAGCCAGATTGGTGCCAAGAGATAGGGAAACAATCAGAGGAGCCACAGAAACTAAAGTTTTCAGAAAGAGATTAAAATTATCAACTATCACAGTTGAGTGAGGATTAAAAAGTAAATGAAAAATGTCCACTGGCTTTTGCAACAGTGATGTTACTACTGACCTTTGCTGAAGTGTTTACAATGGCATCATGGAGGCATATTCAGTAAAGAATATTAACTTGTAATTTTAAAAAAGGGTGGAAAGCATACAGATTGAAAGTGAATAAAACTCTACTTGTAGAAATCTACCAAAAACAAAAACGACTTCTAGAGTAAATAACTGAAGCAAAGTCACAGGACATAAGATCAACATATAAAAATCAACTGCATAATGTAAAGATAAATAACTAACTGGAAACCAAAATCAAGAACACAGTAACATTTACCAACACTCCAAAGAAAATAAAATATTTAGGTATAAATCTAACCAAACACATACAGGATATATATGCTGAAAACACAAAATGCCAATAAAAGAAATCAAAGAAAAATCTAAATAACTCGTGAAACATACTGTGTTCATCAAGTAGAAGACAACATAGAAAAGATGACAATTGCTTCCAAATTCATCTACATATTTAAGGCAATTCCTGCCAAATCCCAACAAGGTTTTCCTAGACATCGACAAGCTCATTCTAAAATTTATTTGGAGAGAGAAAGGTTCGATTTCAAATAGCCAGAAGAGTGTTGACAAAGAAGAATCAAGTGAGAGGATACACAATTCCCAGTGCTAAGGCTTACTATCTTAACTACAGTACTCAAGTCAGTGTGGTACTAATCAATGGTAAAAAAAAAAAAAAAAAAAAAATAGAGAACCCAGAAATAAACCCATGTAAATATGCCAAACTGTTTTTTGATAAAAGTACAAAAGCAATTCAATGGAATAGGGGCAACCTTTCCAACAACCGGTGCTGGAAAAGTGGTCATCCATAGGCAAAAAGCTTCAAACTCAACTTCACACCTTATATTAAAAATAACTCAAACTGCATTACAGAATTAAATCTACAACTACAAAACTCTTAGAAAAAAATGTACAAGAAAATCTTTGCTATCTTGGGTAGGCAAAGAGTGATTAGATTTGACATCAAAAGTACATATGCATAAAAAGAAAAACTGATAAATTGGACCTAATCAAATTTGAAAACTTGTTCTCCAAAAGGCCCTGTTATGAAGATTAGAGGACAAATTACAAACTGCAGAAAGTATTTGCAAACCGAACACCTGACACAGAACTTGTTTCTAGAATATACAAAAGAACTCTGAAAACTCAACATTGAGAAAACAAACATTCAAATTAGAAAGTGAATAAAAAACATGAATACACATTTCACTAATACATGTGGCAAATAAGCATGAGAAGTGTTCAACATAATTATCCTAAGTAAAATGCACACAATGATATCACTGCATACTTACCAGAATAGCTAAATAAAAAGTAGTGTTAATAACCAATGCTAGTGAGGACATAGAGAAACTGGATCACTCCTATACTACTCATGGGAATGTATACTAGGCATAGTCATTCTGGAAATCCATTTAGCAGTTTCTTTTAATAAAAATGCACTTCCCATAGAATGCAACAATAGTGACCTTGGGCATATATCCAAGAGAAATGAAAACTTATATAAGCATAGAAATTTGTACACAAATGTTCAGAGCAGCTTTATTTGTAATATCAAAAATGGGAAGCTACCAAAAAGTTGTTCAATGGATAAAGAGTTAAACAATCTGTAGTATATCAGTGATGTGTGGCAGAATACTACTCGCTGATATACACAACAAACCACTGTTAAACACAATAACTTGGATGAACCTCAAGGGATTTATACTAAGTAAAAAAAGCTAACCTCAAAAAATTATATACTGTATGTATGATTCCATTTGTATGTGTTACCCTTGAAATAAAATTACAGAGAATGAGAAGAGATTAAAGGTTGCCAGGGTCAGAGGGTGAGGACACTGATGGTATAGTTATAAAGGAGTAGCACAAGGAGGCTTTGCAGTGATGGTATAGTTTTGTATCTTGATTGTGGTGGTAGTTTCACAAAGCTACAAGTGTGATAAAACACACAGAGCTCCATACACTCATACACACACATGTACATATATTGTGAATCTGAATAAACTGGATTAATCGTGCCAAGGTAAATTTCTTTTGATAGTATATTATAGTTATGCAAGATGTTAACATTAGGGGAGGCTGGGTTAAGGGATGTAAGAGAGCTCTCTTTTTCTTTGCAACTTCTTGCGTTTATCTTGAAATACTTAGATTCGCTTTTTAATTTTTTTTTTTTTTTAATGGAAGGAAGATGGGTGCCTGGCTGGCTCAGTCGGTAGAGTGTGTGACTGTTGACTTAGGAGTCATGGATTCAAGCTCCATGCTAGGTGTAGAGATTAATTAAAATATATATATATAATAGAATGGAAGGAAGAAAAGAATATAAACAGCTCTGTCTCTTTCAAGTACACAAGGAACATTCTCCATGATAGATTATCTGTCAAGCCATAATATAGTTAAATGAATTTCAGAAGTTCAAAATCCTACAAGGTATCTACTACTACTACAATGGAACAAAACTATAAATAAGTAACAGAAGGGAAATTATAAACTATGTAAACATCTAATGGGTGGAAAAAGAAATCACTAGGAAAATTACAGAAGATGAATGAAAATAAAACCTATCAAAACAAATGGATGCAGCTAAAGCAATACCTAGAAAACTTATAGCTGTAAAAACACGCATTATAAAAGAATGATCTCAATCAACAACCCAAATTTACACACTATGGAACTATAAAAAAAAGTAAACCCAAAACCAGGAATGAATAAAGATTAGAGCAGAGATAAAGAATAGGAGGTCCTAGCCCCAGCAATCAGACAACAAAAAGAAATAAAAGGCATCCAAATCAGCAAGGAAGAAGAAAAAATTTCACTATTCACAGACAACATGATACTCTAGGTAGAAAATGTGAAAGACTCCACCAAAATATTGCTAGAACTGACACACAAATTCAGGAAGGTCGCAAGATATAAAAATCAACATACAGAAATCTGTTGCATTTCTACATACCAATAATGAAACACCAGAAAGAAATCAAGGAATCCAAACTATTTACAATTGCACCCAAAAAAAAAAAAAAAAAAGATACCTAGAAATAAACCTAAACAAAGAGGCAAATGATCCGTACTCTGGAAACTATAGAACACTTATGAAAGAAATTGAAGAGGAAACAAAGAAATGGGAAAACATTCCATGCTAATGAATTGGAAAAACAAATATTGTTAAAATGTCTATATGACCCAAAGCAATCTACACATTTAACACAATCCCTATCGAAGTATCAACAGCATTTTCACAGAGCTAGGACAAACAATCCTAAAATTTGTAGAGAACCACAAAGGACCCCAAATAGCCAAAGCAATCTTGAAAAGAAAAGCAAAGCTGGTGGCATGACAATTCCAGACTTCAAGCTCTATTACAAAGCTGTAGTCATCAAGACAGTATGGTACTGCCACAAAAACAGACACAAAGATCAATGGAACAGAATTAAAAACCCAGAAATGAACCCACAACTGTATGTTCAACTAATCTTTGACAAAGCAGGAAAGAATACCCAATGGAAAAAAGACAGTCTATTCAATAAATGGTGTTGGGAAAACTGGACAGCAACATGCAGAAGAATGAAACTAGACCACTTTCTTATACCATACACAAAAATAAATTCAAAATGGATGAAAGACCTATATGTAAGACAAAAATCCATCAAAATCCTAGAGGAGAACACACAGGCAGCAACCTCTTTGACCCTGGCTATAGCAACTTCTTACCAGACACCTCTCTGGAGGCAAGGGGAAAAAGCAAAAATGAACTCTTGGACTTCATCAATATAAAAAGCTTCTGCACAGCAAAGGAAATAATCAACAAAACTGAAAGGCAGCCTACGGAATGGGAGAAGATATTTGCAAATGACCTATCTGAAAAAGGGGAAGTATCCAAATTCTATAAAGAACTTATCAAACTCAACACCAAAAAAAAAAAAAAAAAAAAATCCAGTCAAGAAATAGGCAGAAGACATGAACAGACATTTCTCCAAAGAAGACAAACAAATGGTCGACAATGAAAAGATGTTCGGGTGCCTGGGTGGCTCAGATGGTTAAGCGTCTGCCTTCGGCTCAGGTCATGATCCCAGGGTCCTGGGATCGAGTCCCGCATCGGGCTCCCTGCTCCTTGGGAGCCTGCTTCTCTCTCTCTCTCCCTCTGTCTCTCATGAATAAATAAATAAAATATTTAAAAAAAAAGAAAAGAAAAGATGTTCAACATCACTTGGCATCAGGGAAATACAAATCAAAACCACAATGAGATACCTCACATGTGTCAGATTGGTTAAAATTAACAACACAGGAAACAATAGATGTTGACGACGATGAGGAAAAACGGGAATCCTCTTCTATTGTTGGTAGGAATGCAAACTGGTGCAGCCACTCTGGAAAACAGCATGGAGGTTCCTCAAGAAGTTAAAAATAAAACTACTCTATGACCCAGCAATTGCACTACTAGGTATTTAGCAGAAATGTCTGCAGACAGCTAAAAAAGAGCAGTGGCTTTCAGTATCAGCCACAACGTGGATGCCTTCAGCCTCTGCAACTAAGGACCTCAAGGGCCCTCCGGACAGCCAGAGACTGACTACCCCAAAGCTTTTGCAGTTGAGGACTCCCTATTATTCATTGGCAGACTCCAGCTGCCTACTCCATACGATATGGGCAAGCTTTTGCCACTGACAACTGCTGTCAGAACCACACACCCCTGGGAGAAGACGCTGCTGCACTGTCCCCTGACAGAGCAACTATTGTGCTGCCCCAAGACCAGGGCTGCAATGGCACCCCTCAACCCAAGGAACACCTCAGATGCCAGAGCCATATCTGCTCCATGTACGTCTACACATCCAACCCTGGCTCCATACATACTGCCACTCAAGACCGTGGTACCACAGCTGCTCCAAGTGTACCTATGTCTCAGGTATTGTTGCCAGCACCCACTGCAGGCTAGTCAGCACCTAGGACCCCAAAACCAGCATTTTTCCTCACAAACCTGTGCTCAAGACCTCAAGACAATTGCCAGAAAAAAAATATAAAAGAATTGTTCTAAGGAAGTTCAGTGAACTACAAAAGAAGACAGACAACTCAATGAAATCAGGGAAACAAAAGGTGATCAAAATGAGTTCAAGAGAAAGAAATCATAAAAAAAGAACTCAACAAATTCTGGAGTTGAAAACTTAAATTTAAAAATCCGATACAGAATTTGACTTGATACATCAGACTTGATCAAGCAGAAGAATGTGAACTCAAAAACAAATCATTTGAAACTGTCCAATTCAGGAGAGAAAAACTAAAAGAATTTAGAACAGTAAAGAAAACTATGTGAATTACAAGATACCATAAAGCAAAACAATATTTACATTAGTGAAGTGCCAGAAGAAGAGAAGGAAAAGGGGCAGAAAGCTTAAAGAAATAACAGCAAAATCTTCCCAAATTTAAGAATATGGACTTCCAAGAACATGAAGCTCCTAGGTCTCCATACAGATTCAACCTGAAAAGGACTTCAAATAAGACATACAATAAAACTGTCAAAAAATAAAGACAAAGAGAAAATTTTGAAAGCAGCTAAAGAAAAGTAATTAATCTTATACACACAGAAAAAAACAATAAGGCTATCAGATGATTTCTCAGCCAGAAGAGAGCGGGATGATATATTCAAAGTGCTGCATTTATCTTATTTGGGAGAACTGCCAAACAAAAATACTTTACCAGGCAAGGCTATCCTTCAGAAATGAAAGAAAGGTCAAGATTTGCCCAGAAAAAAAACAAAAAATTGTTTTTAATTAAAAAAAAAAAAACAAAAACCCAAAGGAGTTCATTACTCAGCCTGCATTATAAGAAATGTTAAAAGGAATTCTTCAAGATGAAATGAAAGATTAAATAGGTAACTTACTAAATAGGTAAGTATATAGTTAAATCCAGAATACTTTAATACTCTAATGGTGGTGTGTACAAATCACTTTACTCTGAAGTTTAAAAGACAAAATTATTGGGGCACCTGGGTGGCTCAGTCAGTTAAGCATCCAATTCTTGGTTTCAGCTCAGATCATGATCATGGGGTCATGGGATAGATGCAGGGCTCTGCGCTCAGTGCACAGTCTGCTTCAGATTCTCTCTCCCTCTCCCTCCTGCTCTCACTCTCTCTCTCTTTCAAATAAAATCAATAAAATTTTTTTAAAAAGACAAAAGTATTAAAAATATAGCTACAGCAATTTGTTAATGGATACACAATATAAAAAAATGTCAACTGTGACATCAAAAACAAAATATGGGGGAGCAGTAATGAAAGAGTAACATTTTTGGATGTGATAGAAGTTAAGCTGTTACCCACTTAAAACAGATTATAACTAAGATGTTTTATATAAGCTTCATGATCACACAAAACAAAAACATATAGTATATACACAAAGATAAAGAGAAAGGAAGCATGGGGCACCTGGGTGGCTCAGTGAGTTAAGCGTCTCACTCTTGATTTCAGCTCATGTCATGATCTCAGGGTTATGGGATTGAGCCCCGTGTTGGGCCCCTCACTCAGTGGGAAGTCTGCTGGAGATTTTCTCTCCCTTTCCCTCGCCTCTCCCACGCACGCATGCACTCTCAATAATCTTTAACAAATGGGAGAGAAAGGAATCAAGGCATGCCACTACAGAAAATCATCAAAGCTCAAAGAAAAAGGGAGTGAGAGAGAAATAAGGGACAAAGGAAATGCAAAACAACCATATAACAATAGATGGCAATAATAAGTCCATACCTATCCCTAATTACTTTAAAGGTCAATCAAATAAATTCTCCAGTCAAAAGAAATGGAGTGACTAAATGGATGAAAAAGGAAAAAGAAAAAAAAAAAGGCCCAACTACATGCTGCCTGGAAGAGAGTCACTTCAGCTTTAAAGACACACAGAGGCTCAAAATGAAGGGATAGAAAAAGATATTCCATGCAAGTGGAAACCAAAACACAACAAGGGTAGCTATAATTATAATTAGACAAAATAAACTTTAACTCAAAAGCTATAACAAAAGACACTGATAAAGAAGTCAATTCATCAAGAGAATATAATCACTGTACATATACATGCACCCAATATTAAAACACCTACATATATCAGCAGTCTGAAGATAGAATTATACAGCAACACGATACTAGTAGGAAACTTCAATACCTCACTTTCAACAATGGATAGTTTAGAGAGAAAAATCAATAAGGAAATACTGAACTTGAACTATACTTTTACCAAATGGAACTTACAGATATACACAGAACATTTTACCCAACAACAGAATACACATTCTTCTGCACAAATGGAACATCTTTCAGGATAGAACATATTGTTAGATCACGAAACAAGTCTAAACAAATTTAAGAGGACTGAAATAACACCAAGTACCTTTTCTAACCACAATGAAGCTAGATATCAAGAACATGAGGAAAAGTTAAAAATTCGCAAATACATAAAAATTACACAGCACACTCCTGAACAATGGGTCAAAACAAGACCTCAAAAATGAAATCAAAAAATATCCTGAGACAGGGGCGCCTGGGTGGTTCAGTCAGTTAAGCCTCCGCCTCTGGCTCAGGTCATGATCCCAGGGTCCTGGAATGGAGCCCCACATCGGGTTCCCTGCTCAGCGGAGAGTCTGCTTCTCCCTCTCCCTCTGCAGCTCCCCCTGCTTGCACTCTCTTGCTCTCTCTCTCTCTCTAATAAATAAATAAAATCTTTAAATATATATATATCTTGAGACAAACAAAAATGCAAACACAACATACCAAAACTTATGAATGCAGCTACAGCAATTCTAAGAAGGTAGTTTACAGCAATAAGTAGCTATTTAAGAAAAAAGAAAGATCTCAAATAAGTAACCCAATATTACACTTCAAGGAACAAGGAAAAGAACAAACTAAGCCCAAAGACAGCAGAAGGAAAGAAATAACAATGATCAGAGCAAAAATAAGTAAAATAAAAACTAGAAAGACAACAGAAAAAGATCAACAAAGTAGGTTGGTTTTTAAAAAGATAAAATTGACAAGCCTTTAGCTAGAAGACCAATAAAATCAGAAATTTAAGAGGAGACTTTACAACAGATACCACAGAAACATAAAGGATCTTAAGAGACTACTATGAAAAATTATACACCAACAAACTGGGTAACCTAGAAGAAGTGAATAGCTAGAAACATAACCTAGAATCATAAAGAAATAAAAAAACTTGAACAGATCCATAACTAGTAAGGATGTCAAATCAGTAATCTAAAGCCTCCCAATCTCAGAGGGAAAGATGGCAGTAGAGGAGGAGGACCCAAGGCTCACCTCATTGCACAAATACAACTAGGGAACTAACAAATCATCCTAAATACCCCAAAAATCCATCTGAACCCTGGCAGAACAAACTCCACAACTAAAGGCCCAGAAGGGGCCACACTGAAGAAGTAGAAAGTGCAGATCTAGGGCTTGCGAGAGAAATGGAGGATGGCCACTGCTGCAGTGGGGAATGAGCCATAGTTGGGGAGAAGGGTGAGAGACAAACGAGCACACAAGGGAGCACAGGAGGAAAATGAATCCCCATAGCAATTGACTTAGAAAGCAACAGGGCCCAAATTTCTTGAGGTCTTGCCACAGCAAGGCTTAAAGCCTACAGTTTTAAAGGTCAGTAGGCTTGGCTCTGGGAGAGCTCGCAGGACATCAAGGCTGCTCTTGGAGAAAGCAGGGCAAACAGCCCATGGACATACAGAAAGGAAACAGCCATCTGAAGAGTGCATAGAGCACACAGCGGGAAGGTTAGCTGCTCATCTTGGAGCATGTCCCAGTGAAACAGTGTTCCCGGAGACACCCGTCCAGGAACACAGGGACCCACAGACACCATTTCCCTCCAGGGCGGTTCAGCTTGAACACAGGACCACCTCCAGAAATAAATTCAGCTCCAACACTCACTACCTGACTTGTTTACACGAAGCCCCGCCCAGGACACTCCTGTGCAACTGCTCTTCCCAGTCACCGTTTCCTCAGTTACCAGCATGGTGGGCCCCGTTCCCCAAAACATTGTCCCAAACACCTGCCAACACAGTCTCCTGCTCCAGGAGTTTTGCAAATCCTCAGCTCCAGCAGCAGAGGAAACAGGTCTCATTTCAGAAGCAGACCAGAGCAGACCTAGTTAAAACGCATCACATTCAGGCCAGGGACCAAAGAGTGCCCACAACAGGCAGAGAGAGCCCCTGAAGACTGGCCTGAAAGAAAGCAGCCAGGACAAAACAGCAGAGCACATACAGCACACATTAGAGACATTCCAGGAAGCACCACACCCTGGGGAACAGAGGACACTACACAACAGGGCAATACAAAACTTCTTCATAAGGTCATTACCCTCAAGAACAAAAAATGTCAGGACGCCTCGGTGGCTCAGTCAGTTAAGTGTCTGCCTTTGGCTCAGGTCATGATCCCAGGGGCCTGGGATTGAGCCCCGCATTGGGGGGTCCTTGCTCAGCGGGGAGCCTGCTTCTCCCTCTCCCTCTGCCTGCCGCTCCCCCTGCTTTGTGCTCTCTCTGACAAATAAATAAAACCAAAAAAAAAAAAAAAAGGAAATGTACCTGCCTTTCCTAACACACAGAAACAGGCACAAAGACTTAGACAAAATGAGAAGCGTGAAGAATTCATCCCAAATCAAAAAACCAAAACAAGAACACAACTGGAGATTAAGCAAAACAGATAAAAGTAACATGCCTGATGGAGTATTGAAAGCAATGATCATAAGGATACTCACTGGACTTAAGAGTGGGGGACATTAGTGAGACCATTAAAACAGAGATAAGGAATAACAACAAAGACAAAGGGTACAAGAAACAAAATGAGAAACACTTGGAATGAACAGCAGTCCAGAAGCAAAGAAATGAATTAATGACCGAAAGATAATAATGGAAAGTAATCAAGCTGAGAAGAGAGAAAAAAATAATTATGTAAAATGAGAAAAGACTCAGGGAACTCAGTGACACCATGAAACGTGAAAACATTCCTATTATAAGAGTCCCAGAAGAAGAGAAACAAAAGGGGGCAGAGAATTTATTTGAAGAAATAATACCTGAATACTTCCCTTATCTCAGGAAGCAGAGGTACAGATCAAAGAGGCACAGAACATACTGAACAAAAAAAAAAAAAAAAAATCAACAAAGTCAATCAAGACATATTGTAGTTAAGATGGCAAAATATAGTGAAAAAGAAATATTAAAAGGATCAAGACAAGGGGCACCTGACTGGCTCAGTCAGTAGAGCATGCAGCTCTTGATCTTGGAGTCATCATGAGTTCAAGGCCCACACTAGGCCTAGAGCAGATTTCAAAAATAAAAAAACAAACTCAAAAGAGTAACAATAAAACACTTATTAAAACAAAAAACAGCAAGACAAAAGACAATTACATACAAAGGAAACCCCATAACACTATCTGCAGATTTTTCAGGAAAAACTTTCCACACCAGAAAGGAATGGCAAGATACATTCAAAGTGCTGAATGGGAAAATCCTAGAGGAAAAAAACACTATATTCAGCAAGGTTATTGTTCAGAAAAGAAGAAGAAATGAAGACTTCTCAGACAAAAACTAAAAGGAGTACATGACAACTAAACAGCCCTATAAGAAATATTAAAGGGGACTCTGAGTGGAAAGGCCAAAACTGAGAGTATGAAGGTAGAAAACACAAAAGCAATAAAAAGGAATATTTCTGGGGAAAAAAAAGTCAAACTCACAAAATAAAAGGATGTAAAATATGACACCATAAACCTAAAACATGGGGAGGAATAAAGAATGGGTTCAAACTTAAACACCCACTAACTTAATGTAGACTGCTATATGCAGATGATATTATATATAAATCTAACGGTAACCACAAATCAAAAACAACTAATATACAAAGAATAAAGAGAAAGAAATCCAAATATATCACTAAAGAAAACTAGCAAACCATGAAAGAGAAAGACAAGAAAGGATCAGGGAAAATCTTCAGAAATAGTCATAAAACAAGTAATAAAATGGCAATACATATCAATAATTACTTTGACTGTAAACGGAATAAACACTCCAATCAAAAAACACAGGGTGACAGAATGGACAAAAAAAAAAAAAAAAGACTCATCTATATGCTGCCTACAAGAGATTCACTTCAGATCTAAACACACCTGCAGATTGAAAGTGAAGAGATGGAGAAACATTTATCATGCAAATGCATGTCAAAAGAAATCCAGAGTATGGGAAGCCTGAGTGGCTCAGTCAGCTGGGTGTCCAACTCTCGATTTCAGCTCAGGTCATGATCTCAGGGTCATGGGATCAAGCTCTGCACTGGGCCCCTCACTCAGCGGGAAGTCTGCTGGAGATATTCTCTCTCCTTCTCTTCCTCCTCCTCCTCCCCACTATGTGTGCTCTCACTCTTTTTCTCTCTCTCTAAAGTGAATAAATATTAAAAAAAAAAGAAAGAAAGAAAGAAACCCAGAATAGCAGTACTTGTACCAGACAAAATAGACTTTAAAACAAAGAATGTCAGGATGCCTACGTGGCTCAGTCAGTTAAGCTTCTGCCTTCAGCTCAGGTCATGATCCCAGGGTCTTGGGATCGAGTCCTGCATCAAGCTCCTTGCTTGGCGAGGAGCCAGTTTCTCCCTCCACCCACTCCCAGCCTTGTTCTCTCTGACAAATAAATAAAATCTTTACAAAAAATAAATAAAACAAAGACTGTAACAAGAGACAAAGGACACTAGATAACAATAAAAGGGACAATCCAACAAGATCTAACAATTCTAAATATTTATTCACTCAACACAGAAGCACATATATACCTAAAACAGTTAATAACAAAGGAACTGATCAATAAAAATACAATAACAGTAGGGAACTTTAACACCCACTTACATCAATGGACAGATCATCTAAACAGAAAAAAAAATCAACAAGGAAACAATGGCTTTGAATGACAACTGGACCAGATAGATTTAACAGGCAGACTGAGAACATTCCATCCTGAAACAGAATACACATTCTTTTCAAGTGCACATGGAACATTCTCCAGGAGAGATCACATATTAGGCCACAAAACAAGCCTCAACAAATTCAAACAGATCAAAGTCATACCAGGCATCTTTTCTGACCAACCTAGAAGAAATGGGTAAATGCCTAAAAACATATAAACTTACCAAAATACTAAAACTAAAACAGGAAGAAATAGGAAATCTGAACAGACTGATAACCAGCAAAGAAACTGAATCAGTAATCAAAAATGTCCCAAAAAGTCCAGGATCATATAGCTTCACAGGCGAATTATACCATTTAAAGAAGAGTTACTACTAATTCTCAAACCACTCCAAAAAAAATAGAAAAGAAAGGAAAACTTCCAAGTTCATTCTGAGGCCAGCATTACCCTGATACCAAACCAGATAAAGACACCACAAAAAAAAAAAAAAAAAAAAAACTACAGGCCAATATCTCTGATGAACGCAGATGCAAAAATCCTCAACAAAATACTAGTGAACCAAATCCAACAATACATTAGAAAAATGTTTTAAAAATCATTCAACACGATCAAGTGGGATTTATTTCTGGGATGCAAGGGTGGTTCAACATTCACAAATCGACATGATACATCACATCAATAATAGAAAGGATAAGAACCATATGATCCTTTCAATAGATGCAGAAAATGCATTTGACAAAGTACAACATCCACTGATGACAGAAACCTTCAATAAAGTAGGTTTAAAGGGAACATACCTCAACATAATAAAGTCCATATATGAAAAACCAACAGCAAGTATCATCCACAATGCGGAAAAACTGAGAGCCTTTCCCCTAAGATCAGGAAGAAGACAAGGATGTCCACACTCAACACTGTTATTTAACATAGTACTGGAAGTCCTAGTCTCAGTAATCAGACAACAGTAAGAAATAAAAGCAACCAAATCAGCAAGGAAGAAGTCAAACTTTCACTATTTGCAGATGACATTACACTATATATATAGAAAACCCAAAAGACTCCACCAAAAAAATTGCTAGCACTGATACATGAATCCAGTAAAGCCACAGGATACAAAATCAATGTACAGAAATCTGTTGCATCTCTGTATACCAATAATGAACCAGCAGAAAGAGAAATCAAGGAATCCATCCATTTACAATTGCACCAAAAACAATAAGATACCTAGGAATAAACCTAAACAAGGAGGTAAATGATCTGTACTCTGAAAACTACAGAACACTTAGGAAAGAAATTGAAAATGACACAAAAAAATGGAAAGACATCCCACCCTAGTGGATTGGAAGAACAAATATTGTTAAATTCTCTATACAACTTAAAGCAATCTACACATTTAATACAATACCTATCAAAATACCACCAGCATTTTTCACAGAGCTAAAACAATCCTAAAATTTGTATGGAAGCACAAAGGACCCCAAATAGCCAAAGCAATCTTGAAAAGAAAAGCGAAGCTGGAGGCATCATAATTCCAGACTTCAAGTTATATTACAAAGCTGTAGTGATCGAAACAGTATGCTACTGGCATAAAAACACACACATAGATCAATGGAACAGAACAGAAAACCTAGAAATGAACCCACAATTATATGGTCAATTAATCAACAAAGCAGGAAAGAAACTGGACCAATTTCTTACACCATACACAAAAATAAATTCAAAACAGATTAAAGACCTAAATGTGAGACAGGAAACCATAAAAGTCCTTGAAGAAAGCACAAGCTGTAGTTTCTCAGACATCAATCATGCAACTTTTCTCTAGGTGGACCTCCTGAGGCAATGGAAACAAAAGCAAAAATATTGGGACTTCATCAGAATAAAAAGTTTCTGCACAGTGAAGGAAACAATCAACAAAACTAAAAGGCAGCCTACAAAATGAGAGAAGATATTCACAAATGACATATCTAACATAACCCTGATAAGAGGGTTAGTATCCAAAATCTATAGAGAATTTATCAAACTCAACACTCAAAAAATAATCCAATTAAAAATGGGCAGAAGACATGAATAGACATTTTTCCAAAGACATACAGATGGCCAACAGATACATGAAAAGATGCTCAACATCACTCATCAGGGAAAAAAGCAAATCCAAATTATAGAGGGATATCACCTCACACCTGTCAAAATAGCTAAAATCACAACACAAGAAACAGACGTCAGAGATGTGGAGAAAGGGGAACCCTCTTGCACTGTTGGTGGGAATGCAAACCACTGCAGCCACTGTGGAAGTCAGTATAGTAGTTCCTCAAAAAGTTAAAAATAGAACTACCCTATGATCCAGCAAATGGACTACTAGGTATTTACCCAAAGAATAAAAAAACATTAATTCAAAGGGATACATGCACCCCAGTGTTTATAGCGGCATTATCTACAATCCCCAAATTACTGAAACAGCCCAAGTATCCAGATTGATGAATTGATGAAGAAGATGTGGTATATACCTACACAATGGAATATTATTCAGCCATAAAAAAAGACTGAAATCTTGCCATTTGCAACAACATGTATGGAGCTAAGTGAAATAAGTCGGAGAAAGACAAATACCATATGATTTTACTCATATGTGGAATTTAAGAAACAAAACAATAAGCAAAGGGTGGGGGAAAGAGCAATAAACCAAGAAATCAACTATTAACTATAGAGAACAAACTCCTGGTTACCAGAGGGGAGGTGGGTAGAGGAATGGGTGAAATAGATGATGGGGACTAATGAGTGCACTTGTCATGATGAGCACCAGGTAATTAAAATAAAATCTTAAACTCCCAACGAAGCCCAAGAAAGATACTTCACTGGTGAATTATACCAAATATATACAGAAGAATTAATGCCAATCCTTCTCAAACTTCCAAAAAATTGAGTAGATGGAATACTTCCAAACTCTTTATGAGTCCAACATTATTCTGATACCAAACCCAGACAAGGACACTATAGGACAATTACTGGCCAATATCCCTGATGAATATATATGTAATAATTCCCAATAAGGTATTAGCAAATTGAATTCAACAGCACATTAAAAAAAAAATCATAAAGCATGATCAAGTGGATTTAACCCTGGGATGCCAGGACGGTTCAAAATATGCAAATAAATAAATGTAATACATCACATTAACAAATGAAAGATAAAAATCATATCTCATTAGATATGTCAGAAAAAGCATCTGACAATATTCAACATCCTTTCATGATAAAAGCTCTCAACAAATTAGGTATACAAGGAATGTACTTCTTAACATAATAAAATAAAAAAGAAGGGATGTACTTCAACATAATAAAAGCCATATATGACACCATGACAGCTAACATCATACTCAATGGTGAAAAGCTGAAAGCTTTTCCTATAAGAATAGAAACAAGACAAAGATGCCCACTCCCACCACTTTTACTCAGTGTAATTCTGGAAATCCTAGCCAGAGCAACTAGGAAAGAAATAAAAGGCATCCAAATCAGAAAGTGAGCATTAAAATTATGTTTGCAGATAACATTATCTTACATATAGAAAACTCTAAAGAATCCTACAAAACAACAGGACTAATAGATTCAATACAAAGTAAATATACAAAAATCAGTGTTTCTATATGCTATTAATGAGCTATCAGAGAAAATTAAAAAGCATTCTTGTTTACAACAGCATCAAAAAACAAAATACTGTATCTAAAGTGATCTACAGATTCACTGCTAACCCTATCAAAATTCCAATGGCATTTTTTCGCATATATAGGAAAAACAATTCCAAAATTCATATGGAACCACAAAAAAAATCTCAAATAGCCAAAGCAATCTTGAGAAAGAAGAACAAAGCTGGAGGCATCACACTTCCTGATTTCAAATATATTACAAAGCTACAGTAATCAAAATAGTATGGTACTGGCATAAAAACAGACACATATCAATGAAACAGAATTAAGAGCCCAGAAATAAACCCATACATATACAGTCAACTAATCCTTGACAAAGGCACCAAGAACACACAGTGCAGAAAGGACAGGCTCTTCAATAAATCATGCTGGGAAAATTGGATCTCCAGGTACAAAACAATAAATGAAAATGGACTCGATCTTACACCACTCATACAAATTAACTCAGAAGGGATAAGAGTTAAACATAAGACCTGAAACTGTACAACTACTAAAAGAAAACATAATGGAAAGGTTCCTTGACATCAGTCATAGCAATGATTTTTGGATACAACACCAAAAGCACAGGCAACAAAAACCAAAAAAAAAAAAAAGAAAAAAGAAAAAAAAGTGGGACTACATCATATTAAAAAGCTTCTGCACAGCCAAGGAAACTCTCAACAAAATGAAAAGTCAATCTATGGTATGGGAGAATATATGTGCAAATCATGTATCTCATAACGGGTTAATATCTAAAATATAAAAAATGAACTTGTACAATATCAAAAAACAATCCAATTAAAAATGAGCAAAGGAACTGAATAAACATTTTTCTAAAAAAGTTACACAAATGGCCAAAAGATACCTGAAAAGGTGCTGAACAACAATAACTATCAGAAAAATACAAATCAAAACCACAATGAACTATCACTCCAAGCCTCTTAGGATGGCTATCATCTAATAGACAAGAAACAACAAATACTGAAAATAGGGAACCTTTGTACAACATTGGTGGTAATGTAAACTGGCATTGTC
The DNA here is from genome assembly GCF_037043125.1 of Eumetopias jubatus. NCBI lineage: Eukaryota > Metazoa > Chordata > Mammalia > Carnivora > Otariidae > Eumetopias > Eumetopias jubatus. The sequence goes on from NW_028274810.1 coordinate 145,261,552, forward strand.
ATGGAAAACTGGAAAACTGTACAGAGGTTCCTCAAAAATTCAAAAATAGAACTACCACATTATCCACTTCTGGCAATCCCACTTCTGGGTATATATGGAAAGAAAATAATATTATTTCAAAGAGACATCTGTACTCTCATGTTCACGGCAGCATTACTCACAAAAGCCATGAACGGAAATAACCTAAGGGTCCAACAATGGGGGAGTGGATATGCGTGCGCACATTACTCAGCTGTGAAAAATAAAGAAATCCTGGGGTGCCTGGGTGGCTCAGTCGTTAAGCGGCTGCCTTCGGCTCAGGTCATGATCCCAGGATCCTGGGATCGTGCCCCGCATCCGGCTCCCTGCTCGGCGGGAAGCCTGCTTCTCCCTCTCCCACTCCCCCTGCTTGTGTTCCCTCTCTCCTGTCAAATAAATAAATAAAATCTTTAAAAAAAAAAAAAAAAGAAATCCTGCCATTTGTAACAACACAGATAAACCTAAAGGGCATTGTGGGAAATGAAATAAGCCAGGCAAATACTATGTGGAATCTTAAAAAAAAAAAACAAAAAAACTGTCAAACTTATAGAAACAGTAGAATAATAATGTTTGACAGGTCCTGGGTGAAATGGGCAATATCAAAGGGTACAATTTTCAGTTATTAGCTGAACAAGATCTAAGATTCTAATGTACAACTTGGTGACTACAGTTAATGATACTATATTGTATACTTGAAATTTGCTAAGAGTAGATCTTAAGTATTCTCATCAAAAAAAAATTAAAAAGGTTAAAAAAACAGTTGACTGTGAGGTAAAGGAAGTATTAACTTGATGGTGTGAATTCTTTCACAATATACTTATATCACCACATTGTACACTTTAATGTATTTTAATTTATCAATTACATCTCCATAAAATGGGACTAAAAGTGAAAACAACCACCAATAACCAAAATATATAAATACATAAAGGATTCCACCCAGAGTGAAACTCGAAAGTATCTCTTTCTCTACCACATCTCAAAACAGACTTAGAATATAATCTCAGGTATTAGTTTTAGAAGATCCAAGATATACAGAAGAGAACAGGAATCACCTTAATGCTTGCTGCACCTGACTAAACTGCACACCTCACTTACTGAAGAATTTGGTATACCTCTAATTAAGTGCAAGTAAATTCAGGATCAGATTCACGTATTTAAAATTTCTTCAGCAAAACACAATTTTATGTGTGTCTTAAAAGAAATGGTGATTTGGCTGGCTTATTCTTCTTTCAACTAAGAATGTGAAGGGACATTTACTACTACTACTACTATCCCTCCTCCACATATTACTTGGTTTTGAATTATACAGTTTCTCCACTCTTTCATGTGGCCTGCCACCAGGGCAGATAACGTAGGAGTCACTGTCAGGGACTTCTGGATTCTCCTCTACTGAATCCTCCATTCACCTTCTTTACACAAAAGGTCAATGCCCCACTCCCCAGTCTTATTTCACCATTCCAGTCACAACACGAGAAACAAGATATAGCCAAAGCCTGGAAATTATTTAGCTACATACTCCACTTACAAAATTCTTTACTAGGGGCACCTGGGTGGCTCAGTCGTTAAGCGTCTGCCTTCGGCTCAGGTCATGGTCCCAGGGTCCTGGGATCAAGCCCCGCATCGGGCTCCCTGCCCAGCAGGAGTCTGCTTCTCCCTCTCCCACTCCCCCTACTTGTGTTCCTGCTCTCTCTTGCTGTCAAATAAATAAAACCTTTTAAAAAAAAAAAATTCTTTACTAGATCAAAATGATATGAAGTTATAATAATTCATCTTATTAACAATTATGTAGCTTTTCTGAACTGTTACACAAGAAGATGTACCAGAGGATTCATCTCCTTCACAATATAAAAGGGGTTCCCTTGTGAGAGGTAAAGACACTACCCATAATTTATAGGGAACTTTCTCACTTTTTTATAGAAGGAAGCTACAGAGAGAATCTAGACTACATTATCTGCTATTATCATAACCACCATCATTAACCTGCAGCAGTGCAAGTGAGGAAATCAATAATAATGCAATAAATTCCACAGCCTAAGTCAGCATTTCTGAACCCTGTTAAATTTCTGAAAAAGTAGTTGTCTTAGTCCATGTGGGCTGCTATAAAAAATACCACAGACTGGATAACTTGGTAGCTTATAACAGCAACAGAAATTTTTTTCTCACAGGCTGGAGGCTGGGAAGTCCAAGATCAAGGTGCCAACATGGTCTGGTTTGAGGGCCCTCTTCCCAGTTCACAGCCGGTACCTTTTCACTGTGTCCTCACATGGCAAAAGAGACAGGCATCTCTCTGGAGCCTCTTTTATAAGGCACTAATCCCATTTATGAGGGCTCATGACTTAAGCATCTCCCAAAGATCCTACCTCCTAATACCATCATCTTTGGGGAGAATTTCAATATATGAATTTTGGCAGGAGTAGGGGGTGGGGGAGGACGACACATTCAAATGACTACTAACGCCGTAGTTATTCAAATTAATCCCACCTCATTTAAGAGAATTAAAGTTTTTTAAAAAGTCCATATAAATATTGTTAATAGCCTTACCAAAACTTCCTCCAGCATAGTGCTCAAGCTTCAAGGACAAGATAGGACACTTCCCTCTTCAAGACCACCTAAACAAATAATGGCTTTCTACAGCACCAAAAAACATGCAAGGAGAAAGGACAGCAAGATTGTCCTGTAACTCCAAGCACTAACCAGGGATTAAAAGTACATACATACATTAACCAAAAGCTGTTTGTTTATCCCCAGTTTTTACTGATAATTTTAAAGTTTTGGTTTAGGTACAAAAGATTTTCGGGTTTTTTTTATGAACAGTGAGTATTCTATAAATAGCCTTGCAAACAGTCACATTTAACAAGTGAAAAGATTTCATAGGGTTTTTTGGGGGGGGAGGGGTTGTTTTTGTTGTTTTTTAAACTTTCCAGGCAATACAAAGGCCCGAATAAATAGTTCTTTAAAAACAAATTTACTACTACTCTAGGTTGAAGAAGTTTTGCAAGACTTATTAATGAGCAAAGAAAGCATATACAACCATAGAATAAGAACTATGTATCAAGTCTTGCCCTATTTTACAGATGAGGCCCATAAAGGTTGAAAAGCAAGAATATGCAAAAGGAGAGGAGCATACAGTTAAATATAAGTTACTGAGCTATGTGCTGGATCCACGTGTATTTATTAGAGTGAACTATTTAAATAAGTCAGACCTGGACCAGTGATGATGTCATGAATCAAATTCTGTAACTGAAGTCAAAAAAACAAAAAAGAACCAAAAAACAAAAACAAACAAACAAAAAACCTCACAAGTAAAATCTGAAGGATCCAAAGGTGGGTATGATGGCAGACAGGTCTCCCACAGTAAACAGCTAACAGTTAAATATTTTCTGAGTGAAATATCAATGTATTAAAAATAATTCAGTGTGAACATCAAGGTGGCCTTTATTTGACCCAACAACTTGGGTCACCTTCTCATCGAAAAAAAGCTCCATAAAACTAATTACAGAGGCGCCTGGGTGGGTTGGTTGGTTGAGCTACATACTCTTGGTTTCAGCTCAGGTCATGATCTCAGGGTGGAAAAATGGAGATCCACACTCAGCAGGGAGTCTGCTTGAGATTTCTCCCTCTCCCTTTTCCCCCCAGAGCTCATGCACATGAACTCGCTAAAATAAATGTCTTTAAAAAAAAAACAAAAAAACAAAAAAAAACTAGTTACAGAGACATGCTAAGGCCGTATATTGTAATTATCACTAGAGTCACCCTCAATCATCATAAATCTAAGTCTCCTTAGAAGATTATATAAATACCTTGGCAATGGTGTTCAGTGCACTGAAGAGCAGGAAATCAACAATGTTAGTAGAATTAAACTGAACTTTACAAACCAGACTTGCCTTCTTACCAAGGCATTTAGCATTATATTTTTGTAATAACCTTTTCTGAATTAGACCTCAAATTTCTAACTTTTTAAGTTGTATTTATTACTGTCAAATATCAACAGTAGTTATTTTTAACAGATTCATATCTTTAACTCTAAACAATCTCTTCCTTTAACCAACCATCCACACTAATTTATGAAATAAGTATTTTCTTCATGTTGATTCTACAATGTAATAATCTGAAATAATTTTAATTAAATATGGGCTTATTCAGTTTTACTAGTACATGTGTGACTTTTTAACTTAATTTCCTACTACACTAATCAAAGCTTAAAATAGGAAAATAAACTGTTTAAAAATGTGTTTCATCTATAATGTCTGACTGAAAAATTAATTCCAATCACTAACCTAAGTATTACTCTCCAGGGATGGACACTGCTGAATAATTTGTCCAAATGTCAACTGCAATTTTCAAAAATCTTTTCTACCTCAAAATTTTAAACATCTGCAAAAAATACTTGTTTTTAGAGTAGTTTACATTCATGACACTTGACCTTTTGCTGTACACACCACAAAATTCAAGTCTCAAATACCATGCAAGCAGGAAACCTGATCATTCCTGCAGTAGCCATCTGCATGGTCCAATATCAAATATTTGTTCTAGGTTGCACTAAGTCATGTGTTACAAATCTTTTTCTGCAGCCTCTATAATTAGTTGTAATTTGCCTCTTTTAAAATGTGTTTCTTATGGGACATCTGGCCTTGAAACTTCCACCTTCCCATTGAAAAAATACTTAGTGTCTGGATTTTTTTTTTCCTCTTTTAATATGGAGCACTCCATGGGTGGTATAACCAAGTCCAGACTTTTAAAAAAAAAATTAAATTCCAGGAACAGATGATGATTAAGACCATTTAAGTATTACCTAAAATAAATGTAAAATAAAACTCGTAATATAACTATCTCACAGACTTCTAAATCTATCTCCCATGTATTTTATGTTTACAAAATAAATTCTCATGGAAATATAGCATTGGTCTACTTACTTCCAGAAACTACATCAGTTAAATTAGATAATATAGGCTTAGATTCAAAGATTTCATAAAAGGAAAAAAAAGATAAGCCCAGTGGGTTGACATGACAATGTATCTTCTTAAAAAAGGAAATTATTTTAACATCATAAATAATCTTAATTTCACCGATTGAAGTTATATTTAGGACATGCTAAAATTGCCTTAACGTTTAATAAGTTATTAAATTGTTAAATTTAAATTATTAATACTCATCAACTCATTTGGTTCTAGAAAGCATTTTTTAAACTACAAGTTAAATATGGGCTAAGGAAAATGAAAGAGACTACTTTTCTATAAGATGAAAATGGAAAAATTTATGATATACTGCTCTCAGACCTATTTGCTTCCTAGATTAATTTTTGCTAGAAACTCCTTTAAAAAAAAATCAGTATTACAACTTTACAAAAAAGAAAAAAAACACTAAAGAGAAATGTAAGATGGTCAGAGAAAAGGTTAAGTCGAAAAAAAAAAAAAAAATCAGCTTCTGATACCAAAACTTCAAAAACACAATGAAATTTGATAGGTTTCTTAAACTCCACATAAGAGTGAAATCGTATGCTATTTGTCTTTCTCTGACTTATTTTGCTTAGCATAATAATCTCTAGCTCTATCCACGTCATTGCAAATGGCAAGATTTCATTCTTTTTTTATGGCTGAGTAATATTCCATTGTGTATATATACACCACAGCTTCTTTATCCATTCAAACCAGCAAGAGGAAAAAAGAAGGCAAGCCAAGAAACAAATTAACTATAGAGAACAAACTGATGGTTACCAGAGGGGAGGTGGGTGTGGGGATGGGTGAAGGAGGTGATGGGGATTACGGAGGGCACTTGTGATGAGTACCAGGTTTAGAAGTGTTAAATTACTATGCCCCACACCTGAGATTACTGTAACACCATATGTTAACTCGAATTAAAATAAAACCTTAAAATTTGATATGAAGGTAAATTCAATATATTTTCATTTCAAAAAACAAGAAATTTTCATCTCATTTAAAAGTGTCATGTAAATATAAAAAAATCATATAGGTCTTTTGCAAAAATTCAAAAACCTTCACCTGAAAATTGGGACACAATCAGGTCCTACTTCTACTAGACACAGATAATAAGTCATCTACATGATCGCTATGATGGCTATGATTAAGTAAAATTAGTATAAAAATAACCATTAGAACATTTCATCCAAATATAAGAATACCCTTTTGCAATTATGGTACTTTCATAGGCATTTGAGAAACAGTAAGTGTATGTAAACTTTGTGTAAAAGGTTACATATCCCAAAAGTTAAAGAAATAACATCAATAACATTAAAATAGGTTAATATAAACTAGGTTCAGTAACTTCTTACCTGTATTCCATCTTTAAGTTTCAAAATGCATTCCATTGTATTGATGGTAATTACCACTGGTTCTGAACCCAATTTTGTCCATGGTACATGGATCCTCAATTCATGAATATGTCCACTTAAAAAAGTGAATGGTAATTTCAATTCCTTAAAACAAAATATTAAAAGTAAGTGCTTAATTTTTCCATAACATCCAAATTACTTTCTGAAAAGAGAAATGAAATTTCTAAAACAAAAATATTTTAAGAAATACTGTTTCTCAAAAAGTAGCAAATAACTTGTTAAACTATAGGTAATGATACACCACAAAAACTTATTGTACAAGTTACTTTTAATAAGCTAGTCAACCTGCCTAGGCCTCCATTTCTTCTGTTGAATGAATATAATATAAAATATGTGGTATATAACAAAAGTTCATATATGATAGTGGTTGTAATAATCATAGTAGACAGCAGCACTGAGATAACTGAATGGCATATTGTTTAAAATCTCCATTCAAAACATGTATTTAAAATGTGTTTTAAAATAACAGAACAGGATTATAACGCAAGTTAAAAGGCTATGGGGGAGAGCAGAGTTAAGAGATAGGAGAGTGACCCAACAAAATAAAAATTTACCAACCTTGAAAAATAAAAAAAGTATTGAGCTTTACCTAATTAAAGACTGTACCTGGATACTATCTGGTCGTAAAATTTAAATGTTTTCTGACTGATTTCCATTATTAGAAAGAAAGAAATGAAAACATAAATGTCACCATAGTTCACTTTATATTGGTAACTTGTTTCACTGACAAAATTTTTGTTACAAATCAACAAAGGAAAAAATTGCATGTAGATTATACTTCACATTTTAAGTTATCTATTTGTGAAAGTTAATATACATTAAACTTATTCATCGAACAACTGCCCACCTACTTAGGTTAGCAACATAGCAATATAGCTAAATACAGGCAATATGGCAAACCACTGGACAACTTGTTTAATGTATGTGTCTCAGTTTATCTGTAAAATCTGGATAACAATAGTATCATTGAGGATTAAATGAATTTATATAAAGTACTTAGAATATTATCTTCCTCTAAGAACAATTGTTATAAAAATGCTTACTACGCTTAGAAATGTGTGGGCCTCATGTATGTCTTCACAAGTTTTTCTCCTGCAAGGGCAGAATACTTAAAATCTATTTCTACTATATTATTCTAATGGAGTGTCACATTTTAAATATTTGCCATTAGTAATTTGAAAGATTAATTTGAAGTATAAATCAATTGGCACAGATTATATTTTCATTATTGTCTATAACAAAAACAATGTTTACTGAGCACTTACTATGTACCAGGGACTTTACCTGCACAGAACTATTTAATCCTTACAAGAGCCCCAAAAGGTAAATACTGTTATTCTACCCAATTTACAAATGAAAAATCTGAGGCATGGAAAGGTCAAGTCATTCCCCAAAATGACACATCTTAGAAAACCAGGACTCCAAACTGGAAAATATCATGCCAGAATCCTTGCTCTTCACATAGCTATATTGCATCTATACTTCCATTATGAGCATTTAATACCTTTCCATTGGTTATACATCTATTTGGACAATGAGCCCATGATATTGCCATCTCTACCACTTCCTGACTTGTGTAACAAAGAAACATTTGTGAAATGCCTACCGAAGTTGCAATTTATGGGTACAAATTGGATTTTCGCAGGAAGAAGTTAAAAGCATATGAATCAAACTCATGACCTCGGTATTGTCAGAATGCTTCTAATCAACTTTACTACTACCTAAACAATAACCCAAGAGGCAGCATTCTATATTTGAATATGGAATTTTGAACCATATCACCCATATTGAAATTGACTTGAAGTTCAACACTTATTAATCATCTGACTATAAGATCATTTCCATTTCCTCAGAGTTGTAAAAAACGGAAATACATTTATGCCTTGTAAAAGACAAAACACAAATGTTGTTATAGTAGACAGACCATCCTGAATGTAACTATAAAAGCAATTTTCATTCTTTTTACTTCAAGATACACTGTACAACTTTAAAATACTTTATTCACTTATAACTCTTCAGAAATACATTGTGAAAAATGCATTCCTAATACCAGAACATCTATGACTGTACAAAGAATATTAGTAACAAACAATAAGAAGGGGGTTAAATAGTTCTCAAAAACCTAATTCTAGGTAGGCTATAACAAAATATTCTAACAGAAAACAGGCATACTTTAAAACTAAATTTAACAAGTAACAAAAGCAAACATAGACAAACCTAAAAACCTTCATGCAGCAAAGAAAACATTCAAGAGAGTGAAAAGGCAACCTATGTAATGGGAAAAAATATTCGCAAACCATTTATCTGATAAGGGGTTAATATCTAAAATAAACAAAAAGTAATCCAATTTAAAAGTGGATAAATCACCGAATAGACATTTCTCAAAAGAATACAAATTGCCAGCAAGTATATGAGAAGATGTTTAACATCACTAATCAAGGAAATGCAAATCAAAACCACAATGACCACAATGCTAATGGAACGGCCACTATTACACAAAAAGTAACAAGTGCTGGCAGCTTTGTGGAGAAACTGGAACCCTTGTGTGCTGCTGGTGAAAATATAAAATGATGCAGCCACTAAAGAAAGCATTATGGAAGTTCCTCAAAAAATTAATAGAATCACCACATAAGGGACGCCTGAATGGCTCAGATGGTTAAAGGTCTGCCTTTGGCTCAGGTCACGATCCCAGGGTCCCGGGGATCGAGTCCTTACTCAGCAGGGAGCCTGCTTCTCCCCGCCTGTGCTTGTGCATGCACGCGCACGCGCTCTCTCTCTCTGACAAATAACATCTTTAAAAAAAAAAAAAATCACCATATGAAATCAGTTCTGAGTTATACCAAAAAGAACTGAAAACAGGATCTCAAAAAGATATTTGCACAACCATGTTCACTGCAGCATTATTCACAATAGTCAAGAGGTGGAAGCAGCCTAAATGTCCATTGAAAGAAATGGATAAAGAAGATGTGGTATACACAATCAAATATATCCAGTCTTCTAAAAAGAGGAAATTCTGTCTTGTGCTACAACATGAATAAACATGTTAAAGACATGATGCTAAGTGCAATAAACCAGTCACAAAAAGACAAACAGTGTATGATTCTACGTATAAAAGGTATCTAAAGTAGTCAAATTCTTAGAAACAAAGTAAAATGGTGGTTGCCAGGCACTGGTGGTGGTAGGAGAAGGAAAAAGGAAGTTGTTGTTAAATGGTTATAGAGTTTTAATTTTTGAAAGATGAAGAAGTTCTACAGATCTATTCAATAACAATGTGCATATAGTTAACACTAGTGTATCCTTCAAAATGGTAAATTTTAAGTTATATGTTATGTTATATGCTTTTTACTACAAAATAAAAATGAATACAGGACAGGACTTTACAAATTCTGAGTTAGGAAGTTGGCAAATCCTCTTTCCAAAAAGCAATGACAAAACTAGACAAAGTTGTCAAAAATGACAGAAAAAATCAGAGGCAAAAGGGAAGTCTAACCTCAGGTCACAATACTTGTTGGTACAAGCAACAAAACAGCAGACTGGCCAGAAAATTAACAGAGAGATCAAGAGAACAAAACAGCCAAAGATGACCTTGCTATGATTTCACATATCCCTGATAGACTGGAAAGCTATATGCATTTGCCAGGTTGTGCTTACTTAGAGGAGAGGGAACTAACAATCTACTCATTCATGGTTAACCAAGAGACCGTGTAAACCCAGTAAGTTAAAAAAAAGGGGGGGGGATAACCAGATTTATAAACTCCCTGAATTGTGAGCATTATCTAATATATGTGTAGAAGTGGAAGAAAGTGTATGGAAAGAGTGGAAGACTTACTGGTTCAATGGTTTAAACAGCCTCTAGCCAATCAATGGCTGATGACTAAGTTACAGTGACCCAGGGTAATCCCTAGAAAGCCAGAGCTGAATACACAAAGAAGGGGTGGGGGGGGCAGGGGGAGAGCACAAACATTAGAGACCACACACTATAGGGGAAACACCACAAATGTGGTTCAGGCAAGTCACTAAAATAAATAAACCAACATCAACAACAACCATCCCCTGGATAGAGGAAATCAGAATTCAGAGTTGCTACAACTTACTATAAAATGGGTTCAAAAATGAAGGCAAAATAAAGGAACACCCAAATAAAGACTCAAGGTAATTCACTGTTAACTGAATACTAAAAGTTCATCAGACTGAAAGGAAGGAACACCAGACGGTAACTCAAATTCACAAAAAAGCACCAATGAATGTAATTATATAATCATTAAAGGACAATATAAATGTATTTTTTCTCCTGATTTAAAAGGCCATTACCTAAAACATAATTATCAAATTGTACTGTTGGACACAAAGATGCAATACATATGACAATGGCACAAAGAAGGGGGAAGTAATGGAGCTATAATGGAGAAAGTTTCTGTATTTTAATGTAACAAATTTAGCATTAATCTGAAATAGACTATAAAAAATTGGATGTATATTGTAAGCCTTTGAGCAACCACTAAGAACAAAAGGAATTAAAATGAAACATTAAAAAATATCTACTTAATGTAAAAAAGTAGTAAAGGATTATGAGAAAAACAAAAAAGAACACAAGAAACACTGACAATAGAAAATGGTAGATAGAAATCCAACCATATGATTAAAAACATTAAATGTGGAGGGATTAAATACTCCAGTCAAAAGGCAAAGATTGGGGGCGCCTGGGTGGCATCAGCCTTCGGCTCAGGTCATGATCCCAGGGTTCTGGAATCAAGCCCCGCAATGGCTCCCTGATCAGCAGAGAGCCTGCTTCTCCCTCTCCCTGCTGCTACCCCTGCTTGTGCTATTTAAGATAAATAAAATCTTTAAAAAAAAAAAAAAGGCAAAGATTGTCAGACTGGATTTTATTTATTTATTTTTAGAGTGGGGATAAGGAGAGAGGGAGAGAGAAAATCTCAAGCAGGCTCCACACCCAACACGGAGCCCAAAGCAGGGCTCGATTCCACAGCACTGAGATCATGATCTGAGCCAAATCAAGAATAGGATGCTTAACTGACTGAGCCACCAGGTACCCCAAGGTGGGATTTTAAAAATGATCAAACTATATGTTCTCCTCAAGAGATTTAGATTCAAAAAGAAATAGATTGAAAATAAATCTTAAAAATTTTTAAAAGATAATTTTTTTCTGGGTGCCTGGGTGGCTCAGTTGGTTGGGTGACTGCCTTCGGCTCAGGTCATGATCCTGGAGTCCCGGAATCGAGTCCCGCATCGGGCTCCCTGCTCAGAGGGGAGTCTGTTTCTCCCTCTGACCCTCTTCCCTCTCGTGCTCTCTCTCATTCTCTCTCTCTCAAATAAATCAAATCTTAAAAAAAAAAACCTATTAAAAGATTTTTTTTCTATAGATATAGAGAATAGATTGGTGGTTGCCAGGGGCATGGGGTGGAGGGTGGGCAAAATGGGTGAAAGGGGTCAAAAGGTACAAACTTCCAGTTGTAAAATAAGTCATGGGGATGTAATGTACAGCATGAAGACTTTAATGATACTGAACTGCATATATGAATGTTGCAAAGAGAGTAAATCTTGTAAATTCTCATTACCAAAAAAAATACTTGTTAACTATGCAGGGTAGCAGATGTTAACTAGACTTATTGTGATAACTGATCTTTTTGCAATATATAAAAATATCAAATTATGTAGTTCACCTAATATTATACTTTTATGTCAATTATATGTCAATTAAAAAGCAGTAAATGAGACTCCAAGGAAGTCATGTGACCCTGTGTCTCACCTAGAATACCTGAAATACAACATTTTCTTGCTATTTAAATGGTACAGATTCTCTTTTAGGCATATAAGTAATTTTCATTTCTATGATATTAATTTCCAGCAGTGTTTCCTTCCTCCTGTTTTGTTTTTTTCTGTTTTTGTTTTTGAGAGGGAGGCAGGGGGAGGGGGCGAGGGAGAGAGAGAATCTTATGCAGGCTCCACACCCAGTGTAGAGCCTGACACAGGGCTCAATCTCATGACCCTGAGATCATGACCTGAGCTGAAATCAAGAGTCAGACATTTAACCGACTGAGCCACTCAGGTGCCCCATTCCTGTTTTTCATATGACTGTTTTCCAAAATGAATAGTTTATCCCAGTCATGGGATAAAATTATAATGAATGGGGGCACCTGGGTGGCTCAGTCATTAAGCATCTGCCTTCAGCTCAGGTCATGATCCCAGGATCCTGGGACTGGGCCCCACATCGGGCTCCCTGCTCAGCAGGAACCCTGCTTCTCCCTCTCCCACTCCCCCTGCTTATGTTCCTTCTCTCGCTGTGTCTCTGTCAAATAAGTATTAAAAAAATTACAATGAACAAGATGAAATTTGAAAAGAGGTAAAGCTCAGTAACATGCCAGTAAAACTTTCAAAGAGATGGTACTAGGCATGAATAAACAACACAAAGCAAACGTTTAAGACAATTAGTATACTGAGAAAAAAATATACACGTATAATGCAAACAGCAACCACAGAACTGGAGTACACTATTAAGAAAATAGACTTTAAGGAAAAAAATATTAAAGATAAGACACTTTATAACAATAGAAGGGTTTTAATGCAAGAAAATATAAAAACATATGTGAGCATAGCAACAGAACCCCAAAATACATAAACACTGACAAAAGTAAAAAGATATTTCAACAGAGACTTTAATATTCACAATGTACAGACAGAAAATCAACCAAGATATAGAAGACCTGAACACTATCAACCAATTAAACCTGAAATCCATAAACCACTCCATCCAACAAATGCAAAAATACACATTCATCAAGGACAATCAGTACGCATCTGAACTGAATGAAAATGAAAATACGACATATCAAAGCTTATGGGATGCAGCCAAAGACATTTGTAGCTGTTTAAATGCCTATAATAGAAGAAATCTACCAAAAATCAATAACCTAAACTTCTACCTGAAATGGTAGGAAAATATAAGCTAAACCCAGCTAACCTAAACAAGCTAACCCAAACCAAACAAGCAAAAAGAACGACCACAATACCAACAAAATGAAGGGAAGTGGAAGGGTATATGTAGTCAAACTGTTGTAAGATTGTTCAGGAAATGGTAAAAGTACTAAGTTAGACTCTAATAAGTCAAATATGCATTCGGTAACCTTTAGGGTCAGCAACTGAAGCAATTTTTTTTTTAACATATAATGTATTATTTGCTTCAGAGGTACTAGTCTGTGATTCATCAGTCTTACACAATTCACAGCACTCACCAGAGCACATACCCTCCCCAGTGTCTATCACCCAGCCACCCCATCCCTCCCACCCCCACCACTCCAGCAACCCTCAGTTTGTTTCCTGAGATTAAGAATTCCTCATATCAGTGAGATCATATGATACATGTCTTTCAGGGTATTATGCTAAGTGAAGCAATTTTTAAAATATTATTAAAAAAAACTTCAAAGCAAAAAGAATTACTAGAATGAAAGGACACATTTAAGCATGATTTTTAAGTATGTTGAATAGATAACACTTAAATTTGTGTACACCTAATTTCTAGATATAAAGGTGAAAGCTGGCAAAATTAAAAAGTAGACAAATAATAATTGTAGGTATTAACATACCTTAGTAATTGACAGAACAGCAGATATGAAAATCCACATGGATTTACAAGATTTTAAGAACTCTATTAACTAATTTGAAGTAAATGATATTTATGGAAGAATATAGCAACAACTGCACAATACACACTTTTTATCAATTGCATACAGAACATTTACAAAAACAGACCATATACTGACTCATAAATTATAATGGATTAAAATACAGAAACTATGCTGACCACAGTGGAATTAAATTAGAAATCAGTAACAAAGATAATTAGTAATTCCCCAAATGTTCGGAAATTAAACACACACTTCTAAACCCATGAATCAAAGAAAAAAAAAATCAAAATGGAAATTAATATTTTTCTGAACAAAATAATGAAAAAACATGAAATTCTGTGACATAGAGGGCAAAAAAAAAGTTATAGCATTAAATGCATATATTTCAATAAAAAAAGGTAGGAAGAAAAAATAAATGACAGAAGCTTCCACCTCAGGAAGCTAGAGAAAACAGCCAATCAAATCCAAAGAAAGTAGAATGGGGGGGGGGAATCAGTTCTTTGCAAATAAAATAAAACCCTAACAATAGTAATGAAAAAGATACAAATCACTAATATCAGTAAGAAAAAAATATCACAACAGGTGTGTGCTCATTCGGTGCGGACCTGGTACTTCTTTTGTGAAGCAGCAGCTGAGGAGACTCCAGCATTCGCCGTGGCTGATGAAAAGCCCAAGGAAGGAGTCAAGACTGAGAACAATGATCATATTAACTTGAAGGTGATGGGGCAGGATTGTTCTGTGGTGCAGTTTAAGATTAAGAGGCATACACCACTTAGTAAACTAATGAAAGCCTACTGTGAATGAGAGGGTTTGTCAATGAGGCAGATCAGATTCCGATTTGATGGGCAGCCAATCAATGAAACAGACACACCTGCGCAGTTGGAAATGGAGGATGAAGATACAATTGATGTGTTCCAGCAGCAGACAGGAGGTGTCTACTAAAAAGGGAAGCTGCTACTTTACTCCAGAACTCTGTTCCTCTAGACCAAGAAGACATTCTCAATTAGAAAGCCACAATTTGGTTCCACCACATCCTGACTACTACAGTCTTTATTCTTTCATTTTCCCCTTCCCCATTCCTTTACTGTACATAAAGTAACTGTATGTGCACAAGCATACTGCATTTTTTTTTTAACTAAATGGCCAATGGTATGTTTTGATGGACAACAAATGGAGATGGGATGGGGGAAAATACTGCTTCTGTGAAAATACCCCCCTCCCCATTAGTGGCATGCTCAGTCAGCTCTTACCTTTATATTCCAGTAAGTTATTTTGCTCTCACTGTTTAACAAAAAAAGAACATAAAAATCCTTGCATACCTTGTTCGATTGGAGAATTTTAATGTTTTTCATTTATCATTGTAAAACCAAGGACAATTTTACAACTTTTTTGTACGTAGCTGTTACATGTAGGGCAATCTGTCTTTAAGTAGGGATAAATTACTCTAAAAGAAATGAATCCTAGGGCGCCTGGGTGGCTCAGCTGGTTAAGCGACTGCCTTCAGCTCAGGTCATGATCCTGGAGTCCCTGGATCGAGTCCCGCATCCAACTCCCTGCTCAGTGGGGAGTCTGCTTCTCCCTCTGACCCTCCACCCTCTAATGTGCTCTCTCTCTCAAATAAAATCTTTAAAAAAAAAAAAAAAAAGAATCCTAGATAGTTTTCCCTTCAAGTCAAGCATCTTGTTTAAATAAACTTCTTGTTTAAAAAAAAAAAATCAGAACAGATCCTATTTTTTTAAAAAAATCAGTCAACTTTAAACTGGACCAAAAAAATCCAACTTTATGCCTTTAAATATAGACAAATCAGGGCAGGGGCAGGAAATTTTTCAGTAAGGGCCAGATAGTATATACTTAAGGCTTTTGCAAGCCATGCACTCTCTGTCCCAGCTACTCAACTCTGCCATTTTAGTTTTCAAAAGCTGCCAGACAATATGTAAACAAACAAAATATCGGGCTCCAATAAAATTTTGCTTAGAAAAGTAGGTCCAAGCCATTGTTTGCTGATCACCGGTTTTGAAGAAATGGAGAAATTCAGTGAAAAACTAACCAAAACTAACAAAAGAGATAAAATCTAAATAGTCATATCTGCTAAAGAAATTAAATCACAGGGGTGCTTCGGTGGCCCAGTTGGTTAAGCATCAACTCTTGGTTTCAGCTCTGGTCATGATCTCAGGGTAGTGAGATAGAGTCCCAAGTTGGGCTCCATGCTCAAGGCAGAGTCTGCTTGTCCATTTCCCTCTCCCTCTCCCCGCCCCCGACCAAACAAATCTCCAAGAAAAATTAAATCAAGAATTTAAAACTTTCCAACTAAGAAAACTCTTGACCCACATGACCCCAGGATTCATTTTTCCTAAGATTTATAAAACTAGTAAAAGAACAAAGATAGAGATTACACACATCTTGATTTCAAAACTTACTACAAAGTTATGGTATTCAAAACAAAGTGATTTCTGACCACAGACCTATAAACCACCAAGGGAACTGTATTGAGAGCCCAGAAATAAAGCCTCACATCTATGGCCAAATGATTTTCAAGAAGGATGCCATGACCATTCAAAGGGGGAAAGGACAGTCTTCAACAAATGTTATTGGAAAAGTAGACACCCACTTATAAAAACAAATGAAGTTGGATCCTATATCATAGGATACTATACCATACACAAAAATTAACTCCAAATGAATCAAAGACCTAAAAGTAAGAGCGAAAAATATAAAGCTCTAAGAAAACAAAGAAAAAGCTTCATGACACTACATCTGGCAATAATTTCTTGCATAGGACACCAAAAGCCCAGGCATCAAAAGAAAAAATTAAGTTGAACTTCAAAATTTAAAACTTTTCTTCATCAAAAGGCACAAAAGACTCAAAGACGACCCACAATGGGAGAAAATATTTGCAAATCATGTATCTGATAAGGGACTGATAATCAGAATATATAATTCCTACAACTCAACAAAAAAAATGCAATTTTAAAAAAGGGCAGAGGACTTGAATAGACATTTCCCCAAAAATATACACATGGCCAATAAGCACATGAAAAGTTGCTCAAAATCAATCATTATGAAAATACAAATCAAAACCACAGTGGGATAGCATGCCATATCCATTAGAATGCCTATAAAAAAAAAAATCAGAAAATAACAAGTATGGTGAAGACATGGAGCAACTGGAAAACTTGTATATTGCTGTGGTGTAGCCACTGTGGAAGGCAGTACGGCAATTCCTCAAAAATTTAAACGTCAAATTACTATACAATCTAGCAATTCCACTGGTGGATATACACCCAAAACAAATGAAAGCAGGGACTCCAAATAGATATTTGTACATCCATGTTTGCAGCAGCATTACTCACAAGAGCCAAAAGGTAGAAACAATGCAAATGTGCATCAATGGACAAATGAACAAAATATGGCATATACAATGGAATATTATTCAGCCTTAAAAAGGAAGGAAATTGTGATACATGCTACAATATGAATGAACCTTGAAGACACTGTGCTAGTAAGTTAAATAAGCCAGTCACAAAATGGTAACTATTGTAGGTTTCCACTTGTGAGGTGTAAGAGTAGTCAAATTCATAATGACGTAGAATGATGATTGCCAGGGGCTGGTAAGACAGAATGGCGAGTTAGTGGATCAAAAGGTACAGAGGTTCAATTTGGGAAACTAAAAAAGTTCTGGGGATGGATGGTGGTAATGGTTGCACAACAACGTAAATGTTATCAATACCACAGAACTATAATAAAAAATGGCAAAAATGGTAATTTTGGTATGTATATTTTACCAAAATAAGACTAATATCAATCTTACACAAACTCATTTATAAAAAAAAAAATACTTAATAATTTAATGAAGCAACATATCTATGATAATCCAAACCGGATAAGGACATTACAAGAGAGAGCACAGACCAGAATCACTTATATACATACCTGCTACAAAACTAAACAAAAATTTAGCAAATCAAAGCCAACACATAGAAAGGTTAATACGAAGTATGGGTTTATACCAGGAATTCAAACTCCATCTAAAAACTCAATGTAATTCACCACATTAACAGAATAAAAGAAAAATCAGATAAACTCATTAAATGTAATATTTGATAAAATTCAAACCCATTCATGATTTTTAAAAACTTGTAAAAGGAGGAACAAAAGAGCATTTCCTTACCCAGTAAGGAGTACTTACAGCTAGCAACATGCTTAATAGTAAAATATTGAGCACTTTAACACTGAAGGCGGGAACAAAAAAGAGTATTTTCAAGATGTCTACTCCACACTGCAATAAAGAAATAAAAGGTACAAGCACTGGAACATGTAAAACTGTCACTATTTGTAAACGGCATGGTTGCGTACACAGACAATCTAAAAGAAAACACCAAATCATACAAGTTAGAAAGGGCACTGAACGGAAGACCAATGTACTAAAACAACTATTTCTGTGAATTGGTAATGTAGTTAGAAAATGAAATTTTTAAGAAATAATGCTCCTTATAACAAAAAAAGATCATATTTAATGAAATATGTGCAAGGCCTCTCTTGAAAACTTCAAATCATTGCTGAGAAAAATTGAAGACTTAAAAATACAGAAAGCAATGTTTTATACCGGGATTAAAAAACTCAATACTATGTTAACACAATATGTGTTAATGTTAATGCCTTCCGAATTTATCTATTGATTTCATGTAACCTCAACAAAAATGTCAGTGGGTTTCCCCCTTAGGGGAAAATTCTAAAATTTACAAATTGAAATTAAAATGTATGTGAAAACGCAAAGGATCTACAATAGTTACGACAAGAAAAAAAGAACAGTTACACAAATTACACTATGAGATATCAAAACACTGTAAAAGACAGTATGGTAATGACACAAGAATAGACAAATAGACTACTGAGCAAATACAGATTTTAGAAACAAATCCACACACATATGATAACCTGATTTGCAGTAAGCCTGCAGTAAGGCTTACTGCAATTCAGTAGAAAAAGAATGGTTCAACAAATGGTGTGGATCAAATGAGTCTCAAAGAAAAAAAAAGGTGCATCTTGACCTCTACTTCACACTTCCAGAAAAATTTTAGATAAATAAAAAAAAAAAAACTTCTAAAAGAGAACAAGAGATGGGACAGCAGTATGCAAAAAAATGAAACTGGACCATTTTCTTACACCATACACAAAAATAAATTCAAAAGACCTAAATGTGAGACAGGAAACCATCAAAATCCTAGAAGAAAACACAGGCAGCAACATCTTGATCTTGGCCATAGCAACTTCTTACTAGACACGTATCCAGAGGCAAGGGAAACTATTGGGACTTCATCAAAATAAAAGCTTCTGCATAACAAAGGAAACCATTAACAAAACTAAAAAACAACCTATGGAATAGGAGAAGATATTTGCAAATGGCTTATCTGATAAAGGGTTAGTATCCAAAGTATGTAAAGAACTTACAAAAGCCAACACCCAAAAAACCAAACAATCTGATTAAAATGGGCAGAAGACACGTATAGACAGTTCTCCAAAAAGACCTACAGATGGCCAATAGACACATGAAAAGATGCTCAACATCACTCATCAGGGAAATGCAAATCAAAACTACAATGAGATATCACCGCACACCTGTCAGAATGGCTAAACTCAACAATACAAGAACAACAGGTGTTACTGAGGTTGTGGGAAAAGGGGAACCTTCTTGCACTGTTGCTCGGAACGCAAACTGGTGCAGCCACTCTGGAAAACAGTATGGAGGTTTTAATAATCCACTCAGTACCCTATGATCCAGCAATTGCATTACTGGGTATTTACCCAAAGGATACAAAAATACTAATTTGATACACACACCCCGATGTTTACAGAAGCATTATCAACAATACACAAATTACAGAAAGAGCCCAAATGTCCATCGACTGATGAATGGATAAAGGAGACAGATATAGGTATTTCTATCTATACATATATAATGGAATATTATTCAGCCATAAAAAAGAATGAAATCTTGCTATTTGCAACATGGATGGAGCTAGAGTGTATAACGCTAAGTGAAGTCAGAGAAAGATAAATACCATATGATTTCACCAATATGTGGAATTTAAGAAACAAAACAAACGAGTAAAGGGGGGCAAAAAGAGAGGAAGGCGGGTGCCTGAGTGGCTCAGTCATTAAGCATCTGCCTTTGGCTCGAGTCGTGATCCCGGGGTCCTGGGATCGAGCCCCGCGTCAGGCTCCCTGCTCAGTGGGGAGCCTGCTTCTCCCTCTCCCACTCCCCCTGCTTGTGTTCCCTCTCTCGCCGTGTCTCTCTGTCAAATAAATAAATAAAATTAAAAAAAAAAAGAGGAAGGCAAACCAATTAATAGAGAATAAACCAATGGTAACCAGAGGAGGGGGTGGGAGCATGGGTTAAATAGGTGATGGGTATTAAGGAATGCACTTGTCATGATGAGCATGGGGTGATTAAATAAAAACAAGAGTATCTTCATGTACCTGGAATAAGCAAAAATTTCTTAAAACGAAAAGATTGACAACTTGGACCTCAGTGAAATTATGAACTTCTACTCATCAAAAGATAATTTTAAGAGAGTAAAAAGCCAAGCCACAGACTGGGAGAAGATATTGCAAAATATATCTAGCAAAGGACTCATTTCCAAAATATGTAAAGAACCCCTCCACGTCAATTAAAAAAATACCCAATTTTTTTTAAAAGGCAAAAGAATTAGAGACTTTAGAAAAGAGGACATTCAAATAGCCAATAAGCAGCACGTGAAAATGTGTTCAACATCATTACCCATTAAGGAAATGCAAATTTAAATAGATACCACTACACACCCACCAGAAAGGCTCAAGTTAAAATAACAAACATGCCAAGTAATACCAAAAACTTGAAGTAACTGGACCTCTCATCCACCGTTGGTGAGAATGTAAATTGATACCACCACTTTGAAAAACTATTTGGCAGTATCCATCGAAGCTAAACATATACATACCTAAGTATACACCTAAGAGAAATTAATACCTATGTCCACCAATATACATGTACAAGAATGTTCACAAGAACTTTCTTCATAACAGCCAAAAGTAGAAACCACCCAAATGTACATCAATGGGAAAATAAATTGTGAATCTTTAGCCAACGGAATACTGCAAGGCAATACAAACAACAGCTCTTGCAACAACATGGGTTAATCTTAGCCATAAACAGCCAGACACAAGTGATTCCAATTTATTAAGATTCAAGAACAAGCAATTCTTCTGTTGACAAAAGTCAGAATAACAGTCACCTGTTTTAGGGGGTGGGAATTTGCAAAGAGGAGCCATTTAAGGTGCAGGAAATATTCTATTTCATCTCCCCACTGGTTACACACGTGTATACATACATAAAACTGAGCTGTACACTTAGGACTTGTGGTCATTTTTAAAAAATGAAAATATTAAGATGGAGAGAAGAGGGAAAGGAACCAAGAGTATTATTTCTTAGTGATACTCTAGAGTATTCAACAATAAAGGGAGCAGTGGAATGTAAAAATTATTAACTTTCACCATTAGATTAAGACTTCCCTTATCTCCTAAAAAGCAGTTGGTCTGGCTCTTCTGAGTTTCCACAGATAGTTTTTGTATCTTCAGGCCTAACAGAGTTGCTTGGCATATGTTAGTAATAAATGTACTCAGTGGATTAACAAATATATGAACTTTAAATTAGTTATTTACATCAAACCATTCTCAAGTTAAAAAAAAAACCTAAAAAGTGAATAAGTAGTAAGTTTTCAATTTTACTGGCATTCTCAATCTGTGCTCAATTCTCTGAGGATGTCATGTCCTCTTTCCTAAGAGAACTTTCTTGCTGTCTTTCAGACCCTCCCATTCCCCAAAAAGGAGAATGGGAATATATTTTCCAGCTTCATACAGAAATCTTAGCAATGTATATTAGCATATCCGGTAATGCTTCTGAATTGAGTAAGTAGACTGAATTCTGACAAGAACAATGAAGCTGTCTTTCTATCTGTTGAGGCACCTTTTGGGAATCCAATTCTAATAAACCATCACTAGTAACAAACCACGAAAAAAAAACTTCTGTAAAGGAAGGTCTGTAGTTTCAGCGTAGTCCAAAATACTTTAACAATTTAAGTTTTTAAAGCATAAAGCCGAAGTGCAGGAAACAATGGATTACTAAACTAGCTGAAAATGTTTCCAGTTAATGACAGCTACACAGCTTACCTGTTCCAGCACATCCAACTTTAACTCGAGCTTGCTGAGAACCACATCTCCACCCCATAGCGAAAGCTGTAGATCTGATGGCTTTAAATTCTTGATGTAGCGATTCACATAGCTCATTAAAATTGGAGTCACATATGACTCCAGCATCTTTTAAGGTGCAGAAGAGACAAAGTCAGAAGCTGAAGGGGGTAAAGACAAATATGAGAAGTAACTGAGTCTGTAAAGCAGCGAAGGAAAAAGCATTTCTCAGGAGGGACTTAAGAGGCCGAAAAGCAACAGTCCCCACCAAAGCAGCCGCTCGCCTCCTCCCAGAAGCCGAAAACACAAGTGGATTCTCTGCTCCAGCTGCAACTTCCTCCCTAGTAAAACTCCCCTCAACTCGCCTGGCGAAGGGTGGAAGGAATAAGCTGGTGAACTAAAGAAGCAGATCCCCAGGAATGGGAGAAGGAAGGGAGCGGGATCCCCTTCGGCCGCCGCAACCCTCCACCAGCCCAGCCTCCCCCACGAGGCCCTCGACTCCCGGAACCCAGCCAGATCTACCACGGTAGAACCTGGGCCAGAACCAGGCCAGCTCCCGCCTCTGGCGGTATTGCACCCTCCGCTGACACTTACGCCAAAGAGTACCGTGGCTTCCTCGCCACCTCCCGGTACCGGGCACCCGCCCCCGGCAGCGGCGCAACTCGGCTACGGCGCCACTTCCGGGTGTTACCCACTTCGGTGCTCTAAACAAACTGTCCCTCCACCGCCACCCCTCGACTCCGCAGCGCGGCAGGAGTTGCCAGGCTGGAGCAGCCACTCAGCGCGTCTTCTAGCCGCCCTTCTGTGCCGGGCTAGACCGCGTCCCCGCTCCGACCCCGCCAATGTTTTAAGACAAAGCTCTGGGAAATGCGCGGGGGAGGTGGGCGGACCGGTAAAGCGGTGACACGGGCCATCCGGAAGTGGCGCTCCGGAGAAAAGCAGCTTGTAGGTGGTGGAGGTCGCGTCCGGGTGGGGAAGAGCGGAGGGCCCTCGGGTCGGAGGAGGAGGAAGAAAGTGGATACTGGTGTTTAAAACCCTAAACAACAAGCGGCTATTGGTTTTTTGGGGGGGGGGGGGAATGGAAGGTCTGAGGAGAGGAACTTGGGTTCAGTGGGCAGGGCAACAGACTTAAGGCCGCAGGTAGGAGCGGGGAGGTTGGAGGCGGGGGCAGATTTAAATTTAGATCCGAGGTTCATTTGCTGGAGGAAAGGTCCGAGTAGTGGAGAAATTAAAGGAATTAGGATGTGTAATTTAGGGGAACGCATTTTGATCAAACGTGCAGACAAGCTCTCGCGTTCTTTGGCAAAGGAGTGGTTAAGTATCCCTAAACGTGCTGATGCGGGGCGGTGAAGGAATGGCCAAAGAGAAGATTGTGAAGAACCATTAGATTTGCAGCCTGATGTGGGACTTCAGAAAGGCGGTGGGAATAACACAAGGAAGGCTCCTAGAGATAAAGGGAAAAGAAAGAGCTGATAAGGAATGAATTCAAGAGTTTTAAGAGGCAGTGTTGGTTTTATTAGGCTGAAATGAATATAAAATACTACCTTTCCTTCCAATACTTTGCAGGCTAACAAAATCGAGAAACTCCAACACCTAACTCGGAAAAACAACACACTGGGTTTAAAGGAGTAGCATAGGACTTGCTCCCTGATTGTTTTTTACCAGTAACGTCTGCAGAAAACAACTACCACTGCATTTTGAAAATAGACTTTCGTTACAAAGGGATTAAGATGCCCACCCAACCAAAAAAAAAAATTAAAAATTTTAAAACGGGGCGCCTGGCTGGCTCAGTCCATAGAACATGCCACTCTTGATCTCAGGGTTGTGAGTTTGAGCCCCACACTGAGTGTGGGGACTACTTAAAAAAAAATAATCACCCATATTGTTGCATTTAATTGAAAATAGTTAATAAGTATTCTAAACTTTTAAAGCTCTTTACTAGAATTCAAGTTATGATTTCTTGAAAGTGTTAGAAAATGCAATAGAAAAGAGGCATAAGTGAGGATGCCAGGGTATTTAGATTTATTATGTTAATGAAAATAAGTTTCAAAAGAAAAAAAGCAGCTAATTGGCTAATTCAGAGCAACTGTCCTCTCACAAAAAGCCTTGATGAATAACCCAAGTAATCTAGGTCTTATTAAAACCCACTGAATTAGCCAAGTAAATTAAGAAATTTCTTAGTTATCTGTTTCACTTGGAAAGCAAACAGGTTGAAGCCATGACTCAGAAATCTTAACATAAAAAAATGATTCCACTAATTGTATGAAAGCCCTACAGTTCTAGAACTACAAGTCTTGTTACTGTTCTAGAGAAAAGGGGTCTAGTCCCACATTGTCACCAACACCTGTTGTTTCTTGTTGATTTTAGCCATTCTGACAGGTCTCAATTTAGTGTAAAAGAGCAGTATACTAATATAAATTTAGATTTGTTTTACTATGCCATATAAACGAAATAAGCATGGTATATTTTTTGTTCTGTGCCATTTTTCTCTTGGGGCCAACAAAAATAATTGCCAAATTCCTGCCTTGAGAAAATTATTTGGTCATTGATTTTTTTTTTTGGTTTGATTTTAAGAATCAAAAGTAGTGGTTTTCAACCTGTGTTCTATTGCACCCTGTTCTGTAAGCAGTCAAAATAATTGTTTTTCTCCAAATTTTTATTTAAATTCCAGTTAACACAGTGTAATGTTAGTTTCAGGTGTAGAATTTAATAATTCATCACTTACATACAACACCCAGTGCTAATCACAACAGGTTCTCTCCTTAATACCCATCACCTATTTAACCCATTCCCACCCACCTCCCCTCCAGTAACTCAGTTCTCTATATTTAAGAATCTGTTTCTTGATTTGCTTCTTTCGTTCCCCCCATGTTCATTTGTTTTGTTTCTTAAATTCCACGTGTGAGTGAAATCATGGTATTTGTCTTTCTCTGACTGACTTATTTCCTTTAGCATTAGACTCTTTAGCTCTGTCCACACCATTGCAAATGGCAAGTTAGCATTCCTTTTTTAATGACTGGGTAATATTCCATTTTATATACATATATCACATCTTTTTTATTCATCAGTCTATGGACACTAGGGCTCCTTCCATAATTGGCTATTGTAGATAATGCTGCTATAAATATCAGTGTGGATGTATCCCTTTGAATTAGTATTTTTGTATCTTTTGGGTAAATACCTAGTAGTGTGATTGCTGCATGTATTTGATATATTTAAGAGAACTGCACATTTTAAAAGGATACCGGCATTGTTCTCAAGGGATCTATAACTTGGGTACAAAAAAGACAATGAATGGTGCTAGCTCTGAATTAAGAATTTTAGTCTGGACTGACATGCTTTGTAAGATTCTTTCATGATAATTGCTAAGAATCTCTAAGACCTGGATCATAGAGTAGTTCTATTTTGAACTTTTTGAGGAATCTCCATGATGTTTTCCAGAGTGGCTGCACCAGTTTGCATTCCCACCAGTGCACAAGGGGTCCCCTGTCTCCACATCCTCACCAACACCTGTTGTTTCTTGTGTTCTTGATTTTAGCCATTCTGACAGCTGTGATATCTCATTGTAGTTTGATTTGTATTTCCCTAATGATGAGTGGTGTTGAGCATGCTTTCATGGGTCTGTTGGCCGTCTGTATGTCTTCTTTGGAAAAATGTCTGTGCATGTCTTCTACCCATTTTTTAAATTGGATTATTTATTTTTTGGGTGTTGAGTTTTATAAGTTCTATTTTGTGGATACTAACCGTTTATCAGATATGTCATTTGCAAATATCTTCTCCTATTCCATAGGTTACCTTTTAGTTTTGTTGATGGTTTCCTTCGCTGTGCAGAAACTTTTTATTTTGATGAAGTCCCTATAGTTTATTTTTGCTTTTGTTTCCTTTGCCTCAGGAGATATATCTAGTAAGAAGTTGCTTTGGCCGATGTCAAAAGAGGTTACTGCCTGTGTTCTCCAGGATTTTGATGGTTTCCTGTCTCACATTTAGGTCTTTAATCCGTTTTGAATTTATTTTTGTGTATGGTGTAAGAAAGTGGTCCAGTTTCATTGTTTTGCATGTTACTGTCCAGTTTTCCCAACACCATTTATTGAAGAGACTGTCTTTTTTCCATTGGATATTCTTTCCTACTTTGTTGAAGATTAATTGATCATATAGTTCTGGGTTCATTTCTGGGTGTTCTATTCTCTTCCATTGATCTATGTGTCTATTTTTGTGCCAGTACCGTACTGTCTTGATAACTATAGCTGAATTCTGAAGTCCAGAATTGTGATGCCTCCAGCTTTGCTTTTCTTTTTAAAGATTGCTTTGGCTATTCAGGATCTTTTGTGGTTCCATACAAATTTTAGGGTGGGTTGTTCTAGCTCTGTGAAAAATGCTCATGGTATTTTGATACAGATTACATTAAATGTGTAAATGCCTTGGGGGTAGTATAGACATTTTAACAACATTTGTTCCTCCAATCCACTAGTGTGGGATGTCTTTCCATTTCTTTGTATCATTTTCAATTTCTTTCCTAAGTGTTCTGTAGTTTTCAGAGTACAGATCATTTACGTCTTTGTTTAGGTTTATTCCTGGGTATCTTACGGTTTTTGGTGCAATTGTAAATGGGATGGATTCCTTGATTTCTCTTTCTGCTGGTCCATTATTGGTATACAGAAATGCAACAGATTTCTCTACGTTGATTTTGTATACTGCAACTTTACTGAATTCATGTATCAGTGCTAGCAATTTTTTGGTGGAGTCTTTTGGGTTTTCTATATATAGTGTAATGTCATCTGCAAATAGTGAAAGTTTGACTTCTTCCTTGTTAATTTGGATGTCTTTTATTTCTTACTGTTGTCTGATTACTGAGGCTAGGACTTCCAGTACTATGTTAAATAACAATGGTGAGACATCCCTGTCTTGTTCCTGTGGAAGAAAAGCTCTCTTTTCCCCCCGTTGAGGATGATATTTGCTGTGGGCTTTTCATATATGGCCTTTATTATGTTGAGGTTTGTTCCCTCTCTTTCATACTTTGTTGAGGATTTTATCATGAATGGATATTGTACTTTGTCAAATGCATTTTCTGCATCTATTGAAAGGATCATATGGTTCTTATCCTTTCTTTTATTAATGTGGTGCATCATGTGGATTGATTTATGAATATTGAACCACCCTTGCAGCCCAGGAATAAATCCCACTTGATTGTGGTGAATGATTCTTTTAATGTACTATTAGATTTGATTTCCTAGTGTTTTGCTGAGAATTTTTGCATCCATGTTCATCAGGGAGATTGGCCTGTAGCTCTCTTTTTTAGTGGAGTCTTTGGTTTTAGAATCACGGTAATGCTGGCCTCATAGAATGAATTTGGAAGCTTCCCTTCCATTTCTATTTTTCGGAATAGTTTGAGAAGAATGAGTATTAACTCCTTTTTAAATGTTTGGTAGAATTCCCTTGTGAAGCTATCTGGCCCTGGACTTTTGTTTTTTGGGAGATTTTTGATTACTGATTCAATTTCTTTGCTGGTTATCAGTCTGTTCAAGTTTTCTATTTCTTCCTGTTTCAGTTTTGGTAGTTTATATGTTTCCTAGGCATTTATTCATGTCTTCCAGGTTGTCCAATTTGTTGGCATATAATTTTTCATAATATTCTCATAATTGTTTATATTTCTGTGATGTTATTTCTCCCCTCTCATTTGTGTTTTTATTTGGGTCCTTTCTCTTTTTTTTAATGGATCAGTTATTTAATTACCTTCTTTGTAAGAAATTTAGAACACCAATTTGTGAGGGTAAACTCCATTTGTGAGAGAAAACACGGAGCAGAGGTAGCCCTGAAGCTGAGGAACAGCTTTGATTTTTGGCAGAATTTGCGAGTCCACAGCTTTCTGATCAACCTTGCGCTGCTCTGTAATCTCGTATTTCTCTTTCTCGGTGCCGAAGATCTCACCCTCCTGCTGTCTGGGCTTATGCAGCTTCTTCTTCTTGAAGTAAGCATCAGTTGAGATATTTGGGGATTTTCACACTGCTGATATCAATTTTGGTAGAAGTAGCAATGACGAATTTCTGGTGTGTTCTACGCAGAGTAACTCGATTGAGGGACAGAGGTCCGGTCACAAGTAGCAAGCCACTGCTCAGTTGCTTCAGGAAAACGACCCTCTTGCCTCTGTGGCGCCCAGTGAGGATGATCAAAATGGTCCCGGGGGTGATACTAGCTCGCGGCTTTCTCACGTGCTGACTGAAAGATGTTTTGCCGTGGCTCCACTGCTTTCGAGGCACATCTTCAGTAGGATAATACCTAGGCATTTTGTGAAGTTTAACCACTCGGGTACCATTGTTCTTGTCACCACCAACTGGTTTTGTGACAGTAGCAAGAACTTTCTCCTTTTTTTTCTTTTCAACCTGGATTTAGCTGCCGAATACTTCCTCTTGTACATGGCCTTTCTGGAATACATAGCCGATCAGGAATATCTGCCAATTCCTCTGACAAGGACAGGGTTTCGGCTGCAGTGGGGCTTCCCCTTCTTTGGCGTTTTAGCCTTGGGGTTACCCTTCTTAGCCTTGCCACCGGCATCAGCCTTCTTAGCTTCAGGTTTCTTCCCCTTAGTGTCCAGCTTCTCAGCTTTTTCGCCCACCATCTTGCAAGATGGCAAAGAGTCTCTTCTTTTTAATAAGTCTACCTAGGGGCTTATCAATTTTATTAATTTTTTCAAAGCACCAGCTCCTGGTTTCATTGATCTGTTCTTCTGTGTTTTTGGTTTTGTTTTTTTTTTTTTAGTTTCTATATCATTTATTTCTGCTCTAATTATTATTTCCCTTCTGGCTTTAGGCTTCATTTGTTCTTTTTTATTTTTTTTTAAGATTTTACTTATTTATTTGACAGAGAGAGACACAGCGAGAGAGGGAACACAAGCAGGGGGAGTGGGAGAGGGAGAAGCAGGCTTCCCACAGAACAGGGAGCCCAGTGCAGGGCTCAATCCCAGGACCCTAGGATCATGACCTGAGCCAAAGGCAGATGCTTAACAACTGAGCCACCCAGGCACCCCTTCATTTGTTCTTTTTCCAGCTCCTTTAGGTGTAAAATTAGGTTGTTTGAGATTTTTCTTTCTTCTTGAGGTAGGCCTGTATTGCTATATACTTCCCTCTTAAGGACCGCTTTTGCTGCATCCCAAAGGTTTTAGACCATTGTGTTTTCATTTTCATTTTATTTTTTAATTTCTTCTTTGATTTCCTGGTTGACCCATTCATTGTTTAGTAGCATGCTGTTTAACCTCCATGTATTTGTGGTCGTTCAAATTTTTTTCTTGGCAAGTTTCATAGCACTGTGGTCAGAAAATATGCATGGTATGATCTCAATCTTTTTGTACTTGTTGAGGCCTGATTTGTGACCTAGTATGTGATCTGTTCTGGAGAATGTCCCATGTGCGCTTGAAAAGAATGTGTTTTCTGCTGCTTTAGGATGAAATGTTCTGAATATATCTGTTAAGTCCATCTGGTCCAGTGTCTCAGTCAAAGCCATTGTTTCCTTTTTGATCTTCTGCTTAGATGATCTGTCCATTGATGTAACTAGGTTGTTAAAGCCCCCTACTATTATTGTATTATTATCAATGAGTTTCTTTATATCTGTTATTAATTGTTTTCTATATTTGGGTGCTCCCATGTTGGGGGCATAAATATTTACAATTGTTATATCTTCTTGTTGGATAGACCCCTTAATTATGATAGTGCCCTTCATCTCATTACCATCTTTGGTTTAAAATCTAGTTTGTCTGATATAAGTGTGGCTACTCCACCTTTCTTTTGACTTTCATTTGCATGATAAATGTTTCTCCATCCCCTCACTTTCAACCTGCGGGTGTCCTTAGGCCTAAAATGAGTCTCTGTAGGCAGCATATTGATGGGTCTTGTTTTTTAATCCATTATGACACCCTATGTCTTTTGATTGGAGCATGTAGTCCATTTATATTCAGAGTAATTACTAATAGATATGTATTTAGTGCCATTTTATTACTTGTTTTGACATTGTTTCTGGAGATTTTTTTTCTGTTCCTTTCTAGTTTTTGTTACTTTTGGTACTTCTTTCCCACTCGAAGAGTCCCCTTTAATATTTCTTACAGGGCTGGTTTAGTGGTCACAAATTCCTTTGGTTTTCGTTTTCCTGGGAAACTCTTTGTCTCTTCTTCTATTTTGAATGATAGCTTTTTTGGATAGAGTATTCTTGGCTGTAGATTTTTCCCATCCAATACATTGAATATATCATGCCAGTTTCTTCTGGCCTGCCAAGTTTCTGTAGAGAGATCTGCAGTTAGCCTTATGGGTCTTCCCTTATAAGTTAGGGACTTAACTTCTTTTGTCTTGCTGCATTTAGAATTTTTTTCTTTATCACTATTTTGCAGATTTAACTACAATATGTCTTGGTGTTGGCCTGCTTTTGTTGATTTTCATGGGAGTCCTCTCTGCCTCCTGGACTTGGATGTCTGTTTCCTTTCCCAGATTAGGGAAGTTTTCAGCTATTACTTCCTCAGATAAACCTTCTGCCTCTTTTTCTCTCTTCTTCTTCTGGGACGCCTATGATATGAGTCTATTCTCGTGATCCATAATTCTTCTTTCTCTCCTTTCTTCTGCTTCATTATTTTCCGTTATTCTCTCTTCTGTATCAGTTATTCGTTCCTCTGCTTCTTCCATCCTTGTGGTCATTATGTTCAGTCTGTTTCGAATCTCACTAACTGCATTTTTCATTTCTGCCTGATTTTTTTTTAAAGATTTTATTTATTTATTTAATCGACAGAGTGAGAGAGAGAGAGACAGCGTGAGAGGGAACACAAGCAGGGGGAGTGGGAGAGGGAGAAACAGGCTTCCAGCCAAGGAGGGAGCCCGATGTGGGGCTTGATCCCAGGACCCTGGGATCTTGACCTGAGCCGAAGGCAGTCACTTAACCATCTGAGCCACCCAGGTGCCCCCTGATTGTTTTTTAACTCTTTTATCTCTGTGGTATCTCCTTAATGTCTTCCATGCTTTTCTAAAGCCCAGTAAGTATCCTTATGATTGTTGCATTAATTCTCCATCAAGCAAATTACTTATATGTGTTTCAGTTAAATCTCTTTTCTTGTTCTTTCTTTTAGGATGAATTCCTTCATCGTGGCATTTTGTCTAAGTCTCTGTCTTCAGTGTGTTTGAAAAGCCAGTTGTGTTTCCTGCTCCTGGGAGTAATGGCTTTATGAAGAAGAGGTCATATAGTGTCCAGGGCCTGGCACTTGGGAGTGTCCCTGGTGTATGCTGCATGCACTCTGCTGCTGTAATTTGGCTGCTCTATCTCTCAGGCCAGTCATCTCCTTGCCTGCAGTGGGCAGTGTTTGGACCTTGGCCAGAGTGTGGCAAGTTTTAACTAGGTGTGTTCTGGTCTGCTTATTAAATGAGACCTGATGGTACTTCACTATAACTGAAGCCTTGCAGAACTCTCTGGTCAGGAGACATGGTGTGTACGGGGGTTTCTGCTGGTCTTCTGGGGAAGGGACCTGTTGTGATGCGCTGTAGGCACACTTGTCCAAGAAAAGCAATACCAGCAGAGTGCAGGTGGGCAAGACATGGTGTAAGCGGGTTAGGCAACAGTGTTGGCGCTGTGCTGTTTATTGAAGTTGGTTTATGCTGAGGGGTGGTGGAGGGAAGTGGTGCCAGCCAGTTCCTTTGTCCCCAGAGAGGGGTTTCCGTGCTTGCTGCTCTCAGGGAAGCACTCCCAGACAATGAATAATTTCCCTTCATGCATCTCAGGCATTTTTCAGATCACTTTTCATGCAGTCTGCCTCCAGGTTGCTTGCCTTCCTAGAGCAGTGCAGTGCACTTTGGGCTATATCACAGCCAAGCCTGCTGACTTTTAAAACTCCAAACTTTAGGGGCCTGGTGTGGTGGGGGCCTGCACTGGTCTTCTGGGGGAGAGTGTCACTGCACTTGGACGGAAGCTGGTTTGATCGAGAAGGGTAGTTGCCCCAAAGCACAGGGGGGATGGGATTTGGAGCAAAGCAGGCCAAACAGCCAGTGTCTGGGTTAGCTGCCCTCAGCAGGTATCTCTGCACCTATGCTCGGGGGCAGGAGAAGGAAATGGTGCCTGGGGACTCTCTTGTCCCTGGAGAGGCATCTCTGTGAATGCCACCTTTCATGGATGCACTCCATAAAGAGTGAACGGTCTCTCCCTGTGCGCCTTAGGCAATCCTCAAATCACGGGTTGTTTGCCTGCCTTCTCCAGGAGTAAGTCAGTGGCCTCAGGGCTCTATCCCAGCCAAGCCTGCTGACCTTTTAAACTCCAATCTTTGAGCCCCACTGGTTGCAAAAACTCCCCAAAATCAGTCCCTCTGTTTTCCCAGCCAATGGCTTTGGGGAAGTGTTCTTGTGCCTATCCCTATGTGCTCCACTCTCTCTGGCCTTTCTCTGCAACTAGGGCTCCCTCCTCTCCACAGCACCTGTGATCTGTTTCTCCCCCAAACCACATCGCAGCACTTCCCACCTTCCTTGATGGGAGGGCCTCTTCTCTCCCTTTAGTTGTGCAGTTTCTTCTCAGGTCAATTTCTTCGGTAATCAGAATGATTTGATAGTTAGCTAGTTGTGTTCAAGGATGACACAAGCCTAGGGTCCTTCTACACTACCATCTTAGTTCCTCCTCAAAATAAATTTAATTACTTTTTACTAACATGTTTCATTCACTGCTTATGGTTTTCTTTTAATGTCAAATGAACAGCCTTTCCCAAATCTCCAATTATGTCTTTATTGTAAGATTCCCCCCCGCCAAAATTTTTTTTTAATCTTCTCAAGAAGCCTTTGAGGCAGGTTGGTTATATAGGCAATACTTCTCCAGAGTCAGGTGATATTTTTGCTTTTCTTTTCTTTTTTTTTTTTTAAGATTTTATTTATTTATTTGAGAGAGAGAGAATGAGAGATAGAGAGCACAAGAGGGAAGAGGATCAGAGGGAGAAGCAGACTCCCCGTCGAGCAGGGAGCCCGATGTGGGACTCGATCTGGGGACTCTAGGATCATGACCTGAGCCGAAGGCAGTCGCTTAACCAACTGAGCCACCCAGGTGCCCATGTTTTTGCTTTTCTTAATAAACTCTTTTTAGAGCAGTTGCAGTTCACAGAAAAATTGAACCAAATGTACAGAATTCCCATATATGCCCTGTTCCTACACACACAAAACTGTCCTGACTATGGACTCCCCCATCATAGTGGTACATTTATTACAATCAATGAACGTACATTGACATATCATCCAAATGCCATAATTTACAGTAGGGTTCACTCTTACTGTTATACGTTCTAAGAATTTTGACAAATGTATAATGACATGTATTTGCAATATGCAGAATAGTGTCACTGCCCTAAATATCTTCTATGCCTGTTCATCTCTCCCTCCCCCAACCTCTGGCAACCACTGAACTTAAGAATGCCATATAGTTGAAATCACATATGTGTAGCCTTTTCAGGTTGACTTCTTTCACTTAGTAATATGCTCTCACATTTCCACATGTCTTTTCATGGCTTGATAGCTCTTTTCAGCACAGAGTAATATTCCATTGTATGGATGTACCACAGTTTATCCATTACCTTTTGGAGGATGTCTTGGTTGCTTCCAAGTTTGGGCAATTATGAATAAAGCTGCTATAAGCATCCATGTGTGGACATTTTTGTGTGGATATAAGTTCTAAGTTCCTTTGGATAAATGCTAACAAGCACCATTGCTGAATCACATGGTAAGAGTATGTTTAGTTTTGTAAGAAACTGCCAAACTATCTTCCAAAGGATACCATTTTGCATTCCTAACAACAATAAAGGAGAATTCCTATTGCTCCACACCTTGCCAGCATTTTGTGTTGTCAGTGTTCCAGATTTTGGCCATTCTAACAGATGTATAGTGGTATCTTATTGTTTTAATTTGCAATTCCCTAATGACATGTAACATCTTTTCATTCGCTAATGTGCCATCTGTGTGTCTTCTTCGGTGAGTTGTCCATTTGTAGTTTTACGTTTTTTAATCAGGTTTTCTTATTGTTGAGTGTTAAGTTCTTTATATGTTTTGTATAAAAGTCTTATGTGTGTTTTGCAAATGTTTTCTCCTAGTCTGTGGTTTGTCTTCACATTCTCTTGAGATTTTCTTTTCAGAGCAAGAGTTTTTAATTTTAAAGAATTCTAGCTTGTCAGTTGTTTTTTCATGAATCATGCCTTTATGTTGTATCTAAAAAGTCTTCACCATAACCAAGGTCACCTAGGTTTTTTCCTGTTATCTTCTAGGGGTTTTATTATTCTGTGTTTTACATTTAGGTTTTGAATCCAATTTGGCTTAATTTTTGTGAATGGTATAAGGCCTGTGTGTAGATTTATTTTTCTGCATGTGGATGTCCAGTTGCTTCAGCACCATTTGTTGAAAAGATTATCTTTGCTCCATAGTATTGCCTTGGCTCCTTTTTCAAAAACAAGTTGACTGTTTATGTGCATCTGTTTCTCCTTACAGTTCTATTAGGTTTTGTCTCACATAGTTTGATACTCTATTTTTAGGTGTCTACACATTAAGATTTGTTGGCTTCTTGGAGAACTGACTCCTTTATCATTATGTAATGCCCTTTTTCATCCCTGATTACTTTCTTGGCTTTGACGTCTTCTTTGAAATTAATATAGCTGTTCCTGCTTTCTTTTGATCAGTGTTAGCATGGCATATTTTTCTCTATCCCTACTTTTAACCTATATCCATATACTTTTAATCTATTTAAAATGGGTTTCTTGTAGTCAACATACAGTTTTTTGACCTACTCTAGAGGGGTCTGGAGTTAGGTATTCCTGTCCCCTACAGGAAAGGCTAGAGGAAGCTGGAGTTGTGTATTTCCCATCACCTCAGTAGATTAAGCTCTGATAAAACCCCAACAGTTTAGGCTCTGGTATATAGGAAATGATAATAGTTTCTCCTTAGGGTAGGCCTTGTTAAGAAGGACAAAATGCTCTGGCTTCTTTTATTCTCCCTCTGCCAGAAACACAGGAGAATTTTTCTGATCTTCACTGTGAGAACCTGGAAGAGCTCTTTGAGATAAATCTCACAAAAAGGTGGGGACCTCCCTGTGACTGGGTCCCCCCTGAGGTTTTTAACTCAGACTTGTCCACACTCAGCCTTCAGCAATTTGTCAATAGCAATTTAGGTTAAATACTTGAATGATAGTTAAAAGAGTGAAAAGTTAGAGAAAGATTTTATTATTATTTATTATTTATTTTTATTTTTCTATTTTATTTTTTAAGATTTTATTTATTTGAGGGAGAGTGCACAAATGAGTGGGAGGAGGGGCAGAAGGAAAAGGAGACAGAGCAGGGAGCCTGACATGGGTCTCGATCCTAGGACCCCGGGATCATGACCTGAGCCGAAGGCAGATTCTTAACTAACTGAGCCACCTGGGTGCCCCTATTTTATTATTATTATTCTATTATGTGTAACATATTATGAGATCTTCAAGTACAGACACTTGTATTCCTAGCACTTTGCATATTCTGTGGTAGTAGGTTGTGGCAATGATTGACTTTAACAATTATTCAGTAAATCTGTTTTCCTTTTCCTCCTGTGCACATGGCAAGATTATTATTCAGACTCTCTTGCAGTCAAGTGTTGTGAAATAATTGACTTCTAATCACCTGAATGTGGATGGAAGGGATGAAGATATAGGCCTGGCTCATAAAAGCCTTCCACGCAACAGCCTTACTCTTTCCCCCATCACCAAGCTAGATAAATAGAATGCAAGAGAGGACTCCCAAGGTCCACAGAGATGCCAAGGACAAAAAAATAGCAGACCAAGTCTGTGAATCATTGCCTAGAGAAACACAAAGTGCTGATTAGTAGCATCCATTAGAATTTTGCATGATTGAGAAATAAACTACTGTTTATATCACTAAGATTTGGGGGTTTATCTGTTATAGCAGGGTGTGTAAAGTAACACAAAAGTAAAAAAAAAACCAGACATGAGGTGAACTTAATCTGTTCAATTTTGTTACTTCAGGAACATTAAAATTGTAACTTGATTTACTCATGAAATTATCATTGTATAATTAAATTTTAAAATATACTTACCTAGACAATCACTGAATTACTCACTGAATACTCTTTACATGTTATACCTTGTTCCTTTTATAACAAAAGTATGGCAAGATGAGGAAGGTCAGACACAGAAAGCTTAGTGAACTACCTATGGTCACAGCCAATCAACATAACTCTTAGGACTTCAAGTCTCCATTTCTTCCCTTTTGAGAAGGAAAAAAAAACAGAAAAGAAGAAAAACATTAATTACTATAATAATAACATCTGGGTTGAGAGTACTACTATTAAGAAGCTGCACAAAATACTTCTGACTAGCTTTAGCTTTCTAAAGAGTTATAGCACATAAAGATTTTTTAATGTCGCCTCAGAGTTAACTGTAAACAAGTATCTGTCCAAGTCATGTAAGTGTTATCCCACTTGAAAGCTGGGCACAGAATAGTTCATAAGAAGTCCAATTGGTAGGAAATCAATAACAATGGTTGCTTCAAGTTACTTAAATATATTAGTTTGGTATTCTGAATTTACTCAAAGACATTTTTTGAATGCCTACTATGTGGCATACACCATGCTAGGCACTAAGGCATGCCTACATGGAAGGAACTCAGTTTCACTGGAATCACAGAGATAAATGACTAATATATGATTAAATGAGATATGTACAA
Organism: Eumetopias jubatus; assembly: GCF_037043125.1. Classification (NCBI taxonomy): domain Eukaryota; kingdom Metazoa; phylum Chordata; class Mammalia; order Carnivora; family Otariidae; genus Eumetopias; species Eumetopias jubatus. The sequence goes on from NW_028274810.1 coordinate 145,298,480, forward strand.
GTGCTGTGGGGTGTGGAAAAAATCATTTAAAACTATATGAGAAAATCAGGGCTTAAGAGAGGAGTTATCAGCTACAGATGACTTATTCATGGTTACTTCCTATTAGAGAAGTAGTATGATTCTCATCATACTACTAGTTAGAGGCTAGGAGAACTAGGCAGAGTTCAACTTCTACCTAATCACAAAACAATGTGCTGTTTTCCCTGACATAAGCCCAACTTTCTGTTTGTAATTCTCACTAAATAAAAGGACACTACCTCAAGTGGATTAGCCTAATTTAAGACTTATCTGAGGACAGAAACAGTCTTACAAACCTCTACTAGATCAAAATAAACTGGAGGATAGTCAAGTATATCAAGAGGACTGAATAAAAAAGCCCAAATAAAGCTCCTCATTTATGGATATATGACAGAAGTAGCATTACAAATCAATGGCAAAGTGTTTGCAAATACCAATAATTGGTACTAGAGCAATTAGTATTCATATGGAAAAAACTTAAATTGGACTCCTACCTCAGACCTAGGATGAAGTTCAAGGTTTATAGGGCCTGAAACTTATAATTTGGGGATCCCTATTTAAGAAAAAAATAGCAAAATATTTTACTTTTGCAAATTTTACAAAAACATACAACCCATATTGAACACATTACTCGGGCTTCTTCCAGGCACATAGAAAGGGCTTGTGCAAGTAACAGTCCCTGAAGCTTAAGCTTCATTCATCTCATGGTGAGTCTATATCTGCTTACAACACACAAAAATAAATTCTAGGGGGCGCCTGGGTGGCATAGTCAATTAAGCATCCAACTCTTGGTTTCAGCTCAGGCCCTGATCTCAGGCTCCACACTCAGGGCAGAGTCTGCTTAAGTTTCTGTCTCCTTCTTCCTCTGCCTCTACCTCTCCCTCTCTCTCAAATAAATAAATAAATCTTTTTTTAATTTATAAAAGTTGTATAGAAGAAAAATTGTTATTCCTCAGAGAGGAAGGGTTTTGTAAAATAAGATGAAAATACGTAAAGAGGACAAACTGTTTAAAAAAGCTTAATAAGTTTTATACATCAAAATTAAGTTTATCAAAGAATATGGTAAAGTAAAATACAAGCAAGCCACAGGCTGGATGAAGAATACTGCAATGTATATTAGTTAACATATGAGTATAACACAGATTTTATAACAAACTATATCTTAATGAGTTAAAAACAAGAGAAAAATGGGCAGTCCATAAAAGAGGAAGTCCACAAGTCTAATCACAAGAAAACATGCTCAACTTCACTAATATTTAGAGGACCACAATTTAAAACAACAATGACCTGCTATTTCATACCCATCAGACTGACAACATTTTCAATTTCTAATGTCAATGATATGGAATGACTGGAATGACTACACTGCTAGTGAAAACTCCACAATGGAGAGAAATTTAGCAATATCCAGTAGAGTTGAAGATACACATACTTTAGCAATTCCACTTGTAAGTATAGAGAAACTCTTGCACATGTGCACAAGGAGACATGTTTAACAGTATATTGAAGTATGATTTGTAGTAATAAAACAGTAGAAACAATTGAAATATCAATAGGAAAAATGGTTAACTAAACTGTGGTATATTCATATAATGAAACATATAGTAGTGAAAATGAATGAGTTAGGGCTATGACTTTGAAATATTTTACCTAGAGTTGGAAATACAGTTTACACCATGACACGGTACACATATATATGCACTGAGAACTCTCACGAAACCATACTCAAACTGAGTACATGTAATCCGTTCTCTTCTCTCTGTTCTGTTTCTTCTTTTTTTTCTAAATTAGTTCAGGACCTGTGAAATTGATACTGTGAGCTACAAATGGTTTGTAACAGTTTGAAAAAACACTGAACAAAGTCACATATTAATAATAAATCTGAAAAATATAACATTGAGAAAAAATAAGTAGCAAAGTATAACATATCACATATATAGTATATGTTTGCTATATATTCAATTATATATATATACACACACACATATACATACATATATGGCATTCCTAGAAATGCAATATATTGTGATTGCTACATATATATTTAGAAATAGCATTAGATACTTTCATGACAAAATACCAAATTCAAGATAATTTAAACAGGGGGAAGAGAATACAGAGTACTTCAACTGTATCTGCCATGTTTCATTTCTTCTAAAATAAGTCAAAATATTAATATTTGATTAGTAGGTACATAGGTATTTTTGTGTTTTTATATATGTACAAAATACTTGATGAAAAATCAATTAGATCAATATTTCTCAACTTTACATCACACCTTCAAAGAATCATAAATCCCCCTTTTTCCAAGAAGTCATTTATATATTTTATAGACATTTGATTATCTTATTCATTTACAGTAAGTTTTAGAGAAACAAAAGTTTTAGTCACATCTTAGGGGCTATTTAAGGATCTCCTATTTTGCCAGGATAATTAATAGTGACTAGGTGTAATGGGCTGAATGGCAGCCCTGCAAAATGATATGACCATATTCTAATCCTCAGAACCTATGAATATTACTTTATATGGCAAAAGATTGAAAATTACCTTACATGGCAAAATATGTGATTAAGAATTTTGAAAAGAAGAGTTTCTCCTGGATTTTCCAAATAGGCCTTAAATCCAATGATGTGTCCTTATAAGAGTGAACAAAAACAAAAATTAAACAAAAAGTTAAAAATGGAACTACCATATAATCCAGCAATTCCACTTTGGGGTACTTACCCATAGAAAATTAAAACACCAATTTGAAGAGATATATGCACCCCTATCTTCACTGAAGCATTATTTTACAATAGCCAAGAAATGGAAGCAACCCAAGTGTCCATTAATAAGTGAATGGATAAAGAAGATATGGTATATACAATGGATATTACTCAGTCATAAAAAGAATGAAATCTTGCCATTTGCAACAATGTGGATGAACCTAAAGCGTGTTGTGGTAAGTGAAATAAGTCAGACAAAGACAAATACCATATGATTTCACCTATATGTGGAACCTCAAAAACAAAATAAATGAACAAACAAACAGATTCATAAATACAGGAAACAAACTGTTGGCTACTGCGGGGAAGAGTGAAATAGGTGAAGAGGATTAAGAGGTACAAACTTCCAATTATAAAATAAGTCATGGGGATGTAATGTACAGCATAGGGAATATAGTCAATAATATTATATCAAGTATGTATGATGACAGGTGGCAACCAGACTTATCATGGGGATCATTTCCTAATGTATAAAAATACTGAATCACCATGATGTATATCTGAAACTAATAGGATATTGTATGTCACTTATAAAAAATTTAAAATTCAATCTTAAAAAAGGCTAATGGAAAAAAATTAGTAAAGAAAAAATAAAATGCAGTGTTGACTACATGTAGAGATTAATAATACCTAAAAGTTGCATAGTTTTCACTAGTTTACAAAGTCTTTGTCTGCATTACCTATGCAGATACCTGGTTGAATTGAATTTTCTATAAATGGCTATTAATAATCAAATGAGATCAAATGACTAAAAATTGAAATTTGTAATGGGCTCACATTACCTATTCATGCATTGTAAGCATTAAAGTCTTTAAAAATAGTTGTTAGGCTTTGGTAATGCCAGAGACCTTGATTTCTTGAGCCCTTAGTAGAAACTTGGATGAAACTGGTGACAAACTTGGATGAAATTCTGCCCATTTATAATTAAAATTCTGAAACTTTGAAAATGAAGTTTATTTAAAAAAAAAAAATGAGATAGGAAAATGACACAGAAAAGGAGGCAATGTGACCATGGAGGCAAAGACTAGAGTGATGGAGCTATGTATCAAGGAATGCCAAGAGCCACCAGAAGCTGGAAGAGGCAGAAATAGATCATTCCCCTACAGCCCCTAGAGGAAGTGCAACCTTGCTGACACCTTGATTTCAGACTTCTGGCCTCCAGAACTACAGGAGAATAAATTTTGTTGTTTTTAACCTGCCCAATTGGTAGCAATTTGTTACAGCAGCCACAGTAAACTAATACACTGTCATATTGGCAGGGGAGATGTTCTTCATATAACATGAAGATTAACCCTGAGCTAGCAGAAGAATATGAATTAAGATTTTTATCTTGAATGTCCAAGAGACTTAAGAAAGAAACCCAATGGGGACTCTTTTACAAGGAAAGTCTGGACATTTCAATTATTTACCTGGGGTAGACCCAATATTTTAGGAAGAAAACTGAGGCAAAAGAGATTTGTTGGAGTGATTTTATAGGAAATCTATATCCAGAAACCAGGTTAGGGAGACTAGTCCTAAAAGCACTTTTCTTTCCTAACCCCGCAACACCAGATATATCCTTAAAATCTTTTTCTGCACAAATATCCTCATTGGTTGCAGGGGTTTTAAAATATGTGCACATATCCTTTAATATCCTTCCTCTTTTAAAAAGTGGAAACTAATTGCCCTCCCTTTGAATATGAGTTGTATTTAGTGACTCATTTTTGAGAGCTATAAGGAGGCCGAAGTGACAATGTGATTTCTGAAATGAGAACATAAAAAGCATTGTGGCTTCTTCCTTGCTCTTTCACTGGGATTACTTGTTCTGGAAGAAGCCTGCTGCCATGACATGAGAACAGTCAAGTTGCACTAGGGAAAAGTCCACATGGCAAGAAACAGGCCTCCTGCCAACAGCAAAGAGGGACCTGGGGTTTTCTGTCAGTAGTCAACCTTAAAATGAGTGCAGCCCTGGCTTCTTAACTGCAACCTCATGAGAGACCCTGAGTCAGAACCACCCAGATGAGCTGCTCCTGAATTCCTAAACCACAACAGAAATTGTGAGAGCATAAATATTATTTTAATCTGCTAGATTTGGGGCAATTTCTTAAATAGTAACTAATAACACTGATGCACCTTACAAATGAAGTGCCATCTTTGTTAAGGATGCCATAGTATAATGAATGTCCCGATTATCCTTTGATTTACTAGAAGTTAATAAATGATTCATAGCATCACTTACTGTCACGTAGTGGGATTAATAATATTATTTGTTGAGTATTTAATAAGTACTGTGAATTTTAACAGTAAGAAAACTTAGACAGCCTTTAAGAATGATGCCTAATAGCATAGCTATTAAGAGGAGTAGCCAGTATTTTAATCCATGTCTCTTTGAATATATATCCCATACTCTTAACTATTCTACTTTTACTTTGCAAGACCTTCAAATTTTAAAAAAATTTCTGTCTCCTTTTAGTCCTTTCATTTCTAGACTATCCCACATTCCTTCAATCTTTGCTCTTTGGGTCTTCTAAATATCCTGAACTACTTCCTCTGAATGTACTTAAGTTTGACAATGTTCCATTTAACACTTAGTCCCAGAATTGAAAATAATAATGTGATATGATCAGTACAAAGTACCATAAGAGTATTACTTTTCATTATCCACAAGATGTACTCATAAGTGAAACCTGAGTTCATCAGCCACATCACACCCTTAACTTGTATTAACACCATGATCAACTAAAACTCACGTCTTCCACATGAACTGTGGCCAAAGACTTCCTTCTTTATCTACATGCAGGACCTTAATTTGATAAAGGTACTGCTAAAAATATGAAAAGTCAAGCCACAAATTGAAATAGTTAAAAAATATATATCCAGCAAAGGAATTTCATTTGGAATATATTGAGAACTCACACCCCTCAATCTCAATAATAATTTAAAAAAACACAATTTAAAAATGGGTAAAGGATTTGAACATGCACTTCACCAAAGAAGATGTATGTATGGAAAATGAGTACATCAAAAAGATGCTCAACATTATTTGTCATTAGTAAAATATAATCCAAAACCACAATAAAATACACACTAAAATGGCTAAAATTTAAGACTGACCATACCAAGTGTTGGTGAGGAGGTAGAGCAACTGGAACTTTCATATACTGTTGGTAGGAATGTAAAATGATACAATAGTTGGCTGTTGTGGAAAAGCCATTGTTTTTCATTGTTGGAAACCAGTTTGGCAGTTTCCTAAAAAGTTAAACATACACCTACCATACAAACTAGCCATTCTACTCCAAGGTATTTACCATAGAGAAATGAAAGAATAAGTCTGCAAAAGGATTTGAAAAACATTCAAACAGAATCATTTGTAATAGCTTAAAAGGTAGAAAAAAATCCAAAGATTCAAAAGATGAATTGACAAATAAGATGTGATATAGACGTGCAATGGGAATACTATTCGGGAATAAATGAGGAACTTTGATATGGAAGAAAATAAAAATGATTATGCTGAGTGAAAGGGACCAAATAAAAAGAGCAATAAAATGTTATTCCACTAATATATAATTTTAGAAATGTTTAGTAAAGGAAAGTAGATCAGTGAGTGCAGGCAAACAGGGTTTCAGAGTTGCATTGGATTACAAAGGGCCATGTGGAAACTTTTTAGGGTGATGGAAATGCTTCTATTCTTAATTTTTTGGTGATGAATTTACAGATTTATACATATTTCAAAATTCATTTAATTATTAATTTAAACTATATTCAATTCATTGTGTATCAACTTATCTAAATCATCCATTTTTAAAATAGAAATGAGTCCACAATGCCATAGAACATAAGAGCCAAAAAGTGGAAATAATCCAAATGTCCATCAACTGATGGATGGATAAATAAAATGTGATATATCATACAACGGAATACTATTTAGCAATAAAAGGGATAAAGTATTGATACATGCAACATGCATGCCCAGAACTCAGTGCAACTCAGAAAAGACCTGAGTGGACCTTAAAAGCTTCTATCTCTTGCTGATCTTTAGGGTCCATGTGAACAGGAGTAAAAGCTGAATCGGAATTATAGGTGGCCTCTCCAAGCATTGAAGGATTGCCTCTGCTCAATGCTAATCTACAAAAATAAGGAGAGTATTTTTTTTTCCTTTTAAGCTCCAAGCATTTAAAGAAATCTCTGTCAGGTCTCTGGCTGACCACTGAGACAATGTAACAGAGACTTAGGTAATCACACATGAATAAGAAATACAGTCTTTGCAAAAATGGTATGGGAAGGTCACTAAAAATGGGAATGACTACAGCCCTCAACAAGCAACAACAGCAAACTCTGAGGAGGGGGAAGTGTCTGATTTCCAGAGTTATAATATTCAAAATGTCCAGTTTTTTTGTTTAAATTCAGTTAGTCAACATATAGTACATCATTAGTTTCCAAAATGTCCAGTTTTTGACAAAAAAATCACAAGGGATACAAAGAAACAGTGAAATGTGGCCCATTCGCAGCACAAAAGTAACAGAAAACATCCTTAAAGAAGCCTAGACATTGGACATATTAGGCAAAGATTTCATTTGGGGTGGGGGAGGGAGGGGAAAGACTTTAAATTAACTGTCTTAAATATACTCAAAGACCTAAAGATGGTGGTTAGAGGACCTTAAGCTTGCCTCCCCCCATGGATAACACATCAGTGTAAATAACCCAGAAAAAGATCTAAAGACTGGCAGAATGAACTCCACAACTAAAGGAAGAGAAGAAACCATTGAAGAAGATAGGAAGGGGGAAGATACTCTTTGGGAGTGAAAGGAACCAGGGTCATCCACACTGGGGAGGGAGCCAGTGGCATGGAGAAGAGCAGAAAAAAAGACTTTCACAACAGGGAGCCCAGAAACGGGAAGGACAAATCCCCATAATATTTGCCCTTGAAAGTGAGAGGGACTGAATCTCGTGAGTTCTTATCGACCAGTAGGACTTAAAGCCTGGAATTTTAAAAAATCTGCAGCTTAGCTCCAGGAAAACCTGGAGGGCCTTAGGAAGAGGAGTCCTGCCCTTAAAGAGACAACAGACAAACAACTATTGCACATAAAGCATAGAAGAAGTAATTTGAAAAACACTGGGGGCAGACGGGAGGGAGAGTGATTTGCTCATCTTAGAGTGTGGCCAGAGAGACAGGGATCATGAGGAGACCCCTCCAAGAACAAAGGAATTGGCATGTGCCATTTCCTTCTCCTGCCCTCCTTAGCATAAACAACAGTCACCTGTGGGAACAGGGTGCCAACATTCCTTAACTAACTTGCTTACACCAAGCCCTATCCTCCCCTCCCCTGCCTGCTCACTTCCATGGATCTGCCCTCCCAGGCACACTAGCCTCAGTCTCAGTGCTGCAGGCCCCCTCCCCCAGAAGACTGGTGCAAACCCTGCCAAACCACATCCCCCCTACGCACATGTTTTGCAGGACCTCAGTTCCAACTGTGGTGGGGGCAGGTCTCGTACAAGCAGACCACTGCACACCTTGTTAAAACATGCCCCACCCCTGCTGGGGACCAAACACTGCCCACAATATGCAAAGTGAGCCTCTGCAAACAAATGGACTGAAGGAAAAGGAGGCGAAGACTCAATAGCAGAGCACAGGCAACATGCATAGGAGACACTCATGGAAACATCGGATCCTGGGGAACAGGGGACACTACACTCAGGACACCACAGGTTCTTTTCTTCATAAGGCTATTATCGTTAAGAGCAAGAGAAGTAGCTCACTTTCCTAACACAGAGAAACAGACACAGAGAGTTAGACAAAATGAGGAGACAGAGAAATATGTCCCACATGAAAGAACAGGACCAAACCACAGCAAGTAACCTAAGCAAAATGGATTTTAAGTAATATGCCTGACAGAGAACTTGAAGTAATGATCAAAAAGGGGCGCCTGGGTGGCTCAGTCAGTTAGGTGTCCGACTGTTGGTTTCAGCTCAGGTTATGATCTCATGAGTTGTGAGATCAAGCCCCACATCAGGCTCCATGCTCAGCAGGGAGTCTGCTTGAAGATTCTCTCCCTCAGCCCCTTCCCCAATTCATATGCTCATGCTCTCCCTCTCTCAAATAAATAAATCTTAAAAAAAAAGAATGTATTAAAGTCATGATCATAGAGATACTCATGGGATTTGAGAAGAGTAGAGGACATCAGTGAGAACCTTAACACAGAGATTAAAAAAAAAAAGAACCATTAGAGATCAAGAACACAATAATTGAAACTAAAAATACACTTTATGGAATAAATAGGCTAGATGAAGCAGAGAAACAAATTAAGGAGCTGGAAGACAGAGTAATGAAAAATTACCATGCTGAGCAAAGAAGAGGAAAAAATTATGCAAATTGAGAATAATCTTAGGGAATTAGTGACTTCATCAATCATTATAACATTTGCATTATAGGGGACAGAAAATTTATCTGATGAAAAAATAGCTCAAAACTTCCTTAATCTGGGGAAGGAAACAGATATCCAGATCCAGGAGGCCCAGGGATCCCCCCAAAAGTTCAACCCAAGGAGGTCCAGGCCAAGCCACATAGTAAGTAAAATGGCAAAAAGTAGTGATAAAGAAAAACATGTTAAAAGCAGCAAGAGAAAAGAAAGACAGTTACATACAAGGGAAACCCCATAAGGCTATCAACAAATTTTTCAGGAGAAACTTTACAGGCCAGAAAGGAGTGGCATGATATATTCAAAGTGCTAGAAGGGAAAAATCTGCAACCAAGAATCCTCTATCCAGAAAGGCTATTATTCAGAATAGAAAGAAAGATAAAGAGTTTCTCAGACAAAAAGCAAAGTAGTTCGAGGCCACTAAACTAGACTTACAAGAAATATTAAAGGGGACTCTTGAGTGCAAAGAAAAGACCATAAGTGAGAGTATGAAAAGTAAAAAGCACAAAGGCATAAAAATAAGTATTTCTGTAAAAGTCAGTCAAGGGATTCATAAAATAAAAGGTTGTATAACATGACACCATATACCTAAAACATGGGGGGCAGAATAGTAAAAAATGAGTTCAAACTTAAGTGACCATCAACTTAATATAGACAGCTATATGCAAAAGATGTTATATATAAACCTAACAGTAACCACAAATCAAAAACCAGTAACAGATATGCAAAAGATAAAGAAAAAGAATCCAAGTGTATCACTAAAGAAAGTCAACAAACCATGAAAAGAGCAAGAGAAGAAAGGATCAGAGAAAATCTATAAAAACAACCACAAAACAAGTTTAAAAATGGCAATAAATACATATCTATCAATAATTACTTTGAATGTAAGTGGACAAAACACTCTAATCAAAAGACATAGGATGTCAGAATGGATTAAAAAAGCAAGACCCATCTATATGCTGCCTACAAGATACTCATTTCATGCCAAAAGACACCTGCAGAATGAAAGTGAGGGGATGGAGCAATATTTATCATGTAAATGATTGTCAAAAGAAAGTTGGGGTAGCAATACTTACATTGGACAAAATAGACTTTAAAACAAAGACAAGAGACAGAGAAGGACACTATATAATAATAAAGGGGACAATTCAACAAGAAGATCTAACAACTGTAAATATTTATTCACCCAACATGGAAGCACACAGGCATATAAAACAGTTAATAACAAACATAAAGGAACTAACTGATAGTAATACAATAATAGTAGGGGACTTTAACACTGAATTTACATGGATGGACAGATCATTCAAACATAAAATAAACAAGGAAACAGTGGCTTTGAATGATACACTGGACCAGATGCTTTTATGAATATGCAGATATTCAGAATATTTCATCCTAAAACAGCAGAATACACATTCTTCTCAAGTGCACATGGAACATTCTCCAGAACAGATTACATATTAGGCCACAAAACAAGCCTCAACAAATTCAAAAAACTCGAAGTCATACCATACAACTTTTCTGACTACAGCATTATGAAACTAGAAATCAACCACAAGAAAAAATCTGAAAAGAGCACAAATACATGGAGGTTGAATAACATGTCACAAAACAATGAATGAGTCAACCAGGAAATCAAAGAAGAAATCAAAAATTACAGGGAAACAAATGAAAATGAAAACCCAATTGTCCAGAGCCTTTGGGATGCAGCAAAAGTGTTTCTAAAAGGGGAGTTTATGGCAATAGAGGCCTGCCTCAGGAAACAAGAAAAATCTCAAGTAAACAACCTAAGCTTACACCTAAAGGAGCTAGAAACAGAAGAACAAATAAAACCCTAAGTCAGTAAAAGGAAGGAAGGAAATAATAAAGATTAGAGCAGAAATAAATTATATAGAAACTAAAAAAAAATAATAGAACAGATCAATGAAAACAAGAGCTGATTCTTTGGAAAGATCGACAAAATAGACAAACCTCTAGCCAGACCCATAAAGAGAAGGAGAGAGAGAACCCAAATACACAAAATCACTAATGAAAGAGGAGAAATAACAACCAACACTACAGAAATACAAACAATTGTAACAGAATATGATGAAAACTTAATGCCAACAAATTGAACAACCTAGAAGAAATGGATAAACTCCTAGGAACACATACCCTACCAAAACTAAAGCAGGAAGAAATAGAAAATTTGAATAGACCAATTACCAGCAATGATATTGAGTCAGTAATCAAAAATCTCCCCCAAAACAAAAGTCCAGGACCAGACAGTTTCACAGGCGAATCCTACAAAACATTTAGAGCAGAGTTAATACCTATTTTTTTCGAACTATTCCAAAAAATAGAAAACTTCCAAATTCATTCTATTGGGCCACAGTGATACCAAACCAGATAAATACACCACAAAAAACAGAGAACTACAAGCCAATATCTCTCATGAATATAGATGAAAATATCCTCAACAAAATAGTAGCAAACTGAATCCAACAATACAGTAAAAAATCATACACCATAATCAAGTGGAATTTATTCCTGGGATACAAAGGTGTTTCAATATTCACAAAACAATCAATGTCACATCAATATCTCACATCAATAAGAGAAAGGATAAAACCCATACGACCATTTCAATAGATGCAGAAAAAGTATTCAACAAAGTATATCATCCATTCATGATAAAAACTGCAAAGTAGGCCTAGAGGGAGCATACCTCAGCATAATGAGGGCCTTATATGAAAAACCCACAGCTAACATCATATTCAATGGGGAAACACTGAGAGCTTTTCCCCTAAGATCAGGAACAAGACAGGGATGTCCACTCTTCACCACTTTTATTCAACATAGTACTGGAAGTCCTAGCTACAGCAACTAGACAACATAAAGAAATAAAAGGCATCCAAATCAGTAAGGACGAAGTAAATCTATCACTATTTGCAGGTGACATGATACTATACTTAGAAAACCCTAAAGATTCCACCAAAAAAACTCCTAGAAATCATAATGAATTCAGTAAAGTTGCAGGATATAAAATCAATCTATAGAAATCTGTTGCATTCCTATATACTAAATGAAACAGCAGAAAGAGCAGTTAAGAAAACAATCCCATTTACAATTGCACCAAAAACGGTAAAATTTCTTAAAAAACCTAACCAGAGAGATGAAAGACCTGTACTCTGTAAACTATAAAGCAGTGATGAAAGAAATTGAAGATGACACAAAGAAATGTAAAGACATTCCATGCTCATGGGTTAGGAGAACAAATATTGTTAAGATGTCTATACTACTCAAAGCAATCTATACATTTAATGCAATCCCTATCAAAATACACAAGAATTTTTCGCAGAACTAGAACAAACAACTCTTAAATTTGTATAGAACCATAAAAGACCCCAAATAGCCAAAGCAATCTTGAAAAAGAAAAACAAAACTGGAGATATCACAATTCCAGACTTCAAGTTATATTACAAAGTGGTAGTGATTAAAACAGTATGCTGCTGGCATAAAAATAGACACATAGATCAATAGAACAGAATAGAAAACCCAGAAATAAACCCACAACTATATGGTCAATTAGCCTTCGAGCAGTACAGGTTTCCTCTCCTAACCAAAAATAGAGTGTTCTCATGAAACATTTTGTAAGCCAAAATGGTATAAAGTGAAGAAGCAAATACTATTAATTTATGTGGAAAAAATCTTTGAGAGTTCTCAGACCCCCCAAAATAGCCTCTTTTCAGCTTCTCTGAAATCTTAGGGCACATCTTGCTAATAGATGCACAAAATAAATTGAGATAAAGCACACAGGTTCACCGATACGGGTCAAAGCTGTGGTGGCCTGATGCTGAGATGCTGAGTGTAGTTCCCAGGGTTAGGAGCTTGACAGTGTTACTGTCACTGCTCAGGTGCACGCTGCTCCATAACAGCTTGTTGCAAAACAAACACTGAAAGCTATTTTAGCTTTTCGTCCTTTTTTGTAAAAGTGAAAATCCTCTTCGGATTTCTTTCAGTTAGCAAAAAAATGTACTAACAAGGTCTCTTGTAAAAACGAGTGGTGTAATGTGAACTTTCAAAAAGTGGGAGATACTTATATTGGATTTATATTTGGATTTTTTTACTCAGAACATAAAATAAATATCCTGGAGTCTATACTGAGTTTAATAAATTGAATAAATGAATAAATGAGGGAGAAGAGACAAATCTCCTTTGCAGAAGAATTCCAAATAATTTATGCATATACACCACCATCAAGGAGTAGGAGCATAACTCCTCACTTGCTAAGTGTGAGCTGCACACAGTGAATTCTTCCAAAGTGCATGGTACAAAAAGGTGGAAGAGGGCAGCGGGAGTAACTCTATAGTGGAAACACCTGACAGACACTACCATCCAATTAAGGTCAACACCAAAAGTGATAAGTCATACTGATAGTCTACATCCTTGATATGATTGAAAATAATGGCACTTTATCTCTGTGGTCTTTCTCCTAAAAACCCAGAAAAATCTAATCATGAGAAAAACATCAGGCAAATCTCAAATGAAGGACAGTCTACAAAATACCTGACAGCAGGGCGCCTGGGTGGCTCAGTCATTAAGCGTCTGCCTTTGGCTCAGATCATGATCCCAGGGTCCTGGAATCGAGCCCCACGTCTGGCTCTCTGCTCAGTGGAGAGCCTGCTTCTCCCTCTCCCTCTGCCTGCCTCTCTGCCTACTTGTGCTCTCTGTCAAATAAATAAATAAAAATTAAAAAAAAAATACCTGACAGGACTTCTCAAAACTGTCAAGGTCATCGAAAATAAGAAAAGAAAAGGAAAAAAAAAGAAAATAAGAAAAGAGAAGTCTGAGAAACTGTCACAACCAAGAGAAGCCTCAGGAGATAAGACAACCAAACATACTGTGGGACCCAGGATGGGGTCATTAGAACATTAGGTAAAGAGTAAAGAAATCTGAAAATGTATGGGTTCATTGATGGTAACAAATGTACCATATTAATGTATAATGTAAATAATAAGGGGGACTGGGTGTGGGATATCGGTCTTCAGCATTTTCCTATAAACCTAAAACTGTTCTAAAAAATAAAATACATTGTTATTAAAGAAATATTTAATGCAGAAAGCACACTGGACTTACAGATCTGAGTCCCAAACCTGACTCCACCCATGATTTGCTTTAAATCTTAAACATTGGCTTACTCACCTTATATTTCACAGACTGAGAAACCTGAAGTCTCTTTAACATCTAAAGGTCTATGAATCAATGGTTCTATTCCTTCATTAATCCAGCTATATCTGAAAAGAACACATGGAAAAATGAAAAAGTATTCAAATTAATTCTTAATGCTTAACAAAACTTCAAGTTCACTAAAATGAGAATAATTTTTAAATTCCAATAATTTTAACATTTCATTATAACAATTCAAATGTTATCACACAGAACTTAGGAGGCTGCAGAAAGTGCAGGCAAAACTCAGTAACTGAAGGTAGTGAAAATTTCTTATAAATTACCTCTGACGCAGAACTGACTTTATTTAAGCTTATATCGTTCTCCATTGATGTATCACTTTGTACATTGAAAGTGTATAATTTTGGAGGTGCCTGGGTGGCCCAGTTGGATGAATGTCCTACTCTTGATTTTGGCTCAGGTCATGATGCCAGGGTCCTGGGATCAAGCCCTGGGCGGGGCTCCCTGCTGGGCAGGGAGTCTGCCTCTCCTTCTGCCCCTCCCCACCAGCTCATGTGCACTCTTTCTCTCTCTTTCAAATAAATAAATAAGATCTTAAAAAAAAGAAAGTATACAATTTTTCATAGTATTTTGAAAAATTATAACGTAGTGTTAAAATGTAGAATTGAGTATCCTTCTTTAATATTAGTTGGCCCTAATTTTTCTAAAACAAAACCTACCTTTTTTAAGCTTAGCATTTCACCAAAAGCATTTAATACATTAACTTTGTAAGTGTAAGTTTATGTGAGAGCAGTGATCAAATTTGGGGTAAGGGTATTCTCCGTAGTTATTACATACTTGTAAACATACCATAAACATCAGGAAAGTTTAAGGTGAAAATATTTTGTCTAATATATCCATGCCAGATTAAATTTTAAAAAGTTTAACAGCAAATAAGTAATTTATAAAAATTCATTCTCTGGTCAGCTATCTGTGATAAATCTGACCTTATGGGATGCCCATAGGGTGTATATTAGATTAAAATGTTTGATTTCTTATTCACGCTGACAGTAATATAATCTAAAACAAGACTCAGAGGCTTACTTTGGCCTGAAAGTCAAGGATATGATAACACTATAATGTGAGAAGTGCAATAATATTTACCAGGTTTTTTTTTTTTTTACTTTTTATGTGAAAGGGAGGCACAAAATGTTCTCATATTTTAAATTGCCATATCAAATAAAAAAAATAATACAGTAATCAGTAGCTAACTGTAGCTATATATTTAATCACAATAATGCCTTCTAGTACTAAAAATTTTTAGTATGGAAAAAGCATCATAAATAATACTATAGCAAATACCCTCGGTGAAAAAGGAAACATCATCATATTCTAATATTTGGCATGTAACCAAAAAAATTACCTTTCCTTAACTTTCAATAAAGTGAAATCTAAACTCAAAATAACACTCACCTATCTGAAGAAAAGTTTTCGAGCTATCATTCTATTTTCTTAGATTAAAGGAAGTAAGAACTGCATTTTTTTTTCTATACACTTCCACACTTTCTACATCTTAAATACTATTTTTGCGGGCGCCTGGGTGGCTCAGTTGGTTAAGTGACTGCCTTCGGCTCAGGTCATGATCTTGGAGTCCCAGGATCGAGTCCCGCATCCAGGGAGTCTGCTTCTCCCTCTGACCCTCCCCCCTCTCATGTGCTCTCTCTCTCTCTCTCATTCTCTCCCTCAAATAAATAAAATCTTTAAAAAAAAACTATTTTTCCTAGTGTTTTCCTTGACAAACTAATTTTGTTTAGTATCTTCCAAAGTGTAAACACTTCTGCTTTAAGTTCTATTAATATTCTCATGGCAACATCAAAACTTCCAAACAGACATTGTGGTAATACTTGTTTTGTTAGGTTTGCAAATGTTTCTTCGTATTATTTGCTCTTATATCACCTGCCTGCCATTTCCTTTAGTTTTAGTGTATTTTAAATGTCTTCAAAATGATGGAATAAAAGAAGGAAATGTGTATTAAAGTAAACTTTGGTCAAGTCATTTTATCTTACTGGTATTTTACGTAGAAAAAATAGTAGGGGAACAGTAATATCTGACACCCTGCGAATGTACTTTGAACTGTGTTGGTTTCATGTCGGTTATTGACGACTAGACTCGGAGAACCCCTGCTCATATCAGTAACAATGGCCAAAACGATACAGTACATTTACATCAAAAACACGTCACAGGAAATCACTCATCTTTGTTGATAGAAAGGAGGATTGCACAGAGAGATGATGTCTTCAATAGAGGGTTGTGTTTGGTGAAAAGAAAATAAAGATTCTAAATGTAACTATGTAGTAAATCCAAAAGCCATTCCTTTCAAGAGAAATTTAAAATTATGTTTTCTACTTTCAGAATCCTTTTATCATTACAAGAGTTATTCTTTTCTGGTTCAAATCTTGCTTACCTCCTTTTTAAAGTTATTCCTGAAAACATTAGCCCAGATGACCTAATTTCGGATGGCTTATTTACCTGTTCATAGATTTATATGCCACCTGCTTTTGCTTTTTCTACAGATGTAAAGTCAACCTCTGGGGCAAAATTCCACTTTTCTCTTTCTGCCACACAAGTGGTAAATAACATTACCCAATAAATTTTAGCATTTCCCCAAATGTGTAGGATACAAAAAATGTATTCATTCGTGTGAGATATAAAAATGTACACTCACACTTCTGAAATCAACAGCCAGCCATTTCACACTTGGGCCAAAGGCAAACAAACATAATTCTCACTGGCAGCTGGACAACATTCCAAGCTGCCACCACATTAATTAACTCACCTCAATCAGATTCCACTTCGACTTGCACAGCTTGCTGCCAAGACGCCCAGCAATAAATTGTAAGGTTAAATACTGAACAAGGTAGGGAAATACCATATGGTATGTTGTTATAGAAGGTGGGATATTCTTGTTTAACACTGGTAGCAGGGTTTTCTGTTGACATTTTATTGTTCTCTTGCGATTTAAGAAAAATGAATATGTGTTCTTGTTGATAAATGATCTTGCTTGTCTTATTGTGGTGGGGAATGGAAGAGTAACAAGATAACAAAATACCTTTGTCCACAAGCTTCTATAGTTGATAGTCCTTAAATTTCAAGGCAACAGCTTACTCAGCAAGTACTGGGAAGTTACTAATGGTAAGTTATTAGTATTAAATTTGGGGGGAATGTCAAGAAACAAAGAACTCAAATTTCTTTTTCATTGAAATCTACTGGGAATTTACAAATAAATACAAACTACTTATAGTTGAAAAAAATTCAAATCTGGGAGTCAAAAGATTTGAGTCCAGTTCCTGGCTCTGGATGGTGGTGTCACTTTGGCCAAATCACTTGACTTCTCTGATATTATTTCCTCATGTGTAATATGAAGCAATGTGATGAGATGAATGGTTCCCAAACCTTAATGTGCATATCAGTTTAAGGAGTTGGTTAACAATGCAGATTCTTGGATGCCACCCCTAGGGATTGAAATTGATTAGGTTTGATGTGTAGCTCTAGAGTCTGTACTTGTAATGAGGCAAGAAATTCTTCTGCAGATAGAGGACCCACACTCTGAGAATACTAGACTACATAATATCTAAGATTCTTTTGCTAACAGTGTATTATTTTACTTATCAGTCCATGCCATTGCTTTTATAACTCGTGGTGTGAGTTTGGAAAGAGGTCTAATTGAGAGTGTTCATTCAAGACTTAATCTGCATTAGGAAGTTCAAATGCCTTTAGTTAAGAAGACTGGAAACATAAGAATATGACTACTCAAAGTCCCGTAAGCATTGTCTGGGGTTGTGGGATGGGTGATAAGTGTAATAGCTGACTGGCTGCTCCCCCTAAAAACCCTGTCTGTCTATATAAGAAGACTCCAAACCTAGACAAAGAAAAACATTAAACCCATCCTGCAAATCAGCTTTATTCATACTCTTTATCACTTACCCAGCAGAAGTCTTTCTGTGCTCTAAGGATATTATTAGCAATGCTCATTTCATTTGTTTTGCTTTTCGTGTACCTGGTGCATTCTCCTTCTAGTTTAAATGCTAGAAATCAGAAAAATGTTTCATAGTTGTTTGCAAGTCTATAGAAGTCTAGGAAATTTCGGAAATCTCTTTCTTCCTAGCTCCTAGGACATGATTTGATAAAGAAAGTAAAAGGCTCTTACTAGAATACACTTTGAGTTTATTTCAAATAGGTGCTTATGGATTTATAGTAAGCCATGTATCTTCTTCCATCCAATCCCTCTTCCAGCCAGCAGAGAGCTATCCCATAAGACATCTGTTTGGAGATAGCCTTAAAATAGGAAAAGAGCAACCTTAACTGGCCCACATAAATTAGTATGCAACACAGGTCTTTCTCATTATGTTATAAGCTCAACAGACTTGAAGTCTCAAAAGCAGACTTCATTACTTCACTACTTAAAACTGTGAAATCACCTTTGTTCTTAGTTTCTATCAATGGAAGATGTAAAAAGACAATGCAATATTTACTTTATTATTCAATCTGCACAAAAGAAACCTGATTCTCTTAATCAGTTCCTTCCAAGCTACTCTAATCACTACAAAAATCCCCCAATTCTAATAATGTTCCTTAGGGGACGGGTGCATGGTCTCTTGTTGATCTTTGTGTTCTCCTCAGCTACTAAAATCAGTCTCTTAGTAGATGCTTAGTAAAGGAATGTTAGATTAAAGATATTTGGCAGAGAAGTATTGAATTCTGCTGCAGACTTCTTGGTCCCCTGCAGGTGGTGCTGGGAGACAGGTTCTTTGTTTATTTACTTACTCATAATGATCTGGGCTGGTAAAGGTGTTCTCGGTACCTGGTTTAAAGCTTTGTAATTACATTTCTTCCTTCCCTTCACTCTAGTTACTGAGTCACAGAAGAGAGCCAAAACTCCGAAAAAGGTGAGGCAAGTGAAGAGAGACACTAAAGTAATTGGTGGTATCACCCAGGCCGGCCAGTGAAAAGATTCTGTAGGACTTTCAGGGAAAAAATTTGTACATTTCTACTTTCCAAAAGAGAACATATGTTCAGGAAATTATTCTGTAGTACTGAGCATTACCTCAGATCTACTATTAACTCTGATACTGTAATTGTCATCCGTATACTTCTAGTATTTTTCACCATGGTTAGATGTGACTGGTTGCTGGTATTTGGGACTTCAACTTTTAAGACTTCCTATCCATCCCACAATCTGTCCACCATGCCTCCCAGAGTTAGCTGCCCTCTGCTCTGTGATCCTTCAGTTTAAGGAATGTATCACTTACCTTTTTATTAAAAGATTGACTCTCCCACTTAATTGAGAGCGGCTATAAGTTAGGGATATCATTTTCATCTTTGTATCACTAGTTCTTACTTAATGCTTGGGATGTGTTAGACACCAAATAAATTGAATTAATAAAGCAATCAATAAATCAATAACTGCCCGCCACATACATTACTATTGCCTGGAACTAAGTGTACATTTCTCTTCTATCATTCTTGCCCTGGAAATTTCTGAAGCCAAAAATAGAGATCTATGACTATAGTCATAAATAAGGAAGCTGGCATGTTTTAATTGACATAATATGATTCCCCAAAACCCACATATCTAGCTAGCCCTATCTCTTCTACCTTCCCCTCTATGAATCTTTTACAGCTACCAGACTGGTCTGCTCACTTTCTCTGATATGCCTTATGCTTTCCCAGCATTGAGATTATGCCATCCCTCTATTTTGCTCCCAATCTATTTTAATCAGTAGTTCTTAAAGTGGTTTTCAGAGGGCTCACATTATGAACCCTATGTTCATAATAACACAAAGATGCTGTTTGCCTTTTCACTCTCGTTCTTTTGCAAGTGTACAATGGAATTTTCCAGAGGCTATATGAGGTGTAGTATCACAACAAAAGGAGATATGAGAATCCAGCTGTATTCTAGTAAGCCATATATTAAAATACAAAATGTAAAACAATAAGCATTTTTTTCATTAATTGGTTTTGTTTTGAAAAATAGCTATTTTTCATAAGAATATATTATATATGTTAACATGTATTTTATTTTAAAATAAATTAATAGATATTTATTGATTTTCTTGACTTTAATTTAATATGAAAAATACAAAGAGATATAACGCACATAAGCAAAAACTCTTTGGTGTCCTCAACAATTTTGAAGAGTATTTTAAGAGTCCTAAGGCCAAAGAGTTTGACGATGCTGATCTAAATCTTGTATATCCTTTAAAGTCCAAATCAAAGCCTTCCTCCTTGATAAGCTATTTGACCGTTGACACTAGAGAGAATCTCCTCTGTCTAATCTAAATACCCAGGACACGTACACACTTAGGGTTCTTTTGCACCATTCACCTAGTACAGAGCTTGTGCCAAAAAGGATAATATTGTTATACTGATTAAGAATGATAATTAAAGACCTTTGTGCTTGATGGTGAATCATAAACAACCTTTATCCAGTCTCTGATGGTAGTCTTCCCACCCTCCAAGGAAAAAAAAGAATTTTCTTGACTTTTCAATCTACCCTTTTCACTGAAGAGAGTAATAAAGTTACATGTATATATAAAACATTTGTTATGTATTTTTACTACAAACCTAATAAATGTTCATTGCAAAAGAATGAAACATAAACTAGAAATTAAAAACTTAAATTCACCCTTAAAGCCATCAACCTGAAGTAACAACCGCTAACATTTTAGTATATAAATCTCCAGTCTTCTACCCTACATTTGTTTTTTCACTGAATTAAGTTACACTGAAAATACTACTATCATTTTTATGATATTCTAAGACGCTTTTTTGTTTTTTGCACTTCCCATCATATGGTGTCATATAGGGAGATTTAAAGAAACTGGTAATGTTCATTTTTGGGGGGAATGATACATAGGTAATCATTTTTCTTTAAATTAAATATATAGTTTAATTTCCTTTTATGTGAAGAATAACTTTATCATAAATGAGTTTTCATAACAAATGAATTCTTAAATGATATTTGATGAACATTTTTCTATGTCATTAAGCATTTGTTACCTTACTTAACTCTATAATAGGCAATTATATAATATATCTTCTAGGATTTGTTTAACCCCACTGTTAAGCACTTAAATTATTCTAATTTTCAAAACTACAAATAATGCTTGGATTTTCTTCCTTGTGTATACATTTTACATACATCTCTGGTGATTTCTTTAGAATAAATTTAGAATTACAAGGCCAGGAGATATAAACAATTTTAAGACATTCAATCTAAAAATGCTGCTTTCTCACTAGAAGAAAAACAAAACTATGATTTAGGAGAAAAGGAAAAGAATTTGAGTGGTAACAAGAGAAAGCTGGGAAGGCACAAAGAAGTAAAGTTCATAGAAAAAAGTGCTGCCAAGGAAGAGAGAAGAGACAGGAATAAAAGTGGGAAGCATGAATAGAGTTGCAGAATGCCTACAGTGGGTAAAACAAGACATACTAGAGAGTAAAGGTTTTAGAGTTAGGCAGATGAAGATTTCAAACAAGTCATCCATTAATTATCTTTGTGACCGTAGGCAAGTTACATAACTTCACTAAGCCCCCATTTTCTTATCTGCAAATGGGAAAAGCAAAGAGCTTGGCAAATAGTAGGCACATAATAAATGTTTGTTTTCTTCTAAGGAAATGGGATAAAAGGTGGGAAGGGCAGAGGGAGGATAAAGGGGAAATGGAAAAGATAAATAATTGAATATATGGAAAAAACACAACTTAAAATCAAATTCTATTTCACAAATTGCTACTTTTGTATAAAGTTCTGATGTAACATTAATGATGAAATAGAGAAAAGAAAGAAACCACAGATAAGTGTGTGGTTTGAGAGGAATGAAAATTTGCTGATGAGAGGAGAAAAGTGAATTAATACGTGATTTAAAAAAAAAGAAAGAATGACAGATCTTAAAAAATCAAATGTTGACTCAAAATATTTGCAGAGGATATTTTTGTCTTTGTATTGCTGCTTAATAAAGTCCTTGTTATGGTTTGAAGAAAAGATATATAAGAAAGATGTTGATGAATAAAAAGAAGATTATGATTTGGAATAGTTTATATTCATTAAGCCATTTTAAGAATTGGAAAAGAATTAGAAATTGGAAGCAAACCAGCTTGCATACTCATTATTTTGACCCTGAGCCCTTGAAGGCCTGCACTTTATATCTGTGCTCCAGCATGCATGCACATATGCACACACTGTATCTTTCTCTTCTATCAAGCAAAGAAGCAGGTGGGCAACATTTTACCACTCTGCTTTCTGTTACTTGGCTTCTGATCTTTGTTTTCTCTTTAAAGATCATGTTAGGAGTTAAGAATCTCCTCTTTCTTGAATTTCCCTAGCTGGACTAGAAATCTTGAGAAAACAGATTGTCTTTTTCTCATGAAATTTTTTGGCACTTCATACTTCTAACTGTTCCAAGAACGTCTTAAGACATTTTACTTGCTTTTTTTTACTTGAGAATCAAAATAGAACCTGCCTGCCCAGAGGTACATGCACATCACTAAAAATTTAATATGATTCAAAGAGAAAGTGAATCAAATCCTTTTTTTTCCCAATGGAAGTATAATTGGCACACAATATCCTATCAGTTTCGGGTGTACATCATAGTGATTCAGTATTTTTATACATTATGAAATGATCTCTACAATAAGTCTAGTTACCATCTGTCACCATACAAAGTTACTAAAATATTATTGACTATATTCCCTATGCTTTTTGTCACTTAAATGAGTTTAATTTAATTAAGGGCAAAGACTTGAATCACTTTCTATTTACTCCACAATAATGCATTCCTATTGTTTGGAATGGCTAACTTAGTTTCAGATTGGTGGAACTCTCACCTCTGTGTGTGGTAGAAAATGCACTGTAATTGGTTTCCTTATTTGACTGCTCTTGGAGGAGAGTGCTACCGTTAAGTGTTATAGTGACTTTTCACATACCAAAATTTCTTCAGGCACCAAACAAGAAACATTAAAATGTTGTATAGCAAATGTATCATATACTTTCATTGAAGACAATAATCTTCTACAAAATGGGATAATAAAGAAACAGTTGAGATAAAGAATGGGTAGCAGTTAAAGGTGATTTTAATTCCAATCCAACAGAAGCACTAAGTGGGGTTAGATCACTCTTCTGATGATGATGATGATGGTAATGATGACAGTGATGGACTGACTGCTCTAGCTATCCATCAATCTCATTTCTTCCCACTCAGCAACAATATCTCCCAGGCAATTTTTCTTTGTCTTCTCACTTTCCTAATATCCATCTTTCCAGAACTCTGAAGCAGTAGGAGATCACAATAGAGACTAGTTAAAAATATGTGCACATATTCTAGATCATGTTAGAGTTCCCAGGTCAAATCAGTTTATTTACCTCATTCCTTCCTTTGCCCTTGCCCTTTAACTCTCTCCCTTCGGAAATTCCCTCTACCTTTTAAGCCCAACGTGCAGACTTCAGTTTAACAACATTGTTTGACTACATCATCATAATGGTGAAATTCTTAGATGGTGATAAGTATATAAAATTTCTGGCTCTCAGTTTTCCAAAAATGTCAACCAGGTCTTAGAGATTCTTTGCAAGTATAATGAAAGAACCTTACAAAAGGTGCCAATTAGTCCATACTAAAATTCTTTATTCAGAGCTAGTACCATTCATGGTCTTTTTCATACCTAAGTTATAGATCCATTGAGAACAATGCTGGTATCCTTTTAAAATGTCCAGTTGTCTTAAATATATCAAATACAACCAGCAATCGCACTATTGGTATTTACCCAAAGAATATGAAAATACCAATTCAAAGGGATACATCCACTCTGATGTTTATAGCAGCATTATCTACAATAGCCAAATTATGGAAAGAGTGCAAGTGTCCAAGGACTGATGCATAGATAAAGAAGATGTGGTATATATACACAATGGAATATTACTCAGCCATAAAAAAGACTGAAATCTTGCCATTTGCAATGACATGGATGGAGCTAGAGAGTATTATGCTAAGTGAAATAAGTCAGAGCAAGACAAATACCATATGATTTAATTCATATGTGCAATTTAAGAAACAAAACAAATGAGCAAATGGGAAAAAAGAGAAAGAGAGAGGCAAACCAAGAAATGGACTCTTAACTATAGAGAACAAACTGATGGTTACCAGAGGGGAGGTAAAGGGGGGATAGGTTAAATAGGTGATGGGGATTAAGGAGGACACTTATTGTGATGAGCACCAGGTAATGTATGGAAGTGTTGAATCTCTATATTGTATGCCTGAAACATAAACTGTATGTTAACTAACTGGATTTTAAATAAAAACTTTTAAAAAGAGTTTTTCAGGCCATGAAGGTATTTATGACACAAAAATTTGCATTAGGGAACTGAGAGGAAGACATATAATCAGCATTGGAGAGAATGGATCATCTGATTATGGATGATACTTTCCTTACACCCAAGTGTTTTATTAAAAAAACTTTACTGCTGGTACTGTATAGCCTAGATCTGCACTGTCCAACATGGTAGCAAGTAGCCGTATGTGGCTATTTAAATTTAAATTTTATTTAAAATTAAATAAAATTATAAATTCGGTTCCTCAGTCACACTAGCCACATTTCAAACACTCAATAGCTATGTGTAGCTATTATCCTACTGGACAGCACAGATAGAACATTTACATCATTGCAAAAAGTTTTATTGGACAACAGTGGTATAGAAAAATTGCATATAGCATCAAACAGTAATCAGTATAATTAGCCAACCCTACATAAATTTTAACTATATCTAAAAAGGTGATTATTTTTCTATCTTTTATAACATGGCATGATGACTTCATATGCTTCTAATTAATTGGCTAAAAAATAGTATGAATTGAACAATTCAGCAAAAATACAATGGAGAACTGCTTCAATGAACTCACATGAACTATAGAACATTTCTTACTTTCATCCTTCCTTGTTATAAATGACAAGTGCACGTGTACCCTTCAAAATGTATACAAGCCTCATTTTAGTTTTTTTTCAAGTTATTATTTAAATTCTAGTTAGTTAACATACATGGTAAAATTGGTTTCAGATGCAGAATTTAGTGATTCATCACTTACATGTAACACCCAGTGCTCATCACAGCAAGACTCATTAGTTTTAAAATGCTTACTTCCCCTGAATTCTATGGAAATTCGTCTCCCAGAAATATCTGGGGAATAAGTTAAGTTCTATGAGAACAGGTGGAAGCAGAGACTAACATTAATGTACTTTCTTGGATACGTTTAAAGTTCTGTTGTCTTTTAAACATTCTTTGAGAGGTTAAACTTCTTGAACTGTAGAAATGAAGAAAATTGGCCTGATGAAATCAATTTTTTTCCTATTGCCGTCTTTCCAAGAACGTGGACATTCAGAGCATTCCAATATATCTCCTGCCAAAGGCTTTTGGAGAATGACTACAGACTGAGGTTGTTCTGGAGCTGGAATCGGTTAGCTATGTTTTTCTTTCTGTTGTCAGCATACACTGAGAAATACACCTGCTACATGGAGCTCATCATTTCTAAAATAATCTGAGAGTTTATTACTTACGCCAAAAACTGTCCAAGTTCCACAAAGCAGACAAGAAAACTGCCTTGATCCAGAATTTTCAGGATGTAAAGTTGTGGCTCACTCCCTCATTATGAATGGATTCAGAATAGGAAAAATAAATTTAGGCTATTGAATCAGTTGTTTTCTATCAATAAAACTATCAGAAACCTGTAATGTGCTTTTGTTTGACACAGTTTTTTATTAGCACTTTTAACAGAACTTTCAAGTTTTTTACACAGAATTGAGAAAAGTTCGGTTCAACAGATATTTTTTAATTTCCTTTCAGTCACAAAAACAACTACAGTTTGGCCCCTGCCCTCAAGGAGCTCGTTCTCTAGTGAATGATAGCAATAGATAAATAAGAACTAGGAGAGTCAAGGAAAGACTGTGAGGAGACAGGGTCACATGATCAGCCAGTAAGCTCTCCTGGAGGTCATGATATCCAAGCAGAGTCTTGAAAGATAAAAGCCTTTCCTCCTAGCTAGGCCAAGAAAGGGTAAGAAAATGTTTTAGGCAAGGAAAAACATCAGCCAAGATACAGCGGTGAGGAACAGCATAGCACATTCTGGGGATTACATGAAATCTCATATTGCCAAAATAAGTGTCAGGAAGGTAGGCAGGGGCTAGATCATTGTATTCCATGCTAAGATTAATTTTCTTCTGCAGGTGATGGAGAGTTATTAAATGGTTTCTTAGGACGAGTGATCTGTTCATATTTGTGTTTTAGACGGACTACTTTGTTAGATTCTGGAAACCATAACAACACTGATACAGAAGCGGCGGATTTGAGAAGTGTTAGGAAGAGAGTATGACCTAGTGGGATTAAAAGAGATGCTAAGTAATTTTCGAAAGTAGTAATAATTAAGGAATGAAATGAAAGGGAAACTAAATATGAAGAGAATCAAGATTTTTCAGGAAGCAGGAGGGGCTTTTCGTTTGTTTTGTTTGATTGGTTGCTCGGTTTTTATTAGAACCTCTATGAAAGATAAAGTAGGGAACAGAAATGGGGAAGTACAATACAAAAATTTTAGGAAAGAGATCATCACATGAAAAATAAAGAAAGAAAGCACTGATAGTACAGTCAGAAAAATCCTGATAATGAGTCTGAGTAAACTAAAAGTCAAGTATTAACCTGTACTAAGGAAACCCAACAGACAAAGATCTTCATTAATGATACAGAGCTGAGGAGCAGACAGCCATTCTCCTGGTTATGGAGATGATGTAATTATACTGAAAAAGAAAAAAGAAAAACAGATGAAAAATTAGCATGTTTAAGAAGACAGCAAGGAAGTAGGTGAAAACATAAATTAACTCCAAATTAAGCTCTAGATCTCTATGTCTCCAAGAGCTGTGGTATTCAAACCTCAATCTACTAAAAAAGTTGTGTTCTTTTTCTTTTCTTTTTTCTTTTTTCTTTTTCTGTAAATGGATGCCATAAAAGTTCTCTTGTCAGTCAGGTACTTTAAAGAGCAGGGAAAATTTTTATTTGACTTAAAAATAAATAGAATTTCTTAAAATAGACTGTATGGTTTCCTGCCTTCAAGACATTCACGACACCGTCTGCATCTTGAGGATTTGGACAAGTATTTTTATTGCTTTTGTAGATGCTCCAACAAAATATCACATACAGACAAAACTTTTCAAAACTGTTTTAATTACTTATTCTTCCAAAATGAACAGATTAATAACCAAAAGAATGAAAGTAAAGTGGTGCTGAATAGGAAATCCAAACAATAAAAAAATAATGTGCAGGAATTGGAAGCAAAGTCTTTCCTTGCTCTTGAGAAAACACAGCCAAAAATCTTAAACTGATGTTGGATTATTGTGCACAAACAGTTCCTGACTCGTTCATCAAGTGAAACAAAAGTTGCAAATGTTTTTCTATCCGTCTTCGAACATTTTGGGAAAGGTTCCTGAGAGGAAAAGAAAATTGTAATTTAATTAAGTCACACACACATGCGCAC
Organism: Eumetopias jubatus; assembly: GCF_037043125.1. Taxonomy (NCBI): domain Eukaryota; kingdom Metazoa; phylum Chordata; class Mammalia; order Carnivora; family Otariidae; genus Eumetopias; species Eumetopias jubatus. The sequence continues at coordinate 145,326,371 of NW_028274810.1, forward strand.
GCGTGCACACGCGCACATGCACACACACAGGAACACACTTTTTTTTTCCTCTTTAGGAAGAGGTAATAAACCACTTGAATAACTTCCATTTAAATAATTTTAAATTGCAAAAGCATGAAGTATCTTTAGTGTTTAGAGAAGGAAGGCTCCAGTCACTATAATGGGATCATTTTTTTTTGATAGGGAAAACAGTAAAACATAATCTGAAAAAAAAATATGAAGAGAGCTATAGTAAATTATAAATAGGTAAGAAAACTATCTGTATGAGATCAAAATTCTTAAGTTTAAGTTGCTTTTGAACTTTTTTATCCTCAACTGGCTAAAATTGCTCCTTGTGGATAAAATATGTTGTATATAAAAAATAATGCAATATAAATTTTACTTATCTGATACAGGACAAAATATAATTAACTGAAATTATATAATTAAAAGCAACTGCTATTACTCAAATAACCAAATGCCTTATTACATGGTTATATATGGAATAATTCAAATTGTCATAATTCAAAATATTCAATTGCATAGAATTAACTAATTATAATCTTTATTTTCAACTCTCCAATTATAAATTTTAACTATTTATATGTAAAAACTTATAAAATGGCAAATACATATTTTAAAAAAGACCAGATTTGGGGGAGCGGAGAGGATTCCAATTAAGAAAACCACATAAAATGAGAAGCATGAAAAACAAATTAACAAAAATTAAGTATTATTAGACTCTGCTCCATTTTAAAATGTGAAATATAAAGTAATTGAAATTTATAAGCACATATGCAAGTTAAATAATATTGAGAGCAGCCACCATTATTAAGTACTTACTCCGTATTAAGCACTGTGCTGGTTATTTTACATATATTTTCTCATTTAATCACACATGTATCAGGGGTCTCACTAAACACTTATACATGTAGAATGCTTTTAAATTTAAAAAAAAAATCCTTATAACTATCTCATGATCTTCATATTATGCTATGAAATAGACAAAAGGCAAAGGCAATTATTAGCCCTATATAAATTATAGATTAAAAAATAAAAGGACAGAGATTAAATCACTGAGTTAATAAAAAAACACAATTATGTACTTAGTTCTCTAACTTCTAACCCTAATTCACTATCTACTAGAAAACATCAATATTAGGAAGCTCTAGTGATCCTAAATGTTTTAGGGAATAATTTAGCTTAGAGTTAATCAGCAAGCATTCAGTGAGTTTCTATATTGTATAAAGCAGAGAGGTATTTGTGTGATACAAAAAGAAGTAGAAAAAAAAGAAAAATTGGAAAAATGAAAGAAAGAAAAGAAGATAAAATTCCATTGAAGAATTTAGTATCTGTCTGAGAATAAAATATTAATTTTTAGAGTTATAAAGTACCACTTAACGTAAAATAGCAGTAGTGAAAACTCCCTGATCTATTGATGTTACCCTGCTCAAATCTGATGGTAATAAAATATGTATCTTCTATTTATTTGGATTAATGATATCCCAGAAAATTTCACTGAGGTAGCCTAATTCTTTGTTAAACAAAAACTCTAGTATACAAATTATTGCTACAAAAAGGTCAACAGCTAGAAATACCAGGCAATCTTTTAGAAATTTCTGTTTTAATATATTTGTTGGAGTAGAATTTTGAGTTGAACTTATAAGGAACCAAAATATTAGTCAAAACCTCCCCCAAAAAGTTATTAATGAGTATAAATGGAAAAGTAACTAAGTTACTAATGGCCATACTTAAAATAAAAATTAAGCAGACATTACTATAGGGAAAAAAAAACTTTGTATGATTAGAAGACAAAAAAGACAAAAATATGTGATTTATTCACAAATAGTATTTGGCTCAGAATCTTGTTTAAAGAATAGTAATAAAATCAAAGTTTACAAGATGTAAATCTTACTTTTTTAGAAAAATCACACCTAATCAAAGTTAAGCTTCATACACATAGACACACACACATACACCAAAAAAGCAGCAGTTAGGAGAAGTCATTCTATGGTTGTGAGGTGATAGTTTTAAGATAAAATTATCAGAAAAATGAATACTGAATTTAAAATAGTGACAATCAAAAAAAATACAAGTCAGCACTTGATTCTACAACTTCTTAGAGAACCAACACATTGTTATTATAGGTTTTTCTTTTTTTTAAGTGTGACTTTCGCTTCTTCTCATATACGTTTTACCTTCATCTTCTAATTACTAATAATTTTCCCCTAATCTCTTTCAACAGCTTCAAGCAACTGGTATAGATAAGTGTCACTGATACTTTAATATTTCTGGAACTAAATCAAGAACAAATCACTCAAGAAACATTACCTGAGTACCATCTACGTGCTGAGCACAAATCTAGGTACTGGAATAAAAATTAAATAGAAAATATTAACTGCCCTCAAAAAAGGATTTAGCTGAAGCTTTTCAAACTATAGGTCATGACCTTTTAGAGAGTTAGGAATCAATTTAGTGGGTTTCGGACCAACTATTTCAAAAGAATAAAATAAATTAGAACACAATAAAAAAAAACCCATTGTGCATCACACATAGTAAGGCATTATTTCATGGAAGTTTGTTTCAATTACCTATATATGTATGTGGGTACCAGGACACAATGTACATTTATTTTATACTGTGGATAACAGTTAAAAGTTTGAAAATACCTTGTTTAGGATAATACCTATAAGAAATTTTCACGAAATGGTTTATTCTATAAAGATGGCCACAGGCTGGAAACATTAAATGTTCTAATCTAAATTAACTGCCAAGACTGAATAAATGTGTTACAGAACAGGTAGTCAAGACGAGCAATGTCCTTCTTTTGAAAAATGTTATCTTTATTTAGATCTCCTCTATTAAAATGTTCACCAGTCAATCACAATGCTATGTAGTTCCAACCAAATATTTTTGCCATTAGTTAATACAACATAAAGTGAAATGAATATGATACTTCTCTAACATGTTTGGGACTCAGAAAAGGGGCTTTGGGAATATAGTTATATTATCCCAGATGATATTCAATTAGAAACATTATACTCTGAGTTGATCTATAAGCATTACAATTTTCTTCAAAGATGATAAGCCACTTTCATGTTAATTAAGGAGTGCACAGTATCAAAATATTTATATTATGAAATGATAAATAATTTAAACAGTCCCAACGAAAGGTTGAATAGCCAGTCATACCACACTTTTAGAGGCTGATTCATTCCAGCTAAATGTATCAAAGTTCCATAGAGTTTGTTTTGTTTACTTACTTACATTTTTAACTATTTAAAGTAAATTCTTCCTAACTCCTAAACAACTTGAAGTCAGAGAATACATTTTATTCAATGTCTTGAATGTGAAATGATTTTTGTTGAATGTATTGTTGATATTAATTTTTTTGTATTTTTATTTTACCAAAATACCTTAATGAATATTTCAGATATATTCAGAGATCTCTATGGAGAGGGTCCCTGGAAAATCTAAGCCCATATGACCTATGCTTTTGTAATACCTAAACAATTAAATCCAGTAAGTGTTAATGGTAATTATGTTATTCAACCAAATATAGACATAAAACTAAAATACAGAATAAAAGAGTTTGAAGGTCATTTGACCCTTTCTTTTCAGATGGAAATTGAATCTCAGAGAGGTTCAGTGATTTGCACAAGGTTATCCAGATAATCTGTGCATGGCTAGAATAGAACTAGGGTCTTATAATTCCCAGTGGTATTCTTTCTACCAAAAAATGCAGTTATTTTTTGGTCTGCTTCCACTTCAGCCTTTTTTTTTTTTCATTTTATACTATGTGCAAAACACTTCCTAGGTACTCTAGGGCTTTAAAAAGTTACGACAATCCTTGACAAGGTACTTAAAAATACAAAAACATATATAAAAGTATAGTCAGAGATTTATGGAGATTTAAGTGTTGTCAAACTATGATAATAATTCAATTCAAATAATTCAAGTTTTGGCAAACTACTGTAATTCAATTCAAACTTCTAAAAGTCATTCATGACTACTCTAGACTGAAATACTATTTCCTTATGGTACTAGAAAACACTAGATAGGCAATATAAAACCTGCATTTGTGGTTTGGCTCAACCACTAACTAGATGTTTGAAAAATAATTATTGAACTTCAGATCATTCATTTTTAAATAGGGAGAGGGCACAGGCATAAATTATTGTATTAAGGGTCCCTTTCAGATCCAAGCAACAATATATGTACCAGCTCATTCCAACTCTACACTTTACACCAAAGCCAACCACTTATGCAGCATAGGGTTGCAGATCTATCATCCATGGTTATGGTAACTGCCCAGGACTCTCACCTTACCCTTAATTCTTCATTCTATTCCAGTGTCTCTCTGGGTCCTTCTTCAGGCCATCTCTTACTCCTGGATGAATAAACTTGGTTTCCCTGGTTTTGATCCTCCGTGCTCTCTAACGGACTGAGTTTGTACAGATCATCTGGCTCTTCAAATGCCTGGACGTGTCAGGAAAATACTCTCACGTCATCTGCCTCTGGTCCCTGGGATCCAAGACTGAGTTCATGCCCATTTGCAGGAACACCCAGCAGAGACACCATGACCCTTTAAACAACTTACTAAGATTGGCTTGAGATATTTCTACCATTATTATATTAGTTATTTGACTATTTATCATTTAACTTTTTGTATGTCTTACGGATCTACAATCCCTAAAACTCTTGAGGTTGGATGTATTTCAGAAGTCAAAAATTTTCAGATTTCAAAAGGTAATATAACATCTATACCATGTAAAACAATACCACCATAATTAAAGGATCGATTATTTCTGAAGTGAAACATTTGAATATTCTTTTTTTTAAAGATTTTATTTATTTGAGAGAGAGAGAGAAAATGAGAGATAGAAAGCACGAGAGGGAAGAGGGTCAGAGCGAGAAGCCGACTCCCCGCTGAGCAGGGAGCCCGATACGGGACTCGATCCAGGGACTCCAGGATCATGACCTGAGCTGAAGGCAGTCGCTTAACCAACTGAGCCACCCAGGCGCCCTTGAATATTCTTAAGTGGAATAAATGAACACTATAAATAGCTTCACATCAGTTCAAGTCATGTTTTTCTGCCAAATGTATTACTCTTGGGTTAGATTTTACTGCCATAAATTACCAAAAACATAACAATGTAATTTTTCTGGGATTTTTGGACTTCATAATTACATATAAAGGATTATAGATCTAATAAATTATGTGGAACTTAGTATGACTACATGTATCACAAGGACAGAGATCATGTATTTTAATTCTTCATATTTCTAAAAAAGTGCTGTGCATAACACTCAATAAAAACAGTTCATGTTTATTTGAAGAATTCTTCACTGAATACATACCATATGCCAAAACTTTTACTCAGGAGTTGTGAGGCATTAAAAATCTTACAACACATAGAACCTGCCCTCAAGGGCATTATAGTCTCAAAAGATACAAAGCATAAACAAATGTTAAAATATAAGTCTGTGATTAAGTGCCAAAATTACTGGATTCAGACAAGAAGGATGTCAGATATGGGAGTAGCAAGTTTACACGTGAAAATCGTAATCTAGTTTAACAAGAGCTGTCAATACCTTGCAACTGTCAAAGTTTATGATTTATAATGATTTATAATCTGGAGAGGAAGTAGTGCGTAATTTGGTAAGACAATTCTATTAGTCACAAAAGGTTATACAGAAAATCACTCTAACTTTTGCTTTAGACACATAGATTTTCAGGCAGAGTTTCGTTCACCCTGATTCCAGAAATGGACACTCCTAAGGATGACCCCACAGACTTAAAAATGAAAGAGTATAAGACCGGGAGAATCAGCACCACACCACTACACAGAAGTGCCCTAGATTAGACAACCAAATTCTGTACAAAAAGGAAATTATTTTTGACAGAATTAAGTTTCAATTCCACTTTCTGTCAATTGGGCCTACTTTGAAAGGAGTGGTAGATTCTGGTAAAAGTATCTCCTTAAGCCAAGAAAAATCAGAAAAGAATAAGATACATTTACTCAGATCACACATTATTTGTAAATCACTAAGCAATTTTAAAGATAGACAAGATCTAACAATTGGTTGTAATATATTAAATGTATTATTATGATAGAACTTATCTGGCCTCTCTTAAACCAAAAATATTCCTCAAAGGTGATAAATAGGAGTATATCTATTTTACAGATGAAAACCTTGAACCTGGTGCTTACATGGCTAAAGGTCAATTACATAATCAGCACATTATAATAAGTTTCAAATGCAAGAATCTTAACTCCAACTTCACTGAATTAACCACTAACAATAACCAAACCTAGATAAATCAATTTGAAAATTCATTGACCTTTTCCCCTATATATATAACTACCTGATAGGAAGTTAAGGAAGTAAAAATAATGAGACTTTGATTTGTTCATGAAAATACTTTCTAAGCCTTACTTGTCAATTCGTTCAACCTCTGGAACCTAAAAAAGAACTAGGTATAAGCAAGTTATCAGACAAGAGGTAAAGTCCATTCTGTTCTTTTTTGTCATATCCCCTACATAGTCTTAAAGCACTATCATTCCAGTATGAAACTTATGAGCCAAATGATGATCACTTGTTTTAGGTAAGACGACCGATTATTAACAGAGAAAAAAATATCTTTGCATTATGCCTCTAAAAGAAAGCTGAATTCATTATCTGATATCAAGTGAATTGTGAAGTATTTTTAGATTCCCCCCCCCATCAATTGAATAAAGGAAAGGAAACATCTAGTTGTCTGAATGGGAAGAACAACCTGGAAAAGACTATTACAGGCAAAAATGAAAGGAAGCCTATAGGTGATATCAGATGACATCTTCTATGGGGTTATTTTAGTGGTGATATCATCTGACATCTTCTATAGGGTTATTTGGGTGAGTGTGACATTTTCTTAATGAGAAGATTAGGAAGTTGACCTAAAAGAGCCTTATATAATGTATAAGGCCAAGGAACACATGGATAAAGTGTTGCTGGAGAAGTGTAAATATGACTCTTGAAGTAGTAAATGAAGGTTAAACATTAACAGCTGGTCCAGGGGAAATGAAGAGGGGGAAAAAAAAGTAAGCTGTTTCAGACTGGTGTTTCACTAACCAGTAAGTCATCTTTATCTGTTTTCTATTTCAAGTCACCTGGCTGAAATATATTACATTTCAAAGTTTAAGGAAATAACTGTTAGAAGTTACTTTCTTTAGTTAGGTTAACCAAAAAAGACATTTTAGGACTGTGACTTTAAATTTTGAGCTGCACAGTTTTTTTTCTCTTTAAGAAAGAAGTATCATTTTAACTATAAATCTATCACACTAGTGCTTTTTAAGGACTCAGAATTTGTACTTTTATATATTAAATCTCATACAAGAAACACTGTCTACCCCACCAGCACACACACTCATTTCAAAACTATATCACAACCTCGGTTCTGCATTTTCTAGCTCAAAATCCATTCATTTGGTTGAGGAACACCAAATTTTCCATGCAATTTGAAAATCAAGATATCAGTGGCTGCTGGTTACTCCAGTTGCATAGCAGAGTTAATTGAATTAAATGGAAGAAGCCAATGTCCCTCAAAAAAACTGTCTCTAGAATACAATTCCAAAGAACAGACTTGTAATGCTCATTCTGCAAAGCTATGGAATAAATTTCACTCAGTAAATATATATATCCCTGGTACAGTTCTGGTCGTAATGTATATGTAAAATTACTGCTATGAAAAGTAAGAATTTTCCACTGAAACCAAATCATATCTTGCCATTGAGACCAAATCATTCCCAACTTTGGAAGAAGAAGAAACAAAGCTAAGAATCTTCTTTTACCTCAGATTTTATTATGGGGTAAAAAAAAAAAGTTGCTTATGACTCAGGTTTAAAAAAAATGCCATTAAACTGCTTAATTGTTGTTTTCTAGAGTAAAAAAGAAAGAACACTACTGTAATAATACCAAATGTTAATCAGTCCTCTACCTCTGAAAATTCGTGCCATGGTATTGTATAGCATACATCTCTTTTATTACTAGTCTGGCGAAGTAGTGGTATGTATTGTGGTAAATGAATTTTATTAGTCATAAAACGTTATACCAAAAATCCCTACAACTTTTGCTCTAGATATATGGCTTACATTAAAAGTTGCAGTAAATATAATGTTAAATACTGGTTTTATTTCATGAAGTAAAAAATGGTAGACTACCCCTAATGAAAATGATTATGACCAATATTGAGCATAACTTATTTTGCTAGGGCAAATTTATATCTTATTTATAACTTATAATCAAGTTATATAAATTCATATTGGATAGTACGTGTAGACAGTTTTACTTTATTCACTTAATTAACATTAATGGAATACATAGTACAAGGCATTATGCTGGGTAACGTGCCCCTACCCACAAGAAGCTTACAGTCTAGGAGGCAAGGAAAAAAACATGTATACAAATAAGAAGCAATTGGACTAGATGAATGCAAAAATGAGAGATGCACAAAGTGCCACAGATGGGAGAGATCAGAGAATTTCACAAAGGATGTAGCATTTGAGTCAGTCTTTGACGTGTGGGTAGAATTTCCAAAGAGATGAGGCGGAGGAGGGCATGAGCATCATTTATTTGTCATGTACTTATTATACCCACTAAATTCCAAACACGTAAAGCACTGAGGATGCATCTATTAACAAGATGGATAAACATTTTCTGCACTCATGGAATCTATAGTCCAGTGGGATATGTTTCCAAATAATAAACAAAATAATATTCTAACTTCTATAAAATCAACAAAACACAAAAGTAGGAGGCGAGGTACTGGAGAATTATGCCTGTTCAATATATAAGGTATTTAAGTGTTTAACCCAACTGTTTGAATCTGAAATTTTGCTCCATTTCAATCACTCACACCTCCATGTTGTTGTTACTGAAGTAAAATAGATCATCCAATAATCTAGGTTGAGTCATTTGAAAGAAACTTTGATTAGGAAATTTAAAAACACATGTTTAAAATGTACCATTTAAAAGGTAAATATATATAAAAAAGAGATGTCTACCAATATCTGGGGTTTGAGTCCTAACTCTGCTACAAACTAGCTACATGAACTTGAGGCCACCACTGTGAGCCTGTTTCCCCAATTATAAAACCAATAAAGTGGTATCTACATCAAAAAGTTTATTGTGAGAGTGATGTGATGAGCACTGGGTGTTATACGCAACTAATCATTGAACACTATATCAAAAACTAATGTACTATATGTTGGCTAATTGAATTTAAATTAAAAAAGTTTATTGTGAGAATTGAGATAAATATATCTTGAAGCACTTCATAAGTTACAAAATGCTACATAAAGGTAAGTAATGTGATTATTACATATTTAACTTCCTATGTAATTTTATTACCTAACCTAATCTTTACCAATAAAAAAGAACTATTTTATTTAACCAGGGTTTACTTTATACCTATTTTGGGGTTAACCTGTTCAAGGAAGAGGTAGAATCACACCACCAGAAACTTGCACATCAGGCTGAAGCACTGTATTTGTTTTTTTAAAGATTTTTTTAAAATTTATTCATTCGAGACACAGAGATACACAGAGAGAGAGAGAGAGAGAGAGCATGAGCAGGGGGAGAGGCAGAGAGAGGGGGAGAAGCAGACTCCCTGCTGAGCGGTGTTCGATTCCAGGACTCTAGGACCATGACCTGAGCCAAAAGCAGACGCCCATCTGAGCCGCCCAGGCGCCCCTGAAGCACTGTATTTGAACAACACCGTGGACGTCTATCCAGGTACAATCAGCACCTGCTTACACCATAAACTCTTCCTTTTACCAAAAATTCATGCCGATTTTAACTTTAATATCCTGAGGTCCTGAAATAGTTACTTGTTACAACAGCATCACTTCCAAATCACACTACCATAAAATGATAGTTTTTATTTTTTTAAAGATTTATTTATTTATTTGAGAGAGCGAGAATGAGAGAGAGTACATGAGAGGGGGGAGGTTTAGAGGGAGAAGCAGGCTCCTCACTGAGCAGGGAGCCCGATGCGGGACTCGATCCAGGGACTCCAGGATCATGACCTGAGCAGAAGGCCATCGCTTAACCAACTGAGCCACTCAGGCGCCCCAAAATGATAGTTTTTAAATGAAAGCATCGTTCAGAAATTAATTCTTCCACATATTAGACTAATTATTAACAGAATAAAATGTCCCTTTATATGCCATGCATTTTAGTAATTTGCATTTATAATCACTGCTGAATAATTTCCAGAATGACGTAAATCAATTTGCAAAACCAAAGTCCAGGAACGTCAGCTTATACTAGGAGGCCAATCTCTCTAAGGCAGATCTCTTTGAGGCTGAGAACACATAAAATGGAGGCAGCACCATTTAATCCCTTCAAAGCTCCACCATTTATACAGGGTTCAAGAGTCTACATTGGCCATATATACAATGGGTTCAGGGATTTCCTTTTCCTCCCCCGCCCCCGACCTTTATTTCTGATCAGAGTTTTCATAAGATTACTCACTGGTATGAATTAGTCCTACACTTAAGTAGGACAATAAATTAAATAATACATTTCATTTTTGCATAACTGCCCCAGTTCCAGTGGATTCACTAATGATTCACAGACCATTAAATATTCACAAATAATTGGACTTTTATAGTTTGATAAAGGCATCACAAACATAATATTGTTATAATTATATTGTAATTTCAATTATATATTGGAATTACCTCTTGTTCCTGTTACTGATGTGATCTTTCAGATAGCAGCAAGCAGAGATAGTCTTGTATAAACCTTTATTTCAGCAAAAGAATTTGAACCCGACCCTTCAAATCGAGTAGGATCTTTGACAGATGGCAGTGATAAGCGAGCCCTTTATAGTCAAGAAGTAAAATATCTGCCTTACATCTTCCTTTTAAAACGGTCAGCGAACGTGAAATTTTAAGACTTTATACTTTTCAGTCTCTTTCGCTGACATTTCATCCTTCTGACTAACCCAACACACACACACACACACACACACACACACACACACACACACTAAAGAGAGGGAGGAGGTGGAGAAGGAGGTCTGAATCGGGTCACTCAACTAAAGGGGTCCGCTCCTAGGATGCGCAAACGCCACCCCTAAAACCTTTGTATTCTGTTTTAATTCGTCCTCACAGCGCCTCCTGCCGGGCCTGAGGACTGGGGCTCGCGGAGGGGGTGCAGGCCGCCGGAAAGGGCGGCCGCCAGGACTCGGCCACCCGCCTCCACGCCGTCGCCTTGCAGCCGGGCGGCAGCCGGCGCTCACCACTGCGCTGCGCGCGCCAGGCGGGAAAACGCCAGCGGCCTCGGCCGCCCCGTGCCCGGAGCCAGTTCCCGACGAAGGGACGCGCGGCCGGTTCCGACCTAGAGAAGGAGCAGGGGCCCTAAACGCCCGTCTGCGCCCCCAATTATCCCGGGAGGCCTCCGCTCCGTCTAGGGCAAGGGTCGAGGATGCAGTGGCTTCGGCGTAGCCCACCAACGGCCGGCCCGTCGCTCCTACCCAATCCACACCGAACGCCTCGCCGGCGGCGCTCCGCGGTCTGTCCGCTCGTGCTGGCCGCCCGCGGTCGGCCCGGCGCTCCCACCCAGCTCGGCGACCCTTCCTCGGCCGGGCGTCGCGCCTCCCTCCTGTGCCCCCCGGCTCCCGGACCAGTCGCGGAGGCCGAGCTGAGGGGCGCTGCCCCGGGGCCCCCAGCTCCCGCGCGCCGCGGCCGGCTTTCGCGTGCGGCGCCAGCCCTAGCTGTCGCGAGCAGTCGACAGTCCCGTTGGAGTCTTAGCTCTACTTTCCCTCCACCTCTTCGGGGGGCACTGCCGGTCCCGTTCCCTTTTGAATCCCCCCAACGCGCTTATCAACGAGTAAACAAACAGAAGCAGCTCAAGTAAGTGTTAACTGAGGAGACACAAGCTGCCGGTCCCGTCACCGCCGGGCCTATCCGCAGGGTTGGAGCATGTCCCCTAGTAGTGGGCCTGCGCCCGGCGTCGCCGCAGAGGATCCTTTCCCCCGGCCCACCGCAAGCCGCGCCTGGGGCGCCGGCATGAGCGTTCCCGCGGATGCGCGGGGCCCCGCTCCGGTGGCGCCCACCTGGCTTCTGGCCTCCGCGTCGGGTCGAGGTTTAGGCGCGAGGCCGTCTGGCTGCCACAGTCAGCGTGGCCCGGCGAGCGTGAGGGTGTGCGCTCGGAGAGGCTAGGAGGCTGCCCGGTGGCGCCTGTGGGGGCTCATGAGACTTCTCTCACGAAAGACGGCAATGAGCGGAGGCCTGTAGGACACAAACTAGGCCTCTCTCCTCCTCTTCTTATGCTATGCCCGCCCACCTCCCCCCCGCCCGGCCAGGCTCCGAGGCCCCCTCTCTGCCTCTCCGCCACCCCGCCCGGTTTCCCTCCTGGTCCTCCTTCCAGTTTCCTCTTTCCTCACCTTATCCCCTGCCCACTCGGCCCTCTCGGATCCACTCCTCTCCCACCCTCCTCCCTCCTTCTTCCCCTTTGCTCGCCTGCTTTCCCCCCCCCCCACCAGCCTGCATCTACCCTTCCCACCCGCCCCCCCCGCCCCACTCCCCACCCCGCTCTCCACCTGGGTCTGTTTGATTGCTCACTGCCTCATAACTTGTTTTCCTAGTTTATATGGAAATGAACTGTCTCTGGATGTGAGACTAACTTCATCTTTTTGACCTACGGTTCATATACAGTTGCTGGTATACAAAGGGGCGCTGCACAGATATCAAACTCTTAGGAGGAAAGGAAGCGGATCCCCACACGCAAGGGCTTTACAGGAGACTTCCACACGGGTTGTAGGACCAGACCGCCCGTTTCATCTCTGGCCCGGGCACTGCCTAGGCTCTGGAGACCCACCGGGCTGGGCTGCTTCGTGGGAGGGGCGCGCGGGACGGTGAGAGCCTGGTCGCAGGGATCCGAGGCTCGTGAAACGCCCCAGTCACGAGCGGGGCGCGCAGCCTGGTGCCTGCGCCCGGAGCCGGAGCCGGGAAGCTGTGGCCCGAAAGCTGGGCGCTGACGCCCGACGGTGAGGCCCGCCTAGCTCCGCGCAGACTGCCGTCCCTGACCAGTTCCTGCAAGTGGTCTCGCGCCAGGCACTGAGCAGGGCACGCCTCCAGGTTGCTGGAACCGTTCTGCGGGCGCCCGCGGACGCGGCCCAGGGTTTCCCTCTGCGCCACAACTCAGCCTTTGGAGAAAGACCGGAGAGGAACGGTGTCTCTCGAGGCTCGTAGTGTCCGAGCGCCTGGCGTCCCTTGGCAATCTTTCTTACTCTCCCAGCGGCAAATTACAGAGAGCCCTGAACGTCGCCCACGTGGCTTCTTTCGGCTCTGTTAGTGTGTTGACCTTATTTGTTTAAAAAGTATGTACAACATACATTGTATATAATAAATATATTCTTACCGATTACCGGAGATGGCATAAACAGAAATGTATTAGCCGTGGGCACGAGTGGAGAGAGTCTTCCAGGAAGAAGAGATCGCCAAGACTGGAACAGGGGGGACTTAGGGACACAGTACAACTGGGTAAGTGGCTTTGGGCAAGTCACTAACTCCCTCTTTCCCTTCGTGTCATTGTTTCCTAAGCAGAGTTGTTGAGTAAGCAATGTGACACGTGTGGGTTTTTTTCAACCTAGAGAATCTCCCCCACAAAGAGGCTTTTTAAAAAATCTGATTAGCTTTTGAATTAGTTGGTTTTGCTTTTCTTCTTTTTAATCCTTTTTATCGCTATTACATTCAGGGAAGGAAAGTTGGGAAACAAATTTAAAAGGAGAAAACATTCAGAGAAGTCTGGAAAAAATGGAGAAAGAGAAAGAAAGTGATTAATTAATGTAATTTTTTTAAAAAAGTTCCCAATTTCCCCAATGAAAAGAAAACTAAACAGATACTTTTGGAGCTCAGCCTGTGGTTCAGGATTACAAAGGAACACTGAAGCTCAAGTTTGTAGAGGGCGGGGTGTGCATTGGCTTCATAGGTCCCAGTCACACTGTCATCTCCCTAGGCTGCTAAATGGACTACTCTACATCTTAATTGCTTGTTTCATCAGGTGTGTCTAAAAGCTCTTGTGTCTTACTCTTCTTAAAGTGAGTGGTGAAACCTGGCCAAAAGTAAAATGGAGAAGGACTGGGTGCAGAAGAAAGAAATGTGGTTTAAGGCGTCTCCAATAACATGCTACCTTAACTCAAAGCCCTGCCTTTGGCTTCTTAGGCTTACACACACACACACACACACACAGCATATCCAAGGGTTAAAAAAATCTCTTCATGAATTTACTCTTTGGTTAATAGTCTGTATCTGTTATGAGCTAGGCACCAGGTGCTGGGGATGCTGTATTGAACAAACTTTGGGGTCCAGTTTACAGGCTAGTGAGGGAAATGGGTAGTATGAAAAGTGCTGTTACCTATTAATACATGGGTATCAGGGGAGCATTAAGATAAACACTAGAGTCAAGATCAAGGGAAAGCTCTGCAAAGGAGTGCCCCTTAAGCTGAATTTTAAGGAAGGCGTTTAAAGAAAGGGGCAGTTGGGCGAGGGCACGGTGGGGTGGAGGCAATCCGTAGGCATTCAGACCACATGCCTGAAGCCCCAAGGTTAGAAATAGCTTTCTTTAGAGAAGTTCAAGTGGTCTTCTAAAACAAATCAAATGGTAAAAGTGAAAAATAAAAGAATATTGGGAAATAGAGCTAAAGAAGCAGGCAAGAAGTTCTTGAAGAACATTGTGGGCTGAATTTGCACTTCATCCTGAAAGCTAGGAGGCTCTTAAAAGATTTTAAATGGGAAATAAATGATAAAATTTGCATTTTAGAAAGATCATTTTGACAGGAATGTTGAGGACACAGAGGAGGGTTGGGTAGATTGTAGGGAAACCAGTTAGGAGACTATTGCAGTAATCCTTGATAGAAGTGATGAGAGTCTGAATTTAGACAGTGATAGTAGCTATATAATGAAATAGAGGGAGAGGGAGGGAGTGATAGATAATGAAAGGGGACTTGAGAGAACCTGATGACTAACTGAGTGTGAGGGATGAGTGAGAAATGAGGAATAGAGAAAGATTCCCAGGCTTCTAGCTTAGGTATCGAAGAGATTTGATGATGCCACCTACTGAAAGAGAAGCCAAGATTGAAACAGAAAGATGATGTGATCAGTTTGGGGCATGTTGATTTTGTTGTATCTTTGAGATGTCCAGGCAGAATGTCAGATGAATGGATATCTGGGTCTGGAGTTACATGTTGATGTGGGCTGAGGGTAAAGATTTAGAAGTCACCAGCATAAAAATACTAGCGGAAGCCCTGGGTTTGGTGAGGTTACTCAAGAGAAGTGCTTACTTAAAAAACACATTTAGGAAACACCAATTTAGCAGGCCATCAGAGGAAGAGAAAACCTTGAAGGATACTAAGAAGGTATGGCCAGAAAGGCAGAAGGAAAACATAATAGTAAGCCTCATTTTGGGGATGCACCTATTATCTTCTAATCAATGGCCTGGGATCTCTATATACATCATTGCATTGAATCCTTACAACTCTAGAAGGTAGATGTATTCAAATAGAAAAACTCAAGTGTTGAGAAGTAATTAGACTAGAGTATGTTTAGCCTCTGGAGTCAGATGAAACCTATATTGAAATCACACCTGTCAATAGCTATGGGATATGTGCAAATACATAATCTCTCAGACACTTGATTTCCTCTGCCACAAAATAGAACTAAACTAGAACCTCCTTCTGAGGATTATGGTGAAGATTGGATGAGATAGCGTATGTAAAATGCCTGGCACAAAGTGGGTGCTTGATAGCTGATAGTTACTATCCTTATAAATAACTATAACCACATATCACTATGTTAACTTGAGTGGCTACTGTCTCTTCTTTAGTTCTTTGGCTTAAACATGGACTCCAAATTCTCACCTAAGGTCCATAGTGCACAACTGAGACCTGACCCAGGCTAATGTATTATGATAAACCCTTACTAAAGATTTGGGCATAGGCAGATAGGAATGAACACAGAAAGCAACAGAAAGCTAGATAAACTGAAAGTAAATCACTTCATTTTAGAATCTCCAACAGAGGTAGCACATTCCTGCCTAACCCCTTGAGGAAGCCATCTCTCCCAAACCACCAGGGAGCATTGTCAAACAATCAATATACTTCAAAGCCCAAAAAGACTGTGATCCCACAGGGAGTCAAGAGTTCTCACTGAAGTCCAAGACCCACCTTCCAAAAGACCCTGTTACCTGTCTGAGGAACTGCCCCCTTCCAGATGATTGATATGGGGGATGCCACTTTCTTTAGAGTGGACATGCCTGTCTCTAGGAGCATGGCCTGACACTATGGCCTCAACAGTGGAGCCTTACTAGAACACAATAAAATAAGCCCAACATTCATATAAGAGTTACATGTTTTTCATAATTCTTAGAAAAGGTGAGACTTTTTATATGAACTCTTCTTAATCTTTCATGACCCTTAGGCCATCTTCTACTCAAAAGTCACTCTGAAAAGTGAGTTTAGATAAAGCCAAAACCTTACTATAGTCCAAATACAACAAAAAGACATATAGCAAAAGGGACCTACCAGACTGAAAGCAAGAGAAAGATTTTGTCAATATAATGGAGAAAAGAACCACAAACTTATGTTTTCAAAATTAAAATATGTAAGTAGATATAGAAATGAATACATTATTGGTTAGTGTTCACTCATGTGTTTTTAATCCTGTAATATGATGAGGTATTTCAAAGTATAGAAACTTTTGATCATGGCTTTAGTACAATTCATAATGGCAGTTCTTTTATTTGTTTCTTCACACTTGTTTCAAGGAATGTAGAGACATATTCTGCCCTAGGGCTCCAGTTGGTTTACCTCTAAGGTGAGGATCCTATGCAGATTTTTTGAGGGCTAGGCACAGAGCTTCAGTAAGCAAGAGACTCCAAGTTGCGGCCCTATTTGCCCATTCTAAAAGCCATAGCCAATAACCATTTTTATGGTAATAGTGACCTGTGAAACTTAGAAAAGCTGAAATGTATTTCATTGACCCACAGCATCCATTTTTCATGGGAAATTTATCCTCTTTAGGTTAAGAATTTTAATGGCATCTGTCAGGAGACAGCATCTCCCCCCGACAACAATTAAAAAGAGAGTTGTGGTCAGGGCCATATGGGAAATGCTGGGTGATACTTTGTTAATCAGGTCTCTTTACTACTGGGGTTGTTAGAGACATTAACTGTTAAGGTGCTTTGTGAAGTTTCAGATGCATTTGACTACAAAATCCTTTTGGCCTCAGAGGGTCTAAAGAGACTTTTTTTTTTGTCACGGATTATGCTTTGAAGAAAACTACAATTTGCCAATACCACCCGACCATTCCTGGGATAGCATACTTCCACGGGAGAAAGTCATTTGAACACACTGTCATCATTGAAATCACACTCACCTCCACCGGTGAGTCCTCCTTGTGCCCCTCACTAGCAAGGGAACCTTCTACCGACGACATACTGCCATGGAAGGCAACACATATCTGGATCATAACATATTTATTTCTTTATTAATGTTTTTCTTTTTCCTTATTTGTCCCTTATACAGATTAATACCTAACACATGAAGATACTCAAATATTTGTTGAATGGCTATCAAATAAGTGAGAAGTACTGGGAAAAAAAGATAAATTCAATCAGAGTAATTTCTTTGTCGCAGATATGCCTTAGGGTTCTTCATAGGACCTCATGTTGTAGAAAGATAAAAAGGACTCCCCTCACCCCCACCATTGACACACCCACTAGGCAAACACCTATTCCATATTCTTTTGTCCAGGCAACCTTAATCATTACCAAGAGCTCCTGTGAGTGGAACCATAGCTATATAATTCTATTGGATTGTTTCCATAAGGTTTTAGCTCAAGAAAGAAAACATGACTAGGGAAAGGAATCCTTAATTACATCTTAAAAATATGATCAAAAGCAACATTTAAGAAAAGTGTTTCCAGGGAAGAGCTGAGGATGACACCCGGTTTATAGTAATTCATTTTCCCAAACCTCAGAGCATGTGATCAAAGCTGATATACATTATCTCAGGCTCAGTACCAGGGTGACTCATTTTTTTTCTTACCTTTTTTGAAGTTTTTATTCAGATGAATAAATAGATGAGGAAGAGCCAAACCTGGGCCAGCCAGGTGTAGACTGAGAGTCCTACTGCCTGATCTGTAATAATCTCTCCTCCTTTTTTTAATGAAGAAGCTGTGGCCTTTGGCACCTTCAAATACTAACATGCAATTCAGCTCTTTTGAATCAACATAGGTATATATAGCATGTTAAAACTTGCAAGAGGAGGACAATGAAACCTCCTCACTAAATATGGAGGAGGTTTCAAACAGATTAGTTATTAGGCAAATCAGAGTGATACAAGTACTCCTGACAACCTGTGTGCTCAGTGCTGGGATCATTCAGTTAATCTGGGCCAGGGATTTATACCCAATAAGGCTTCAGCTCTAACCAGTTAATCCTCCTTCCTACCATACCACCAGAGGAGGAAATAAAACTATGAAGTTTCTAATTCCTTCTCTCTCCTCCCATAAGGTGTGCTAACATTGATTCATTGATAATTGTTGGCAGATCTCCCAGAAAGACTGAAAATTTGCTAAATTCACTGGCATATTTGGATGAAAGAGATGAAAACGTCCTAGTGTGGAATCTGCATAAAGAAATAATAAGCGGGGTGTCTGGGTGGCTCAGTCGGTTAAGCGTATGCCTTTGGCTCAGATCATGATCTTGGGGTCCTGGAGTCAAGCCCCTTGTGGAGCTCCCTGCTCAGTGGGGAGTCTGCTTGTCCCTCTCCCTCTGCCCCTCCCCCCACTCTCGCGCTCTCTCTCACTCTCTCAAATAAATAAATAAAACCTTAAAAAAAAAAGAAGTAATAAGCCGTGTATTTTTCTGAGGACCTGATGGTGTGCACCATTCCCTAACAATTCCAAACATTTTACGAAGCTCAACTCAAACATCTCATCTGTTTATATAAGAACACTCCTCCCCCTCTTCCAAGTTTGCAACTTAGAGAAAGTAGAGGGCAGACCTAGGATCCATCACTGGAAGGTGCAGTTAGGTGAGTTTTTGGTTGAGCATAGGACTTAGATTCTAACATTCAGAGTTATCTAACAATGAAACATGTGGCTTTACAAAATAGTGAGTGCTCCTCCAGTTAATACTATATGAAAGATGGATAAAGACACCGAAGTTCTTTCCAATCCAAAGACACTACTATTCTTAAAGCATAATGAAGACCACAACTTTGAAAATAGGCTAGCTGTCTTGCCTAGCACACCAGTGTCCCATCAACTCTGATTCTTACCTTCTTTGATAAGTAATGTTTCCTTCTTCATTGGTTCTGAGAACCTGAGAGGGAGGTGGGATTGAAATGTAGAAAAAACATCATACCTCCTGAGCAGCTAAAACATCTTGAATTCATACATATTCACTGTTGGATATTTTAACAGAAAAACAGAAAATTTAAAAGTTGCTCTGTTTCCAAAAGGAGGAAACATGTTGGAATAAATATCTTTTGGTCACCAGAGCTGTGAGAATCCCCATCATGAGAAGAAAGGTGATTGGGAATTATCGTATTACTCCACAAAACTAATTTTCAGCCTTATTAAGTCTTTTAATAACAGTCTTCTAAGACAGGCCTAAAAAATGAATTTTAATCGGATGCTCTCCAGCCCTGTTACTTTTGTCACGGCATATATAATTAAATAAGATTTTTTATGACTTTAAATTCATTCCTATTTTAGGCATAGGTTAAATTCTTCAAGTTTTTGAACCCTATACTAATATATATGACTTTATCAATTGTACTTTAACTCTTTTTGTTTTTCAACATTTATTGGATACCTATTTTATACCAGCCACTGTGCTAGAAGCTTTCACATAATTTTTATTTGGGTAAAGAGTTCTAGGGCAGTGAGCTAGCTAAGGAGTTTAAATTATCAGGTTATAGGAAGGTTTCAGAGAGTTTGTAAAGCTAAATAATTATGTAATAGTAATTATAATAATGATAAATATCTAGGGTCCATATGGCAATTTATATCTTTCATATCACTTTTAAGTAAATTCCTTTACTTTATTAATTTTTTTCTCCACCTCATTGTTTTCTGTTTTTTTAAATAATAGCTTAATTGAGATATAATTCATACACTATAACCTTTACTGATTCTTAACCTTATATAAACAGTAAGAGATAAACTTGATGCTAAAGAAAAGTCTTAACTTATTTTTAAAGATTTTTTAAAATTTATTTTTTAAAAGAATTTTTATTTATTTGACAGAGAGAGAGCATAAGTAGGCAGAGTGGCAGAGGGAGAGGGAGAAGCAGGCTCCCCGCCAAGCAAGGAGCCCAATATGGGGCTCGATCCCAGAACCCTGGGATCATGACCTGAGCCGAAGGCAGTTGCTTAACGAACTGAGCCACCCAGGCACCCCTATTTTATTTTATTTCTATTTGAGAGAGAGAGAGAGAGAGAGACTGGGGAGGGGCAGGAGGAGGAGGAGAGAGAGAATCTTAAGCAGGCTCCAAGCCTAGTGCAGAGCCTCACGTGGGACGGGAGGCAGGGCTGGGCTGGATCTCATGACCCTGAGATTACAACCCAAGCTGAAATCAAGAGTTAACTAACTGAGCTTAACTGACTGAGCCACCCAGATGCCCCTTAAAATTTTATTTTTTAAGTCATCTCTACACCCAACCTGGGGCTCAAACTTAACAACCCCAAGATCAAGAGTTGCATGCTCCACCGACTGAGCCAGCTAAGGACCCCAAAAATCTTAACTTTAAAACCAACAAGCAGCTCTTCAGGAGTCCATATTTCACTATATTTAAATTTATGTTTGTGAGATAAATTGAAAAAGAGAAAACATTTTGAGGCAAAGTTAGAAAGACAAAGTTTAAGGAGAGAATAAAGGCATCCGAAAAATAATAATAAAAAAAACCACTGATGATATAATACATATATTACATATATATGTAATATAACACATTATAATATATATCAGGGGATATATATATTATATATATATATATTTACATATCAGGGGAGTACAGGGGAGACAAGGGAGTATGAAGCCTATAAGTTTGGTTTGGTGGCGGCGCCTGGGTGGCTCAGTCATTAACCATCTGCCTTCGGCTCAGGTCATGGTCCCAGGGTCCTGGGATCGAGCCCCGCATCGGGCTCCCTGCTCTGCGGGAAGCCTGCTTCTCCCTCTCCCACTCCCCCTGCTTGTGTTCCCTCTCTGGCTGTCTATCTCTCTGTCAAATAAAAAAAAAAAAAAATCTAAAAAAAAAAAAGAGTTTGGTTTGGTGAATATCAACCAGGCTGACCAGGGCTTTTGAGAGAGGATGGGAAAGATTAAGAGCCTAGCCAAGTTAATTTGGAAACAAGCCAGGTTCACATGTAATAAGCTAAAGAATTGTCTAAGAGGATAGGTAATTTAAGAAGGTGGTCAAAGAAGGCTTACTGCATAAGAAGCAAAGATAAATCAAAATAGACTGGTGTCCAAAGTTTAACTCAAGGGGAAAAAGAACTTGTATATATTCTTGTGATACAAAACAAAGAAATGGCAGATACCCTATTAATCAAAGATTCATGCTATATTTCTGCATTCTGTGTGTTGATTCCAATCTGAAGTGAATGATTCACCAGAAAAACCACATTGAAAAAAGGTTGCTCATTCAACATATACTAAATAATCTATTTTTAAGACAAATATAATTATAGGATCCAGTCAAAGTAATGCTTTTAAAAAATCACATGCAGAGAAGAAATATGGTATTTTATTTGAACCTAAAATATGATCTCTTAAATTTTACCAACTGTTCCAAGCATAAATGTATCTAGAATTAGTGTACTGATGATCCTATTATTTGCTCTTCATTTTAAATGTTAGAAAACTTAAAAATCCCCAGTGGATTTTTCACATCAGAATTTATTTCACTTAGTGTTCTTTACAAAATGAAGTTGTTGTTTTTACTCAAAGTGGATTTAAGTCACAATGCAAATTAATTCATGCCACTTTACTATAATTAGAGCATACTCAATTAGCCAAACAACTATTACTACTACTACTACTAAATGTAGTGGAAAATTTTCAAGCTCCTTTGTTTTTTACCGCTCTGTACTGCCAGTACTACGTATTTTCACTTTTCAACCAAATTACTCTTTTTATATTATTTTTTCCAATTACTTTTGTTAAACCTGATTGGATCAGAGTGTGTATATGGGCAATTTAGTCATAACTGAGATTTCACAAATTACCAAAATTCTGTTCATTTGTTAATATTTAAAAATTGGTTTATCTTATTAGCATTTATAAGTTATGTACATTTATGTACACTATGAAGTCTTGGTAAAAAGAGAAATTAAAAATTCTGCTTGTTCAGATACTTTGAAATTTTTAAGATATCTAAACACATACAAAAATAAACCGACATCTCTTAACCTTTTTTGAATCACAAATGTCCCTGAAAATCTGATGAAAGCTACAGCTTCCTCTTTCTAGAAAAACAAAAACAAAAACAAAAAAACCCAACAATGTATATATGCACATGAAGTTTTGCTTACAATTTCACAAAGTTTATGGACTCTCTGAGGTCTGCCTATGGGCCCACTAGAAGTCCATGAACCCTGGGTTAAGAACCTCTGCAATAAACCCACACTTTGCTTTGGCAAGATAGAAAACTTACCATTATAAAGTATGACTGTTTAAGTGTTCATTCTTTAGGGGCATGTATCTGAAAGGAATGATATAAAAAAAAAAAACTCCCCAAAAGCTTTGGCTCAGTTATCCCTCCTGTTTAGCCTTAAAATGAGGACCAATTTCCTTTGGGTCAAACCCCAAACTCTTAGTGTCTTGACTTTCTAAATGCTTGACAACTATAGACACTTTAATGAAATCCAAATGGGTGAAATTCAACACTTCATTCTGATGCTCTTTACAGATGTTCTTAATAAGGACACTGAAGAAGTCCTTAGAAGCCTAACTTCACACATCAGCCAAGGGAAGAAAGAATTCATTGGAAAATGAAGATAATAAGTAATTCTGGAATGTTCCTGTACCAGTCAATATCAAGCTTACAACATAAACCTATAATCAGCTTTGTAGGGAAGCATGAAGTGCACAGGGGTAAAGTCTGATGATAGATTCCTGGGTAGGAATAGCATTAGACCATCCTACCTTCTGATGTTGAATATTTAAGTTCTGCTCAGAATAATTTTCCCATAAGGACTTCATTTCTTCAAATGACAGCTTTAAAAAAATGAATAAAGAAGCTGAAACAATCATTTTTGCCTATCATAATATTAAAACTTAACCTAGTACCTCAGTATTCATTCCTGTTACCTGCATATCTTAAAAGAAATAGCTGTTACTAATGCCTTTTTGTTTTCCATTGAGTGTACACTACTGAATTAGTGTAGGAGTTTACATTTACCATGTAAATTTTGCAACACTAAAAATATTTTGAGTATCAGTCATGATGGCAATTTCTGTATAAAAGAGCCTTAAATGGAACATTGTTTTTGAGATCAAACTCCCCACCCTCACAATAATGGCCACGTTGCAATAAAAATTGTGGCATATTACAAAAAAAGAAAGAAAGAAAGAAATGTAAATGCTAGGATTTTATAAGTAGAATGGATATCATAACACCATCTAGGTAGGTTAAGTCACCATAATCATTCTGTTCTTTGACGCCCTTTGTTTGCCAACAGTAGATAAAAGCTCACCTGAAATTTGTCTTCAAAGCTCTGACTAGAATACTTACAGTCTGGGTAATTATTTCCCTGGACATTCTTTGAGACCATCTAGAGAGAAGGGTTTGCACACTTAGATGGACACAAATGCTTATGTTAAACATTTTTATCAATGAATTTGCAACTTTGAGGTGAAAAAATACTCAATTTGTCTGACAAGATATTAGTGTTATGGGCTCTTTTCTTACAATTTTCAAGAGTTGTGTTGGCTTTACAGGAATGTATGGAAGTAAGGCACAGTAATCTGAAAGGAAAGATCAGAAAGAAAGTTACTCAAGATTTTGCATTAGATTAGTCAGACTTGTGAATTCTGATCCAGAACCTGTCACTTTTATTTCCTATAGAGCCTTAGGCAATATAGTTCACTCCATGACTACTGCCCCATTCATCCCTTTCTTCATCCATGAAATGAAGATAATGCTGACCTACCTAATAAGAAATTGTGTAAATTTAATGTCATATCAAAAATATTCAAATAATTTTAAGGCTTATTCAGTTAAGTTTTAGCATTTGACAAACTTGTAACTTTTATATCTTAATTAGAGATGGCTACAAAACAAGTGTGAGACATTGTCAATGTGTTTGTACCTAACACCATCAATAATTAGAATAACATTAAGTTAGGGAGAAATCAGGGGGAAATATAAGTATTTGGGAAGGCAAGACTCTAGAACTGGCTTGAAACTCAGGAAAATCACTTAGCTTTTCTTTACCTCAACTGTCTCATCTTCAGATGGGGTCCTTATCAATATCTGTTTTCATGTATTCACATTTTTTAAAAATGTAGTCTCTTTCCAAGTAGAATGTAGCTCCAAGGCTGTAGAGAACTTGTTTCTCTGGTATACCACTGTATTTCTAGCATCGCAGAGTAGCTGCTCATTAAATATCAATATTAGATAGTTCCTAAAGTCCTTTTCAGCTCTAAAATCAGATTCTTTTCTTCCCCAAGATTTTATTTATTTATTTGACAGAGAGAGACACAGAGAGAGAGGGAACACAAGCAAGGGGAGTGGGAGAGGGAGAAGCAGGCTTTCTGCTGAGCAGAGAGCCTGATGCGGGGCTCGATCCCAGGACCCTGGGATCATGACCTGAGCCGAAGGCAGACACTTAACGACTGAGCCACCCAGGTGCCCCCAAATTCTTTTGTGAAAAAAAAAGGCTTATTATGAAAATTTCTAAGCATATAGAAAAGTACAGAGATTAATATAATAAACCCCTACACATATCACTCAGCTTTGTCAAGCCTTAACTATTTCAATATTTGCTTCAGATTCTTTAAGCAATAAAATACAAATACAATTGAAGTCTCCCTTCCATGTGTACCATTCCTTGATTTCTTTTGTCTTTCTCCCCAAAGGTAACCACACTCCAGAATTTAATGTTTATTATTTCCAAGAACAATTTATACTTTTACTATATTTATATAACTACATGTCATGCCTTCAAACTTTCTGCAACTTGCTTTTTTGGTTAAGTTATTGCCTGTTTTCTTTTTCTTTTCCTTTTTTCTTTGATCTGGGCAGGAAATAAAGTGTTAATCGAGTTGACAAGAGCATCATCTTTGTATTTCTAAGCTTTTCTAACTCTAAACTTCTATAAGGGAAGAACCCTTATAGAAGTCAAGAAGATTAACATAAAATAAGGAACTTTCAGACAGGATCTAGATCAGAACCACATAAAAACATGGCCATGTCCTGTCATCACATTAGGATATTTACAACACAGCACTGTCAATATGTGATGTTGCAAAAACATGGTGCCACATGGTAAACATTGCAGAGGTCTGTGAATGGGTCTCTGAGAGCTTAGGACGATGGCCCAGTTCACAAGTGAAACAATTTTTTTGGATAGAGAAGTACTGACTTTTTAGACCATAGCAAGATAATGGGAAATGTTCAATTTTGGTCCACAGTACCAATTGAACTATTGTTTACATGCCTTAAATAGGCAAAACATCTATTAGTTTAACTTGATGTTCCAAACGCTGGATCTTGTGCAATTTATTTAGCCTTGAATTTCAGATGATCTATTTGGAAAGCTAAGTTGTGGGAAAAATTTCTGTCTCAGTCTTTATATTAAACAGCTACTATATTTCAATAGATATTTCCTCATTCAATAAACATTAAAATACAATAAAGAGCATTTGATTATCTACTTAATGCAGTTTCTTTTTCCTAGATTAATTTTTTTGTTTAAATAAAGGATACAGGGCAAGAACAGTACAGTTTCACTGGGAAGTTTACCTTGGTAAAAAGACAGGAGCTATTACATTCTATCTTGTCAATGATCCATGGATAATGGGTCACCAGGGGATTTAAGAACTGTATCTTTCAGTTCTTGCCAGGGAGGTATATCAGTGTGCAGTGATGTGAACCATAATATGACACACCTTGAAGAATCTTCAAAACCCTCAGGCACTCTCTCAGCTGCTGTCATGAAGATACGAGACTAAAGGTTTGTCAGTTAAGGATAGCATTTTGTAAATAATTTCAGTAACAGAATGATTTTCCTATTTCTTATGTTAAATTCTAATAAAAAGAATTAATCCTCAGGCTTAGAAGTCTTTAGACTTTTTTTCTTTACCTTAGA
This sequence comes from Eumetopias jubatus, assembly GCF_037043125.1. Taxonomy (NCBI): domain Eukaryota; kingdom Metazoa; phylum Chordata; class Mammalia; order Carnivora; family Otariidae; genus Eumetopias; species Eumetopias jubatus. The sequence continues at coordinate 145,352,722 of NW_028274810.1, forward strand.
GGAATATCTGTTTATGCTGATATGGGAAAAAAAAGACCCAATATATATTGTTTTATTGTTAAGTGTGGGTGTGTGTGGGGGGGAGAAAGTTGCAAAATAGTATTATACTATAATCCTATTTATGTGTGTATGTTTTTACATATACACTTAAACTTTGCATATCAACCGCAAAATGTCCAGAAAGACAAACCAAAAATCCCCTCTGGGGAATGGAACTAAGAGGGTCATTAGTGGGGGTGAGGAAATAAGAGAGTTCTACTGTCTACACTTCTATATTGTTTGAATTTTTTACAATAAGCATGATTGTTTTTGTCAACTGAAAATGATAAAGAAATACATTTCCTTTTCAATTAAAAAACTTTACTTTTAATCAACAGTCATCCAAAGAGCCTCTAAAATTTCAGAAGTTTTAGAAAAACAGATGATATGACAGTTTGAAGTAGAAATTAATTTGTAAACCTACATTATTTTTACTGAGTTAGTAACAGATTTTATGGGAGAGAAGTGATATGATCTCTTGGTATTTTCTAGCTTTTGTGAAGTGAAATACTTATCTATCAATGCATTTATGCTTACCTCAATGAGAACAATGAATCTTACAAGCTGGAGAAGACCTTATTATGTAGTACAAACTCTCATTTTACAGATGAAAAACTGATACTCAAAGACGTTAAATGTTTTGCCCATAAACAATTCCAGACCTTAAAAAAATTAAATCCATCTTCTGACTTCATGTCCATAGCTCTTTCCATCATAAAATGATCACCTGCTCTGAAATTTTAGTGTAATAATAATATAAATAATCTAAAAAACTATTTTGTTTAGCTCTGATCTTAAAACCAGCATACACACACCTCAGTGGAAGCATTACTCATAACAAATTAATGTACTTTGCACAGAAGCCGAAGCAACAAGTCATTTGGTGACAATATTTCAACCTACAAATGGAAAAAAGAATATTTTTACCTCTCGGTGATTTTCTCATCTTAATCGATTATTACATTCTCTTTATTCTCCTGCTTCTTTAAATTAGGGAGTGGATTAAGAGAACAAAGAAGAACGAAGAAATAAAATATCAAAGCCAAAGATGTCTATTAAAGCGAAAAAGAAAAATCTAATTTGGGGACAGCAACAATAGAAAAGAAAAGTACATAGAGAGAGACCATGGAAGAGTAATAAGAACCAAGGCAGAAGAAAATTTCACCACTTCAAGGACAGTGAGTAAATAAGTAAAGAAAAGTGGGTTGAAATTTGTTTTATGTTTATTACTGTAGGCACATAGTAAATGGCTGATGGATAAGATAAAGGGAATGATGGTGTCAAAGGCTAATGCAGAAGTTCTCAGTCTGCATAAGAACTACTTGAAGTGTTTGTTTAAAATACAGAGTCCCGAGTCTTTATCACCAGGAATTCCAAGTCACCCACTGGATTAGGGAGAGCCCAGAAATAAGAACCCTGGATAATTCTAATGATCACACCTGGAGGAACACTGAACCAGAATTATTAAAGCTCTTCCAAGGAAGAAAACAAAGAACCAAAGTACAGAAACCTGCAAAAGAGAAGAGAAACAACAGGAAAAGGAGTTGAGTAGAAATCAAGGAAGAAGGAAAAGGAACTAGAAAGTAAGGACGTAACTAAATTAAAGAAATGGTTTAGAAAGAAGCAAGAGATATATGTGGGTGTGTGTGAAAAGAAACAAGCGAAGGCTGGTCAGAGGCAATAAAGCAAGACGGAAAAAAATACTGGGGAAACTAAGAATTTATCTTGAATTTTAAAACTAATTTTTATTTATTTATTTTATTACCCGTTCCTTTGTAAAAGTAACACATACTCATTGTGGGAGAGTCGAAAATAGGAAAAGGAGAGGAAAAGTATATTCTTGGTTTGTTACTCACGAATAACTGCTAATAGCAATCTGGTGTATTTCTGCTTAGTTTTTTTTCAAGGTTTTGTTTATATAGTTTGGATAATATATATGCCACTAAATGTCCTTCTGTTATAACATAAGCATCTCCTAACATAGGATTATTAACAGAAACTTCATTTTTTAAAAGATTTTATTTATTTATTTGACAGAGAGACGCATAGCGAGAGAGGGAACACAAGCAGGGGGAGTGGGAGAAGGAGAAACAGGCTCCCCACTGAAAAGGGAGCCCAATATGGGGCTCAGTCCTAGGACCCTGGGACCATGACCTGAGCGGAAGGCAGATGCCCAACGACTGAGCCACCCAGGCGCCCCCAGAAACTTTATTTTAAACATCCGCTTAATATTTGCAATACTCGGTTCTCCATTCTTCCTTGCTAAGAGAACTCAGGTTTTTTTCAGGCAGTCAAGGGCTTCAGGGAAGGCTGGCTCCATTCCTTTGCTTAGAAGATGAGTTTTATTTAGTCTAAGTCAATCATGGGATAATTCTATTGTCCCTGTCAGTGATTGGCTGAGGAAGGAGCAGGTTGACCTAATTTTGACCATTAAGATATGAGGGCAAGTCTACAGTTGGATTTTTAAAAAAATATTTTTTTAATTTATTTTGAGAGGAGAGAGAATGAGCAAGGGAGAGGGGCAGAGGGAGAGGAAGAAGCAGACACCCTCCTTCCCCCACTGAGCGGGGAGCCTGATAGGAGCTCAGTTCCGGGACCCTGGAACATGACCTGAGCAGAAGGCAAATGCTTAACCTACTGAGCCACCCAGGCGCCCTATAGGTTGGATTTATGCAAGATCCTTAGTTTTGAAAAAGTGATACAAGGAACAGATACATCCTTTTCCTGCCTATGAAATGTATGTGAAAAGGAAGCACCAGAACTGATGGTTGGAGCTGTTGCATATCTTGTGGCCATGAAGGGAGCCAGGCTACACTAAAGATGGAAGAAGAAAAAGTAAGAAGAACTGGGCTCTGGATGATCTTGTCACTCCAATTAATTATGCATCTCGGGACCCTTCCTTGAGACTTCTTGTAATGTCAGAAAATAAATCCCCTATTGTGTAAGCCCCTTTTAGTCAGCTTTTCTGTCTGCAGTAGAAAGTTATACCTAATAGTATAGTATATACTTAGTATAATGCTATACATAACAGATACAACATTATAATTTACCCAACAATTTCCTATTGTAGGCTATTTACTTATAGTTTTTCACTATCATTTTTTGCCTTGGATAGTTATATAGAAAATGTTATACAGCTTAGATGATAATGTAATTTGTGTTGAGGGGGGACAAGCAATAAAGAAACAGGAATGAACCTGAAATATCTCAGGTCATCAAAGCTGAATCATTCTGAATATCCACTCCCTTTATTGCTCATTGCTGTCAGCAGAGGTGGTTATCCCTGGAAAGTTACATTTCCAAAGGAAAAATTGGGAAACACAGTCTCAACATAATACACTAATAAAAGTGAACACAAATAATCCTCCAAAATACAAAAGTCATTCCTGTTTGCAATGTTATATGGTTTCATCAACTTTTTCTCTTTTATTATTATTATATTAAAATTACTTTGGGAATAGGAAAGGTAACCCATTATGCCATGGTAATACCCTTCTGGTATTAAAATTTGCTGTAGTTTCTCTTCTGTTTAATCCAAATGCACATAGTCTATCATGTTGACAGTATTCAATAACTATGTCCTAAGTGCCTTCCAGGCGTAGGCTGTCCCTCCAAAATCAAAACTAGGGCAAGGGTACCTGACTGAACATGATTTAAGTGAAGAGGTTCAAATGTCTATGCTAACATATGACAAATGAACAGTAGAAGAAACTCCCAGTATATGCTTCTGATTTGATCACTAGTAGTAACTAGGTCTATTTATAATTTGAAATTTTAGATTTGTTTGCTTTTTAAATATTTAGTTGTCTTAGAGTTAAATTTTGGAAAGCTTCCTTATGTAAGAGGATGTGCCTGTGCCACATAGCAATTTTAATTACTGCAATTATAAAACACTAATACTCTGATGACCTACATTTCAATATTAGCATCAATAAGTGCACCTTCGTAATTTAACACACATTCATAATTTTACATTAAAAACTGATTACAATATAATTAAATTTTAGATATTATTTTTAAAATCTCATGCATGGATTGCAAAATAAGAATAAAGTCACAGCTCAATACTTAACCACTGTACATGAAGTTCTTCAGCACTGTGGTTATGACTCGTGATATTTCCCATTCCTGGTCTCTGGCCAGGAGTATTGATTCATGAGCTGACTATGGTAGAGGGTGTAAGGAAAACACAGGCTAATCTAAAACTCAAATAATGACTCTCCTCTAAACCAAAAAACAAAAAACAAAAACAAAAACAAAACCCAAATCAAACCAAAACAAAACAAAAACCCACAAAAAAACCCTCAGTAGATTAATTTCATAAGCTACAAGATATCATTTTCCTTACGATATCTTATAAGTTTTTCTCACATAAGATTCATTTCCTGCATACTTGAACATTCTAAAGAAGAAGAAAACAAAACTCTGAATTTGGAAAGGAAGGAACCCACTGTTCAAAAGTTTCCGTGAGATCACGAGGTGTGGAAGAGTGTGCTCTGAGGCTAGATCACTTTCTAAGTCTAGATGGATGCTGGCTTTAAGAGTGCAGATTGAAGGGAGCTGTTAAATTAAGCCCTATTACAGATTTTTAAAAAGACTTTATTCACTTGAGAGAGAGAGCCCGAGTTGGGGGGAGGGACAGAGGGAGAGGGAGAGGCAGACTGCCCGCTGAGCAGGGAGCCCCACATGGGGCTCCATCCCAAGACCCCGGGCTCATGACCTGAGCTGAAGGCAGACACTTAACCAACTGAGCCACCCAGGTGCCCCTAGATTTTTAAATTATCTAAGTAGTCAAGATCCCAAAATATGTATTTGTTAAATGAATGACTGTATAAATAAATTCATGTTAACTTTTGAAATAGCGTGTATCCAGGAAGAAGGAACTGATTTCTCCACTTTATTTTTTCCTCATTCTCTTCTGATTCCTATTTTTTCAACTAAAATAAATGTAGAGGAACCGTATTCTGGTTATTCCTATCTAAATATCCTTGTGACAGGGACTTCAAGGATATGCCGGAGCTTGATAGTGAGCAAGGGTCGTTCTTTGATAATTGGACTGAACCCCGTGCAATGGAACTCTGCCGCTTGTAGTCAGTTGGGGTGGGTGGGGAAGCGAGACTGACTACATGGAAAATGCCTGCAGGATTAGGGGAGCTCTAGGGACAGTCAATGTGTAACCCTGCCCTAAAGTATTCAGATCTTCTGTGCCAAGGTGGGCAGGAGCTTGAGAGAGTAGAGGTAGGAAGGTCACTGAGTTAAGTCTGTACAAACACAAGAAAACAAACAAGAATTTCAGTCTTCTAAATACCACACACACATGCACCCTTACACTCCATCCCTTCCCCCTCTCCTCAGTGAAGACCTGGGCCCATCCCCTGTTGAGAAATGAATTTGTGTGAGCATTAGACACACAGGCTTGGTGAGTGGACACTTTGTTGGAGAGAATTCATCTCTCATGAGAAGCAAAAGTGACTTCCAGCCAGCTCCCCTGAGAACAGAGTGAGCATTGAATCTGGAACACTTTTTAAAACCTCTTTGTAAGTTGTATTGAACAAGGCACTGGCGAAAAATTTGGAATCTAGTCCTTAAATCCCTATGTACCATTCTGGAGAATTCTAAAGTACAAACATAGGACGAGTTGCCTGGTATCACCCTGAAGATGAAACATGTCATCCAACACAAATATAAAAATGAAAAAAGTCCGAGAGGACCTAATTTACCCTTTTGTTCAGTATTAAAGCCTGTGAGTACCTACTGGGCTACTGAGCTACGGGTTCCTCTGATGTTCCCTCCTTAAGTCCAGTTATTTCCCTTCTAGCCCCTGCCTAGTACTACAGTTTATTTGTGTCCAAAGCCTTCCACCTAAATCCTATACAGGTCATCTGTCATGATATTGGTGTCACATTCCCCAGGAACCATCTGGGAAAGGTTGAAATGCCTCAGAAGATTATTATATACTTGCCATGAGCTCCAGAGTACCTATACTTCTGGCATTTTCCCAGGCACTAAACGCCAACCAGTGACAGAGACTTTGCAAGCGACCTAACTCAGTTTGCTTTGCAGAGAAAGCTGAACCTTCTAGAAGAAAGCATCTCCACCCTAGGAAAGAAATATTTTCACAGCTAAGTAGTTTCTCCTTTCTCCTCTCGTCTGCCATCTTCTGAAGGTTGCACCTTCCTGCACTCTTCTATAGGAGGATTATTAGGCTTCTCTCCTGAAACCAGGATAAAGTCTCTGTCTATAGTGCTAAATGATAGTGTTCAAAGTCTAATGGTAAGAGAAGCTGTCCATCATAAACTTTGCCATTAGGTCAAGGACTTTTCTCACCTTGTGCTTTCAGGTAGGGCAGTCATGGAGTTGCATGCTATTAACAAAGATCATTATATTGCTTTATCTGAAGGAATAATACACAAGGAATTAGAATAAACAAAAGGGGATAAAACCTTAAGGGTATCAATTTTAATATCTTCGAAAAACAAAAATTCCAATTCCAAACTGTCCAATTCCAAAATGCCACAATACAGAAAGGGAAGGGCTGAACTTCAGTAAGAGAATTGTGAGAAGTCTTATTTTAAAAACCTAAGGATAAAGAACACCCTCAATATTGAATATTTTAGAGGCATCCTACTCTTCTAGAACCCAGAGGAAAAACAGAAGTTAAATAGCAAGACGCTTTTGCAGAAGTGTTGAAACAAACAAGAAGAAGTTTTATTTTGAAAATACACTCTTTGAAGATAAATTTGGCTTCCATTTTCCATAGCTAGGTGCATCCAACAAGATACAAAAACAAACAAAACAAAACACCAAAACAAAGACCCATAACATTATGTACAAAGCTCTAAAATGAGCTGTGAATATCTACAAGAAACTAGCATATGCTCTTTGTGAAGGGTTGTACTTGTGTGGCTTTCTACAGTTCTCAGTCTGGGGAAGAAGAGTTAACTCCCTGGAGCTGCAGGTGCGGCTGCAGCAAGGGAAGAGCTGGGGTCAGTAAGGGGTTGGGGGTGCGACCCCTGGGTGGGAGGCGTGGAGAGGTGTCTGGGGAGGGGAGCCGCGGCGGCATGGGACACATCCTGGGCTTCTCTAGAAGTCCTGCCGCGGGGTGTGAGTCAGGCTGTGCCGCCGCAGATCACAGTTTCGCCTGAACACTTTGCCGCACTGCTCGCAGCTGTAGGGCTTGATGTCTGTATGGGTGAGAAGGTGAGTTTTCAGATTACTTCTCTGATTAAAGGTTCTTCCACATGTGGGACATTTGTGTGGAGATTCCTGTTCAGATGTGAAGCAAGCAAAGGATTAATCCTTCACACCACCACCGCAAGCTTCTCAATAGTTTCTGTCTTATCCGTATCACAAGCGTTAACATAACACGCGCACGACAACAAAAGAGGGGACTTGCAGGAACAAATCTGGCTCCTAATCCTCCAATCATGAAAACACACGCACAGGCACACACAGGGCGCCCCCCCCCCATTACACTGATAACTGCCGGTGGCCACCGTGGTGGGCTTTGTGATTTCCAGCTCTTTACATTTCATCACCGTGTCACAGGCAGGAAAAGGAGGAAGGAAAAACTCTAATCCTCTCTTAAGGAACGACATTCTCCCGGGCAATAAGGCTCCTCTTTGCTGGAAAATTAAACTATTCCTCAATGTTCAGAAAACTACAAATTATGAGGCCCCTGGGAGAGAGAGCATATGGGATTTCACCATGCCTCCATTATCGAAATTACCTTTATTTCCTCCCAAACACGAAAGCTTTAAATGCAGGGCAGATCAGATGGGGAAAAAATAATTCTAAAATTAGGATTTAGAATACAGAGAATGGTCTTTTCTTTAAGAAAAATATAATAATGTTTTGTGTTAAGTAAGATTAATTTTTGGGGGGATATAAAAAAGTTGAGTGCTGTTTTCCCCACCTAGAAAACTAAATTTAAACAGAGCCTTTAAGAGAAAGAGCCTGCCATTGAACACCTTTGTAAGGAGCAAAAATGATAAAACCAAACCAGCCATTGTCTTTAAACAAGAAAACAAACTTACCTGCATGTGTAAAGTTTTGTGAACCGCTAGAGTTCTAGACTGACAAAATCCTTTCCCACACTCCTGACATTTGAAAGGTTTTTCTTTGGAATGGATATACCTGTAAATCAATATAAGGTTTCATTGAAATTGTTTTACCACCACGGTGAGGAGTTTCTTTCGACAGTTATTCAAAAGGAAGTCGTGAAAGGACAAAAGAAACGGGATTCCCATTATTTATGTTTTTAGATTTTACTTTTTTTTTTCCTGTGTAATTCTGTTTATGGTTAACCTCAACTAACAGATTCTTCAAAACATTCACGGGACGCCGGCTTTATCTACACTTGATCGCCCTCTCTGGCGTATTCTGGAGCTCAAAATCGTGCCGAAGGAGTCCTTCCTGGTCTCTACGGCTTTCCCTGGTACTTAAACTGGCCAAATCAGGATGTTAGGCAAGGTTGAATTCAGGGGAACTGATTTTAGCTAATCCCTAAACAGCCGCGGAGGATCCCAACTGAAGTCCTAACCCCGTGGAACAGCAGGTAGAGTCCAGAGAGAAGATACCCCAGCCCCTCTCCTGGGAAGTTTTTACCGGATGAAAACACTTACGTTATAGTATTTCTTCAGTTGCCGTGTATGAATGCAGAGTTTAAGGTCGTGGAGGGGGTGTGGGGAGCTGTTTCTAAATTCAGTGATCTCAAGACCCCCATAAATAAAATAAAATAAAGGTCGCCTTGGCAGGCTCTGGGGTACACCTGGGGGTGGGTAGATAGCGAAGGGAGGGAACCCAGAGAAGGTCGCCCGAGAACATTTCTAGAAATGGTCTGACGGCAGCGCAGACTAATACCCACCATTGGAAGGTCTTTGGAGGCCCTCGGCTTTACCTGCTCCGCCTCCCCAACTGCGACCGGGAAGAAACTGGGAAACAGATCTCAGGACCAAGGCCAACCCACCAGATTGCAACTGCCTAGGGATGAGGAAAGGCCCTCCCGCATTCCAAACAAGGACGCAATAGGATACAGCAGCGGAGGAAAAAGGTAAATGTTGGGGATTAGTTGTAGCTGGCCGCCAGGGAGGGACTTTGGGGATATATTCTAGTTCAGAGGGGGATTTTAGTGGCACTTGGAATGTCTCTCAGGGATTCGGTACTCTGGATAAAGTCGCCTTCCCTTCCCAGGCCAACCTTTTTCCCCACCTCACCTGTGATCCCGCAGATGATCTTGCCTCCGGAAGGCCTTGTGGCAGATGTCACACGTGTATGGCCTCTCATCCGTGTGGGTCCTCTCGTGGATGAGCAAATTGTAGGATTTGGTAAAGTGTCTGCCGCAAAACTTGCAGATAAATTCTTTTTTCGTTTTGGAGGGCAACCTCCCTCGGGAGGGCTTTCTGTCCGGAGTCAATTTACTGAGCCCCGAGATGGGGCTACCCAGCCCCGGGCTCAGCTTGGTCAGGTCTCCCATCTTAGGGGGATCCTCTTGCGTTGCGGCCACCGCCAAGTTGGCAAAGTCAAAACGGGGCCGGTCCTTGTGCAGGGCTGGGAGGACGTGGGCAATGGCTCCCTGCTTGGGGTGGAAGAGGTGGGTGGTAAAGGGCAGAGCCGGGAAGGGGAATCGCGCGTCCACGAGGCCCTGCGCCGCCGCCATCTCGGTGATGGTGGAGCGGGTGATCTCGTGCACGTTGGGATACCCCAGCGTCCAGTGGTTCATATGCATGGTCTGCACGGCGCTGAGACCGTACAGGCCCTGCAGGTGGTCCACCGCGGCGGGGAAGGTGTTCACGGCCTGCAGGAAGGAGTAATTGGTGAGCTGCAGCGATGGGTGGAGCGGGATGGGCGCCGGCAGGGCCTTGCTCCCCATTTTCCCGGGTGCTGGGGGGCGGAGGGAACCGCCCCTTTCTTCCAGGACTCAGAGGCAGGTGGGCGTGGGGCTCCGGTGAAAAGCCAGAGAGACAACAGCACGCAGAGCAAACCCTAAAAATGTCGGGGGAAAGAGAGGGAGAGTTGTGACTATTATCTAAGCCCGCTCGGCCTGCCCTTTGGCGCCAGCGAGGGTTACCACACCTTCCTTCAAAGTCCTCCTCCCCACTCTACTCCAGGGTCCTCAAAAGGAGTGGTGAAGGAACAGCATGGCGCCTGCCCGGCGAGTCCGCCCCGAGCTTGGCCCCGGGGCCAGGGTGTCAGGCGGGACAGGAAGTGGCCTTCTGGCGAGCGGGGCACCCTGCGCCCCGGCGGCCCTTCTGTGGGCGCCCCCAGGAAGGTCGGATTGCGGGCACGCGAGGAACGGAAGACCCGGGCCCCGGGAGAAAGAAAGGTGGGCTGTGTGTGTGTGTGTGTCTGGTGGGGGGGGGGGGGGTTGTGCTTCTGCAGAGGCAGCACCCACTTCAGCCCATCCACCCCACCCTGTGCTGCGAAGCTCGGGCAAACACGACGGCCCGAGACGCCCGCACCCGCAGGCCTAAGGCCGAGGCTCTGTGGCCGAGGCGCCTCGGAGCTCCCCAGGGAACGACAAGGAGGGCCTTGGCGGTGCGGCTGCTCCTCGCGTGGCGCCTCCCGCCGGCTGCCCCGTCGCGTGGTCGCCTTTCCCGCGCTTACCCGGGCCACGCCGCCGCGGGTGCGGGAGCGCAGTCCCGGTGCGCTTGGCGCTCCAGGGCCCTCGGGCCCTCGGAGGGGCCAATCTCGCCCCGCGCTGACCTCGGAGGTTTTCTTTTTCCTTCCTCTGCCTCAATCCCATTTATCAGCGGTGACGGGCCGCAGGAAAGAAAAGTGACACCTCGGGGGCCGGGTTCAGCCTGGAATCGCCCCCCCCTCCTTCCCATGGGCCGTCCCCTCCCACCCCCTACCAAGATCCCTTCCAGATGGTTCAGGCTCCCGGTGGGGGGGTGCGGTGCGGTGGTGTGGGATAGGGGTGGGTGGGCGGAGAACCTCCCTGAGGCCGGAACCCCTTCTCCCAGACTGAGCGCCAAGCTCTCGGGAGGCCGAAGCAGCTTCCCCGCCTGGCATCGGGGAGCCGCTTCCTACACGGGGGAGGCCTCAGGAGAAGAGCAGAGAGGAGCGGAGGAGAGTGAGCTCCCTGGGGAGAGATAGGAAAGGGGCAGCAGGGGAGTCACAGCGAGCGGGCCGGGTACAGCGCGGCTTTGCCCGCCTGGAAGAAGCTCGTTTATCTGCTGGGAGACGTGTGTGGCCTGGGCCTAAGCAGGGTGGAAGCACTCACATCTCTCGGCGCCCCAAAGAGCAATAGAGAGGTCTGATTTCAGACCCAGGTTCCCCAGGACACCTCACCTGCATTCAGAGTGGGCCCACCTTTTCCCACTTCCAGCTGCCTTTTAGCAGCGGTTCTGCTAGGTCCGCCGACCTGGGCCTTGCCTCTGAGGGCAGCTCCCCAGCTGCGGGACTCACAGCTGAGCACTTTCCCTGGAGAGGGGCAGGCGGGCCGGTTAGAGCCAACAACCTTTAAGCCTGGCTTTTGAACGTAGCAGGAAGGTGGGAAGGTTTGTCCAGTCTTCCCCTCATCGCCCGCCCCTTTACACGCCTGAATCTTCTCTAGTGCGCTGTGAAGTGTTGCCCGGGGCTCCAAGGGCAGACTTGGGGGACCGCGCTAATGACACAGCGCTCTGACAAGGCAGAATTTGGTTGCCTCAGTGAGGCCCACACCTTCTCTCCCTCCTCTCCTGTTTGGAATGCTCAGAGACAGGGATTTATTAATGAACCGCTTCTGCCTGGTGGTATTTGGTCTGGGAGTTCAGACTGGGAGTTAATGAGAGGTGTGTTAACAGTCAGAGGGGCTCAGTCAGACCATTCAACCGAAACTGTAAACCTCCCTTAAACTTTCCCACCACAAATCACGATTCATTTTTGCTCAGTGGCAACCCTCAAGCCCTCCTAGAAAGGCAGAAAAAAAGGTCCTAAGATCCCTGGTAATCTATCTGCTTATTTCCTCTTCCATTAAAAATAAAAAGTTACAGTTTTATTTCCTTCTTTTTGTGTAATGAGGATTTTCCAGAGGTTCAAAATACCATCTTCCCCCTAGTGTTAAAAAGTGGTCTCCCCCTTACAGAGGAAACTGAAATTATTATTTGGGTGTATTCCCAGACTAGATTTCTTAGAAATAAATACAGGAGGCAAAGTACAACTCCTACCACTGTTATGGGGCCCGGGGGGGAGGTTGTCAATCAAAGGAATATCACCACCTGTGATTTCCATTTCACGTGCAAAAAGTGAAATCTGCCCTAAACATTACATGTTAATTTTGCAGGCACAAAGTTGAGTGCCATCTTCCTTCCCCTTTCTTCAAATGGATTATAACACAAAAATTAGCAACTCTATTACAGTTCAGCTCCAAAGTGGCACAAAAGTGTATTTCATAGTAAGTTTTCATTTTAATTTGCAGGACAGATAGTTTCTTCATAGAGGAAGAGCAAACCATTGGTGACTTCAACCCTTTTACAAACAGAACAACCCTAAATATCCACCAAACACTTTTGCCATAAATAATTAGGGAATTTAGATTTCTACTCTCCCACCGAGTTGCTGGAAATGTATGTCAAAAGATATGTTAAGTCAAGGCAGAGATCTAAAGTACTTTCGTTTTGTCTAGAGTTGAGCATGTAATTCCCACACTGAGTTTCAGGCAATAACAGCGATCATCATCCTCTGCTGTCATTTCTCCACTACCTCTTTTCGGACCATTGGTTACTTTTAATTTTTACAAGGAAAGAACCAATGATAAGACATTAATATTTTGGTGGAGCTGAGGCTAGTCTTCTTTCATCAGTCTTCTTCACAGGGATTTCCAGGCATGTACAGAAGTTCTGTAAAATTTAGTTCCCTGGTTGTCAACAAGTAAAAAAAGTGTACATAACTAATTTCAGTTCAGAGAAGCTTTCAAAACATTGGAGAAAAAAAGGTACGTGGTAATTTGATAGAGTCTTGCTCTTCGGTAATGCTGTTATTACACTGAGTTATCTAAAAATAATGTACAGTCAGGGGTCATCTGCTAAAACCTGTGTGTTGGTGTGAGAGAAATGACGGATGGATCCATAGACTCGCTGAACTTCAGCCCAAGCCACAGTGGAATTTTGCATAAATCAGAGCGAAAGTCTTAGTAGATATAAGGAGATCATTTAAAAAGTAATAATGATGGTCAGCCTGGATCAGGTGAACAGAGGAAAACGGCCGCGAAGTTCCTGCCCCTTCGCAGCGCCTCTGCCTTCCCAAGGAGTTAATTAAATTAAGATGCCTTCCGCATAATCTGGGTTCTGTTTCTCTCTGCTCCCTCGCTCCCCCTGCGTGAGTAATTTTCTTGTTCTGCTCAGGACTGCTGTTTGTTTAGCAGAGAAAGTAGCTGTCTGCGCCGTTTCGCTTCGGGAAACGCCAACCCTCTTTTGTTCTCTGCTAACAGGTAGGGAGACGGATCCAGCGCTCCCTCCGCAAACACCTTTTTCTCCCTCCTTCCTGCAACCACCACTCGTTTCTCTGTAGCTCTTACGCGAGAATCTAAGCGTTTAAACCCCAGGGGAATTTGCCTTCTGCACCCCCCACCGCCCCCCACCTCCAGAACTGGAGGGTGGGAGGGAAATCAAAAGGCCAGCACAAGGTTGGAGAATTACCTGGGACTGGACTATTACTTCCCTCTGAAACGCGCGGGCTAAGCAGGCAGTGTGAGTCCCGGCGCGTTCGCGCTGTGCGCTGCCGCGGCTGCCCCGGGACGGGTGGACCAGGAATACTACCGTACCGTCAGAAACACCACGGGATTATGGGGCTTCATCTCAGCGTACGTTTATCAGCTTTTATAAGAAGCCTTACTGAATGCTTAGATTAAATGTCGCAAAACAAAACTAAAGACAGCCACATAAAAGCGTGTGTCCTTCAGTGTTAGCTGGGAGTGGAGTGCCGGGGATCCGATAAAATGAGAAACACAATGCCCCAAGACTGCATCCATCTGATTTCTTTTCACAATTTCTGAACATGCGGCACGCCTGACCGAGAATGTGAATGTCCCCTGCACCCCCTACACCCTTCCTTCCTTAAGGCGGCTGCAGCTCCTTCCCAGAGCAGACACTCACCTCCCTCAGAAAGGTCCGCCCGGGCAGCGCGGCTCAGACCCGGCCCAGGTGGTGAGGCGCAGAGCTCGGAAAGGTCATTGGGTCCACGCGGGGCAAACTTCTTTTTCCGAGCGGAATCCCGGGAGCCGCGGACATGATCTGGAGGACGACGAGCAGCAAAAACGAGAGCGGATCCTCGCCTTCGTTCAGGTCTGTGGACGTGGAGTTTGTAAAGCCCGGGGGTTGTTAGAGCCGGCGCTCAGCGCTCGCCCGGAACCCCGCGCCTCCGCGAGCCTCTCGGTCGGAGCCCGCAGTCTGGCAGGGCCATCACCCTCCAGCAGCGAGCGCTCCGAGCTCTGTCCCCGCCCGCGTCCCTCCCCAGGCTGCTCGCGGCCAGGAGTCCCGGGCTTTAGTAGCAGCCCCGCCTCCCCTTCGGGCGGGCGTCCTGCAGCAGCGCGGGGCCCACGGAGCGTGGCTCCGCCTCCGCGCCCGGCGCCCGCTAATGGTCCACTCTGTTTACTTGTGTTTGGATAGCAACTGAGTCTTAAAGGCACAGGTTTGCTCGAGGTTTCCCTGTTAGAGAGATGAGCCGAAGGTGACTCAGTTCAAAACTCACACATAAGCAAAGCCTACCCCCTTTCCTTCTCGGTGCCACTTTTCCTTATACTGTTGGAAACTGAACAACTGGTTCTCCGCTTCCTGAGGACCCTGAATAGAAACGCAAAGGGCATTTTGTAGTTTTACTTCACGCTCTCGCCAGATAATTTCCACATCTTAACAGGTTTAATATAACCATTTTCTTCGTAGAGTAAAATCAATCAGTTCTAGACTGTATTCTCCAAAATATATCACATTTCCCTCAATTTTAAATACGGCTTTGTACATACTTTTTGTCAATTATGACTATCTGTAGTCTGCTTTTTCTTGCTGTTTTCAAAACGAAGTTTGTTTTTAGAGATGACAATTGACTAATTCCGTAATTACTGCAAAGACATACGTGGAATGTCCAGAAGAAATTTCTTCCAATATTTAAGGTTTAATCAAACAAGGTACATTTTATAAGCAGTAAACCAACTTGGTTAAAGGGTGGGCATCTGCAACCCATTGGCAAACAATAAAGACTCCATCTGGAATGGGTGAAGAACAATCATTTAAAAATTTTAGGAAAATACTATTGTAGCTTCTCAAAACATGTACATCTTCATTCCCAGCACCCCCCCCAAATACAATTCATTGTTCAGTCTCCAAGAAACTTAATCGAATTTGGTGTAGAGATACATTTTTCAGGTTCTTCTAAAGGTTTGGTCCTGTGTGAGTCTGAGAACGCACTTCAGCTACGCTGTAAGTAGGGTGATCGAGTGACAGAAAGGGAATGACACACTCATTTTAAAAAGCCTCTTTCCAGATGAGATCTGCGTGAACAACATTGAGCAAAACCCCTTTCGTCCCAGACAAGTCACCAGAGGGGATCTGCGTTAGCCCCCGGCAAGTTAGGGCTTTGAGGGGGGCAAATCTTCCAGCCAAAATGCTGTACAATTCAAAAGTGTTCCGTCAAAAGATGGTTTTGGATGTGCTACCCAAAGGACAACTAAAATAATCTCATCGTGCAGGGTAGTGGATAAATATAAACAGAAGACTAAAACTTGTCGAAAGGTTAACCAGTGATTGTTGAGCCAGGCAGAAGGTACGAGATATTATTTTATTAAGATACAATTCCTTCTATTTTACTTATGCCCAGATGGAATTTTTCGTTCCTTTGGGAAAACGTAATCCAGGGAGAGTAGATCCTTTTCCCTTTCTCTCCAATTTCAAATTCTCGAAGGTTAAAATGTGAGCTTGGAATGGAGACCCCAGTGTTTAATATCCTTCAGTATTGAACTGCTTAAAGATTTGACAAACAGTGTGGAAGTAGCAGAATGCCTAAGAGTTCAGGGGTTTAAGAAAAAAAAAACCAAAACAAAACGTTTTCCCTAATGGGTTCTATAGGGGTGCTTTCATTTCAGCGCTCAGTCCTGAGCTCCAACTACCGGGATGCCTGTGGTCCCCTCTCTCTAACCACCTCATTCCTTCCGCAGCTTGTCTCAATTTGGAAAATTTGGAGGGAACTTTCTCTTCTTTCAGACCCCCAGGACACACACTCCCGGGGTGGTGACCTGAAGAATGTTCCTACGCTTCGTATTTCCTCTTCCAAAGTGGAGGCAACTCCCCAGAGGCTGGCTTCACACCTTCCCACCCTGTATATGTGTGTGCGAGGAATCGCCTGCTTTTCCTGCGGGGTGGACAGAATTTCCAACCACCCACCGAGCTGCGCCCTCTTTCCGCAAACCTCCTGAGCCCAGGTTTTTTCAGAAACGTGTTTACCTCACCCACCCCAGCTTCCGAAGTTCACAATGGAGTCGGGGCTACGTCGGCCCGAGGGCTGCTGTCGCTAGAAAGGTAGGAAAGAGTCGACGAGTTCCGGGCTTCGGGGAAGCCGAGGGGCGGGCAGCGCCTCTGCAGCCTCCAGGCCCCACCGCCGCACCGGGCAGGTGCGCGCCTCAGGCCGAGAGCAAGCCCGAGGCTGAGAGCCTCGCGGCACTGCACGCAGGGCTCCCCCGGGCCACCTTCGCGCCCACCCCCGGCGGGCCCTTGAGTTTCCCCCCGGCTCAGCCCGGGCGAGCCCCTTGCTCATGCCCGCGGCTTGAGCGCAAGCATTGTGGGGGCCCACCCAGGAGCAGCCTCACCGGCCGGACTCCCCCAGAAACAACGCTCCGCTGGAAAGATAGGCCACCCGGCCCATGGCGAGTTGTGGGGTCCTGGTGTGTGGAGAGGGAAGTCCTGAAGCCTACAGCGGCCCAGCTGCTCCCGGGGATCTGAGTCTCTGCGCAGCCGGTCCCACTCCCTCCGCGCCCCCCCGGGAGCTGCGCAGCCGGTTCACTCTGACATTTCCGCGGACACGGTCATCTGCTGTCCTCGCTCTGGGTTCTGGGTTTTCGACACCAAGGACGCTTCCAGGGAAATGGCTAACAGACGGACGAGAGGCGCGCGAACAGTTGCTGCTCCAGCCCGAACTGCCGATAGTTTACGCCCCCGGAGGACCAGGTGAAGGCCGGAGAGAGGAAACACAGAGTTGGAGGAGGAGGGGTCCGGCAGAGTAGTCCCCTCTCCCCCCGCCCTGGCCCACCCAGGAGGCTCGGCCAGTTAAGCAGCGAGCAGGTGTCAGACAACAGGCTTCTTGCAGTTGACTCCGAATCTCTCCCACTCTGACCGCGCACTGCGGTTATCTTAAAAATGTTTACCCTTTAAGACACGAATTATGGTAACCCCATCTTTTTCTCCACGGATTTCAGCTGCCATTATCGCTGAGGACTTGCCTCCCTTTTCCCCAGCCTTCCTCAGACTCTTAAGGGCGGGGACCTTTTGCATTTGAACTTCCCGCACTGTTTGCCGCTTTTCCTAGATCCCGGAGGAGCTGGAAGCCCGGCTATTCTTTGGGCGAGTGTGCTGCAGGCCCGGAGTAGTGAGGAGGCCCGCGAAAACCTAGAGGAGGATCGCGGGCATTGCTCTCAGAACTGAGGGTGTGGGACAGGGACCAAAAGACTAAGAATTTTATCTTAAAAAAAAAAAAAAAGCATGTTCCAGTCGGCGCTCTACACTGGGTTGGGATGGGAAAGCGCGGCCGCGGGCAGAGCTCCGCGGTCTGCGGGAAGAGCCGCAGCGCCCCCTGGAGGTAAGTGCTGAGCACTACCCGGCTCAGGCGCAGGGGGGCGGTCACAGGCAGCAGGCTCCGCGGTGTGAGCGCGTAGCCATCAGCTACCCCGCGGGCGGCTGGATTCCTTTCACTTCGACCTGGGCCCCTTTGCTGCGGATATAGAGTCCTGTGCGCCGCAGGGTTGCTGGAGAGAAGGCCTTGGCCTGCTGTCAGGGCCAACAAGCTCCTCTAACCCCACCGTCGGGGCCTTGATGAGCGCCCCACGCGATGGCCCCCCAGCGACTTCTCGCCTGGCCGGATTTTCTAAGATGAGTTTTCGGACTCACGCGCCGCTCCGGGAAACTCTCACTTTCTCAGGGCAGGGAAAGACCCCAGTTCTGACCCCAGCGCAGGGAATTTGCGGGCGGTCCCGCGCTCATTAGCTCAGATTCCAGGAGATTCCAAGGCCTCGGACACTGTCCCTGTGGGAGAGGCAAGAGACATTTCTCTGGGGACCGTATTAGGAAAGGCTGACCCACTCCCCACGACCTATGCTTCCTCCCACCCCATCATTTGAAGCCTTGTCAGGAACGGGTCTCCTGGACGGTCAGTGTTCTCCTTGAGCCCGAGAGCGTGAAGAGGCGTGTGGCGAGGCGCCCGGATCGCGCGCGAGCCTTCCCGGGGCAGGGCGGTGGGGGGCCTGAGGACCCCTCACCGCTTCCAGCCATCCAATCCCTGGGCCCAGCCACCTCCAGAATGGGGCGAGGCCCGTCAGCCTCAGACACCAGAGGCCGGCGCAGCCTCGCGGGGCTTGTCCCTGGGGGCAGGAGGGTGAGGGGTGCGTATTGGGCTCACTGGCGCTCTCCCGGTGCCTGTGCGCTCGCTCAGCCTCACTCAGCGGGAGGCCGCACTGCCCTTCCAGCCACCAGCTTGCGTGGCACCGAGTCACCGGCAAGGGGGGGAGCTGCCTGCGAAGGCCTTAGACCGGGTCGGAAGGTTAGCCACGGGGCCACAGCAGGGGTGGGCAAGCCGAGGGGCAGACCCTCCTGGAAGCCTGGGTCCCTTCTCTGTTTGGCTTTCCAGAGTGCCGAAGCAGCAAGGCCCAGCGCGGAGTCCAGGCCGCCGGGCAATCCATCCGCCCCTCCGGTGTCGCGTGATGTTGCCAAGGCCCTGGCGTTCGAGAACCGCTCCGCGCCTTCAGGCTGCGCGGAGTCCCGAGAGGTGTCGCGGACGGGGGCGGGGGCGGGGGGGGGGGGCAGCCGGCAGCAGCGCGTGCTGGCACTGGCACGTGCTGGGCGCCAGTGGAGCTCGGCGGGCCGCGAGGCAGGCGCCTCCAGCCAAGGGCATGGGCTTAAGCTCCCAGGGTGCGCTCCGCTCTGGGCTTAAGCCCCCTCCCCCCTGCCACCCCTCCACCCCACCCCCGGTCGCCTAGAAGCGGATCTCCTGCAGTTCGCCTCGAAAGAGAAAGCCAGGTCAAGTCGTATGCTCCCGAGTCGAAGGACAGCTTCGAATTCAAAGTGCTTTTCTAACGGAGCCCGTGGGTGTTCGTGACTAAGAGGACCTAAGCATCGGAGGACAAGACCCAGGAGCTTCCCAGGAGGAAGGCCCTTGTGGTTGGTGCTCCTCTGGGGCATCTCCACCCGCCCAACGTGGGGCTGTCCCAGCCCTCTCACTCCGTCCGAAAAGATCCTCAGAAAGGACTAGGAGAGCATCTGCAAACCTATTTTTGTTAGGCTTTCACTTAAAACACAAACAAACTTTACCTGCCAACCCTTTAACATGGAGAAAATTCAAATGAAAATCCTGATTTCCAATTCCTATGCGGCAGTGAACAGCTGTGCTCTAGGTTCTCTGTCGTCTGTTTTTAAAATATCTTGGATTGCCTTAGAGTTTCCAATACTCTGCAGAGATCGTTTCTCTGGATGCTGGGATGGGTTCAGAGTTACTGTCTAGGGCAGCAATTCTTAAACTTGTTAGAATGCAGATTCTCTGGCCCCCCTTACTGAGTCAGAAACTCTGGGAGTGGGGCCCGGCGATGTGATTGGACAAGCTCACCAGGTAATTCTGATGCATGCCAAAGTTTGAGAACCACTGACTTAGATCAAATTGACATTTGGGGAGAATCGAAGGCGTGGGGAATTTATCTTTCCCCCCTCTTCCTCTCTCCCTCCTTGCCTTCATTTCCCTTTCCACCAGAGACTGGCCTAGGGCAGCTAATTCATTCATTCGCTCATTGATTCATTCATTCATTGACTTTCATTCACCTGATTTCTATTTTTTTTAAAGATTTATTTATTATTTTTGAGAGAATGAGAATGAGAGAGAGAGAGAGTACATGAGAGCGGGGAGGGGAGGGTTAGAGGGAGAAGCAGGCCCCTCGCTGAGCAGGGAGCCCGATGCGGGACTCGATCCCGAGACTCCAGAATCATGGGCTGAGCCGAAGGCAGTTGCTTAACCAACTGAGCCACCCAGGCGCCCATTCACCTGATTTCTAGAGGTACTTCCCAAGTCCTAGGAGACCTGACGAGTCACGTGACCTAGGCGCGAGCCCTCCCTTCAAGGAGTTGGGTCTGGATGCATGGGCAAAGCGAGGGAGAGAAAGTAGTACGGGTGTCTTCCCATTTCACGGCCAGTTTTTGTTAGGATTATAATCTACTGGAATTGATATGATTTCAGGAAGTGTCCCTATTAGGGACCACACGGGAGCATCGCACCTCATTTTAGTTTCTCACCTTTTGGGACTCTCCGCTCTTTCCCTCGCCCAGTATTCTCGAGATAGTTATCTCTTCTTATTTTCATCACTGCCTAGTGATTCTGTGAGCCTACTGCATACCCTTCTTCTTACACCTTGACACACTGCCCACACCCTCCCTTGTCCTCCCTGCACTGGGTCAGCGTGCCTGACGCTGGCGGAGATAAGGGAGTGTCACAATCGGCAGGATCGTCTCTGAACCTGGGCTGGAAGTTTCTGTGTCTTTGGATTTCCCCGAGGCTGTATGGGTCGCTCTTAGGACAGCTGAAACAGACACTCAAGTTCTGCTCACCGACTCTGCACGCGCGCTCACTCGCTGCCATCTTGCGTCCTGGGGTCCCCGGCTGCCCAGCTTTCGGAGGGCAGGTATCCCTGGGCGTTGACGGCGTGATCCTCAACCTGCGGATTTGTCACCTTAAGACTGAGTCCAATCCCATTACCTTTCACTTGGGAGTATAAGAATCGTCTATTCCCCCGCCCCCCATACCCGTGGATCTAAAAATCCGAAGGGAGCTGGCACTTCGTAGTTTTCTTATGCCAAATGAACCTCCCTTAAACTTTCGCTTTGCACTTTCTCTCTAGAACCTTGACTTGAACTTCTGTTCTTAGCTAGGCAAAGAGCCACCTCCTCTGGAGCATTTGCTACCCCCTTCCCCCGCCCCGTCCTCCGCCCCCTCCCCCCGCCCCGCCCCGGAAGGTTCCTGGTTGTGGGCAGTGAGAACAGTAGAAGGCACGTTGCCTCAAAGGCCGTAGCGGGTCCCTAAAAAACCGGGTCTAACTAGAAGCCTCTTGTCTATTTTAGATTCAGGGGGGGAAAAAAGGTTTCATTTTAGTGAGCCAGTGCAGGGAAGCCACTGAAAATGCACACAAAAATGAATATATTGACCTGAGGCATAAATTGTGTAAGAGTACTCAGCTCCAATGTGACAAAGTTTGCTATTTTAATATGTCCTTTTCTTATGGGGATTTTCAAAGTATAAAATGTATAGTGGTCAGGAACATGATAATCTCTTTACAACCTGTGATCATATTTCTTAACAAGATTTTGCTTTCCAGTGCAGATGGTTTGACATAGTAACATTCAAAGCAGCCAGTACTTACTTAGGAAATGCCAAGGCCAATATTTGAATGCAGATACAAGTTTTAACAAAGGAAAATGTATATCCCTGCGGCTGTTTCTGTGAATATTCCCCAGAGGATTAATACACTATTTTTTAATCTAATCCAACTCAGCAAACTCTACAAAGTCTGTGAGGTGTCAACTCTTAAGGCACATAGAATTCCTTGTCACCAAATATTTTTGAGTGTCTACTATGGGCCAGGTTCTAGGCAATTGTGTTCCTGTTTGAGACCCTGACTTGGGGGTGGGGCAAAGACAAGGAAGGTGGGATTTTAAGGTTGGCTTCTTCTGTTTTTGTTAAATTGTTAAGGTATTTGTACTTAACAGCAATCTTTAAAACATTTATTGAACTCTCTCTTACATTTTTAGGTCATTTTTACAAGTCAAGGAGAGAAAGTCAGTATTTAAGCCAGCTCATTTATTGGAAAATGAATGCCAGCACGGCCTTAACTTTTGGTTTTCCAATTGGAAGACCTTAATATCATGACAACATTTTACAATAACGGTATTTCCATCAGGTGATAATTTAGCTGTAGATTCCTTATGATTGGTGACCACTGGTTCACTCAAGCCTGTTTTCACATCCTGATTCTAAGTAGCCACAGAAAGAAAAAAACCAAACCAAACCAAACACTCTGGCATCCTTGCTGGAGGGAGGGGTAAAGGAAGTGGCAGACAGCTAGGCTGGCCCCATCCTCATTGTTCCTTGGGAGAACTTAAAGTGGTATCAGCTCAGATCCAGCTGGCTTCAGAGAATCCAGGTCTCTTAAGGAGCAATGAGCTCTATTATCTTTGCCTCTAAGCTCAAAACTTAAGACAACTTTGATGGATCTGGAGACACACAGAAGTGAGAAGTGGAGAGTCTCCATTCTATTCTTACCCCATGCACTGTGTGTCACAATGACTGGTCACACTGCCTATCTTAGCTACATACTCCATTTCACAGTGCCTAACCCCTTTTCCCATGTCCTCCATAGCCCATGCCTGGCAAATGGGCCTGCCTCCAGGAATCAGTCTGGGTGGATGCTATGATGTCAGGACACCAGGCAACAGCATTTCCAACATGTGTTAGACCACGGTTGCCTTTTCCTTTCCCTGGAAAAGTACACAAAGTGCAAGTTGTCTCCCAGGCCATGAGGCACACATCCAAATGCCCTACGTGGTGGGCCCGCCCAGGCCCAGGAGAGTGTGGAGGAGAACACGAGTGTGTCATATGGGTGTGTTCACCAGTTCTGCTCCCCTCTGTCTCAGCCTTGACCACATTCTTTTGACAGGCCATATGGCCTGGGAGTGACCTGGAATATATTAGGAGCACTGGCTTGTAGAACCATTGCAGAGCAAGGGAGGAATGGCAGAGTGGGATTTTAGACTTGTTAATTCATTTAACATGTTTTATTTTGGGGGGATATTTAGTATAGTAGGTCCTGTGGTTGGTGCTGGGGATATATCAATGAATAAGGACCTATGGTCTAGTAGGAACACAGACAAATAAACAGGTAATTATGATGTATACAGTATGAATCAGAAAACCTGGATCCAAGGTCCCTAGTTAATTATCTTGGGGAAGTCCTGCCACTTGTTGGAGCCTCAGTTTCTAAATCTGCTAATTTAGGAGATTAAAGGAGACCAAGTGGAAGAAATTTGACCCAGTGCCTAGTATCTAGTGGTAAAAAGTACAAAAATTAAGTCACAGCGGCAAGTATTTCTAGAGAAAAAGTCATCTGTCTTGACAGGAAGATTTTATCAAAAGAAATTTTCACTGTGTACTGAAAAGTAGGAATACTGTACTATCCTGTATACTACATTTTGTTGTACCCTGTTCTGTTTTATTGCAATTAGAGAATACATGGGGTAGATCTATGAGGAATAGATTTTTTAGGCTTCAAAGCTATTATTGTGGATGTTCTCTGTAGTGAAACAATGATGCAATTAATTTGGGGATGTCATTGACATATGAAATCTTAGGGGAAGGAAATGGTATCAGAATACAATTGAACTGTATCATAAAATCTAAAATAACATAGGTTAAACAACAGAGAAGTTAAATTTTTTTAAAAGATTTTATTTTTGAGGCACCTGGGTGGCTCAGTTTGTTAAACGTCTGCCTTTGGCTCAGGTCATGATCCCAGGGTCCTTTGGGCTCTCTGCTTGCAGGGAGTCTGCTTCTCCCTCTCTCTCTGCCTGCTGCTCTGTCTGCTTTTCTCTCTCTGTCAAATAAATAAATAAATAAAATCTTCAAAAAAAGATTTCAAAGTAATCTCTACACCCAAGGTGGGGCTCAAATTCACAACCCCAAAATCAAGAGTCTCATGCTCTACTGAGTGAACCAGCCAGGGGCCCCACCAACAGAGAAGTTAATTTATCTCTCATGTAAACATAGTCAAGCTAGAGTCAATATGGTGGCTAGCTTCTTGATTAGCAGGTACTTGGATTCCTTCTATTTTGTTGTTCCATCAACTTAAATAAATGATTTTCACCTTATAGTCCAAAATCGTTGCATTCCAGCCAGGAGTAAGGAGGAAGGCATGAAAGTCAAGCACCACTTCTTTAAGGAGATTCTACAGAAACCAGAACCTAGACACATAGCCAAACTCAGCGGCAAGGGAGGCTGGGAAATGAAGTCTTTGCTCTGAGTGGCTGTATGCCCCACTAAAATGCAGGCTTCTATTAGTAAAGAAGAAGAGAACAGATATTGGGCGATGCCCAATAGTCTCTGCCACAGGATGTCTAGGCCTGGTATTTGACTCTTTATAAATGTTACCTTCTATGTGTTGGTACCATAAATACTGTCATTGGTTCTGGACAGGGTTCACTATCCCCTTTGCTGCCTTTCTGGTTTTAAGCACTATATAGGGTGGCGGGATTCTGTTTTGGAACAACTCAGCATGTTGTCACTACTTACTTACTCAATTGTGGCTACTGGTGTGTGACTTTCTGTTTAGAGTAGGGAGGTGTGAACAAAGCCAGTGGGTGAGGTTGGGAGACAGAAGGTGTCAGGACTTGTCTGGGGATGACCTTGCTGTGGGTTGTGACAAATACCACTGAGACCCCACGGCAGCATTGCCTTTGTGGGATAGGTCCTGAGGTGTCAGGGAGGCCATGTGAGTGGGGAATACGTCATCTTTTCTCTTGGAACATGGGATGAGAAATGAGACAGAACATACTAGAGGAAAAATGGGAGCCTTGGATCCTTCTTGGCCCTGTCACCATGTAAAGCAGGCTTGAGAAGGGGGGCAACTGTAGAAGCCAGGATCTGGCTTTTAACAGTCTGGGCACCCAGAAGCTATGGCAAAAATGTGTAGCTCAGTTGCCCTGAAGGGCAGAGTGAAAACTACAAGCCGGCGCCCCACACAGCAGAGAGGTTCCCCCACAGCGACAGTCCAAGGACACTCTCCAAAGATTAGTGTGGAGAGACTTAATTACCATTTAAAATTGTCCTGGCCTGACCTCTCTGCCTGGTAAACTTTACTTCTGCACTTTATCCCGTGGTAATACTTCCAGGCTTGATTCTCCCCTCCAAGCCTAGGAGAATACTTATCAACACACATGACTTTCCAGGTATAGAGGGAGGGGAGTGGGAGGGGCCTATGGATCCCCAGTCTCACCTGGGGTCCCCCTTCAGGATGCTGCTTGACTTGGGGCAAGTCTGGGCATGGATGGAGGTTACATGCAGAGCATTAGTGCCAATGTGTGGGGAGAAGAATTCTTTCTCTGCAGAAACATCTGGAGTGACACCGAGGACATACTTATACACATTTACACGAGCCTCAGGGGATTCCCATGCCTGAGAGAACTGGCTAGATAGTTCCTATTACACATTTATTTCCTTAAAGGAGGTATTTTATATTCTACCCTGTAATTCTATTCCTTTGGCTTCCCACCCTGCTAAAAAGGAAAAGAACATACAGTCCAAACAATTTTTAAAACTAAGATTTTTTTCCCCTCCAAACAGTAAATGTGCACAATTCGTGCAGCTTTTACACACATCTGTAAGCTATGACTTGTTTATACCAGCCCTTACAATATTTTAAAAATAAAGTATAATGTTTTTCGGTCTGTATACAATAGCATTTTCTTTTATCAACCCCCCACATACAAATGTATTTACCCCCTTTTAGGGTGTAATTACATGTCTAAATAGTATGTACACAATTGATGTATAGGAAGGACATGCATGTTTTACAGCAAACATACCAAAAGGATGTAAGAGACTCGTGTTGATTCTTTACAATACAGTTACTAATAACCTGCAGATTTAGGAAAGGCCACCTAAGTTGGTTTGACCCTATTCTATCTATGTGCTGGGGCTAGAGGATTTAGGACCATAGGATGAAAAATTGTTTTAGAGACAACATCATTTTACCCATGGGATCCCAGAGGCCCAGGAGGAAAGTTATTTTCTTGAGCTAGCTGACTTTTCCATGGCCCAGAGCTGGAATTCCTGATTTCAGAAGGGGCTTCTTTCTGTTTTACCTCATAGTCTCATCTAGGTTGGAGCTGCAATTCCCCTCCAAGGAAAAAAATGTTGACTTGATCCCAGCAGCCTGCTATGCCACATCAAGAGCCTCTGAGTACCAGAACTAGAGCCTCAGCCAGCCTCCAGACTCAGCTGTTCCAAGGATGGTTGGACGACCAGCAGCTTTGGCCTCACCTGGGGCTGGTTAGAAATACAGCCTGACGGGTGCCTGGGTGGCTCAGTTGGTTAAGCGACTGCCTTCGGCTCAGGTTATGATCCTGGAGTCCCGGGATCGAGTCCCATGTTGGGCTCCGGGCTCAGCAGCGAGTCTGCTTCTCCCTCTGACCTTCTTCCCTCTCATGCTCTCTCTCTACCATTCTCTCTCTCAATAAATAAATAAAAATCTTTATTAAAAAAAAAAGAAATACAGCCTGACCTACTAAATGAGAATTTTAACAAGATCCCTAGGTGATTTCTCTGTAGATTAAATTTGGGAAGAATTGCTCCATTAACTGTCTCTACTGCCAGATTGTGTCCTTAAAGACCTGTTTGATCATTTTCCTCTGATCCTTTAGGAACCAATAACGACTTCCTATTGCTTATCTGTTTCTATGAAAATGTTTTAAAGGTCCAGTCTTGTACAGTTTTCCTGGTCATATACTAGACTTTCTCTATAGATGGATCTGAGAAACTAGATATTTAAAGATCGCTCCAGGTGACTAGCCTTCATGGGTCCTTAAATTGGCTGTTTGAGAATGATTGATCCAAAATGTTGCTTTGGAATAACTTAAAATAGGAAAACCTTGGAAACCAGCAAGCACTTATCCATGCTACCTTATTTTTCTTAGATGCCAAATCATATAATTTTTTCCTTCTGACCATATTTTCTCTTCTTTCCCTTTCACTGACTTCTCACTTACTCCCAACTTGAGAATACCACTATGGCTGATTCCCAAATTTCCTTTCCCTGCTTCCTTGTTAATCATTACTAATAGGAGTGAATTCTCCTGGAGGCCCATTCTGAGATCTAGTCATTGGATGATCTGGCTGCTTTATCTGATAGATTCCAGTGATCTGGGGATTGATGTAGCACATCTGGTTTGCTAAATGCAAGTCTCCACCTATCTCATCGTTCCATTCAAATCCCTTCTGAAGTTGTGCTTTGGTCAAAAAGAACAACATTCTCTAAGTCAAGGCTAAGTCAATTAATGAGCTCCAAATTTTACAGAAAAGAAAGCACTTAACCATGGGTCCCAGCTCTGACCTTATGTTAACAGATTCCAGAAAAGGGGATTGTTGTGTGTACTAGAGCATAATCTATTTCCATGTTACTGTTTTTATTCCGAAGTATCTTCTCTTACAAGGCAGTGATTTAGGGCGGGGCCAGTCAACAGGGTTTTTTTGTATTTAGAAAAGACTGTTACCAAACCCCAGTGCCTCTCTGGCTGTTCACTGTTACCTCATTACAATGGGGATGTGATCTGCTGAGTATCTGGGCTTACCACTGGCCATGGCAGAGGCTGGGGCATTATTTGCTCAAATGATTTTCTCCTCCTCCTCTTCTTTTTCCCTAAGTTAAATGTGTGCAAGATGGAGCAGGCTGGGGCTGGGGCAGGGTCGGAATGGGGGTGGTTATTCCACTGAGGACAATGTGTACTTTTTCAGCATTGTGCTACTTCCATAAAGTAGACTTTATGAGCTGTATGCTTGCATTTTTGTTTTCTGACTTATTGTTCTCTATCCTACAATTGTTCTATTAATTTGATAGTATATGGTTTCAGCCAAACATTTGTTCCAAATGCTGCCAGAGTAAGGGGAAGTTTCCAGGCAAAATCCTGCTCAGGAACCTTCTTAAAGAGCAACCAGAACTTTGTCAACCTACTGCACCATCTCCTCCGAGGCCTTCTGGAGCTGAATGGAGTCAATGGGGGGACCCAGGCTCAGGTCATTTCAAGATACCCAGTCTTTCTGTGACAAGACACATCTACAGTCAATTCTGTAACTGGCTCAGTGGCAGAAACGTGGGTCAGACAGAAGCAGTGGGTTAGGAACCAGATCTGGGTGTTGAGAAACGAAGTACAAAAACTTGTGGGGTCAGCTCCTTCCTTCTTGGGCTGAGCCTTTTCCTTCAGGCGATGCACGGGCTGATTCACCCCAGAATGACATTCACATTCCACTAAAGAAGTCGGCTTTTGTAATTCCCTGGGGATTTTCATGAGCATAGAGGTCACTGTCTCCGACAATTAAGCTTTAAAGTTAATTCCCAAGATAAATAGAGCAAATTGACACCACTTTGTAATTTTTCTAGCTTCAAAAGAAAAAAAAAAGACAACAGTGAACCAGCTGCCAGACTTGGTTTCTGGAAATTCAAGAAACATCGGCATTTTTATTTTCTACCTTTCTAAATGAGGCAGTTTAGGGCAGTCGGAAACAAAACCCATGTAAACGTCTTAATTCTACAATTTTGCTTGCATCTCTGAGAGGACAGAGAATCATTGTTTCCACTTTTTTTTTGAAAACTACATAAGTAGTGGTTTCTTTTTAACTAAAATGATAGAGAGTTGTAATCTTTTTAATTCAGACCTTGCAGGAGAAAAGGCGGCCTTACTTGTGAGCTGTATTATTCAGTTACACACTCTGCATGGAACAGGGAAAGTAAATAACTGAACACATACTTTATAATTACACGCAGGGGGAATTTAGAACCGCAGTGGCGGGAGTGGAGCTGGGGGGCCTGGGCCGGCAGCTGCAGTTTCTGGCTTCTCTCTCCCATGCCTTCAGCATAGGAGGCCCTAGCAGGAACCCCAGTAGTGAGGGGAGTTGAGGTGCACTGGGCAGAAAAATGACGGATCTGTCACTCTGGGCCTCAGCTAGCAGGACAAGAATTAGGATTTATAGAATAAAATGTGAGCTGATGCAGGAACCCTAGAGATTTACTCCACCATTTCCTAGACGGTGTTCAGGACACCTCAAGATTTTAATAATTTTGCTGAGGAAAAAAAGATTCCATTGTCACATAACCTGGAGAGAAGTTGTACACTAGATCTCCTATTGGAGAATCAAAATTCATGTTAGCACAACCAAACTGAACATCTGTTAGCACAACAAACATCATGTTAGCACAACCAAACTGAACTGTAGGACTGAACATCAGTC
Source organism: Eumetopias jubatus (assembly GCF_037043125.1). Classification (NCBI taxonomy): domain Eukaryota; kingdom Metazoa; phylum Chordata; class Mammalia; order Carnivora; family Otariidae; genus Eumetopias; species Eumetopias jubatus. The sequence goes on from NW_028274810.1 coordinate 145,381,969, forward strand.
CTACAGTTAAAGGCATCAGTTTAATCTGGGCTTCCCCACCTCTACTTGATTTCTAAAGTCCATTTCAGCTACAAAGTTCTACAAGTTCCTGTTGAGCAAGAATTTTCTACTTTTTAAGCTAGTTCATTTGATGACATGGGATATTGTGATAATTAATTCAGACTTTAAAACTCGGATTATAACACGCTCAACAAGTGTAGGGATTTGATTATTCTTACTGTCTAGGCAAACTAAGCCTGGTACAATTTAACTGTACCAACCTGATATTTAAACTGCAGTGCTGTTACTCATGAACTGTGTGACCCTGGGTATTCACTTCATCTCAGTCTCTCCAGGTTTGATGTTTGAATTAAAAATCTTTTCTGGCTCTACCACTTGTCCGTGTGCAGGAATATGGATTAGAGATGCCTTTCTAATTGTTCATCCAATTATTAAACCCTTCGCCACTCATTCCCACTACAGAATCTGTTCATCAGTAAAGTAATACCAGTTACTGAAAAATCGCTGGAAAACCAAGAAGAGAATAAAAGAACGGTGTTTGGTTAACGAGTACTTACTACATGCCAGACGCTGTTCTGAGAGCTTCACTTGTGTTATTAGCTCAAGGCCAAACCACACCAAACTGCACTGCTCTGTAAGTGCAGGAATCTACAAAGGCCACTTTTAACTAGTCAAAGGTGGAACAAATATTAACCCTTTCTAGTTATTCCTGGGGGACCAACCAAGCAACCAGCCAACCAATCCCGCATTCACCCAATCTTTTAAAAGGTGTATTTCAAAGCACAAGCATTGCAGTTATCTTGCTTTTCACAACTTCCAAGGTTTTGTGTGTGTGTGTGTGTGTGTGTGTGTGTGTGCAACCAGCATTCTGCAGGTTATTTGCAGTGTGCTATAAACCCAGGCATTGATAAGGCAGATCAAACGTTTTCTCCTAGTGAGGTGATTGCTCTGCCTTGCTTCATCTTTAGATTTCTCTCCAGAGGCCAGAGGACTGTGTCTGCAGAGGGAGAGTCGTTATGTCTCCAGACCATCACTGAGTAGGGAGCAGGGCACACTGGTAATGTTGGGACCACTGGAGCTGTGCACCACCGCAGCAATTATATGCATGTCCTCGGATGCCAACCTGTTCTTAACATTCTGACTCATTTCTTCCGCTCTGACCTTCCCCAACTCCCTCTCTCCCCTGTGCATGCTGAAGTATCCCATAGACAGGCACCTATTAGTCCAGGCTCTTATTTGCAAAGGACAAAAACCCAAGTCTGACTAGTTTAAGCCAGTTTACTAATCCACGAAACTGACAAGTCCATGGGTTGAATAGCTTCAGGCACACCTGGATCCAGGAACTCAAGCCATATTATAAAGGTCTCTCTCTCTCTCTTTCCCTTTCCTTTTCACAATATATGGCTTCATTCTCCTTTACTGCAGACAACTCCCACCCTGAGGCCAGGGGAAATGATGGTTCGTATCCAGTTTACATAATGCTTATAGTTTACAATCCCAGAGGAAGCGAGTGTGTGTTTCCTTGTACCTCCATAGCCTAAGCCTTCGAACAAAACTGCCTAGTTATACAGTCTATCTCTACCACCTAGCTGTCTGATCTTAGACAAATTACTCTATCTTTGCTTCAGTTCCTTTATCTGTAAAGGGAAGATAATAATAGCATTACCTTATTGAATTGCTAGGAGGATGAAACAAGATAATGCATCTGAAGCTTTTAGAGCAGTTCCTGGCACTTGGTAAGCACTCAGTAAAAGCTGGTAGTAGGAGAAGAATAGAAGATTTGGCTGGGCTTGTGCATATGCCTATCTCTCGATAAATCGCTATGGGAGGGGGAGTGAAGTAATCTGATTGGCCAGACTTGAGTCACATTCCCACCTTTGTGCACTGGGAGGGCAATATCCAAATCATAGTTAATCATAGAGACAGAATTCCCAAAGGAAGGGCTGTTGGGCAGACAAATAACATATGTCCATTACAGGGCCAACACCTGCTACGATCCTCAGCAGGACAGGAAAGAGACAGGTAGCTTCAGCCCTGCCCTCTACTATGATTTGGAATGAAGTTGGATTGCCAGCATGATCTTACATTCAGAGGCTGAGCCCTGGGCTTAATGGAGCCTTAAAATGGAAGCATCATCTTCCTCACTCTCTCAGGACGGGGCGTGTCTGGGTGTTTGGATTCCAGCTTGATACTACAAGGCTGGGATACTACAAGGCTGCTTGGTGCCCCAGCCTCCAACGCCTGACCCTATAGATAACTGGGACACACTGTCAACTCCATTTTGCTTGGCCGTGGCCCTTATACAGCCTGGTCTGGATTCTCGTCCCATGACCCCTGTGGTTCTAAGCGACACCCACACAACTACCCACTGCTGCTGCTGCAAACCTCTCGGGATCTTACCCTCCCTACTGGTTTGGACCAGCTGATACTGACCACACCTAAGCTTGCTGTATAGGAAGACATTGTGCCTTACATGTCCTGGGGTCAATTTTCTCATGGTGTCACCTCTGCTCTACCCTAACTTCCTCTTGTGTTACCCCAAATCCCAACATGTACCTTTCTCATTTTAACAAGATGAGTCTCTGCATTGTTTCTCAAAAGCCTTGCTCTTACAACTGCATTTGTATGCTCTCTTCTCTGCTTGTCATTCTTTCAGGGCTCTGGCTCTTGTTCAGAAACTTCTTCCCATGTCCCCATCCATATTCCTGGGTAACGTAATTTTTAAATTTTTTTTCTTGAAGCAAGCATTATTTTTAATGCCTTAGCCCAGGGCACTAATATGGACACAACATGAGGCGTGATAACCTTGAGTCTCCTCTATAAATGGCACCTTGGGTAGGATGGAAAGTTCCAGATACTCTCTATATGTAATAGTCAGTTCTGTAGCTGGCTCATAAGTTACATTTCTATGTCAGTGAGTAGGTATTTATTTTACAATTAATGATTCCTCAAATACAAGAACTTCTAAAGAGCAGATAAAAGCAGCTGCAAATGTGATCTCGGCATAAATATCAAGAGAGGAAACACAAGCAGCCCGCAGAGTTCCAACTGCTCTCCCCCCATGCTTATCAGCGTTCTTATGGTCAGGCACATTTTTGAAGTTGGAAGGCACGTTTCCAACAGCTCTTGCTCTTATACAAGGTTCTTGAAATATTGCAGACATTCTGGTTCCTATCAAAATAGTAGTCACTGTCACCAAAATTATTCATTTCCTCCTCAGCCTCTGTTCTCTCTGGGGCCCCTCTTTGGCATCTGTGTCTCCCATCCTGATGCTCAAGATGACAAATCCTAATTATGGGGAGGCAGTGACACCACATACTTTAATGCGAGCTGAGTGGAGCCAAGGTTAGCCTGTGATTTATGTGATCATTCTACTCACTGGGGCAAGCAAGGCTGTCTTAATCCCATACCTTTATCCTCGCCTCCTCCAAACCAGCCACATTTCCATCTTATTGTTGCAGCTGCAGTGAGTTCCTTGAAACTAAACTGCAGTTTTCCAGAGATGGTAATTCCATCTTCCTGAGCTGATTCAAAGATTAAACAGAACGCTTTAGAGATCGCATTCTCAGCAAGCAGCAAGGACAATCAAAAAGTGGTGTTTGAGCCAACAACAATACAAATTTCAGATGGAAAGAGAGACTGAAAAAAATTAAAATTACAGGCGTTTGAGTGAGTTTAGATTTTTGACATGGAGCTGCCTTCTATACCATAAAGTGCTAAGGTTTTTTTTTTTTTTTAAATCACTGTTCCCTAAAAACCCTTGTTCCTCAGATAAACGCGTGAGTGAAGCATATGGTAAGAAAACAGTTTCCTTTCCAGTTTTCCTGCCAATCTGTTCTATGACCTGGAAGGAGCTAATGATTTTTTTGCAGAACGTTCGTGTATCTCTCTTTAAATTTTCTTTCTTGGGCGCCTGGGTGGCTCAGTTGGTTAAGCGACTGCCTTCGGCTCAGGTCATGATCCTGGAGTCCCGGGATCGAGTCCCGCATCGGGCTCCCTGCTCAGCAGGGAGTCTGCCTCTCCCTCTGACCCTCTTCCCTCTCGTGCTCTCTATTTCTCATTCTCTCTCTCTCAAATAAATAAATAAAATCTTTAAAAAAAAATAAATAAATTTTCTTTCTTTTTTTTTTTTAAGACTGATTTATTTAGAGAGCAAGCGAGTGGGGGTGGGGGGAGGGGCAAGGGGGAAGAGAGAGTCCCAAGCAGACTCTGCACTGAGTGTGAAGCCGGACGCAAGGCTCAGTCTCACGACCCTGAGATCGTGACCCTGAGATCACAACCTGATCCGAAACCAAGAGTCAGACACTTAACCGGCTTTGCCACCCAGGCTACCCCTCTCTTTAAATTTTCAGTGAGTGTCTTTTCATGCCTTGGGATACTACCAGTCTGGTACCTTATAATTGAAAGCCAAATGACTACTAACCCTAAGGCTACCAGGAAAATTAGGATTACTGAGCCCAAAACTGGATGCCAACTTTGTCTTAGGGGTTGTCAGAAGAGCTCTGGCAGCCTGATGCATAGAGAGATGGGGGCAGTCAGAGTCTGGGGATGAATTTGGGGAGCACCCACTCTGCTCACGCAATCTGGCCTTCTCGTAGCTACCCTGAAAAGGGGTTGGACTTTGGCAACGCTATTCTCATCACAGGACAACCTTCCACTGGGAATCTACCTTTGAATAATTAGTATGAGTAGTTTTTCTCCTGGTTTCCTCCCTACCCCTTCCTACCATATCAAAATCAGAGGATTTTGTTCTCTTCCTCCTTTTTTTTTTTTTTTTGAGAGAGAGAGAGAGAACCAGAATGCCTGCAGGGAGGGGAGGAGAGGGGCAGAGGGAGAGAGAGAATCCTGAGCAGGCTCCACGCTGGATCCCATGACCCCGAGATCATGACCTGAGCCGAAATCAAGGGTCAGATGCTTAACCAGCTGAGCCACCCAGGCGCCCCTGTCTTCTTCCTTCTAATGGGCATCCTACTTACTGTATCACACACCAGCAACAATCCTGGGGCATTTTATGGCTGCAGGACCCATCCTTGGGGGTTGGGGACGGAAATTGTCCTTGATTCCACTCACCTATGGAAAGAGAAAGCTGGGAACTCTTTGTACCTACTGCTTTCTGCAGACCTGACTTCCACTCCTGACTTTCCCTCTTTTCAATTGTTCAACCTTGAGGGAGTAAATTAGACTCTTTGCCCCTCAGTTCTGGCTTTTGTAAGGACTGTTGCCTATGTAGTATGTTTTAAAGTTCTTATTCCCAAATATAAACCCTACCTTCATGCCCCAAATTCAGTCTATAGTGATTCATTCCTTTGTCTGCACCCTTTGTCATGGTCCTTTTTTTTTTAATTTTAAAAATATCCTGGACAGCAATAATCCATTGGTCACTTATAGGTTGATACACGATGGAAATAGTGGCTTTGTGAGCGTTCTGGGTCTTTAAAAGAGGGAAAAGTACGCATAAAAGAGAAGCAAGGATCCCCAAGAAATAAACTGTACAGACTTCACAACTCTCCCCAGAGCTGCCTGCTTACACAACCTTGTCATTTCTTTTTCCTGTGTAAAGTCTTTATATAACCAGTTAGGGTAAGCAGAAATTCAATTTAGCAGAGAAACAGAAGCAGATAATGTTTGTTTATTGACAAGGGAAGCAATCAGCCTTTGTTCACAAACTTATTAAACAGACACGTTTCTCCCTGCTGTCCAAACTGCAGTTGGAAGAAATAAGAGGTGGGAGGCCTGCCTCTTCCTTGGCACCCTCCTTGAAGTTTTCAGGGGGCAACAATGGCATCCTTGTGTTCATGCTTCCTTATTTTCCTGACAGGAGCTCTCTGGGCCCTCAAACCTCCACGAGCCCCTGAAGAAGGCCTAACTCTTCCAGGGAACCGTGGACAGATTTAGTGCTGGGGCTCTCTTTTTTTTCTTATATCGTGAATCTAAACAACTTCCAAAGGAAAAGAAAAAAAAAAAAAAAAGAACTGGCTGGCTTGGCATAAAACCATTGACATGCCTCCAAATTCTCTCCCATCACTGTCAACATACACACATGTGTTTTTCCAGAGCAGTGATCTGTGTGTACACACAGTTTTATGTTCTGCTTTTTTCCCTTTATTCCATGTGTCCATTTGCATGTCTTGGCTGCTTTTCTAGACTTAAGAGTTTTAATGGCTATAGAGTATTCCATCTTGTTCTTCAAACTCAGGCTGCACGACCATTCTTCCTGTTTCCGTGAGACTCTAGGTAGTTTCAACCCAGAGAGGATCCATTTTGAGGAAATGTCCCTGGGGTTTCTCAGGCAAGTAGAGCTGGGCTGTAGGCTTGTTTGTTGTTTTTTATGATTTCTTCTGCCCTAGTTCTTATTTTGTTGGCATGGGGATGTTATTTCTGGATGTGGTTGCCTTATTCATCTTCACCAGCTATCAGTGCATTTGTTCTGAAATGCAATCGAGGCCCACTCTCAAAAAACCAACAAATGTTGTCACCTGTTGATGGAAAATTTATTACACTTGTTTTCCTTGGGCCTTGCTAGAGAACAGCATGAAAGGAAAAGAGAAATTTTATTATAATTCCCACAAACTGAATCCCCAGACTTATTAACATAATATTTGCATTTTTTCCTGTTCTTTTTGTTATTTTAGAACTTCTTCTAACATGGGTCATTGGTTGTCAACTAGTATAAATTTTGCTTCATTACAATTTGCAATAGATATATTTAAAACCTATCCATTTGATCAAGGCTCCACATTTTTTTTTAATTAGAAGCTCCAAACATCAAACATTTTGAAAACCCATGGATAGTACATACCCTAGTGCTCTAAATGAAATGATGTTAGCAAACAGCCAGAGTTTGTCAATCCTCAGTGGAGCCAATTGTAGCTAATTTCAAAGAAGAAAAATAGTTTCCATATTTTATAGAAAGGGTTCCGTTAATAAACATTATAGTGGAACCGTTATTTTTCTTCAGGCTTTAAAAACAAATGAGTATGTATGCATTAAGAAAATAAGCAAACAGCATGCACTTTGATAAACCATAATTTATATAAATCAGAGAGCAAGATCCAAGAATCCTAATAATTTGTAAGCAAAACCTTATAAATAATAAAGTTCTAAAATGCTCAGCTAAATTATAAATTCTAACAACAGCCCTCATTCAGCAACCAGCAATGCTTAGTTTATCGGAGCTCAATAAATGAATTCTGGAATCACTTTTTATTCATTTCCTGATTTGTTAGTTCATTCATTCATTCATTCATTATTGAGGTCTGTACAATGTTTTGAACTATGTGCTTGGGAATAACAAGTTGAATAAAACAGTCTCTATTGTAGCTATATCTAAGGTGGAGGTCAGAGAACTTACCAGCTCTCAAGTATTTGAGTGTAGGTGATAGAAAATGACATGAGACTACCTGTGGCTCAAACAGTGTGTTTATATTATCTCACATAATAAGAAGGTTAGAGGCAGGTGTTTCCAGGGATGATTCCATGACGCAGTGAAGCCCAAGGGCCCTGGTTATTCTTGTGTTTCTTAGATGTTGCATTTTCCTCCCCATGCTGGTCATTACTGGTTGCAAGAAGACTGTCACAGTCTACATTCAGAGCAAAACGAAGGGAGAAAGGGTGACACCAGCAACGTCTCTTCTTTTGCGTGACTTTTTTTTTTTTTTTTTAAGTCAGGAAGCAAAATCTGTCCCGGAAGTACCTCAGCAGAGTCCCTCTTACGCCTTACGGGCTAGACCCAAAGCCCCAGGGGAGACTTTCCGACCTCCACAGCGGGAGAGAGAAAGGGAGAAAGAGGCTGGGAGTGACTTCTGCGTACCCCGCTAACAATGTCTGTCAACGTGGAACCTAGAGCAGAATGAAACACCTCCAGGCCCTTGTAGGTTGCGGCAACTTGCAGACTCAGTATTCAACATATTCCTTCATTCAGTAAAGATTTTTGTGATGATTTTCTCTGGGCCAGACCCTGAAAATATAGCAGTGAATAAAAGACACTGCTCCTGCCCTTGAATAACATAAGTCTAGAAGGAAAAAGAAGTGGTAAACAAATAACTGTGGTAAATATGATGAGTTTATATCATCAGATACTAATGACCTCATTAGGATTTAACCCCAAATCCAGTCTCGCCAGGCCCCGCTGATCCAGGAGAGACCTTACTAATTAGATGTAGGTGGGACTCTTTTAACTTGATACACCCACCCTTCCATGCCACCGACACACCCATTTCGAGGATGTATTTCAAACACAAGTATTACAGTTAGGCTTTTTTGCAGTTTCACGGGGATGCTCTTGGTAGACTTTCTGTATTTTACTGGCACCTCCTAACTATTTACATTGTGGTAGGAATCCAGGCAGATGAAACAGTTTGTCCAGGGAGGTTGTAGCCCTTTGCTGTTCTGACTTCAGCCTCTTACCCTATCTCTCCAGGGACTGGAGGATGTGGCCAGGAAGCAAGCATGGCTGCAAGCCAACACAGGAGCCTGGGGGGCTCACTCAGTGTGCTGGTAACATTTGAACAAATTGGAGCTGCTGGAAAAATCAGAGAGCAAAGACCCGGCCCTGGGAAAAAAATGTCAATGGACTTCACCAGGCCCCAACAACGGCTGGGCCACTTGTGGCAACATAAAAGGCCATGAGTAATGTGCTCTTGGCAGCCGTTAAAAGGGGCCTAAAACCCCACTGGCTCCCGGACCCAGCCGGACAGGCCAGGTGCAAGCTGACAGGAGAGCTGTGTTGATTCTAAAGGCCAAAGATGTTATTTTGAGGTTTGACTGTTTATGTCTCATTACTGCTAATTTCCATGAGTTTGCAGGCTTGCTCTGTCAACCCCATCTCTGGTGGGGAGATCCATCTACACATGAAGGCTATTCACTAACCTATCCCCACCCCCCGATTTTTTGTTTGATGAGAGTCATTTCTGGGAATACAACAATCTTCCAGTGGAAGTTTCTTAAGCAATTTGAGTTTGGGCTTGTGGGTCCTTCTCCTCTGAAGTCTCTCACTGGATATGAGCAGGACTGGCCTAGGACATATTTAAACCAGGTTTCCCTTATCCTTCCCTCCCTTTAGTGTGCCTGTAACTATCGAAACAGTGACTGCACAAATACATAAAAGTATTAGCTCTCTCTTACACAGAAAAGCCAATGGAAAAGGATCAGATTAATAAGACCCCTCCCTCCCACAAAAGTAACACGTAGAATTAAATTTGACGTGAAATGTGCAAGAGACAAAGGGCTCCCCCTCTGGGCACTTAGTCCACTCCCTATGCTGCCCTTTGTGTGGACCCTCATCCCATGTAGGCCCTTCCTGGCCCCTGGTCGTGCCTTCCTTTGCTCCTGACAAAGACTTTTGTTTTGTTTTTTTATTATAGAAAATTCTAAATACGGGATGCCTGTGTGGCTCAGTCGTTAAGCGTCTGCCTTCGGGTCAGGTCACGATCCCAGGGTCCTGGGATCGAGCCCCTGCATCGGGCTCCCTGCTCAGCGGGAAGCCTGCTTCTCCCTCTCCCACTCTCCCTGCTTGTGTTCCCTCTCTCGCTGTCTCTCTCTCTGTCAAATAAATAAATAAAATCTTTAAAAAAAAGAGAGAGAGAGAGAGAGAATTCTAAATGTATATTAAAGGAAATCGAATAGTACGATAAACCTTAATGTACCCATCATATGCTGCCATTTCTATATCATCTCTACTTTGACTTTCCCTCCCTGCTTCACTCTTATTTTTCTCATAGCTTCTTAAGGCAAAATTCATGTACATTGAAATGCTTAACTGTACAAGTTTGACAAATGGATACACCACCCATATAACTTACAGTGCATCACAGTATAGAATTTTCATTCCCCAGAAAGTTCCCTCATGCACTTTCCTGGTCAGTCCCCCCAGGCAACCATTGTTCTGATTTTTCAGGGTTTTTTTTTTTTTTTTTTTTTTTGGCCTGTTTTAGAACTGACAAAGAGTTTTCTGATCTGTGTCCTATCTCTGAACTTTACTCTCAGTTTCCTAAGACAAGAGTCAGCTTACCTGCTGAGACAATACACACTCATCTATGGGTAGGTGCTAATGGATGGATCTGTTACCCCTTTCAAGTCAAATCTCAGTGTTTCACAAAGGTCTGCGGAGATATAGACATCCAAAGGGTTGCTCTTCCAAGGTGAGGTCTTATGGCCAGCGGGGGTGGGGGAGACATAGGAGGAGTCCCTCTCAACTCTTACCCATAGGGCCTTGTGTGTATGGTACTAACCAAGGGAGGATACAGGATTTGTACACAGTCGCATCTCACTTGAGAAATCTTTGCTTGTGAACTCTATTTCTTCTCTCATTACCAGGGTCTATTCTCACTGTTTGGGGCCCATCTGCCTGAGCCAAGCTCCCCCAACCCTTCCTTCTGCTTGGCTATCGCACTGCTACTCCTTCTTATTTTGAAGCTCGTCCTGACATGGCTGACAGAGCCTCCAGTCCCCCTCTTCATGTCCCAGTTGTCAGCCTCTCTGCTGAGGCATGAGTTTGAACATTAGAGATCACCACCTAAATCAAAGATTTAGATTTTTCCTACAGCTGATAATACTCTTGATAGGGTTGATTAATAACAGTGTTCTCTGAGGACGACAGCTACCTTTTAATGTAGTTCCTGGTTTGACAGTAAAACTGTGCCTCAGTAGAGAGGAAAGAATATTTACTGAGTGCCTATTATGTGCCGGCTTCTCAATCAGCTTCTAAGATAAGTTAGCAGTAAGATACCTCAAATCGCTGGCCTCTACAAGTTACTCAGCTGGGCTTTGATCCTTCAGATAAACTTGGCTTCACTGGGGAAGACTTGATAACATTGCTATCATTATAGCTGTGATATTTTGGATACCAACTATGGGCCAAGCACTTAAACGTACTTGATCTCTACTAGTGCTTTTAAAGGCAGTCATTTGAGTCTTTAAAAGAAAAGGGGAAGGAAACATTTATTGTATATCAATTTTACACTTGACATCCCAGCCTATGAAGTAAGCACTATTATTATCCCATCTTTACTGAACTGAAGGTTAAATAAGTTAATAAAGTAAGGTCCTTAGAACAGTGCCTGGCCTGTTGAAAGCACTACATAAACATTTACTTCTATTATTATTAGGTAAGTTACTCAAGGTTGCATAGTTAGTAAGAAGCAAAGGAGAGATCTTAAGCTCAGAGTCTTTCTCCTACCATAGTCCCCCAGGGATGGTTTCTGAGCCTTCAGACCTAGAAGACATGGTCTAAGGGTTTAGTTCTTAGTATTTGGCAAGGGGTTGCTGGAATCCAGAATCTACATTAGGACAGGAAAGGTTTCCTCCAAGATGGATGAGAAGCCCACCTCTGCTTTCTGCTTTCTGGAATGCAATCTGCATTGCTGTCCTCTTTGAACAAGCTATGCTGGTACATCTCCCAGTTCCTCAGAGTCCTGGTCATTTAGGTGGTTTTTAATCACAGATTTATCCAAAGCATTATGCATAGGAAATCAATTAATCTAAATATTTATTAAGTTCCTATTATGTGTTGATGCAATCAGATAGGTTCTCAGAAATGTGTGCATTTTAGCAGGTCTCTGAAACCATCCTTACTATGACCTAGATGCCGTGGCTACCATTTATTTTCCGACTTCATCTTCTGTCTCTCTCCCATTTGCTCACCATGCTCCAGCTACGTTGGCTGTCTTCCTATTTCATTGACACATCAAGCTCATGTCCATTTCAGGACCTGTGCAGATGCTCTTCTCAGCCTGGAATGCTTGACCCCCAAATCTACTCTTGGCTGGCTCTTTCCCAACTCTCACATCTTCACAACAGTCTCTGACCACAAAGAATGGCTAACTAACCTAGAATCACTCCCATCTCCCCTCTGATTTCTTTTTAAGATTTTATTTATTTATTTATTTATTTATTTATTTATTTATTTATTTATGAGAGAGAGAGAGAACATGAGTGTGGGTGTGCATGCACACGAGTGGGGGGAGGGGCAAAGGGAGAGGAAGAGAGAGGCTCTCAAGCAGACTCCATGCTGAGCACAGAGCCCCACTCGGGTTTTGATCTCATGACCCTGAGATCATAACCTGAGCTGAAATCAAGAGTCAGACCCTTAACCAACTGAGCCATCCAGATGCCCCTCCCCTCTGATTTTTTAAAATTACATGGTCCTGTTTATTTCCCATCTAGTGCTAATCCCTGACAAACTGTCTTACAATTACTAAGCTGCACAAGGAGCAGAGATCATGGTCTGCTAATTTAATGCTGTATCCTTGGAGCCTAGAACAGTGATCTCAGTTAATATTTATTGCATGCATGATGGTTTATAATATTGCATTCTATTTGGATAATGTTTTGCTACCACACATAGTCACGTGGTCCTCCCAATAACCAGGGGAGACAGGGAGGACACTGATACTTATGTTAGAGAAAAAGAAACTGAATGTCAATTGTGGGACTGACTGCAGTCCTTTAGTGCTTATTTCCCAGTTGCCTTTTTAAATTTTTTGCATCCTTCTCTGCACGTTCAGTACGAGGCTGGAAGCTTGGGGTTTACCACTCCCTTTATCTTGAGGAAACTTGCCCTCTGGAACTTGTACAGGCTCATGCCACAGCAGGAAAAAAAAGTGCATTTGAAACAGTAAATGAAGACTCTTTGCAGAGCTTCCTGCAGGAGATGTTGAATCTGCTGCTCCTTTGTAGGTCTCTGAAACAGGAAGAATTTTCTTTTACCTTTAATGGTTTCTGAAAAGCTATCCTAAAGTAGAAGGAGGGGTAAAATGACCCTTTAATCCTCTGTTTCTGTCACTCTTGCAGTATTTCTCTGCCTTTAGTGTCCACAGTTCTTGGTCACGTCACTTCAAAGAATGAAGAGGTAGACAAAGCGAAGTTTATTGAGCAATCTTATAAAGCTCCCAGAGAGGGAGGGGACCCCAGCGGGTTGCCATTGGAGTTTCTAAGTTTAGGGGGTTTATGAGTTCTTTTGCAGAACTATCTTAAGTAGTCAGGGTGTGCTGAGTCGTGCCAATCAGGGCTTTGGTCACATATCTGTCTACCTATTAGTTTAATGTCTGTGTGCTGATCGTCTTTTTTTGGCTGACATCTGAGGGCTTATGTCTTAACTGCCCCTTGCCCGTGATGGTGACAAATGCTTTGTGGTTCATTGCCTTATTTTAGGACATTTTACAGAAGTCATTTCTGCAAAGGCTGCAAAGCAGAAAGCTAGTGAGGTCCCATCTAAGCTGCAAAACGCGATGTTAGTGCTGTTTTATCTTAGCTGTCCTGACTTCATATTTTCTTGTTGGGGACCCTGGCCCTGACTACCTAACTGTCCAACTAAGGGTGCAGACACTAAGAGTGTCCTCACATCACTAGTAAAGAAAGTATGAGATACCATGTTGGCATTGGTGAGGGGCGGTGGAGGATAAAGGAGTGGAGGTAGAGACCGTGGAGGAGGAGAGGGGGAGGGACTGCTTCTTGCAGAAGAACTGGCTGTGTGTGTAGAGGGGTGGGGGGGTGTTATCTCCCAGAGGAGTGAGTACTCCATGTGACAGAATGACAGATACTTTTTTATTTTTATTTTAAAAATTATTTTATTTATTTATTTTTAAAGATTTATTTATTTGAGAGAGAGAGAGCATGAGCGAGGTGAGGGACAGAGGGAGAAGTGGACTCCCCACTGAGCAGGGAGCCTGATGCGGGGCTCGATCCCGGATCATGACCTGAGCTGAAGGCAGACACTTAACCGACTGAGCCACCCAGGTGCCTGACAGATACTTTTTAATTTTATTTTTATTTTTATTTTTATTTTAAAGATTTATTTATTTATTTGAGAGAGCGAGAATGAGAGAGAGAGAGTACATGAGAGGGGGGAGGGTCAGAGGGAGAAGCAGGCTCCTTGCTGAGCAGGGAGCCCGATGTGGGACTCGATCCCGGGACTCCGGGATCATGACCTGAGCCAAAGGCAGTCGCTTAACCAACTGAGCCACCCAGGTGCCCCTTAATTTTATTTTTAAAGATTTATTTATTCATTTGGTGGCGGGGGAGAGCAAGTAGGGGGAGGGGCAGAGGGAGAGAATCTTCAAGCAGACTACCTGCTGAACAAGAAGCCAGAGGCAGGGCTTAATCCCTACTACCCATGAGATCATGACCTGAGCTGAAACCAAGAGCCTGATGCTTAACTGGCTGAGCCATCCAGGCACATCCCCCCTTTTTTTCTTTTAAAGATTTATTTATTTATTTGAGAGAGAGAGAGAGAAAGAGAGAACAAATAGTTTCTTAAATTTGAGTATAGTTGACACAATGTTAAATATTACCTTAGTTTCAAGTATGCAACATAGTGATTTGACAAGTTTATACATTATTCTATGTTCACCACAGCATAGCTACCATCTGTCCCCATACATGGCTATTACAATATCATTGACGGTATTCCTTATGGTGTGCCTTTTACAAAATGACAAATACTCCTTACCTGAGCACATGTTTTTATAAGACCCTGTTTTAAAAATCACACACACACACACACACACACACACACACACACACACAATTAGTGCTGATTATTATTTGCATTTCAAAAGGATTTCTCAAATGATAGAACAAACATTTTCATATCCAAATAACTTTTGAGTATATTAAGTGTTTTGTCAGGCATTTTTACATACAGTCTTTTACTCAATCTTCACAAAACATTTGAGGTGTGTGTTTTGTCTACACTATTTGTGGGGAAACTAAAACTCTGGAAGAGGGTTTAAGGACCTTGCCTAAAGTTACCCGTAAGTGGCAGAAATAAATTTGGAGCTAAATCCAGTGTTCTTTTAAAAATGTAGTCCTAAATAAGGAATTGTCCTACAACACATAAAATGTGATTCCATTTAATGAAAGATTTGTTCATCTTCAATTTTTCAGGACACTTTCCTTCAATCAACCACTTTTATTGTCCTTGTGTCATAGATCCATCTTTCAAGAACATGCTCAGCCTATCAGTACATTTAGCTCTTACATGTCCCCGAGCATATGGTGTTGTCTCAACCATCCTGTTTTGAGGACCCACGTTTAGAAATCTATTCCACTTAAAGAGAGATGAGGACAGTTTGAAAGGTCTAAAAACAACCTGGCATAATTAACATGTCAATAGCAGCAACGTGAAGTGCAAGGTTGAGTAATTTGGGCCTGTGTGAACAAACGATTGAAATAATTCAAGCTTCTTACTTTGTGAGTGGTGTTTGTGTGTGTGTGTGCGCACGTGTGTGTGCGCGCACGTGTGTGTGTGTGCACATGCGTGCACAAGCCTACCTTACAGACTTCTAAAAAATTGGCATTAACTGAGAACAATCGCCAAAATAACTTTCACCTTAATGTATTGTGTTACCATAAGAATATTTGGATAGAAAGAAGCTGAAGAATCAA
The DNA here is from genome assembly GCF_037043125.1 of Eumetopias jubatus. Taxonomy (NCBI): domain Eukaryota; kingdom Metazoa; phylum Chordata; class Mammalia; order Carnivora; family Otariidae; genus Eumetopias; species Eumetopias jubatus. The sequence continues at coordinate 145,397,353 of NW_028274810.1, forward strand.
GTTTAAGGCAGTTCCAGCCTGATAAATCCAGCCTAGGTATTTTTGAAATAAGGAAGTAGAAGCTGAAAGAGTCTCAAGGTCTCTCAGTCGAGAGGCCCCAGGTAACAGCTCACGGCTACCAGTGGCAATTGCCACGGAGACTCTGTTCCCATTCCCAGACTTCGGTTTCCCCCTAAGTGGAGATATTCATTTGTGCCTGATGTGGAAGATTCTTTCCCTCTGGTTCGGTTACATTGCAGTGTGGAAAGGGATTTGGTTTAATGCTTGAGTAGACAAATGTGGTGTAAGAGAATTGAACACTGAAATACCTATGTGAAAATCTTCTACCCTGGCATCTCCTTGGAGGCACCGGGACGCCTGTGGACATCTTGTCCCAAGGAGCCTGGATGAAGGCCAGAGTTTTGCCCAGCAAGTGTGGGTGTTGAATCAACATACCTGGTTATGACTCTCCAGGGACTCTTCTTTGAAGATTATGCAACTCTAAGAGGATGCGCTTTTCCTTACCAGTTTCACACACTGGACTGACTTTTTAAAAACAAACAACCGTTTCTCTATTCTTTTTTCCAGAAGTGTTTATTTCTTGTTTCTGGCTAAAGAGTGTTTAGGGAAGAGAGAGAGAATTCTATTAGGCACAACAGTGTTTTTCTAATTTTAGATTGAATTGGCAAGACACTTTTAATTCGTGGAATTATGAAAGAAGCATAAGTCAAATAAATTGTCACACATTTTAAAGAAAGCTCGTTTTCCAAAATACAAGAGATTCTTCTGTTTAATGGCTTTTTTTTTTGCATTTACTTAACACCAACATTTTTACTAATTTAATTTAAAAAAATAGTCAAAACTGTTTCTTAGGATCACATAGTCTTGGTTATCTGAATGAAGTTTTCCCCATTTATTACACCTACAAGTGGGTTGGGATTCTTCTTTTCCCCTGGGCTGATAGTCCTATGCAGAAGATTTTCCTTAAAGTAATATTCCCAGTCTCTCTCTACTGCAGTACCTCTGCCTAAGGTTGGTGTGTAAGAACTGGGGACGTATGGCTCAGCCCTTTTGGACTTCACTTACCTTTTGGTTCAGAGGCCCGCAGAAAGCATATTCTCTGATGGGCTCTCCATGTAGGACCATTAACAGGGCATGTTCCATCCTTGTCAGGAAAGCCTTTGGTTCTCCAGCTCTTCCTGTGACCGGGCAGGTAAGTTTAATTTGTGGGGGCACAATGTGGGTAAGTCCACTGTAGTCACAGACCTACAGCCCACGGTCTTCAATCCAGTTTTAACATTAATCGAGATAAAAGTGTTGATCTTTAACTGTGTCGCACTCTTGTGTCTATCTCTTGGTTGGTTTTAAACTCGGGAGGGGAAAAAAGGGCTTAGCTCTCTAAAACTTTGATCGCTATAATGTTAATAGAGGCAAACTCTTAATTTTTTTCTATAACTGGAATAATTTTTTAAAATCAATATTTCAAGGCTAGATAGCACTGCTATCAACAGTAACAACCTGTGAATCATTTAGGATTAAACTTTGTTCTCTATTTTTATTTATTTCATTAGTTTTCATTAACAAGTACATGCCCATTAAATACAATTTGGAAACTAGGAAAAACAGGGATCATTACTCTTAATAAGACTGCTACTCGAAATATCCTGAAACCAATGTTTTGGAATATTTCCTTAAGAATATTTTCTGTGAGTAACCCACCCTTGTCTTCGTCACTTTGTAAAGGAGGCTGCTGATAGATTATTGATCACTCCAAGGGCAGAATCTTGACTTAATAATTAGTTGTGGTCCACCTAATTTGTCTATACCAAGAGAACTTCTTTAACTTAGAGCTTCCGGGAATCAACAAAATAATTTGCTGTGAATAACTGAACTCACTTTTGTAAAGAAAACTAAAGATTAAAGAGTATGCTTGTCATGATGAGCACTGAGCAATAGAATCATACAGAATTGTTGAATCACTATATTGTACACCTGAAACCAAAATAACACTGTATGTCAATGACACTGGAAATAAAATAAAAAGCTTGAAAAGAAGAAAACTAGAGTTTACATACTAGATTATATGCAACAATCTACAAAGAAATGAACATCATGATCTAACTGTGGTCCCTAATTCTTTCTCTCCAAGAATGAGTGACAATCTTTTCTAGAGTGGGTGCCTTCTAGCAGTCTGCAAAACTGTTGGCTGCCTGTTGCCTTGCTGTGTACGGGCACCACCAGGAGCCCCGTGATGCTTCTGCTCTGTTTCCCTTGCTGAGTGTGCTGGCTCACCACTAAGCTCTTTCTGGTGGGCTATGCATTCAAGCTCTCCTTGGGGCTGTATTGTCTCTGCCCTGTTGGATTTCTCTTCAGCACTATAACCATGGGAAGTACATCTTAAATATCTTTTGGTCGAAAGACTTGTTTCCTTTACAGTCTGAGTTGGAGAAGGATACCCACCCTCACGGGCAGGGCATAGACCTCAGGAACACTTCCTGTGCAATATCATTTAACACTGAAATCTCCTACAACCCAGCAACAATTGACAGGGACTCATGATTAATCATCCAGTAATGCAAGCTGTATAGGGATAAGGCTTTATTTAAAAACATAGTCGTAAATTATGTACTATGTATCTCCAGTAAAAGACAGGGTTTCCTGGAAAGTATTCTTCAGAAAAGAGAGTCACCATATGTTCAGGTCTTTACAAAACCTATTGTAGGTGTCCTCCCTCAATTATCTTGTTTTAAATAACAACATATTATTTGGGGGAAGACATGTTAGCTTAAAAAAACACTCCAGTCAATGATAGTTTTCTGCGTTTATTGAAGTCATCTGCTGAAATCTTTTACTAAAGAACTTCATACAAAGTTAGTAATTCATTCCTGAGTGTGATGGTTAATTCTCCATGTTGACGGGCCTGGCCATGGGGTGCCCAGATTAAGCATTGTTTCCAGGTGTGTCTACGAGGGTGTTTCTGGGATAAGATTAGCATTTGAATTGTAGACTCAGTAGACTGCCCTCCCCAGTGTAGGCTGGCACCATCCAATCCACCGAAGTCCCGAATTAAACAAAAGGTGGAGGAAGGAAGAATTTGCCACTTCTTTTCCTGCTTTTCTCCTTGAGCTGGGACATCTCCTCTTATCTTCTCCCACCCCCAGATTGGGATTTACACCCCCAACTCCCCAGGTTCTCAGGCCTTTGTACTCTGCATTACATCACTGGTATTTCTGGGGCTCCAGCTTTCAGCACCATGGCAGATACTAGGACCCTTCAGCCTCCATGATCATGTGAGCCAATTCCTTAAGATAAATCTCCTCTTATATCCTATTGGTTCTGTTTCTCTGGAGAAGCCTAACTAGTACACTGAGGTCATGACTGCACAATTGTAAATGTTGGTTATATTTATAAGTGAACCTTTAAAAAATGGGTATCTCTTTACAGATGATGAAGACACTGATGTCAATTATGCCTCTGAAGAGCTTGAATAAAATTTTTTCATTGAATATGAGGATGGAAACATTTTCCTATCAGTATATTTTCTTTCTTTTTTTAAAGATTTATTTATTTATTTGAGAGAGAGCGTGAGAGTGAGAGATCACAGCAGGGGGGAAGGGTTGAGGGAAAAGCAGGCTCCCTAATGAGCAAAGAGCCTGCCTGATACCGAACTCCATCCCAGGACCCTGGGATCATGACCTGAGCTGAAGGCAGACACTTAACCAACTGAGCCACCCAGGGGTATATCAGTATATTTTCAGTATATATCAGTATATTTGGTATATATTTTTCAAACTAAATTAATAAATTAAATATTATAAGAAGATATTTAAATATTTTCTTTTTTTTTAAGATTTTATTTATTTATTTGACAGAGAGTGAGTGAGCAAGAGAGGGAACACAAGCAGGGGCAGTGGGAGAGGGAGAAACAGGTTTCCCGCGGAGCAGGGAGTCCTATGTGGGGCTCAATCCCAGGACCCTGGGATCATGACCTGAGCCGAAGGCAGCCACTTAACGACTGAGCCAGCCAGGTGCCCTCTTCTTTTCTTTTTCTAAAAAAGATTTTATTTATGTATTAGAGAGAGAGAGCGTGAGAGCACAAGCCACAAGCCACGGTAGCAGCAGGCAGAGAGAGAGGGAGAAGCAGGCTTCCCGCTAAGCAGGGAGCCCCATGCGGGACTTGATCCCAGGATCCTGAGATCATGACCTGAGCGAAAGGCAGATACTTAACCAACTGAGCCACCCAGGTGCCCCTAAATATTTCATTTTCATTGCTAAAAGTTTACATATTCCAGTTTTCTGCTCCCTGCCCCTAAAACTCAGTTGTTTTAAAAATTTCATTAGGATAATTTGGGGCGTAATATTCACAGTTACCTTATATTCAGGCATAAAATATAAGCAATTGCGCATTTTCATTCAATGCATTCGGTGTTGCAGACTCGTCATTTCCCCCTGGCTTTATGAAGTTGTGCTAAACATAATTTTAATGGCTGCATAATACAGTTGGTATACTAGAGTTTATTGTTAGACATTTGATTGTAATTTGTTTTTCACTATTATAAATAATGCTGAGATAAAGTATTTTTGTATGAAACAATTTCTGTCCTAATTTCATTTTCTTACAATAAAAGTTCCAGAAGTAGAATCATAGGATAAAGGATATAAATATTTTAAGATTCCTGATACTTGTCAAACTGTTTTTTGGTGAGATTCTCTTCGTTTTTCTCTTTTAAAATCAATGAACACTTTCACCATGAAAACATTAATGGGCCAATTTTACCATCAGCATTAAGAAGTTATGTTTATTTTTTTCATTTTAGCTATTGAAATAGATGAAAGACGTATATCTCATTTCTGTTTCAGGCTATCTGATTACATAATAAGATCAAACATCATCCTATTTATTTGTTTTATTCCAATTTTGTTAATTGTCAGTTGGTATCAGTTGGAGAATGTAGTGTTTTTCTTATTGATGGGCATAAATTATTTATCCCATAAAGATAAATAAATTTGCTTATTTAACTAATATTTAACTAATATTAATTTAACTAATTATTAACTAATAATATTTAACTAATATTTAACTAATATTAACTAACTAATAATATTTAAGTAATATTAACTAATATTTAACTAATTAGTTGCTTAATTAACTAATATTAACTAATAAAATATTAGTTAAATCTACATCTACTACTATGCTAAGCTCAGGGGATACAGGATGAAAAAGTGATCATAGTCTCTGCTCTCATGAAGCTTATGTTTATGGGAGAGATAAACATTACACAGTTATATATTGTGTATATTACATATTACACAAGGACACATTGTGTACATATTTTGGTAAAGACTATGATTAAAATACAGGATGCAATAAGAAAACATAATATAAGAAAATAATTTAATAAGGAATTAGGAAAAGTTCTCTTGGTGAGAAAGTGACAGCAAAGCTGAGTCCTGAAGGATGAGGAGTTAGACCATACAAAGAGAAAAATGTTACAGACAGAGGGACCTACATGTGCAAAGGCCCTGAGGCAGGAGAGAACTCAGGGTATTTAGAGTCACTGAAAGAAGAATGATATAACTGCAACACAAAGAGCAACGGAGGTGATGGAGGAGATGGTGCTGGAGAGGTGGGTAGAGTCCTGGTCACAGAAGGCCTTTAGGCTGTGTTAGAGAGTTTGGATTAAATGAAAGGCAGGATAGCAGTAATTAAAGAGCCTAGGTTTTGGGGTCAGACTAACTGAATTCAAATCCTAACTCAAATCCTAACTTATTCCAGTTGCCTATTTGGGGAAAATTACTTCATCTCTCAGGGCCTCAGTTTCCTGAGGATCCATGGATCAGGCTGGTAAGTGCAGGGTTGTGAGGATTAACTGAGATGATGTATGCTGGGTTCTTTGTACAGCGCCTGATACATTGGTTACTACTAAGTGCAATGGGCAGCTGTTGAAGTGTTTTGTGTAGGACAGTGACACAATTCCATTTATCATGTTTCTAAATGACCCCTGGTTGCCACATTGGAGGGCTCTGGGAGATTAGCTAACAGGTTAGTAGAAGAGAAGGCTTGGACCAGGTTGGTGACAGTGGGGAGGTGCAAGAAATATTTTCGAGGAAGAATTGAGAGGGATTTGTGATAAATTAAATGGGGGTGGTGTGGGAAGCGGGTGTAAAGGATGACTCCCAAGGTGTCAGGTGTGCATGAACCACGGGGCAGATATGGGTGTGACTGAGATTTGACAGAGGAACAATGGAGGCAGGGGTCCTTTGGAGGAGTAATGTTTGGAGCTATTAAGGTATGGAAGACGAGTGGAGATTTGTACATCCAGGTATTGGATCTTCAGGTGTGGAGATCAGAAGAGAGGTCTGAGCTGGAGATAAAGATTTAGGAGTCACCAGGGTATAGATGGAAATCTCAAACAGAAAATGGATGAGGTCACCCAGGGAGCAGGAAGACTCAGAAAGAGGACAGGGCTCAGAGCCAGGTCCTAAGGAAATGTGAGGTTTAGAGGTCAAGTAGAGGAGAAACGGCTGACAAAGGAGGGTGAGCTGGAGAAGGAGGAGAAAGCCCAGGAGAGGATGATGTCGTCGTGGAAGCCAAGAGACTAGAGTTTCAAGAAGCAGGGAGCGCTCAGCTGGGTGGAATGCTCATGGAGTTTTCCTGGCATGGCCCCAGGCGCTTCCTCGGAAGAGCAAAAATCATCTTGTGAGTTGAAGGGTGAATGGCATAAGGAAGTGGAGAGCAGCACTTGTAAAGTCAATCCTCCTGTGAAGGCCTAGCGTTGACCCTTTGTCCTCTTTACTGCCCATTCTTTCCCAGCTTGCCTATTAATGATTTATTTGACTCACAGCAGTTTCACATTTCTATGCGGGATCAGCCCTACTTTGAAAAGCTGAGGATTTCAGACAACTGAGAAGCTCTCCCAGAACACATAAAGCTGCCCTGCCCTCCCCAGCTGCCTCCCTCCCAGGCCGCAGCCGCTTTGGGCATCCCGAGGGAGCCAGCATGGAATGAGGCTGCCGTGAGGGAGCAGGTGGGCACAGCCCCCACGTCCCAGCAACCACCAGCTCTGCCCTGTGAGCTACCTGGGAATGGAATTTCAGCCTGGGAACCCCTGCTGCTCCTGCTGAGCGGGGGAGAGGCTGAGGCGGGTGGGCGCCTTGTGCAGGGCCTGACAGGGCCTCCCCAGCCACCATGCTCTCTTCTCTCTCTCTCTCTCTCCCCTTTCTCTTCGCTCTCTCTTAAACCTGTGTAATCCCCAAGCATATTTCTGCAAAGCCATTGATTAACTGAAAATGTGAATGGGGAGGGAGAGGAAGCTCAGAGTTAAGAACAGTTACAGTCTGCAATAAAAGCTTATGGTGAATAATAAAAGCATAGGGGCTTTGTTTATTTTTTATCTCTCTTAATCCTTGCAATAATCCTACAATGCGGGAATCATTATCCCCATTTTACAAATAAATAAAACAGAGGCTTAGAGAGCTAAGAAAGTTTCCTAAAGTCAAGTGGTGATAAAATGGTGAAGCTGAGGGTTCTAGTTCTCTTTCACAGAGTCCAAACTTTTCATCACCATGCTATACCCCTCGATGACGATGAGGTGGAGAGAAAAATGTTCTATCTATTTGTAATGAGCATACATTTCAGGCCGTGTCTGAATTAGCTACGCATCAGAAGCTTATAAAATATTTTCGTACCCTGTGTCCTCTTTAAAATGTGATTTTTTTTTTTTTAAATACTGATGGCATACTGTCTTATGTTTGAGGTCTTTGGATCCCAGAAGGTCTTTAAGGGAGTTGATTTTAGGCATTTATATAGTTTCCCTCTTCTCTTGATCTATGTCTATATATTTGTCTACTGAGCAGAGAGATTAAGTTTCATTCTGCTAATCTTTTATTCATAATGCATATTTCTTCATGTTTTTTATGAAGGTTGGCAGTTTTTGGTCAAGCAACATAAAACATTTTGAAAAAGGAGAGAGAAGAACACAAGTTCTGTGCCAGACCTGCAGCCCCCTTTCTGAAAAGAGTGGCCCAAACCATTTGGGCCACTTTTCCTACATAAAGTTGCTAGAGTATTCCCTGAGTGAAACCAAGTCTGAAACCTTGGCCCCAGCAGATTCCACCAGGGACTGCTGTCCAAGCCAAAGACTATCATGTGTAAACTGGATATGTGGGAGGTTAACTGCCTTTGGCAGTGTTTGTGATGAGACTCGGCAGAGTCCGTTGGATGGGGATAAACTGATGATGAGTTCACACAAAGAAGGGTCGTCAGTCATGCTCCATGTCAGGCCTCTCCATGAGGCCTGGCCTATTGCCCTGGCGTGGAAGTCCAGGGACCCAGAATGTAGCCGGGGACATGGAGAATGCCCTAGATCCTTCTTTGGGGATTGTGTAATCTTCTTTGCCTATTATGGACCCCACTTCCAAATGGCAGCCTGGTAATCTGAGTACTTCTTCTCCCAGCAAACTTAAAGACCATCCCTCACATCATTCCTCAGAAATAATTTAATCAGAAACTGAGGCCCAGGAGACAGTACGGCACACAGTTACCTAGTAGCGATCCTGGGAGAAGAGTTCACATTTCCTGATTCCTAATATAGTTCTGAGTTGGTGTGTTGACGCTCTGTGGTGATCATATAAGCATGCTTTAGAAGGAACTAATTAATATTTACTTTAATATCCATTCACCCAGTATGTATTCATTTAATACCTACTAGGAGGCTAGAACCGAGCTAGGAATTCAAGGGAAAGAAAGAGAAAATATAGTCTTTACCTTCCGGCCATTTATAATCTTGTTGAGGATCCACACATATCAAACTATTTTTATAGTTAAGTGATAATCTGAGCCTACAGAATGATAGCATGAGAGCTATAGTTGCGACAGGGAATAAAAAGGACATTTCTTTAAAAATTTTTTTTAATTAAAAAATTCTTTTTTAAATTAACTTTTGTTTGTTTATTTGTTTTGTTGCTTTTTTGCTGTTTTTGGGTTGACAGTGGTTGACCGGTGTGATGCACGGAAAAGGATTGTGATGCTACCAGACTCAGGACAGAATGCCTGATGGATCAGGATTGATGGGTAATGCCTGCTCTGTGGCTGTTGGGAGCTCATCTACTGTGGTGTCAGGTTTCTCATGAAGGTGGATCAGTTTTACATAGAGATGGATACACAATGTTCTTTTTTTAATTAATTTTATTTTATTATGTTATGTTAGTCACCATACATTACATCATTAGTTTTTGATGTAGTGTTCCATGATTCATTGTTTGCGTATAACACCCAGTGCTCCATTCAGTATGTGCCCTCCTTAATACCCATCACCAGGCTGACCCATCCCCCACCCCCTCCCCTCTAGAACCCTCAGTTTGTTTCTCAGAGTCCACAGTCTCTCATGGTTCGTCTCCCCCTCCGATTTCTCCCCCTTCATTGTTCCCTTCCTACTATCTTCTTTTCTTTTTTTTTTTTTTTAACATATAATGTATTATTTGTTTCAGGGGTACAGGTCTGTGATGCATTGGTCTTACACAATTCACAACGCTCACCATAGCACACACCCTCCCCCAAGGTCCATCACCCAGCCACCCCATCCCTCCCACCCCCCACCACTCCAGCAACCCTCAGTTTGTTTCCTGAGATTAAGAGTCTTTTATGGCTTGTCACCCTCTCTGGTTTCATCTTGTTTCATTTTTTCCTCACTTCCCTTATGATCCTCTGTCTTGTTTCTCAAATTCCTCATATCAGTGAGATCATATGATACTTGTCTTTCTCTGATTGACTTATTCCACTCAGCATAATACCCTCTAGTTCCATCCATGTCGTTGTAAATGGCAAGATGTCGTTTTTTTGATGGCTGCATAATATTCCATTATACAATGTTCTTGCTGCAAGAAATGACCTGACCAAAGATTGAGAATGAGTGTTTGTGTTTGAAGTGTTGTGGGAAGACTCACTTAAGTGAATCAAGAACGGGGCAGATAATAGAAGTAGATTACTATCACATGGAATTTCATCCTACCACAAGATCAGTGTTTGTGAAACCATGTGGAATGAAGGCAGCTCTCGAACTTCATGACTCCTCAGGGGGCTGGGTGTGGTGGGCAGGTGAAGCTGCTGGGTGGTTGAGATGGGGAGACTGTTGGTTGCCCTTTGACCCTTCCCTCCTTCCACAGCATAACACTGCCTTATTCATTTTAGACATGAAGACTCTGTTCAAGAAACTTTTTCCCTTTGAAGAAATCATTTCTTGTCTTAATAAAATGAGCTTGAAAATCTCTGCTATAAGCAAAGAGTGTTTCTGGAGATTTTTGCCCTGTGAATGTAATGGTTTAGGAAAACTGAGGTGGTCCTAGTTTGTATATTAGATCTGAGGAGGGCATCAGGGTATTGTTGCAATTTTTTAAGTGTGAGAAGACAAAGCTCTGATTTAAGATTAGGGCAGTTGTTTCAGGGCAGTAGATGATTAATAAGAACAATTTCAGAGGCAGAGCCAGGGGAGGAGAAGTACTCTGCATCCAAGGAAATAAATAATATATAAAATGAAATTTTATTAATCTCCTCAACTCAGACTCTATCAAATTAACTTATCTTCTGGATTATAAACTTCATGAGGATAGGGATTCCATCTGTCTCGTTTCCTTAAGATGGTTCCTGGGACATAGTAGGTGTTCAATAAATATTTATTGCCTTTAAAAAAGGTCAAATATAACCCTTAGGATGATTGCTGCTGCAAATAAGAAGTCTTGACCTCAAGTTGACTTAAACCATAAGGACATTTGTTAGATCAGATCACAGGTAGACTAACTTCTAGGCTCAGTGCAGTCAGCAGGTAAGTGATATCCTTAAAAACCCCAGTTCTCTCCCTCTCTCCACTCAGCGCCCTTGGCATTGGCTTTATCTTAAGATGATGTTCTTCCCGTAGTGTGGCTGCCTGTAGTGGTCAAGCCAGATGTTTCCTTGTTTAAGGAACGCAGAAGGGAAAAAGAAACCTTTCACCTAAACATAGACTATGAACCCTTAGTTCCTAACCCTATTCTCACCCAGGAATCAGCCAGAAGAAGCTTTGAGCTCAATCCTGTCTAACCCTGGGCTGGCACTAGGATCATTTCCTCTGAGTTCTGGGGGAGAGACGGTTAGATACATGAACAATGCTGGAGTCCACTAAAAAGAAATAAGGGAGAATGGGTGCTGAGTTGGTGGAGTACACTTGTTACTCAATGTGAGGTTGAGTACGAGCAGCCCCAGTCTCACCTGGGACCTTGTCAGAAATGTAAAATCTTAGGGCTCACCTCAGGTCCCCTGAACTGGAATCTGCAAATTAGCAAGATTCCCTGGGTTATTCGTATGCAAGTAACATTTGAGAAGCATTGCCCCATACCATACACTTTAATCCCTTCTAGGACTTTTCCTGGCATATAGAGCAAGATGAACAGCTAAGTCATCAAGACGCAGGTGTGAAGAAGTAATTTCAGTGCTGTTACTCCTCAGCCTCCATGGCATTTTGTTCCTACTTCTATCACATCTCTCCTTCCCGGGGTGACAGTTAGTTGTTTAAATTACCTTTGAATCTGTAAGCACCTAGGTCATTCATTCATTTATTCAACAGATCTTTATTTTTAAAAAAGATTTTAGGGGCACCTGGGTGGCTCAGTCGGTTAACCATCTGCCTTCGGCTCAGGTCATGATCCTGGAGTCCCAGGATCGAGTCCCACATCGGGCTTCCTGCTCAGCGGGGAGTCTGCTTCTTCCTCTGACCCTCTTCCCTCTCATGCTTTCTATCTCTCATTCTCTCTCTCTCAAATAAATAAATAAAATCTTTTTAAAAAAAAAGATTTTATATAGGGGTGCCTGGGTGGCTCAGTTGTTAATCGTCTGCCTTCGACTCAGGTCATGATCCTGGAGTCCCGGGATCGAGCCCCACATCGGGCTCTCTGCTCAGCGGGAAGCCTGCTTCTCCCTCTCCCACTCCCCCTGCTTGTGTTCCCTCTCTCGCCATGTCTCTCTGTCAAATAAATAAAAATCTTAAAAAAAAAGATTTTATTTATTTGAGAGAGAGACAGAGACAGAGAGTGGGAGGGAGGGGTAGAGGGAGAGGGCGAAGCAGACTCCCCGCTGAGCAGGGAACACGATGTGGGGCTTGATCCCAGGACCCCAAGATCATGACCTGAGCTGAAGGCAGATGGTTAACTGACTGAGCCATCCAGGCACCCCTTTTCAACAGATTTTTACTGAATACCTGTGATACCTGGCACTATCTAGGTTTTGAAGACACAAGGATGAACAAAACCAAGTCCCATACTTCATGGAACTTAAGTTTTACTTATAGGAGAGATATTTTATAATATATTCTTTATTACATATACTTGTGGAGTGGATTAATTAATTCAAGAAATATTTATTTATTTATTTATTTATTTTTTAAATAAAGATTTATTTTTTTATTTGAGAGAAAAAGAGGTAGAGCACAAGCAGGGTGGGGGGAAGGGCAAAGAGAGAGAGAGAGAGAGAGAATCTCAAACAGGCTCCTCACTGGTGGGGACCCTGACGTGGGACTCTATCTCACGACCCTGAGGTCATGACCCAAGCCAAAACCAAGAGTAGGACGCTCAACTGACTGAGCCACCCAAGGTGCCTCCAACAAATATTTATTGAGTACAACTGTGTGTTAGGGACTGTTCTAGGCACTAGGTTGACATGAGTGAATAAAAACAGACACGATTCCTATCTTCAGTGATGTTTACATTCTAGTGAATATTGGGGAGAGAAGGATAAATAGCAAATAGATAATTATGTAGTATGGCAGAGAGTAATAAGTGCTATAAAGCAAATGAAGCCGGTGAGGGGGAAATCAAGAATCCTGGGGCTATAGAGTTGCAATTTTATTTTATGATTTTATTTATTTATTTGAGAAAGAGAGAGAGCATGAACAGGGAGGAGGGACAGAGGGAGAGGGAGAAGAAGGCTCCCCGCTGAGCAGGGAGCCGAACTCGGGGCATGATCCCAGGACCCAAGGATCATGATCTTAGCCAAAAGCAGCTGCCCAACCGACTGAGCCACCGAGGCACCCCGAGAGTTGCAATTTTAAATGGAGTAGTCAAGGTGGAACTCATTGAGGGGGAGGTGGTTGATATGCTAGTGGGAGGAGTGGAGTATTCTGACACGTGACTGGGAGAATGGTGATACCACTGGTGAAAATGAAAATAAGAATGTTGCAGCTGTGGATCAATTTTTTTTTTTTGAGGGCAAGATTATGGAGCCCTTGGTGAGATGGTCAAAGAAAGATGTCCTATAGGCTATGAAGAACATGGGCCTGAAGTCTGTTTATAAGATCAGGGTGGATGTTTTAGATTTGGGAATCATTAGTATGGTACCCAACTCCAAGAGTGAGAGCCATAATATAGAACTAATTCACTAAGGAAAGAATCCAGAGCGAAAAAAGTCAGAAGCTCATGACTGAGACTTGAAGAATGCTCCTAATAGTGTAATGGGGTGGGGAGGGTGGGGAAGAAGATATTTTTTCCTTTGCCCAGAAACATCACTGAGTGATTGATTGAGGTCAGTAGGAAAATAATCCAACTAATGTTACATATTATCCTCTTCTACACTGATCAGAGATAAAAGAGTGTGGTTGGGGATGGAAATATATGAAGTATGGGTTGGTGAAATTTGAATACTTCTTTGAATGGCCGTGATAAGCAAAAAGTAGCCATCCCTGTCTAGAGAAGTTCAGTCAAATTGGCCAAGATGAAACAAGTCTGTCTGTCCAGTCCTCTATGCCTTGCCCTTGTAGCTTCTCCATGGTATAGTTCTGGCAATAGGGCATAGCCATTGGGCAAACCCCGGCTGAAGCCACTGGACCAAGTGCAGGTATCTTGATGTTGAACCCATCCATGGAACCAACCTTTCATTAGGGGTGGCCTCAGAGACGAAATCAAGGGCCAAACTCAAGTTTTGGTTGCCATTTTCTTTATACCCATGAAGGGCCCTTCTAACCTCTCCACTAGTACTTGTCCTTTCCTTCCTTGCCAGTGACTTTTCCTCTTGGCTAGCCATTGTCTTTTTATTGTCCCTTGGTTTTTCAGAGCCAGTTCTGCCTTTATTTCATTAACCCTCTCAAACATATCTTCAGACACCTGGAATAAGGAAACTCACATAAAAGTGTAAATTCCCCAAATTAGAATGTTAATAGAACTCAAGACCTTTAGTAGAATTCACTTGTTCCTCTATTCAGCAAATATTCACTGAGTGACTATTATGGGACCAACGTTGTGTCGAGTCTTGGAAGAACAGTAGTGAATCAGTGACCATTCCGGCGTTCATGGAATACATACACTAACTGGGAAAAAATCAGTCAAATGGGTAAAACATGGTAAGAAAGTGCTAAAATAGGTATAAATTTAGGGTTATGTAGTCTTTGAGAAGAAGAGTAGAAAGTGGGAGGGAGTGTTCTAAGCAAAGGGGATGTTGTGTCCAAAGCCCTGGAGGCAAGAAGGAGGGACCGAGAAAGAGTGAGTGTGCTGATGGGAGGTAGTGGCAGGAGGTGAGGCTGGAGCCCTCAGCAAGGGCCAGACCACATGGGCCTTGTACACCCTATTAAGGAACCTGGATTTCATCCTCCAGGCTCTGAGGAGCCAGCTAATGCTTTTAAGCTGGGGATTGTCATAATCAGATTTGCATCTTAAAAGATCACATTAGTTGCAGTGTGGAGAACAGAATGAAGGCACGGAGACAAGTCAGGAGGCCATGCAGACACCCTGGCAGGAGTTGACAGTGACCTGAGCTATCACACTGTCGGAGGGAATGAAGATAAAGGGGCAGAGTCAAGAGCTATGTAGGAGGAATCTGTGATTGATTGAATGGGGTCAGAGAACAAGAGAGAGGAGTCAAGGATGATTCCTGAGTTTTGACTGGGATGGAAATACTCCTTAATGGCAGAATTGCAGGCATCCATGACCTGGGTTGGTCTGTGGCATAGCTATTTTTTGGGTGGGGTGCATGCTTGTCACACTTAAAATCACATTATGCAAACAGCTGCCTACTCCCAACATTTACCTTTAAGGATGGCCCCCCGCACTCATTTTAATTCACTGGCAGAGGGAGGTCTTTTGTCGTGCTAGGACTGTAGTGTTTGTGACCTGAGTGCTTTCAAAGTCTGGGGAAGGACCAGAGAGTATTTCCTAGATTTATTCAGGTTACTGGCAATTTTCACCTGAATGATGACTTGAGTCCAACTTCCTGCCTCTCACATTAGGAAGTTCCACCTTTGGGGCGCCTGGGTGGCTCAGTCGGTTAAGCAACTGCCTTCGGCTCACGTCATGATCCTGGAGTCCCGGGATCGAGTCCCGCATCGGGCTCCCTGCTCGGCGGGGAGTCTGCTTCTCCCTCTGACCCTCTTCCCTCTCATGCTCTCTATCTCTCATTCTCTCTCTCTCAAATAAATAAATAAAATCTTTAAAAAAAAAAAGGAAGTTCCACCTTTAAGCAATTTCTTTTCCCTCTGGATCCCAATCTTCCCACTCCATTTTTATAATGGAAGCAGTTGACAGCTGAAGTCTTTTCATGACATGCTGAATTGAACCAGTTACTACCGCTCAATTACTAATCAATTATTACTGTTTATATCTGAGCAATGTGTGTATCACACACACACACAAATGGCCGTGGTAAAAAAAAATACGCATGGCTTACAAAATCTGTAACAGAATTCCAGGCAACCTAAATAGCAATATATATATATATATCTCCAAATATGTAACCAAAGTACTATAGTACAGATATTAGATGTTACACATCTAATGGAATCTATCTAGAAACCATTAATTATCATAAAATTAAATGTTTTGTAGGTTTCTATTATAATTTATAATGCAACAAAGAAAAGTTAATGGCGCCCATAAAGAGTAGTAACACCATAAGTGAGAATACCTGACGAAGCAATGAGATTTAAGAAGAAAATAAGTGCACCTGGGCTGCCTTAAATGCCTTTTAAAAGACTCTTTCAGGAAAGTTCCCGTAAGCGAATTAGTCCGTTTTTCCTGGGGCTGCCCCCACTTTCTCTGGCCAATTCAACAGCTGCCCTGCAGGGCGCTGAGCTACAAAAGGCTCAGCAGGTCACAGCTATGGTTGTAGCCCCAGCCCTGGCTGACTGGCCAGAGTCTCTTAGCTGGTACCTTTAAGAAGTGTTGGGAAGTTTTTCGCTTGTGCAACAGTGGAAAAGCCTGTGTGCTTTCAGCAGTCCCTGTTCACTGAATAAAGGCATTTGCAAGCTGGACAGCAGGTTGTCTTTCAGATGAAGCCTCTTAGTTATTGGCATTGATAACCATGCTCAAGGCTAAGACAATAAAATGTGATCGTACTTCAATTCAAGGACAAACACAACGCCTAGCTGAGTGGTATTTATCTTTACCCAAATAACAGTTTATCTAAATATCTAAGTTTTCAGATAATGGATTGTTGTGAACCCTGGCCTAAACTCCTAAACGGTTTCATGTCTCTGGAATTTAAAAAAAAAAAAAAACACAACCAAAAAAACTAGTTTTATAGGTGTTTTCTTTTCTTCTTCAAGGGATTCTAGCTGCTGAATTATGTGTTGTGACCAAGGACTGGGGAGGAAGAGGGTAGGTTTGTGAATTAGAAAGGTCTAGTGAAAACTTCTATTTATGTGACCCCTGGTGGCTGGTGGGAGTGATTGGTGCACCTGAACTATTTATTTTTTTTTTGAACACACTGGCACTTTATATATACAAAGGCTAATTTCTTTATAATCACAGGGTAGCAGATTGATGCGTAGGGTCTGGTTGGTGTTTGCAAAGATTCTTGCATTGCCTGCTGTCATTTAGACAAGATAGATAGGAAAGTAAATAAATGGCTCTACATTCATTAATTCACCCCCCCTAAATATTGTAACTAAAGGCTGTTGTGGTTATTTGGCTGCCTGACTTTGCCCGCCTTAAGCTATAAAGAAGTTAAATAAAGAAGGAAGGGAGGGTAGGAATTCCTGGGCTAGGGATCTGAGCAGAGGGATCGTACCTCTGCTAGGGCAGAGACAACGACAAGTTAGGGGCCAGTGGCGAAGTCGGTATGAATCAGAGTCGCGGTGGCTGCCCAGATCCTTGCCTGGTCTTTCACTCCAGCCCTGGCAAGACTGCCGGAGAGGGAGCCATGCACGACATCGGGTTCTTTGTGCCAGTACAACCACAGACTCGCTGGGAGACTTTGCACAAACAGATTCTCTCTAAGCCTGAATTTCCTTACTGGGAAAATGAAAAGCATCGAGCCAGACACTGTCAGTTTCTGGATCTTCCTGAACTTCTCGCTTTGCTTTTTACCCTTCCCAGCACGGCTAGGGAAGGCTAGGGTCTTCATTTCCACAGAGACCGCTAGTTCCAGGTGTGTAGAAATCAGAATAAGTAGAAATCAGTAACTGTGTCTGCTTCCCCCAAAGTTTTGACCTAGGCCACGTAGATCATCTAAATCAGTGCTTCTTAAAATGTGATCGGGGATCAGCAGCATTGGCATCATCATCATCATTTCTTGGGATCCCCTCCGGACCCACTGAATCAGGGGGTGGGGTCCAGCAACCTGTGTCTTCACAAGCCCTTCAGGAGATTCTGATGCATGCTAATGTTTGAATGAAGTGTAATGTGTACAGTGAGTGTAAAAAGCACTGGACTGCTGCTCTGTTAAGTGCCGCTGATCCTGGCATAGGCTAATAGTTTGGTATTTTTATCTTTAAAAACATGCCCAAGGAAACCAGTGAAAAAAATGAGATCTGAAATGAGCTGAGTCAACTCTGTGTCAAAAGGTTGTCACGTTGAAACAGTTCTACCTTTTTTTGGGGGGGGGACAATTACAGAGTGGTTGAATCTATAGCCCCAGGCTATAGCAAAGAGACTTCTGGGAAATGTAGTTTATTTATTTATTATGGGGGTGCTTCGTAAAGGGAGGCTTTGAGAACTGTCTCCTGGCAAGGTATGAGGTTTTCCAGGGCACCCCCTGACTCGGTGAAAGAGAGCCGGTCCTGCTGCCACTGGCAGCCTCCCCCGGGTAAAAGCCCACTGCATTTTATCTTCGCGTGTTTGTTTGTTCCGCTTGTTGAACGCGGCCTTTCATACCGTCTACGTTCTGTAATTTAAAACTGACTTTATAATTAGGTCTGAAAAGGAGTGGTTCCCAGGCAATTCCTTTATGAAACTGGTAAAGAAGTTGCATTCGCTTTGGCTTGCTTCGGTGTAATCTGTCTCTTGCAGGGGGGCTCTGTTTGAAGTCCTACGGGGCTGGCCTCTTCTCTGTGTATTTGGAGCAGGAAGGAAGGAGGGCTGAGCTGTGTTCTCGGGAACCTCGTGCGGATGAGCAGAAGACGTTGGCAGGCGTTTCTCTTTCATCTTTGGATAGTAAACTCTGAATTGGTTCACGCGTGTAAGCCCACCTGGCTCGAGACTAGCTGTTTGGCCCCGAGGAAAAGGTTTAACCAGCCAAATTACAGGGGCTGTGGGGGCTGCCGAGAGAGCGGGCTGAAAAGGATTATTGGTGTTTCCCTTTGGGATTCGGTCCAACAGAGACATTCTAGTTACTTTGTATACTTAAGAACTGGGTTCATCTCACTTCTGAGGAGAGAAGATTCTGACAGCTTTTATGAATGGTCTTTGCTTCAACATCTGGGTGTGTGACCATCAGGGGGCCTGGGAGGGGAGAAGGGAGAAGCAGATCTAACTTGGCAGGATCTGGGGTTGCCACCTCCACCTCCCATCAGAGCAAGTTCGCTTTATTTGTTGTGGGGTATTTACACTTCCACTTAAGATTTCCTGTGGAGAAAATGTTTCACTGCCTTTAAAAGTTTGAAAACCACTGGTTTAGACTAGAAGTGTCCAACCCAACCCTTGCCCTGTAAATCAAGTTAGTCTACCTGCTATCCCACAAAACAAGCCTCTAACACTGGAGGCACTGGGGACCACCTTTGGTCATCTCTACTTGTTTTTGCCCACACCAGCTCAGACATCAAACCCACCACTACCTCCAGATTCGGCCATCGCTCTCTCTGGTCCACACCCCATGTGTGAATACTCGATTCTCCTGCCCTGTCTCACGCTGGTCTCCAACCATCTGGCATCTCGTTAGATTGTCAAGGACCTTATTCAAAGACAAGGAGGACTTAGGGCACCAGGTGGCCTAGTCGGTTATGCATCTGACTCTTGGTTTTGGCTTGGGTCATCATCTTGGGGTCATGGTCTCAGGGTCCTGGGATCGAGTCCCCTGTTGTCAGGCTCTGCGCTCAGTGGGGAGTCTGCTTCCCTTTTCCCTCTTCCTCTGCCCCTCCCCCTGCTTGTGCACTCAATCACTCTCTAAAATAAATAAATAAATAAATCTTAAAAAAAAAAAAAGACAGGGAGGCCTCTTGAGCCATAAATTCTTCATAGCTACTTGGCTTTGTGGTAATTTGTCCAGGCCTACATAATATGGTGTTCTTCTTAGTGCCATTGTCCAGAATGGAGTCACCCCTGCTGGCTGCTCCTTGCCTTAGATTCATCTCCCCTGCACATTTTCAGAGAAGCTGTTTGCCAGCCTTCTACCAGAATTGAGTCATTGGGTCCTTAGTATGTTTTTTCCTCGTCAGTTTCGTGGTTGTTCCATTTTAAGTAAGGAAATGGCAACCACTTGGGTGTTCTGCTTCTGTTTGTTATTGTGTATCGTGTCTGGCCCAGGGAAATAGTACAGCAGAAAGCACGGTTTCGGGGCAGGAAGGCATATTTTATCACCTCAACCTGGACGGCATTAAGGATGGTTCCACAGAGCTACCAGTGGAGTGCCTAAGAAACTGAATGTGTCACAGCCAAAAGTTAGACTTTGAAATCAGGAAGACCTGAGTTCTTATCCCGACTCCATCACTTCCTAGCTGGTGACCTCGAACAATCCTCCTGAGTTCTGGTTGCTCATCTGTAACTTGGGGATGGATGATACCTATCTCATAGGATCATTATTGATTTTCTTCTCTTTTCCTTGAGCCCCTTCCATAGCACGTAGTGGGTGCTCAAAAGTGCTACAGCTACTGTTGCAGAGGTCTTCAGTTAGGTATGGAGAATCATGTTTTGTGGTCCCAACTCTCTGTCTACATGCCAGCTTGATCTGATGTCCCATGATGATGATTAGGAGGCTCAGTGAAGTTTTGTTTTATCTTACTAGTCCTTAGTGTTCATAATATCTTCCCGCTGAATGTATATAGACTCAACTCTGCAGAATAACTGAGAATTATTTTTCTCATTTCAAAGACAGTTGTCAGTTACAATGACTCTGTGCTTAAAACACTACTGGCATCTCATTGCTTTTCCATTAAAGTCTACAATTTGGGGCGCTTGGGTGGCTCAGTCGGTTAAATGTCTGCCTTCGGCTCAGGTCATGATTCCGGGGTCCTGGGATTGAGCCCCGAGTCAGGCCCCTGCTCAGCAGGGAGTCTGTTTCTCCCTTTTGCTCTGCCCCTCTCCCTGCTTGTTCTGTCTCTCTCTCTCAAAAAAAAAAAAAAAAAAAAAAAATCTAAAGCCCACAATTTAAGATGGCCTGCTGTACCTGCCTGGTGTGGCCCTGCTTCCTGTCAACTTCGTTTTGCTCTCTGCCTTCTGTCATATTTCTCAATTGTGTGGTGTCCCCACTAGCCGTGGAGCCTCTACCTGTTATCCCTCTGCCCTGAATGCTATCCCCTGCCTGCTCCCTCCACGCCTTCCCCCCACTGGCTTTGCCTTCGTTATTTGCCCAGATCTACTTCCTCCCTCTCTTCTGCTCTGTGTTGTAGGGGGCTGACCCTTGCAAACTCCATTTTCCAGGCTTCCTTTCCAATTGGATTCTAGCCGTATTTGGTCACTGGAAAGCACTGGCAGAAAATTAGAGGGCTGAAGGGAGAGAAAAAGCCAGGGAACCCCTCCCTGCCCAACTTGTGAAGCATCTCTTAGCAGGGCCTGTATCACCGCTTGTGGTTCCAGCAGCTGCAGACAACCCCTCCACTAGCCCTGGTTCCTGGGTGCGCTACCATGTCACCCCAAGCCCTGAGGTGACTGCAGCTTCCGGCCTTAATAATCTCTCAGTTACTTCACTCTCCTGTTTGCTCTTCACACCCTAGTAATTCATAACCCATCTCCTAAACTAAATCTCCTCTAGTGAGCTGCCTGGTATGGGCTTTGTTTTCTTATCCGACCCCTGACTGATAAAACCCCATTTGTTGTTTGAATCCCAGCTCATCTTTTACTTTCATGGGGAAGAGTTCCCTGACCTCCCCTTCTTCTGCAACCTACAGCAACTAGATCAAATCTCTCATTATACAGTTTCACAGCACTGTGTCCTGGGTAGAACTTGTTCCAGTTTTAACTTCATATTTATCTGTGACTATTTGATTCACTTGTCTCTGCCTTAAGAATATAAGTTTCATGAACGTGGTCACCATGTCTTTCTTTGAGGGGATTGCCATTATTTTCTCAGTACCTAAAATAGTATCTGGTACATATTACGACCTCAGTGAATGAATCCTTTCAAAACATTTTGTGATGCTGGGAACCATTGTTTGTTTGTTTGTTTTTCCTTTAAAGTGTTTATTTTGGTACCACATTTTTATTTATTTATTTATTTATCTATTTATCTATTTATTTATTTATTTATTTTAGTTTCAGAGGTAGAGTTTAGTGATTCATCAGTTGCATATAACACCCAGTGCTCATTACATCAAGTGCCCTCCTTAATGCCCATCACCCAGTTACCCCATCCCCCCACCCACCTCCCCTCCAGGGACCCTCAGTTTGTTTCCTATGATTAAGAGTCTCTTATGGTTTGTCTCCCTCTCTGATTTTGTCTTTTATTTTTCCCTCCCTTCCCCTATGTTCATCTGTTTTGTTTCTTAAATTACACATATGAATGAAATCATATATTTGTCTTTGTCTGACTGAATTATTTTGCTTAGCATAATCCTCTCTAGTTCCATCCACATCATTGAGAATGGTAAGATTTTGTTTTTTTTTAAAGATTTTATTTATTTATTTGACAGAGAGAGACAGAGTGAGAGAGGGAACACAAGCAGGGGGAGTGGGAGAGGGAGAAGCAGGCTTCCCGCCTAGCAGGGAGCCCGATGAAGGGCTCCATCCCAGGACACTGGAAGCATGACCTGAGCCGAAGGTGGACACTTAACGACTGAGCCACCCAGGCTCCCCAAGATTTCATTTTTTCGATGGCTGAATAATATCCCATTATATATACACACCACATCTTCTTTTTTTTTTTTAAGATTTTTATTTATTTATTTGAGAGAGAGAGAATGAGAGATAGAGAGCACGAGAGGGAAGAGGGTCAGAGGGAGAAGCAGACTCCCTGCTGAGCAGGGAACCCGATGTGGAACTCGATCCCGGGACTCCAGGATCATGACCTGAGCCGAATGCAGTCGCTTAACCCACTGAGCCACCCAGGCGCCCACACACCACATCTTCTTTATCCATTCATCTGTCGATGGACACCTTGGCTCTTTCCATAGTTTGGCTATTGTGGACATTGCTGTTATAAACATTCAGGTGCATGTGGCCCTTTGAATCACTATGTTTGTACTGGGAACCATTGTTAAAAGAATTGTTTTTGCTTAAAACCACAGAGAGTACTGCAATACCATCTACCAAGTTCCCTGTGTGGTCGGGCATGGCCTTATAAGGGAGATTAAATAAATGTCAAACAATCGAACTACCCTTTTAACAATGAGAACTGTGTTGAACAAATCACCTATAATGCAGTTGTAACTGACCACATCATTATGAAGAATGACTGTAGGGACTTTGAGAAACTTTCCATAATATACCTGATCTTGCCAAGAGTATAAAATCCCTCGCTAATTAACTGAACCAAGACCAGGCCAACTTGGATGGACGTAGAGGGTATGATGCTAAGTGAAATAAGTCGGGCAGAAAAAGACAAATACTGTACGATTTCACGTATATGTGAAATCTAAAAGACAAAACAAATGAACAAACAAACAGAAAAACAGACTCTTACATATAAGAATAGACTGGTGGTTACCAGAGGGGAGTTGGGTGGGGGGATGGGTGAAATAAATTAAATAAAAGGGATTAAGAGGCACAAATTTCTAGTTATAAAATAAATAAGTCACAGAGATGAAAAGTACAGCACAGGGAATATAGTCAATAATATGGTCATAATGTTGCCTGGTGACAGATGGTGACTACACTTACAGTGGGCAATGAGTAAGCAAAGAATTGTCAAATCAATATGCTGTATACCTTAAACTAATATAAAATTATATGTCAATTATATTTCAATTAAAAAATAAATGAAAGTTTGTTTTTTTGTTTTTTTTTAAAGATTTTATTTATTTATTTGACAGAGAGAGACACAGCGAGAGAGGGAACACAAGCAGGGGGAGTGGGAGAGGGAGAAGCAGGCTTCCAGCAGAGCAGGGAGCTCGATGTGGGACTCGATCCCAGGTGCCTTGAAAGTTTGTTTGTTCTTTTTTTAAAGTAATATGAGGGGGGCACCTGGGTGGCTCAGTCAGTTAAGCCTCTGCCTTCAGCTCAGGTCACGATCCCGGAGTCCTGGGATTTAGCCCCGAGTTGGGCTCCCTGCTCAGCAGAGTCTGCTTCTCCCTCTGCCCCTCATTGCTTGTTCTCTCTCTCTCTCTCTCTCTCTGTCTCTCAAATAAATAAATAAAATCTTTTAAAAAAAGCAATATGAGGGATATCTAGTAAAACTACAGATTCAACATACATGTTTGCCTTCACTTGCTTCTGAAATCCCACTAAAGGGATAGTAAACGAATAAAAAAGACAAAAATCTCAAAGTACACACACAGTCACACATACATGTACATACAATAGTGTAAGAACCCATAGAAATCAACAAATATGTAACTGTTCAGAGATTGGAAAACAGAGAACCTAAGTGATTGCAAGGAATAAAGCCAATAGGGAACAAGCAGATTCATTCCCCTGAACCTCTGAAAATTCAGGGCTGGAAGATACTAAGCCTCTAAGGGCAGGGGGAAGGAGGACCTGACAAACTGTGGAGATTAGTTGGAAATCTGTAGAAGAGGAACTAGACCTCCGGATGGCCTCCCCAGCCCTAAAGGCCAGCTGACAGCCTCTTGCCCCCTTCACCTACCAGCACAAGGTAGGAGGTTCATCTGATGGAGAGATTGCCCCACAGATTTAACATAAATAAATTTAAATAAATTCATTTAAAGAAATAAATAAAATCTTAAACAAAAAGCAAATAAATAGGAAAAAACAAACACAGACGAAGTAGGGACAATGCAGAAGGGCAGAAAAATAATTAAACAAATAAATAAATAAGGCTTTGGAAGGGATAAGATAGTGTATCATGAAAATAGAACACATTGCTGTGATCAGCGAAGATTGAGAAAACAATGAATTTTAAATTTCTTTACCAAAAGTGTATTCAATAGAAAGACTGGAAGTTGAGGAAATCTCCCAGCAAGTACACTAAATGACAAAGAATTACAGTTAGTAATACTGTATTATATATTTGAAAGTTGCTAAGAGAGTAGATCTTAAAAATTTTCATCACAAGAAGAAAATCTGTAGCAGTGTATGGTAATGGTTGTGAATTAGACTTAACTGCAGTGATCCATTTTGCATTATACATGTGAAATGTGTAACATATGTCAATTATATCTAAATAAAAATAAAAAATTTATGGAAAAAAGAGATAAAAAGTAATTGGAGAGAGACAAGAAAACTAGAAGGTCACACATGGGCCCTAGAATCTTCAACAACTAAATGATATAAACAGAAATAGGGTATGGTAGTGGAGGAAATGTAAATTAAGGGACTTACCAACCAAATGTAACATGGATCTTCATAGAACTCTGCCTTGAACTTTAAGCCAGTTGTGAAAAAAATATTAAAAAATTAACAGAGAAATACGAACATGGACTGAGTATTACATGATATTAAGAAATTATTGAGGGACACCTGGGTGGCTCAGTCAGTTAAGCATCTGCCTTCGGCTCAGGTCATGATCCCAGAGTCCTGGGATTGAGCCCCGCATCGGGGTCCCTGCTCAGCGGGGAGCCTGCTTCTCTCTCTGCCTGCCGCTCCCCCCGCTTGTGCTCTCTCTCTGACAGATAAATAAATAAAATCTATAAAAAAACAAATTATTGATAATACTGTTAATGTAATAATGATGCATATAGTTAGTCCTTATCAGGACGCCTGGCTGGCTCAGATGGAAAAGTAATGTGACTCTTGATCTCTGTGTCCTGAGTTGGAGCCCCGTGTTGGTGTGGAGATTACTAAAAAAAAAAATTAATAAAACTTAAAAAAAAGGTCCTTATCTACTTGAGGTACATACTGAAGTATTTATGGCATAGCATCTGGGATTTGCTTTAAAATATGCTTTTTAAAAAAGGTAAAATATTAATTGGAACTGGGTGATGGGCATATGGGGGTTGCTACACTGTTCTCTCTACTTTTGCATAGTTTTCTGATTTCTAATAATAAAGCAGAAAAAAATTAGAGGATCATTTAAGACATCTGACTAAAACAATTTAAGAAAGTGAAAGCGGAAAAAAATAGAAGAAAAGAAATGATCAAATAAATAATTCAAGAAAATATGCCAGGACTGAATGTGAATTTCCAAACTAAGAGTTCCCTGACTCAGGACTAGAACATGTGTCATGACAGACAGTAAGCAATCCCTTACAAAAGGTAGGGGCATGTCCAAAGGAACCTGAAGGGACCCCCAATAGCCAAATCTGGGACAATTTGAGCACCAAAATAAATATAAACATGGATTATAACTCATAGAATAAAATAAGAATTCATGATTCTATACAGGTATAATTAAATACATTAATTAACTGGGAGAAGAGAAAGCTCTTTTATATATATATACATATATATAATTATATATAGTAGAATTACAATTAATAAATACAGAAGGAATGATGAAAAGGAAAAAGCATCTCTTTTTTTTTTCCTGATGAACCATTTGTTTGAACAAGACAAAAACTCCACACTGTTCCTTTCATACAGAGAGTGGGATATTTAAAATATATTAGTTTTTATCTTTTTCAACAGAACTCATTTCAATCTGGTCCCAGGAGCTGCTTCTCATTTTAGGATTCACGTTTTAGTAACAACACATAGGCACCCACTTACAGCCAAAAGGGCATACTTGAACTTTGGATAGTCACTCATTATTATGGTGACCATACCAACATAGGGTGAAAACCCTGTAGCTCTTCCTTCCCCGTCTTTCTTTTCAAGCTAATTGTGACCTTGTTTGCATAAGCCCCTCTATCATCAACTTCATCATTATCTCCTTTTTAAAAATTTTTATTTATTTTTTTACTTATTTATTTAAACAAAATTCAATTAGCCAACATATATTACATCATTAGCTTCAGATGTAGAGTTCAATAATTCATCAGTTGCACACAACACCCAGTGCTCATCACATCAGGCGCCCTCTTTAAAGCCCATCACCCAATTACCCCATCCCCCTCCCCTCCTCCCCTCCAGCAACCCTCAGTTTGTTTCCTATAGTTAAGAGTCTCTCATGGGGCGCCTGGGTGGCTCAGTCCTTAAGCGCCTGCCTTCAGCTCAGGTCATGATCCCAAGGTCCTGGGATCGAGTCCCACATCCGGCTCCCTGCTCCGCGAGAAGCCTGCTTCTCCCTCTCCCACTCCCCCTGCTCGTGTTCCTGCTCTCGCTGTCGCTGTCTCTGTCTCTGTCAAATAAATAAATAAAATCTTTAAAAAAAAAGTCTCTCATGGTTTGTCTCCCTCTTTGACTACTTCCCATTCTGTTTTCCCTCCCTTCCCCTGTGGTTCTCTGCACTATTCCTTATATTCCACATACGATTGAAATCATTTGATAATTGTCTTTCTCTGCTTGACTTATTTCACTTAGCATAATACCCTCCAGTGCCATCCACATCGATGCAAATGGCAAAATTTCATTTTTTTGATGGCTTAGTATTCCATTATATATATATATATATATATATATATATATATATATATATATATCACATCTTTATTCATCTGTCGATGGACATCTTGGCTCTTTCATAGTTTGGCTATTGTGGACATTGCTGCTATAAACGTTGGGGTGTATGTGCCCCTTTGGATCATTACATTTGTATCTTTGGGGTAAATACATAGTAGTGCAATTGCTGTGTCGTAGGGTAGCTCTATTTTTAACTTCTTGAGGAAACTCCATACTGTTTTCCAGAGTGGCTGCACCAGTTTGCATTCCCACCAACAGTGTAAGAGGGTTCCCCTTTCTCCACATCCTCAGCAACATTTGTTGTTTCCTAACTTGTTAATTTTAGCCATTCTGACAGGTGTGAGGTGGTATCTCATTGTGGTTTTGATTTGTAGTTCCCTGATGCCAGGTGATGTTGAGCATTTTTTCATGTGTCTTTTGGACATTTGTATGTGTTCTTTGGAGAAATGTCTGTTCATGTCTTATGCCCATTTCTTGACTGGATTTTTTGTTTTTTGCATGTTGAGTTTGATAGGTTCGTTATAAATCTTGGATACTAGCCCTTTATCTGCTATGTCATTTACAAATATCTTCTCCCATTCTGTTGATTCTCTTTTGGTTTTGTCAACAATGTCCTTTGCTGTGCAAAAGCTTTTTATCTTGATGAAGTCCTAAGAGTTCATTTTTGCCTTTGTTTCCCTTGCCTTTGGAGATATATCTAGCAAGAAGTTGCTGTAGCCAAGGTCACAGAAGTTGCTGCCTATGTTCTCCTCTAGGATTTTGATGGATTCCTGTCTCACATTTAGGTCTGTCATCCATTTTGAGTTTATCTTTATGTATGATGGGAGAAAATGGTCCAGTTTCATTTTTCAACATGTGGCTGTCCAATTTTCCCAGGACTATTTGTTGTCCTTTTTCCATTGGCTATTCTTTCCTGCTTTGTTGAAGATGAGTTGACCATAGAGTTGAGGGTCCATTTCTGTTCTCTATTCTGTTCCATTGATCTATGTGTCTGTTTTTGTGCCAGTACCATACTGTCTTGATGATTGCAGCTTTGTAATAGAGTTTGAAGTCCGGAATTGTGATGTGACCAGCTTTGGTGTTCTTTTTCAATATTCCTGTGGCTATTCGGGATCATCGTTATCTCTTTTAGTCAGAAACCTGTTGTCTTTGTTATTTTTTTCATGAACTTTGATTACTCTGTGAACTATTGGAATGTCTCATCCTTCAACTTTAAAAATGACTATTTCACCAGCTCTACTAGTGTTGTCCTGAAATTTGTCAGGAACAGAAGGTCTCTTCTGTGAAAGACTGGCTCCATACTGGTGTTGGTCAATACTTGTCCACAGTTGTTTTCATGAGACTTTAATACAAATAGATTTCCAAGGAGGAATACTAAACCTTTTACAATACTACTCACCTCACAAGTAACTTAAAAATTTAGTAACACATAATATTACATTTTGAAACAATCAAGTAATGAGAAACAGAAAAGTGATTTATCTTGCTTATCATGATTTATAACGTTATAAAATGGGTACATTAATTAAATTATATCAATTTAATCTTTTTAAGTAACCATAAATGGTACTTTCCTGAAGACATTTCTCAGTGGTTTTTATAATGTCTTTGAGATATGAATTAACATTTTAATTTGGATTAAAACATGAAGGCAGGCTTTTTCTGAAAGTAAAAAAGGCTGATTGGTTTGACAAAGAGGACTAGCTCTTTAGGTTATTTGGTAGATATTTTTTATAACTTGAACATGGTATACCTGCAGTTTCAGGTTTTGATAAAAATATATTTAACAACACTTTACTGAAAAAAAAATGAATTGGCTAAAGTGCAATGAAATTAAGATTGACACAAGTTTCCTAATACCTGCAGTTTCAAGTTTTGATAAAAATATATTTAAGAACACTTTACTGAAAAAAAAAAAGAATTGGCTAAAGTGCAATGAAATTAAGATTGACACGAGTTTCCTAACTGCAATTCTAAAAGATTAAACATGATGCCTTTAAGTGAAAGAGTAGCAAGTATAATGAATGGTTCTTTAATGAGCCTTGGTAAACTCTTTTTGGTAGATTTTCCAGAAGTAGAGAAAGCAAGTGACTCTAGTGACTGAGTGACAAATTCCTTTGTACATTAGGAGATTTCCAATTCACTGCTTTCACCAGTCTGAAGGAGAATCTAGTCCAGTTGGTAGGTCTTTAAACATCAGTTTTGATGACGTATCATTTTATGATTTTGAAATATAATTTAGAAGGAATTCAAAACTTGATCAGCATTGCAATAGCAAAAGTCCTTGTTATTATCTACTTTTAACATGTGACAAGATTTCTCAGCATTTTCATTTATTTAAAAAAACAAGGAATATAAAACTCTATTTTGTTCTAGCAATGAGTCATGGATCTAGCAATGGACCATGAACTCATTGAAAAAAGAAAGCCCCATTAATCTCGCTAAGAAAGACATGTATCTGTTAAAAATTACTTTTTATGTTTAGTGATTTTTAATCAAATATTACATTATAGTATTGTATATTAATAGGAATTGTAATAATGAATCAAATCAGAGGAACAATTTTAACATCTAGAGAATTGTCATAGAAAACAAAATAAAAATTTATGAATTCAATTTGTACTAATACTTTTGTTACAAAGAAATATGATATGGTAATTAATAAAAGATTGTAAACAGGAAATAAAAGGTTACAATAGAAATTCTGTGTAGGAATTAGGAAGAAAGGAAAGATGTAGAGTTTTCAAATGCCAAAGAAGTGATTGTTTAGGCTTTGTTTTTGTTTTGTTTTTAATGTATGATGTGTGATGGCAACTAACCATTTAATTATTTTAGATACATTTAAAATTTGATGTGACCATTTTATTTTAGAATGTTTATATTTAAAATATATCGAGTTACATCTGTTTCAACTACATCAACTTATGTTAAAAAATTCTTTTAGGATATCATGAGCAATAGACAAACAGACTGGCAAACCTTGAATACCACTGTTATAGGTGATTCTGATACGGATGACCATAGACTGGGTCTTAGGTCAGCTCCATCCATTTCTGGGATAGTCCATGATGACCCATTCTAATTAGGTTCCCTTTGTTTCACTCTATACACTCAGGGAGGAGATCTTCAAGTTCACCTGTTATAGGTTCAAAATGTATCAATTCCTCAATTACATTATATAGACCTTATGATAACCCATCCACAGTAAGAGGAGGGGTGTGTTTGCACAAACACACTAATTTATAATATCCATTTTTCTGACAGAATTATCTGTCAGTAGACTTCTTTGGCAATAACTTTTTTTTTAAGATTTTATTTATTTATTTGACAGAGAGAGGCACAGCGAGAGAGGGAACACAAGCAGGTGGAGTGGGAGAGGGAGAAGCAGACTTCCCGCTGAGCAGGGAGCCCGATGTGGGACTCGATCCCAGGACCCTGGGATCATGACCTGAGCCGAAGGCAGGCGCTTAACAACTGAGCCACCCAGGCACCCTGCCTTTTTGTATTTAACTATGGGCAGCATGGTCATTACGTAGCCTATATAAACATTAAAATAACTATTTATTTTGAACCTCTAGTTATAATGTATGGTAACGCATGTTGTTTCAAAAACCTTTTGGAATAAATGTCATAATCCTAAACCACATTTGTCTCTCTAATCAGAGTCATCCTAGCTAAGAAAGTTTATGAAATGTGTAACAAATTCTTAGATAACACTACAAGGCTATGTTAGAGTTTTAACAGAATAGCCAGGATCTTTTTGTTCTGGGCACAATAAAAGTTCCTTTATTTGTTCTGTGAAGAGTTGGCAGTTTGCTCAAGGGCATTTCTAACTTTTCAAAATGCAAATTTTCAAGCATGTTGCCTACATTTAAAAGTACGCGTATTTTTCTCTTGATCTGCACAACAATTTTTGGCAACAGACAGAGGAGCTAACGTTAGTCACATTTTACAGAAGAAGCTGAAACAGATAGATTGAGGCTTTCTCTCATTCAAACAGCTTCTTAGAGACCATCTAGGGGCGCCTGAGTGGCTCAGTCGGTTAAGCATCTGCCTTCAGTTCAGGTCATGATCTCAGGGTCCTGGGATCGAGCCCCACATTGGGCTCCCTGCTTGGTGGGGAGTCTGCTTCTCCCTCTCTCTCTGCCCCTCCCCCCTGCTTGTTTTTTCTCTCTCTCTCGCTCATTCTGTCTCAAATAAATAAATAAAATCTTAAATAAAAAAAAAAAGACATTCTTGGAGACCATCTAGCAATGAACTTGACTGAGCCCTACCAGGAGCAAGTCATTGTCCCAGGCCTGGAAGCCATATTTCCTGGCCCAAGAGACTTACCTCTAATGCAGGAGACCAAAAGTTTGAGGAGTGCAGGGTGGTGAGAGTATTCCCATAGTTCTTCCCAATAAAAATGCCTTCTTGTCTCCCTTGCTTATGCTTTTGGTCTATTGTTGACATTCTTGGGCACTACTTCGCTAATGGCAGCCCAAAGATCAGTGATTTCTGATTCTTGCACAGACTCCAGAGTCTGGATTTTAGGAGCATTTCTCCTTAATATAATAATGTGGTAGCTTGATCCACTGAAATTAGTTTATGTTTTCTGCAGTGAGGAAAAAGGGACAAATTTCTTTCTCTTGGTCCCCGATCTAATCCTCCAAGCAGTCTGGGTGGTGGTAGTGCTTATTAAAAACCTTTTCCTCACCCACCCCCACCCCCAGACCCCAGGCTCCTAGTGGTGTTGGAGTTGAGTTGTTCAAGAGACAGAGGGACTCCAAGGGCTGAAGGGGGCTAAGTGGACCAGCTGCTCCCATGTGCCCCACAAGGGACTGGACTTCTAATGGGGATAGGGAGTAGCCTAGCAGTGCTGAGGACCAGAGTGAATGCTAAGAGCTGTTGACTTTGGTGCACAGTGGAATTTTCTTATGGCTCTGCTTGGCACTGAGGGTAAGGGACAGAATAGGGCCACTTGCCTTTGAACAGGGCTGCAGGCTTGGTCAATGAGTAACAGAGGCTCTTCCATCATTTTCTGGGCATCACTCTTATCCAACTCCGACCCTACTCTTGGACTCTCCAAAGGAGGAGGAGAAAATTCATACCCATCGTATCAGAGATGATGTCTACTATTCACGGAGCATTTCCCATGTGCCTTGGCACAATGCTTACTTAGCAGGGCAATTTATGAAAAATTTCATGTGGCAGAATAACTTGATTACAAAATTAACCATATCTTGTGTTCAAGGCTGTAGGTTTATCAGCAAAGAATGAGAGGAATTTTTTCATATCTCTTTCAACAAAGGAGCCCAGGCAGTGTGTTCTAAAGCTGACATTTCTTTTATCCTCCGGGAAGAGTCAAATGACTTTATAAGGTCTAAATTGCAAGTGGAAACCTGAAGATCTGAGCCTCCGTGTGGCCCAGAAAATGGTTTAGAAGAATTTGAATTAGACGCCCGCATTTCAAAAACATGGGGTTTCATACAAAAAAATTTGAATCCAGTGTCTCTTGAAAAATAAGATTTGGTAAGAGTCAATCTGTCTCCTCCATGACAACAATCAGTGAGCTGAGTTGGAGTTCCGGTCTGAGACAAGTAATGTTCCTCCCAGTGCGCCACCATCCCCAGTGTGCCTGAATATTTTCTACGAGGCTCAATTCTCTGAAAAATATGCCTGCCAGGCTCTTGTGGACACTTGAATTTTTTGCTCTCTGGCCTGGATCTTTTGAAGGGGAAAGAACTGGACATTTCCAGAGCCTTGAGGGGGACTGGCCCAGTCCCAGAAGTGACTTCCTCAAATCCAGACAAGAAGACAGGACCTGGGGCCTATCCACAGGTGCATGTACGTGTATAAAGCCTTCTAAGTCTTTACTGTCTCTATTCTGAAAAATACATAGTGCACTCATGGACCAATGAATAGTTGTTACATATTGTTTTATAATAAAAGTTAGATCATATTGTTTAAACTGGTATTTTCTATTTACTGAATGTATAAAGGAATCATACACATCTTTTCAAAAAAGATTTTATTAATTGATTTGACAGAGAGAGCACAAGCAGGGCGAGTGGCAGGCACAGGGGAGGGAGAAGCAGGCTTCCCTGGGAGCAGGGAGCTCAATGTGGGGCTCAGTCCTAGGACCCTGGGGTCATGACCTGAACTGAAGGCAGAGGCTTAACCGACTGAGCCACCCAGGCGCCTCAAGAACCATACACACCTTGATGGGTAGTACAGATATAGGTCATATAAGAAACAATTGGTGTATTAGTTCCTGTGGCTGCTGACAAATTACCACCATCTTGGTGGCTTGAAACAATAGAAGTTTATTCTTTTATGGTTCTGGAAGCCAGGAGTCCGAAATCAAGGTATTGGCCGGGTTGCACTCACTCTGAAGGCCCTAGGGGCTAATCCTCCCTCTCCCCTTCCAGCTTCTGGCGGCTGCACAATTCCCTGGGAGTGACTGCATCACTCCAGCCTCTCCTTCTGTCTTCACTGGCCTTCTCTGTGCCCCAGATCTCCCTCTGCCATTCTTTACAAGGACACCTGCCTGTATAAGGCCCACCCAGATAATTCGCGATGATCTCCTCTTAATATCCTCAACTTAATGATAGCTGCAAAGACCCCCTTTCCACAGAAAGTCCGATTTACAGGTTCCAGGTGAACATAGCATTTTGAAGGCTACCACATAACCCACTACTCTTGGATGAATGATTTTCTCCTTAAAAATTATTTTTTAAAAGGGGTAGTGGACTTAACTTTCTGAGTCGGTCCCTTTTTATTTGGCTACGTGATGGGCAGACTGAGCAGAAGGCAGAGCTCACTTTGAGTCACCGAGTGGCTTTGTCGGGGGGGGCGGGGTGTGGTCATGAAATACTGGCCACACACCTAGGAAGCATGCACTGAGGGGTTAGCTCCCTGTACTCTGCCGTCCAGAGAAGGTAGTGGCGAAATCACAGCAGCAGGGCTAATGACCTTTCTCCCCGGGCTGCGGGATTTGGATTACAAAACTCAGTTGAGGCTTCTTTGACAGGGGAACACCCTCCACTCATGCACTGTCCAAGGTTTCTAAAAAGCTGACTTCAAGACAAGGTATTTTGTTTGGCAGACATGAAGGAGCTATTTTCACCATTCTCTTTTATTTATTCTGCCTCCAGAATTATGCAGTTAAGGGTTAGGTGTGGTTGGCACTTGGCTCCTTTTCAGATTTCTGGAGTTACCCTGACCATCTAAAAACTGGATTTTTAAAAAATATTCAGGACCTAGCAATCTAGAGCCTTCATTGGTGATGAGACCATGTATACGGTACGCTGGGAGAGGCAGAAACCTAAAGAGAGCATTTCCTGCACTGTTAAAATTTACCATAAATGGGAGAGTTATAAGAATAGTTAATGTTTACTAGGTGCTTCCTATAGGCCAGGCACAGTGCTAGGCCCCTGGCATGGACTATTTTATTTTATTTAAACTTTATAAAAACCCTTGAGGCATATACTAATATTATCTCCATTTTACAAAGGAGGAAACTGAGGCGCAGAGA
Organism: Eumetopias jubatus; assembly: GCF_037043125.1. NCBI lineage: Eukaryota > Metazoa > Chordata > Mammalia > Carnivora > Otariidae > Eumetopias > Eumetopias jubatus. Next base: position 145,431,848 of record NW_028274810.1, read on the forward strand.
AGTTAAATGGTAAGAAGTGCAGCTGGTATTCCAAGCCAGCTGGAATAGTCTTAAAGACTGCGTTCTTTTTTTTTTTTTTAAGATTTTATTTATCCATCTGAGAGACAGAGCAGGGGTGAGGGGCAGAGGGACAGGGAGAAGCAGACTCCCCGCTGAGCTGAAGGCAGATGTTTAACCGAATGAGCCACCCAGGTGCCGTAAAGACTGCTTTCTTAATCACTGTACCTGCATCTCCTAATCCGTTTCTCACAACACTGTGAAGTGGGTGGGACGCCTCCAGGGTTCCTCCATCGTCTCTCTGCTTTTCCTTTTGCTTCTTTTCTGAGGCGAGATAGTGTGATAGAAAGTATACAGATTTCTTTTTCTCTCCAAATTTTTATTTAAATTCTAGTTAGTTAACATGTAGTGTAATACTGGTTTCAGGAGTAGCATTCAGTGATTCAACACCCAGTGCTCATCCCAACAAGTGCCCTCCTTCATCCCCATCCCCCATCTAGCCCATCCCCCAGCCACCTCCCCTCCCGCAACCCCTAGTTTGTTCTCTATCATTAAGTCTCCTATGGTTTGCTTTCTATCTCTTTCTTCCCTTTCCATATGTCCATCTGTTTTTTTTTTCCTAAATAAAAGTGTATGTATTTTGTACGCAGTCTCATCTGTTTAAATCCCGGCTATGTGAACCTAGAGAGGCTAACTTCTCTGAGGCTCAGTTTCCTCGTTTGAAAATGGGCATTATAAGAACTACTTCCCAGCGTCGTATGGATTAAACAACAGAGCGTAGTGTTAGTTAGCTGTGCTGTTCTGCCCAGACCACCCTTTCAGGACCCTCCCCCCGCTTGCTGTTGACTGTTCACAGCTGAGCCTCTTCCAGAGCCTGCCTTCCCCCATTACGCTGCCTCCCCAGAGTCAGCCCAAGCATCCCATGACTTCGTTGTGCGGGGGGCAGGGCACAAAGGCCCCGCTGTCCCTTTGCCTCAGTTTAGGACAACTCTGAGGGACCATCCCAGCTCCAGAGGCTCCTGGGTTGGGGCGGGCAGGCTGAGGCCCCCGCTGCCCTGGCATCACCACCCCACTTCCTCCTCTGCCCAGTCCCTTGTCCTCACCCCTCTCAGATGCTGCTGCTGAGATCCCTTCCCAGTGAACCTTCACCCCGGAGTCTGTTTCCGGAGGAACCCGACCTACAGCAGCTAATGTTTACACAACGTCGGACACCCAGTGCACATTCAATAAATTCTTTCCGGGTTCCTCCTCACCTCCTGTGTATCCCACAGCAATGCCTCACCACTTGAGAGCTTGTTGTGCCTCTGACTACCTCTGTCTCATCAAAATTTAGCAATCCCATGTCTCAGTGCCACGAAGGAGCATCTTGTAAAAGGCTGGTTAGTCATGGGTCGGTGTCTCTCTTTACCTGGATGGGGGGTGTGTAACCTCCTAGGCACATGAAGTGGTCAGAAGGTGAGCCTGACTCCAGAGGAGACCCAGTTACACCACGTAGGTGGTTGCCTACAGCCCGGGACATAAAAGGCTTTCAGGGAATGTTTGTTGTTGATGATGTAAGGCTGCTACTGACCCTGAAGAATGTGCCCTCAGTTTTCAGAATTCCAAATAGATGGAATTCACAAACTAGACACAGACACTGTCTCAACAGTAAGTGCTTTGAGAACCTCACAACATTTGGAATTTCTGCACCACCAGCAACATGCCTGAGAAATCTAAGCACCATAGCCTGACAGCTACAGGGCACAGATAGAGCAGGGAACAGAAGCAACACACAGCTAACAAACAGCACACGGCCCTTTACTCTGGGGCCATTGCTCGCAGGGCCTTTGGCTACCCCAGGCTGGGGACTGTGTGGCCAGGAGAGAGAAGCAGTCTGAGGCAGCCCTGGGCATTGTGCTGGGGGCAGGCTCTGGGCTTGGCACAAAAGCCAGTGGGCTATTCTACCCAGTGGTCACTGCAGGGCAGTAACAGGGCCACGGTAGGCCTTGATTCCCACTTTATTGCGAGATAATATGAAGATGGTCTTTGATTTCTAGAAAGATGTTCTAAAGCCAATGGCACTAGCCCGCTTTTTAAAGGCACTGTGGTATCCTTCTGTTGGGCAGTATCCCTGAGCAATGGCCTATGCTCGTGCTCTAAATACAACAAATAAAAATAACGAAAAAAGAATGTGGGGCCGCCTGGGTGGCTCAGTTCGTTGAGTGTCTGACTCTTGGTTTCAGCTTAGGTCATGATCTCAGGGTCATGAGATTAAGCCCTGCATCGGGCTCTGTGCTTGGCGTAGAGTCAGCTTGAGACTCTCTCTCTCCCTCTGCCCCTCCCCCTGCTCTCTCTTTCTCTAAATCAATCAATAAATACAAATCTTTTTAAAAAAAAAACAAACCAAAAAACTAACGCAGTATAGAAAGTTACTTAGTATTGCCTACGTTGGCAGGCTGAGAAGTATGGCGAAAAGAATACAAGCTCTGGTGCAAGATGGACCTGGTTTCAAGTTGGGGTCCACTTACTGGCTGTATAACCTCATCAGTTATTTACCTCATGGGCCTGTTCCTTCCTCTGTGAAATGAGAACAATTTTTCCTCCCAGTATTTATTGGAAGGCTTAAATGAGAATATTCATTTTAAAGCTCTTTGATGGGAAACACTACCCAGATGAAAGATGTTCATATATTGCATAGAAATAGTGATGTTTAAATAGTCACTGGTCAACAATTTTTGGATGCCCAGGAAGGCCTCCTTAGGCAATGTAGTGGAAAGCTGTTGTTTTTGCCCGTCCTTTGGGGAACAGAACCCGTTTTCCCTGTGGGAAATTCATTTAATGTGATTTGCATGGCAATGCATTTCACATCTCTTCTAGCCACATAATTGTCCTTGTGGCCACATCAGTTGGTCCAGGGATGAACACATGACCTTATTTGGGTCAATCAGAGCCTTCTCCAGGCTGTGCCTTTTGCTCGATTGCTGGATTGGTAGGATGTAAAGCTGGGGATGCTGGAAAATGTCTTGCCACATGAAGTAGGCCTATCGAAAAGGTGGTAAGACCGTAACTTTAAAAGAACCTGAGACCTTGGATCCAGTCATGCTAGAAATAGCTATATCCCTGTGCTTCCCAGGCCTGGGGACCAAAAACCTTCCCCCTTTTTCTTAAGTTAGTTTGAGTTGAGTTATGGTCACTTGCAACTAACAGAATCTTGAATAATACAGGACTTGATAATAAGTTAGGGGACTGGCATTAATAATACCCATCATTTCTCGAGGATTGGCATTAATAATACCCATATGTGTTGGAGTCTTGTTTCCTCATCTCTAGAGTGAAGGGAACAATATCTACTTCTCAAAGCTCTTGTGAAGACTTGTTGAGATAACATCCGTAAAATTCCTTCTTCAGAGTTCACGAAGTGAACCAGGCTACATTGGGTGTAGTGACTCTCTACTGGATTTATACGGCTTCCTGACTTCATAGAGATGTTTCTCACTTTGGGGAAAATACCCCTTTCATCTTGAATTCCTGGTTACGTTCTGAAGCAAATTTGCTTAGCAGAGCTCTTCCTCGGGACTGCTGAATGAGCTAGCTTCAGCTGTGCTATGTGCATGACCAACCTCCTCCCTAGATGAAGCAGTAACCTCCAAACACTTATTTAACGGGTGCTTTGCCAGGCCTTCTTTATTTGGTGGTTGATGCTTGGAATTTTATCATCAGAGCTTTGCCTAGTTTTTAGATTCATTGAAATATAATATATTTGCAGATACGAGTATGTAAGTGTATGGCTCAGTGAATTTCCACAAACTGCACATGCTCATGTAGTCATCACTAAAATTAAGAAACAGAAGATTACCAGCATCCCAGAAGCCCCCCCCCCGTGTTTCTCACCCCATGTCACTACCCCTCCAAAAGTAACCATTATCCTGATTTCTAAAAGCAGGGATTATTCTGGCTGGTTTTTGTTCTTTCTATAAACAGAATTATACAGGATATATTCAATAGTGTCTATCTTCTTTCGTTCAACATTATGTTTGTGAGATTCATTCATGTTGCTGAGTTAGCTACAGCTTGTCCATTCTCGTCACTGCATAGTATTCCATTCGACGACTTATTTATCCATCCTACTGTTAAGGAGCATTTTTACCTCGTTGGCTATGAATTAGTCACATGCTGAATCTTATTTGCAAAGAAGGCTAGGACATATAGTTTGTTATGTACAACAAAATCAGGGTGTAGTTACTAAGGAAGAAGGGAAGAATAAATATTGTACAGGCAAATAATTATCTCAATTACCTTGTAATTTCCTTTCTAAAATGTTTAGATTGCCTGTGGGTAGTGGGAATATGGAAGGTAATGGGTGTTTTTCATTAAGAAGAGTTTTGGGGGCACCTGGGTGGCCCTGTCAGCTAAGCGACCAGCTCTTGGTTTCGCCTCAGATCGTGACCTCGGGGTTGTGAGTTTGAGCCCCACGTCGGGCTCTGCGCTCAGCATGCGGTCTGCTTAAGACTCTCCTTCTCCTTCTGCCCATCCCACCCCACTCACTCTCTCTCTAAAAATAAATAAATAAATCTTTAAAACAATTTTTTTGTCTACTGTTTTATATTAAATATGTGTTACTATTCTAATTACCCACACAGAAATATAGTAATAACTAACTTTATTGATTATCTACCACATGCTAGGCCTGCTCTAAACAGTCTATATTTTATGCATTCCTCAAAGCAAATCTTTAAGGCAGGTGCTACTGTTCTCTTCATTGTATATATATATATGGGGAAACTGAGGCACAGGGCGGTTAAGTGACTTGCCCAGTGTCATCCATTTAATGAGTGTTAGAGCCAGTGTTCAAACCCAGGGAATCTACCCGGCAGTCCATCCTTCACCTCAATGTTGTATGGCCCCTCCTGAAAGGAGATTAAATGAGAATAAAAAAGGAAGCCAAATGCTGCTAAAGATGACAACACCATTCTCATTATTTTCACAAATACAAGAGCTACAGCTCTGGCATCCTTCATTTTATTTTGATGTGCTCTGTGTCCAGTGAGATCGCTGACAGGGGGCTGCCTGCACACACCACTGGAAAGGAACCATGCCCTCCTGAAATCAACTGTGTCCCCACCCAGGGGGCAGCAGGCCTGGGCTCTGCTTATTTTTAAATGCATTTGACACCCCTGGCAGCTCTGGCCATCATCAATACCACTTAACATATTTCCAAGGAGTCTGGTATGTTTGGGAGTGCCTCCTTGCCTCAAACTAAATTGGCCAATCCACAGGGTGAGTGCCTGAATCCATGCTAGGCTGGTTTGAACCTGTTCCGTGTACATAAGAATGAAAAATATTAGACATCTGTCACTTTATCCAATTAAGTCCTACATTTAGCTTATTAATAGAACTAAGAGCCTAATCTAGGTCACCTGACTCCTTCAGTAGATGCCATTTCAGTGGATTTTGCAGTCCCTCTGATACCAGTATCCTTATGTCTGCCTTCTTGTTTCTTTAAGTAATTGTATTAAATAAAATCTCATGAACAGAAATTGCACTGACTGTAACTGGTGACATTTGAGTGTTCCAATGCCTCTCAAAAGCCATGTTCAGTCTGGCATTGAGCCATCTCCAAATGGAAACCCATTTAAAAACCCATTTTCCTGGCAAGAAACAACTGATGTGAAACTAGACTAATGTGATACTGAAGAGGCCTAGGAATTGACATAGTAGATAGAGTTTGTTTGCTAGAATCCCAGGTCGGGCAGTGTAAATGTTTTCCCTCTTTGGATGTACTGTGGATTGATTTGAGGTTAACTTGGTTTAAATTCTGGCAAGTGGAGTTGGTGGTTCTTATGTTTGGATTTTGTTATCAAGATCCTGGCAGTAAATTATTTTAGTCCTATTATATTTTAACACCCTTGAAACCAACATCTGTGTTAGCTTCCTGCATTAAGGAGGAAGAAAATTCATTTCTCTGGGGGTTCCGTAGTTTTTCCACTCGGTATTCTTTTTGGCATTCAGCTAAATTTCATTTTTCATATATCTTCTCTCTGTTGCCTAGAGAGAAGTACCAGATTCTCCTCAGGACCCTGCCTTTTTCTCCCTTCTTCCTCAGGGTCTCCGGACTCCCTTTGCCCCACTCGGACTGGCCTCCCTGAATACCCAGCCATGCCCCTGAATTTGGGCCACAGGCTTGAGTTGGAAAAAAAGACCATTAAACATTTACGAGTCTGGCAGGCACTTTCACTTAAATTATCCAATTAAATCTCCACAACAAATCTCTAGGTCTGGCATTCTTTCAGATAAGGCAACTGGCACTCCAAATAATTAAGTAATTTTCCCTGGGTCCCACAGTGAAGCCAGACCCTGGACTTTGAACCCGGTTTCATATGGCCTTCTCCCCTGTCTCCCTAAAACTACCAATTTGTTCTGATCCAAGAGATGCAACTGCCTCATTACTATCTCCCGCCTCATTATAAAGATGGAAGAGCTATAATCATCCACACAAATTTGTACCAAGGAGCTGCCATCCCTTCTGAACAGAGACCTCTTGAAGATTAAATGAAGCACTAATAATACACTGCAAGGTAATTAAGTATGATGCGTTTCTCCTCCTGGGGCTTTTTGCATTTTAATTGGACAAGAGTTTAAGTCAAGTGAATGAAACTCTGAGACTTCAGTGAGTCCTGAGAGGCTTTCAGTGGAAAAGGGGGTGGGTGGGCTTGATTAACCTTTCAAGAGTCATTCCAATCCTACTATATAAGAAGTTTAGTCTCCCAGCTCTGGGCAGTAGCTCTGTTGCGCAGCCTTGCTGCTGTGTCTACCCGTACGGCGTAGCTCCATCTTAGCTCAAGGTCTGGATTTCTGTGTGTTTGTAGCATTCTTGTCCACAGTCCCTCCCCCTCAGCTTTATGTTCCTAGCTCTTTCTGAAAATATAATTCATAACCAATCATCTTTAACTCCTGTTTCACATTTAAAATAAAATTGTCTCTTGTATATCTGCATATTCCTCACATTATCATGTAATTGCTTACATGTTCTCTTTCTTCTTCAGGTCTTCCTCCAGCCTTGTCTGTCTAGCTTCCCCAGGCTCGCTGAGCTATAGTTGCTCTTTTTTCTGTTTCTTAAATACACCATGCTTCTTTCCACCTCAGGGCCTTTGCACTTGCTGCTCCCTCTGCGTAGAAAGCTGTTCACACAGCAGGCTCCTTCTCATCAATAAGTCCCAAGTCAGATGCCACCTCTCTGAGAGCCTTTTTCTGTCATCCCTTAGAAATAAACCACCAACCTCCAGCCACTCCATAACACTCATTAGTTTTGTTTTCTTCATTGTACTTATCTATCTGACGGTACCAGGTTTATTTTGGTCTCTTAAAAAAAAAAAATCTATTGTAACTGCAGAGAACAGGGACCTTTTCTTGTTCACTACTATCCTCCACCACCTAGAACAGTGGCTAGCACTTAGTAAGCAATAAATAAATACTGATGTAATACATGAATGGAGAATCATACTCAATAAATGTTAGTTGAAGGAATGAATAAATGTATGATGGAGAGTTTGGTTTCTCCTTATTCTGGACACTCACATCCATACCTTTCGTATAGCAAAATTACTGTCTCCTCTGTATTGCAGTTGTCCTCTTTCTCTGGGTAGACTAGGAGCTGAAATAAGTTTGTCTGTGTATCTTCCCTAGCACCCAGTAGAGTGCCTTTCACATTGTAGTTTCTCAGTAAATGGCTGAAGTGACTCCTTCCAATTTCTGATGTCTAATGTAGCCTGAGAAATGTCATTCAGGTTCTTACCAATGATGCAACCAAGCTGGTATTCTGTCTTTATGGGTAAGTATGTTCATGCTGTGTGATAATCAGCGCACAAGGTAAAAAAGGTGTCTTGCATGGCCAGCCCCTTCTAGTCACCCTTCTGGGTCTTAGAAACATGCTAAGAGCAGTCATGACAGTAATTTGCTCATGGATAGAGTAATCAACAATGTCAATTATCTTGTCTCCAATAATCTTGTATTAACATTTTGAACCTCAACAACACATCAGGATATCTTTAAAGAACAGCCTCAGTGACGCCTGGAACCCTGTGTTCCACTGTGACTTAGCAACCAAATCCATCTATAACAGGAGCTTGGATTATTTTCCACTAATGTGTTTGTTAACTTGTACTTAGGCCAAAATTCATCTGCCATTTTTACTTTGCATAGTTTATCCCTCTCATTTTGGCATATCTCTCTCTATAAAAATTCAGTATCATTTTCAAATTTAGAGATTTTACTATGCATTCTCTTTTCCAAAACATAATAAATCATTAAATCAGATTGGCCTAGGATTGATGCTTTGGGAACTACCACAATGTACAATACCCCATTTAATAATGCTCCCTCCCTATTACCTTGACATTATTCTTTATCCATAATAAAACCCTCTGCCGAATCCTAGGGTAACCCAGTTAAGCTATTGGTGTGAAAAAATTTCAAAGATTTTTCCAAGAATAAAATATATTCATGACTTTCCCTTTCCCTATACATTTATTTTCCTTCTGAAGGAATTTCATGGATCAGTCAAGCATGATTTATTCTTACAGAAGCCAACTTGGTTTTTCTCAAATTGACAAGTATTTGGTAATCCTATTTTTTCTTTCTTTCTTTTTTTCGAGACAGCAAGTGCACGTGTGCAAGCTGGGAGGAGGAGGGGGAGGATCAGAGGGAGAGAGAGAGAGAGAATCCCAAGCAGGCTCCACGCCTAGCATGGAGCCCAAGGTGGGCTCAGTTCTGCAACCCTGAGATCATGACCTGAGCCGAAATCAAGGGTTGGAAGCTTAACTGACTGAGCCACCCAAGTGCCCCAGTAATCCTATTTTTAATTCACAATTCTACTAATGTGTAGATATCTCCCTTTTAGAGGCTTGATCCCCTCCCATATTCCTTCAGACCTGGCAAATAATAATTAAGTCCACACCTCAATTTTCAGTCTTTTTTGCTAACATAGGAAACAGGTACAAGAGAGCAGTAAAAAAATCACCAGGCCTACCTTATTAATTTTAAAAATTATTTTGCTATATAATAAAAATTGATGTCCATGTGCACATTCAGCTACTGGTAAACATGTGGCAAAATTAGTTTAAAACGATCTGATCAAAATCACCATGTTTTCGGGCACCTGCATGGCTCAGTCAGTTAAGCGACCAACTCCTGGTTTCAGCTCGGGTCGTGCTCTCAGGATCGTGAGATGGCTCTGCTCTTGGCGGGGAGTCTGCTTTAGAGTCTCTCTCTCCCTCTCCCACGATGCCCACCCCCCCCCCATGCTCTCTCTCTCTCAAATAAATACAATCTTTAAAAAAAACAAAACAACCCATCATGTTTTCCAGCACCCATTGAAAGAGTTCCCACAGGGCTTCATTTCCTTTTCCTTTTCTCTTTTCTCTCGATTTGTCTCCTAATTAATTCTGCCATTGTCCTCTCATCCAAATATTGTTACAGCTCTTTCCCTAGGCTTTATATATTTTTTCCCTTTCATCTCTAACTCATTAACTCTGTGTTTAGTTTCATTGTTTATAGCCAGTAGTTGATAATAATGAATTTTAGCTTGAAATACTCATGTAGCCTCTACTTTATGGTCATTGATGTCACTCTTACAAGTTTTAAATGGACTTTAGTGCATTATTCCTTTTTTAAGAACTTGAAATGCTAGTAACTCTAAAAGAAGTTTAAACCCATCTATTATTCTCTAGCATACTTCTTTAAACAATCTGAGCAAATGAAACATTTAATCTTTTTCCTTTATTCTGCTCTCTTTGATGAAAACCCAGTACTCTTGATTTGTTAATAAGGCAAATAAATTCTCCTTTGAAAGACACGATGGTGGTGTACTTGTGCTTAGCATTACAACTAGAAGCTCTAAGCTTCCAAGTGACAATTTAGAATGCTCCTTTAACCTTCATTCATTGCAAAATAAACAGATCTATGAAGCTAAAACTTGAGGAATCTGTAGTAGATGTTCAAAGCTTTTTAGTGTTTTGAAGTGAATCATTGAACACAATCTTTGAGTGGATTTGGTTATTGTTTGTTTGTTTTTCTTTAACACTTATATTGAGATATAATTCACATACCATATAATACACTCTTTATGCCACTTCCTGCCATAAGCAACCACTAATGTACTTTTTGTTTCTCTAGATTTCTCTATTCTAGGCTTTCATATAGATAGAGTCATATAGTATGTGGTCTTTTGTGACATTTCTTTCACTTAGTATAATGCTTTCTAGGTTCAGCTATGTTGTAGCAATGTATAGTACGTTGTTCCTTTTTATAGCCAATAGTATTCCATTGCATGGATATACCACATTTTATTTATCTGCTAATCATTCGACAGGCATTTGGATTGTTTCCACTTTTGGCTATTAAGAATTATGCTGCTATAACATTTATGGACAATTTTCTCTGTGGATGTATGTTTTCATCTTTCCTAGGCACATACTTAGGAGTGGAATTGCCATGTCATGTGGTAATCCTATGTTTAATCTTTTGAGGAAGTGCCAGACTGTTTTCCAAAGTGATTGTGCCATTTTCCATTCTCACTAGCAGTGTCGGAGGGCTCTTTTATTTTTAGGTACTTGCCAAGCTTGTTCTTATCTGACTTTGATTCTAGCCATCCTAGTGGGTGTGAAGTGGTCTCTCATTGTGGCTTTGATTTGTATTTCCCTGATGTTGAGGATCTTCTTGTGTGCTTATTCGCCATTTGTATGTTTTCTTTGCATAAATGTCTATTCAGATTCTCTGCCCAATTTTGCGGTTTTATTATCGACTTGTAAGAGTTCATCATATATTTTAGGTATAAGTCCCATAACGCAAATGTTTTTAAATTTGATGATGTGCAGTTTACCTATTTTGTTGTTGTTGTTGCGCTTGCAAACCATTGCCAAATCTAATGTTGTAAAGATATGCCCATATGTTTTCTTCTAAGAGTTTATAGTTTTTGCTTTTATGTTTATCTTTGATCCATCTTGAGTTAATTTTTATAGATGTCGTAAAATAAGGATTATACATTAATTTTTATATATGTCATAAAATAAGGATCCATCTTCATTTTTTTGCATGTGGCTATCCGGGTGTCCCCAACACCATTTGTTGAAAAGACTATTCTTCCCCATTGAATGGTTTTGGCAACCTTGTTGAAAATCAGTCGACTATAGATGTATGCATTTATTTCTGGACTCTCAACTCTACTCCCTTGATTTATGTCTACTTTGTGACCATACCACATTATCTTGATTACTGTTGCTTTATAGTAAGTCTTGAAATTGAGAATGTAAGTCCTACTTTATTTTTCCTTTTCAGAATTACTTTGGCTATTCTGGGTCCCTTGCAACTCTATTTGAATTTTATAATCAGCATGTCAACTTGCAAAAAGAAGTCATCTGGAATTCTGTTAGGAATTGCATCAAATCTGTAGATCAGTTTGGGGACTATTTATTTACATCTTAACAATGTTTCCTTGTCTCTGGGCATGGGAATGTTTTCCCATTTATTTAGCTTTTATTTAATTACTTTCAAGAATATTTTTAGTTTTCAGAGTATTAGTTTTGTACTTCTTTGTTAAATTTTTTCTTAGGCATGTTATTCTTTAGATGCTATCATAAATAGATTGTTTTCTTATTTTCATTTTTAGGTCGATCATTGCAAGTATAGAGATACAATTGATTTGGTATCTTGCGACTTTGATGGATGAATTCATTCACTAGTTCTAATAATTTTTTAGTGGGTTCCTTAAGATTTTCTATATACAAGAGTATGTCACCTGTGAATATCGTTTTATTTATTCTTCTCCAATCTGGATGTCTTTTATTTCTTTTTCTTGCCTAGTTTCCTCCATATTTATAAGAGATATTGTTTTATAGTTTTCATGTGTTTGTCTGCTGTTGGTATCAGGGTAGTACTGACCTCATGGAATGATTTGGAAAGTGTTCTTCCTCTTCTGCTTTTTGGAAGAATTTGTGAAGAATTTGGATTTATTCTTCATTGAATGTTTTGTAGAATTCAGTGGTAAAGATATCTGGGCCTTGGTTCTACTTTGTGGACATTTTGGGGGGTTACTGATTTGGTCTCCTCACTTGTCATAGTTCTATTCCCAATTTCTATTTCTTTTTGAGTCAGTTTCAGTAAAATGTGTCTTTCTTTGTTCCTGATTCTCTGCCTGAGCTTTCCCACTTGATTGTCTGTAAGCATTGGCGGCAGATGTGATAAATCTACACCAGGATTGTGAACCGCAATGAGTATGGCTGGCTGCGAGACTTGGAAAGAAAAAAAAATCAGTCAGGGGTCAACAACCTGTGAATCAATAGAAGCCAGAATGTGCATTAGCAAGGGAAGTCAGGACCAGCCATGAAACAGAGCCAGTAGGACACTAGAGCCCAGAGGGAGGATAAGAACCAGGAGGTATGCAAATCTGGGAAGGGAAAAAAGCAATAAAAAAAAAAAGGCAGACTGAGGTTCAGGCAGAAAGATCAGAGCCCAGCAGTGAGAATAGAGATAATGCCTGGCACTGTACCAGCCTCAGCCACAACCTAGGAGCTTTTCTGAGCATGTGGTGAAGGCTGGAACCTCTCCCAAAGCTTGGTGCCCTGCGATGCAAGGATGCAGACATGTGGGACTATCTGACCACATTAAGGAATGAGAGAAGAGGAGAAATGAAGTAGTGGGAGAATTCTAAAATGATCTATATATCCCGTTCAAGACATACTCTAGAACCCAATCCCTTAACTATGATGGAGAACTACCGAAGAAAACAGGTAATTTAATTTAAATATATAATTTAAAATCCATTCTCAAACCATACATGAGTATACCAAACAATGCATAGTTAGACTGACATTTTATATGTCCCAGAAGCAAGAAATTATTTTCTCATATTTTGGAATATAAAAGCTGGGCCGTTATTCCAAATAATTCTCTTCCAAAAAACATGGGTAACATGAGTCCATTAAATAAATAAAAGAAGTAAAATGGAAAATATTTCTGATCACATATTTGATTAAAATATTTAGTATTGTGTATCTGGAAAAAGACGATCCCTTGAGGAATACAAATTCCAAGTAAGATGGGGTTTATTTTAAAGAGAGAAAGCCACAGCTATGCTAATAATCCCTTTTAAGATTTTGTGGATAACATGAGACCCACAGTAGTATCTAACATAAACATGTAAGGAGATTTGAGAGAAACACAACAAAAATAAACTGTGAGAATCACCCCTACAAAGTTTGTTCCAGCCTCTGGCTCTTTTCGCATCTGAAGGAAAGGACGGAAACTCCTGGGAGAGGAGAAAAAGTTAAAGAGAAGAATCAGACAAGTCAATTTATAAACTATTTTCTCAAAGTAAACACCACATTAATTGATAGATGTAGAGATAGACTGATGATTTGATTTGTTATTAAATTAGTCAGGACTCTTTTAGTTTAAAGTTCTGGAAAACCAACACAAATGAGCTTAACTCCAAAGGTAGCTTATTGGTTCATATTAGTTACAAAGTCTAAGGACGAGATGGAGCTGGAGGCTATCCGTCACTTTCTCGCTCTCTCCATCTCTTGGCTCTGATTTCTCCTCCTCCTCCTCCTCCTCCTTCTCCTCCTCCTCCTCCTCCACCTCCTCCTCCTCCTCCTCCTCCTCCACCTCCTCCTCCTCCTCCTCCTCCTCCTTCTACTTCTTCTTCTTCTTCTTCTTCTTCTTCTTCTTCTTCTTCTTCGTCTTCTTCTTCTTCTTCTTCGTCTTCTTCTTCTTCTTCGAAGGTCCCATACCTGCCACACACCCATGATTGAGACCCTTACCATCTCTCATTATTCTGCTTGCAGTAACCTCTTGAACAATTTGTATTCTGCAGGGCACCCTCCACATTACCATTAGAATTGTCTTTCTAAAATGAACTTGCATCATGACACGCTCCCGTTTAAACCCTTCCATTACCTCCAGGACAAAATCCAACCCCCAGGCACACAGCTGCAGTGTGATTTATGACCTGGCCCCTAGGTATCTCACCAGCCTCATTCTGACCACTCACCTTGCACTGCACGTACTGATTGTGCTGAACGAATCCGTGTTCCTCCCTCACAACATGCCCTTTTGCATCTTCATGCCTTTGCACACACTGTGCCTTGACCTGAAATTCCCTTCATTTTTTGGTCCCCACTCCCTATCCAACGAACACTCATTCTTTAAAGATACTGTCTCCTTTAGAACACTTATGAATCCTCCCAGGCTGTGTTGGGTGTCTGTGCTAGGCACATCCAAGCACCCTGAGCTTACTTTAATTATATCACTTTATTGTCATTTTCTGTTTGTGTCCTCCTCTAGGACACAAAAATTCCTCTGAAGACAGGGTCCTTGTCCTAGCCTAAAATCCTGGGAAGAATAGATCCATAATACGTATTTTAAAAACATAAATGATATTCTGAAACTACACAGAAACCCAAAGCCCAGGAGGCTAATTACAGACTCAGTCTTTCAGAGAACCAAATAAATAATGTATGGGGCAAATTTGAAAAATATTTCACTGGGCACAGAAAATTGATAAAGAGATAAAATTGAATATAATAGATATAGAAAGTATACTGGACAGTTGTTTCTTGTCTTCCAGGTCTATTTTTTTCCTTTTGGAAATCTTTCACCCCACACCTAGTGTGGCTATCTATCATATGACCTCCCCATCTCTGCCATGAGAATGGGCATGTAACTCACGCTGACCGCCCTACTCCCTTAGACCTGGAAATGGAACGAGTGAGCCAGGAATAGGAATGAGCTCCCCTGATCACCCCCCAACTCATAGAGCCAATTAGCATTTTCATGAAGGGACTGATATGGGTCCCTTTTGGAATCTCAAATCATGAGCTGCCAGGGGGAGCTTCTGATGTCAAGTAAAGCAAGCCCGCCTGAGAATTAAGCCAGAGTAGGAAAAGGATTGCTGAAAAGTAGAGAGATGACATTTGACTTATAGTTTTGAACCATTGCATCCAGATGTATCTGAAATCAGATTTCACAGTCAAACTCCCAATTATGTGAGACCTAACTTTTTTTTTAAAGATTTATTTGTTTATTTGAGAGAGTGGTGGGTGTGCCAGTGGGGGAAGGAGAGGGACAAGTAGACTCCATGCTGAGCGCAGAGACGGACGTGGGGCTTAATCATAGGACCTGGAGACCACCATCCCAGCCGAAACCAAGAGTTAGTCCTTCAACTGACTATACTTCCCAGGTACCCCATGAGACCTAAGCTTTTATTCATTTGCAATCATAAGACAAAGATTGGTAACTGGAAGTGGAATACAGCAAGTGTCAAGTCTAAAATGTAGAATTGTCTGAGCTGAGGTGTAATGAGAATTCTGTTCCCACCTGAGTACTGAACATTTGGGTTATGAGGTAGGCACAAATTAGACTGTCACCTGTTGTAGTTTGGAAATCTGATCACATGCCTCCTGTGGCTAGTGTTTTAGTGGCTTGCAGAAAATGTCAAGATACTGGAGTTAGTTAATGACATTTGATGCTTTTAATAATATCAAGAAAAAAGAGTCTTCATCAAACAGTTAAACATAGAGTTAAACATATTATTCAGCAATAAAAAGAAGTGAAGTACTAAAGCGTGCTATAACATGGATGAACCTTGAGAATATTATGCTGGGTGAAAGAAGTCCACCACAAAGGACCATATAGTGTATGATTCCATGTATATGAAACGTCTACAACAGAGAAGTCGATAGGGACAGAAAGTAGATTAGCAGTTTCCAGGGATGGGAGGATGGGAGTATCGGGAGGTAAGGGAGTGGGGTTTCTTCCTGGGATAATGATAGTGTTCTAAAATTGATTATGGTGTTGGATGTACAACTCTGTCAATATACTAAAAGCTGTTGGTGTGTATACTTGAAATGGGTGAATTATATGGTATGGAAATTATATCTCAAAGATAGCTCTCTTTGTCGCATGATCAATTTTAGAATTTCCTTCCTGATATATATACTCAGATCCCTGTAGTTCTTTTAAAAAGTGCTAGTTCTGGCCTCAACAGCAAACAGCAAGGCGATACCATACGGCTTTGCTGAGAGGCCCTTTCTGCCTCTAACCTGCAATCTCAGATACCCAAGAGTCAGTGACTCATATGCGTTTGGAGAAGTCTACGAGTACTATTCTCTACTTGAAGCTAAAGTTAGTGAAAGTAAAAACAAGGAAGTGAGGACCATGGTGGCAGCTATGACTGGTAAGGGTAGAAGTTTGACCCCTGGGCCTTACCAGACACTTCCTACTGTTACTTCTCTGACTGACAAAAGCAAGAGGAATTCCACTGCTAAGAGACAACCACTGTATGGAATCCAGAGAAATATTATGGGTCTTGGGGTGTTGGGCCACTTGAAGGGACAGAAGCTAGGAAGAGTACAGTGAAACCAAGGACTAGGGGGATGGGCAGACAATCAAAGTCTGTGGCAAAGAGAAAAAGCCACTGGGCTAGGGGTTTAGGTTCACGAATCATGATCCGGCCAGAGCTCTGGTTTTGGCCACTGGTTCTTAGAGTGGACGATGCAGAAGAAATCCACTGCCAGAGCAGCGTGTTTGCTCTTTCTACCAGGAGTGTAGGGCTATGCCGTAGTGTATGGGCTGGAAGCTGGTTTCCCATTTTCAAATAAAAGTTTTGTTGTAGTTTCCGATTTTACCTCCTGTATTGAAATCCTGAATATGTTGGGGTAATTATGTTTCTTATTTACCCATAGGTTGCTAAATGATGAGTCATCTGGACCTGAAATCCTGGTCTTTAGAGCAGGACGTGGGAACTGGATGAGTTTCGGAGTTTCTTCTTTTGGGGAAGAAGAGAGTGTGTATTCATTTATGGAAGAGAAACTTGTGTTGTCATAGGGAGGGACACTTTTTATTTTTTATTTATTTTTTATTATTATGTTATGTTAATCACCATACATTACATCATTAGTTTTTGATGCAGTGTTCCATGATTCATTGTTTGTGCATAACCCCCAGTGCTCCACGCAGAAGGTGCCCTCTTTAATACCCATCACCAGGCTGACCCACCCCCCACCCCCTCCCCTCGAGAACCCTCAGTGTGTTTCTCAGAGTCCATCGTCTCTCATGGTTTGTCTCCCAGGAGGGACACTTTTAAAAATGAATGGACAGGGGCGCCTGGGGGGCTCAGTCGGTTAGGGTCTGACTCTTGATTTTAGCTCAGGTTGTGATCTCAGGGTTGTGAGATGGAGCCCTGCATAGGGGTCCCCACTGGGCGTGGAGCCTGCTTAGGATTCTCTCTCTCTGGGTGCTTGGGTGGCTCAGTCGTTGAGTGTCTGACTCTTGGTTTTGGCTCAGGTCATGATCTCCAGGTCATGGGATGGAGCCCTGTTATCAGGGCTCAGTGTGGAGTCTGTTTGGGATTCTCTCCTTTTCTCTGTCCCTCTGCCCCTCCCCCACCCCCTCTCTCTTTCTCTAAAATAAAATAAATTTTTAAAAAATCTTAAAAAAATGATGCTCTCTTTCCCTCTCCCTCTGCCCCTCCCCACCTTTCTCTCTCTCTAGAAAAAAAAATTTGAATGTACAGAAATAAGGTTGCATGTGTGTATGTATAGTATGCTGGGTAGTTTAGGGACGGGGGGATACCTTTTCTAATTTGAAACAGCCTGACCAACATGTGGTGGGCATATGATATGTGCCCCTCCATACTCTGGTCATAGGTGCATCCCATATTAAAGCCAATTAGAATCACTATTTTGGTAGAATTTATACACTTTCTGGGGGGAGAAAAGTCTTTCTCAAGTCACCTATAAACTTGAGGTTACTGGGAGCTAGTTTTGCTGCCATTTTCAGAGAATCTGCCAGAGGACAAGACTAACAAAGAGGGAAGGCAAGAAGGCAAAGACTGATACGTGTTTTGTTCTTTATGGCATCCCCAGCCCTACTAACAGCATCTGGCACATAGTGCTCAGTACATGTTGGTTGAATGAATAAAATCAGAACTGAAAAACAGGAAGAGAGAGAGAGAATGCTGGTAACCTGGTTTGAACTTCTGGCTCCAGTTGTGTTTAGAGCCAACCATACCCCTTCAACTCCCCAAGTACATCAGGCAACAAATTCCCTTTATTTTTTAAATTAATGTGGCAGATCTTGAAAATTGGCTCATGCGGTAAGACTCCAAGCCCATACTAGCATGGCTTCATGTACACCAGAGGCTAGAAAATGGACGTCTACATGACTCAGGTGCCTTTGCACTGAGTTCTGCATGTGCTGTGTCGCCACCGAATAGATGCATCTGAATGAGATTTGAAAGGGGGAGACTCGGAGAGGATCATGACTGGCTCTACTGGTAACAGTGGCGGGGCATTCTGGTACATTGGCAGCAGCTAGGACAGAAGCCCTGATGTCTAGTCAGTCCCTAGCTCCATGTGATCAGCAAGGATGGCAGCGATTTCCTGGTCTGGCAGCTTTGGTGACCAGGACAGGAGCAGCGTTGCCTTCACTTAAGTGAGCAGTGGCCTCACTGAGGCAGATTCTAGATGTAGCTTCAGGCCTGCTACTACCAGTCTTTCGATCATTCTGTAGCAAGTTAAGAGTCTTGAGTATCTCCTGCCTTCACCTGACTAGAGCGAGTTCTGTTTTCTACAACGAAACTCTGACCATGACAACAAATTTGATTTTCTGTCAGTAGCAACTGCAAGAGTCCAGAAAAGCTTTGTAGAAATTCCGAAGGTAAAAACAACAAAGGAGCAGAAATGATGAAACTAAGAGAGAACTTGCAAGTGTATAAACAAGGGAAATGGTATTTTCAGTGGAAAAAAAAAATATCCGACTGGCCTCAGACCTCGGTAGGACACCAAATCCCACGAAACAATAAAACAAGATCCATAGAAACTTGAGGGTGGGGAGGCTGTCATTTATGTGTAATGTCAAACAAATGGCATTCTCAGATGTAAAAGATCTCAGAGTCAGACCATGTATATGTCCTGTCTCAAAAATTTCTCAACACGGGCTTTCCTGCAGAGAGAGCCAAACTAAAGAACACAAAAGTTGAGAATTTGTAGCAGGAAAAAAAAAAAACCTGCTGACATACAACAAAACCAAGTAAACATAAAAATAAAATTCATAAATAGATAATAAAAGTGAGTGCGAAACAAAAACAATTGTAAAGAAAATTTGTGATTTTTTTTTTTTATAGAGAGGTGTATCTATTTTTGCAAGCAGTAGAAATGAACTCTGAGCAAAGACAGGAATTTATCAGAGGGCTGTGGGGTAGGCACAGATTCAAAACAAAAAACAAATCATCAAGTCTCAGAAGGGTAGGAATCAGAGCAAGTCCGGAGATCCAGAAGAAACTAATGGACAATCTCAAGTCATTACAGCTGCCATGCTCTGCTACAACCATTCCTGTTTTTTTTTTCAGGTGAAAGCAAAGTGCTTCTGGTCTACTCTGATTATTTAGAATGTAGAAAAGAGCATTTCCTAGTTCTGTCACTGTGTTCTAGTGCCTGAGACTGTAGTATTCTGTCCATATGTATGTGAAGCAGCACTTACAACTAGGACCACCATCCAATCACGCCAGACATTGTTATTCATCAAGACTGTGGGGATGCTTTCAACCTTCTAGCAGGATTTCCCCCCACATCTCATTGGTCAGAATGGCATCATATTCCCATTCCTAAACCAATTAATGCAAGGAGAATGGAGTTATTTAGATTTGGGTTTAATTAAAATTCATCCCTGGGTACTGGGGAGGAGTTCAGTCTCCTTGAGGCACATGATTGTCTTCTAACTTTAAAATAAAAAAGGCATTGTGTTAAGCAAGTAAAAACAGCTGTTGGGTAAGCCACAAACAGTGGCATTAATATCTGAAATTCCCTCAGGGATATAGTATTGCCTTTGATTTACTATTTTACTAGGGAGAGGAAACTCTAGTATCTTCCATTTTGTTCTTCCTACCATAATAGGGAAAATATCTGGGGATTTTTGCCAGTTGTTAAGAATATTCTATTCAACACAGGAACCGGAGAAAAATCCACAGGATGAATGGGTTTAGAGTTTGTGTCAAATTTCATTCATTTTACTTGACCCAGGTATATCCTTACTCTGATAGGTAGGTTTCAGTGAATTTTTGTGTGCCAGAAATTACTATTAGCTCAGACCTACTATCTAAAAATTACCAAAAAGCCTTAATTATTTCTCTCATCCCAGGACATAGTTATCCTCTTAAACGACCTTTAGGAATATCTAGGGGTAATAGTCAAAGAATCATCTTTTGCTGTTATGGTTACTAGTCTCCCCTTCAAGCAAGATGCTGTGGATCTGTGGATTCAGCTCTGGAAATTGGATGAGAAGTCATGATTCTACCTTCTTGGCTCAGATAACCCTATTCAACTTACCCAGGGTATTTTGGTTACACAAGTCAAGTAAGACTTTAGTGAGGACCCTATGCTCAAAGAGACATAGCCAGAGGTCTCTGAAAGTGAAATCATTCTGATTACTGAGTTGCTCTTCGTGCCTATGATAATCATGCCCACTTTGCCTCTGATTGTTGATGGAGGCTGTTTCACTTCTGCAGTCCCAAGATTCTCCCTTCCCAAATGAAACTAGAGAACATATTTGAATTGCAACTCTCCCCACTAGCAATTTCCAACATTCAGAAAACAGTGAAGCATCAAAAAAAAAAAAAAAAAAGATACTGGAATTTCCCTCAGCAGTGCAGGTCTCAAGGCCTTGGGGAAGGGATAGTCATTCCAGTCCTTCTTGGGGCAACATTTATGGGTATATAAGAAGGACACTCATAATGGATCTATTCCAGCATTCCTATCTCAAGGAGTCGTTAATTTCCTTCCTGTATATATGCCAAGGGATTTTTGGCATCTCCATTTTCTTTAATGAGGGCCAGTGTTGGAGGCTGATTTGCTTTATCCAACCCACTTAGACACCCAACTGCTTGAGCCAGCACTTTGAATGTAGCGCTTCTGATGAGTTCATCCACATTGACAAATTCAGTCCAATCTAAAATTATGTTCCACTCTTCTTGGTTGAGTGCTTTCAAAATATATTCCCGCAAAAATTTCAACAGTAGTTTCTTTTTTAAAAGTAGAAAACCTTCTGCAGTCCTTATAATGTAAAAACCTTCTCTTGGCAAAAGGAGAGTCCTGGCCAACTATATGAGGCAGATGTTATTGCCTGTTCATGTGCTATGTGCTCACTGCAACATTAATCGAAGGACTCATCATATTTATTATTTAAACAATTTTTAAATTTGAGTATAACATTACATTAGTTTCAGCTATACAATGTAGTGATACAACTTCTCTGTATGTTATGCTATCCTCCCCACAAGGGTAGCAACCATCTGTCACCATACAATGTTACAGTATCATTGACTATGTTCCCTCTGCTATGCCTTTTATTCCTGTGATTTATTCAATTCATAACTGGAAGCCTGTATCCCCCATTCTTCTTCACCTATTTTGCTCATCCCCCCAACTCCCCTTTCCTCTGGCAACCATCAGTTTATTCTCTGTATTTATAGGTCTGATTCTGCTTTTTGTTTACTTATTTATTTGTTTTGTATTTTAGACTCCACACATGAGTGAAATCATATGGTATTTGTCTCTCTTAGTCTGACTTATTTCATTTAGCAATATACCTGCTGCCTCCATCCATGTTGTCACAAATCGCATGATCTCATCCTTTTTTATGGCTACATAATATTCCACAATATATATCTCACATATATATACCACAAATATGTATACTATATATTATAGATATATATGCCACATAGATACACTATATATACATATATATATACATGTACGGTGTATGTACCACATCTTCCTTACTCATTTGTCTATCAATGGATACTTTGGTTGCTTCCATATGTTGGCTATTCTGAATAATGCTGCAGTAAGTATAGGGCTGCAAATATCTTTTTGAATTAATGTTCTTGTTTTCTTTGGGTAAACATCCAGTAGTGGATAGTGGAATTACTGGATCATATGATATTTGTATTTTTAATTTTTTGAGGAACCTCCCATACTGTTTTCCACAGTGGCTGCACTGATGTACATTCCCACCAAAGGGGCAGGAGATTTCCTTTTTTTCTACATCCTCACCAACACTTATTATTTCTTGTCTGTTTGATTTTAGCCATTCTGACAGGTGTAAGGTGAAATCTCATTGTAGTTTTGATTTGCATTTCACTGATAATTAGTGATGTTGAACATCTTTTCATGTGTCTATTGGCCATCTGCATGTCTTCTTTGCAAATATGTCTATTCAGGTTCCCTGCCCATTTTTAAAATTGGATTATTTGTTTCTTTTTTGTTTGTTTGTTTTGGGGTTGTGTTGTATAAGTTCTTTATATATTTTGGGTATTAATCCTTTATTGTATATATCATTTGTAAATATCTTCCCCCATTCAGTAGGTTGCCTTTTTGTTTGTTGATGGTTTCCTTTGCTGTATAAAAGCCTTTTATTTTGTTGTAGTCCCAATAGCTTTTTGTTTTGTTTTGTTTTTTTGTTTCCATTGGCAGAGGAGACATATCTAGAAAAATATTGCTATGGCTGATGTCAAAGAAATTACCGCCTACGTTTTTTTCTAGGATTTTTATGGTTTCAGTTCTCATATTTAGGTCTTTAATCCATTTTTAGTTTATTTTTGTGTAGTGTTAGAAACTGGAGGACTTACTGTATTTAAAGTGCCAGGAATGGTGTGGACAAAATATGAGAGGAGCATTCCCCCAAAACCCAGTTCCACTGGTTCTCAAAAGGCTTGAAAGTAGAGAGTGTTAAAATCACTTAAGTATCCTCTACAAAATGTACATATCTGCTCCTACCTCCAGGGATGAATCAGATGATGGTGAAGGTTGGGGTAGGGACATCATGCATGTTAGAAAATCTCTCTAGGTTTTCTGATAGGCACCGTCCTATGCTTACAACTCATGAGCCCCAGAACCACTACTTACATGCCCATCTTAATCATGAATATAGTTTAAAGAAAAGGATAAAGTTGTTGTTTACAATTAATTATATGGAGGGTGACTCTTCTTACATTTTTTTAAAATTGTGGTCGTGTTTCTAGCTACTCTAAGAGAGTAGATGAAGTATATTTGCCACCACATTTTCTAAGTTAGCTATGTGACTTGGTCAATGGAAGATGAGAGGAAGCGACAATGTGTTACTTCTAAGCAGACACTTTAAGAGGCAGTTTGTGTTTCTGCCAACTTGTTTGCTTTTTTCTCTACCATAACAATGACATGTTCTTAATAGAGGCTGCTCCTTTCGGCTGGTTTGTAGAATGACACACAGAACAAAGTTGCAGCCACTGGCAAAAAGCATGAGCAATATATAAATACTTGTTCTTGGAAGCTATAGAGATTTGAGTTGTTTGTTACTTCAGTATACCTGACTAACATATATGAAATGATTTTTTCTTTCTTTCTTTCTTTTTTTTTTTTTGAGGGGGTTGGTGAGCACCTTGATGGGTTTGATTAGGTGTTTAAAGTGACACCGAAGCTTGGATTCAGGGCATGATCTAGAGAGAGCTAAATTTCTTAGTTTAAGGAAGTAGAAAAGCTTTGTTTTATCTGTTGGAGGGGTAACTGGCCAGGGAAATAAAATGGAGAGAGCAGAGGGCTAAGCAATGAAGCAGGAGACTAGAGATCCAAAAACTGTTAAAAGACTTTTAGGTCCACAGGTCTAACTTGGGGTTTTATATTGCTTCCGTTTCCGCTAAGTGTATTACATATACATGCCACATATGAGTGTGTTTTTGGTGGAAATATAAGAAATGGGTCGAGCTCCACATTTGGGTTAACTGTCCAGAACAGAAGGAGCAAGAAACAGCAGGCTGGGTCCCTCCATCCGTTGATCCAATTGAACGAAAGCAGGAGCTTGAAGTCTGAGGAGACCATGGGATTGTAAGTATCCCTAGGAAATTGTAGAAATTATAAGCAGAATTTTGTACCCACAAACCAGGTAGTGTGCATTTGAAACAATCTTTTTTGAATTTTAAAGCCTAGATTTAGGCTTTTAAATTCTTAAATGTTAGTAGATCAATTATAACTACATACTAAAATAATAATCCACACTGACCAAATAGTATTCATCCAGGGATCTAAGTGTTTCAAAATTTGGAAAGTTTTTAGGATACATTAAGGATAATAAGGAAAAAAGATCACTTAATGATCACTTAGTGATAGTTGAACGGCATCTGATAAATTCAAAGTATAGAAGGACACTTCTTTATTTTTTTAAGATTTTATTTGTTTATTTATTTCAGAGAGAAAGAGAGTGCACGAGAGAGCACAAGCAGGGGGAGAGACAGAGGGAGAGGGAGAAGCAGGCTCCCTGCTGAGGAGGGAGCCTTTGCGAGGCTCTGTCCCAGGACCCTGGGATCATGACCTGAGCTAAAGGCAGAGAAGGACACTTCTTTACTGTGATTTAAAAACAATCTTTTAATCTGTCATGATCATACTCTTTGGTGAATAAAGCCCTAAGAACCTTCTTCTGGAAATTTACTGTAACATAAAAGGCAGAAAACAGAAATAAGAACTATAAATGTTAGAAAGTGACATTATTAATATTTGTATATAAAATGATTGAATATCTAGGAGACCCAAAAGGATTGTGAATAATGTTAACAAGGTAGACTGACATGAATAAAATTGATAGCAATGGACACACCATATCCTTTTTAGGAAAGTTAACTATTTTAAAGATGTCAGCATTTCCCTAAGTCAGTGTATAGGTTCATTTCCAGCCTGTTTTCTTATTTGTTTGATTTCTGGGATTTGACAAAGTGATTTTAAAGTCCATTTGGAATGATGAACACACTGTGTTAGCAAAGACAAAGGTGAAAAAGTTTAGGAGTGAGGGGTAATTTATCCTATCAGCATTAAAATAGAGTAAAAATGCACAGTGGCGAGATGGAAAGAACACGGGCTTTGGACCCAGTAAACTTAGGTTTGAATGCCTGGCTCTGACACATTCCAGCTGTGTAGTCTTAGGTAATTAACTTAATATCTTTAAGCAAAATATGTGTTATAAATCCTAACTGACCTGAGTCGAAATCAAGGGTCAGATGCTCGACCAACTGAGCCACCCAGGTGCCCCCATCGTAACCATTTTTAAATGTACAGTTGGGTGGTATTAAATCCATTCATAAGGTCATACCACCATCAATCCCTATTGATTTTTGAATGAATCTTCAAACATATATAATTACTTATTTTTTTAATAAGTGAAATCATTCTGATTATTTATCTATCAGCTTTTGTTCTCCATTTAACTCTCTAAGAGATATTTCCGTGTCAATAAATGTAGAACCACTTAATTCTTAGCAGCTTTATATTTGCCAAAATATAGCCATAACGCAATTTATTTGACCTTTTCCCTTAGGTTATTTCCAGTTTCTTTCCTAATTTAAACAATGCTAAAATGAAACCCTGTACATCTGTATTTGAATATATGTGTAACTATTTTTGTTGGAAAGATTCCTAGAAGTGGGATTGCTGGTTCCAAGTATATATGCATTTTTATTTGAAAGATACTATAAAATTACTCTCCAAAAAGTCTTTAATAATTTATGTTTCCAAATGAGTATATGAAAATGTCTTTTTGAAAGCAGTCTTTTGACAGTAATATGCCAAAAGCCTTAAACTGCTCATGCTTCTTGTCCCATTGATTTTGTTTGTGGACGTCGTCTCAGAAAATAGTTCTAAAACACAAAACAAATTCTATACAAATATGTGCATTGTAACAATGTGCTCACATTGGCAGCACATATACTAAAATTGGAACGGTACAGAAAAGGGTAGCACGGCCCCTGCGCAAGGGCGACACGCAAATTCATGAAGTGTTGCATATTTTTAAAAAAATGTGCATTGTGTAAGTGAAATAAGTCAATTAGCCAAAGACAATTACAATATGATCTCACTCATATGTGGAATTTAAGAAACAAAACAGAGACTCATGGGGGAAGGGAGGGAAAAATAACACAAGATGAAATTAGAGAGGGAGACAAACCATAAGAGGCTCTAAATCATAGGGAACAAACTGAGGGTCCCTGGAGGGGAGGGGGGTGGGGGGATGGGGTAACTGGGTGACGGGCATTAAGGAGGGCACGTGATGTCATGAGCGCTGGGTGTTATATAAGACTGATGAATCACTGACCTCTACTTCTGAAACTAATAATACGCTACATGAATTAATTGAATTTAAATTAAAAAAATAAATAAAATTCATCGTAAATTTAAAAAAAGGGCATTGTAACATTCCATATATATATATATATATATAATTGTGAAAAACTGGATACAACCTAAATTTTAAAAATGGAGCATGTAAATTATTGTGAAGCCCTGTGTAGCAATTACAATGGTAATTACAAAGACTGTTTAATAACATGGAAAACGCTTACAGTATAATGTTATTTGAAAATTGCAAGATTTAATGAAAAACTTAATCAAAATGTTCAAAACAATTGTGTTTTGGATGTATACCTATTGATACTACTTCTTTTTTTTATCCTACCTTAAAATTGTTTATTTCCCAGGCTTTCTTGATAGAAGATTATGTTTTTCTAAGTAAAAAATATTTAATCATAACCCTTAAGAAAGTGCTCTGTACCTGACTATCCTTGATGACTATCCCTGAGCATTTTATAAAAAGGAGCCAATTAAAAATACAGCATAACAAACATCTTGGAATTGTCCTGGCTTTATGAGTACAGATAGTTCTCATCCTCAACAAAATTGTGAAGAAAGGGAAATTAGTGTTTGCTTTCCACCTTTTGTGCCACCTTCCCTTTAACTCCCAGATTTTATATTCTGGTTTCTATTCCCAAGGAATCTTGCTTTCTGATCACTGCTACTGTGTTAACTAGTAGTAGCATCCGAAGGTATTTGCATTTTATCTTAAAGATCTGACCCTTAAAAATAAAAAAATTCATGTAAAGCTTTAACATAAAGGAAGTGTTCTGTCCGTGTTGATGATGATGGTGGTGGTGATAAGGGTGATGGTACTGACCACGGAGAAGTCTTTAATAATAAAATGGGGCTTTGTGGGAAAATGATTATTTTCCATTATGACACTTTCAAAATATTTAGAGTATGCCTGAAATTTCATTCTCCTTAAAGAAAAAAAGCTTATGATGCATCCATAGTCTGTGATACCAGAGACAACTATAACCATAACAATACTCAAATCTTTCTCAAATCTATTTATATTTTCAACCTATATGATTGCATGGATTTGTGAATTCCTGTTATAAAACATTAGCACTTTCTTTTAGTAATATTAACATTGCCTCTTGAAGCTTGAAGGGGCATCCTCTCTTGCTAATATTCTTATATTTGTGGAGTAAATTTAAACGAACCGTATCCATATATTTGATGCTTGCCATGACTTTATAAATTAAAACATATGAGGCTATTTATTTCCTTCTAGGCACTATGCCTAGAATTTGGTGCCCTCAGGTAAGTAGTTGAGCTTGGTCATGGCTGCCTGCCAAAAATTAGGCTTCCTCCAGCTGTGGACAACTAAGGTTTACAGCCTAAACTTCTCCACAGCTGTATTTTTCCTGCAAAAATAATCACTACACAAATTTAGAATTGATATTAACTAGCTACTAATTACCAGCTCTTGAGTTTTAAGGAAAGATGAAATTCTACACAAGTTTTTAAAATATGCCTAACCTTAACGCCGTTTAGTGTCTTTCCGAATACATTTCAACGGCATGGTGGTCAAATCTAATTCAGTTTCTATTTCAGTGCTTCGCTAAGTCTTTCCTTGGAGTCCAAAGACATGTGGAACTTATGTACATTTCCAAATCTGATTCCAGCTCTCTTTGTTTACGTATTGTCTCTTATAGAGCAAGTCTTGGGGTGCCACCTTTCCAACCCAAAGAAGCTTATCAAGATATTTCCCTAAACAAAGGTAGTGATTGTTTTCATTCTACCCCACTAAATTCTGTATTAAGCTTTGCAGCACGGTTTACAGCTTGTCTTTCTTTGGCTTCCTGAAGTCTTGAAGCAGCTGTGCATGTTTTAATCTTACACTTTTGATAAAGTGAAGTTGCTCTCAAGGTCCATCATATCCTCTCTCCCCTGCTGTTCTCCCTTTTCCGTTCTATTTCCCCCTCCCTTCCCTCTCCTTTCCCAAATGGATGACTTATAAACACTACTGTTGCTTTTGTCTGCATTTTCCTGATTATTCGTAGGGTTGAGCATCTTTTCATGTTTACTAACCATTTGAGTTTCTTCTGTGATTTTGTAAATTTAGATGTTTGGTCCATTTGTCTGTTTAGATTGTCTTATCCTAATTCATTTCTTTGTATCTCATTGTATTCTAGATATTAACTCTTCATCTCATATGTATGAAGATACTTTTTTTCATTCTGATAGATATCTACTCACTTGGGTTATTATCTTTCTTCTTATGAATGTTTTCAATTCTTATGCAGTCAAATATGGTCAGCTTTTCCTTTCTGCTTTCTGAGTTTTGCATTTTTCTTATCAGATCTTCTAGCTTGTGATTATACAAATATTGTCTTTTTTAAATTTAAATTTTACTTAGTTAACATACAGTGCAGTATTGGTTTCTGGAGTAGAAGTCAGTGATTCATCACTTACATACCACACCCAGTGGTCATCACAAGTGCCCTCCTTCATACCCATCCCCCATCTAGCCCATCCCCCCACCCACCTCCCTCTATCACACCTCAGTTTGTTCTCTATCATTAAGAGTCTTTTATGGTTTGTTTCCCTCTCTCTTTTTTTCTCCCCTTCCCATATCTGTTCATCTGTTTTCCTTCTTAAATTCCACAAATGAGTGGTATTTGTCTTTCTCTGACTGACTTATTTCACTTAGCATGATACAGCTCCATCCACGTCATTGCAAATGGCAAGATTTCATTATTTTTGATGGCTGAGTAATATTCCATTGTATAAATATATATACCACATCTTTATCCATTCATCAACTGATGGACATTTGGGCTCTTTTCAAGTTTGGCTATTGTTAATGATGCTGCTATAAATATCAGGGTGCATGTATCCCTTCAAATCTATATTTTTGTATCCCTCGGGCAAGTACCTACTAGTGTAATTGCTGGATTATAGGGTAGCTCTATTTTCAACTTTTTGAGGAAACTCCATACTGTTCTCTAGAGTGGCTGCATCAGTTTTCATTCCCACCAACAGTGCAGCAGAGTTCCCCTTTTTCAGCATCCTTGCCAACACCTGTTGTTTCTCGTGTTGTTAATTAAAATATTAAATTATTCTCTTATGTGCTCTTCTAAAACATACCTTGGAGGTCTTTAATGTGTTTTAAAGTGTTTTTAAAAGAAACCATTTTAGATTTATAAAAAAGTTGTGAAAGTAGTACAGAGTTCCCATATGCCCCAAACCCAGTCTCCCTGTTATTAACATCTTACATTAGCATGGGATATTTGTCACAATTCATGAGCCAATATTGATGTTATTATTAATTGAAGTTTATCCTTTATTCAGATTTCCTTAAGTTTTTACTTAATGTCCTTTTTCTGTTACAAGACTCCCAATGTATTTAGGATACCTCATTACATTTAATTTTTATGTCTCCTTAGCCTCATCTGTCCTACGACATTTTCTCAGACTTTAATTGTTTTTGATGATTATATTAACAGTTTTGAGGAGTACTGGTCAGATATCTTGTAAAATATCCCTCAGTTGGGATTTGTTTGATGTTTTTCTCATAATGAGACTGGGTTACGTGGTTTTAGAAGAAAGACCACAGAGGTAAAGAATCCTTCACATCACATCAGATCAACGGTACATACAACCAATACGACTTACCACTCTGTTGTTGACCTTGATCACCTGGCTGAGGTTCTGTTTCTCTACTGAAAAGTAATTTGTTTCCCCTCTTTTTTATACTGTACTCTTTGGAAGGAAGCCACTATGTATAGCCCACACTTAAGGTGTAAGGAATTCTGCTCTACTTCTTTGAGAGTGGAGAATCCTGTTTGTCTATTTTTAACCATTTGGATCTCTCATGCATCTGGAATTTATTCTGATATATTATCAGAGTGGACATTGAGCTATTTCTTTTTTCCCTCTTTTGTGCAATTGGCATTTCTTTCGTTTGGGGAAGTCACAGTGGAAATCAGTACGACTCCTAGCTCTAAGAGAGGGCCCTGTTATTTTAGACCGAAACAGGGAATTTCCGTCCAGCTTTCCACACTGATTTAGTAAGATAAGCCAATCATTTGTTCAAGTGCAAGCCAAATCACTGCATTTTTGGGAATGGTCAACCTGACAGCTTGAGCCAATGCGACAAGAAGGGAAGTTGCAGAAGGCTTCTGGGAAAGGAGGTTTCTCTGTCTTTGTTGGGGGATACCAAAAGATAGTGCTTTTTCTCCTTTTGGGCAGTCTGGTGTGTAGATTTGAAGCTGGGAACTTTGGCAGCCATTTAGCCTAGGACAAAGCTAACGTTACAGAAGTCGGAACCCAGAGACAGAAAAAGAAATTGAAAAACAAATAAACAAAAACCCTCAGTGTCTTTCATGTCAATATGGAGCCACTAAATGAAGCAACCCTACAGTGTGCTCTAGGAGACCCACTTAAATGAGCCCTTTGTTGTGTAAGGCAGTTTGGGCTGGGTCTTCAATTGCTTGCAATATAAAGAAGCCTGATACAGGGGTATATAAATAGAGATGTAATGATATGTATGTATGTATGTATGTATGTATATATTTATTTCCTTTTTTTCCTTTCAAGTAATCAGTTGTCTCAATATAGTTTATTGAGTCACTCATTCTTTCGCCTGTGATGTAAAATATCATTTTATCATAACAACATTTCCATATAAAAATGGCTCTGTTCTGGGCTCATTACTCATTACATACATTAATTTATCTATGTCTGAATTAATATCACACTGTTTTAATTACCACAATTCTTTTATTGCAGTATAATTGACATATAACATTGCATTGGCTTCAGGTATACAACATAATGAATCAATATTGTTATGTATTGTGAAATGATCACCGCAGTAAGTTTAGTTTATCTGTTACACACATTATTACAAAATGTCTTTCCTTGTGATGAGAACTTCAAAGATTTTTCCTCGGCAACTTTCAAATATGCAATTTAGTATTATTAACTATGGTCACCATGCTGCATTGTATAGCCCCATGACTTATTTATTTTATAACTGAAAGTTTGTATACTTTGATCCCCTCCCCCAACCCCCACCTCTGGCAACCACCAATCTGTTCTCTGTATCTATGAGCTTGGTTTCTGTTCTGTTTTGTTTTGGATTCCACATGTAAGTGAAGTCATACGGTATGGTATTTGTCTTTATCCACCTGACTTAGCATAATGCTGTCAAGATCCATTCATGTTGTTGAAAATGGCAAGATTTCCTTCTTTTTTATGGCCGAATAATACTCTATTGTATTTATACCACATTTGCTTTATCCATTCATCCATTGTGGACACTTAGGTTTTTCCACATCTTGGCTATTATAAATAATGTTGCAATGAACATGGGGGTGTATATATCTTTTCGAGTGAGTGTTTTCATTTTCTTTGGTTAAATAGGTAAAAGTAAAATTGCTAGATCATATGGCAGGTTTTTTTAAAAAATATTTTAAGAAACTTCCGGGATGCTTGGGTGGCTCAGATGGTTAAGCGTCTGCCTTCGGCTCAGGTCACGATCCCAGAGTCCTGGGATGGAGTCCCTCATCGGGCTCCCTGCTCAGCGGGGAGTCTGCTTCTCCCTCTGCCTGCCGCTCCCTCTGCTTGTGCTGTCTCTCTCTCTCTGACAAATAAATCAAATAAATAAATAAAATCTTAAAAAAATATATTTTGAGGAAACTCCATGCTATTTTCATGGTGGCTGCACCAACTTACCTTCTTACCAACAGTGGGCAAAGGATCCCTTTTCTCCCTATCCTTGCCAAGACTTGTTATTTCTTGTCTTTTTGATAACAGCCATGCTAACTGGTGTGACGTGATATCTCACTGTGATTTTGATGTGCATTTTACTGATGATTGATTAGTGATATTGAGCATTTTTTCATGTACCTAGTTACCACAATTTTATCATGTGTTTTGCCATCTGGCAGGCAAATCTCTTCAGTGTTCTTTCTTTCAAAAACTTATGGGAGCTTTTCATATAATTTCTCTTCTATTTGAACTTGGCCATTTGCTTTTTAAATCCTATTAAAAGTTCTTTTGAGATTTTTTAAAAAAGGGATTACATTAAATTTACAGATTAAATCTAGAGGTGACCAGCCCTGGCCAACACCTTGACTACAATCTTTTGAGACACCCTGAACTGGAGAGCTCCACTAAGCTGCACACAGATTTCTGCCTTATAGAAAGGAGATAATAAATGTGCATTGTCTTAAGTTGGTATTTTGGGGGGCAATTTGTTATGCGGCAATAGATAACTAATGTGGATAAAAATTAATGTTATGTATATCTATGTTTTCAATGTTCTCACTCTTGATTTACATTTTTAAAAATAATTTCAGTTTACTAGGCATAAACTTGTGCTGTCTAGAAGCTTCTCTATTACTTTCCCTCCCCTTCATTTGTGGCTAAATATAAAGTGGTAATCTAACGGTCCTTTGTCAATGGTGACTTATTAATAAGGTGCCCCTAAGATAACTTTTTCTAATGCCTTTGACTATTTGTTTCAAAAGAAATTTTAGAAACCACAGCCATCTTACGCTCTTTCTCAGTGAAGACTGAAATTGAAATCATAGTTTAAATGCTTGAGGGAAATTAACCATGTAAAAGTTTTCCATGGCTAATTTTTGTAAAGTAATCACTTCATTAAGCAAAAAATTACCTTTTGTAAAGTAATCACTCCCTTTGGAAAAGAATCCAAAAAAAAGGAGCACAAGGAAGCTTGTAATAGGAAAACCCCATAGTTTCAGGGCAGAGGTCATACCTCATTGTCTGTGCCTGGCAACTTAATAAAAAGAAATGTTGATTGAAAGAATGTTTGATAGGAACAAAAATATTCACGTTTGAGTATTCACAGTCTTTTTCTCTCTTGCTTCCCCTGCCCTTTTAAGGAAGAATCTTTCATTTCTTGTCTCCTGGAACTATGTTGTTCTGACAAAGATAAGTAGAGCTAGAAGGGCTACAGAATTGAAGGGAAGGAGGTCAGATTATTCTCGGAAGGAAAAGGCCTGAAGTAAGAGCAAAGGGAGGTAAATTGCAGGAGAAAGGGAGAGGAAGTGTGAGCATGCAGAGAGAGAGAGAGAGAGAGAGAGAAGCACTGTAGGAGTTTGGTGAGCAAGGGAGAAGCAAAATGGATGGC
Source organism: Eumetopias jubatus (assembly GCF_037043125.1). Lineage (NCBI taxonomy): Eukaryota > Metazoa > Chordata > Mammalia > Carnivora > Otariidae > Eumetopias > Eumetopias jubatus. The sequence continues at coordinate 145,465,139 of NW_028274810.1, forward strand.
TGTCATGAAAACATGGGAGAAAGGGAGAAAGATGGGTAAAGATTTTTAGGAAATTGTGCTGTGTGAATATGCCATATATTTCCTTTCTCAGCCTTTCCATGAGAGTTGGATTTGAGTTGGATTTGATTGTGTCACATGCCAAGACTGGCTTAAGGATGGCTCAGTTTTACTGCAATTTCTCTGTCTATTCCATATCTATCTCCCTTTTTATCCTGTTGCCCTAAGTCTCATTGTCCAGTTTCCCAGCAGTGTTAACTGCTGTCATCACTACATGTCTAGGGCTATTCTTATTTTCTTAGCTTTCCTGACCTGGAAATAAGCACATCTTCTTTCTGCTTCGTTCATTCAAGACCAAGTTAGAAATTATTCAGAGACCATAGGCAGGTTTAGAAAGAAATAAAAAAAAAAAACGCAAAAATATAAAAAAGAAATTATGAACACATGGAACAGATCTGTTTCTAGAGCTTAAGTTCCTGATATTAACATAACAAAGGCCAGCCATAGAAAGGCTTTAACTGATAGAGATTGCCAGGTTCTTAGCATTGGTTCTTCTTTTCCTTACTTCTGTCCCCATGTTCAGTGTCTTAACCAATCATTGCTGTGAAGATTTGAGATATCTTCATCTTGTTCTGGAACTTATCTTTGTATATAACAGAAACTTCTTTCTTTTTCCTTGAAAGTTATGTTATAAGGAGGATGGGTTTTGTAAAATGGAAGGCATTTTTGTTTCGCTGAGCTCTAGACCATATTAATTTGAACTACAGCACTTTTCTGAATGACAGAATTTATTGATAGTTTACTACATAAGGCTTAAATCGTTTTACTCTTATATGAATACATACTTTATATTTTCAAGATACGGTCCTTAGGTAGCAAGGACCGTATCTTCCATCTCTCTTCCCCCATAGGTCTTAGTTATTGTGTTTACATATAATTACTTTAAATCAGTGGCTTCTCAAAGTGTGATCTGGGTTCTTCTGGGGATACTGAAGACTATTTCAGGGGGGTTCACAAAATCAAAACTATTTTAAAAAAACAATACTAAAATGTTATTTGCCCTTTTCACTTTACTCTCTCATGAGTGTATGATAGAATTTTCCAGATGCTACATGACATGTGATGATGTCATTCCTCTGATGGCTAATGGAATGTATACTTGTATACCCTTGTGCTTTAAAAATTTCTGAGTTTTAATTTCTTAGTATAGATAGATGTAACCCACATAAGCAAAGGTTCTTGGAGGTTCTCCATAGTTTCTAAGGCTGTAATGTGGTCCCAAGACCAAAAAGTTTGAGAACTGCTGGTGTAGATAATTATGTATTGAACTGAAAATAGAACCAATCTGATTTTTATCATTTCTTTCCCTGAGGGCCTGAAATTCTTTGCTATCATTCTCTGTATGGTTCAAGGTCTGGTCTGATACAGAAACCACAAGAGACAGATGCCACATGGTTACTTGAATGGAGAAAGTTTAATATAAAAAAGTATTAACTATAATAGGGGATTGGAGTAACCAGGGATTGGCTAGTAAGAGTCAAAGAGAACTCTAAAGAATATAGGATTGGCAGAAATCAGGACTACAACCCCTGAGGCTGAGACACAGCACCCAAAGAAAGGTCCCCAGGGGTTGAAATATAGACTTTGTTGGAGAGGGCACAACTATGTCTCACTGAATGGCAGAGAAGTCGCTGTGGTTGCCATGCTGGTGCAACTTGCTGGAAATCTGCCCTCTGGAACTTTCCAGAAACCTTTCTTTTAGGTTCCTGGGGAAAACTGCTCATGGTAAGGTTTCTCACTGGAGACACTCTGCTCTGAAACTGCTCAAGGGAGAAGCAGGTTTGGGTGAGGAGAGAGAGACTGTTGACCACTAAGTGTTGTTGCTGTCTTGCCCCGCAGGAGTCCACTACCAGAGAAGCAGTGCATCTTGTAGGATCCAGAGAAGCAGTCCCCAGTGCTGGCGTTGGCCAACATACATACATACAAATCAGGGAAGAAAACTCTTTTGCAGTGTCTCTCCATGGCTGTCTATTGACAGAGCTTAACATTACTCTCTCTGATAAAGAAAAAGATCTAAAGAACCTAGGTCCATTTTAACAGAGCAGGCACTGAAGGATGAATTTGGAACTGAGAGGAGATAAAATGACAAATGGCACACGTAACTTTCACTTAATATGTAGTTTATCAGTTATCTATGTTTCTTTTTTTTTTAAGATTTTATTTATTTATTTGACACAGAGAGAGAGAGTGAGAGAGGGAACACAAGCAGGGGGAGTGGGAGAGGGAGAAGCAGGCTTCCCGCGGAGTAGGGAGCCCGATGCGGTGCTCGATCCCAGGACCCTGGGATCATGACCTGAGCCGAGGGCAGACGCTTAACGACTGAGCCACCCAGGCGCCCACAGTTATCTATGTTTCTTAAAATTCCTGATGTTTTGTTGTATGGAAATCCACTCATTCACTCAACAAACATTTATTCAGTGACTATAAAGTTCTAGGAACTTATAAACATAGGCAGAAATTGTAGGCTATTGCCTACTAACCATTCCTCCATTTTTTTCCTCAATAGTAGAATCCCAGTTTTGTTCTTCTCTCATGCCATAAGCTTCAGGGAAGTCCATTCCCAGTCTCAGCTACAAGCCCAGCTCCTTGGGGTGAACCACCATTAGTCTGAACAGGTTTTCGTGGCCCCATTTCCTTTGCTAGCAATGGTTGTGTGACATAATTCTGGCCAAAAGGACATGAAGGGAAACCTGCATAGGGGCTTCTAAAATGGTTTTTTCCACCATCTTGAAAAGTGGTATTCAGAAAGAAATAACCCTCTTCTGCTGCTAGGCATTGTTATGTCTTCATGTGATGCTTGGAAAGTTGGTAGCCATCATTTGAAGGGAGGGAGAGAGGCTGCTATGCACAGCAGAGCAGGAAACGGAGGTAAATGAAAGAATTAATCAAACCTAGAAACACCTACCTCTAGGCTTCTTCTTCTTTTTTTTTTTTTTTAAAGATTTTATTTATTTATTTGACAGAGAGAGACACAGCGAGAGAAGGAACACAAACAGGGGGAGTGGGGGAGGGAGAATCAGGCTTCCCACCGAGCAGGGAGCCCGATGCGGGACCTGATCCCAGGACCCCGGGACCATGACCTGAGCTGAAGGCAGATGCTTAATGACTGAGCCACTGAGGCACCCCTACCTCTAGGCTTCTTGTTTTAAAAACTGATATGCCAGACTTCTGAGATGACATATGCAAATAAGATACGTCCTTACTCCCAAGAGGCTTTCGGTTTGGTCAGAGAAACAAATAAGTGAAATAAATGTTTAAGATTGCTATGATAAAAAAGGATAGTAGTTGAATTCAACTGCAACATGCTAGTTCCAGCTCACTATAAAATTAGGTTAGAAAAGAGAAACATTATCAAGGGAAAATGTTTCGTTAAGTTGCCTCTTGAAAGGAAATATTTCCAAGTTCCCCGCAAATAAAACTTTACATAATGTAGTATATTTGATCAGAGCTTTCTCTCTGCCCCAAACTCTTTCCAGTAATAGTAGAAAAGATTAACAGTTGTTAATTAGTATTATTTTTCAAATACACATAAAAATGATAAAGAGTAACATAAATGCAGTTTCAATAAAAAGCAGCAAGAAGTATAACAAGGGAAAAGTCTTTATGTTAATATTTTTCTACTCAAAAACATCGTGGTGTATGTATTCGGTGACACAATGCAGTTTTGTTATTCCCAGGAACTGGGTCTCAGATTGCAGATTTCTCTTACATTTCTATTAGAACACCTAGCTGAGAATTCTGGTGAGCTGTTTAATTAAAGTCTGCCCTTAATCTCCATTTCAATTGGAATAGTTGGACGCAGAAACAGATGATGCTACTTTCATAATTAAGTGAAGCTGAGTGACCCTTATCTACATCTCAAATTTTCCTACAGCTTTCAATTGTTCATAAAGGCTTCTGCCTTTTATTTGTAGGTTGAATGATAATTTCTATGCTTTCCTTCCTGGAATCTTCAAATTGGCTTTCCACAGACAAATTAAAATAGAGACTTGAGGCTTTTTTTGTTTGTTTTGTTTTCTAAGTAATTCAGGAGAAAAACAATCCCTTTTATTTAGTAATATAACACACCAGGCACACTCGCCTCCAGGCCTTACCACTTACTCTTCCCTTGGCCTCACGTTTCCCTTCCCTTCGCCATCTGCATGGTGCTCCCCTAACTTCTTCGGTCACCCTCTCGCTGATGCCTTCCCCCGCCACCCTATCTAAATTTCATCCCTTCTCCTCCACATTATTTCCCTTTTCCCCATTTTACTTTTCTTCCTTACCAGTTTTCAATACCTAATCTTATTAATTAGGTACTTATTTATTTTATTGTTTCCCCAACCAGAATATAAACCTCATGAGGACAGGAACTGTGGTCTATTTGTTTTTATCACTGAGGGATTCCCAGCACCTAGAACAGTGTCTGATACACATAAGAGCTCAGTTAACATTTGCTGACTGACTCACAGTGGGATGAGGCTTGGCTTTGGAGTTAGAAAGGCCTGGGTTAGAATGTAGATATTCTATTTGGCCTGGGGGAGCTCCCTTTACCCCTTTGAACTTCAGTTTCTTCACCTATAATATGGACATGCTACCTTACATGGTAGTTTTAAGGGTTTAGTGAGATAATGTACAATTGATAGCCCTCTTCCTTTGCAAACTGAGGGAAGGCCTTAGAGATTTATTTTCTGATATTATTCCTCTTCCTTCCACAAAACTTCTTTATGGGTATCTCAGTCAGGATTTTAATAGGAAACTCAAATTAGGATCAGGATTGAGGAGGGTTGAGGTCTAGGGGAACATAGGGGTTAGAGGAGGAAGCCGGGGAATAGCAGAGCAATCACTAGCAACAGGCCCAAAGGGATGAGGGGAAGAAAGGAGAGCTGGGCCCCAAGGGACCTCACAGGAAGGGGATGTGGAGAATAAATAGCCTTATACTCCTTTTTCCCTCAGATGATCTCTTGCTGAGTCTCCCTATCATCAGACCCAATTGTAAGCCAGAGTTGAGAGCCCAATGATATCAGCCATATAGGTTAGATCCTAGGGCACAGGGCAGATGGGAAAGAATGGAGAGTGAATCTGGGGGGCCAAGGAAGCTATCCAACCTTACTATATATATCCAAGGTGTTTGTTTTACAAGGGATAGAGAGGGTAAAGACAAGGTCTAATTCTCGGTAGACTCATGGTTAGGATGACCAGAACTTCAATTCAGTGCAATAAGCATCATAGAAAAGCCCGCACAGCGTGTTATGGGCACACAGAAGAGAGTCATCTCTTTCACAACTTAAATGTCAGAGATAGTGTGTGTGTGTTGGGGGGTGGTACTAGTGGTTTGACTTGGAAAGGCTTTCTGGAGATTAAGATTGGTAACATAATTCAGAGACCATTTTATTTATTTATTTAAAGATTTTATTTATTTATTTGACAGACACACAGCGAGAGAGGGAACACAAGCAGCGGGAGTAGGAGAAGGAGAGCCCCCCCCTTCCAAGCAGGGAGCCCGATGCGGGGCTGGATCTCAGGACCCCCAGACCACCACCCGAGCAGAAGGGAGACGCTTAACAACTGAGACACGCAGGCACCTCTCAGAGACCATTTTAAAGTATGACAATTTTTTAAGAAGAGAAGATGAAATGCTGTTCTCTGAAAGATTTTTCTGATGAAATATGAGAAGATGGGACTAGGGCATGGAAGGGAGGATGAGAGTGAAGGATGGAATGAAATAATTTCAAAGGTTTTTCCTAGCTTTTACGTTTTAATAATTTAGCTTTTTGTTGTCTTGTTACTTCTGAACTGTTAGACTGTGGATCTTTAATACATGAAAATGAGTATAAAATTTTGTAATAATCTCTCTTGTTTGCAGAATTTAACTTCAGGTTTCACCAATGAATGCTCTTAAATTTAACATAACTAAATTTAGGGGGGAATATAGTGTTTTGAAAATAAATCATATAAGTTTATTACATATTGAAACTAAAAATAATGCAAAAAAGAGGAAGGCTGTTAATAGACAAGTCTGATTTGGGTTAATGTTCATACAGTTCCTTTATTTAACATTCTATTCATAGACTGTTCTAATCTTCAAGAAAACTCTATGACTCTACATCTTGATAATTTCTAACGAAAGCGAGCAAACTCGTTTTGATAGCGACCAAACACCTGTATATGGTCATAAGAAAGATATTTATATATGGAATTTCAGGTTAAATGGTATACAAAAAAGATAGATGCAGGAAGGGATCAACTCACAATGAGGTAAGGGCCTTGGGAACCGGTGGAGGAGAGAGGGTGACAAGAAGGAAGAAAACAAACTTCTCTTGAGTACTCTTCTACGCACCATAATTTGGGATAGGTTTTCCAGGTTACCCACGGGAACAGGTGGCAAGACCACAGCGCACTGAAATTGGTGCACGGAGAGATCTCACTGCGGTAATTATTTTCTTTGTAATTAGACGTAATTACAGTGAAACGTAGTGAGGAGCTTGTCCACAACCAACATCAAACAAGAATTTCCGGTAGTATCCCTAGTGCTGTAGCTACAAACGTCAAATGGCTGGGGGTAAAGCAGCCAATAAGTATAAACAACTAGAGAGGGAAGCGTGGGCAGTTAGTAACACTTCAAAAGGCTGCACAGAATGCTTGGGATTTTTGGGAAATCCAGAGAAATGAGTCAAATGGGATTGAGGCAATACAATGGAGGCAAATGCGGAGCGGCAGCTCTCGGCCGGCTCAAAGGAAGGTGCCCCCTGGCCAGAATAGACAGGCTCTGGGTCTGTCCTGACTGGGCCTTAGCCTCTAGCTCTTTTAGGCTCCGCGCCTTTTTTCCACTCCCAGCGCGGTGGCCGGCGCTTCCCTCCGCCCCCGACTCCGCCCACCCCACCGGGGCTGGCTCCGCCTACCAAGCCGGGGCCGCGGCTGGCTCCGCCCACTCTCCCAGGACTGCGGCCGGCGGCCGAGGGGCGGGGCGGGCCGGGAGGAGGCGCACTCCAGAGCGGGAGGGGGATCCGCCGCGGAGTTACGGGAAAGTTGGTCCGAGTTCCTGGAGTTTCCCCCTGTGGTTCCCGGGGCTCGGCCGGCCGGTGCCCCGGCTCCTCTCCTCCCTCCGGCCTTCACCGCCCACCACGTCCCTCCTTCTGTCCCCGGCAGCCATGGAGCAGCCGCCAGCGCCCAAGAGGTAACGAACGCTGGGAGCCGGGAGAAGGAGGGAGGCGGCGCCGGCGGCCGCGGGCGGGGGCGGCTAGGCCGGGCGGGACCGCGACCCCCTCCGCGACTGCCGGGCCCGGGCCGGGCGCGCTGGGCGTCGGGAGGCAGGTCCGAGTGCCGGGCCGCGTCTGTCCACTGGTCGAGGGGGCCCGCGGGGAGGCCGAGCCTCGCTTCTCCCGCGAGGCGGGCCTGGTGGCGTGGAAAGTCGCCGGGCAGCGCCGGGCTCCCCGCGGCCGGACTCCTGGGCCGGGCGGACTTTTCCCTCCTGGCAAGTTCACGAAGCCCGGAGATGCAGAACTGGGAAATTGGGCTGCTTACAGCCATGTAGGCGTTCTTGTCAAATGTTTTTCATAATACTGCCTTTTATTTGAGAAGGCGGGTTATTTATTAACAGTTTAAGGAATTCAACATTAATAGTTACACAGTGTGTAAAACTTGTAGATATATCGCACTGACAGGTGTTCTTCCCCTTACCCCCCTCAAGTTCAGAAGTATTTATGGATGCAAGACAGTAGGAATCTTAAATTAGAACCCCCTCCCCCATATAGTTTTCTGTTTTTCTTCTAGCATATAAAAATAGTGATGCTTTGGTATTTGCTGTTAGTTTATATTTAATCTTTAATATATTGGAAGAGTAAGAGTACCCAGTAGATACTTTCAAAGTAGTAGTTGAAATGGTCAAGCTAAATCAAGGCTCTCCATAGATGTAAGTTCGGAATGTTTATTTTTTCCCCCAAGAATGAATCAACAGCAGTTAACTGGTGGTGTTTAAAGCATTTAATCTCACTCTTTCATTTTTAATTTATAGAATAAGGGTACTAATCTTTCTCCCAGAGTGCTGTTGTGAAGATTAAGGAGTTCTCGTGTTCTGATACTTAGAGATCTTTAGATGAAAGGTGATAGATTCAGGAACATGGAATAATTAAAAAGGTAGGAACTTTGTAGGCTGTTGTGAATTGTGTGACTAGACAAGCGAGCCTCGAGGCCTGGAAACCATCTGTTCAGGTGAAAAAAGTGGGGGTTGTGGAGGGATTTCCAAAAGAGACCTGCTATCAGACAGAGCCCTTGATAGATTTTTATCTGGTATTTTGTGTTGAATTCTAGTATTGACTGGGCACCCAAAAAATTGGAAACTTTTTTTTTCTTTTCTATTGTGGAAGGACTGCAAAGGGGGCACCTCTGAGATAATGCCCTAAGGCCAACCCGAACAACTCCAAATTCAAGTAGCTCTCACTGTTCATTAGCTCTAAGTTATCAGAGTTTTTTTTTTTTAATAGGTGTAAGAGACCCCCCCCCCCCCGCCCCCGCGCCCTTGCAGGGACTCTAGGAAACCTAGAGGCTCAGGGGGAGTCGTGGGTGGTATATATAACCATTCTGTGTCATTTATACTTTTCAAAGTGATGCTTGCACATCCAACGGGCTTATTTTTAGTTCTCTTCATGGAAAGACTTATGTTGATCCAGGAGGCGTTTCTGAAAAGCAAGATATGTGACGTTAAGCCCATATATTCCAATATCACTTAAAATTTTTTCATAGCATTTTCATTTTCATAATATTATTATAGCAACCCTGTTAAGTAGGTTGGATCACAGGTATTAATCCTGTTTTGTAGCTGAGGACACTAAAAGAGTTTGCTACATGGAAGTCTATGACAGGGATTACTGACAGTGAGTTTTGTGTTCTCCCTATTGATCATTACCTTCTAATAATAAAATACAGATGCCATTTTTGAGGTCATTTGTTTGCCATGAACTTTGTATATACATTCCTGTATTTTGTTGTCCTAAGAAACAGGAATCCTGGCTCTGCAGCTTACTATGCTAGTTCTGAATTTAATTTCTTCATCTGTAAAGTGTGCTGTGAGGATTAAAATAGGTCATGTGTAAAGCACATAGCACAGGGCTCCATAATGTGTTCAGTGATGTTAAATGTTGTTAGTTTATTCTTTGCTTATTAAGTGAAACTCAGAGAGGTTAAATAATTTGGTCAAGTGGAGGAGATGCCAGAACCCTGCGTCTGATTGGCTGCAAAGGCTGTGCACCCTCTCACACTGTATACAGTGATACCTCTTTTTAAAAACTCACTTTCTTAGGTTTCCATATGTGGTGGTCATTTCTTTGTACAATCCTGTGGGCCCTCTGCTTGTTCTTTTCTTCTTCCCTTTAAGAATGTTGCTTTGCTTTCTGCCTTGAGTAGCACTTCCTTAGGGCTCAGACATTTTTACATGGTCACATTTATGTTGCTGATGTTCAAGTCTGTATGACCAGCAGCTGCTGTTCAGTTGGTATATTTGATTTTTTCATGCAAATCCACTCTTTCATTATTCCATCTAGTTTGTCACTAAGTCCTATTGAATTCTCCATCAAAAAGTCTGGATTCATTTTCTTTTCCTTTTTCATTTTTGATGGCGATTACCCCATTCCTGGGTTTTATGACCCTCATACTTGATTTACAGCAGTGCCTTCCAAGTAGGTACTTGAGTGCAGTGGTTTTAGAAAGTTTTTAGCAGCAGAAAGGCTCTGTTTGGAGTAGAGGCAGGGCACTAGGACCTGGTTCTCAGTGCCTTGCCTCCTCCTCTTCTCCTTTTGCTGCCCTACAGAACCTCCTAATGATCGTAGGACAGTGTTTGCTTTAGTTCAGAAGCAAATGGCTTCTGATTTGTTTTGTTAAAACATCACTTCCACCATGCTATTTCTTTAAAAAAAAATTTTTTTTTTTGATTGGGGCACCCTAGTCTACTTAGTGCCCAAGACCCCTATCACTTGGTCTTAGATTTAATCCCTAGGCTTTTGTTATTCTTCTCATGAATCTGGCTTCCTGAAGTTTTCCTTTTGTTTTTTATTTAGGTTGTAGGCCATGGGTACTTCCACCTTTGCCTTTGTTCATGCTTTTCCTTTAGAGAAGTTGGTGTTCTTTTTTTGCTAGTAATCTGTGTTTTATTCTTTCCTCAAGGCCTGCTTCATAAAGTAACTTATTTGAGTGCTTTTTAGCCTAAGGTATTTTTCCGTATTCCTAGTATGATGTCCATTTGAGTATATGCCATCTTCATATTGTTCTTTTTTCAACTACAAAATTTTAGATATTCCAGAGATAATGGGGGCTAATTTAATAAGTATTTATGTATCACATTACCCAGCTTAAGAAATAAAATATTGCGAATACAGTTGAATTTTACTAAGTATATCTCTTCTCAGTTGCATTCCCTCCCTATTCCCCAAAGCGTTGTCACTATCCTGAATTGGGTATTTGTTATTCCCATACCGTATGTGTCTTTTTATTTTTATCATGTTGTTCATATAAATCTGATGTTAGGCTTGGGTGTCAGCGCCCACCTTTGCTCTTTGGGGTCATTCTTGTCCTCTGGGAGTTGGAGATTCCACTGAGCGGCTAGATCTGAAAATTGTGACGAGAGGATCTGGGAGGCCATTCTTACCTCACATCACTGAGTTGGTCTCACCAACAAGGTTGTGTTAAATATGGGCAATAGATGTGCTCAACTATAGTCACTGACTTGAGGTATCAGAATAGCTTTTAGATTCCCCAGCCTTCCTTAACAGGTCTGTCATAGAGGTCTTCCTAAGTTCTTATGAAAATGAGGTCCCTTTGGGAATGGAAGTCCATTAAATGGTTCTTAATTATTAACGTTTCGGTAAGTTGAGTTTCTCAGATTTCTTTGTAGGGGAACTGCTAGATGAAAGAAAAATGACCACACAACAGGTAAGTTTTAAGAGATAGAAGAGGAAATGATCAAAACATGAGCTCTTCACCAAGTAGAACACTCATAAAAGGGAAGGTGGGTCTCTGTGATAGGTGGTGGGTAGCATGAAAATTCCGGTTGCTTGAAGATAGATAGTTATATAGATAATACTTGTTAAAGAGAGGACAGAATATCATTGCTGGAGAGATAGACTTTACCAGACAGGCCTTGTTCCTCCGTTAGATTATAGGATTAGTAGTTATTTAAAATTTAAAATTCATTACGGTATACTTGGAGGAAAAGTTGGTGTGGAACAGTGAAAACACTGGTAGGGATAATAAGAAGGGAGTAAGCTCCTGAAATTTATTCGCGAGACAGATAAGGAAAGTTCTTTGCTTTAAGCCATGGTTGGATTCTTTGCATTTTTTTTTCTTTTTTTATGTGTGAAAATGTAGTTGGGGGAAGTAAAGTGAAGATTCAAGTTAAAATGTTAGGGTTACAAAGTGTGTTCACACAAATGAGAAGTGAAGGTAAGAAAACAATTGTTTCCTAAGGGAAAGTGTTGCTATGAATGAATGGAGTATCAGTCAGAAGATAGATTATTAGGGAATGAAAAAGCAAAAGTAAAAGGATGGGGATATAGATGGGTAAAGTAGAGGGAATTTATAGGTTCCTAGCATGAAAAGCCCATATCAACCTGTAGTATCAGTAGGCCTGACCTTAGACCAGAAGTTGGAATTGCAGATAAACAATTCTTGGAATTGAGTTGTGTGGGACAAGGCAACAAACTAGCTAAGTAGATAGTAGGGTATGACGAAAATCATGAAGACATTGCAATCAAAAGAGGTGTGGGCTTCATTTTAGGTCTATATTACTAATTCCTGTGTCCTTGGAATCAGAATTCTTCTGTGCTTATTATTGGAGAGATTCACAAGTGGGGAGCTAGAGTTTTCTTTGAGAAGATGACCTGGAGAATGATACAAAACAAAGGCAGCAACCTCAGGTAGTAGTAGGCCCTGGAGGAAGCTCCCAACTTTAGAGGCATGCTAGGGGAGGAGGTTCTGACTATTTCAAAGGGCAAGAAAAGAATCAAGCAAATAGGAGGAGCATCTTTTTGCATTAATGACTTGGTCCCTAAAGCATATCTGTTCTCCTTTTGGCTTTTCTCTATTAATTGGGGGTGGACCAACTCCTTTAGAATTGATTTAGGCCCTTGAGATGGGCCTGCTCAATTGTCTCTTCCTAAAGACAGGGAGGATGACAGTAACATCTGGAGCAGGTCTGGGTGAACAAACCAGTTGCACGTTAAGACAGGAGATAAATTCAGTCTTTAGTCAACCCGAGGCAAAGATTAATTTATCTTTTGTTCTTTTTTTAAGATTTTATTTATTAGGAGGAGAGAGCATGAGCAGGGAGGAGGGGCGGAGGGAGAAGCAGGCTCCCAGCTGAGCAGGGAGCCCCATGTGGATCTTGATCCCAGGACCCTGGGACCACGACCCAAGCCAAAGGCAGACACCCAACCAGCTGAGCCACCCAGGCACCCCTTTCTTTTGTTCTTTAAGGGACTGAGATATAGCACATATTAGTACTAAAGAATTTGTTAGAAATGTAAAGAAAAAGGTAAATATGTATTAAACACAGGTTGAAATTTGTTTTTCTGAAGTAATCTAAATGCTCATTCCAGAAGTGTGTATCAATAAAACTTTAATAATAAAAGGTTTAAATTGAGTATTTCTTGTTTGGATTATAAGGGGGGAAAAGTGCTTTGAATTTAATTTTTCTGGTTCCAAAGAAGTCTGTGTTGAACTAAAGGTACTGTCACTTCAGGCCATCATATATTAGTGGCTCTCAAAAAATTAAAATAAAATATTGATGGTGAAACCCAGGACAGACCCAAATACATATAAAACTAAAAGAGAAGTTTCACACAATGTACTCTGTGGGATGTTTTTGGTATTTTTCTATTTTCTGTTATGTTCTATTTCACTGAAAAACTGCTGGTCGTGGTCCACCAAATTATTTTCATGACCTATTAACGGGTTGTGATCTGCAGTTTGAAAAGACGTTGTTGGCATATGTAGTAGTGACAGTCAAGAAACTGACTTCATTTCAAACTGTATCCTGATATTTAAAAGCTCGATGATGGCATTGCCAGAGGTATCCAGACGGGTGTAAGCGTAACTACCTACACATACAATAGGATAGAGGTGAATGGGAGAAAGGAAGCTATTATTTAAAAACTGCAGTATTTGACAGTATCAGGACAGTATATAGGTCCTGACTGAAGTATGGGAAGATGGAAAATGATGATCTACGATGTCTGACAAGAGTTCACAAAAGAATATGTAATACATAAAGGTTGCTATGAGGCAAAGGCTCGTGTGGCTTCTAGTGTAGAATGACCCTGTGCAAAGCTATAATTATGATTGCCTCAACTTCTGACTCCCTCCCAGCTCTACCCCTTCTAAGTACCAAAGGTCTCTAGATTTTTCTGCTAAAGAGAAAATTTATACTATCTGATAGAAACTTTCTTTTTTATTTGTCCCAGGCCTCTTTTTTGTTGTGATTTTATTTGAATTGCCTCATATGTTAGGATTATTTTAATTTTCATTCTTAGCTCTTGGAACAGATTCTGTATTTGAAATGTCTTATTACAACTGTTTTTTCCACATAGAGTCTAAAATTGAATAAATGAAAGTAACAAATATATAAATAGATGTATGAATATTAAAAATAAGCTTATTGTTCCATGAATATTAAGGTGCAGATTACCTTGAACTTCTTAAAAGTATATTAAAGGACATATCTTACAAAATGACTTTGTAGCAAAATGAGCATTACAGAAAACTGTTAATATTGCTGGTATTTAATATAGGTGTACATATGATAGTATATGTGGGTTCTGAATTAGTCTGTAAATTTTATATGATATCAGGGGTGCCTGGGTGGCTCAGTTGGTTAAGCGTCTGCATTTGGCACAGGTCATGATTCCAGGTTCCTGGGATCGAGCCCTGCATTGGGCTCCCTGCTCAGGGGGAGTCTGCTCCTCCCTCTCCCTGCCCCTCACCTGTGCTCTCTTGTATCTTTCTCTCTTAAATAAATAAATAAAATCTTTAAACAAAACGAAACAAAACAAAATTTTATATGGTATCAGACATCTTAGTGAAGAGGTCAAATAGAGTAGCATTTTCAGATAGTTCCAGATATCTTGATATAAATATTAGTATCTTGGTGTAGACACACACACACACTCTCTCTCTCTCTCTCTCTCTTAGAAAATTGGGGAAATTGTTGAGCATATGTGATTCCAAGGATGAGGTAGTTTTTATATTCAAAGTATGGAATGTTACTCTCTGTTCAGATCATTTTTCATTTTTAAGAGTTTTGATTTTCTGAAATCATGGGACCTAGAGTCCTATAGTTGGAAAGGAATGCAAGTTAAAATTATTTTTGTAATTTGGGTGAACCTTTTACATATTTGAGGAAAGCATGAGTTAAAGGTAATAGGCAGCTAATTTCCTTGCCTCTTTCTCTCTGGAGCCAGATGATCTCTCCTGAGTCTGCTGAGTTGCCCCCATTCTCCTGTTTGTTTGTTTGTTTCTTTTTTAAGATTTTATTTATTTATTTGACAGAGAGAGAGAGACCACGAGAGAGAGAACACAAGGGGAGTGGGAGAGGGAGAAGCAGGCTACCCACTGAGCAGGGAGCTCGATATGGGGCTCAATCCCAGGACCCTGGGATCATGACCTGAGCCGAAGGCGGACGCTTAACAACTGAGCCACCCAGGCGCCCCCATTCTTCTGTTCCTTTCTAAAAACTGGCTTTCTAAACCATAAGAGACTCTTAACGATAGAGAACAAACTGAGGGTTGGTGGAGGGAGGTGGGTAGGGGATGGGCTAAATGGGTGATGGGTATTAAGGAGAGGACTTGTTATGGTGAGTACTGGTGTTGTATGTAAGTGAAGAATCACTAAATTCTACTCCTGAAACCAATATTACACTGTATTAACTAACTAGAATTTAAATAAAAATTTGGAAGAAAAAAGATAAAAATTGGCTTTGTTTACTCACTGATCATTGCTCATGGCAGAAATTGGATGTCAGCCTTGAGTTCATTCCTTTGCTCATTTATTCATATATTCAGTAATTATTAATTAACTGCCTTTCAAATGCTAAATGCTGGGTACATTGTTGAATGAAGCAGTTGAGATCTTTGACCTCATAGAACATACACTCTAGTTGGAGCTTGAACAATGAAGGATAGAAGTAGCACATAGGACTGATAGAGAAAAATGGTGGAACCTGTTTAATAGGGCAGTTGGCCAGAGCTTCTCTGAGAAGCTGTTTAGTAATACTAAAGGGGTTGAGAAGTTATCCTTGTGAGCAGCTGGAAAGAGTATTCCAGGCCGAGGGAAAGCTATGAGAAGGCCTGGAGGTGGGAAAGAGCATAGTGTGTGGGAGGGATTGAAATGAGGCCACTGTGGCTGGATTGTAAAATGGGAGAAAGTGGTTGGAGAGGAGGTCAGAGAAATGGGCAGGGATTCAGTGATGCAGGCTATGGAAAGGAATTTGGATGTGAAAGTGCAATTGGCTGTCATTAAATGGTTTTAAGCAGAATTTTAAGCAGTTTATGTTTTTAGAAGATCATTTGGTTTGCTTTGGGTAGAGTAGATTGTAGAGGGTTAAGAATAAAAACGGGAAAAGTTGGGAGGTCATGGCAATAGCTCATGGTTAGATGGTGGAGGCAGTGGAGATGGAGAGAAGTATGGACAGATGTAGTTATATTTTGCAGTTAGAAATGAAGGACTTGCTGATAGACTAGCTGTGGGAATTGAGGAAGAAAGAATCAATTCTGGCTCCTAGGTTTTGTGTTTTGGAGGAAGACTGCAAGAGGAACAGGTTTGGGTATCTCATAATCTCTTTGTTAGAATTTCCTGATGCCCAGGAAAGTGAATCTGTTGGGCCCCAAATGTGTTATTAGGTGGTTCCCTTAGAAGAGGAAGTAGGTAGGAGGAAATGATGGGCACTAACTTCTTTTTTTAACCTCTTATTTTTACTGCATTAGTCTAGAGAATGGGAATCATACTAAGCCTTTGTTAGGTGTTTGCACCGTTCAGGTGTCCTGATAACTTGCTATTAAAAAATGTTTTTGTTGCAAAATAAAACCTCAGTACAAAACAAACGTATGGCTTAATGATTACGGTAGGCAGACCCCTTTGTAATCACCAGTCAGGTTAAGAAATAGACCTCTGCCGCCCTTCCTTCTTACTGTTCCATCCCAATCATAGCTGCCTTTCTCCGTTAAGTAACCCTTATACCAACTTTTAAAGTAATAACCTAAATGTGCATTGCTAGACACTCTAGGTTAGTCTTGCCAGTTAAAAAATAGTTTTTATAAATGTCCTTTTGATCTTTACGTTGGTTCTCCATTCCTTTTCTTTTCTTTTACCTGTTGAAGAATGCAGGCTGGCTGTAGTTTCCCACAGCCTGGATTTTGCCGATTGCTTACCCAAGGTGCAGTTCTACTGTTCTTTTGCCCTCCATATTTTCTGCCAATGAGTAACTGGATCCAGACACTGACAGGCTCAATTTCGATCCCTTAGGCATTGGTACAGGTGGTGTATGGCAAGACTATATTAGTCACTTAGTGTATAGTTGTCTCTCTTTTTTTTTGTGATGTTAGCAGCTTTTGATGGTTAGTGCTTATTTCTCTTAATTCATTGGATGTTGCAAAATGGTGAAATTCTAAATACACCATTTTGTTTTCATTTATTAGTTGGAATGTTTTTCTATCTCTATAAAACCTCCCTCATCTTTTGTCTGATTACCCAGTGGTACAATTTATAAGACAGGATAAATGCTTGATTCTTCCCCTTTACCTGTTTTCAAGAGAATGAATTAGTTCCCTATTTTTCTTCAAAGGGGACCAATTCTTTTTTTTTTTTTAAGTTCCATTATGAACTAATGTATTTAAACATATTTGATCGATTTTAATCCATTGCAGTTCCTGTTCCTGAAAGTGGCCCCCATCTTTGGTCAGTGGGAGTCCCTTCAGGGACAACATGACCTGTAGCTTCCATGTTGTCTGCTGTGATAAGATATTCAGGACTCATCATTTCCATTTCCTGTTCTGGATCCGGAACCAACCATTTCTCCTAGAAGTACTACTTTCTTTTTATGAGAAATGGTATTTCAGGACCCTAACCTGGGTGCTAATGTGGTTAGTGCCACTTTAATTTTAAATAGTGTTTTTTCATAGATAGGAGAACTGACTCATTCTTTCCAGCTATGGGATACTGTGTCAAAAAATATGATGGCACTGGCATCTTCTTCCTCTGGATAATATCTCTACCATACCTTTATGTTTCTAAGTTTAAGTCAGAAATTGGGCATGTATAGACATTCTGTGGTAGAGACTATTTGGAGTGGACTTTTACCTTCACATTCTCCCTCTCTTATTTTGGTTACCCTTTGACCCAGCGTTATCCTAACATCCAGCCTCACTTCTTTCTCAGCTCTGAATGTTTCAGGTGACCTAGTTTCTTCTTAAACAAAAAAGATACAGAAAATAAAAGAATCCAAGACAAAAAACACCACTGGTGATAAGATTAGATTTCAGGGCTTATTTTTTAAGGTAGACCTTTTAGCCTGCTTTGTCTTATATACATAAAAGTGTATCTGTGCACAAACAAAATTCAAGGGCATCTTGAGGCTGCTTTATAAATCCAGCCCTGACTACAGTATGATGAATTGCAAAATGAACTATATCCACATCTTAAATGCCATATGTTATTCCTTTTTGGTTTTGATATTAGCCCCTCTTGTTAAGTTTTATTGTACTTTCTAATAAAAAACATAAGGTCTTTGTCTCAGTGACATGGTTGGTACTTTACATTTGATGCTATGTCATGTAACTTTAGAGAGAATTAGTTTTAGTATAATTACTTACTGTATTAATTACTAATTAGGTTGCACCTATAAGCTGATAAGTGAATTAGTCTATTATCTTGCAGTTAAAAGGCATGCAGTAGCCATTTTCCAATGATCAGCTATTCACACATTTTTAGTAATCAGTGAAATTTGTATCAGAGAGAGGTTTGGATCATAGAGAAATGATTGCTCTGAATAAAATTTATAGTTCATGTAATTTCTTTTTTTCTTTTTTTTTTAAGATTTTATTTATTTATTTGAGAGAGAGAGAATGAGAGATAGAGAGCACAAGAGGGAAGAGGGTCAGAGGGAGAAGCAGACTCCCCGCTGGGCAGGGAGCCTGATGCGGGACTCGATCCCGGGACTCCAGGATCATGACCTGAGCCGAAGGCAGTCGCTTAACCAACTGAGCCACCCAGGCACCCTAATTCATGTAATTTCTAAGAATTTTAAGAAATAAGGGTCAAATTAAAGAATGGAATCTCATAAAATTCCAGGGGAAATTAAAAATATACAAATTAAACTCTTGAGAAGAAACTATTTTGATGATTCTCTTTTCCCGGTAGAATGAATTTTCCTTCTGTGAGCTTGCTTCTCATTGTATACTTCCAAGGTTTTGTTTTTGTTTTTGTTTTTTTCCTTACAGAAGAGAATTCAAGTAATAGGCAAATGATAAGACAATGGGATTCTGCACTCCCCCCCCCTTTATATAGACTCTCAGCATTTGATTAGATAGCTTTAATTAATATTCACAAAAAAACTCATGCGATTTCAAAGAGCCTGCTAAAATAGTGATATGGTTATAACTTTATATTTAGCATCACTGGGAAGTATGGTATACCATGTAATGCATTTTCCAAATAAATGAAGTAAACCACTTTAAGCATTATATTTTAAAAATATTTTACAAACACTTTTATACAACCAGTTTTGATGGAAATCATTCCAAAATTAAGGCACTTGACCCAGTCTTCTGAAACTGATAAGGAAAGCAAATGCTCTTGCTTTTCTTGTTCATGAAAATAGTCATAGAAACAGTTCATAGAACTGTTCATAGTTTTAGTTCATAGAAACAGTCAAGTGTGCTTTTTGATGTGTTTGAAGCTTTGTTGCTTGTATACATGTGGCTGTTTTTTCCTTTAACCTAGTCTTGTCTTTTACTGTTATCTGTCATTCTCGTTACTGTGTCCTTTTCTAAACTGCTACTTATCTTAGAAATAATTACCTGACCTGACAGTAGCTATTCCTTTCCGAAAGTAAAGTACATGCTCATTGTGTCAGTTTTTGCTTACCAGAGGTCTTTTTCTCTTCTGGGTTCATAGTACATCTTGAAATGATCTTTTGACTTAAGAGGAGGAACATTATATGCAGTGAAGGGGAAAAAAAAATTATTCCAAACTTCCCTGAGTTTCTAAGTTTTAATATGAAAAAACCAAAGTTTTTGCCTCAAAAAAGGAACAGGATTTTACCGTAAGCCCCTGGAATTCCTAAGCTAAAAAAATTTCTGTCATTTTGGAATATTACTTAGATTTTGAGGACTCATGGTATTATTACCAAAGTGACTTGGAGTTATACCTGTGCAAATACAGTAACATTACACTTATAGTTGTTTATTTTTAATTTCTATGGGTTAAGTATTTAGACTATTTATCTTTCACATAATGATCACATTTTTTTCTATTAGATACAGTTGAGATTTAAAAATTTTATTTTTATTTCTAAAAAAACAAAACAAAACCAAAAAGGTAAAATCACTCCCAATTTAAAAAAGCAAAAATATTTTCATAAAGTGCCATAATCCTCTTAATTTGTTTGCAGAGGACCACAGGGAAATACTGAGAATTGGCTTCATATGTGCTGTTGCTGTGTAATAAAACTGTACTGAGAAATCAAGCAAAATAGTGTCCATCTGTGCCAATAGCTGAACTCAGCCAGTCTCCACAGCCCCCATCTCTATTTATGAAAGCCTATACAAATTAAGTAAAAGTCAGAGTACAGAACTCATTGAATGATACACATGTTAATATTGTCAGTTTAAAGTTTCCCTGGAATTACACTTTTATCAATGTAGGTACACCTTTAATTGATGTATTTATGTTTGGGATTAATTCAATTAATTCTGGTATTCTCGGGATGGAAACGGGGAGTTGTGAGTGTACAGAGACTAAATCCTTGTATTTTATCTTCACATTTTGAGATGTAGGGAAACAAGTGAGGAACAAAATATATGAGTAAATCTAGTTTTAAAGTGTAGGTAGTGTTTTTGGCACAAATTATGGTAGGTTTTTCTGTATGGCAGGTACGTGGGTAGACCTTAGCAAGTTTCCTCTTTTATTTTTAATCAATTAAAGATTCTGTTCTGTTTTGTAGTTCCCAAATCTGGGTATGGTTATTGAGTATTTAAAAATCTTTATAAGGACCTGGATTAAAAGTTATGAGATTTATAGCTCTGCATATTTCTTATAAGATTATTTTTAACTTTAATTTAGCAGGAAATGAATGTGTCAGAGCATTTTCAAATGTGCTGTTTTATGTTGTTTGCATATTCTGGATTTTTTTTTTAATAATTCACTTTATTAAAAAAGTGAATGCAGTAACATGTCTTTAAAGCTAGGGAGTATGTTGCAGCATTTCTTAACTTTGAATAGGTTTGTTACAAGAAATTAAAAGGAATCCTGTCGCTTTCCAATTGAGGTTAAGTGAAAAGATTCTTAGAAAACAAAAATGAAAGACTGTAAAAGGTGAAGGAGGGATAAAAATCTCAGCTTATTTTCCTTTAAAGCTCTTTGGCAGGAAATTATACTTTTAGAGTACTTTTGGGCAAAGAGCCCAACTTGAGAGGAAATGGTATGATAGAGCTGAAGAATAAGACTTTAATTTTAAAAAGACTTCTATGTATTGTAGAGCATCTGTTTTCTTAGGTGGATTTCATCTCATTCTAGTGCCAGTAATTAACTAAACCCTCATAAATTTTAAAACAGTTTTATAAAAAGTAAATACTCTATGAGATCATCAAATCACATCTATTTTACTATTAAGACAGTGATACTTAAAGCAAAACAATTAAAAGCCAGAGCTTTAGAGTCAGATAGACTTTGGTTCTTTTCTTGTCTTACCTCTGCCATTTACTCAGTGCAGTGGTGGGCAAGTTAACTTTTCTAAGTCTCCGTGTACTCACTTGCAAAATCGAGGTGGTAATAGTACCTTTGCTTTGGATTTTGTGAAGATTAGAAGAAGTAGTGATTGTAAACCATTTGTCTCTGAAGACTTTTTCTTAAGTGTTTCAGAAATGTATCTGTCACTGTCAACATCTTCTGAAGAAACACATAGCTTTCCAAAGAGATAAAAGGACAGCTTTCACTTGGATACATATGTTCTAGTTGAGTAAAAGAAAAATCAGTTGTATTACTTTGGAGCTAAACATCCAAATATTTACAAAATGTTTGGCCTTTAAAAAGCAAAAGGAAGCAGAAAAAAATGATCCTTGAATTTTATTAGCTTGAGGTAAAATGTACTTTCTGTAGATGAAGTAGAAAAGATGTTTGATTTTGTGGATTCAAGACAGAGTCATTGTATAATTTAGAATATATTAGTTAAGGGGCACCTGGGTGGCTCAGTCAGTTAAGTGTCTGCATTCGATTCAGGTCATGAACCCAGGGTCCTGGGATCGAGCCCCGCATCAGGCTCCCTGCTCAGCGGGGAGTGAGCCTCTCCCTCTCCCTCTACAGCTCCCCCTGCTTGTGCTCTCTTGCACATGCTTGCTCTTTCTCTCTCTCTCTGTCAAATAAAATCTTAAAAAAAAAAATTCTTTAAGGCTAATATTGAGACTGACATTGCTTGATAATGGAATGTTGAAAGAATGAAAACCTTTCATGTGTTTTAAACATGTTTTACTTTTCTAACAGTATTGAAGATGAAACTACTAGGGTTGCAGAGAAGAACTTAATTTTTTAAATTTATTTATTTAAAGATTTCTTTATTTTAGAGAGAGGGAGAGAGAAAGAGAGCATGTGGGGCGGGGGGTGACAGAGGGAGAGGGAGAGTCTTAAGCAGACTCCATGGTAAGCACCGAGCCTTATGCGGCGCTCAGTTTCATGACCCTGAGATCACGACCTGAGCTAAAACTGAGTTGGATGCTTAACCGACTGCGCCATCCAGGCACCCCTTAAATTTTTTTTTTTTAAGGTTTTATTTATTAGAGAGAGAGAGTGCACAAGCTGGGGGGGAGGGGCAGAGGAAGAGGTAGAAGCAGAATCCCCACTCAGCAGTGACCCTGGGATCATGACCTGAGCTGAAAGCAGATGCTTAACTGACTGAGCCACCCAGGTGCTCTGAGAACTTAAATTTAAATGAGATATCACATGTAAGATGCAACATCGTGCTTAGCATGTGGCATCAGTAACCGTATGTTAATAAAAGTTCTGACTTACTAAATAGCTACCAGTAATGTGATTACTAAAATACAGGGAAATTTGGCATGAAAGAAAAATACATTGAAAATTACAGAGTTGAAATGAGGTGGAAGGACCTTTAAAAGGAAGGAACCTCTGTTCTTGCAGAGTTGGAAGTTCTTTTCTTCTGCTGGATTTGCACTCTGACCACATCCTCCTCTCCATCATTAGTTTCCCAAGAGATCTAGAAGGTGTATCCTAACTATTCCTGACTAGGGAGCTCGGAGTGGCAATGTAGAAAGCCTTCATTTGTGTCTCTCTTTAAAAGTCTTTGGCCAAAACACACATCCCAAGTAAAAAATGGGCAAACTTGAATAGACATTTCTCCAAGTAGACAAAATTTCTCCATAT
This sequence comes from Eumetopias jubatus, assembly GCF_037043125.1. Lineage (NCBI taxonomy): Eukaryota > Metazoa > Chordata > Mammalia > Carnivora > Otariidae > Eumetopias > Eumetopias jubatus. The sequence continues at coordinate 145,487,810 of NW_028274810.1, forward strand.
AGACAATAAACCTGTGAAAAGAAGCTCAACATTACTCCTCACTAGGGAAATGCAAATCGAAACCACAATGAGACCATGTCATACTGTTTAGGGTGGCTATTTCATCTACATATCTATAACTGCATCTATGTCTATATTTATATCTATTTCCAAAAAATAGGTGTTGCCTCAGCTTCTTTTCCTTTAAAGCCAGAAAATAAGTATTGTCTAGGATGTGTAGCAATTGGAATACTTGTTCATTGGAAAATAAAATAGTGCAGTCACTGTGGAAAACAGTGTGAAGGTTCTGTAAGAAATGAAACATACAATTACCATATGATCCAGAAATTCCACTTCTAGGTATATATCCGAAAGAATTGAAGGCAGGGACTCGAAGAGATGTGTGTACACCAGAGTTTATTTTCAGCATTATTCACTATAGCTAAAAGGTAGAGGTAACCCAAGTGTCCACTGATAGATGAATGGATAAGCAAAATGTGGTATATACATTCTCGTATGTTATTCAACTTTGAAAGGAAGGAAATTGTAATACATGCTACATACAACATGGATAAATCTTAAAAACATGCTAAATGAAAGAAGCCAGCCACAAGACACACATACTGTATGATTCCACTTACATGAGGTACCTAGAGTAGCTGAGTTCATCAAGACAGGAAGTAGAATGGTGGTTAGTGGGACTAGGGCAGGGGAAGATGGCAAGTTGTTGCATGGATTAAGAGTTTTAGTTTGGGATAATGAAAACTCCTGGAGATGGATAGTGGTGATGGTTGCGTAACGGTATGAATGTACTTAATGCCACTTAAGTGTACACTTAAAAATAATTAAAATAGTAAGGGGTGCCTGGGTGGCTCACGGTTAAACGTCTGACTCTTGGTTTCAACTCAGGCCATGATCTCAGTGTTGTGAGATGGAGGCTGCGCTCACCCACCGTGGAGCCAGCTTGAGATTCTCGCTTTCCCTCTCCAGTGCCCCCACTCGCACACTCTCTTTCTCTCAAATAAGTAACTGAATAAAATCTTTAAAAACATAGTGAAAATAGTAAATAAAAAATAAAATAGTAAGTAGTTAAAAATAGTTTAAAAAGTTACAAAATAAAAAAAATGGTTAAAAAAGTTTAAAAATAGTTAAAATAAATAGTTAAAAATAGTTAAAAAATAGTTAAAATAGTAAATTCTATGTTATGTATATTTTACCGCAGCTAAAAAACAAAACAAAGTAAACTTTTAGTCCATCATAGACAGCTGGCTGTGCCGCCTTCTGAAGTGTCTTTCATTCAGTCTCTTCAAAGCTAAAGAGCCGTCCTTAGCAGAAGTTACAACCTGTTTACAAACTTGTAAACTGCTGCTGCTCCAAAGCTGGAAACAGAGAAAGGAAAGGACTTAAATATAGTCCTTTCGTTTTTTTTCCCCTCTACCTCAAGTCTTTTATGACTGGCCTGTTTCTTGCATGGAGCTAGTTTGGTGTTAACAGACTTTCAGAAAAAGCTGTAACTCCTGACTATGAGAGCTCCAGTCCCCTAAATTTGCACTTTCTTTTTTTGTCTTACCCTTATATTTTCACATAATATTACACAGAAGACTTCATCTACTTTGTAGAGAAGGTTGAAATTCTATGACTGGCAGACAGAAGAACTACCTTATAATAGTTCATCTTAATTTCATGTGATTATTGTTCCTACATAATTTTTGCTTGTATTGTAGAAGGCAATTTCCTCTTTCTAACTTTCCTGTAACCTTTGAACACGTCCCTTCTTATACTTTTATAACTTTATTCCTACAGTCACATTTTTGTTCCCCGATTCTAGAATCTTTAAAATCTCTATTTGTAAGGCTTCATTCTGTTGAAACATGCTCAGGCCTTGTCTAGCTAATGAAACTGCTTTAAGGTAACAGGTTTTTAGACATTGTGTGAGGAAATCAGAAACCTTTTTTCTGTTCTTATCCCTCTTATATCTGTTTCTGTTCCTTCTTTTTTTAAGATTTTATTTATTTGAGAGAGTGAGGGAGAGAGCAGGAGTGGGGGATGGGGAGGGGAGGCAGAAGCAGACTCCCCACTAAGCAGGGAGCCCAGACTCTGCTTGATCCAGGGACTCCAGGATCATGACCTGAGCCGAAGACAGACGCTTAACAGACTGAGCCACCCAGGCGCCCCTATATCTCTGTTTCTTAAAGTTTTCTTTTTCTCTGGCCTTCTGATTTTTCTATTGCTTCTGTTTCTCTGTTTTATGTGCTCTTATTTCCAATTCATAATTGACACTGACCTTGCATTTTCTGTTTCCTATCTTCCTCCTCTTTTTATGTAGTTATTTCCTTGGTGAGTTTATCCACTCTTACGGCTTCAACTTTGATCGAAATGACCCATAAATACATACTTTTGAGAATCAGTCTTTTGTGCTCAGTCTTATTCAGTATTTTCAATCTACTAAATAACATTTGACTACTTTGCTGTCTCCTCAAAAGCAACATGTTCAAAACAGAGTTCCTGTCTTCCATCTAACCCCTCTACTGATTAGTGATGTCACTCTTTTGCCAGTTTGCATTTGGTGTGTGTGTCTTCCTTCTGCTTGGTTTCCTATATTAGTTACTCTGTTCCTTATGTCCTTTAAGACCAAAAGGAAGAGAGATACACAGATTATCTTCAGTAATAGAATTTTAGTGCAAGGATAACTCAGGAAATGTGCATGGGGTAGCCTGGGAAGGTGCCTAGTCAGCTGCTTGTTCCATATGAGCTTCAGTATCTCTAATCCTGGCTTGTGCAATTGGCTCCATTAATAAAGGAAGTAGCAGCTTAGAGTCACTTGGAAAAATGACATGTGCTCCCAATGACCTTTGTCATCTTTGTTCACATAGCATTTACACTTTCTGAAACCTAAGGTTAATTGGGCCGTTTTGCAACCATGAAATCTGGAACATCCCTAATTGGCCATTTCAGCCCATGTATGGATGCTTTTGGCCTCCAGATCAACTTCTAGCTATATTTACTTTTTATTCCCGGGATGGTAAAGCTGATTTAATTTGAAGTAGCATGTGATGAACCATGACAACTTATACAGGAAGATAGGTTTTTCTCCTTAAGGGCACTGGGTAGTGACTGGCATTTTGAAGTTCCATAAGATCTCTAGTAGTTAGCAAATTTTTTTTTTCATTCGTTTATTCATTTATTTATTGAAGAAAAGTTTACTCAACAGTGGTGTATGAGATTCTGCAGATATGAGGCTAGATGAGACATGATCCATATCTTCATGGAATTCCCATTTTAGCTGTAGTGATAAGCTCATACAGTAAATAAATCATGAAAGGAATAATGACTCAGTGTGCTAAGTGCTATGGGACGATAGTTGACAACAGGATTAGTTCTTTGTGTTTGGGTGGGTAGGTGGGTAGGGATGGTGGTAGAGGACAGAAGCTTATCTCAGACATCCCAGATAAGACTTTTGAGTGTATCTTTAAAGAAGTGGTTAACTGACAAGATCAGGTAAGAGAGAATGGACATACAGAAATATTACCTATATATCTTGCATCATGTACAAATAACTATACAATATCTGCCCTTTATAGTACAGTGATTATGTGATTTTTGAAAAACGTATGATGTGAAAATTCAGGACCTTCAAGGAATAGCCCACTGTGGCTAGAGTGGAGGTTATGGAAATGAGGGGGTTGAGAGGATCAGTTAGATCCTCTTCCGTCTTTTTATCTTGTATGCAGTGAGAAATGATGGTTCTTTCAGAATTTCTCTTGTATTTGTTCTTTCCTGTCATTTCCACTGTTAACTTTCTAAGCCCAGATCCTTGTGACCACATTTCTGGGTTGCAAGAGACAAAACCATGCCCTAGTTTTACAGTTTTTTAGTTCTCTTCTCCATTATGGAATTTGGCTTGTAGGACATTTAGAAGATTGGGAAGAAATCTCTGGAGGAAGAGTATGTTTATCTTACACAGTTTGCAGTATTCCACCATTACCATAATCACCGTAATGTACTTCAGAACTTCATCTCTTTGGCTCCCCCATACCACATTTCCTAAAACATAATTTAAATTGTTATTTGCCTAGACCATCTATCATCTCATATAATATGGTATGGTGATTTGAATTGAAGAAGCATACAGCAAGCTAAAAGTTTATCTGTTTAATATCTTGAGTGCATAGTATAGCTTTGGGAGAAACAAAGCAGCTGCGAAGTCCTGTTCTAGGAGGTTGTAGTTTAGTGTCTATAATAGTACACTAAATAGTGTAGAGTAGAAATAACTAATTGATCCGAAGATGAGAAATTCCTGGGAACACTTACAAAAGAATATCCCCCTTAAAAATGAGACTGATGTGTGATACTTGATGTAGTAATAGATGAAAATTAATGAGTGTGCTTTGGTATTTGCTAGCTTTCTAACAGTGAGAAGGCTCCATACCATATCTTGGACAGACCTTGGTTTGATTTTGTTTTGCTATTTATTGACCAGGCGACTGGGGAAGTCATTTAACCCTTGGTTTCCTTACTTAAAAACTGAGAATATTTTAGTAGCTACCAAAGAGGTTGTTACAGAGATTAAATGAGAAAATGCTTGTTAAGTGCCCAGCACAAGGCCAATAAAAGCCCTAATAAATATTAACAACCTTTATTATTACATTTTGTTTAGCTCTTATGTATTTGTCTTTCTACTTTATTAAGAGTTTGGGGTTGTCAAGGGCTGTATTTTAACTTTCTTTGCATTACCGCAGCATGTAGCTTAATGTCTACAAATTCAGTAAGTGTATATTAAATGAATATAAATGGATGATTTTTTAAATACAGTTTGGTCAGTTTTTGTACCCATGCTGAAGATGCATTTTAAAAATGTTAGTTTTTGGGGATGCCTGGGTCGCTCAATTGGTTAAGCGACTGACTGACTCTTGCTTTCAGCTCAGGTCGTGATCTCAGGGTTGTGAGGTCGAGCCCCATGTCAGGCTCTGCACTGAGTACTGAGTCTGCTTGAGATTCTCTCTGCCCTCCCCCTTTTCCCTCCCTCTTGTGCTGTCTCTCTCTCTCTCTGTTGAATAAATAAATTTTTTTAGAAGATTTTATTTATTTATCTGACAGAGAGCGAGTGAGCACAAATGGAGAGTGGCAGGCAGAGGGAGAAGCAGGCCCCCTGCTGAGCAGGGAGCCCAATGCGGGACTCGATTCCAGGACCTTGGGATCATGACCTGAGCTGAAGGCAGACGCCCAACCCACTGAGCCACCCAGGCATCCCAATAAATAAATAAATCTTAAGAAAAAAAAAAGAAAGTTGTTTTTGTAAAGATAGTATTTCCTAAGCAGTTGCAAAATTCACTTACAAGAATAAGACTGATAAACAGATACTGATTTTACTAGTTCTGATTGCCTTGGTCAGTTTATTAATTCAGCCTATAAAGAGGCCTTTCTTTTCACTGTATAAAATGATTTTATAAAATGCATTTCATGAAACAATTACTGAGTCATGCAGAAAAATTTTAATTTTCTTATAAGATACAATTTTAAAAACTTTCCCCCAATTATATAAAAAATGAATGTTTATTTTAGAAACCTTATGAAACAAAAGCATAAGGTAGAGTCACCCCTCAAATCAAACCTTGGTGCTTGGAATCCTAAAATATTTACATGGAACAAATATTTGAATTCCTTTTATGTCCTGGGCACAATTTTTGGTGCTGGGGATATAGCAGTGAGCAAAACAAAGTCTACTAGTAGTTTGGCACCAGTGTGTTTGTGTGCATGCACATATGCAGATACGCCTATGCTTAAAACATGAGAATGATTTAATTCTGTGCACATTATTTTGTAACCTGCCCTTTTTTTCTTTTAGCAATATATTGTTCACTTGTTTTATGACAGTGAGTATTCTACAGGATGATAGTGGCTACTTGATAATCTCATGAATAGATGTTCTATAATAATATATGTTTAGGCATTTAATTTACTTCTATATTTTGTTATAATTTACAGTGAATATACATTTTTTCTTTCCTAGATCAATTGCAGTTCATTTAATTCCTACCATTTACTCTTAAATATATTTTTTTTTAATTATGGAGAACTTGAAGCAGTTTTGTAAAGAAGAGAGAATAAACCTCTGTGTACCCGTCACCCAATTTGAACAATTTAATACATCTGGCCAATCTTATGTAATTTATATTTCCATACACATCCCCCACCCTTTAATATTTTAAAGTAATCCCAGATATCATATCATAGCATTCTTTTTTTTAAGATTTTATTTATTTATTTATTAGCGTGTGAGCAGGTGTTAGGGGAGGAGCAGAGGGAGAGGGACAAGCATGATCCGTACTGAGCACAGAGCCCCAAATGGGGCTCAATCCATGACCCTGAAATCATGACTTGAGCCGAAATCAAGAGTCGGACGCTTAACCAACGGAGCCACCCAGGCGCCCCTCAGAGCCTTCTTAACTATTTCAGTATGCATCTCCAAAAGATAAGAATATTAAACAATATATCACCCTAATATCCTTATTTGAGGTATAATTTTAATTGTAACTTTTTCTTGAATGATAAAATATCGAGGAGAATTTGGAGAAAACTGAGATTCGTCAATATAGAATGATTCCTCCACCCTCCCATTGAAGGTATAGAAAACTTTATATTGGGACCTTGGAAAAAATATTAACAGAAATTCTTACACTGAACAGGAAATACAAAAGTGAGATAAACAAGCTTGTGGATGAGGGTAAGGTTGAAGTGGGCATTTAAATACTGAATTACCGGAGATACCGGTTGTAGCTAAAAAAAAAAAAAATTCTAATATCTGAAAACAATGTGGGAGAAGATTGCTTTTCCTCATGGTATTAGCAACGGCAGGATAATAGATTGTTCTGTCCTTCTTTATGAGATAGAAGGTCAAATGACAGGAAAGGAAGAGACTGTATTAGCCACTTACTTGTTTGTTTTTTAACTAAAACAGTTGACAGTTTTATTTCACATTTCACAGTACAAAGGAAAATTGCTTTTTTTGGGTCACCATTCTCCTGCAAAAACTGTTCTCTCTTTGATAGGAAGGGGGAGCAAGTTTTCCTTGTCACGTTGTTCGAAAACACCCCGAGTCTCAGCACCATAGTCTCCTGGCGAAGTAGAACAAGTAATATAAAATGGTTATAGAGAGGTTCCCATCTCTCCTTGTCTGTGTGGTCGAGTCATTCCTGGCCGAGTGGGCATCGTGGATTAGGCAGGAGGTCTCATCATTGGGAGCCCAGGCGTCACTGGCATGTGGCCTCCTATAGACGACCTCATTCCAGGAGCAGGTCCCACTGGCATTATCCCAGGAGGAGGAGGGCCCCCATATGGGGTGCTGGCATCATACCAGCATGAGGAGGACCTGGGAGACTGGGGGGAGGCAGGATTATTGCCCCTGCAGGAGGAGGAGCAGAGGTATTTTTCCTTGTTGAAATGTAGGGGTTGTTTTGTCGATCAGGCTCTGGGTCGGCTCTTCCATCCATTTCTGACAGTAGTCTTTCATGTTATCTTTGTGTTTCCCGCCACTGCGGTGTGTCTTTCTCATAGATGGAGAGTCATGGGTGAGGGTATGTGCCACAGTAGTCACAATAAAGCTTAGGCATGTTGCTGTGCAGGCCGTTGACCACTCTGTCCCATGCCACCCAGAAATGACTGCCACTTACTTGTTTTAATAAGACAGTTCTGGGGTATGTCTGCTTAAGTATGTAATAAGCCCTATCTATCCAGTTCCATGAGAGAAATATCTTGTGCATTATTTGTTCTTCATGGAATTCCCTAGCACCTGGGAGAGTGTATGCTCTAAAGGCACTAGTTAAGAATTTTTTGGACCTCTGGTTAAAAACATAAAGTTATGATGAAATTCCAGGGTGTTAAAAACCGCAGTATGACAAGTATAGATGAAATTATGCTATTGTATTGTGTTTGCCAAGGCAATAAAATAGGAAAATGTGTTTGTGTGTATGTATATATGTATTTTATTTTATTTTTATTTTTTAAAAAGATTTTATTTATTTATTTGAGAGACAGAGAATGAGAGAGAGAGCTTAAGAGGGGGGAGGGTCAGAGGGAGAAGCAGACTTCCTGCTGAGCAGGGAGTCCGATGCGGGACTCGATCCCGGGACTCTAGGATCATGACCTGAGCTGAAGGCAGTCGCTTAACCAACTGAGCCACCCAGGCGCCCTGTATATATGTATTTTAAATTGGCTTTTAATTATGAGGTTTTTTTTAGCTATAGATGAAATTCCAGGGTGTTAAAAACCGCAGTATGACAAGTATAGATGAAATTATGCTATTGTATTGTGTTTGCCAAGGCAATAAAATAGGAAAATGTGTTTGTGTGTATGTATATATGTATTTTATTTTATTTTTATTTTTTAAAAAGATTTTATTTATTTATTTGAGAGACAGAGAATGAGAGAGAGAGCTTAAGAGGGGGGAGGGTCAGAGGGAGAAGCAGACTTCCTGCTGAGCAGGGAGTCCGATGCGGGACTCGATCCTGGGACTCTAGGATCATGACCTGAGCTGAAGGCAGTCGCTTAACCAACTGAGCCACCCAGGCGCCCTGTATATATGTATTTTAAATTGGCTTTTAATTATGAGGTTTTTTTTTAGCTATAAGGGTTTTCAAAGCCAACAATATAAAAATTATTTAAAATTAAACCATAATTGAAATGATTAGTTTTCATTTAAAACAGCAGAAAGGGAAAGAGGAAATAAAGACAAATGACATAAAACAGGAATTGTTTACCAAAATAAATCATGTGTTTTCACTTGACAGACACCCCAGAGACCATCTTTTTGCCTCAGTTACATTAGTAACATTTCCGTTGTTCAACATGTTGAGAAAATAAGACCTGTGAAGTAATAGAAAATTCTTAGTGTTTACTGGATTCACTTGGAGGACCTATGACTTGTTTGTTTAAAGTGAGCCAGATTATGAGCCTGCTTTGGAAAAAACTTTCGTAACTTCTGAAGAAGTATGTAGTGGTTAGATTACCTTTTGGCTTAGTATTAAAGAGATTTGTTAGTATAAGGCTGTCTCCCTCACTATATCATGTGCATGGCTCATTGTGAGTTGCTTGTGCTTACTTAGCCATGAAGGACATGAAGCACCTTTGCTTTCTGAGGCATAGTAGTGAATATTTTTGAAAATTTAAGAGACTGACTCTTTTTCTGGTAGGGATATGTATATAGTCTTTGGTTCATAGTACCTACTTTGCTCTTTCCCCCTGCTCATTAGCCCCTTTCTATTTTTCTTTCTTTCTTACCACATCCATGTCTTAGCCATTCTTTCACCAATATCTTTAATTCCTTTGTCTCATTGTTCTTCTGCAGCATGTGTCTGGCAAAATGCCAGATTCCACTGTGTGCTTTTTCCTTACATACTTTAAGACTTCTCAGCAGTGCTGAAGAAAATATGAAACCTCGAAGATGGTTCTCTCACTAGGCCTCAACAAGGCCTGCAATGCTATCTAGTAATCTTTTTAAACTTTATGAGGTGTTTTGTTTTGTTTTGTTTTTGTTCTCCACTCTGGCTATTTCAGATATAGTCCTATATTCTCAAATCTCAGATTTTAACTTCCTAACTCAAATGAATATCCCTCTGACTTCCTAAAGCAAATAGAAGTCAATATATAAGAGCTCCCATGACCACTAATGTGTTTAAGTCTGCCCATCCTTTCCTCCTATTATAATGAGAGAGGTATCCCTAAGGGCCCTTTGAGGTTAAGTCAGTCCCATCCACATGTGCTTCGGATCTCATTCCTTCCATCCTTTTCAGGGACATGCTTTAGTAGTTGTTAGCTCTTCTTGTCACTTGTATTTTCAATTTTCCCTTATTTTCCAGATTCATTCAAAACAGCATTTATACTTATTCAAGCATTTCCAATGGGTTTTTGCTTGTTTGACTTTATCTTCTTTCTCAAACTCATGTCTCCAGTCACTTATCCTTTCCAGAAACTTCAAGTGGAGGGTGATCCATAATTATTGTTTCTACCTCTTCACTTGATTCTGTTGTCTCATACCATTGCAGTTTGGCTTCTGCCTTTACCATGCCACTAGATTGCTCTTGCTGTAATCACAAATAATTTCCTTACAACTACATTTATTTATTTATTTGATTTTTAAATTTTTTTAGTTTTAAAGATTTTATTTGTTAGAGAGAGAGAGCACATGCAAGGAGAACGGCAGGCAGAGGGAGAGGGTTCCCCGCCGAGCAAGGAGCCCTATGCGGGACTCGATCCCAGGACCCTGGGATCATGGCCTGAGCCTAAGGCAGACACTTAACCGACTGAGTCACCCAGACATCCCTCCTTACAACTACATTTAGGTACTTTTTTTTTTTTTTTTGGTAATTGTTATTGAGATGTAATTTACATAGAATAAAATTAACTTTTTTTGGGGGGGGCCTCAACAATAATCATTTTGAGATTTGTTTAGGATCTTGAATGTAGTAGTTAGGTTTTATTGCAGAGTATTTGTTAGGGTGGCCAGTGATGTGGGCGGCAAAGAATTGCACAAAACACAGAGCAACAAGCAGGACAGAGTTCACTCGCTCTCAAAGGGTGGAGAGAGGCCAGACATCAAGAGAGATGTTGGCCCCAAGTTTCTATTAGTCTGGGCCTTTTAAGGAGTTTTAAGGATGTGAGAGGGTTGTAGCTGTGCTGATGGGGGAGGGTGGATGAAGAGGTGGTCAGCTCTTGGCCAGGTAGAGCAGGAGGTGACAGGTTTCTTGGGGGGCTCTGTTCGTGGTTTGTCTGGGATGTGGGTTGTGGTCCAGCTAGAGAAGAGTATGTTTTGTGGTTGTGGTCTATTTCCTGAGAATGAGGGGCACCATGACCTGGAAAAACAAAGCGTCAGGACCAAGTACAGACACTTGTGAGTTTTGTCTGTAAGCTTGGCAGGGGAGGGGGGCTTTGAACAGAAAACCCTTTCAGTATTCTAGTGTATGGATTTACCATAGTTTGTTTATTCATCCACTAGTTGATGGATTTGGATTTTTTTTTTCCAGTTTTTGGTTGTTTTGAATGAGGCTGCTATGAATATTTGTGTACAGGTCTTTGGTGGACATTTGTTCTTATTTTTCTCAGGTAAATACCTAGAAGTAGAATTGTGTAAGTGTGTGCCTATAAGTTTAGAAGAACTGCTAATCTGTTTTTTTTTTTAAGGTGACTATTTAACTTTTCCTATATCAGCGTATGAGAGATTCTCTTGTTCTACATCCTTACCAATACTTGGTATTGTCTTTTTAATTTTAGCCATTTTTGTGGGTTGGTGGTGGTATCTTATTGTAGTTTTATTTTTTATTTCTCTCATGACACATGTGCTTATTAGCCATTTGTATATTTTTTTGTGAATGCTCATATTTTTTGCCATTTTTATTTTTGGATTTTTGTCTTACTATTGATAAGAATTCTTCATATATTAGGACACAATTCTTGTATCATATATGTGCCTTTTTTGTTCCCCCAGAGCCACTTAGACTACGTAATTCTGTATCAGTGTTTGTGTGTGTGTCGGGGATGGGGTGGGGTGTCTGGGATTTAAGTGAAAATAATACAGTACTTCTAAAAGCAAGGAAAATGATTCTTTGTCAGAAGATGAAATAGTCTACCAAACCAGAACCGGAGATAATCCAGATACAGGGACTCTGAAGTTACAATGATTACTGTGTTAAAAGTATCTGGTGAAAGGTGGACAACACCTGTGAAGAGTTAGGAGAATTTACCAGGGCAATGGAAATTATTGAAAAAAATTGTATAAATAAAGAAGCTAGAAATAAAAGATATGAAATAAAGAACTTGAATTGGTTGATAGTATTGTTTGTTTTCTATATCCTTACTGATTTTTTGTAAACTTACTGTATCAATTATTGGGAGAGGAGTGTTGAAATCTCCAATGATTATTTTGGATTTGTCCTTTTCTCCTTTCAATTCTTTCAGTTTTTGTTCCATTTTTTTATAAGCTGTGTTTTAGTGTTCTTACATGTGTAGGGTTGTTATGTCTTCTGGTAAATTGACCCTTTTATCCCTCTTTATCTCTGCTGACATTAATTTTTCCACAGTCTTCTTTGACTGATATCAATACAAACACAATACAAAGCTACTTCAGCTTTGTTTTGATTAGTTTCACACGGCATGTATTTTTTCCAGCCTTTTATTTAACCTCTTTGTGTCTTTATATTTAAGGTGAGTTTTTTGTAGACAGCATGTAGTTGGATCTTGCCTTTTTAATCCAATCTCACAATCTGTTTTTTAATTGGAATGGTATATATATATATCTTTTGAAATTCTTCATATTTATTTTTCACATAATTTTAAATATTAAACAATAGCTTCAATTTTAAAGTAAACATCCTGTTATTTTTTATTTTATAGGATTTTGTATGTCAACTATCCATTTGGTTATTTCAGATCTTCACAATTCCTCTAATACAAAAGAGCTTCTGAATCATTTCTATTCTGGCAAAGCATGAGTTGTAGAAAAGTTTGTGGCAACTGAAATTGCATGATTTTTTTTAAAATTACTCATTAGTTTATGGACAGTTTAACTTAGGCCATTTAAAGAGAATGATGAATGTATTATTGGCTTACGTTTGTATGCTAATCACAGCAAGCTATGAATTCAGGATTAGCATAAAATGCTTAATTACAAATAGATGTGACAGTAATGTGATAACTAAGAAGTTAAATTCTGATCATTTCTGCTTTCTGCTTAACAGTTCTTATAGTGGTATTGGCAATAGCAGAAGTCACAGGGTGGAGGGTAAGACTGTTCATTGAATTTTACAGACTAAAATAATAAGTTAATTACTCTTTATAAAACACTATTTGGGGATTTTTGCTTTTATACTTCTCTAAAAGAAATTGGGTGAAAAGATCCTTTCAGGTGAATAGATCTGAACTTGACAAATAAGTAAATTAAATGTCCAGTTCAATTAATTTAAAGTTAAAGATTTTTTTAACTGAGTTTATCATACTTTCTTTTTAAAAAATTTTTTTTAATGATTTTATTTATTTAATTGACATAGAGAGAGACACAGCGAGAGAGGGAACACAAGTGGTGGGCAGTGGGAGAGGGAGAAGCAGGCTCCCCACCGAGCACGGAGCCCGATGCAGAGCTCAATCCCAGGACCCTGGGATCATGACCTGAGCCAAAGGCAGATGCTTTAACGACTGAGCCACCTAGGCTCCCCCCCAAAATTGTTTTTTTTAATTTAAATTCAATTAATTAACATAATGTATTATTAGTTTCAGAGGTAGAGGTCAGTTGATTCATCAGTCTTATACCCAGTGCTCATTACATCATGTGCCCTCCCTAACGTCCATCACCCACTTACCCCATCCCCTCACTCACCTCCCCTCCATCAACCCTCAGTTTGTTTCCTATGATTAAGAGTCTCTTATGGTTCTCCCTCTCTGATTTCATCTTGTTTCATTTTTTCCTCTCTTCCCCTATGATCCTGTGTTTTGTTTCTTAAATTCCACATATGAGTGAGATCATATGGTAATTGTCTTTCTCTAACTGACTTACTTCGCTTAGCATAATACCCTCTAGTCCCATCCACATCATTGCAAATGGCAAGATTTCATTTTTTTGATGGCTGAGTAGTATTCCATCATATATATATGTATATGTACACACACACGCACACACACACCACATCTTCTTTATCCATTCATCTGTTGATGGACATCTTGGCTCTTTCCATCGTTTGGCTATTGTGGACATTGCTGCTGTAAACATTGAGGTGCAGGTGCCCCTTCAGATCACTACATCTGTATCTTTGGGGTAAATCCCTGGCAGTGCACTTGCTGGATGGTAAAGTAGTTCTGTTTTCAACTTTTTGAGGCGTTTCCATTTTGTTTTCCAGAGTGGCTGCACCAGCTTGTGTTCCCACCAACAATGTAAGAGGGTTCCCCTTTCTCTGCATCCTCACCAACATCTGTCATTTCCTGTGTGGTTAATTTTAGCCATTCTGACTAGTGTGCAGTGGTATTTCATTGTGGTTTTGATTTGTATTTCCCTGATGCCAAGTGATGTGCAGCATTTTTTCATGTGTCTGTTGGCCATTTGTATGTCTTTTTTGGAGAAATGTCTGTTCATATCTTCTACCCATTTCTTGATTGGATTTTTTGTTCTTTGGGTGTTGAGTTTGATAAGTTTTTTCTTTATAGATTTTGGATACTAGCCCTTTATCTGATATGTCATTTGCAAATATCTTCTCCCATTCTGTTAGTTGTCTTTTGGTTTTGTCAACTGTTTCCTTTGTTGTGCAAAAACTTTTTATCTTGATAAAGTCCCAATAGTTCCTTTTTGCTTTTGTTTTCCTTTCTTTTGGAGACAAGTCTAGCAAGAAGTTGCTGTGGCCGAGGTCACAGAGGTTGCTGCCCTTGTTTTTCTCTAGGATTTTGATGGATTCTTATCTCAGTTTAGGTCTTTCATCCATTTCGAGTCTATTTTTGTGTCTGGTATAAGAAAAGTCCAGTTTCATTCTTCTGCGTGTGGCTGTCCAATTTTCCCACCGCCATTTTTGAAGAGACTGTCCTTTTTGCATTGGATATTCTTTCCTGCTTTGTCGAAGATTAGTTGACCATAGGGTTGAGGGTCCATTTCTGGGTTTTCTATTCTGTTGCATTGATCTATGTGTCTGTTTTTGTGCCATGCTGTCTTGATGATTACAGCTTTGTAATAGAGCTTGAAGTCTGGAATTGTGATGTGACCAGCTTTGGTTTTCTTTTTCAACATTCCTTTGGCTATTTGGGGTCTTTTCTGGTTCCATACAAATTTTAGGATTATTTGTTTCAGCCCTGTGAAAAAAGTTGATGGTATTTTGATAGGGACTGCATTGAATATATAGATTAGGAAGCATAGACATTTTAACAATATTTGTTCTTCCAGTCCACGAGCATGGAACATTTTCCATTTCTTTGTGTCTTCCTCAACTTCTTTCATGAGTGTTCTGTAGTTTTCTGAGTACAGATCCTTTGCCTCTTTGGTTAGGTTTATTCCTAGGCGTCTTACGGTTTTTGGTGCAATTGTAAATGTGATTGACTCCTTAATTTCTCTTTCTTCTCATTGTTAGTTTGTAGAAATGCAACTGAGTTCTGTGCATTGATTTTATATCCTGTCACTTTGCTGAAATCCTGTATGAGTTCTAGCAATTTTGGGGTGGAATCTTTTGGGTTTTCCACATAGAGTGTCATGTCATCTGTGAAGAATGAGAGTTTGACTACTTCTTTGCCCATTCAGATGCCTTTTATTTCTTTTTGTTGTCTGATTGCTGAGGCTAGGACTTCCAGTACTATGTTGAACAACAGTGGTGAGAGTGGACATCCCTGCCGTGTTCCTGACCTTAGGGGAAAAGCTCTCAGTTTTTCCCCATTGAGAATGAGATTCGCTGTGGGCTTTTTGTATATGGCTTTTATGATATTGAGGTATGTTCCCTCTGTCCCTACACTGTGAAGAGTATTAAGAAAGGATGGTGTACTTTGTCAGATGCTTTTTCTGCATTTATTGAGAGGATCATATGTTTCTTGTCTTTTATTAATGTAGTGTGTCACGTTGATTGATTTGTGGATGTTGAACCACCCTTGCAGCCCAGGGATAAATCCCACTTGGTCGTGGTGAATTATCTTTTGAATGTACGGTTGGATCCTATTGGCTAGTATCTTGGTGAGAATTTTTGCATCCATGTAAATCAGGGATATTGGTCTGTAATTCTCCTTTTTGATGGGGTCTTTGTTTGGTTTTGGGATCAAGGTAATCTTGGTCTCATAGAAAAGGTTTGGAAGTTTTCCTTCCATTTCTATTTTTTGAAACAGAAGAATAGGTATTAATTCTTCTTTAATTCTTCTTTAAACGTTTGGTAGAATTCCCATGGGAATCCATTCCATCGGGCCCTGGACTCTTGTTTGTTGGGAGATTTTTGATTACTGCTTTAGATTCCTTGCTGGTTATGGGTCTGTTCAGGTTTTCTATTTCTTCCTGTTTCAGTTTTGGTAGTTTCTATATCTCTAAGAATGCATCCATTTCTTCCAGATTGCCTAATTTGTTGGCATATAGTTGCTGATAATATGTTCTTATAATTGTATTTCTTCAGTGTTGGTTGGCTCCATATATATTTTAATGTAATTAGCCAATAGAATTTTGTTAACTACATTTTTTCCAGTTTTTCCTTAGTAGTTGCTCTAGGGATTATAGTATTTATCTTTACTGTAATCAACTTTGGGTTGACTTAATTCCAGTAAAATATAGCAAATTTGCTTCAATACAAGTCCATTTCTTTTCCCTTTCTTTTATATTTGTATATAAAAATATCACATCTATTTATATTTTTATATATACATATACCATATCTAAGTATGTTATAATTTCAATAATACAATACTGTAATTATTCAAATAATCTTACATTTTCAAAGATAAATATATCTTTTATGTTTATGTAAATATTTACCATTTCCTTTAATTCAGAAGTTCTTTTTCTTTATTATTTCTTATAAAGAAGTTCTGCTAGCAATAGATTTTTTTCAGTTTTTGTTTATCTGGGAATGTCCTTATTTCCCCTGCATTTTTAGATGATAAATTTGTTGTATTTAGAATTCTTAGAGATACTATTCTTTTAGCCCTTTGAGTGTTTCCTTTCACTATCTTTGGACTGGCGTGGTTTCTGATGAGAAGTCCGCTGTTAATCATATTCTTGTTCTACTATTCATGATGAGTCATTCTCTCTTGCTGCTTTCTCAAGACTTTTTGTCTTTTAGCAGTTTGACTACAGTGTGCCTAGATGTGGATCTTTTTGTGTTTATCTTACTTGGGATTTGTTTACCTTCTTGGATGTATAAATTAATGTTGTCAAATTTGGAAGATTTTTTGTTTTTTTTAAAGATTTTATGTATTTATGATATGCATGCACATGAGGGGTAAGGGCAGTGGGCGAGGGAGAAGCAGCCTTCCCTCTGAGCAGGGAGACTGATGTGGCGCTCAATCCCAGGACCAAAGGCAGACGCTTAACTGACTGAGCCATGCAGGTGCCCCCAAATTTGGGAAGTTTTCAGCCACTGTTTTTTCACATAATTTTTTCTGACCCTTATTTTGTCTTTTCTCCTGAGACTCCCAATACATGTGTATTGCTATGTTGTATGTATCACCAGTCTCTGAGACTGTTTCTTTACTTTTTTGGGGGAAGATAGTTTTACTTAGCTGTCTGAAAGTCTGTTGATTCTTTCATCTGTTATCTCAAATATGCTGTTGAGTTCTCCTAGTGTATTTTTCATGAAAGATATTTTTCACGTCTAAATCTTACTTTTTATTAGTTTCTGTTTCTTTATTGAGATTCTGTGTTGAGTCATCTTCATGGTATTTTTCTTTAATTTCTTGAACATAGTTTCACTTTTCTAAGCATATTTAAAACAGCCACTTTGAAGCCTTTGTCTAATATATTCAATATCTAGGTCTTCTGTGAGTCATTTTCCATGACTGTTTTCTTTTCTGTTGATTGCTTTAATTTTATTGACTGCTTTCCTGAATATGGGTCATACTTTACTATTTCTTTGTATGTTTCATAATCTTTTTTATTTGTTTTATTTAAAACTAGGCATTTAAAGTAATGTGCTGTAGACACTCTGGTTTCTCCCCTTTTTCCTCCTAGGCCTTTTTTTTTTTTTTTTAACTTTCCTGGACTAAACTGTGACATCTATCTTTTTGCAGTATTTGGCTATTAATGCCTCCATTAAGTTGTTTTATTTTTATTTTTTAGCCAGGATTATTTGGGATTTCCCCTGTTTCTGTGTTGTTTAGTGATCAGCCAATGATTTGGGCAGAGGTTGTGCTCAAATATGTTGAACCTTTATGATTTCTACTCTCTGCTGATGTAGGTGTGTATGGGTTGGAGACCACATTCAAAGCTGGAGCTAGTTTTCAAGTCTTTTTTGGCTTTTACTTTTCATTGGGTTTTGTGGGTCTCCTGTGTTCATATGCAAATTTTCCAGTCAGTAACTGGTATGTGGAGAGCTCATCCTTTCTGTGGCTCTCTCATTTTCAGAATCTCCCTGTTAAATTTCTGGCTGGTTTATTGCTTACCCAAGCTTGGCTGTCAAAGCTATGGGTTTGATAATTTATTTATTATTAGGCTTACCAGTTTTAGTTGACAGAATTGCCAGTTTTCAATTCCTGTCCCAAATTGAGCCCATTTTTTTCTGGCAGCAAAGCTGCTATTCTTCATAGTCAACTTTGCCCTGGTAAAAATACAGTTCTTGCTACTGATGGGATTGGGGGATGGGTGACGGTAACAGCCCTAGCCTGGAAGGCCACAGAATCTTTCTGTTATTATCCAAAGCCGTGGGAGGGTTTTAAGGATAAATGCTTTTCAATGTATTGGCTGCTTTTGTGTCAATTTTTTTGAGGCACAAAATTTTTTTTAAGATTTTATTTATTTGTAATAGAGAGAGAGAACACAAGCAGGGGCACTGCACAGGGAGCCCAAGGTGGGGCTCAATCCCAGGACCCTGGGATCATGACCTGGGCCGAAGACAGATGCTTAACCACTGAGCCACCCAGGCGTCCCAAAATGGTTGATTTTGATGATGTTGTGCAGTGTTTTGTTTGAGGAGCATTTGCCAGCCTCTTCACACTATCGTAACCAAAGTGGGGAGTGTCCTTACGTATTTTAGTTTAAATCTACAGTCTTGCCACTTTTTTCTATTTGTCATAATCTGTTCTTTGTTCCTCTCTGAACTCCCCCTTGCCTTTTTGGATCAATAGAGTAATTTTTATTTCATTTTATCTCCACTATTGGTGTATTAGTGTTACCTCATTGCTTTTTGTTTTTAGTGATTCCTCTCAGGTTTAGAATATGACTTTTTACTTACCAAAAATCTTTCTTCAGATAATTTTATATCACTTCACACATCATGTGAGGCCCTTGTAAGAGTACACTTCCATTTTTCATCTCCTTTCCTTTGTGCTGTTTTGTTGTTTTACTTGTACATATGTTATTTAACTCCGTTAGTTTTTATTTTTGGTTTAAACAGTTTTAAATAAATGAAAAAATGGGGAAAGTGTTCTTTTTTTCTGTTTTAAGTCACTAAGACCTCTTTTTAAAAATTGTGGTAAAAGAGCGTTGCCTGGCTGGCTCAGTCTGTGGAGCATGTGACTATCTTGGGATTGTGAGTTCAAGCCCCACATTAGGAATGGCACCTACTTAAAAAAGATAAAATCGTGGTAAAAGAAACATAAATTCTTGTTAAATTTACTACCTTTTGATAGGCACCATCCTAATGGGTGTAAGGTGATGGGTGTAAGGTGATATGTTGAGGTAGTTTCTTTCTAATTTGTTGAGTGTTTTTATCATGAAAGGGTGTTGAATTTTGCCAGATACTTTTTCTGTGTCAATTGAGATATGATCATATGGTTTTCATACTAAATTTTTTAAATGATTGCCTTTTAAATTTTTTCTAAGAGAGAGAGGGTGTGAACTGGGGGTGAGGGGCAGAAGGAGAGAGGAAATCCCAAGTAGGCTCCACCTCCAGCACAGAGCCCAACAGGGGGCTCGATCTCAGCGACCCTGAGATCATGACCTGAGCAGAAATTAAGAGTTAGATGCTTAACTGACTGAGCCACTCAGGTGCCCCTAAATTATTGCTTTTTACTTGTTGAACTATTATTACATTCCAGGTATAAATTCTACTTGGTAATGGTGTATAATTCTTTTAATGTGTTATGAATTTAGTTTGCTAGTATTTTGTTGAGGATTTTTGCATCAGTATTCATTAAGGATATTGGTCTGTAGTTTTCATGTTGTATCTTTGTGTGGTTTTGGTATCATAGTGATGCTGGCCTTACAGAGTAAGTTTGTAAGTGTTCCTTCCTCTACAGTGTTTTGGAAGAGTTTGAGGAGTGTTGGTGCTAATTCTTCTTTAGATGTTTGATAGAATTCTCCAGCGAAGCCTTTTCGTTTTGGGATTTTCTTTGTTGAGAGAGTTTTGATTACTCCTTCAATCTCCTTAGTAGTTCCAGGTCTGCTGAGATTTTTAATTTCTTCAGGATTCAGTCTTGGTAGGTTATATGTTTCTAAGAATTTAACAGTTTCTTCTGTGTTATCTAATTTGTTGGTTTATAACTATGCATAGTAGTCTCCTATAATTGTTTTTATTTCTGTGACCCGTGTCCCCTCTTTCATTTCTAATTTTAGTTGGGTCCTCTCTCTCTCTCAAGTCTAGCTAAGAGTTTGTTAATTTTGTTGATCTTTTCAAAAAACAAACTGGGTTTTTGTCTTAGTCTATTTAGGTTGCTATAACAAAATACCACAGACTGGGTACCTTATAAAAAATTTGTTTCTCACAGTTCTGGAAGCTTGGAAGTCTAAGGTTGAAGGTGGTGGGATGGTTATAGTCAGGTGAAAGCTTTCTTTCTTGTTCATAGTGGGCACCTTGCTGTGTCCTCATATGGAGGAAGGGGCTAAGGATCTCTTTGGCACCTCTTTTATAAGGCACAAATCATGAGGGCTCCTTAGTTGTTCAAGGAGTTAGACTTGTTCTGGTATGCAGTTTAAGTTACCTTGTGGATTGGCTCAGTGTTTTTAAGACTTGTTTTTAATTTCCTGTTTGGAGAATCTAAAGTAGCATTTATGTTTTGGTGATGTAGTAGCCTTTCTAAAACAAGATCATTGAGGGATCTCTGTTGGCAACCTTTATTTATATTATGAGTTTTCTCAGCTTCTCTTAGTGGGAAGGATTTTCAGCCGCATGTGATCTCTGGGAGTTGTTCTTTTTCAGCTCCCTTGTAATTTTTTTCCTTAAGAAATTGATTTTCTTCAGTTTTTTAGAGTGTTTTTTAATGATGCAGAGATTGGTATTCAGCTAAAGAGTCAAGGGAGTTCCTACATAGATTGCTAGGTCTCTTCTCACAGGTCTTCTGTGATGTAGATTTTATTTGCATTACCTCCCAAACTCCCATTGCTGTTTCTTCAACTCAACAAAGTTATTGGCCTGTGTTTGAGTTTACCTTTCCCTGTGTTATAATCTGGACATATCCTCTAGATCTAAAGCATGGGTGACAGGGCTTATTTCTTTCCCTTTTCTTAGGAATCTCAGTCCTGAAATGCCTCTTACCTAATGTTTGAAAATAGTTGTTTTCTATGTTTTGTTGATTTTTCTAGTTGTTTGCTACAGATAGATAATTCTGGATCTTGTTACTCGCTTATAGTTGGAAGTGGAAATTCTGTATTGGACACTTAAAATCTTTAAGTTGTTTGAATTTTCAGTAGCTTTTAACATGGTTACTACCTTCTTGTCCTTCATGTCAACATTTCTTAAATATATTTTCCTGAGATATGTTTTTTCTTTGACCCTTATTTCTTAGACACTCTTTAATCAAATGATATTTAATCAAAACCAGTTCCTATTGATAATGTCTCTTTAATATTTTGAATAACTTCTGTTCATTCTTACTGCTAATACTGTATTCTATGCATCCATATTTTGAATCTGCTCTTAACTATAGTTTATCTTCTCACTTTTGCTTACTGTATATATTTCCACTGCATGAGAGGGGAAGTGATTTTTTATTTTTTTGAGTATTGTTGACACACAGTGATATATCAGTTCAGGTGTACACATAGTTCACATAGTGAACATAGTACACATAGGTTCACATAGTGACTCAGCAAGTTTACACATTATGCTATGGCTACCACAAGTGTAACTACCGTTTGTCCCTATCCATCGCTATTAGATCATCAGCTATAATCCTTATGCTGTGCTTTTTATTCCCATACTTTACTAATTCCATAACTGGAAGCTTGTATTTCCCACTCTCCACCCGTTTTGCCCAATCCCCACCTCTGTCCCCTCTGACAACCATCAGTTTGTTCCTTGTATTTATAGGTCTGATTTTGATTTTTACTCATTTTTTTAAAGATTCCATGTATGAGTGAAATCATATGGTATTTACCTTTCTCAGTCTGACTTATTTCACTTAGCATGGTAACCACTAGGTCCATCCAGTGTTGTCTGAAATCTCAACTTTTTTTTTATGGCTATGTAATATTTCAGTGTGTGTATGTGTGTGTGTGTGGGTGTATGTGTGTGTGTGTGTTTGTGTGTAGCACGTATTCATTACCCATTCAAAAACTGTTAAGACACTTAAGTTGCTTCCACATCTTGGCTATTGTAAATAATGCTCTGATACACATAGGGGTACATATGTCTTTTTGATTTAGTGTTTTCATTTTCTTTAGGTAAAGAGTAGTAGAATTACTGGATCATATGGTATTTCTGTTTTTAATTTTTTGAGGAACCTCCGTACAAGTTTCCACAGTGGTTGTACCAATTTACATTCCCAGGAACAGTATATGAGGGTTCCTCTTTCCACATTCTTGCCAATACTCGTTATTTCTTAAGTTTTTGATGTTAGCCATTCTGGCAGGTGTGGGTGATAACTCATTGTGGTTTTGATTTACATTTCTCATGATTAGTGATGTTGAGCATCTTTTCATGTATCTGTTGGTCATCTGAATGTCTTTGGAGAAATGGCTATTCAGATCCTCTGCCCATTTTTAAATCAGATTGTTATTTATTTTTTTTGGTGTTGTGTAAGTTCTTAATATAATTTGTATATTAACCCCTTATTGGATACATCATTTGCAAATATCTTCTCCCATTTAGTAGGTTCTCTTTTTTGTTTTGTTGATTGTTTCCTTTGCTGTGCAAAAGATTTGTATTTTGATGTAGTCCCCATAGTTTATTTTTGCTTTTGTTTGTCTTGTCAAATTGACATATCTAGAAAAATGTTGCTATGGTTAATGTCAGAGAAATTACTGCCTATGTTTTCTTCTAGGATTTTTATAGTTTCAGGTCTCACCTTTAAATCTTTAATACATTTCAAGTTTATTTTTGTGTATGATATTAAAAGGTGATCTAGTTTCGTTCTTTTACATGTAGCCATGCAGTTTTCCCAGCACAAACTTTTGAAGAGACTGTCTTTTCCCCATTGTATCTTCTTGCCTCCTTTGTCATTGATTAATTGACCATACAATTGTGAGTTTATCTGGGCTCTCTATTCTGTTCCGTTGATCTGTGTGTCTGTGTACTGTGCCAGTACCATTATTGTTTTGATTACTACAGCTTTGAAATGTGTAATTGTGATATCTCTGGCTTTGTTCTTCTTTCTCAAGATTGTTTTGGTTATTCAGTTTCTTTTGTGGTTCCATACAAATTTTGGGATTATTTGTTCTAGTTTTATGAAAAATGCTGTTGGTATTTTGATAGGGACTGCAATGAATCTGTAGATTGCTTTGAGTCAAGTGGGCATTTGAACAATATTTGTTTTTTCAATCCATGGGCATGGAATTCTTTTCTATTTGTGTCTTTAATTCTGTTCCTTAATGTTTTATAGTTTCTGAAGTATAGGTCTTTCACCTCTTTGGATATGTTTATTCCTAGGCATTTTATTCTTTTTGGTGCAATTAAAAATGGTGTTGTTTTCTTAATTTTTCTTTCTGCTTACTTTGCTATCAATGTATAGAAATGCTACCGATTTCTAGGTATTAGTTTTGTGTCCTGCAAGTTTACTGAATTCATTCTTACTTCTAGTAGTTTTTTTGTGGAATCTTTAGAATTTTGTATGTACAGTGTTATGTTGCCTGCAGATAGTGACAATTTAACTTTTTCTTTACTGATATGGATGCCTCTTATTTCTTTTTCTTGTCTGATTGCTGTGGCTTGGATTTCCAGTACTATGTTGAATAAAAGTGGTGAAAATGGATATCTTTGTCTTGTTTCTGATCTTCAAGGAAAAGCTCTCAGTTTTTCACTATTGAGTATGATGTTCACTGTGGGTATTTCATATAAGGCCTTTATTGTGTTGAGGTATTTCCTTCTAAGCCCACTTTGTTGAGAGTTTTTATATTGAGTGGGTGGTGAATTTTGTCACATGCTTTCTTTGCATCGATTGAGATGATCATATGATTTTTATCCTTTGTTTTGTTTATGTGGTGTATCATGTTGATTGATTTGTGAAGATTGAACCATCCTTGCATGCCTGGAATAAATCCTACTTGATCATGGTGAATGATCTTTTTAATGTATCGTTGTATGTGTTTAATATTTTGTTAGGGATTTTTACATCTATGTTCATCAGGGAAATTGGCCTGTAGTTTTCTTTTTTTTGACTTGTCTTTGTTTGGTTTTGGTATCAGGGTCATGCTGACCTTGTGGAATGTATTTGGAAGCTTTTCTTCTTCTATTTCTTGTGATAGTTTGAGGAGAATGGGTATTAACTATTCTTTAAATGATAGAATTCACCTGTGAAGCCATCTGATCTTAGACTTTTAATATTTTGGTAATGTTTTGATTACCAGTTCAATTTTGTTACTAGCAATTGGTCTGTTCAGATTTTCTATATGGGAAATGATCATTTTTAAATAGAGCACCTTAACATGGTTTACAAAGCTTTTTTAAAACCTGACCCTGCTTATCTTTACATTCTGTCACTTCTTCTTTATTCATACTGAATTATTTTGATTCTTCATACATAATGTTTCATTTGTACTGAATTAATTTTGGTCTATCAAATACACCATGCATAATCCCTCTCACCTCTTGATTCCAGTTTATCTGCATATGCCATACATGTAGATGATTTTTAAGAAGGTAAAACAAAATGGAAACACATTTTGTTACAGCAGGCAGTCAGGGTATAAAACTAAAACCTTATAAATGATGTCAAAATACAAGTGAAAATATTTGTAGCTTAAACAAAGGCTAATTTACCTTACGTACAGATAAGAAAAAGACCCCCCCCCAAAAAACAGTAAAAAAATGAGCAAGGGAAATGAATAGATGGTCTAGTTTCATAACAATGTTAAAAGAAATTGTTTCACTCATAAAAAGAGAAATGCAGATGAAATCTATTCTGAGTAACAAGTTTTTAGCTAACATAGTGAAATCCAAATATACAGTTAAGTACTTTGTTGGTGGAACTGTAAAAAAGAGGCTTTCTCATGTACTAATGGTAGAAGAATAAATTGGTATAAGCCCCCTGGAGGGCAGTTTGCTAATATCTATCAATATACATATATATTTATATAACATACAGTTATAGTAGATAAAATGTAGAATGTAATCAATAACTTTAGTGATTACTATGTAGTTATTATAGTGATTTATTAGCTATATTGTATTATTTGTTATGACACATGATTATGCCTATAGTATATATACTTGTTTATCAGCATAAATGCTTCTGTATTTTTGTGTGTGTGTATGTCAGGTCTCTGGACCTCACAGTTTCACTTCTGGGATTTTATCCTGCAGATATACTGGCACATGTGTGAATTGATTTATGTATACATTTATCCAGTACCATGTAGTTTATAATAGGAAAAGGGAACTTAGATATCCATAAATAACTGATTGGTGAGTAAGAGATGTTACATCTTTGCAATAGTATAGGATATAGATGTAGGAAAGAAAGACTGAGGATGCTTTCTATGTACTTGTGTTGTAGAAATCTCCAACATAGTCTACATGTTGTTAAGTGAAAACTGCAAAGTATTTAATAGTGTGGATAGAAAAGAGTGTGTATAAAATGCTATCTTGTATGGTAAGTAGGGGGAGAAATAAAAATATATATTCATATTTGTATAAAGATTTCATAAGAAGCTAATAAAACTAGTTATTTCAGGTGTTTCTGGGCAGATTAAGAGGTGTTGAAAGGAGACTATTTACCTTGGTTTTTTTTTTTATATTGTTTGATTTTTGAACAATGTGAACATATTGCCTCTTAAAAATAAAATTAAAAATTTTATAAAAGGTCTTAAGGAAAGTATTTTCTTTCTATTTTTTTTTCTCATCAGTAAGCTAAAAAAGCTGAGTGAAGACAGTTTGACTAAGCAGCCTGAAGAAGTTTTTGATGTATTAGAGAAACTTGGAGAAGGGTAAGTACAAAAAATATGAAAGTAGCCTTTGACAAAAAATTATCAAATACTATATAATCTTTCCCTAGCATATATTTTCTTCAGTTGAATAGGAGTAATATAGAGGGAACACACCTCAACATAATAAAGGTCATATATGACATGCCCACGGCACACATCATATTCAGTGGTGAAAAACTGAAAGCTTTTCTTCTAAGATCAGGTGTATGACATGGATGAACACTTTCACTGCTTTTATTTAACATAGTATGGGAAGTCCTAACTGGAGCAACTAGGAAAGAAAAAGAAATAAAAATATCAGAATAAGAAAGGAAGTGATGAAACTGTCTCTATTTGCTGATGACATCATATTATACATAAAAAATCTCAAAGAATCCATCAAAAAGTTGTTAGAATTAATAAAATAATAAATGAATTATAGGTACATCAAAAAGAAGGAAAAAACCTAGGAAAAATTTAACCAAGGAGGTGAAAGATCTGTTTACTGAAAACTGTAAGACATTAATGAAGAAATTGAAGACACAAATAAATGGAAAGATACTCTGTGCTCACGGATTGGGAGAATTCATATTGTTAAATGTCCCTGTTACCCAAAGCAATCTACAGATTCAGTGTAATCCCTAACAAAATACCAATGGCATTTTTCGCAGGAGTAGAACAAACAATTGTACAATTTGTCTGGAACCACAGAAGGCCCCAAATAGCTAAAGCAATTAGGAAATGAAGAATCAAGCTGGAGGTATTATGCTGATTTCAAACTATATTATAAAACTGTAGTAATCAAAACAGTATGGTATTGGCATAGAAACAGATATCTAGATTAATGAAATATAATAGAGAGCCCAGCAATAAACCCATGCATATCTAGCCAGTTAATTTAGGACAAACGTGCCAAGAATATACAATGGGGAAAGGATAGTTTCTTTGATAAATGATGTTGAGAAAAATGGATAGCCACACGCAAAAGAATGAAACTGGACCTCTGTCTTATATCGTACGCAAAAATCAACTAAAAATGGATTAACGACTTGAAGGTAAGACCTGAAACCTAAAACTCCTGGAAGAAAATATAGGCAGTAAGCTCTTTGACATTGGTCTTGACATGACTTTTTGGATTTGATACCCAAAGCAGAGGCAACAAAAGCAAAAACAAAACAAACAAGTGGGACTACGTCAAACTAAAAAGCTTCTGCACAGTGAAGGAACCATCAATAAAATGAAAAAGCAACCTGTGTAATGGGAGAAAATATTTGCAAGTGATACATCTGATAAGGGGTTAATATCTAAAACATATAAAGAACTCATACTTTTTTTAAAAAATATTTATTTATTTGACAGAGAGAGACAGCAAGAGGGGGAACACAAACAGGGGGAGTGGGAGAGGGAGAAGCAGGCTTCCCACAGAGCAGGGAGCCCGATGCGGGGCTCGATCCCAGGACCCTGGGATCATGACCTGAGCCGAAGGCAGACGCTTAACGACTGAGCCACCCGGGCGCCCCAAGAACTCATATATCTTAATAGCAAAAACCCAGACATTTCAATTAAAAAGTGGGTGGATGCTCTGAATTGATGTTTTTCCAAAGAATACATCCAGATGGTGAACAGGGACATGACACATCACTCATCATCAGGGAAATGTAAATCATAACCACAATGAGATATCACCTCACACTTGTTAGTAACAATAGTAATTATCAAAAAGACAAGAAATAACAAGTATTGATGAGAATGTGGAGAACAGGGAACTGCTGTGCACTGTTGGTGAGAATGAACATTGGTGCAGCCACTATAGAAAATAGTATGAAGGTTCTTCAAAATATTAAAAATAGAACTATCATATGATCAAGTAATCTCACTTCTGGGCGCATATATGTGTGTGTGTATATATATATATATATATATATATATATATATGAAGGAAACAAAGTCACTGTCTTGAAGAGATATTTCCATCTGTGTTCACTGCACCATTATTTACATGGAAACAATATAAGTGTCCCATTGATGATTGAATGGATAAAGAAAATGTGGTATATAGAGATGGTCCCCAACTTAACATGGTTTGATTTATGAGTTTTCAACTTCATGATGGTGTAAAAGTCATATGCATTCAGTAGAAACCGTATGTTGAATTTTGAATTTTAATCTTTCCTGGGCTAATGATCTACAGTATGATACTCTTCTTGTGGCAGTGGGCAGCAGAAGTAAGCCACAGCTCTTCTTTATTCATGTAAGTGAAGGTAAACAACTGATATACTTACAACCATTTCATACTCATACAGCTATTCTGTTTTTCACTTTCAGCACAGTATTCAACTAATTACATGAGATATTCAACACTTTATTATAAAATGAGCTTTGTGTTAGATGATTTTGCCCAACTATAGGCTGGCGTTAAAAGTGTTCTGAGCATATTTAAGATGGGCTAGGCTAAGCTATCATGTTCAGTAGATTAAATGTATTAAATGCATTTCCTTCTTGTGATATTTTGAACTTACTGTGGGTTTATCAGGACATAACTGCTTTATAAGCCAGGGAAGATTTATATATACAGTGGAATATTATTCAGTCACAAAAGGGCATTATACTAAATGAAATAAGTCAGAGTAAAATACCATATGCTCTCACTTATATGTAGAATCTAAGAAGCCAAACTCATAGAAACAGAGAACAAATTGGTGGTTGCCAGAGGATGGATAATGGGGAGTGGGGGAAATGGGTGAAAGTAGTCAAAAGGTACAAACTTCTAGTTATAAGATAAATAAGTTCCAAGGATGTACATGTATAGCATGGTGACTAGTTAATAATAGTATCCTAAATATTTTAATGTGGCTAAGAGAGTAGGTCTTAAAAGTTTTCATCATAAGAAAAAAATTTTTTTCTTACTGTGAGCTAGTAGATGTCAACTAAACTCGTGGTTATCATTTTACAGTATATACATAAATCATTATGTTGTACAACTTAAACTAATAAATGTTATATGTCAGATTATCTCAGTGAAAGTGGAAAGAAGAAAAAATAGTAGTAGTAATTAATATACTTTGTAGCTGTCAATATGTATATATAAAGACTGGATTGTGTTAGATCTGGTAATAGTGTTTTCAGAGAAGTAGGAGATATAGACACATACACACACACACACACACATATATATATAAAAGGTAGGAATGTGTTGTGACTCACAAGAAGTTTATTAGTTTGTTCTGTATGGTGTTCTTATTAATAAGCTTGAAAGATTTTGACTTTTTAGGCAAGTGAACATAAGGCCATCAGGACATTGGGACTCATTTTACTTGGAGAAAAATGAATAATAGATTTAAGTAGAGTGTCTCAGTGAGACAGAGGAATAGTTGATATGATTTTAAAATATTTATGAATATGAATTTAAAATAATGTTTCATTTTTAGCACATAGAGTCATTTAGTAAAATGTCAGTATAGAAGGATGTTCAAAATAATAAAAGGCATAAAACAGAATTAAAATGGTGTAAACCAACAAGAACAAGGAAAAGGAAAAAGAGAAACAAAAATGTGAAGTAATAAGCTAAATGTAAGTTGGAAAGAATAAAATGAAATATATTTTTCACTAGATGTCAATTCTCCCATTAAGGGACGCCTGGGTGGAGCAGTCAGTTGGGCATCTGACTCTTGGTTTTGGCTTGGATCGGGATCTTGGGGTCATGAGACCAGGCCCCATGTAGGGCTCTGTGCTTAGCATGGAGTCTGCTTGGAGTTTCTCTTTCCCTCTCCCTTTGCCCCTCCCCTACACTCTCTCTCGCGTGCTCTCTCTCAAGTAAGTGGATAAATCTTAAAAAAAAAAGACAAATTAGTAGGGTCAATTAAAATGTAAAATTTAGCAATATGCTATTTATAAAAGGCCTGTGTAATACAAAGGGTAGAAATGTAGGGTTATTTCCTATTGGAGATACCAGATAAGAAAGATAATCATACAAATAAAAATAAAAAAAATAGGAGTGGCAATATTTATATCCAGTAAATTAGTTAAAGTTAAAAGATCAAGTGAATAATGAAGGTTAATATCCAAATAAAGAATAAAGAGGGACATGAGATAATGACTTAAAAGACAATTTATATGAAATGTATATGTGTCAGTCACCAGGACGATTAAATTTGTGAAGGAAAGCTATTAGAAATGTCAGGGGAATCTAATAAAAGTTTATTCAAATGGGAGATTCTCATATATTGCTTTCAGAACTGATTAAGAGTAGCAGAAAAAAAGGACAAAGATGGTGTAAATGTTATAATCAATAAACTTGATTATATATATCTACATATATATAACTGTATATATTTTGGCATTGCTTTTTTTGGTATGTTAATGGAGCATTGATTTACGAATTTCAAAGAAAAGATTTTGTATGTCTCATTTTTGATTATAGTCTAAAATGAGAAAGAATTACAGCATAATAAAATCCATACTTATTGGAAATTAAGACACATAATCTGAGGTAACCTAAAGATTAAGGAGGAAATTATGAATCATTTAGAAAATGGAAAAGAAACAAATGCCAATATCTGTGGAATCCAGAGAAGCTGTAATTAGGGGAAAATATTTAGTCTTAAATAACTTCATTACTAAAAAAGAACAAAAGAAAAGAACTTTGTGCTTATAAGTGAACTTAGAAAAATAATAGAATATACCAAAAAAAATTAGGAAGAGAGAATTCATAAAAGAAAAATTTAAAATTAATGAAATGGAAAATAAAATTTAAACATGATAAATACAAAAGCAGTTTCTTTGAGCAGATCAATAAAATAGCTAAACCTCTTCTGACTTTGACCAAAGAAAAAAGAGCAAAAATAGAAGATTTGGAATAAGAAAGAAGATACAACCAATGATAGGGAAACAATTTGAAGAATTAAGAGACCACTATATGCTGCTCTAATGACAACTCATTTAGTGATTGAAAAGTTGATGCTTTCATAATAAAATTTAAATAGGGTAAGTTGACCCCCGAAGAAGTTAAAACTTAAAATGGATTAATTACCATGGAAAAGATGGAAGGACAGTTAGGTATCTACCTATGAATTAAAAAGATAGCAGCTTGGGGCACCTGGGTGGCTCAGTTGGTTAAGCATCCTTAAATCTTGATTTTGACTCGGGTCATGATTTCAGGGTCATGAGATTGAGCGCTGTGTTGGGCTCTGCTTAGTGGGAAGTCTGCTGGAGATTCTCTTTCTCCCTCTCCCTCTGCCCCCCTGCCCCTGCCACTTGCGTGTGTGCACACACTCTCAAATAAATAAATCTTAAAAAAGATACCAGCTCATAGCACCAGTATTCACAAGAGTCAGATGTGGAAATGTCCATTGACTGGTGAATGGATAAAGTGTGATATATCTGGACAATGGAATATTATTTAGCCATTAAATGAATGAAGTACTGACACATGCTACTGAATGGATGAACCTTGAGAACATTCTGTTTAGTGAAAGAAGCCAGACACAAAAAGTCACATTATTATATGATTCCATTTATATGAATCCAGAATAGATCCATAGAGACCAGAAAGCAGATTCCAAATGATTTGGAACTAGATAGAGGTAATGGTTATACAACATTGAGAATGCACTAAATGTCACTGAATTGTATACTTTAAAGTGTTTAAAATGGCGAATTTTACATTATATGCATTTTACTAAAAAAAAAAAAAACAAAACAAACAAACCCAGCTAAGTCTTTTAGGACACATAATTGCAGTTATTTTTATGAAGCCAGAATAACTTTAATATCCAGACCTAGATGTATAAAAAAGAAAATTCAGCCTTACTTGGCTACCCATAATGGTTACTATGTTCTCTTTATCTCTGGTGGAAAGATGCTGCTAGTTCTTTTCACTTCTTTATGGTTCCCATCATTCATTAAAACTGGGGAGTCCATTTCACTGTTGGCATCCCTGACCTGCATTATAGAGCTTCCAATGATGCTAGGAAAGGGAGTATCCTCTGGATCCTCTCAGTGAAGATAGTTAGGGGTTAGGTGAGCAAGTCACATATGATGTATCCATTCCAGTATTCGATCTACTTGAACCTTTGATCCTTTCCCTAATGTATATTGAGGATGGCTGGCATTTCTATGTAGGTCACTGTAGAGTCCAGGTTTCAGTTAACTAGCTGAGCATACTGTTGGGGCACTCCCAACTGTTTGAGATAACACA
Organism: Eumetopias jubatus; assembly: GCF_037043125.1. Lineage (NCBI taxonomy): Eukaryota > Metazoa > Chordata > Mammalia > Carnivora > Otariidae > Eumetopias > Eumetopias jubatus. Next base: position 145,519,909 of record NW_028274810.1, read on the forward strand.
CTGGTCTGGAATTTCTGGTCTTGCATCCATATCAGTGAATTGCTTTCTCACTGGAAATCTTGGAATCCTATATTCTTTAGAATTCTGCTGATAAAAACTTACAAAATCTCCTAACTTTTTTGGTATGAATAGTAGGTGCTCTTGCATCAGATTTTCTATTCATTCTCCCACTGTCTGGAGATTTGAGTGTAGTTTTAGGACTGGAAGCAATGTGAGGTAGTGGAGGAGAGTTTACATTAACCTGAAAAGTGACTGCCTCAGGTGAGGTCATTATGGAGTCTTTAGGCATTGTGAGGCTCATCTTCTTGGACTGAGGAATAGGGTTGCTTTTGTTGGCAAGGGGTGCCTTTAGGACTTGGGGGGTTCAAGGTACTCAGATTAATAAATATCTACTTAAATGTCCCATTACCAATTCTCTGGTTACCTCTCTTTATAGTTAAAAGCCTAACTTTAACAGAACAGAGCTGTGAATTTAGTTTGCAATGTAATCCAGCTTAGATTAGACCTTGAGTTTGTTTTTGGAAGTCTCAGCCCTGTGCCTACAAGAATTAAGAAATTCTTTTGGGGCATTCAGAATTTTTCTGGTCCTCAGTCTTGAGCTGGAAGTCTAAGCTCTGAGCTTGTTACATTTGTTATATAACTGGTCCAGTGTAGGCCAGGGCAGCCAGCCTGTTCCATAGTATTTGTACTCTTATTTTCACCATAGCATTCTTCATCCCCCTTTTTTTTAAGATTTTATTTATTTATTTGACAGAGCGAGCAAGGACGAGTGGAAGCAAGGGAAGTGGGAGAGGGAGAAGCAGGCTCCCCGCTCCCCGCTGAGTACTCTATGTATTCTGGGTATAGTGAGTTTATTATAAAGTTAGGAGCTCAAATGATTTATGGAAGGGCCACAGATGCAAAGGTCATCAAATCTGCTGCTGAAGGTTAGAGAAGCCAACACTGAATATCTCAGCCTGAAACACTGCAGTGGGTGTTTCTTAAAAGCTCACTGGGGATCTCCTGGAATCCTTAAGAGTCTTTGAGAAGCTCCCGCCAATGATCTCATTCTGTAGCAGCAGTGTGGTGGTTATCAAAAGCTCTGCAGGAGGCTGTTGCGTCTCTCATACCTGCCAATTCATTTGCTACAACTACATCTGGAGAATGATGGTTTCTCCTTAACTTTTTGCCATTCAGATTTCATGCATATACTTCTTATTGTCAGACTCTTAACTGGGATCCATTCAGGGAAAGGAATTTTGGGAACCACAATTTGGGGTTCCCAGCTTCTCTTTTGCTGTGATGGGACTTCAGAAGGGAGTGATGGTGTTGCTTAATTCATGATAGATAATCCAGCACTGAATTCTTTATTGACTTTTGAGGAAATATATATACACACATAGGTTTATATACATGTATATGTATACATACATACATGACTTTTAAGGGGATGTGTGTGTGTGTGTTTGTGTGTGTTCATGTGTATAAATTAGGACTACACACACACAGTGTCTCTGAGTGTCAAACTAAATTACTTAGGAAAGTTTAAAGAAACAGAAGAGGATAAAATTCATTTTGTTAAGGTAGCTGTTTTATCACTTATTTTTCACGTATTGTAAGAGATTATACATTTGAAAGTGATTTTGCATAGCTTTCTAATATTAGGAAACATTCTATATCTTCCAATGGCTTGTTCTTCTTTCTCTTCTATAGAAATGATATAGTGAGAAGAATATGATCTTTGGAATCCTTGTATGTTTAAATTCTGTCCTTGTTGGTTAACTATTGGAGTCTGTTTCCTCATCTCAGAAAATGGTGATAGTAGTATTTTACCTCACAATTGAGAGGGTTGAATTTGATAATGCTCATAAAACACCAACCCTAGTACCTGGCTGACAATCAGAACAGTAAGTGCTAGCAGGGTTTACTTTGTCTTCTATTTCATACCAAAGTATACATGGCTTCTCTCTCTCATTGTTTCTGCTTTTTAAAGCACAGAAATATTTACTTGGCAAAATTTCAAGGGTTGTAGCAGAGATGCTTTTTAGGCAAGTGGAAATTAGATCCTCTTATTACCTGTCAGTGTGTGATCTTGCTCCCGAGGAGGAGAAAGAGCGTTTGAGGAGACCTTGGATGTGTGACTTAGGGGAAACCAGATTCCCTGCGTCTCTAATTTTGGTCTGCCGTGGTCCGCAGCTGAGGGTTTCACGTGTTTTTATACAGTCTGAACAGGCATGGGACTTTGATATTCTGGGCATGATTTTGCTTAAGGTGAGCTAAGCCTTTTGTGGTAACTTGAGACTTTGGCTGTTTTTATTTTACATTTCATTCTTTTGATTTCCATTTATATCTTCTTAATGCTGCATTTGTTTGAGTTGACAAACTGTAAGTCTCTTTCTTTCATTCATAAGAAAAAAGCAAATCTTTACGTATTAACTTGATGATTTTAGTAGATTTTAAGTATATAATTGAAACATTAAAGCTAAGGTATAATTCACTTTTCTTACTTGTTTACTTTGATTTATCACCATTAAGTAGTGTTTTAAATTGGAAAAGACTACATGCAAAAACTTGTAGATTTTTTCTAATACTTATGATGTTTGAAAGGAAAAAAATAAATGTCTTGGTTTCTTTTAGATCTTATGGAAGTGTATTTAAAGCAATACATAAGGAATCTGGTCAAGTTGTGGCAATTAAACAAGTACCTGTTGAGTCGGATCTTCAGGAAATAATCAAAGAAATTTCCATAATGCAACAATGTGACAGGTATGAAGAGATTTTATTTCTTTATTTACCTTCATTTTGATGAATTTTGCTGATAATGCATAAGAAAATATATGTTTTGGTCATCTGGTTAGTTTTCTGACTTTGAATCTGAAGTGAGACTAATCCTTCAGGGAAGATGAGGATAGTTTTGTAGGGTTGTCTTTAGGACTTACAGTTCTAAAGCAGAAATGATGTTATAAAGCAACATGTGGTCATAGAAAGCACTCAAGCTGTTTTCCCATTTGGGGGGCAAATATATGGGTGAAAATTATTTTTGATGTTAAGGGAGGTAATTTAACAGTCTTTTTATATAATTGTTTTTACTGATTAAAAACAGACATGTTTTATGTAACTCTAATTCATTCAACACTTACCGAGCATTCCCAGTGGGCCACATACTGTACCAGGATCTAGAAATACCAAGAGAACAAAGATACTGTTTTTCTTCTTGAGGAGCTGGTAACCTCTTTGGGAAGACAGATCCTTAAAGAAATAGCTGTGATACACATAGTCAGCATGTTGCAGGGGGTGATGTGAGAGCTAGGAGGAAGGGCACCTCCCCCAGCAGGAGTTATGAAGTCTGGCATGCTGAGGAAGAGTTAATTAAAACTGGGTGAAGAAATGGAGGGATGAGAGACAGTAAAGAGAATTACAAGAAGAGAGGTGAAAAACAGCTCCCTGGTATGTGCTGTTTTGACAAGGTTTAGAATTACTGGAGTGGAAGGTGTGAGACAGAGAGATTGGTGTGAAATGATTTGGGATAGGTTAAGTCGAGCTGGTCATGAAGGGTCTTATATGCCCTATTAAACAGCCCAGTCAGGGATGCAGAGTTTATAAATTAGGACTATGTTTAGCCTATAGTTACTTAATTGAAAAGAGATTTTATTACTCTCCCTTTACAGAAGGTCTATAGTGGCAGCAACAAAGTGACAACTGTCTCAGACTTCTTTTCTTACACTGTGCTGAACTTAATATGTGCTCTTTGTCCCCATGCTTATTAGCTCATGGTTGTAAGAGGGCTGCTCTTGCTCCAGCCTTATGTTTATGTTCCAGGCAGGAGGAAAAGGGAAAAAGCAGGAAAGGGGGGTGCCTGGGTGGCTCAGTCGTTAAGCCTTTGGCTCAGGTCATGATCCCGGGGTCTGGGGATCGATTGAGAGAGCCCTGCATCAGGCTCTCTGCTCCGCGGGAAGCCTGTTTCTCCCTCTCCCACTCCTCCTGCTTGTGTTCCCTCTCTCGCTGTGTGTCTCTCTGTCAAATGAATAAAAAAATCTTTTAAAAAAAAAAAAGCAGGAAAGGGCTTTTCCAGAAACTCTCAGCTTACGTTTTATTCATCAAAATTGACTGAGTCACATGGTGTCTTTCAGCTGATGATTTAATGGCATCTGAACACACTGTCACCCCTAAGCTAATCAGGGCCCTGTTAATACGAGAGCTGTGAAAAACTTTCCCTCCCAAAAGTATGTAACATCCTTATATTGTAAGTCCTTTGGCTAATGAGGTGACTGAATAATCCTAGAGGAACTTTGTTTCTTGAGACTGTTCAGTTTTGCTTTTCTTTATTATATGCTATATATTTGGATTATATTATATATTTTTCATAAAGTCTGTATAACTGGAAATTCAAGTGGTTATAGAAAAAAATAATACATTCCTCAGCTCCCAGACCAAAATATGTAATTCCAAAGTTTTCCCAGATCTTGCTATTAATATGGTAATTTGATAAGAATGTGGTTCCCACAATTTGGTGTAGAAAAGGAAAAATTGAGCCTAGAGTAGTGTTGGGCCCATCAGGTACTTAATACTTTTGGTATTGTGTGTTGCTGTTATTACTTTATTATTATGGTTAAATATACCTTAGGGACTAGTGTTGTCCTTTAGAGATTTTAATTGAGCGTGCTCTAGGAAAGGCAGGGTCTCAATTATTACCTATTATACATATCTTCCTCTAACCTTGGTGCATCTTAGGACCTATCAGCTCTTGCTCATATTTCTTTCTCATCTTCCTATTTTTTCACTTTGCTTTCATTTTTGACTCCTCCAACTCATTTTCTACCTGGAAGCTAGAATGCAAACCTAATCAAGCCCTTCTCAGTTTAAAACATAAGTGTCCCATTGCCTGGATAGATCCAGTCTCCTAAGGATGGCGTATAAGACTCTTCATAATTATGCTTATGCTTCCAATCTTCTCTTTTACCTGTGTTTCTCTTTAAGCACATGTTTACTTGCATTCTCTGTCACCTGACTCTTAAATTCTGTGAATTTGGGATTATGTCTTACTAAGTGCCCTTGGACCTTGCCACATAGTGGTTATTCAAATACAAGTATTACTGATTCTTGTCTGGGTGACTCAACTGGACAAGATCCAGATTAACATTCTTAGATAAGATTTTTAACTGTTGCAGAGAAGCCTCTCAAATTCCTGTTGTGTTCGTGGCATCATCACCTACTTAGTCTTTGCACAACAAAACTGAGAGTCGTCTTTGTTTCTTTTTCTGGTACTTATGATGACACCGTCTTATAGATTCTCCTGAAATGTCTTCACTATCTTTATTCTTCCCTTCATTCCCTGAGAAAAGGAATCATATTTCCTTCCCTTCATTCCCTGAGAAAAGGAATCATATTTCCTTTCCTTCATTCCCTGAGAAAAGGAATCATATTGCTTAGACATAGACAAGAATGTCTGTGCAATGTCTAGCACTGTACTTTTTTTTATTGAGTGAATGTGAATGGATATGGTATGTATAAAGAATATGGAAGCGCATTATAGGTTGAGGGAACCATAGGGAAATCTGGTCCTTGTTCTTGTTATATACTTTAAACTACTAAGGGGAAAGAAAAGGAAAGAATAAAAGGGGAAGAAAATGAACACGTTTCTAGAAATTTTGTACCACTTTATAGCAGAATGCTCTGTACATAGTAGGGATGTTCAAATACTTGTTGAATGAAATAAATAAATGGGTGAAACAATTACTGGTAAAAAAATATGGCTCATGCCTTTTGGATTTCACTTTCAGGTTCACTATTCATATGAAATAGTGAAGGATGAGAAAAATTACTAGGTTAAAAGATCCTAAAAATGCTAAAAGATAAGGCAAGTGAAAAATAAACTAGGAAATGACAGGAGCATGCATTACATTTTAGCTACTAATTACTAGTGGTAATGTAGATGTGTTACTGGGAAACTGACATAAAAATGATTTGCAAGAAAACAATACAAATTGAAAAATTCCCACTTACAGCAGTGGAATTTGGTTAGAGAAAATGAGATTTGCATTTCTGAAATTGAAATGAAGTCTGTGCCGCTAGTTGAGCACTTGGCAAATTGTCTTCCTTTCTACACTCCCAAAAGAGAGACCAGAGGGTGTTTAAATTTTTTTTGTTCATTTTAGTAAATGTTAAACATGTGTTTAATACTGCATTTTGGCATAAATATTTGAGGAAGCCCATCTGCATTGTTTATTACAGAATCTTTTGTGTCTAGTCCAGTGCTTGGCACAGAATAGACATTTAATAAATATTTGTTGAATATATAAATCATAAAATGTTAATGCTACACTAGATCTCTATTAGTTTAGAGTTTTGCAAATGTACTCTGCTCTAAGGAGGTCGGGGTATTTTCCTCAAACAGTGAAGAATTGAGCAGAATGAAAAATTTTAGTCATGGCTTTTATCTTTTTTCCTATATTGGGACTCATTCTAAAATTTTATTTGAGGAAAAGGCTCCTGGTACTAAAGCATATTTTAGAACTATTTTACAGGTACAGAAAATGAGACCTAGAGATTTAATGTGAATTGTCCAGGATCACACAGCTAGTTAGGGACTGGGATGCTGTAAAAACCCACATTTGCTGACTCCAGGGCCAGTGCTGAAGAAAGCAAGGTCTACAAAAAAGATTCCAGCAGTTCAAACTGAAGCTTGGGGTGGAGGCAGGAACTGGGCAGTAATACTTGGGAATATGTGTGCTGGGTAACGTGGATCCAAGGGAGCCACAGTTGACACAGCCCCTACATTCCTGGTTCTTACACTCCTCAAGGAACTTCTCATATATAAGCCAAGAGAAATGTGTTGTTACCACATGCATCAAGGCACACACTTACTCACTTATTCACTCAACTGATATATGTTGAGTACCTACTGCTGAGGGTAGCCTTTATGTGTTGCTCACAGGAGATAAAACAATGAATGAGTCTTAGACTTTAGAGGGACTTTCAGTCAGATAGTAGAGGCCGATGACTGGATGTGCTGTTTTAATACAGTGTGGTAAGAGCTGTGATGAGGTAAGTATGGGGAACTCTGTAGGTTGGAAGGCATATCTAACATCTCACCATTGGAGATTCCCAGGGAAAGCTACCCCAGGGAGGTCATACCCAAACTGAGTGACTATGGATGACTTAGATTTGGGGGGCAAAGAGGAGAGGTGATCTGTGTGTGGGGAATAGCACATTTTTCGCTGGTCTGCTCCGAGGCTTCTACCAGTGTCATCCCTCTCCTACCTCTTCTGTTTGCTGTTTCTGGGTAGAATTCCATTTAAACACTGTGAGTGAGGGCCTTCCCCCCATCCCCCCAAAAGTTGGAAAATCACCATATTGAAGGATTTGTGATGAGTTTTGGCAATTTGTGTCAGTTCATGTATATGTATATTCATTTTTGGATGGGCCAAGAAATGAATTGCTGTGATTCGGGTTTATATTGGGAACGGTTCAGTTTTCATAGGAGAATATTCATCTTGCTTTTGTAAAAGGACTGTATTACCCCATTAAGTTTAGAACACTATTAAGATGGTAGAAGGATGTTAGTGAAACTTATGTAGTGAAAAATAGCCATTTCTTAGTATTTTAATTATCACATGTTCATAATGGGAAGACTTAGAAAATGTTTGCAAAAGATGTATCTGTTAAGGACTGTTATCCAAAATAAACAAAGAATTCTTAAAACTTAACAAGAATACAAACAACCCAATTAAAAAATGAGCAAAGGCCTCAAGAGAGACCTTACCAGCGAAGATTCGAAGATTCGCAGATGGCAAATAAGCGCATGAAAAGGTGTTTCACATCCTATTTCGCACATCAGAGAAATGCAAATTAAACAACACTGAGATACCACTACACACCTATTCAAATGGGCCAAATCTGGAACACCGACAACACCAAATCTTGGTGAGGGTGTGGAGCAGAAGGAACTTCCATTTGTTGCTGGTGGCAATGCAGAATAGTACAGCCAGTTTCAAAGTCAGTTTGGTCGGTTTCGTATAAAACTTAACGTACTTTTAACCATATAATCCAGCAGTCATACTTCTTGGTGTTTACCCAAAGGAGTTGAAAACTTATGTTCACATAAAAACCTGCACATGGATGTTTATAGCAACTTTATTAATAATTACCAAAAACTGGGAAGCAACCAAGATGTCCTTCAGTAGGTGAGTGCATAAATAAACTGTGGTACATCCAGACAATGGAATATTTCTCAGCACTTAAAGGAAATGAGCTATCAAACCACGAAAAGACATAAGGAAACTTAAATGCATATTATTAAGTGGAAGAAGCCAATCAGCAAAGGCTACATACTGTATGGTTCCCACTATATGACATTTTGGAAAAGACAAAACTATGGAGACAAAAAAAGGATCAGTGATTGCTAGGGGTTAGGAGGGTGGGAAGGAGGAATGGGTGGAGCACAGAGGATTTTTAGGGCAGTGAAACTACTGTGTATGATGTGTCAGTTTAGATTTAGATTAGATTTCTCAGTTGTTTCAAATGTACCACTCAGGAGGGGGATGTTGATGATGGGGGAAATCTAGGCATGTGTGGGGGCAGGGAGTATATAGGAAATCTCTGTATCTTTTACTCAATTTTGCTGTGAACCTAAACCTCAAAAGATAAAACCTGTTAAAAAATACCTTTAGCAATACATGGTTATGTTCAATTAAGATGAAGTTCAACTTAGTATAAAAATGTTAATTACCTTTTAGGCAGTAAAAATTGACATTTGAATTTCCATAAGAAGCTTAAACATAACAATTCACTACAAATAATTTGTACTGCGAGTAGTGTTCATATAAGGTGCAAATAGACAAGAAGAGTTTGTAGTGCTTCCATTTTTCTCTCTGGTCACTTCTCATTTTATACAGTTTCTGTCTTGAATTGGGCTACTGGCGGAAGATTGGCAGGATAAAGGGTGTGGAGGAGGTGTGGAAAGGATACAGGACTGGAAAGGATATGGTCATTAGGCATGGAATGAGAGGGAGCACCACCCATCCCCCAAAAAAGTTGGGGAAGATGGTACATAGTTCCACTGGGTTGAAGGTGTTAAAGAGGGGAAGTGAAATGAAGACAGGGGACAGGAGAGGGAAGCGGTGGGAGATGGCTCAGGAGGAAGGAGAGGAACATGGCTCCTGATTGTCACCCCAGTTATCAAGGCATCATGTTTCACCTTTGCTTCCTAGTGTGTGCAGTAATTTGACTTGGGTCTTCCTTGTCCCTCCACCCAGTGGAATTTTCTAAGTCATATTGAACTATTTAGCAGTGCCAAAAATATACAGAATTGCTGGGTTCTCATATGTCTTCTAAGTCCATACAGCGACTTAGTCAAGATTCTTAGGAATTACGGCTGAATTAAAATTTTGTGTGTTGCTTAAATTAGATAAATAACATGGAGCTTGTATCTTGAAGGAAACTCTGCCTCCCCTCTAGCCTTTAAGAATCAACGTATGGTTAAAAAACAGATGTTAGGATGTCTGAATAACCGTACAGTTCGTTAACTGGCTGGCTGAACTGAACAGTTTCACCTTTGGCCCCTGACAGTCTTGCATACGATAATCCTCTTTAAATGCTATTTGATTGTATTATTTTCTTGCATAAATTTCTCCAGGGATTCCCCATTGCCTTGACTGGCATTTCTTGTCACTAAAGTCTACCCATTTTTCTCCCTAGCTTCTGCCCTTAGGCCATATATGTTGTTCAGTGAATGTTGATTATTTTAAAATGATACATGAATGAATGATGAATGAATCTGAATGAATGACGTCTATGTCAGTGGAAACAGCCTGAGTTAGAAACCCCAGGTCTTGTGCTCGCTGAGCGTATTTGTACCTGTGTATGTAATTTTTTTTAATTACAGCTTTAAATTTTAATTTGCATTTGCCAGTCTTAAATTTATGTTAAGTGTGCTATTGAAGGGAGGCACAGGGGATAAAACACTGAAGAAGACTTGCTTACTGCCTCCTAGCTTGCCAGTCTATATCATTATCAAATTCTGTTGAATGTACCTTGCAAATATCTCTTGAATTTGTTCTCTTTTCTGTTTCTTTTACTCCCACTCCAATTCACCACATCTCTTTTTAAAAATATAGGTTTTATTATTGTTTAGGTATGGTGAAATAAATTACTATACTTACAGATCCCAAGAGATGCAAGCCTGCCATGCAAGATCAGGTGAGGAAGGTGAGGGAAGACATACAGGGAAGCACCAGGATCAGTTAGGAGGCAGAGGGAGAGAGCAGAAAACATGGGGAAGAGCCTTCATTGTGGTTCTGTGGGAAGGAATGGATGAGCTAGCGTAAACAGGTTTAGGATTGGTTAGTTCGAATGATTTCAATGGGCTCTGGGGTGTAGGGCAGTCCCTCGTTGTCTGGTATTTGGCTCTGGGCTGATGAGGTTAGGGAAACAGTGGCCCTGGAGGTGGTTGGGGGTATGGACTTCTGATTGGTTTGATTGCATATGAAGGGAACACTCGCAGGTGCTACCTCTAGGAATGAGCTGATTCTGAGAGGGACAATGGAGGCCTCATCAGCAGGTCTCAGATGTCAAAGCATCATAAATACAGAAAATAAAAAGATAGGCACAATGCAATCTCTTATCTCTTGCATGCTTAGATTAACATGATCTTCTAATTGTTCTACCTATGTCCATATTTGCTTTCCCACGATCTAGCTTTGATGCGGCAGCCAGAGAAATCTTACAAGTATAAATTAGGTCATGTTATTGCTCTGCTTAAAATTCTTCTCAGATCTTCTTTTACATATCCAATAAAGCCCAATTTCCTTACCTTGGTTTTGAGGCCCTTCATGATCAGGCTTCTGCCTCTGTCTGCAACTACATGGTATTCAACCGTAGTCTTCACTCACTTTATTCTAGGCACACTCATCTTTCGATTTCTTGAGAATGATTTGCTCTTTCTCTCCTCAGGGCCTTTGCACAGACAGTTCTCGGTGCCTGGTTGCTCTTTATCTGGTTAACTTCCAGCAAACCTTTGAATCTTACCTTAAATGTTATTCTTTTGGGAAGGTGTACATTAAGTCCCTTCTGTTAAGTCTTCTGTGATTATTCCTTTGTTCACTTATTCACTGCTTTCTTTTGTACAAATAAGAAGGGAGGTACTGAGGATAGAACGGAGAGCAAACCAGATTGGCATCTAACCTCATGAAGCTTCTTTTCTTCTGGGGGAGGCAGATAAAAGTCAGTGACAAAGTAATTACAAGATACTGTAAGTGCTTTAAAATTGTAAAAAAAGTATTGATGTAGAAGCTATCAGAGGATGACCAATTGCAGGCCGCTATTCTATATAAATCTTTGCGGTTAAGCATTTTTTCTTTATCTAAATTTTCTTTATCTAAATCTAAATTGTAATCCACAGCCATTCAATGGAAGGGGGATATTTGGTTGTTAAAGCTCACCCCTGTCTGCTTTCCAAGTTTTTCCATATACTCTAGTGCTTTCCGAGTCAGGGACTACCATGGAATATGGATGTTACTCCATTCTTTCATATGAACTAAGAACAGTTTTATTGGAGAAATGATGAATGCAAAGTAAAGGCTCAGCCAGTTTTTCTCATGGCAGCCCCCTCCCCCTTTTAAACCACACTTAGTAATTGTATTTATCTGTGGGTTTACTTCTCTAATACCAATGTATTTCATGCTGGTGTGTGCTCTTTGAGAATCAGAATTGTGTTTATGTGGTTCACCACTGCATATTGAACATCTGGTGTAAGCAGAGGGTCAATGAATGAATGTTGAATGCATGATAGAAACTGTATTCAGGTATGTGTCCTTAATGTGGCTATTTAGCCCTATCTGCTTGAATACTTTTCTAGGTTATAATTATTGAGGCCATGTTTTATGATATAGAACTGTTGGATCTTGATCCATGTACTTGATTGTGTATTAGAATGGACCACAAAGTATTTTTTGAAGAGAATTTTACCTGTCTCCAAAGCTGTTCTCTTGACTCATCCCTAAAGAGAGATAGAGTTGCTTCTTCAGGTAGCTGCCCAAGTTAGAATCCCTAATTTTCATAAGGGCTGTCAGTCCTACCCTTAGAACTGCTGATTACGCCAGTGTATTGCAAGATAAAATATGTTTTCTATGTGCTTTTCAGTGAATATAATTGAATTCATTGTTACTTAATACTTTCCCAAATTTTGAATGAGAATATTAATATTGAAAGAAGCTCTTTGAAGGCTATTCTCGCTATTCTCCTGGAGTGAGGTTTAACTATGGGTCTATATCAGAGTCACCATAGAGCTTTTAAAAGACCTACTGAATTAGAAACCCCAAGGTGTGGGACCTGGGTCACAGGTGTTTCTGATGCATAGCTAGGTGTAAGAGCAGTACTCTTCTGTAAAGGTTTCTACACAGGCACTCATACCCCAAAGAAGTATATGTAAAGAAGGCTTTTTTATGTTTCCCATAAGTTGAAGTTTGGGGTGTGTAGATTAGTTTCATTTGTTTGTAAACAAGCACTTTTCTTCAGTGGTTCAGTGAACATTTAGGAACTCCTGATATTTACTTTCCATTCTCAGCACCTACCAAAGCTGAGTATGTCTGCAAATTTAAGGTGTGAGATGGGGAATGATGAGAGATATGGGTAGAAAGGTAGACTTGGAAAGGTCTTCTATGTGATCTGAAGCAGTTAAGATCTTTTTCTTTCAGTAATGGAGAGCCATTGGAGGTTTTTTGTTTTTGTTTTGTTTTGTTTTTATTGGGAGAGCAATATGATCAGTTTATTTTATTTTTGTTTTAAAGAAAGGTAACCTTGTCAACTATATGGAACATAGATTAGAATGGGGGAGAAAACTGACAAGGAGACCAGTTAGGAGCAAGTCTGTACAGAGGTAATGAGGAGCAGAAGGATACAACAGGATTGAATTCTAGCCTTGGAGCTTCCTTTTTACTTTGAGCCCTTAAGCTTCAACCAATCTGCTCTACTCTTGACTTGGCTAAAATTAAAGGCCCTACTGAGAAGTCTTCCCTGACCGTCCTCTTTTGACCTCTTGTTTTAGTGGTCTCTTTATGTCGTCTTTTATAATACTTTCCATTTATTATTATTTTTTGCTAATTTGGTTCTTGTTTCTTATTTATCTTACACAGCTGCCACTTTTCATGGTAACTGCTACTGGATAAAAATATCTATTGAACAAGTTGTCCTCTAAACATGCCATTCTTGGTTTTTTCCTTTCTATTTTGTGCTTTTGCTCATGGCCTTTCTTTTTTCTAGAATGTTCTTATCTCTCCTTCACCCATATTTTGAAGTTTTAACCTTTCTTTCATAGTTCAAATTCCTCCCTTTCTACAAATTCTTTCTGCTGGCTCTACCATTTCCTTATTTTAATTCTTACAGCATTTAAGCTGTTTAATACATAGTTTATGCTACCTTGTTTTTATTTTTTGTGTATTCTGTGAATATGGATACTCTGCCTCTTTGAATTGGGCAAGATGTTTTACATATCAGTGTATATATAGCTTGCCCTTAGTAAATATTAAGTATTAAATATTAAATAAATAAACATGTGACTATTTGTCCCTTTCTGAGTCTTCCTAAAAACAACTAGGTTATAAACATAGTTTATTCTGCTCTGAAAGACATAAAACTTCAGTTCAGAAATATTTTAAATTGTTAATATTAGGGCACCTGGGTGGCTCAGATGGTTAAGCGTCTGCCTTCAGCTCAGGTCATGATCCCGAGGTCTTGGGATCGAGTCCCACATCGAGCTCCTTGGGGAGCCTACTTCTCCCTCTGCCTCTCTCTCTCTGTCTCTCATGAATAAATAAATACAAATCTTAAAAAAATAAATTAATTTTAATTATCTGAATTTAAAGCAAAAATAGTTGTAATTACTTATTTTTAGAATTTTAGAGGCCCAAATAAAAGAGAATTAAAAATAATTTTTTTGGCTTCGTTGAATTATAGAGTATTTTAAAGCTGAATATTATTATTTGACTGAATGCAAACTCCCTTAAAGGTTTACATTTAAAATGCTTTAGTTAAAATATTTCATTTGTTCCTTATGTTATAGACTAAGTCCTTTGCCAAAACAAAGCCTTATTTTCTTGGGAATCACTCAGAGCATTTGGGCCTCCTCTGCTTTGTAATCCTGTTAAATTTCATCCATGAATTAAAGCCTAATTATGCACAGTTGGTGAACCCTACATATAGACAATTTGATGTACAATAGATATTTACTCATTAAGTTTACTTATTGGGACAATATGAAATGTTGAAAATACTTTGTTATTGGGATTAAGAAATAATTTTCTTTGGGAATTAACTAAGTTTAATTGTCTGTATATTTTTCTTTAGCCCATATGTTGTAAAGTACTATGGCAGTTATTTTAAGAACACAGACCTCTGGATTGTTATGGAGTACTGTGGCGCTGGCTCTGTCTCAGACATAATTAGATTACGAAACAAGACAGTAAGTATTTTTAAATTGTTTTGCTAATCTCATTTCTAAAGATTCATTCTTTAGAATCTGACTAGGTAGTATTTTGTTACAAAGAAAATATCAGTGTGAAAAAAGAAAAGGTTTTACAGTGTAAAAGGATCTAGTATGAGGTGTGAGAACCAGCCATATACCTTTGTATGGCAAATTGGAGAGTCATATGATTGCTTAATTTATTTGTTAGGAAATTTTTATTAAGTCACCGAGAATCTACCATGGTATTCCACTTTTTCATTTAGAATCAGTATGTAAGTTATGGCTAGAATTTTATTTAAAGTGCATAATATTTATGGTATTTCTTCAAGTTTTCTGTGTTATAATCTGTGGTTTGTAAACAATTGAAGTTTTATGTTTCTGAATTTTAAAAAATAATTGAAAAACGATTTTTGTCTTTATTTTCCCAAATATTGTCAGGATGTTTGAAAATGATAAAGCTAGCTCATAATTTGTGTGTGTGTGTGCGCGCGCGCGCGAATTCAAGTTAGTGAAATGTGTTATTTAATAATCCTTTTTATGGTTATGCTTTAATCCTAAGTAAAAGAGCTATTAACAAAATTGTTTAATTTATGCTAGAAATGCATCTAATTTACTTGGATAATTTATAAGGACAAAAGTGACCTTTTTATCTGTAATGTAGAGTTAAGAGTGAATCAGTGAAATTGTAATTCTGTAGAACAGTAACCTAATTACTATATGACATTATTGTATGTTGTCAGACATATTTCAGTAAAATACATTCAGAAAAATACTTAACTACTTGAGTCAATTTGTGGTTAACCAGAATAATTTTAAAGTTTGGGGAAAAAGTTGTAAGTTTATCCTACTAATTTTTTTTTCTGTTAGAGAAAATAAATAGGATTTCTTTTAAAAGAAGTGAAATAGAAATTAAAATAATCCTGTTTTGACAGAATGAATTAAGTGATTTGTGACATTCTAATTGTATATTTTAGAATTTCTGTGGTGCTTAACTAGTATTTATGTAAATCAGATGATTCTTGAGTGGCAGAACAATGCTTTAATTGAAAATAATTATACTCCAGTTAAAGAAGTGTTTTAAAATCATTTCAGGGCTAAACTCAGTGCATTTGGTACTTGAAATTACCAAGTATTAGAAATGTGAAGTAAAAAGTGTGTGAAATGGGAAATCTGTTTTCTTGATTTTAAATGTTAATGTTACCAGTGTGAATAGATAGGAAATATTAGATTCAAGTACTTTATTATCTTGTTGCCAATAATTACAAACCGTGAAGGTATACTCTAATTCTAAAATACAGATATGAATGAATCATTATCTTCAGGAATCTCCTTTACCCATTATCAAAGGGAATATTTTGCCCCATTCACATTCTTTTTTTGGAAGATAGAATCCACTTAATATACTGGGGAGTCACACATTTCAAATAGTTTGTTATTCTCACAGAACAGCTATCCTTGGGTGTGGGGTAGCATGGAAGAGTATGATTCCCAGATATGAAAAAGAACTTAGAGCAGCATGAGATAGGATCCGAAGCTGTAGGTGTATTGTCTCTGGGTATTGCCTTGATAACAGCTCCTGTTAAATCTCAAAAATATTTGCATCCTACTTTTCTTTCATTTATGTATTTATCAGAAAAGAGTACCACTATTGGGAGGATTAGCAGTATAAGATTTGTATCATCCCTTTTTTTTAAATGCCTGGACATTGTAAATATTTGATCATTTTATAGGAATGATCACTGGAGTGATAATCCTAATTGTCTGAATTTCAGAGGTGTGGCTCTTATCGATTAATCAGCTGGTTTTCAAAAATGTGACCAGTGAAACAGTTGTCTTGATCTGTTAAAACTCACTCTAGTAATTAATTGTTTTCACGGTCACAGAACAATCAATTTTTTCCTAAGGGTATGGGAACTTTTTTTTTTAGAGTTTATATGCTCTTTTGTTTTTTGTTATGTGCTTTGTTTCTTTTAATTTATTAATTTAATGTACCTATTTAATACATTTTAAACAGCACAAGACATTCTTATTGTTTATATTGTCAGTGTTTATGCTTTTAATTGTTCCTTATTCTCTTACGCATTTCTCAGTTGCTTGAAGAACATGTCCTTTAATGCTTTTATGTGGGTATGATGGCGATAAATGTTATTTCACTTCATTTTTGAATGATATAATTACTGGGTAAAGAATTCTAGGTTGGTGGTTTCTTTTAGTTTTTGATTTAAAAGGAATGACTTTTGGAGGACCACCTAAGTAACATCTTTTTGTAGAATTGTGCTTGTCTTTGAAAGGTATCTCATTAGGGATGAAGTATTGCTGATTTTTAATTATCGATTGCTATCTGGTTTTGATCAGATGTTTCCTTGAAAATTAAAGGTTCAGGAAAAAACAAATCTGATTAAGTTACATACCTTTTAAAAAATATTTAAGTTTAATCTGTTTAGCTTGAAGTATAACGCTGTTTATGTTTTACCTCTCTCTTCTCTGTACACTTTCATAACGTCATTTTTATTATGCACTTTAGAATGGAAATGGCTCCTAGAATAGAAACTGGATTCATATTTTGGTGTTTTTGTAAATGTTAGTGACTTATCCTCTCCTCCACCTTTGAGTTGAGGGTTTCCCTTACTCCCAGGCTTTGCCTAGTGTATTTGCATCCATGAGGGACCAGCTCACATATTGTGTCCTCTTTGAAACTTTTCCTGTTTTCCTGAGTAGTTTCTTATCTAATTGGTTGATTAATTAGGTAAGTCTTTACTGTATATTCACACATAAAGAAAGAGCATAATAAATTCTAACTGCTATTATTATAATTTTTACTACTATTATTATTACCTTTTTACATATTTTGACTAGTAGGTAGACTTTGCACCTTTTTTTAATGTGTATTGGCTCTTTTATTCCTTTTTGTGCTTATCTTTTTGTTATTGTTGTTGGCATTTTTCTTACCAATTTTCAGGATTCCCTGACAGTTTGTTAATAGTTATATGAGTGCTTCATATATTTTAAAAGTCATAAAACCAATTATCTTATTGTCAGAATAGATAATAAAGAAGGAGCTTCAAAATATATCTTTCAGAGGTTTTATACCTTGACCTGTACTTTTTCTTTGGAAAACATCTAAAAAGGATGTTTTCTAAAAACATCTAAAAAACATCTAAAACATCTATCTTCGGAAAAGATAAAGGCATAGAATTAGGTTTAGGAATTAATTAGGCGTTTTCCAGTGATTGGAACTGAGGCTGAGCAGCAAAAGGTTGGGATTGTATCTATTTAAATGTTGCTGCTTAACATGGGGCCGATCAAAAAGTTGGCATTTGAGCTGATAATGGTAATTGTGGTTATCAGTAATAGTGCTACTAGAGACAGGATGAAGTTGAAACCCTTCTGTATTCCAGTGGGTGATAAAAGTTTCTTTGAGTCTCCTGGTTTCATTATGAGTAAATGAGATGTTAAATAGATGTATTCAATGAATCTTTGCTATATGAACATATAGTTAGTATTCATTGAATCTTTCAACTTCTGAGTGTTGGGGCATCTATAAATATATGTGAGTTAAATTCCTGATTTCTGTGATCAGACTCACACAGCTCAAGTCCTGATGTCATATATTTTAGTAATTGACTATTTTTCAAAATAATTACATTGCTTTGAACCATCTTTTAAGTGTGGTGAAACCTATGTGTAGATAACCCTGCTGTGGTATCTAGAAATCACATATAATTGGTCAGCTCTGAGTATTTAGGAGAAGAATCGTTGTAGTTGCCTTTCCCTACTATAAGCCACTCAAGGACTGACATTTTTACGTATTCATTTTGGAAATATTTTGCTGCTGGCATCTAGCAAAGCTTTGATAAATGTTTGTTGAATTGAAACAGGATCAATTCCTTGGCTGCTTGTCCTATGAATATAAAACAACTCTCTCCATCTATTCAGTGTTGCATTTTTGTAGCTAAGTTGTAATTTGCATGGTTACTTCTATTTAGTTTTAGTATTACAGGTTATTGAACAGATATGTTCATATAGCAAAGAAAGGCCATAGAAAGTGTGTTTACCAGTAACCTTGGAATGTGAGAAATAACAGAATCTATTGCATTAGTTTCCTTATTTTTACAGAAGTTATATATGTATGTGAATTTAATTTTTTGCTTAAATTTGCAAATGCGTATCTTGGTAACTTTAACCTTAATAGGGTTAAAGTTGGCTGATAAAAAAGAAGCCTCTTGCCTTTTTGTTGTTGTTACTAATGGTAGTTCATGTAAGCATTATTTATTTACTTTTAGTGTTTTCAAATTTAAAAAGAAAAAGTTTAATAATTATGGGAATATATAAAATATATTTATGGGAATAATTTTGAAATTTCCTTGTGAGGAAACATTTAAAAATGAATAGATTTTATATCAAATGTCATTTAACATCTCAACATTTATGTGTTTCAAGTATTATATACTGCAAAGTAGAAATACACAACTCTATGAAATTGAAGCTTTTTAAAAGTAGATTATATTTTTGATTAGAAGCTTTCATAATGGTCTTTATGTAATTGTTAAGCTATGCCTTGACAAATGGAAGAAATAGAGTCTATGTCTTAGACATTTGTTGTGTACTTGGAAAAGTTCTGAGAAAATAAAGGCCCAAGGTTATTCTCTCTCATTTTGGCCCATTTTTTTAATTTAACCACTTATTTTAATTTAACCTAGTGCTGTGGATTTTAGTTTTGGCTCTTTCACAGACTAGTTTTATGATCTGAGCAAGTCATTTACCTGACAGGGACTTCAGCTTCCTCATCTGTTAAATAATAGTTAACATCTATATTGCTTTACATTTTACTTGGCAGTTTTATTTACATTCCAGTTGAATGGAAAGGTTCAAAACATTTATTGATCTAGGCGCAGTGCTCTGCAGTACAGGTACAAATAACTAATAAATTTTCTGTTGTTGCATTGTTGAGGTAATATCTATATAAAAACTGAATTCGACTCTATGAAGAGTTAGGATTCTTTAGGAGCAGTAAAGAAGAAGATCTTAGCCGAACATGGAAGTTCAGAGAAAGCTTCGTAGGCATTAGAACTCTGTAGCAGATTCTTGGAAGAGGAGGAGTCATCTCTCGTTAGAATCCAAGCTCCACCGGGGCAGGGTTTTATCTTCTTTGTTCACTGCTTTATCTCCATTCTTAGCACAATGACTGGCATGCAGGATGCTCAGTAAATATTTGTTGCATGCATAGATGGATGGATGGATGAATGAATGAGTGAATGAATGAATGAATGAATCAGAGAAGAGAGGGCAAAGGACATCTTGGAAGAAGAAACAATGATATACTAAAATTATATTTCCCTCTTTATGAGTTCAGTGTCATACTTCTAGGTCATCTGAAGGAGAAAGTTCCCAGCATCTGGCTTAAGTGGATTTACTTTTCTCACACATAATTGCTCAGAATCATTGCCACATTGTAGTTTGATGGATCTATGTTAGGATCATGATGTTGCTGTATAATTTTTTGTTTTCCCTGGAGGTGTTCCTTTTGTTTTTTTTTTTCCCTTCATGTTTAGAGAAGCAGCATATGCCATCTTTATCATTTTGCTAATGTCTTCTACCTTCTTACTCATTTTATCTGTTTCCTGGAATTTATATGATTCTTCTTTGAGAAGACATTCTTTGGAGCTTCCTGATTTCTTGTTCTAATGTGGACTCATTGCTTTTTAGGTCTGCTGTACAGCTGCATCCTTGGAATTTCTTTTCACTGGACTTTTGGGTTAGTGCCATCATTTTCTTGTATATTTCCTATTTCCTTGGTTTTCACCCTTGTTTTGTATTCTTCCTAAACTGTCTTCTTCACGGTACAAGAATAAGAGGTCAACTATTTGAGTCCTTGCATGCCTGAAAATGTCTTTATTTTGCTTTCACATTTGATTGATAGTTAGCTTATGTAGAGATTTACATAGAAAATAAGTTTCTCTCAGAGCTTTGAGAGCTTTTGTCTATTATCTTCTAGCTTCCGGTGTTGCTAATGTTATAGCTAATGCCTCTCAGAGTCTTATTTATTTGTAGGTTTTTTTTTACCTGCCCACCCTCCCACCCCCACTCCCCTAAATCTGGAACTTTTTAGACTTTTCTTTTTATCCTGATGTTTCTGATACTACACAAGGAATAAGATGCTTCACAAGGATGTGCATAGGTGTGAGTCCTTTTTATTCGTTATGCTCAGCACTCAGTTCTTTTCAAATAAACACTTGTGTCTTTCTTCAGCTTTGGAACACTTTCTCTGATAAGCTGCTCCTCTGTTTTCTTCACTGGATGGTGAATCTCCTGAATTTCTTTTTTTTTTTCCCTCCTAGATTTTTTTTTTTTTTTTAATCTTTTTGCTTTTTGGGGAGTGGGTAGGAAGTGGTTTCTTCTACTTTATTTTCTGACTCTTCTAACTGAACTTCTTATTTCAGGAGTTATATTTTAATTTACAAGAACTTCCATTTTTGATTATTACTTTTTTGTAACATCTTAATGCTGAGACATGGATGCAAAAGTTTTTCTCATCACTCTAAGAAAAATAAGCTTTTGAAAAAGTTATTTTCTGTTTCCTGAATCATTTCTACTTCTTCGGGGGTGGTTTTTTCACTTTTTTTCTTTGTTCTGGTCTTACCCATGGCAAGGCCGACCAGCAGGAAGGCTGACCAACTCTCACTGGAAGCATTGAGCAGTGCTTTTTGACTAGCAGGTATCATTTTAGGGTGAATGGGTTGGGCCTGGCTTTTAGGGGAAGGACCTACAGAGGCAATTTGTTCAGTTTCTTGAGAGAGGAACCACTCCCCCTCCATTGCCATGTGGGGGTCATTTCCCAGAATGCATGTCATCTGTACATATGGGGATGGGGTAGGGGTAGAGTAGGGATTCCATTTTCTTGTTTTCTTTCATTACTCCATTTTCTTCTTTTCAGCTACCATGGAAAAGCTAGCCATCACTTCCATCCCCTTCTTACTCCGGCCCCCCCGCCCCACAGTGGTGCTAACTGGAGCTCCCTGGAATTTACTTGGCAGTCACTTGTTTTGTTGCAGACCCTTTCTTTGCCTGCTCTTGGCTGTGGCTCTTTCCACAGAATGCTTCCAAATTCATTATACTCTCATGTGGTGAATCTTTTGTTATTAGTTTATTTAATTGTAAAAGTCTCTATCTGCTTAATGAGGTTTTAGGAGGAGGATAGGCAAATAACTAAAATTAACTACAAATTTGGGTTGGCTTTTGAACATGAGTCAGTGATATTCCCCTCTCGCCTTATGTATATTTTATATAACTTTCATATTCTTAGGTGTTTAGTACAACTACTTTGAGGATTAATTTGATAATCCCTTATAAGGTTGAATACATACACACCCTGGGATCCATCCAACAATTCTCCTTTTTCATCTATACTTAGAGAACTCATAGCACAATTGTACGGTGAGATATAAACAAGAATGTCATCACAACAGAAAATTAGAAGAAAATTTAGATCTTGATTAGAAGATTGCTATTGTTCTTTTCTGTCTCAATAATTCTGTAGCTCTTTGGGAAAGGCAAACTCTGAGAGTAGTATTCTGGCTGAACCTTTCAGAATACCCAGTGTGCAGCTGACCAGATGAGAATGACACTAAAATTCCAAATAAATTTTGAGTCTTAAAATGTATATAAACATTTATCTTGGTATACAAGAGAAATTTTTGGTATTTACCTTTACCTGGTTGAGATATATTTCTGTGATATGGTGTGTGCGTGGGGGGGCGGGATGAGCAATTGAGGGAACAAATATAATGGAGAGGAAGTTCCAGACTGAAGAAAGCAACTCCTAAGTTATGTATATATGTTTTCTTCAAGGCTTGTGGTGGGCTTGTTGTTTTATAATGGAAATAATTGGGAAAGCCAAGTTTTATTGAGACATTCACTTCTTTAGAAGTGTGAAGGACGCATTAAGACCATTCTGCTTGGTAAATTCTCACTGATTTTAGTTGTTTTTTTTTAATTTTACTTTATTATGTTATGTTGATCACCATACATTACATCATTAGTTTTTGATGTAGTGTTCCGTGATTCATTGTTTGCGTGTAACACCCAGTGCTCCATTCCATATGTGCCCACTTTAATACCCATCATCAGGCTAACCTATCCCCCCCACCCCCCTCCCCTCTAGGACCCTCAGTTTATTTCTCAGGGTCCATAGTCTCTCATGGTTCGTCTCCCCCTCCGATTCCCCCGCTTCATTTTTCCTTCCTACTATCTTCTTTTTTTTCTTTTTTAAAAATATAATGTATTATTTGTTTCAGAGGTACAGGACTGTGATTCATCAGTCTTACACAGTTCACAGCGTTCAACATAGCACATACCCTCCGCTATGTTTATCACCCAGCCACCCCATCCCTTCCACCCCCCACCACTCCAGCAACCCTGTTTGTTTCCTAAGAATTCCTCATATCAGTGAGATCATATGCTACATGTCTTCATGTCTTTCTCTGATTGACTTATTTTGCTCAGCATACTACCCTCCAGTTCCATCCATGTTGTTGAAAATGGCAAGATTTTGTTCCTTTTGGTGGCTGCATAATGTTCCATTGTGTGTGTGTGTGTGTGTGTGTATATATATATATATATATACACACACACCACATTTTCTTTATCCATTCATCTGTTGATGGACATCTTGGCTTTTTCCATAGTTTGGCTATGGTGGACATTGCTGCTATAAACATCGGGGTGCACGTACCCCTTCGGATCCCTATATTTGTATCTTTGGGGTAAATACTCAGTAGTGCAATTGCTGGGTTGTAGGGTAGCTCTATTTTCAACTTTTTGAGGAACCTCCATAATGTTTTTCAGAGTGGCTACACCAGCTTGCATTCCCACTAACAGTGTAGGAGGGTTCCCCTTTCTCCGCATCCCCGCCAACATCTGTCGTTTCCTGACTTGTTAATTTTAGCCATTCTGACTGGTGTGAGGTGGTATGTCACTGAGGTTTTGATTTGGATTCCCTGATGCCAAGCGATGTTGAGCACATTTTCATGTGTCTGTTGGCCATTTGGGTGTCGTCTTTGGAAAAATGTCTGTTCATGTCTTCTGCCCATTTCTTGATTGGATCATTTGTTCTTTGGGTGTTGAGTTTGATAAGTTCTTTATAGATTTTGGATACTAGCCCTTTATCTGAAATGTCATTTGCAAATATCTTCTCCCATTCTGTCGGTTGTCTTTTGGTTTTGTTGACTGTTTCCTTTGCTGTGCAAAAGCTTTTTATCTTGATGAAGTCCCAAGTTCATTTTTGCCCTTGCTTCCCTTGCCTTTGGCGATGTTTCTAGGAAGAAGTTGCTGCGGCTGAGGTTGAAGAGGTTGCTGCCTGTGTTCTCCTTTAGGATTTTGATGGACTCCTGTCTCACGTTTAGGTCTTTCAACCATTTGGAGTCTATTTTTGTGTGTGGTTGTAAGGAAATGGTCCAGTTTCATTCTTCTGCATGTGGCTGTCCAATTTTCCCAACATCATTTGTTGAAGAGACTGTCTTTTTTCCATTGGACATTCTTTCCTGCTTTGTCGAAGATTAGTTGGCCATAGAGTTGAGGGTCCATTTCTGGGCTCTCGATTCTCTTCCATTGATCTATGTGTCTGTTTTTATGCCAGTACCATACTGTCTTGATGATGACAGCTTTGTAATAGAGCTTGAAGTCCGGAATTGTGATGCCATCAGCTTTGCTTTTGTTTTTCAACATTCCTCTGGCTATTCGGGGTCTTTTCTGATTCCATACAAATTTTAGGAATATTTGTTCCATTTCTTTGAAAAAGGTGGATGGTATTTGATAGGGATTGCCTTAAATGTGTAGATTGCTCTAGGTAGCATTGATACCGTCACAATATTTGTTCTTCCACTCCATGAGCATGGAACGTTTTTCTATTTCTTTGTGTCTTCCTCAATTTCTTTCATGAGTATTTTATAGTTTTCTGAGTACAGATCCTTTGCCTCTTTGGTTAGATTTATTCCTAGGTATCTTATGGTTTTGGGTGCAATTGTAAATGGGATCGACTCCTTAATTTCTCTTTCTTCTGTCTTGTTGTTGTTGTACAGGAATGCCACTCGTTTCTGTGCATTGATTTTATATCCTCCCACTTTACTGAATTCCTGTATGAGTTCTAGCAGTTGTGGGGTGGAGTCTTTGGGTTTTCCACATAAAGTAACATATCATCTGTGAAGAGTGAGAGTTTGACTTCTTATTTGCCAATTAGGATGCCTTTTATTTCTTTTTGTTGTCTGGTTGCTGTGGCTAGGACTTCTAGAACTCTGTTGAACAGCAGTAGTGATAGTGGACATCCCTGCCGTGTTCCTGACCTTAGGGGAAAAGCTCTCAGCTTTTCCCCATTGAGAATGATATTCGCTGTGGGTTTTTCATAGATGGCTTTTATGATATTGAGGTATGTACCGTCTATCCCTACACTCTGAAGAGTTTTAATCAAGAAAGGATGCTGTACTTTGTCAGATGCTTTTTCTGCATCTATTGAGTGGATTATATGATTCTTGTTCTTTCTTCTATTAATGTATTGTATCACATTGATTGATTTGCAGATGTTGAACCAACCTTGCAGCCCAGGGATAAATCCCACTTGGTCGTGGTGAATAATCCTTTTAATGTACTGTTGGAGCCCATTGGCTAGTATTTTGGTGAGAATTTTTGTGTCCATGTTCATTAGGGATATTGGTCTGTAATTCTCCTTTTTGATGGGGTCTTTGTCTAGTTTTGGGATCAAGGTAATGGTGGCCTCATCAAATGAGTTTGGAAGTTTTCCTTCCATTTCTATTTTTTGGAACAGTTTCAAAAGAATAGGTATTAATTCTTCTTTAAATGTTTGGTAGAATTCCCCTGGGAAGCCATCTGGCCCTGGGCTCTTGTTTGTTGGGAGATTTTTGATTACTGCTTCTATTTCCTTAGGGATTATGGGTCTGTTCAGGTTTTCTATTCTTCCTGGTTCCGTTTTGGTAGTTTATACATCTCTAGGAATGCATCCATTTCTTCCAGATTATCTAATTTGCTGGCATATAGTTTTTCATAATATGTTCTTATAATTGTTTGTATTTTTTGGTGTTGGTTGTGATCTCTCCTCTTTCATTCATTTTATTTATTTGGATCGTTTCTCTTTTCTTTTTGATAAGTCTGGCCAGGGGTTTATCAATCTTATTAATTCTTTCAAAGAGCCAGCTCCTAGTTTCATTGATCTGTTCTACTGTTCTTTTGGTTTCTTTTTCATTGATTTCTGCTCTGATCTTTATTATTTCTCTTCTCCTGCTGGGTTTAGGCTTTATTTGCTGTTCTTTCTCCAGCTGCTTTAGGTATAGGGTTAGGTTGTGTATGTGAGACCTTTCTTGTTTCTTGAGAAAGGCTTGTATTGCTATATACTTTCCTCTTAGGACCGCCTTCGCTGCATCCCAAAGATTTTGAACAGTTGTGTTTTCATTTTTATTTGTTTCCATGAATTTTTTAAATTCTTCTTTGATTTCCTGGTTACCCATTCATTCTTTAGTAGGATGCTCTTTAGCGTCCATGTATTTGAGTTCTTTCTGACTTTCCTCTTATAATTGAGTTCTAGTTTCAAAGCATTGTGGTCCGAAAATATGCAGGGAATGATCCCAGTCTTTTGGTACAGGTTGAGACCTGATTTGTGACCCAGGATGTGATCTATTCTTGAGAATGTTCCATGGGCAGTAGAGAAGAATGTGTATTCTGTTGCTTTGGGATGGAACGTTTTGAATATGTCTGTGAAGTCCATTTGGTCCAGTGTGTCATTTAAAACCTTTCTTTCCTTGTTGATCTTTTGCTTAGATGATCTGTCCATTTCAGTGAGGGGGGTGTTAAAGTTCCCCACTATTATTGTATTGTTGTTGATGTGTTTCTTTGATTTTGTTGTTAATTGCCTTATATAATTGGCTGCTTCCATGTTAGGGGCATAGATATTTATAATTGTTAGATCTTCTTGTTGGATAGACCCTTTAAGTATGATATATTGTCCTTCCTTATCTCTTATTATAGTCTTTGGTTTAAAATCTAATTTGTCTGATATAAGGATTGCCACCCCAGCTTTCTTTTGATGTCCATTTGCATGTTAAATGGTTTTCCACCCCCTCACTTTCAATCTGGGGGTGTCTTTGGGTCTAAAATGAGTCTATTAGAGACAGCATATTGATGGGTCTTGTTTTTTTATCCCATCTGATACCCTGTGTCTTTTGATTGGGGCATTTAGCCCATTTACATTCAGGGTAACTATTGAAAGATATGAATTTAGTGCTGTTGTATTGCCTGTAAGGTGACTGTTACTGTATATTGTCTGTGTTCCTTTCTGGTCTGTGTTACTTTTAGTCTCTCTCTTTGCTTAGAGGACCCCTTTTAATATTTCTTGTGGGGCTATTTTTGTGTTTCCAATTCTTTTAGTTTTTGTTTGTCCTGGAAGCTTTTTATTTCTCCTTCTAATTTCAATGACAGCCTAGCTGGGTGTAGTATTCTTGGCTGCATATTTTTCTCATTTAGTGCTCTGAATATATCATGCCAGTCCTTTCTGGCCTGCCAGGTCTCTGTGGATAGGTCTGCTGCCATGATTGTTAGTTTTATAACTGTTATTCTCAACTCCGGTAACAGATTTTTGATAACTATTTTATGAGTAGTTATTATATAGTATTGGTTATTCTAAACACATTGTGCATGTTTTTGCATTTAATCCTCATACGAGGATTAAACAACTGTATAAGGTAAGAACTATTATTGACCCATCTTGTAGATCGGAAACTGAATCACAGAGTGGTAGGTAGATTAGAGGGAAGGAAAGCGTTGAAATGATATCACATTACTAGAATTGAATTGTAATACTTAAGAGCACAGGCTCTGGAGGTAGAATATCTGGGTTTGAATTCTGGTTCTGCTACATACTAGCTGTGTGAACTTGGGCAAGTTTCTTAACTTCTCTGTTACTCATTTTCTTCATCTGCTAAATGGGATAAGAAGATCACCCTCCTTCATTGAGTTGTTCTGAAGATTAAATATATAAAGTACAAGGAGCATCACCTAGTGCATAAAAAGCCCTGTATGTATTTGCTCTTGATACTGTCATCACATCCTGTCATCTCGCTTATATAGGTAGGAATGTCTTTGCAATCAGCTGTGTGTGAGCATAATATATGCGGTCTGTGGAACCATTCACTGTGGGTACTTTGAATTATCTTTGTTAATGAGGGAGGTACTGACTTAATAAGATTGCTTCATTTTTAGGTACAGTGAAAATTTCTTTAATAGAATCAGACAGGGGCTATTCACAACATACTAGGGTATTTTATCTTAGTACCCTTTGAATTAATGCCATGTACATAATAGTCTTTTTAGTAAACATTTGATTTATTGTATTTTGAAAATATATGTTCTGCCTTAATTTGTATTTTGTATTACTTCAAATAGATTTTCTTTTCCTTTGGGTGAAGGCATACCAATTTCTTACTGACTTAAGATTTATTTGGAGTTTCAAGTTTAATATTATTTCATTGCTAATAATAGACATCTTTTTTATTTGTATGGATTTCTGTTCCATAAAGTGCTTTTCGGGGGTTTATATTTGCCTCTGTGTTACTGAACTAATTCATGTTTGACTTCCCTAATCACTTTGTTGCATGCTCCCCCTTTGTGTAATAGATACTAGTTCATACAGGATTTACAACTCCATATATATTGAGTGCTTTTCTGTTGTCTTCTGATCTCTTTTCCAGGAATCTTTTCATGTGGGAAAGGATTTTAAAATGTCTGCCCACTGACCATTTTCACAGTAGAGTATCAGTTCTCTTTTTCTTCAGATCAAGGGATTATAAGCAGCATGTATATATGTATATTTACATATGGTGTAAGTAGTGAAAGCTTTCATTTCGAATCACTAGTTGTGGGACTTTGTGATAGATTATTAATCTTTTTTTTTTTTTTTTTGCCAAACATCTGCAATCCAGATTTCATGAAAGACAGCCTCTCTCTGCCCTTTTGTATATAATAATGGCTAAAATATTCTAGTTATGTTTTCTAATGTATGTACTTTGTGTTGAGCAGATTTTTTTTTTTCTGGAAGAATCCCATAAACTTTTTATTATTTAAAACCTTGGCTATTTTATACCCTCAATCCTTCTTTTTTTGGGTGGGATGAGATAGAGTGGTGAGGGGTGGGAGGGAGTTACTGAGTTGCTTTGCTGTTTTTCCCAGTGTTTTCCTCATGTTGAATACCTAAGAGCCCCATTAAATGTATGTATTCTTTTTCCCAAGAGAGAAGGAGTAAGAGGGGGAGAAATTTTGATTGTAAAGAAGTTGGAATCTGAGACTTGATGGATGTTAAGATAAAGTCTTTAAATATAAGCTTAAGTATTACCTTTGAGATTTAGGTATTTCAGAGATTGCTACTTGACTCCTCAACTTTCTCTAAGCCATTGATTTTTAGCAGTGTGTTTGGTCACCATTTTATGTGATTATATCATGTATGCCATAAAAACTAATGGGCACTGAAACATTCAAGGAGTTCTGTAAAATGAGAAGTCTAAATGTAATATTAACACAATTTGGAGTAAACATTTATTAGCTAGGGGAAGTGGTACTAGGAAATGAAGGCAAAAAAGGAGACTTAAAAAACACTGCACGTTCCTTTTAAAAAACATGCTTATACTACTTTCCCTGCTCCCAATATCATATTCCTTTTGTTTAGGGGCAAAATATAGAAGTCAACTTCAGAGATCTCATGCTGTTAAATATCTGAAATAACCTTTAATATTTTTAGAGTTGGTCAGTGGTTTGTGCTTTATACAAACCTTTTTTCTAGGACCTTCCCCACTTTTTGGTATCAGCTTCATTTTACTGTATCAGTTTCAACTCTTGGTTATGTTACGGAAAACCCAGCCTAAACTGGCTTAAGCCAAAATGGGAATTTATTTGCTCACATAACTAAAAATCTTTGCAGAGCTAGTTTCATGCATGGCTGATTCAGGATGAAAGGAGTTACTTGAATTCATCTTTTTATTTTGATACCTCTGTATTGATTCTAGTCTCACACAGATTTTTGCCTCATAGTTGCAAGATGGCTACCAGCAGCTACTGGGTTTTTTATACTTTCTAGTTGAAATCCAGCAAGCAGTTTTGTGCCTCACTGCTTCTGAATGGGTCATGTTCCTTTCCCTGAGCACATCACTGTGGCCAATAAATGTGATGTGGTAATTGGATTAGATCTTGGTCTGTGTCTAACCTGGAGCTAAGATAAAGCTGACTGCTAGAAAT
The DNA here is from genome assembly GCF_037043125.1 of Eumetopias jubatus. NCBI lineage: Eukaryota > Metazoa > Chordata > Mammalia > Carnivora > Otariidae > Eumetopias > Eumetopias jubatus. Next base: position 145,549,631 of record NW_028274810.1, read on the forward strand.
ACATATTCTGAGGATGGGGAAGTAGTGATTTCCTAAGGGGAATCAGAATATGTTAACAGGAGAAGGGTGAATGGGTGTTAGAATGGAAAAATATAACAGATAATTCTATATATTTACTAAAACTAAAATCAAAACAAAATGTATCAGGAATAAAGCACAATTAAAAAACCCCACCTCTAAATAACTCCCAAAATGTATGTGAAATGTTAGAAGACACATTTATTGACATTGGGAGTCGAAACTGTTGGGTCTTCAATAACTTTCTCCTTCTGTCCCAAGTAAGGGATGGAAAGGCTGATAGTTCTCTGGGAACCTGTGTCTGCCGTGTCAGCAGTGAATGTTTGCCATAAGACTTCTCCTGGAAAGTCTGTTCATCAGGATTAAAGACCGGTGGTTCCTTATTAGACCAGGTGGACTGACCCTGGTGTTAGTTCTTGTATCCATGACCCCTTTTCTTAAGAAGAATTTTCTTACCCTGAGTGGGTACTACTATTCAGAGCTGTACTAGAATCTTAGGAGAATGAGTCCGTTTGTGTGGAAAGTAATTCTTGCTCCTTATTTGGTGTATCCCACAGAGTGAAACTGAGTTCTAAGTATATTTCACACATGCCTCTTAAAGTTCCAAGCCACAGCATTAACATGACCATGCACTGTAGGATTAGGCCTTTCAAATTTTTTGTAGCAATCATGTGCCAGGTCTTAATCTCTGATTAAATACATCATACACATTACGCTCCATTACATCTTTCCTAAATCTTTTGATTGGATTATAAACACTTTTCTTTATGATTTTTCCACATTACAATATAGTTCCTCCAATAGACTTTCTCTTCCACCTTAACTAAGTAAATTAACCTTACGAAGGTATTTCCTTGGCTACCCTTATTGGTAAACCGCCCAGTCTTCACCTTAGTTGCTGTTCTTGGCATTTCTCCCAGTTCTGTTTCCTTTTCATCAGTCAGGCCCACCTTCGTACACTTTATTTTTATATGGTACATTCCTTGCCTGGTGGACTGCCTGTCACTGCCAGATGGACGGTGAGCCCTCCCTCCCTGTCTTAAGTCTGACCCTGAGCACACCGTGACAATAGTTATTTGAAGTGATGTGGTTTAGTGGAAGGACTCTTGGATGCGGAACCAGAAGACCCAGAAGACCCAGCGTTGATTCCTGCATTGTTACTTAGTAGCTCTGTGACCATGGGTACATTGTGTAACTACTTTAAACTTAAGATGCCTAAGCCTAAAATGGACCTAATATCATATTACTTTCCTTACCTACCTCAGTGTTTTCTTGTGAGGAACAAAGAGGATGAGTGTCAGAACATTTTGTAACCTGGAAAATTCTGCACAAACTTAAATTGCTATTTTATTACTATCAGGGCAAAAACTTTAACAATGGTATATAATTTTTAATTACTAATGATTTAAGAATTTTATGATATTTGTTGAAATAGTGAATATTCTCTAGCGTTAGAAAAATATGCTAAGCGATTATTATGTCTTATCCAGTAAAAGTCTTGGGTTAATCAGGAAATCAAGAGATGTTTATAAGTTAATTTTCCAGAAAATGAGAATTTAGCTCCTTAAGTTGCAGATCTCTAATTTTAACAATTTTGTTTTATTTTAAGATTTTATTTATTTGTGAGACGGAGCGCATGAGAGGGAGAGAGAGAGAGCAGGAACGGGGGTGGGGGGCAGAGGGAGAGGGAGAAGAAGACTCCCCACTGAACAGGGACCCTGGGATCATGACCTGAGCCGAAGGCAGATGCTTAACCAACTGAGCCACCCAGGCACCCCTAATTTTTAACAATTTTAGATGGAGATCGTTTAAAATTGTATAGCACAGTTCTCTACTTTTAACCAGAGTGTGTGAGCCGCTCCCCCTTTTAATGATATAAATTAAGGAAAAAATATAAGTGATATGAGAACATAGTAAACATTTCAAATAGTATGGAAGAGGAACTTAGTGTCTCTTTACTCATCCTTCAATTTTACTTCCTTGAGGTAATGTCAGTTAATAGTTTCTTGTGGGTCCTTTGAGCACATATGTATGCATATCCTATTTACACAAGGGATTCATACTGTATATGTGGTGTTCTATACCTTGTCTTTTTTTTTTTCCCCTTTAACTTCTGATATATCTTAGAGATCTTCCTCTACTGGTACATATAGGTCCAGGTGTATGTAACAAAATATATTTTTTTTCAGTACTTTGGATAAAATGAGTTCCAGTTTTTCCGTTTTTGTTGTTATAATCAAAGCTGCAGGAACTGTTGTATTTGTGTATTGGCAGACTTATGTTGTTATGTCCATTGGATACATTCTGAGAAATGGCATTACTGGGTTAGAGGGCTAGTTCATTTTTAATAACAATTTTTTTTTGATTGAGAGGCTCTACCTAAGTCATATATGATTTTTTTTAGTGCTGAGGCAGTTTCAGCTTGGATTATGAAAGAAGTATGGATTTTGCTTTCGATGCCTTCCTGCTTCCCTGCATGCTCTGACTCTTCTTCATCTTCCTTGCTTTTGTCTAATTTTGCTTAAGATGTTCATTATTAATTCTACCACAGGAATCGCCATTGGAGTTGAAAGCAAGGCTGTGTCCTTGTTAGCTGCTATGTCTGCTGCTCCCCGTGCTATGACTATTATAAGTGATTTTATTATTTATCTTCCCCACACTAGCTTTCCACACTAGTAGACTGAGAGTCTGCCATCAGAGTTTTCTTTCTGAAGAGTCAGATATGTTCGTTTCATCTTTCCACTTAAAAATTTGCAGGTACGTAGAGCAGAGTTTGGCCCTAACCTACCTTTGCATTTTGTACCATTTTTCCAGACACGTTACTTCAGACACAAAGAACCATTCACTAGTGCTGGACTTCATATATTTTTATGCCCGTTGCCTTTACACGTAGCTAGTATTTCCTTCCGTCTTTGGTCACCTGACAAACTTTGTTCATTCTTTAAGAGTCAGCTCAAAAGTTACCTCCTCTGTGAAGGCTTCTTGGCGTAGGGAGATGGTGTGGTGAGATTGTCAGGGCTTGAACGATACAAGGACTTGAGGGTTAAATGATACAGTTTGGGTTTTATTTTCAGAGTACTGGTTGTGATGCATGATCACTTTCGGAACTCCTGTTCTGGAGTGCCCCTCTAGCTAACCCTGGTGCTACCTGCATTACCTAATGTTGTAATCATTTGTTCCTGTGCCCTTGCCTTTCCACTTAAATTTTGAGCACCATGAAGGCAAGGGCAGTATGACAGGCCCTTAGTAAATTCTTGTTAGTACTTACCTCCCACAGTTGTGTTGGGGTCTTAAATGAAATGATAGCTGTCATGTGGCCAGCATAGTTCAATCTCAGTAAATGCAAGGTATTTAGTTGATGTTATCATATCACCACTGGAGAGGTAGACCCTGACTTGGGGAATATAGGGTGATTTCTTGAAAGAGGCGAGATTTGATCCAGGACTTAAAGACCGTGTAAGGATTACATTGGTGAGTTTTCATCAAATGGTGTTCAAGACTTTATGAAAAGTCACTGTGAAAGTTGAAACTTAAAATTTTATAATCAGATATTTTTAGCTGTCTGTATGGCCCTTGAAAGGGGAACTATGTCTCATTCTTTCTCATTTTCTTAATAGATCATAGGTACTAAATATAGAACTAATGCATTATTTTATGTAAATAAATAATTATGTCCGAAAGGTGGTAGGGTTTAGGTAAGATTGTCAAGATTCATTTTTAGAAAATTAAAATTCTTAATTTTGTATGAATGTACAAAAGCTCACTTGAATTTGTTTTTACTGACATAAAAACATTAAGGCAGTATATATATTTTAAAACAGCTTGTGCATGTGCCCTTGAGACAATTTGGTGGGTGCATTTTTATCAAAACCATATACACAGTGACATATTAAATGTATCATATTATTATACTAATCATATGACTCTAGAAACAAAAGCAACCAGAAGACTAAAGCCTATCAAAACCATCTTTTTGTTTTTGTACAATGAGATTCTTTTAAAATTTGCCAGTGAATTCATACCAGTATTGAAACCAGATGTAGACTTCCGTCTTTTAGTGTATTAGCTCAGCTATAGAAGTCTTATTTCCACCCCTGATTATTGAGTATTTTATTCATGGTTTATTATCTCTCTCTCACCTTCCTTTATTTATTTTTTTAAATAGACTATAAAATGTGATTCAAATGATTTTAAAATGACATTGCCCCAGTTATATAGCGATAGAAATAAAATTAAACCTGTATTGTTAAAGATAACCTAATTAAGTCCACAGATGAAGTACTCTCTTGATAAAAATTTTTCATTGGAAAGGATTTTGACAGATACCACTAAATGAAGTGTCAGCTGTGGTTTGAGAATGGATCTAAGAGTTTCCCATCTTAGAACAGAAATCTTACATTGGTTACCTCCTTCTGTATAAAGTAAGATCCTCTCTCCCGTGTGTGTGTGTGTGTGTGTGTGTGTGTGTGTGTGTGTGTGTGTGTGTGTGTGTGTTTAAAAACCTGACCATTTTGAAATAGCTGGATATGGTCTGGTCTATCTGAACTGATGAAAAGTTTTAATTATAGAAATGAAAATGATACTACTTTAAATTTTATATAGTAATGGGAATAGTTCCCTCTGTTGCCAAATAGAATTCTAGTCACTTTGGTAACTGGCTATGTTTATATAAAAGAAATTTCATATATTTAAAGGTTGTTTGAGAACAAAACGCTATTTAAGAAAATGACTGTCAACTATTTGACTTCTTGCCTTCCTTCTTTCCCTTCTTTCCCTTCTTTTTAACAAAATAGTGTGTGTAAAGGACATGAAATAAAATAGTGTGTGTAAAGGACATGAAATAAACATCTTGTTCAAGGTCTATTGTATAGTTTCCATTAAATAAACACAAGTTCCCATCTCATTCTTCTCTATTAGTGCCACAAAATGCTTGTGAAATGTTGATACTGCTTTTATCCACAGTTCATTTGATACCATTGACATTTATTTAAAAGAGGCCAGGCAAACATTTATTCCTTCAGATGTGCTGAGATTTACCTGCATTTTGGTACTTAGAAGGCTGAAATTTGGCCCATCGCTTTTTTTTTTTTTAACCATTTTTCTCATCTTAATAGAAGGGAAAAAAATAGGCCTTACTTGATTTCTGAGTGCCATTTCATAACTATTATACTATTCTTTAGTTAATTATTTGAATTATTCTTTTGAAATCTTTCCTTTTTCTGGATGGTGAGCTACTGTTTTTATTCAGAGCCTAATTTTAATGCCACTTCCGCTTTCTTCCCTAGTTAATTGCTCTCCACTGTGGTCCCATTTCACTTTGAAAAGTGTTTTTTTAATAATAGTTTCTGAGTTTTGAAGTCTGTCTTTCATGCTAGATTGGAGCCACAAAAGGTTAGGTTAAAGATTTTTTAAATTCAATGTAGAGCAGGTGCTCAATAAATGTTTTTTTCAGTGAATGAGTGATATCTAGGGCTTTTTGGAAAATACTTCTGCATTCTTAGATCACTTTCACACATGCTTAATATTCTTCCTGTCTGCCACACATGTGCTCTTATCCTTGGCAACATTGTGATCCATATGGGATAATTTTATAATTGATTCCTCATTGTTTTAATTTGCTTTTCTTTGATAATAACTGAAGTTTAATATTTTCTGTGTATGTTAACAGCTTTATTTTTAGTTTTTGTATATTTGTGAATTGTATATTCATTTCTTTGCCTATTTGTGGGGTTTTATTGTTTTTCTGAAAGATTTATGTGAGCTCTTTATGTTCTAAATCTATACACTAAATATCTTACTACATTTTCTATATTTTTCTGTTTTCTAAGCTTGTAGTTTTTATGTAGACAAAGCTAATAAATTCTCATATTTTTTGTTTGCTTTTTTTGATGAGAAACTGCTTTTCTGCCTACTGGTTTGATACTTTGATTTTCTTCTATTTTTATTTAAATCATTTAAAAATGTTTAAATCATTGATCTATGGGTTTGTTTTAGTGGTATTAAGCGTATACTTTTTAAATTAAATTAAATTTAATTGGATTTTATTATGTTAGTCACCATACAGTACATCATTAGTTTTTGATGTAGTGTTCCATGATTCATTGTTTTCGTACAACACCCAGTGCTCCATATAGTTTCAATAAAATACTCACTAAGCCACTTACAGTGTCCTCAGTTAAGGTTACTTTTCAGGCCAAGTGAGTGTCCTTGCAGAATTTATTAACAGTATACTTGTTTTGTTTGGCAGGCACACCATTTAAAATAATCTACATTTGAATGCTGGGATGAGGCAGGCGTTCAGTTTTACTGCTTGTTTATGGCTGGTATCTATCCCTAATTTAACCATTGGTATTATGGTTGGTGACACTTTTGATTAGACACTGCCTTTACTAATTGTCAAATATTTTGAATATCATCCTTGGAGCAAGCCTTGCAACTCCGTGTTTTCTTATATTGAAACCAATTCATATATTCATGTTTGTGTAAGCCGGAAGACATGGGCTTTGCCACTTAATATTTGTATGATATCTGACAGACCACTTTATTTCTCTGAATTTGTTTCCTCATCTAAAAAAAGGACGATGTGTTTCTGTTTACTTAATTGAGTTGTTGTGAGACTCATAAAATACTCCTTATAACCATAAAGTAGTATAAAAATTTAAGACAGTGTTATACCTCTGTTCTAGAAAATGTTACTGTTTATTGTTGTTTAAATGATTTTATTGAGGGATAGAAACCTTTCATTTCATAATCGAAGTTAAAAGGCCTAATGTGTAGATACCTCATTCAAGCTTTAATATTCAACTGGATTGTTAAAATAATACTGTATCACATATAACTTTAAGATGTATCCATGTACTAGTATGAATGATTGGATATTGTGTCATTTTTTGATTAGGGCAGGATATAAGGTGACCCCTGAAGTAAGGGGAGGAGTTAATTACAAAGAGAGAAAAGCCTAATGAGAGAGGGCCTTTATAAATTTTATACAATTTGATTCAGTTCTGCCCTCTCCACCTTTAATCATTCAGGGCCAAATACAGGCCATGCCCTCGGTAGTCTTAGAAGCTTCATAAGGACTGAGACTGTCCATGTCTTCGCCTGCAACACCTGGCACCTTTAACAGAATCTGTGTAAGTCAGTGAAGTAGATACTTGTCAAGAGAATTAAAAAATGGATGTCTGATTTAGTGTGAATTTATTTCTGTTACGACTATGAAGATCTTTTGTAAATATAGAATCATAGAGTTGGAATGAACTTTTGAAATCATCTTGCAAAGCTAGACGGTTCATGAATCAGTATATCTTTGGCAGATCTTTAGTCTTGCTGTGAATTTGTCTAGGGGCAGTTTCTTTATAGCACTGAAATCAGATCTTGAGACCTTGAAGTATAGCAAGTCTGTTTAATCCTGAACTTTCTCTAGTATAGCTCCGCAAGGTAGGGTACAGATGCGGAGATAACAAATCAAAGAGTTAATGAAGGATTAGCGACTTGTTGATCGGAAATAATGGAATGTTAAGAGGATAAAAATTGAAGTCTAGGTAACCGAAAAGGTCAGCATTGAAGTAATTAAACATGACACAGTTTTACGGGCTGGTGCTGCTTTTGTAGCACCCCCGAGTTCTTTAATTTTTATACCGGGAGTGGGGTGAGGGGAAAAATCCAGGCACCTAGGACAGCACCACTACCTTGCACACCTTCTGCAGTGGTACATTGTGGTGGCCCTCAATGACGCTCCTGCCTCCCACTCTCCCACCTTGGCTGTAAACCGTTAATTTATGTGGTATTGCCTTTCTTTTTATGACTGCTGTATCTATTCTTTTATTATTTATCAAGTGCTAACGATAGCCAGGCAGGTTCCAAGCATTGTGGATAATCAGTGAACAGAAGAAGGATCCCTGCTCTTGTGGACCCTTTCTCAGTGCAGTGCTGTCCAATAGAAACGTGAAATGAGCCACAAATGTAATTTAAAATTTCCTGGTAGCCACATTAAAAAAGAAAAAAGTGATAGGTGAAATTAACTTTAGTAATATATTAAATATATTAGTATATAGCACCATTGTTATATTAAATAATATATCTAATACTATTGTAATAGTATTAATAACTTATGTTCAACATTAATACATTTTATAATATTAGTATATAAATATTTAAAGGTATAATTAATTTAAAAATTATTAATGAGGTACTTTGTCTTCTCTTCTTAGTACTAAGCTTTGAACTTTGGTGTATATTTTATATTTATAACATAACTCAGTTTGGGTTAGCTATGTTTCACATGCTTGGGAGCTGCTGTATTGGGCAGTGCACTTTCGAACATAGTGCCTACGTTAGACCACCTGGTCTAAGATAGAAAATAAATTCCTGGTAGTACTAGAATTTTCAGATAATCCAGGCTCCTTACCCTTGGCCTGTGAAGCCTTGGGTGATCCGGCTCATGCATGTCTCCCAGATCTCATCTCTTCCTGACTCACTAAACTTGAGCCTTCTTTCTTGAACTCAAATATGGGAGGTTTTTTCCTGAATCATGTTTTTTTTAAATCTTGTTTCCTTTGTGTGGAATGTCGTATTCCCAGATAGCCAGTTACATGGTTAGCTCTCTCATGTCATTTGAGACTTCAGCAAAAATGTCTTTCAGGCCTTCTTTGATGGCTACTCTAAAGAGCCTTTCTCAGTTATTCTTAGTCAGTAGCTTTCTGTTTTATTGTTCTGATAGCAGTTGTCACTGTTTTCTGCCTTACCCTATTTCCTGTTATCATCAAATTATCCCTTCCTTGTAGAATATAAGCTCCATGAGAGAAAGTACACTTCTCGTTGTATTCATTGTTGTATCCCCAGCAACTGGTGTAATTCCTGCCATGTAGTTGGTGCTTGATAAATATTTATTGAATGAATAAAAGGCATTCTGGATCAGGTATCTTGCACTAGAGTGGATTTACCAAGTAAGTCAGATCCTTACATTACCACTGAGGAGTGTAGGATTGAGAAATGGTTTAGAGTAATCTTAGCGTCTTATAATTTGGAAAGGATGAGGGGAAGTTGGCATTTCAGAGGTTAGGGAAGGTCAAGGTTGTTTGTTTCTTTTCTCCCTCCCTCCCTCCTTTCTTTCTTCCTCTCCCCTCCTCTCCCCTACTTTCTTTTATAAAGAAAGCAAACTTATCTAAAGCCAGCACATTATTCAAGTACAAATAAACATGTACATTTATAACAATATATATTAGTGTTACATATAAATGTAAACTGTCTTCCAATTTGTTTAGGAATTTTAACATGGTTAGGGTTTTTTTTTAATGGAGATGAAATTCACATAACATAAAATTAGCCATTTTAAAGTGAACAATTCGATGGTCTGAGTGTATTCACCATATATAATCACCACCTTTGTCTAGTTTAAAAATATTTTCATCACCCCAAACCGATTAAGCGGTTATACCTTGTTTTCCCTACCCTGCTTCAGCCCCTGGCAACCACCAATATCCTTTCTTTCTCTAAGGATTTACCTATTGTGAATATTTCATATAAATGTGTCCTTTTGTTCTGGCTTCTTTTACTTAGTGTTTTTGAAGTCCATCCACTTTGTAGCATGTGTCAGTACTTTATTCTTTTTTATGGCTGAATAATATTCCACTGTATGTATATGCCATATTTTATCCATTCATCTGTTTTTTTTTTAAGGTTTTATTTATTTATTTGAGAGAGAGAGGGAGAGGGAGCATGAGCAGGGGGAGGGACAGAGGGAGAAGCAGACTCTCCGCTGAGCAGGGAGTCCAACTGGAGACTTGATCCCAGGCCCCCGGGATCATGACCCGAGCTGAAGGCAGACACTTAATCAACTGAGCCACCCAGGTGCCCCTGCATTCATCTGTTGATAGACATTTGGGTTGTTTCAACCTTTTGGCCATTGTGAGTAGTATTATTATGGACATTCCTGTATGTATATTTGTTTGAGTACTAGTTTTCAGTTATTTTGAATATATACCTAGGAATGGAATTGCTGGGTCATATGGTAATTTTGTCTTTAACTTTTTTTATTTAACTTTTTGAGGAATGAAATACTGTTTTCCACAGAAGCTGCACTATTTTACATTCTCACTGTCAGTGTCCAAGAGCTCCAGTTTCTTCACATCCTTGCCAGTGCTGTTGTTTTCTTTCTTCTTCTTCTTTTTTTTTTTTTATTATAGCCATACTAGTGAGTGTGAAGTGGTACCTCATTGTGGTTTTAATTTGTATTTCCTAATGACCAATGATGATGACAATTGAACATCTGTCTTTTCATATATGGCCATTTATATGTCTTTTTTGGGAAATGTCTGTTTAAGTCCTTTGCCTATGTTTAAATTGGGGTTTTTTTTGTTGTTGAGTTGTAAGCGTTATTTATATATTCTGGATACTAGACCCTTATCAGATGTATGATTTGCAAATATTTTCTCCCATTTTGTAGGTTGTCATTTCACTTTCTTAATATTCTTTAATGCACAAAATTTTTGATTTTGATGAAGTCTAATTTATCATTTTTCCTCTTGTTGCTTTACTTTTGATATTATACTTAATGATCCATTGCCAAACCAACAATCATGAAGATTTACCCCTATGTTTTATGGTTTTAACTCATATTTAAGTTGTTGACCTATTTTGAGTAAATTTTTAAATATGGTGTGAGGTAGGAGTCCAACTTCATTTTTTTTTTTTTTTGCATGTGAATATGCAGTTGTTCTGAAGTTGTTTCTTAATGAGACATGAGCCACTGTGGCATTGGTGGTAGTTGAAGCAAACGTCTTCCAGTAATTACTTTCACATTCTACAGTCTGAAAGCAGTTTTTTGTTTGTTTTTTTAAAGATTTATTTATTTATTTTAGAGACAGAGGGTGCACATGTGGGGGGTGGGAGGGGCAGAGGGAGAGGGAGAGAGAGAGTCTTAAGCAGACTTCACGTTGAGTAGGGAGCCTGATGCTGGGCTTGATCTCACAACCATGAGATCACAAACTGAGCCAGAACTGAGAGTTGGATACTCAACCAACTGTGCCACCCAGGTGCCCCTTCATAGTCTTTATATATGTGTGTGTGTGTATAAATATATATGAATAATTATTCAAGTATAATTAACATACAGTGTTATATTAGTTTCAGGTGTGCAATATAATGATTCCACAATTCTTGACATTTCTCAGTGATCAAGATAAGTGTACTGTTAATCCCCTTTATCTATTTCACTCATCCCCTCCCTCATCCACATCCCCTGTGACAACCACCAGTTCTCTATATTTGAGAGTCTGGTTCATTTGTCTCTTTTTTTCTTTGCCTGTTCATTTGTTTCCTAAATTCCACACATGAGTAAAATCATATGGTATTTGTCTTTCTCTGACTTATTTCACTTAACATTATACCCTTTAGGTCCATCCATGTTGTTGCCGTTGGCAAGATTTCATTCTTTTTTATGGCTGAATAATATTCCTGTGTGTGTGTGTGTGTGTGTAGATGAATGGACACTTGATGCTGCAATAAACATAGGGCTGCATATACATTTTTGAATTAGTGTTTTCATTTTCTTTGGGTAAATACCCAGTAGTGGAATTATTGTATCATATGGTAATTCTATTTTTAATTTTTTTGAAGACCCTCCATATTGTTTTTCACAGTGGTTGCATCAATTTGCATTCCCACCAACAATTGTATGAGGGTTCCTTTTACTTCACATCATTACCAACACTTGCTATTTCTTGTGTTTTTGATTTTAGCCATTCTGACAGGTATAAAGTGATGTCTCATTGTGGTTTTAATTTGCATTTCCCTGATGATGAGTGATGTTGAGCATCTTTTCATATGTCTGTTAGCCACCTGTATGTCTTTGGAAAAATGTCAGTTCAGCTGCTCTGCCCATTTTTAATGGATTATTTGTTTTTTTGTGTGTATGTTGAGTTGTATAAGTTCTTTATATATTTTGGATAGCAATCCCTTATTGGATGTATGTTTTGCAGATATATTTTTCCCTCAGTAGTTTGCCTTTTTGTTTTGTTTATGGCTCCTTTTCTGTGTAAAACCTTTTTATTTTGATGTGTCCCAATAGTTGAATTTTGCTTTTGTTTCCCTTGCCAGAGGAAACATATTTAGGGAAATGTTTCTATGGCTGATGTCAAAGAAATTATTGCCTGTGTTTTCTTCTAGTAATTTTATGGTTTCAGGTCTCACATTTAGGTCTTTAATCCATTTTGAGTTTATTTTTGTGTATGGTGTAAGAAAATGGTCCAGTTTCATTCTTTTGCATGTAGCTGTCCAGTTTTCCTAGTACCATTTGTTGAAAAGACTGTCTCTTTCCCATTGTACATTCTTGAGTTCTTGGTTGTAGATTAATTGACCATAAATATTTAGGTTTATTGCTGGGCTTAATGTTTGTTCCATTGATATATGTGTCTGTTTTTACACCAGTACCATATTGTTTTACTGTTTTGATTACTACAGCTTTATAGTATAATATTTTTATATTTTTAATTTCCCCTCTATCTTTCTATTATCCCATTGTTGGGTATTTGAATTTTCTTTCTTTTTTTTCCTTCTCATACAAAGTAGTGTCCTCTATCTTTGTATAAATTGGAACTTTCCCCTTCCATCAGCTTATCTTGGGTTATATTTGCTCGTTGTGCTTAGAGCAAAAGTAGATTTATTGTTATGAACTTCTAATATCACTTGGATATATTTAAAAGCTAAGAGGGTGGGGGCGCCTGGGTGGCTCAATCGTTAAGTGTCTACCTTCGGCTCAGGTCATGGTCCCAGGGTCCTGGGATCGAGCCCCGCATCGGGCTCCCTGCTCAGCGGGAATCCTCCTTCTCCCTCTCCCACTCCCCCTGCTTGTGTTCCCTCTCTCACTGTCTCTCTCTGTCAAATAAATAAATAAAATCTTAAAAAACAGAAAAGCTAAGAGGGTGTTTTCAACAAAAATAGAAGCTTTCATAGATGGCACTTGAACAAGGTTTGTCAAGAGAGGCCATATAACATAGTGGTTAAAAGCATATAGTTAAGACAGAACTCACATCTTGGTTCCATCTTGTGTGTGACCAGAGGAATTTACTGAACCTCTTTGCAGTTACTTTCTCATTTGTCAGATGGTGGTAATAATAGGATCTCACTTGTAGGGTTGTCTTAAGGATAAATGAGCTATAATGCATGCAAAATGATTAGCACCACGGCTGGTACGGGTAACACAGGCTCCATTGCCATAGCTACTAAGAATGTTTCTTTTCCTTCTTTTTGCCGCGGCTGCTTTTCTCCCTTCTCCCCCCTTTTCCTTCCCCTGACAACCTTTGTTTGTGTTTCCGTTTTCCTAGTCTTTCTCTGGAATTTTTATTTTGGAGTTCTCCTTCTCAGGGCCAGCAACCCAGGATTTGGGTGGTTTAGGATGACCTGGCTGGAAGAGGAGGAGAGGTATGGGCAGAATCGCTTCATGCAGGAGACTCTTGGCAAGCCACCCTTGTTTCCTTCCCTTTGCGTAAAACTGTTGATTTTCATTTCCATCAAGAATTAGTGACATCATAGGGAAGAATGTCTAAATTTACTTTCAGGACGGGTAGCTGTGATATTGTTACCTCAGTGTCCGAAGATGTGGGAAATAGTGATTTCTTAGGGTCGTGTTGATTCTTGGGGTAGGTTATGTGCTTTAGGAGTGACATTGATAATTTTAAAGAAAGGAATTTAATACTGAAAATTATTCTTCATCAGTAAAATGTGTCATAAGAGTGACAAAGAATATGTGTGAAGAAAAAGAAGTTCACAGTTCGTTATCTTTTTAGCCTTTTCCTAGAGGTTTAATGGTCATTAGAAAGAAGTGTTTGCCACCGGTGCTCTTTTGTAAGAGTTTATCTAGCATGGTTTTTCAATCTAGTTTTAAAAATATTTCTTTCCAGTTAACAGAAGATGAAATTGCAACTATTCTTAAATCTACTTTGAAAGGACTAGAATATTTGCACTTTATGAGAAAAATACACAGAGATATAAAAGCTGGAAATATTCTCCTCAATACAGAAGGACATGCAAAATTGGCCGATTTTGGAGTGGCTGGTCAGTTAACAGTAAGTGTAATAATTTTGGAACCACTTGTGGCATATATGTCCAGGTTTGATTGTACCTGAATGTTGATAACTTTTTGGAGGGGGTGATGGGAAGAAATACATAACTACATTGTTCTTGGGGAGAAGGAGCCATAATTTCAGTATTATTTATTATTTTTATTTACAATTTGAGACATTGAATGAATATGAAAAAAATGTTGTCATTGAAATGCTTAAATGTTTAGAAAAGAAAGCTACATTGATCCATTTCTGTAGCTTCAATTGTTACAGTACTATTTTTAATGACTGTCTTTAATGAAGGTGGAGATAAGTTACTTGTGGACTCTTGCTTTTTACAGAATTCAGAATTCCTAAATATGTCATTGTCAGTTGAAATTGGAGGAAAATAGTCAATGTTTTATATAATCTGTAGTATTTGAGGGTTTCACTATACAGTTCAATGACTATGTTGGCAAACAGAGTCCCTTAGTGTTTTTGTAGTAGTATTTATTTATGTCATTGTAATGTTTTTGCAGGATACAATGGCAAAACGCAATACTGTGATAGGAACTCCGTTTTGGATGGCTCCTGAAGTAATTCAAGAAATAGGCTATAACTGTGTGGCTGACATCTGGTCCCTTGGCATTACTTCTATAGAAATGGCTGAAGGAAAACCTCCGTATGCTGATATACATCCCATGAGGGTAAGAAAATGATCGTTTGCTAAAAACGTTATATAAGTGGCAGTTTTGTAATGTCAGTGTAAATAAATAAATATAAAGTAAATTAAGTAAGTTGATTTGAACTTTGGTTCTGTGCAAAAAATAATAAAATTATCTGTCAGAGGTTAGTGATGTTACTTTTTTCCTCCCACATCCTCAATTGTGAGAAAAGAAGTGAAGGCTATATTTCTCTTTACACTCTGTTTTCCTCCCCCAAAAATATACCTGTAAATTTCCCTTTGCTTTTCAATAGAAGAAAGTCACTATATTCTTCAGTTTATCCGTCATTTTCTCAGTGTGGCCGTGGAGACCTTGGAAAAAATCAATTCTCACTTTTCTACCTACTCTGCAAATTCTGCCTTTCTGTGTTTTTGTTTTCCTTTTTTTCTTTTCTCATCTGAAGCTTGTGTTTAAAAAGCCTGACTTCTAATATTGCTGCATACCTGTAGGCAAATTAATCTTATTCCTTCGGTTGGTACTTGGTGAGAAAAATAGAATTCCTTTTTTGAGCATTATTATATACTTCTATGAACTCCTTTTTCCAGGATGATTTTTTTGAGTTTGAAATATGTAACTTCCATATTCAAGTCCAATTGCCTCTGCTTCAGGGTTTGTGATGATATATAGAGTTTTTAGTTTTCTTAGTGGTGAATCTCAATTCATTATAGATAAGGACATCTGTCTTTGTGAACTTATTGCCCCCTAGTGGCTGGAGCCTCCTCAAGAAGGAGAAAGAAAAGAGAGAGAGAGGTAGTGTGTGTGTGTGTGTGTGTGTGTGTGTGTGTGTGTGTGTGTGTGTGTGTGTGTGTGTGTGTAGAAGAGAAGATGGTGTCAGGAGGACAGGAGAAATGTGTTAAGTAAATAGATGGGAGGAAAGAGAATGCAGTATTTTGGAACATCTGAAGAAGAATAAATTGGAATTATTTCTGATAATACAATTCTATTGTGGATTGAATTTCAGTAATATAAGCAACAGTGTACTCTACTGAAAATATTTAATAATCTGCCTGCCATTTTATAGAGAATTCTGAGTAATACAATTGCGTATAATATGTATCATCTTCCTT
Organism: Eumetopias jubatus; assembly: GCF_037043125.1. NCBI lineage: Eukaryota > Metazoa > Chordata > Mammalia > Carnivora > Otariidae > Eumetopias > Eumetopias jubatus. Next base: position 145,565,480 of record NW_028274810.1, read on the forward strand.
GTGTATATAAATTACTTTAGCTAAAGTAAAAAATAAAAATGACATGAATTGTGTGTTTGCAAAATTACATGAAAAATCATAAGGTTAACATAAAACCAGCAACACAAATTCTCATTTCTTCTCTGATTATTACTTATCTTTGGTACTTTAAGTTATAATATTTTAAGGTGATCCTCAAACTAGGTGTATTTGAATTTGAATTAGTGAGGTTAACTCAATTATCCAAGGCATCCTAGGCAAGTGCCAGAGCTGGGATTTAACCCAGGTCTTAGATTATTACTCTTCTGCTTCTTCCTTGTGTGTAGATCTTATTTTCCCAACCTCATAGATCAACATATTAAATTTGACCCTGAAGTAGTCTCTCAAATAGGTAGTAAGGAATTGTAGTATGTGGTTCCCAACTTCCAGGATCTTAAAATATCACTTGACAGTTTAAATTCACACATATGAAATAGTAAAAATACACTTGAAGATAGTATTTTTCTTTGAAATTCTATCTATCTACCTACCTACCTATCAATCATCTATCTATTTTTCTATCCATCAGCATCTTTCTATCTCACTTTTTTCTACCAGTCTCAATCCTACTCATTCAAGTCTCAGGTCAGATATTATTTCTACATAAAGCCTTCCTTGGTAGCTACCACCTAAGTAAATTTCTGTTTTAAAGATTTTATTATTTATTTAGAGAGGGAGAGGGGGATGGGACAGAGGGAGATGGAGAGAAGCTGAAGCAGATTCTGCGCTGAGTGTGGAGCCCAATGTGGAACTCAATCTCACGACCCTGAGATCATAACCTGAGCCGAAATCAAGAGTTGGATGCTTACCCAACTGAGCCACCCAGGCGCCCCTAAGTAAATTTCATTCTTTCCTCACAACTTGTATATAGGCGTTTTTTAGCCCTGTAATTCTTTGGACAGTTTTTCAAATGTTACCTTGTGCATTTCCAAACACAGCAAGGTTTTAGGTTTCTATTTAAATTATGTTACAATTATTTAGCCTTTCTCATGTTTCTGCACTGCTTTATACAAAGTCAAGTATAAACTGCAGGTATTGGGAAACTCTTGAGATCATGTGACAGATACAAGTTTTCCAAAATTTGAATTTTCACTTGAAAGCTCAGATTTTATCATTGGCAACAAGTATGATAGTTTTCTTTGAAATGACAGGTTCACTTGGTTCATTTTTGAGAGAATGTCAATCAAATGCCCAAGTCTGAATAGCCATAGTTTTTCTGTCAGTTATTCCTTCAGGTAAAAATGGTGTTCCTTGAAAAAAGAGTTGCAGCTTGTTTAGCTTGCTGTTCAGTCACACAAGTGTTTTTCCTTGAGATAATCCTTGTTCTTCTGTGTGCAGGGCAGGTGCTTTGTGTGTATTTCTCATTTTGTCACAGAGAATATTAAAAAGATATGCATTCAAGAGTGGAATTTTAATAAAATTAATAATATTTCCTGCTTCACCAAGGCTTAGATTAGTTTGGTGGGAGGTCAGGTTGAGGAGAAAAGAAAGAGCTGTCCAAGAGAGAAAAACAGATTGTTGAGGATTCAGCTAAAGTTGGAACGTGAGAATTGTGTTGTCACCAATGTGATTCTTTGCTCAAGCCTTGCTTTAGCAATGCTCAGCAGCGGAGTGCAGCGCCTTACGGCCTTGATCTCAGGTTTGGGTCTAAATGAATGAGTTTCTTGGAACGACAGGGCTACTGGGCATTTAAGGATGCTGTCGAGAGACTTGTTCAGGTGGTTACCAAGGGGGTCTAGCCTGGAAAGAGGGGAGAGGGTATAAGGTAAGGGAGCTAGACAGCGTTCTTCACTCTTGCTGCATAGCAGGTACCTGTTGAGCTTTGAAAAAATTCTGGTGCCGGAGCCTCCCGCAAAGCAATTATTTCAGAATCTCAGTCTTTTCAGTGAGGTTAGCGAGCCAATAAAGTGGTAGTTAAGGTATGGGAGAGCTGTTAGTATATGAAACTCTGATTAGTGAGTGAAATAGTGAAGTTTTTTTTTAATTAAATAATTTTCTTATTTTAACCACTCTGTAAAATAAATGTTTCAATCTCTATTTTAATGAGTGGATTGGCTGAAATGGATATTTAAAGAATTATGTTTTTTATTAAGATGACACAGCTTAGAAGTGGCAGAACTAAGATATGAACTTGGGCTAGTCCATTTCTTGCCTTGGCAAAAAGGAAGTATCTTTTGTGTTTATATGTCAACTGTATGCAAATGGAGTGGCTAGCAAAATTAAAAATGTGCCAACATTTTAATCTCATAATTATTAATTTAAAATACGAACCTTCTAAATTTTTCAGTGGGAAGAAATATGGACAAAATTTTTTTTTTTTTTTTAGAGAGAGAGCGCATGCATGAGTTGATAGGGAAGAAGGGCGGGTGGGGGTGGGGAGAGAGAGAGAGAGAGAATCTTAGCAGGCTCCACACCCAGCACAGAGCCCAATGCAGGGCTCGAGCTCACAACCCTGAGATCATGACCTGAGCTGAAATCAAAGTCGAACGCTTAGCCGACTGAACCACCCAGGCACTTCAATATGGTAGAATTTTTTATGTTCCACTCCTATTTTTTTTTTTTTTTGGTAGCACTGTAGCTTATGAGATAACCAATAGTTTACAAAGTTGTCACAGTGGAATGAAGATAGGAATGATGGAAAGACCACTACAACAGATGGAGGCAAAGAATGCTAGTTTTTTTAAGTAAAGGATATTCTATGATTTACTGCATATAGATGGCTCTCTGGAATAGGAGGCTAAGTTAGGGTGTGGTGGGCCAGCTTCCCTAGCCTTTACATCCTAGTCCTTCTGAAATTCTCTCTGGCCGGTTTTACAAGGTTGTAGCCCTTCTCACTATGCCTGCCCTCTAGACGTATGTTATAGAAACAGCCCCAGAACAACGAAGTTGACTCCTAGACTGAGTGAACTGGGGCTTGGTTTCCTAGTCCTGTTCTCAGATACACCATCCTTCTGGTATGCCCAGGCTCCAGGCCTGCCCTGGACCTATGCTTGCTTGGCCAGCAAGAATTAGGGTCAAGATGATATGCATCAGGCTTGGATAATTTAGAATGGGGTTGTTCCTGTCTAAATAGTCACAAATTAATATGGTGGTTTTTCACTGATTAAGCTTTTTGTAGGACATATGTTTTGAGTGTCATTAGAAAATGGAAGTGCTTAAATTGGAACTTGGCTGTGAATTGAAAATGGGTCTTTTGAAAGTGTTAAGGCTGAGGTCATTTGTTTTAGTTTATCATTTATCAAAGATTGATACTTTCTTTAATCATTCCTCAGAGAGAGTCAGAGGTATTTGGGATATAAATATTCAAGGAGGAAAGGGCTATTAAAAACACTGGATTTGGGTGCCTGGGTGGCTCAGTTGGTTAAGCGACTGCCTTCGGCTCGGGTCATGATCCTGGAGTCCCGGGATTGGGTCCCACATCGGGCTCCCTGCTTGGCAGGGAGTCAGCTTCTCCCTCTGACCCTCTTCCCTCTCGTGCTTTCTATCTCTCATTCTCTCTCTCTCTGAAATAAATAAATAAAATAAAAAAAAAACAAAAAAACACTGGATTTGTTTGATGGCAAATGATATAAACTAAATTTTACAGTTTTTATACAGCTTTCTCTCTCTCTCTTTTTTTTTAAGAGAAACTTGTAGTGTATGCAAACTATATCTTTGCTGTGGCGAGAGTAATAATTATCTGTCTAGTAAAAGGCAGTGATGAAATACACATTAAAACATGTAAAGCTGTGTAAGCGGCGGCATGAGAATGTGCTTATAAATTTACATACAGCTAATAGGTTAAAATAGATTGAGTAATGACATAGATTAAGGAATAATGACAAATGGAGGTAAATCTGCTCAAAATGTTAAACAAGTTTTATCGAAACCCAATTTATTTTAAAAGTTTAAATATGAAGATACTGAATTAATTTTGGTCAGTTAAATAGAACTATGTATAATAAATAATAGATAATATAATTTTGAATTCAGTTAACCACACACTTTTTTGGAGATCTGCCCCTTTCTCAGCTCTATAAGAAATAAAATTACCAAAAAAAAAAAAAAAATCAGGAAATGAGTGAATAGTATCATTTTTCTAAATATCTATCCCTGTACCCTGCCATCAAACCCAGGCACATTGTTTCTTAGACATCACTAAGACCCTATTGATTCTTTTAAATACAGTTTTTGTTTTGTTTTCTTTTGTTTTACAAGCTTTTGTGTTTGATTACACATTACCTGGCGTGGTGAAAGGGGTAAGGACAGAAGTGTTTCAGTCAGACTAAGGACTGTTTGAGATAGCCGGCTTTGTGACTGATGATTGCTTGGCATCAACTGAAGGAAAGAAAATAAAATGAGACTAAGAATTTTACTTCTGCACAATATAATATGAATGTTTATTGCCTTTAAAAAATAAGATGTAGAAATATATTGTGTATTTTGGGAAGATTTATGTCAAATATGACTTGAGACATTTGGAGGCATGTAAATGGCAATTTTCTGGAAATTCAACTTATATACAGCTTGACAATCTCTATTTAAGAGTAAAGTAGGAGTTCCTTTACACTAAAAAAAGATCTCTGCTGTCTCTCTGTATATATCCTCACATCACTTATGAAGAAAAGAACCCTGTAGATATTTTCAACATGGAAAAGATATTTTTGATGAATGTTTTTGAAAATGATATTATCTTTCTTTCCTGAAGAACTTTTTCCTTAACCTTGCTGTTTTTTTCCAACTAGCCTCTTCACCCTCATCCCTTTTGGGGAAACAGTGCATTTTAATAAGTGAAATAAATGCTCCAGTACATGCTAAGTAAACACAGACATTAGGAAAAAAAAAATCGCTATACTGCATATTAAAAAATGAAAACACACAGTAGCTTTCCCCTATCTCAAATCACGTGGGTGCTGCTCCTTTCACAACCAAGTGTACTCCTAATCCAACAAGATTTCTTTAAAAAAAAAAAAAAAAAAGAATGAGGCTTTTATAAAAAGAAGGCATTATATCCATGTCTAAGGAGTGAAAACTGAGTTATCCATTTTTTATTAAATAGAACTGAATCAATGACCTCCTTCCTGCCCAATTAACGGTAAGATTTGGCTGAGAAATTCTGGAAGACTGTGTTAGTGGACTAATACCACACTCAGCATGTTTACACATCTTCCATCTCCCTGTCCCTACTGTGTCGGTCTTGGGAGACACCTGGCCTGTCCTCGTGTGTGTGCGTGCACTGCCTCTTGGAAGAGTCCTCAAAAGGCATTTAACACGTAGGGCAAAAGACAAGTATCTTTATTTTGTCTGGGAGTGGATGAGGGAATATGTGGGTATTAATTCACAGAATTAATATTCACTTGTAGGAACATCCTGGGTGAAAGCCTCTTTCTTAGAGCCTGTACCCTTAGAGCAGGGTACAGCCTTTCTCTGTGGCCTGACCTGTGGACATGCTGGCCCGGATTCCCCTTTCCCTGGGCCAGAAACCTGGAAGCAAACCTCGCTCCTGCCCTGCCCTGCATGAGGTAGGGGGCTGGCTTCAGCACCTTGCCCTCAGCACTAGTGTTCGGGCACCTCATGTGGCCAGGGACTGCTGTGGCTTAGTGGTGAAGCCCAGGTATCCTCTTTTTCTCTTGGTTTTCATAGCTAAATTTTGGCTTGAATGACATCTTCTGTGATTATAAGGCCCACTTCCTTACTTCTTATCTTTCTACCCCCGTAGTAGATTCTTAGGGCTGTCGTAACAAATTACCACAAATTCGGTAGCTTTAAACAACAGAAATTTATTTTCTCGCAATTCTGGAGGCCAGAAGTCTGAAATCAAGGTGTTGACAGAGTTGCACTCCCTCCTGAGGCCCTAATGGAGAATCCATTCTTCACCTCTTCCAGCATTTGGTGGCTGCTGGCAATCCTTGACATTCTTGGATGGTAGCTGCATTATTCCATCTCTGTCTGCATCTTCAATTACCTTCTCAAATTTTCCTCGCCTTTCTCTTAAAAGGACACTTGCCATCGGTTTTAGGGACCACATGGATAATCCAGGGTGATAGCCTCCTTTCAAGATCTGCAAAGACCGTTTTTTTCCCAAATGAGGTCACATTCAGAAGTTCTGGGGATTAGGACATGGATACATCTTTTGGGGGGCTGCCTTTCAGCCGTTATACCTTCCATAATCTATTCTGTCCTTCTGAATTAAGGAGGGCACGTGATGTGATGAGCACTGGGTGTTATACGCAACTGATGAATTATTGAACACTACATCTGAAACTAATGATGTACTATATGTTGGCTAATTGAATTTAAATAAAAAAATAAATTATATACAGTTTAAGATTAATAGTGACTAATATTAGGACATATCTCTGTCTTATTTTTTTATTGTGGTAAAATATGCACAACATGAAATTTATCATTTTAACCATTTTTAAGTATACAGTTCAGTGGCATTAAGTACACTCACGTTGTTGTGCAACCATCACACTATCCACTTTCAGAAATTTTTATCATCCCAAACTGAAACTCTGTGCCCATTAAACAATAATTCTTTATTATCTCCTCTCTACGTTTCGTAACCACCATTCCACTTTCAGTCTCTATGAGTTTGACTGTTCTAAGCACCTCATATAGGTGGGATCATACAATATTTGTCCTTTTGTGTCTGACTTCTTTCACTTAGCATAATGTTTTAGAGGTGCATTCATGTTGTACCATATGTCAGAATTTCTTTTCTTTTTAAAGCTGAATAATAGCCTATTGTACGTATACCTCACTTTGTTTATTCATCCATTGACTGACACTTGGGTTGCTTCCCAATTTTGGCTATTATGTATAGTGCTACTGTGAACATGGGTGTACACTTATTTCATTGAGACTCTGCTTTTTTTTTTTTTTTAAGATGTTATTTATTCGAGAGAGAGAGCGCGCAGGGGGAAGAGCAGAGGGAGAGGGATAAGCAGACTCCACGCTGAGCTCGGAGCCTGACACGGGGCTTGATCTCAGGACCCTGAGATCAGGACCTGAGCCGAAACCAAGAGTTGGACACTTAACTGACTGAGCCACCGAGGTGTCCCAAGACTCTGCTTTTAATTCTTAGGGGTATATACCCAGAACTTGGATTGCTAGATGATATTGTTTATGTATAATTTGGGGGTGGGAACCTCCATGCTGTTGTTTCCCAGTAGCTGTACCATTTTACATTCCTACCAGCAGTGTACACGGTTCCAGTTTCTCCACATTCTTTCCAACACTTATTTTCTGTCTTTTTGGTAATAGTCATCCTGATGGGTGTGAGTGGCTATCTCATTATAGTTTTGATTTGCATTTCCCAAACAACTAATGATGTTGAGCATTTTTCCATCGGTATGTATGTCTTTGAAGAAATATCTGTTAATTGGGTTGTTTTTTTGTTGTTGTTGAGTTTCTTTTCTCATTTTTATTGACTTTCTCAAGTATTCTACTTTTTTTCTATTTGCTGACTGAGATTTCCTGGTCCTTTGACTTTTTACTGCCTCTGTTTATTATCCTTCTAGCTGTGCCCCATCATTCTTTGCACCCCAAGTCTGATACTCTAAGTGCCTTTGTAATTCTTCCTTTATAATTAGTCCATTGGGAGGTCTTTGAGTCAAAATGGTTTTCCCTTCCTCTTTATATGCCAGTGACCCACTAGTCTACAAGTAGGGGATTGTTTACTTGTATTTAATTGTATATATTACTTTGCTTTATGCAGTAGGTGTGTTCTGAAGAAGGTGTGTAAATATTTAATAGGTGCAAATCAGCATTTAAAGTTCTCTGAATTTTTTTAAAATAATTTTTAATGATTCCTTTAGTAATGAGAATAACACTTTTTAAATTTATCTGCCATGTAATTGTGTATATTTTTTGTGGTGGGACATACCCATTTTACCAGTAATACAAAATGTAATCATTAATACTAAAATATTTTTGATTTGGTATTAATGTTAAAATATAAAGAGATGCTTGTTCTAATGTGGAGACAGGGAATTCGACTTTTGGATCAGTTGGAGAGTATTTCTGCTATACTACATTGCTTATTTTGTGTCAGAGAAACTGTCATCTAAGTATGGGTGTTTGATTTTTGAAGGAAAGTACCCTAGGATTTTCTTCCTGTATTCTTTTATTTCTGTTCCCCTTTATTTCCTTCTACAGATCTTTAGTGCACATTTATCATTTGCTGGTTGGACTTTGAGGATGTAGAGGTAAACAGCACAGGCATGTTTCCTGTTCTCTTGGAACTTCTGGTCCAGTGGAACTAGCATTCTAATGTTAGAATTATTTAGCTTTCTGGGGTGGGGGGAGAGGAGGGAGTAGGTAAATACATTTATTTGTTTAGAGTATACTATAACCACTTTGATTCACGTATTACAAATTATATAGGATCATATGACTATAAAGAAGAGTTTTATTGTTTGTCATTACATACAGGGCTTGCTTTTCTCCTTTGAGCTCATCCTCATCTTTTTTTCCTCACTGTTGCCGTTACTTGCACCGGCTGTTCTCTGTCCCTGACAGTGCATGCACTCGAATGCTCACACAGTCCCTTCCCCACCTCTGTTGTGCTTTTCTTTCGTTTCACATTTCCTTTCTTCCTCCCTGTCTGTTCCCTACATTTTTCTGCCTGATTATGTGATACTTTACTGAAGTATGAACCCTACTTTCAGATTAGAAATAGCCAAGGATCTGGAGGAATGGGGCAAATTGGATCATTGGAGAATTTCAGTCCTACTTCCAGGACATATGGTTTTCCACTCTGTTTAAAAGTTCAAGTTCTTCTGCCTTGTGGTCCTATCCGTGTGGGAGTACCAGGCATTCCAGCCCCTAAATTGGGGATTAAGGTTTATTACAGTGACACTTTCAACATATTTCTGTCCAGTCTTCAAGGATAATTGAAGAGATGAACAAGCAAGGAGAACAGAATAAGCAGATCTCAGCTTCTCTTGGTTGGGCCTGCTGGAATCATCCTCCTTCACAGGGAGGACAAAGTCCCACTGTTAATTTAAATTCAAATCTTGCTGTTGGTGTTGTGTTGCCAAGTGCTCTGTAAATACGAAGGGTTCGGTGACTGTTGAGGAAGCAATCATCATTTTCCTACTGACATACGAATTACATGAATATGAATTGTAGTTTTGGGGACATGTTTACATTAAGCATTGCTGAGAGAAGGAATCGCTGTGATAGAATTATACTGGAAAGAATTATTGAGAAAGAATTATGTGAGAATCCATCTTTTTAAGATTTTAATATAGGATACTGACAAAGGCAGTATTTCTCTGTATTTGTATAGGAGCGCTTACAGTACACAATTTAAATTGATTTATTAATCATTAAAAGATGGCATTTACATTTGACACTTATCTTTGACTGTGATCCATAGTATAAAATGTATTTTGCATTGTGACCCATTTTGCACATGCATAGGTAAATACTGGTTTATATACAGTTTGTTTCAGTTGTATGGGTCTTCTCTTCTACTTCCTCCTTTCATTAAAAAAATAGGTAGTCCAAATCCATTACATTGATTTTATGACCCAGAACTGGATTGTAACTTGTATTTATAGAGCAAGAATCACTGTACCAGGTTTTGGAAATATGAATTCTTCCAATGTCACAATGCTTCCATTGTTGCCACATAGTAGTGGGTATGACCTGGTGTTCAGGACTTGTAAGTCCTGATGAGTTTTGTTATCTGTGATTAGTTGTAATGGACTCTCATCTCTCCACTTCCCAGAGTTAATTGTGAAGATCAGATAAAGATAATGTAAATGAGCAATACATGTAAAGTATTAAATACTATAGAAATATTTGGTAGCATTATTAAATTAACTTTCAAGTCTCATATTGAGACTATAAGTTCAAGTTCTTGCGGAAGGTGCTATATAAGAATATTTACCATTGTCACTTAAGGAGCTTTTGGCTTTGGAAAGGTTCAGACAGTTACTTTGTCATCACCTGGCTTTATTTTAGGGTATCTAGTAGGGTTGGAGGTATTGGGGGTCTTACACAGTACCCAAAGGAGTTTATTGCCAGCCAGGGTAGGTTCCAGAAAGCTTTTAAGCCCTTGCTGAGATGACCTTTGCAGCCTCTACTGGAAACCATGTAGATGTAAGGAGCCCATGAGGGCAGAGGTACATGTGGATCCTCTTTTCTAACCTCAGGGTAGACTGCTGGTTTCTTCTTCATTTTCACTATATACTAGCTCATTCATGGAAGCCATGATTTGTAAGAGCATAGAGTGAACTTTTTTTTCTGGGGCAGGGAGTTCATAGTGTTAGTGGACCCCCTGAAATTGCACTTAAATACCGATATTTGTTCAGGTGTGTATTTTTCTGCTGCAAGTTCATAATTTTCCAGTGACCCAAAAAGATTCAGAACTGTGGTTTGCAATAGTAATATCAATGCCTCTCAAGTGAATTTCTTGTTATATTGTATATTTAGGATATGATTTTGTTTACTATTTATCATAGCATATCACTGTTTAATGTGGAACCAGTAAACAGATCTGTAAACAGATCTGTATATGATTCCTCCCCCCGACCATACTCATTTATTTCTAGAAAGGTTAGTTTTAGGTATGTCTCGTTACTGTCCAGATTTCCTGATCACTGACTAAAGAAATCTTTTATTTCTCTGAATTCTCATGTCACCTTTTCTATGACTGTCTTCTGGTACTTTTTAACTAACTCTGTATTATCATAGCTGTTAGGTAATTGTCCTCTTGCCCCTCCTAGACTTCAGTTTTAAATGCAAGTATGTTTCATCTTTGTGTGTCTAATTGAACCTAGCAGAATGACTTATACATGAGAGCATCCAATAAATATTTTTGTTGAATATGTGCTCGATTCCATTTCCTATCTCAAAGATACTTCTCTGGTGTAAATACTGAAATCTGGCAGGCTCAGATTCTACTTCCTTACAATAATAAATGTTGTTCTTATAACTTAGAATAAGAGTCAGTGAAATAAATTAAAAAATGAAACTAAGTAAATGCTAATCAAATACAACTTGAAAGGTTTATCATTACTTATAGCTTGCCTTTTAAACTTTTACTAAGCACAGTTTATTTATTTAAAATTTAAATTTTAAATTGTTATCCTTTTTTTGGTACTTTAGATCCTGTTTCTTTGTTGAAGGAAATCAGAAAGACTTAGCACCCTTAGCATTGGCCTCTGGACAGTAGTTTTGTTTTGCTAATGGGAACATAATTGCCAAGCCTTATTGAAGACTTATGTCTGAAAAGCAGTTATATTGGTCATAGAGAGTTTTGTTTTGTTTTGAAACCAGTCAGAGAAACCATTTAGGCTAGAGACCTAAGCTAGCATTAATTTTAGAAGACATAAATATGTAGGGGTGTGTGTGTGTGTGTGTGTGTGTGTGTGTGTGTGTGTGTGTGTGTGTGTGTGTTGGGAGGTTAGGAGATACCTGAAGGCAGGTGTTGACTCTGTAATTCAAGGGTATAATATTTTAAAAGTTCATATTTTTGGAGAAATGGAGAAATGCTATCAGTAGCAAATTTAACTTTCAAAATTATGGCTGAACAGACATATTTTAAAAAATGAAGATAGATAAGTTATAACTGACTTAAAATATATGTATTTTAGTTAAATTCCTGCAAAATAGAATTCTTCAGCTGTCCTAGAGGACTATATTGATTACAGATTAGATTTTTATACTAACTTTGTTCTCAGGATAACTTTTACATAAATAGAATCATCTTCATTGCATCTGGGATAATTTAAATAGCATAATTACATGTAGTTGTGCTATATATTGAAAGGTAAGGGATAAATGATCAGAGGTAACTTTATAAGCATTGTAGTAAGTGACTTATAAACTGAAGGTCACCATTTTAATTGGAAGGTTTGTGAAATCTCTTAAATTCTGTGATCAAATGAGTGATATCAAAGGAAGAAGCAATTTAACATAACAATTGTGGCTTACACTGAACATATGTTCCTGTTAATAGGTTGCATTATGGTCTTTAAGGACTTGTATGTAGTTAGTGCATTTTGGTTCATTTGATACCCACAGTTTTTCTTAATTTTTATTAGTGAGTTGTTACAGTGGTTAACAAGAAATACACAGATTTAAGTTGCAATAGTTTTCCCAGGGTTATATGATCTAACTTCACAAGCTTCCTGGACATATGTAGATGCTTTTCTATTTTGCTTTAGTTATGACATACAATTGATATAGGCAAGCATGAAAGCTTGGGCAAATTTTCATTGCTTTTTCTGGATCTTGCTCAGGTTCTGTGGTATTTATGTAAAGCACAATTTTGTTACTTGGGAATGCATGTTGAAATTATCATGTGCACTATTTTGCTGTAGGCCCGTTGGCACTGCCACAAAGGTAATACACTGCCAGTAGGCCATTTCCTTGTCGGCTGCATTTACAATTTAATAGAAATATTACATGACTTTTTAAACAAGTGTTTTGGCAGGGAGGAAATGGCAGATTCCATACAAACAAGCATAGCTTCCTTTCCTTAACCACACTCCAGCTACTCAAGAAATTGTACTTGGTTTCAAGTTTGGGGGTTTGGGGGTAGAATGGGAAGTCAGGTTGAAACAGGAATGACATTGATATTTACTATAAAATAGTTATGTATTTTTAACTGCTGGGTTTTATTACTATGTAGTTTCAGTGAGTGGCAACCAATATATTTCTGAATTAGAGCTGAGGTTATTTTTATGTAGTTCACCTGGCTGGGAATGTCTGGTTTTGATTGGTTGAAAAGATCAGGACCACCAAATAGGCTCTAAGATGTTAGCATTGCTTTTTATAGGTTTTTATAGGTTTGGGTTTGCTGTGTAAATTTGTCCTTTATGACATTTGCATAAGCACTACTTCTTTCATATCAACTATGGTTGTGTCCTAAAGATGAATCAGTTTGGGGATTAGAGAATATGGAAAGAAAATTTGGGAGACTTCTTAGCACTGATAAAAAACATAATGGATTCCCTGCACATCTTTTGGTCCATTTGTTTTAATTCTCTATTATGTATTTCAAACTTGAAAGGTCACGTTTACAATTTTTTAAACTTGTTATTCCGTCCTGTTACTGTTTTTAACACATCACTCCACTTATTTTATTTAGTTTTTTGGATTTTAAATCACTTACAGTTTTGGATAAAATGCTGACCTCTTTAATTCTAAAGTATTTTATACTTTCAGCAACTGTCTGTAGCAAAAACAATTTCATTAAAAAATGTATACTTTTCAGCCTTTATTGTGGCCACCTTCTGTATTCTGTGTAGATCCCAGCTCTTTTTCTGTCGGGAAGGAAAAGTTTATAGTTAGGCCTTCCCCCTTGTCTTATTGCTTCTGACTTCTTAGCCAGTTTACCTGGCAGCTGTAGTAAGTTATGCTGCTGTGGTGTGGTAGAGACTGGCATTGGGTGTGTTCTTATAGCCATCACAGCATTGGCTTTTGTTATTTTCCATGTTTCAGTTTGTTGGTAATGGACATATGGACATCATATGTTCCACAGAGTACTGTACGAAGCCAATTTGAACTGTTTCCATTTGCCTCAAGTCCAATCATGATATTTATTTTTCCATGGCACTTACCCAGATTATCCATACCTCCTGCTTAGCTTGTGTCACTGCCACCACTGTGTTTCTTCTGATTGCCTCCATTTTTTCACAGTATCTAATTGCCTAGTCTCTCTTAGCTTTCTCTGCCCAGCATTGATTGATGTTTATAAAATACCCAAGATCTTTTAGATAATAGATACTCAGGTGCATAGTAGTATGATATTCAGCTTATTTTTTGTTTAAACATAAGGAAAGTTTTATATGCAGCCTCAGAGACTGGAATTGAATATTCTAGTGGAAAACTTAGAGGAGGAACAGTATGGTTTCAGACAATATTGCTTACTTTTTTTTTTTATGTATCAACAATAACAGCAATGTGATCTCCCCGAGTCCCTTTAATATATTAAATCAGGCCATAATTTTATTCCTAAATTTTGAAGGGAAGATCGTAGATGCTTCCTTTTAGGCTTGAGAAAATATGACTATGTTATTGTATACCATAGCTGTTCTTCAGCTCTCTAGCCCTCTGTAAAGTCATTTTAGGTGTTGATTTTCAGAGTATGAATAAATGAGTTGCTGTCATTCATGACATTTGGCATGCCGACTATTACTGTGACTGGGAAGCCTTGCTTTTTACAGGAGCGCATTTGTTCATTCAGCAGATAATTACTGAACACCTACTATGTACTTGTGACTGTTCTAGGCGCTGAGGATGTAGCAGGAAGAAAAAGATGAAAATTTCTCTTTATTGAGCATATATTCTAATGAGGGAGAGAGATAACAAAGAAGAGAAATACAGCATCTATTATGTTAGATAGCAAGAAGTCCTACAATAGAAGAAAGAAAGCAGGGACGTGATATAGGAAATCTCAAGGGTGGGGTGAAGTGGTTGATGTGTCATGTTAGGTTTCCTCACTGAGAAGATGACACTTGAATACAAACTTGAAGGAAATGAGGGTATCTGGGTACAGAATATATCAGGTAGAGGCAACTAGCTGCAAAGTCAGTGGTCCTGAAGTGGGAGTGTGCCAGGCAACTCATGGTACAGATCATAGAGACTTGAAGGTTCCAATAAATACTTAGGCTTTCTTCTGAAAGAGATGAGAAGTCACTGAGGATTTCTGTGTAGGGGAGGGATATGAGGATAGCCTGATGAGTTAAAAGGGTGGAATCACATAAACTAGTTTAGTAGGCTTGTGTAAACCAACCAAGAAATTGATGATAACTAGTAAGAGGATGGTAGAAGGAGTGAAGATAGTAAGAAGTTGTTGGTTTCTGGTATATTTTGAAAGTGGATGAAGATTTGTTGATAGATCAAATACATGAGAACAATGACAACAGTAAAAGCCACTCTATACAGGTTTTAAAAATGACCCTTTTCCACCCGGTCAAAAAAGGCAGAAATTGGGTAGAATAGAGAGTTTATTCTTCCAGGAAGACCAACTATAGCTGTAATGTACACGTTTGTTGGAAAGAAGAAAGAAGAAAGTAAAACTCACTTGCATTTGTTGTATGTAGAGGTTTGCAGTTAACATCTTGATATATGGTATTCCTATTTGCAAATATATATGCCCATGAGAACATACTGTTTTTTAACTAAAATTGAAATCATGATGTCATACTGTTTTTTAACTAAAATTGAAATCATGAGATCATGTTGTTTTATTTTCATTTTCCGTTTAGTGCTGTATCTTGATAAATTCCCTGTATCCTTAAGTTTTTTGAACCTTAAAATATTAAAAAATTTACTTAAATGAAATACTTTCTACACATTCTGCTTTTATGATAAGGCTTTAAAATGAGTGGGTTTTTGTTTTGTTTTGTTTTAAAGCAAAAGGGGACAACTTAAAGAAGCCATTGCCAGTCAATAATCCTAAAGTGGTAAAAAGGTCCTTGGTTTAAATTTTTCATAGTAATAAATTCTTATCATTATTACCATACATTATACTTTTAAAGACTTTTATGGCAACTTTTAAATTGAAGTATAACATATCAATTCTCCATGGATTTTGTTTTTCTGTTTTTTTTTCCTACAAGTATGATTTCTATATAGAATTTTTTAAAACTCTTTTAGAGGAAATTATTTTTGAGCTTAAGAAGTTGATATTTCACTATCTTTAACTTTGTATCAGTAAGCAGTCTTAACCAGCTGGATGATTGCATCAAGCCTAAATAATTAACCATATCAGAAAACATGCAATTAATAATGAACAGATTGTTAGATGCTTCCTTCTAGCAGTACAGTCATTTAAAAAAGAAAACATTCTAAATGTTTTTTTCATTTAAAATGTATTTTACCTGCCAAAAAATACTAATGTGGTTTTCTTAACCTGGAACACTGATCCGTGCATGTGCAGTAGGGAAGCATTACTCTTATTGCCAGCTAATTAGTTCTTGAGGTAAGTGGAATTGTTTTCCAACTACCTGACTCCTTCTGGTATCTTTTGTGTTCTTGGTTTTATTTTGCAAAGTTTTGCAAAAGTTTTGAAAAGTTCTGAGGAGAGAGGGTAAAAAAGTTGAAGGACAGAATAACAAGTTACCCCTACTTGGGGATTTGAGGGAGGAAGGTAAAAGAGAAGCCAGAGAACAAGAGAAGAATTAGGAGTTTATAATATTTCAGGTAAGGGAGAAAGTTTTAAGAAGGAGGTGATTGATGACCTTTTACACATTTTTGTCTTCTTCTTGCCAGTAGGTTTGGTAGCATGAAGAGGTTATTAGGTTGGAGGTCATGGTTAACTTTCAGGAATGTAGCTCAGCGGAGTGGTGGGGCAGAAGCCAGTTTCTGAGAGGTCAAAGAATGAATGGGAAGTACAGAAATGGAAGCAGCACCAGTAGACTCTCTTTGAGGTTTTTGGGAATGAAGAGGAAGAGAGAATTTAGAGAAGATGTTTGAAGTTATCAGGGTTGAAGAAGGTTTTAATAGGATGAGGGGATTTAATCTGATTTCAGAATGAGATGGAGGATCCAGGGGGAGCATTAAAGATGTAAGGAGTGGGGCCAAGGATGATAAACAAGGAAACAAGACCCTAATGAAGACAGAAGGGAATGTGCTTGAGGGTGTAAAAGCGGCCATTACCGTGGGGAAAATGGATTTAAAGTATATTCTGTTTAAACATGCTCAAGCCTTGACCATCAAGTGCTGTATTTTTAGTAGTACATCACTTATTGCTGCAGAAGCATTATAAGCATTTTGTAAGGTTGCCAGACTTGGGCAAGGCCAGGACGCTGCGTATTTCTACTAAGCATGCTTGGTTTAGGAGTGCTCCTTAGCTGTAGTAGTGGTTTAGTTACTTACAGAATATTCAGAAACCCCTCAGCAGCTATATTCTGACCTGCTGTAAAAGTCGTTCAGAGTGAAACCAATTTCTGAAGGACATCTCCCAACTTTAAAAAAAAAAAACAATTATTGGAGAATATACAGAACGTAAAATTTTAACCATTCTTAACTGTACAGTTCAATGACATATATATTCACTTTGTTGTACAACCATTATCACCATCCATTTCCAGAACTTTATTTTAAAGTTTGTTTCTTTTTTTCTATTGTAAAATACATGTAACATAAAATTCAGCATTTTAACCATTAAAAAATTTTTTATTTAAGTAGGCTCCATGCCCAGTGTGGAGCCCAGTGTGGGGCTTGAACTCACAACCCTGAGATCAAGACCTGTGCTGAGATCAAGAATTAGACGTTTAACCGATTGAGCCACCCAGGCACCCCCTCATTTTAACCATTTTTAAATGGCACGAAATACATTCACATTATTCTGCAGCCATCATCACTGTTCACCTCTAGAACTTTTCATCATCCCAGAATGAAGCCCTGTATCCATTAAACTACAACTCCGTATAACTTTCTCTCAGTATAACTTTCTCTTACCAGCCCTGAGTAACCACCATTCTGCTTTCTGTTTCTATCAATTTGACTGTTCTAAACACCTCAAAAAAGTGGAATGATACAATATTGCCTTTTTGCATCTGGCTTCTTTCACTTAGTAGAATGTCTTCTTCAAGGTTCATCCATGTGGTAGCATGTGTGCAAATTTCATTCTTTTTTAAGGCTGAAGAATATTTCATTGTATGTGTATACCACATTTTGTTTATCTGTTCATCTGTTTATGAACACTTGGTGTTTCCATCATTTGGCTATTGTAAATAATGGTGCTATGAACTATGAACGTGGGTGTACAAATATCTGTTTGACTTCCTGCTTTTAATTCTTCCAGATATATACCTAGAAGTGCAATATCTAGATCAGATGGAAATTAATTCTATATTTAACTTTTTAATATTGCTTTCCACAACTAACCCAACTCTTTTGATATTAGACATACAGGTTGGAAGGCATATGGAATGTATAATTTTTTATTCAAATTTTGTGGAACTGATGAAATACAAGAAAATTACATTTCTGTGTTTTAGGGTAAATCATGTTCAGATAGTTCCAGGAAGTTAGCTGACTTATTTTCTTAAAGGTAACATTTAAAAAATAATAATCTTTATAGTTGTAAAGTTCTTTCTCATAGCACATGCAGTGTAATGCTGTTAACAGTGTTGATGTGTGATGCAGAATGTTTCCCACAAACCTTGTTCCTTTGAACTATTTTTATTCATAAAGCACTTAATACGTATTTTTATTCATTTGTTAAACGTTGGCTATTTAAAAAAAGCTTGACCTAAACTCTTGCTTTTGAACCTGTAAAGGTCACAAGTGTGATGTCTGAATTCTTTGACCGATCTGAACATATAACATTTGAAAGTTTATTCCAATAACTTAATTTCATATTAAAATTATTAATGGCAGTTTTCTTTTTTATTTATAAATGTATATTTGAAATACAGTTATCATTCTCAACAGGAACCTTTTGTAACACGTTCAGTGAAAATTTATAAGATAAACCTTAGGCATGACAAAGAAAACAAAAAGACAGCCTTCTAATAGTAAAAAAATACGTGAGGCAAATAAATGGAAAATATGAACTGTTCTCTTGCTTTTGAAATATTTCATGGTTTTTCTTTAGAGATATAGTAGAAAGTGCCTCATGGTTTCTTCTTGTAGCTTTTTATTTGAGATGAAGTGTTTTCAGACTTGATGTCTTGCTGCTACTGTAATTGATGGTTTGGGAGCTAACTCTAATCTCATTTATTGACATAGTCTCCCTAAACTATAGGATAGATGCTTCAAGTTTGGAACATAAAATGCTTTTTCTCTACTCATATCTTTTGGGGTTTTTTTGCCTTAAAACAAGAACGTGAATTAGTGATCTCTGATAGCTGCAAAATACAGCGTTATGATTTAATGTCCTTCTTAAATTTGCTTTTCCTGGGCTGATCTAGTTTTTAATTCCCATTTTGTCTTCCATTTTGAAGAATTTTTCTGATTTATTATAAATTGAACCTTCCATTGAGTTTGTAAATATATGTGTGAGTCCTTTCGTGGTATTTTACATATAATATTATTTTAACATCTTGGGTATAACAATATATTTATAATTTGTGGGGTTAAATTTACAGAATAGTTTTTCAGTTGTCATTTTGTGTGTATTTTCTTATTAATTTAGCTCCTTTTCTCCAGATAGTTAAACATCTAAGAACTGTATGTCAAAATTAAACTTACAACTTGGATAACATGGAACAATAAATATCCATAGTAATATTTTAATTTCTGTTTTCTTTCTGTATGAGTATATTTTTTGGGAGAAATGAGTTCCTGGTAGATGAACTATATAATTTCATGCTGAATTTAAAAGAAATAAATTGTTACGGTAGATATTTAAAAATAAACATAAAACTCTAAACCATTGTATCTAATTATACCTAACTAATGAATCATTGAACACTACATCAGAAACTAATGACGTACTATACAGTGGCTAACTGAACACACAAAAATATATATATAATTTGAATTTTTGGAATATAGCATAGTATCCTATGTATTTACTAGTTTTTGTGGCATGAATAATAATTATTATAGCTGACATTTGTTGAACTTCTCTTTGCCTACCAATTTTAAATATTTTTAAAGGTATTAATAGTTTATTAATTCTTTTTAAATATAAATTTATTGAGATGAAATTCATGTAACATAAAATTAACCATTCTAAAGTGAACGGTTCATTGGTATGTAGTACATTCACAATGTTGTGCAACTGCCATCTCTGTGTACTTTGCAAATATTTTCATCACTTTAAAATAGAACTCATGGGGTGCCTGGGTGGCTCAGTCGGTTAAGCGACTGCCTTCGGCTCAGGCCATGATCCTGGAGTCCCGGGATCGAGTCCCGCATCGGGCTCCCTGCTCAGCAGGGAGTCTGCTTCTCCCTCTGACCCTCCCCCCTCTCATGTTCTCTCTCTCTATCTCATTCTCTCTCTCAAATAAATAAATAAATAAATCTTTAAAAAAAATAAAAAAATAAAATAGAACTCATGGGTGCCTGGGTGGCTCAGATGGTTAAGCGTCTGCCTTCGGCTCAGGTCATGGTCCCAGGGTCTTGGGATCGAGTCCCGCATCGGGCTCCTTGCTCAGCAGGGAGTCTGCTTCTCCCTCTCCCTCTGCCTCTCCCCCTGCTTGTTCTCTCTCTGTCTCTCTCGCAAATGAATAAATAAAATCTTTAAAAATAAAATAAAATAAAATAATAAAATAGAACTCATTACTTTTTAAACATTTTATCCTTATATACCCCTTCCTCCAGACCTTGGCAACCACCAGTCTGCATTCTCTCTCTATGGACTTACCTACTCTGGACATTTTATGTGAATAGAATCGTGCAATATATGTAGTCTTTTGTGACTGGCTTCTTTCACTTAGCATAATGTTTTCAAGGTTCATCCATGTTGTAGCATATGTCAGTAGTTTTCTTTTTGTGGTTGTGTTATATGTATTTTGTATGCACTAACGTTTAATTCCCACAAGAACCCAATGAAGTAAGTGTTATTATTATCTACAGTTTATAGATGGTAACGGTAAGGCACAGAAAGATTAAATAACTAGACATTGGAAGAACTAGGATTAGAATCCAGGGAGTGGACTCCAGGTCCTTAACCTAGATGTTCGATAATTGTGTATTCGTCATTGCATGAAATAGATCCTATGTATTCATAGAACCAAATTGAAAAGGGAATTCTGAGACAATTGGAAAAATTTAAGTGGTGTAACTGAATGTGTGGGCAATGAGAAAGTTTAGGAGCCATACATAAAATTCAGACTTTAATTATGGAAATTAGCTTTTTGATACTTCGGTATTTTTGGAGCTAAAGAATACCCGAAGTCAATAATGTGTTGTGGTTTTTTTGTTTGTGTTTTGTTTTGTTTTGTTTTTAAGAAACACAGCAAGGGGCGCCCCGGGTGGCTCAGTCATTAAGCGTCTGCCTTTGGCTTGGGTCATGATCCCAGGGTCCTGGGTTCGGGCCCCGCGTCGGGCTCCCTGCTCCGCGGAGATCCTGCTTCTCCCTCTCCCTCTGCTTGCCTCTCTGCCTACTTGTGCTCTCTCTCTGTCAAATAAATAAATTAAATTAAATTAAAAAAAAGAAAAAAGAAACACAGCAAAGTGTGGTAGCTGTCTCTTGGAGCTCTGAAGCATTTCACAACAATTATATGGCTTCTCTTTATGTAAAATTTAAGCCTGCATCAAAAGTTCTCCAAAAATGTCATCCCTCGCTCCCCGCCCCACAACAGTAATAGTTTGATGATCACAGTGTGCCAGAATTTGGCAGTTTCCTGGAATTCTGATCACTAACCTTGTTACCACCTAGCTTTCCATTGAGAAAAGTTTAATCATCTTAAATAACCTTTTACTCTTGAATTATATGGTTTGGCTAATAGAGAAAGCATTCTTTTGATTTACTGAAGCAATTGCTTTGAAATCTTTGGGGAAATAAGGATTTCTTTTATAGGCCTTTACTCTTAGCTGAACTTTGAGTACAAGAAAACAAAACACAACTCAAACCTTTTTCTTTCCTAAATCTGCTAGAGCCTGTGAAAGAGCTGGTGACATTGTCTAAGTAATTAGCTTTTTTTTCCCCCCAGATGGATTTAGACAATAGTTCTAGGTAACTGCATGTAAAGAGTTAGCCCTTCTATTCACACAGACCGTCCTCTTATTTCTTAGGTAATGTTTCCGAAAGTCAGGCAGTTGACAGAAATGTTTTAAGAGATGGTTCCCATTCCAGAGAATTTTATTATACATTTTCTAATTTCATTTGCCTTCTTAATAATATATTTTGTCATTTTGAACATGTTCTTTAATGTTGACTGATTTTTTCACATTTAAACACAGTGTCGACTGGCTTAGATTTAGTAAGCTTCTAATTGAGGCTAAGGATTTGACATTAAATCTAATGATTTCTATTTGCATCTAGATTGTTACTTCTTATCACAAGTCAGTACCTTTTGTTTTTCCTTTTCCATTCATTTTTATAATTGCATTAAGGACTGACTTTCAAATATTTGTCAACATGAGACCCTTGAAAAGGGTTGAAAAGTTATCTGTAAGTACAGTTATCTACTAGAGATGTAGCTGGAAGGACTTATGGTTAAAGGATGCTGAGATCTAGAGCCTCTGAGCATCTGTTTCATCAGTGAGTTATTTCTTCTCTCATGGGAAAGGCATCCTGAATCTTTTCTGTCTTCAGATGTCTTTGAAGGGCTAACCTATAAGAACAGTGTATGAGGAAGGAGGAAAGTGAAGGAAAGGAAGGAGTGGGAGATTTATTTGACTCATGTGTTATGGGGAGTGGTACTGAGTTAACTTTCAGTTGTGCAAACCTATTGCTTGATTCTGTTGTAGGCTCTATTTCCCTTACTTATTCATTGATTTTTGGGGTAGTTCCACTTGATTTTCTGTGTGAAGCACACTAAGAAGACATGGTAGAAAGTTCTAAATATGTTCTAAAATTTCTACCATCAATTTTTGGAAGATTGCTGCTTTTTAGAAAAACAGATATTTTAGTTCAATTTATTTCCTTTACCTTCTTACTCTTTGAAAGGATGTACAAAGAATGTTAGGTTATACAAAGGACAAGTCTCTCTGCATTTGAACCAACCAAATACACACATCTGAAACTTAGCTAAGAGTATTTTGTGGATTTGACATTATGGTCATTTAGTATTAGAGGAGTCTTTCCTGGATCACAGAACTTTAGGGTACTTTATGATTGGGTTGCTATAACATACTCTGGTTCTAGAAGGAAGAGTTACTTCTAACTCTTTTGGGAAAGTAATTCAAAATTAGAAATCCGGGCCAATAGATTTGTTGTGCTTTTATGAGATAGTAGAGAATGTAAGAAAAAAAGAAGTAAAAAAGTTAGATTTCTGAAATTTGAAGAATAGAGTTTTTTTCTTAGGTAATGTATTGCTTAAGAGGTAAATAAACCATTAGTGAATTGAGGCTAATTTGTTTATGGTTAATTTTTTTGTTAATGAATTCTTTGATTTAGAATAAGATACAAAATACTGTATACCAACTAGATAATCAAATATCCAAGTCTTGATTTTAAATCTTTTTATATGAATCATAAGAAAAGATTAATTTAGCATGTGTAATCAAGTAGCAGAAGCAGTTTGAAAGTTGGACACAATTGAAGTATAATTGGAATTAAATAGAAAACATTTATTTCGTATTTCTAAATGAGGTTTTAATTAAAGTAAAATTGGCTCATCTTTTTTTGACATTTCTCTGAGAAGGAAATTTGAAACACACTTCAGTTGATGGTTGGCTTTCTCTGACTTTGATTAATCACTTTCAAAGTAAGCAGTAGACCAGTACAGTAATTTTATAATTATACACAAGTGAGATTATTTGAAACTTTAGCTAACATAACTGTAAAGGAAGTTTTACATTGGTCAACTTTATATAATGTGTATTTTTCTTTTATGATTCAAATACTTACAAGTGCTAATCTGAAAAAAGATTCTCTTTCTATTATTTTTGCATATAGTTTCATAGGGGAGAATTTTAAACTAGAAATGTTAGTTTAAAACACATTTAACTATTAATACTGAAAACTTTTAAGTTTTTCAGAAAACTAGCTCACAGAACACTCAGTGTGGTTAAATATTGGAAAGCATCCAACTAATGAAGCTCATTGTAAGCTGTGCTCACACACTAATGAACCAACTTATGTTACTGCAGAGCACTGCTAAAAATAAAAATTTCTACTGCCTGAAAGATTTGAAATGACAATGGAATCTGATTTATTTATAATCCGAATAAAAGAACTCTCATTCATGCATGATGAAATGCCCCTAACTAGTTTGAAAACTTTTCAAGTGTCAAGACTGATACAGAGATAAATTATTTTCTACTTAATACTGCAGAATGTGTATCTCATCTTACCTGTCTGTTGAGTATCGTCTTTGAGAACAAAACACTTAACTCTTTCTGAAAGATTTAGTGATTTTTTTCTTTTATTATTTTATGTTAATCACCATACATTACATCATTAGTTTTTGATGTAGTGTTCCATGATTCATTGTTTGCGTATAACACCTAGTGCTCCATTCAGTACGTGCCCTCTTTAATTTCCCATCACCAAGACTTAGTGATGGGAACACTTAGTGATTTTCAAGAACATCAGCCTATATGCAGTATCACCTATCTAAATATTTCTTACAAGCTCATTTCTTAGAATAAAACTTTTAGCAAAATAGGGGCACCTGGGTGGCTCACTCGCTTAGGCATCAGATGGCTCAGGTCATGATCTCAGGGTTGTGAGACCGAGCCCTGTGTCAGGCTCCACACGTTGGGTGGAGCCTGCTTAAGATTCTCTCTCCCTCTGCCTTTCCCCCCTTAAAAAAAAAAAAAAGGTTTTAACAAAATTAAGTATGTGTTGTCACTGATACTGTATGAAACAAGTAAGGAAACTTCTAATACTGTAATGTATTTTAAAAACAACTATTGAGATGCTTTCTTTTAAGAGTGAGAAAAGTATGATTTAATGGCAGAAAACACCTACTTACATTCTTTTCAATACAAAATAACTTCTCCCATTCCATCAGTTGCCTTTTAGTTTTGTTGATTGTTTTCTTTATTGTGCAGAAGGTTTTTATCTTGATGAGGTTCCAGTATTTGCAGATGACATGTCAGATAAAGAGTGAGTATCCAGAGTCTATAAAGAACTTATCAGGTTCCTCAAAAAGTTGAAAATAGAGCTACCATATGACCCAGCAATTGCACTACTGGGTATTTACCCCAAAGATTCAAATGTGGGGATCGAAAGGGGTACATGCACCCTGATGTTTATAGCAGCAATGTCCACGATAGCCAAACTATGGAAAGAGTCAAGATGTCCATCAACAGATGAATGGATAAAGAAGATGTGGTATATATATACAATGGAGTATTATGCAGCCATCAAAAGGAATGAAATCTTGCCATTTGCAACAACGTGGATGGAACTGGAGGGTATTATGCTGAGCGAAATAAGTCAATCAGAGAAAGACATGTATCATATGATCTCACTGATACGAGGAATTCTTAATCTCAGGAAACAAACTGAGGGTTGCTGGAGTGGTGGGGGTGGGAGGGATGGGGTGGCTGGGTGATAGACATTGGGGAGGGTATGTGCTATGGTGAGCGCTGTGAATTGTGTAAGACTGATGAATCGCAGACCTGTACCTCTGAAACAAATAATACACTATATGTTAAAAAAAAGAAGAAGATAGTAGGAAGGGAAAAATGAAAGGGGGGAAATTGGAGGGGGAGACGAACCATGAGACTATGGACTCTGAGAAACAAACCGAGAGTTCTAGAGGGGAGGGAGGTGGGGGGATGGGTTAGCCTGGTGATGGGTATTAAAAGGGGGCACATACTGCATGGAGCACTGGGTGTTATATGCAAACAATGAATCATGGAACACTACATCAAAAACTAATGATGTAATGTATGGTGATTAACATAATAAAATAAAAAAAATTTTTTTTTAAAAAGAACGTATCAAATGCAATGGGCACCTGGGTGGCTCAGTCGATTAAGCATCTGCCTTTAGCTTAGTTCATGATCCCAGGGTCCTGGGATCGAGTCCTGCATCAGGCTCCCTGCTCAGCAGAGAGTCCGCTTCTCCCTCTCTCTCAGCCCCTCCCCCCTGCTTGTGCACGCTCTGTCTCTCTCAAATAAATAAATAAAATCTTTAAAAAAATAAAAAACTTATCAAACACAACACCCAAAAAACAAATAATCTAGTAAGAAATGGGCAGAAGACATGAATAGACGCTTTCCCAGAGAAGATATCCAGATGGCTAAACAGACACATGGAAAGATGCTCAATGTCACTCATCATCAGGGAAATACAAATTAAAACAACAATGAGATACCACCTCATACCTGTCAGAATGCCTAAAATTAACAATTCAGGAAACAACAGATGTTGGTGAGGATGCAGAGAAGGGGGAAACCTTTTGTACTGTTGGTGGGAATGCAAACTAGTGCAGCCACTCTGGAAAATAGTATAGAGATTCCTCCAAAAGTTAAAAATAGAACTACTCTATGACCTAGCAATTGCACTAGGTATTTACCCAAAGGACACAAAAATGCTGATTTGAAGGGGCACATGCACCCCAGTGTTTATACCAGCACTATCAACAATAGCCAAATTATGGAAAGAGCCCAAATGTCATTGATGAATGGATAAAGAAGATGTAGTATATATACACAGTAGAATATGAATCACTAAATTCTACTCATGAAATCAATCTACACTATTAACATGAATTTAAATTAAAAATAAATAAAAAAAATAGTTACTGGATTTTTTGCAGAGAAAAGCTTCATTCAGTTCTTAACAATAAAGTTTATTACCACAGTTAGGTTTATGAGTTTAAATTAAGCTTTTCATAATTTTATTAATTATAAAACTTTCTTCTATGTTATGAATTTAAATTTTTTTTGTGCTTGATTTTTAGTTTTTAAAACCAAGTAGATTCAAAACAAGGTAAAATCTTTCAGAAAAGACTATCCAAGTTTGTACTTGCTCTGTTTCCTTATTTTGACTTACCTGTTATTATATATTTATTCCATTTTTTAAATGATGCTGCATATTTAATGAAAGAAGTTTTTTTAAAAGGAAGTGTTGCCAATCAGTCTAAATTTGTTACAGTTCAAATTTGATGGTCTACAGACAATTTATAATCCTTTTCTTGTTATAATATATTGTCAAATTTATAGTAGTATCAGTTAGAAAGTTTATGGAAACATTGTTTAAGGTGGTTTAAAATAGAACTAAATCTTTAATTTGAATTTGATGGCACCTGTTTTCATTTTGTTCCCCCGGCAACACCACTGGTACCAAAATTGCCCATAGACCACCCTGGTTTTTGAGAAGAATGAAATCATTCTGAGTTTTTTTTTTTTTTATTTCATCTTTTTACTGACTAAATATTTAAACAGTTATAAAACATCTGTCAGAGTTTGTGAACTCGCTTTGGAGTAAAAGAGTTTAGGACACACATTTGGAAGTTTCGCGTAAAAATCCCTGAGTATTTTTAGTTTGTCTTTCTTAGTTATGCTGAAATTTTTATTAGAATTAGAAATTAGAAAAGTAATTGACAGCAACAAGAAGTTTCTGGACTTAGAAAATCATCTTGGAAAGCTATTCCTCCTTCCATTTATTTACTGACAGTTGAGGTTTTTTTTTTTTTTTTTTCTTTAAAGGCAGCATGATCTTTTTTTCTGGTAAGTTCTGAGGAATAAAGGTATGTGAATTAAGATTTATACTATTGAGACTCCTGTGGGAGAGAGGTAAAGCTGACACAGATGTTACCTTTTCTAATAGGGTCTTCATTATTTTTTCCCCCACTCTATCGTTAATTCATGTGTTTGGGACATCATGAAATGTCATTATTCTATGTTTTGGTTGTGGGTAATTGAAACTTACATGCAGTGAAACAAGTGGCTGAAAGTAATTTATTTTCTATGTCCAGAGAGCAGAATTGAGTGTCTCATAATAGGCAAACTAAACCAGCTACGTTAGATTAACATGTATTCATTTGGCAGTTTCCTTGATCAAGTAGGATTTATTTCTGTATTTTCCAGAGGAAAATTCATATGGGAAAGTTTTGGTTTACTTTGGAAGAATTGGGTGTACAGACCAGAGAATCTTTGTGTTATTTAAATTTGCCCTTTTTAAAAATAGGTTCTATCTGGCCATGGAAATAATAGAATTTCATAATAATTGTAGCAATACTAACTAGACAGAGTTTTTACTAGTGTGAAACATGAAATGTAGTCCTTTCAACAGTCTTATGAGAGGGAGGTATTATTGTGAGCTCTATTTTGTATGTCAGGAAAAATTGGATCTGAAGGAGAAAGTACTACAGACTATGGAACCATTCTCCAACCTTAGAAATACAACTGGGGATATTACACATTATACGTTTTTAGGTCTGCTGGAAATTTTGTGGTTTCAAGGCCTTTTTAACATATTTGCAGGCTATTAGTATTTGAATGTTATCTCAACTTTACTTTTTCAGTTTAAAAAATTCAAGTTTTCACTTTTTAATCTATAGCTTAAAAAAATTCCCTCAAATATTGTTAATTTGTACCATTTAGCGTATCTCTCTTTTCTACATATGGAGTAGAGGTCTACATATGAATCATAGGTCTTGCTGTTTAATTTATTGCAAAGTTACTTGCAGATTCTGGGTCAGAATTTTGAAGATACTCATTTTTTGATTGTAAAACTTTTGGGACCAGTCTCCATATTTTCACTGGGTCCCGCTTTATTGTAATAGAAGAAAATATTTTGAAGAATAAGCTACAAAAATTAAGAACTATATTATATTGTTATTTACTTATTTTTACTAAAGATTAATGTTGGTATTTCAGTTTTATTAGATTATTAATCCAGATATTTGATTTGGTTATAAAAAATACAAATTGAGCGGCTTCTCCATAGTCTATTAATGTACAGTGTGCTTCATCCTTTGATGCATTTTTCACACATTTATTAGCCACTACCTGCCTACTCCATGCTAGGCACAATGTGTAAATGGAAGGATGAAAAGAATAAAAAAAAACAATCCTTGTGCTTGAGTAGAAGTGGTTGTAGGTATAGACGTTGAATCCTGAAGTCTTTGCTGGAGTAGAGATGAGGTGGTAGTATAATGGAAAGTTTTTCTAATCAGAGAAAAATAGCATGTGTAAAAGGAAACATAGAACATTTCAGGGTCCTAAGTAGCTCCCAAGGGCTATAGCATAGAATATGGGTATAGATCATTTATATATGGGATGGTGCTAATGCTGAAGAGAAAAATAGTGATCATGTCATGAAGTTTATCATGGGAACTGCATTTTATCCTGGAATATTAATTTCTTTTTCCTGAATATTATGAGGAGCCATTGGAAAAATAAAAGCAGAGTGGTGGTATCTGATTTTTTTTTTTTTTTTTGGTTACATCACTAGGAAACATAGGAAATGAATGAGGGTGGAGTGGGACTAGATTTAGGAAGACCAACTAGGAAGCTCCTGATAATCAAGGTGAGAAATGATAACAACTGAGATTAAGGTATTAGCTGTGGTAATGGAGAGAAAGAGGCAGATTCAAGAGATAGCAAATGAACAAGATAAGGTTAGTGCTTTAAAAAACCACATTGAGTCAAGGGGCACCTTGGTGGCTCAGTTGGTTAAGGTCTGCCCTCGGCCCAGGTCATGATCTCGGGGTCCTGGGATCGAGCCCTGCGTCAGGCTCCCTGCTCAGCGGGGAACCTGCTTCTGCCTCTCCCTCTGCAGTTTCTCCCTGCTCCTGCTCTCTCTCTCTCAAATAAATAAATAAAATCTTGAAAAAAAAAGCCACATTGACCTAAAATATCAAATTGTAAGTGTAACTGTACAATGTCTGTGATATGTGACACATATCCACCACATGTTTTGAAGCATTTTATTTTCAAAGATGCCTTTATTATATTTTTAATCTCTTCATTGTCTCCATTTTAGAAGTGAAATAGAAAAACCGCTTTTTTCAAAATATAAGTATAATTAACATGCAATGTTATATTAGTTTCAGGTGTACAACATAGTGATTTGATAGTTCTACAGATTACTCAGTGTTCACCATGATAAATATAGTCACCATCTGTCACCATACAACATTACAATATTATTGACTAGATTCCCTATAATGTATTTCATTTTCATGACTTATTTCTTTCATAACTGAAAGTTTGTACCTCTTAACCCCCTTCATCTATCTCACCCATCCCCCCATCCACCTCTTCTCTGGCAACCACCAGTTTGTTCTCTGTATTTAAGACTGTTTATTTTGTTCATTGCTTTTTAGATTCCACATGTAAGTGAATCACATGTCATTTGTCTTTATCTGACTTACTTTACTTAGCATGATACTCTCTAGGTCCATCAATATTGTCTCAAATGGCAAAGTCTCATTTTTTTTATGGCTGAGTAATATTTCATTGAATATATATCACACCATCTTTATCTGTTTGTGTATTAGTGGACACTTGGGCTGCTTCCATATCTTGGCTATTGTAATTAAAGCTGCAGTAAACACGGGTGCATACATCTTTTTTGAATTAGTGTTTTTGTTTTCTTTGGGTAAATACCCAGTAAGGGAATCATTTTTAGAAATACTCTTTTCCACAGTGGTTGCGCCAGTTTACACTCCCACCAACAGTGCGTGAGGGTTCTTCTCCACATCCTCACCAATACTTGTTATTTCTTGTCTTTTTGAAACTGGCTATTTTGACTAGTGTAAGCATAATATCTCATTGTGGTTTTGACATGCATATACCTGATGGTTAGTGAAGTGGAGCATCTTTTCATGTGTCTGTTGACCCTCTGTATGTCTTCTTTGGATAAAGTCTTTCCTTGTCACCCACTAAGTTTCTTTATCCCTAGGTTTTAGCTTATTTAAGGCTATAAAGCATTTGTCTGATTTGTTCTTTGGAAGTCAGATTAATGGTTATATTTTATACCTGTTTTGCTGCTATATTGCTAATTTATATATTGCTATATAGAGATCTTTGTGAGTTATTAGTTTCTTTAGATATTTAACTGATTGGACATTTTAAAGAACCTGGCACTTTACCAGTTTAGTAATTACCAATAATGAGGCCAATAAATTATTTTCCAATAGCATATAAACTGCACTGTACCGGTTTAGATTATAGCACCTAACGTTGCCTCAGGGCTTGTGACATAACTTTTCAACTGAGCAATGCTTAATTTGTTATGAAAGTGAAAGAAAAGTTAACTAATTCCATCAAAATGTGCTGCTGACATCTGTTTCTGATAAAATTTTAGTAATATGATAAGAATTAAAAGCATTGTGTGATTATTGGTTTCTGATTCGCAGGATAGTAAACTGTCAATGACTTGTCCTTCCTTGTAAATCATTTATATATATATGTGAGGTGTTATTAAGTCCAAATGGAAAAGAAATATAGTGTTGAGGGACACTACAGCAATAACTGAGTTTCTTTCTGACACTAATTTTCTTAGATTACCTGTTAAATTTGTTAAGTAAGCTATATTTCATTCCTGGAATTTTGTAAAATAATTAAAAATTGTATGAAAGAATTTTTAGTATTTAGGACATAATTTTTTCTAAAACCACATAATATTTTAACATATATAGATCAGTATTTTTATCCATTTTTCACTCTATAACATATGCTGAGTTATTTAAATATTCATTATGTTACTGGTATTGGAAGAAGACATATATGGCCTTTGAGATCAAAATTTATTCGGAGGTAATGGAGATGAATATTCTTGAAACCAAGCTCTGAAGAAGAAAGCGGTTTCAAAAGGAGATACTTGATTAAGGTGATGGAAAAAAGAAGAGTGGTATTAGGGAATAATCGGAAAGAAAAAGAGTCAAATAGAGTGGGAACAAAATGAGTGAGGTGGTTAACAGAGGGTGAAGGTAGTTTCTATTGAGAAAGGAGAAGAGAATGGGAGCCTAGAGGGAGTTAGGGTTCTCAACTTCTTACATAGTTGAGATGGTTGCCTTTGATCTCTCAGAACAAGGAATGGCTGTTTGATCAGGTATTTTAGGATTGCTTTAGATTGCTATTGTTGCTGAGCAACTTTGTCATTGCTGTGTCCACTAGGGTTATCGTAAATGTAACCCTTGTAGACACTGATCTCAGCAACACATGCTTTTCAGTTAACTCCTTAGGTTAGTCTGCTTGACTTGAATCAAACATATCTGGCTCCAAAGCCCATTTTCTTTCCATTAGCACGGTCCAGCTTCAGTAGGAAAGCACTTTTCTGGATTTATCTTATATCCTACAACTCTGCTAAATTCATGTATTATCTGTAGTAAGTTGATGTTTGTGGCTATGTCAGTTTATGATCATGCCGTTTGTACAAATTCACGTTTTTATTTCTTCCCCGTTTTCCTCTTGTGACTTTAGGTAAGATATTCTTTTTTTTTTTTTTCCCCATCAGCCCACCCCCCTCCCCTCTAGAACCGTCAGTTTGTTTCTCAGAGTCCCTAGTCTCTCATGGTTCGTCTCCCCCTTCAAATTGTGTAAGACTGTTGAATCACAGACCTGTACCTCTGAAGCAAAGAATACATTATATGTTAAAAAAAAAAGTAAGATATTCTCTTAAACTTCACTTTCCTCAGATATAAAACGGACATTATAAACTTACTGGAATCACAGGCTTACTGGAAGAATTCAATGAGAGATTGTGTGTAAAGGATCCAGAAAGATGTTGGTATAGTGGGAAGATATATAGACATTTTAGTCTTATTTCTATTTCTATTTTTTTAAAGATTATTTATTTGAGAGAGAGAGAGAGAGAGAGCATGCACGGGAAGTGTAGAGGGAGAGGGGGGGAGAATCCAAATCAGACTGCACTGAGTGTGAAGCCCAACGTGGGACTTGATCTCATGACCCTGAGGTCACAACCAGAGCTGAAACCAAGGGTCAGACGCTTAACCAACTGCACCACTCAGGCATCCCTTGTTTCTGTGTTTATTGAGAATGTGTCTGTTTCTTCATTTTGTATAATTCTGGTGTTTAGTTTTAGAAGTCTTTTAAAATCACATTAACATATTCTCAGTGCCTTTTTTTTAGCATTTTAATTCTGAACACTTTGATCAATTCTTAACATTTTATTTTTTTATTTTTAAATTTTCTTAACATTTTAATTAAAACATTTTCCTATAGATGTGTGGAATTGTTTCAGCCACATATTCTAAGGTTGAATCTAAGAATATAATACAATTTTTATTTTGATACTAACACTCTCATAGAGTTGTTTAGGATTAGATGAGTTGATATATGTTCAGTTGTTAGCACAGTACCTGGCACTTAGAAAGCATTGTATGCGGGTTAATTGCCGTCACCATCATCATTAGAGGTCCTTCCTGTCTACTATCTTACCTATGCGTGCGTGCGTGTGTATATATACACACGTGAAATAGCACTTCTACTTCACCGTCATTTTCCTTCCCCTGCCTTATTGTTTTTTCGTAGGTCTTAATAACTACTTATTTATTTATTTGTTTGTTAATTTATGTGCTTATTTTCTGTCTCCCTCAACTGTAATATACATTCTTTAAGGCAAGGATTCTGTTTTTTCCATGGTTTATCTCTAATACTGACAACAAGGCATGTTCCATAGTGTAAATTTTTGACAAATGAATGAATAAGTGAGCCATTCAATATCCCATTCACCTGTCAGAGTGGTTGATATTTCACATATTCAGAGAACATATCTCTCCTATTCCACTTGCAGAAAATACTTGAGGAAATTTTACCAGAGAGCAAATGAATCAGAACTGAGACCTCAAAAGAATATTATAAAGAGAAGAGGAAACAGTTATAAGCAATGAACATTTCAGTATATATTACCAAATCCAAATGACTAATGATAAAGTGACTCAAAGTATGCTAACTAGGAATTCTTGAAATGCAAAGGACATACTAGTTAATAGCCTTTAAATAATTAACCATGAATGAGTCAAAAGAAGATTCATCAGATTGAAATCATAAGATTCATCACATTTAAAAAAGAAAACTAGTTATATCAATAGATGCGACAAAATGTTTGATAAAATTCAACAGCTTGGGGCACCTGGGTGGCTCAGTTGGTTAAGCGTCTGCCTTCAGCTCAGGTCATGATTCCAGGATCCTGGGATCGAGCCTCGCATCAGGCTCCCTGCTCAGTGGGGAGCCTGCTTCCCCTTCTCCCTCTGCTGCTCCCCCTGCTTGTGTTCTCTCTTTCTCTCTCTCTGTCAAATAAATAAAATCTTAAAAAAAAAAATTTAACTTTTCCAAAGCGCATAAATGTAATAAAGCATATAAAAAACAAAGAAAAAAGCAAACATTATTTTAACATTTAGTGAAATGCTAAAACTATCTCTAATAACAGTTATGCCCTCTATAATTATTACCCAGTGTTTTATGTGTTCTAGCATGTTCAGTAAGACAAAATAATAGGATAATTAGTATAAGTTAGAAAATAAGAGAAAAAATGCATTTTGCTTTATTGGCATTCTTGTATGCCTAGAAAATCTAAAAGATACTAGTAAAAGATGAACAGAATTCATAAGAGGATTTGGTAAACAACTATATAAAATACACAGGAATTAATAGTCTTTCTTAATACTGATAATTTTAATGAAGAAAAATTGGAAAAGATAGTTCAGAGTAGTTTTAGAAGCTAGGAAATAAGAATGAATTTAATAAAAGTGCAGTTCTATATGAAGAAAGCTATAAAATCTCATTGAAAATCTTATCCTTGCTGTCACATATATTGTCTTTTTAATTTTGGCCATCCTAACATGTAAGTAGTGGTCTCTCACTATGGTTTTAATTTGTAACTGAAATAAAGAAAAAGAGCTTGCTGGTTTTATAAGATACATTCCCAATTCTTATGGTAGTGTGTTGCCATCTAAGAACTATGTCATAATTCCTTTTTATCTAAGATTAATAGAAAAACATTTATCATACTTCTAATAGAAATTCCATCAGAGTTTATGTAGCAATTGATTAAAATAACATTAATGTTTGTTGACCAAAAAAATTAAGAAAAAAAAGGAATAAGAGTAAATAGCCGTTCCAGATATGAAAGATACTGTAAAGTCACTATAATCAAAATAGTATGGCACTGGCATGTGTCATGAATATAGCGGTCAGAAATAGATTCTAGTATAAATGGGAATTTAATTGATAAAGGTAAAAATTTTAATTCACTGGGAAGATGATAATCATACTGTCAAGATGTGTATAAAGATAAAATGGAATCTTTGGTCTGTTTTAATACCTAAATAAATTTTAGATATACTAAAGACTTAAACAAATGAAAAAATAAAAATCCTACACTGGATGTATAATTTAGAAGTTGGGAAGAAATTTCTAATTAACACAGGAAAACTAGGAAATACAAAAGAAAAGTCTAGTCGCATAATAATTAGAAACTTTTGTGTGGGATCCCATAAACAAAATCAACAAATAGTAGTTTGGGGGAGAACATTTATACCTCAAATGACAGACGAATGGTTGATATTTAAGATGTAGGAAAATTTACACATTAATAACAAAAAGATAATCCAGTGTAAACAAAAAACAGATAAGAGATATGAATAGATACAGCAAATCCACATGGCCACAAAACACATCATCAATAGTAGTTAGGGAAATGTAGATTGAAGTAGCAATGAGATATCATGTTATCCAAGTTTAAAAGACTTATGACATTCAGTGCTGGTGAGAAATTAGAGAAATGGGCATTGGTGGAAGAAATGTGAAGTTTACAACTTTTTTTTTTAAAGCAATTTGGCAGTTTTACTCCTGAGAATCTCTCATAGAACAAAGGCACCGATATGTAAGGATATATGTATTTTTTTTTAAGATTTTATTTATTTATTTGACAGAGAGGGAACACAAGCAGGAGGAGTGGGAGAGGGAGAAGCAGGCTTCCCACTGAGCAGGGAGCCTGTTGGGGGGCTTGATCCCAGGACACTGGGATCATGACCTGAGCCGAAGGCAGATGCTTAACGACTGAGCCACTCAGGCACCCCAGGATATATGTATTATTTTATGTAAGGATATTTTTTGCAGTATTGCTAGTAATGGTAAAAAAAAAACTGGAAACAAGGAGGGGAAAGTTGAATACTTTTGGTACATTTCAGCCATGTAACATTATGCAGCCATTAAAAAGAATGAAGTTCTGTCTATACTAGCTGATGTGGTTGTATTCCACTGCCTGCTATGAAATGAGAAAAATACAGTGTAGAGAATGGTATGTGACCTTATCCCCCAAGAAACAAAACAAAATCCTCAAACCTCTGTGTATGTTTGTGATTATACAAGGAAGAAGAACAAGGTAGGGAGCAGTACACCTAGCGTTGTGGGGTGGAGTAGGGGAAAGATTCGAAAATGGGAAAGTAGGAGCTAGGGAGAAGACTCACTTAGTTCCAGGCTCATCTTCGAACAAGGGCTCAATTAGAATACTACCAGTGCAGGAATAAAAAGGCATGAGGCAAAGATCAGACCTCCTGGTACACACTGGGTTTATGGGACACACATTAAAGGGTTGGAATTGCATATGTCTTTTCTAAGAATGTTAGCCATAGTTTATTACGGATTATTAATAATTTATTAGGAAGAAGGATTAAAAAAGGATATCAGAATGTACCTATGTTCATTTTGAAGGTGCTGTAGGAGTGAACCACACATAGACCTGGGGAGACCATTCCAGACAGAAGGAATAGCCAGTGGAAAACCTGTTGTGTTTGGGGAATAGCAAGGAGGCCACTGAAGCTGGAGCAGAGTGATG
Source organism: Eumetopias jubatus (assembly GCF_037043125.1). Lineage (NCBI taxonomy): Eukaryota > Metazoa > Chordata > Mammalia > Carnivora > Otariidae > Eumetopias > Eumetopias jubatus. The sequence goes on from NW_028274810.1 coordinate 145,601,778, forward strand.
GAGAGAGAAAGAAGCAGGAGATGAGATCTGAGAAGTAAGAAGTAAGGGAGGTGATGGTGATGGTAGGTCGGATCGGGAGTAATGCCTTGTGGACATTTTTAGGCCCTTGCCAGTTATTGAGCAGCAAAATGATATGATCTGACAGTGTTTTAAAAAGATTAACCTGGTTTGATTGAGATTAGACTGTGGTGAGGGGTAGGCAAAAGTAGAAGCAAAGAGACCAGTTGGGAGGCTATTGCCTCCAGGTGAGGGATGGTGGTGGCACACGCTTTGCTTTTCAACATTACTGTGCCATCTATGTTTCTTCCATCAGTATTTACTGAATATCAGCTCTTTCTTCAAGCACTGGTAATTCAAAGATGAATGAATCAGACACACTCTCAGGCCTAAAGTAGCTCACAGTTTATAATTACAACAATATTGGTACTTGCAAATGTTCATTTGAAGTTTTTTTTAAATAAATTCAGTTATCTTTGCTACAGTTTAATATGTAATTTAGTATTTAGCAAGAAAATGCTTCTGGTGTACTGTATATGTATTATTCAGCTTGAAACAGCTCTATACACCTTGAAAAATGCTCTTTTTCACTCCATTGTATCTGACATATGCAATTATTTCTTGGACCTTATATGTTCCTTTAAGCTGAAAGTCCAGGTTTAACATATTTTTGCTAAGTAAAATATTTTTTATCAACATATTTTTGTAAAATATGTTTTGCCCCTAATATTTTTGTAAAAAATGTTTTGCCCCTAATACCATTTTGTAAAATATGTTTTGCTCCTAATATTTTTGTAAAAAATGTTTTGCCCCTAATATCACCATTTTCCCAGAATCCCTGTATCTTTAAAGGACTCTTTAATGAACAAGAGGATGGCCACCGTGCTAAGACATGAGTGGTGATTTTTGATTAGAAGTTGATATTTAAATCTCTGCATCTGGTTCTGTTGTTTAAATGAGACTCTCTGGTTCAGTAGAGCAAAACAAAAATTGAAATGTTTTAAATAATCTCAGTACCTGTAATTGTCCATAAACAATCAATTCCAATTTTATGAACTCCCAAATCTTTGGTACACCAAGGGTTGTACTAATAACTGTTGTAATTGGTCTTTGTGGCTGTGTGTTTAAATGTTGGAAATGGGACTTTAATATGAACATGCAGTAAATCTTAACCACAGAGGCACACACAGGTTCCAGTATAGTAGAGAGCAGGAAAGAGACACATGTAAACAGACATATTCCTCATCTTAATATGTGGAGCCATACTTTCATAGAATTGCATTCAGTGTTTACGTAGAGAGGGCTGGCAATGAAAAACTGCTGTTCCTCTGGTTTTACTGTGTATTTTGATCTCTAGGTTATTTACTTCTTCCAAATATGTAGGGGTGATATTAAAAAATGCTGGTATCAGTTAATTATTTAATTGAAGTAATAAAAAGTTATATAATGGGGGATGTCACAGACCTTTATTTATCTTAGGAGAAAAAGGTTATTGAAAAAGATTTTTAAAAAATAAATAATTTTGGGTAAGATTGTTAAACATGAAAGAATGAAAGACAGATAGCTTAAAGCTTAAGTATGATGTGATATTGTAATTTCTATTGCATTTGGGACGCTTTAGCCATTTGAATGTCTTATAATATTTGGTGACAGCACATTTCTATACGACACGAGGAGCTCAGTTTTCTCAGAAGCTTTTCTAATGATTTAGAAATATTAAACACATTCAATGTAATGGATGTTGATGCCCATTTAATATAAAGGATGCCATAAAACATCAAAATCTTAATTTTATTTCTTAATCTATGAATTTTTCTTCCCCAAATTATATGTTTATTAATAACAGTTTATAGAAGTGAGAGCTAATAAATGTGTGTATATCAGTTTTTACTTTTATTCAAACTTTGACTTTTAAAATCAAAGTTTTTTATTTTTCTTCATGTTAAACTTATAAAAAGTAATGAAAAGATGATTATTGACCAGAGTAAGGAAGAGTAAATATTTTACAAGATGGGGAGGTTTAATTTATATGAAATAATATGGAACTATACTTTTGAAGAAAATTTAATTGAATTCCTTAACGGTAATAAAATCTAACTCCTATTCTCTCTAGGTTCTAAGTAATAAGTTTTTTATTCAGTCAGTAAATATTTATTGAGTGCTGGGCACTGTTCTATAGACAGGAGATACAGCATTTAATAAAACAAAAATTCTTATCTTCATGGTGTTTATGTCTTGTCTTCATGGTGTCACGTCTTCCAGTTGGATTAGACACCTAATAAATGAAACAAGTAAGTGCGGCATATAGCATTAGATGGTGATTAGCACTTTGGAAAATGCTAATGAGGGATGTCAGGGTCTGGTTGCTCTTTTAAATATGATAGGGGAGGTCTTGTACAAAGGAGACCTTTAGGCAAAGGTCTGAAGGACACGAAGGAGTGAGGCATCTGGATATCTGGGATAAGACCTCTCTGGTTAGAGTACAAAATCTGGGAGATGGGAGTATGCCTGGCTCTTAGAAGCTAGTGTGGCTGAAGTGAGCCAGGGGGACAGTAATAGGAGATGAGGTAATTGAGGTAATAAAGTTGTTATGAAGATCTCAGGATAGGCTTATTTTTTCTTTAATTGTGCTTTTTGAAATATTGTCAAATAGTTCTTTTACTTGTCATGGGAGACTGATTAAGAATACTGCAAAATAGATTTAAACAATTTTGGATAACATTGTACCTGAGATTTTGTTCTCTCATCCCTCTCTTTTATTTTCAACAAGGACGTTAACTGTTTTATACCATTTCACATATGTATCTATAGGATGGTTAAAATAACCATAAGAGGAGAATTAGTAGTCCTCAATACTAACTAGATTTCCTGTGGGAGTGAAAGGCTATGAAATACAGTGAAAGATCCGATACCCTGTTCAGAACCCTATGTTCAGATTTGGTTTATATTCCAGCCCAACTCTGTACCACGTTGAGCAAATTATATAATCTCACTGACCCTCAAGTTTTTTGTTTTTTTTTTTTTTTTTTATGTACGAAATAGGGGAATAAAAATAGCTACCTTCCGGGGCGCCTGGGTGGCTCAGTCGTTAAGCGTCTGCCTTCGGCTCAGGTCATGATCCCAGATCCTGGGATTGAGTCCTACATCGGGCTCCCTGCTCGGCAGGGAGTCTGCTTCTCCTCTGCCTGCCGCTCCCCCTGCTTGTGTTCCCTCTCTCTCTCTCTCTCTCTCTCTGACAGATAAATAAATAAAATCTTTAAAAAAATAGCTACATTCCAAAGATGTAACCCTTAGAAATAATGTATGTAAAGGGTCTACACAGTCCCACTCCTGCTGGAGGCACTTCCTAAGTGATCGCTAATATCTTCATATGAATAAGAGATAAGGATGGTATGGGTTATTGAGGCCATTTAACTTAGAAATTTTGCAGGATTGTTCCCGTTGTCATCCTGAGAGAACCTTTTCTTGACTACTAACAGTTGGCAAAAATGGAGATATTAGAATTTTACCACCCTTTTCATTTACCATTGAAGATGCTAAGGGGACGCAGATTATGAAGGCGAGGTAAGGTAACACCTTGATTAACCTCTAGAAGAGCTATCCTGGAGTTGGATGTAAAATTTTGTTGTTGTTCTAGGGATTCCTGTTCTCAAGATGGAATGCTTGTATTTGGTTAATGTAAGCAGAGAGAATTGTAGTCTTTGTGGTGGGGTACCCAGTAACGTTTGCACAGAGATGCTTTCCTCTCTACTCCAGTGGCACTTTGTAATACTTTTGCTACCATTTACGTTTGTGTATTGTAGCATTATGTGGTCATTTGTATTGAGGATTTGTTGTTGCTGCCATAGTTAGATTGAATATTCTTTAAGGAAAGGACAATGTCTTCGTCTTTGTATTCTTGGTGTGATGCTCAGGGATGGTAAATTGCTACTACCTATTACCACCTAGTGAATGCTCCATGAGAGCAGGAAATTTTTATTTCTTTCATTCATTAATGTGTGTTAACACTAGAACAGTGCTTGACACATAGTAGGTACTTAATAGATATTTGTTGAATGAATGAATAAGTGTTATATACTAAGAAAGAACCTTTAATATTTAAGGATATTCTTCTGGTATTAGACTGGTTCAGATTTGACAAAGTGGTCTAGAATGGATGCTTAAATTAGTTAGATAAGCTCCAACAGTCAGCTGACACCTTTGATTTAGCATAGCTCCTGGTTTGGAGGGCAGAAACTTAACCAGTTTGGATCTTGAGTTTAATAAGCAGTGAAATGGTCAAAAGTTAATTGGTAGGAGAGAAAAATGAAAATAAAAGATCTAAATATTTTACAAATTCAACAACCAGTCTGTTATTAAGTAATACTTAAAACATTTTGTGTGAGTATTCCCTAGTAAGGGAAATCCTCCTGTGAGAAAGTACAGTGCTGGGAAATTCATGAATTGTAAACTACAAGGTTAAAGTAGTAAGTGAAAGAAATTAGGAAATGTATTTGGAAAGTCATGTGACTAAATTTATAGTATTGCTCTTAAATATTTAAGATTAGTAAATAGTTTAATTGTCCTTTCTGTTTCATGTTTTTACAGTGAACTTGAAAATAGATTCTATAAACTTTAACTGAACACCTATATTTTCTTTCTGAGACTAAAAATATGTTAAAAAGTTTGATAATATTTAATACTATGTTTATATAGGAATTTGTTAGGCATAGTTTATTTATAGAGAGGGAAACATGAGCAATTGACCAAGAATAATTAACTGAAGTAAATTATATCAGAATATGCCTTTCAAGGAGATGTTTTTGGGCTTTTTATTTGATACTTTAATAAATAAATGTAGGTTGTTAATTATAATGTTATTTATTGGCAACAATGAAAATGTCAAAAATAAAATTTTATAAGAAAAATGGTATTATAAAATAGATTAGGAATGAATCTAAATTTGTTGAAATTAATACTAGGAACCTTTCATTAGTACATCATTAAATATTACATTTTTTACAACACATTTGTTTTACTAAATTATAGAACTACAAAGAAGTACCTTCCTTGAAATCTTGTCACAATTTTGAATAAAAGGAATATGTAATAACATAGGAAAATTTAAAAGAGGGAAGATTGTTAAGAATCTTTGAATATTTGAAAGCCTTCAGGTGGGAGCATTCTTTCTCCTCTAAATTGAGGAACCAAAATTTGGAAATTGAAGAAATACAAATCCTACTTTATTTCTTGCTATGTAAAGTTAATAAAGCTTTAGCTAACATGGAGAAGCACTTAAAAAGCTATCAAAGATATCAGCGACCTCAGATCAAACCTAGTTATAGAAGCATAAAGAATCATTGTATCCATTTGGTTTTGAAAAGCAAAGAAGCACAAAAGCATATTTTCTCTCAAAACATTAGCAGTCATGCAGCTAATTCAAAGTAGTAAACATTTTACAAATTTATTATGTGAGAGTTAAAAAAGTCTGTTTAAATTAAGCATTCACAGTGCCATGTCATTTTCAAGAAAGGAAAAGCAAATTTTAACTTTGAAACTGAGGCAATTAAAGTATTGTATTTTAAAATCTCATCTGTTTTAGGAAGATTAATATCTGCATTGTGATTTTTAGAATATTATTTCTACAGACTAGTGTAACTATTGCATTTTAATAGTTCTGTGCATAGATTTTATAAAAGTAACCCTTTTTCATAATATGTAGTGATATATTTTAGACCATAAACCTGTTTTACCTATTGTTAGTTTATTTAATATTTAAAACATTTGCTGTTTTCTAAAAATGTACAGACTGCTTTGAATAAGATTTTTATGTAACCAACATTTCATTGTATGTTATTTTTAAGTTTTGAGATGAGTGCTTATTAATTTAATGATGAGCAAGGATTCTTTAACTATTTGAGTGAAACTGACATTTTTTCCTACCTCCTATGCTCCATGTTTAACTCTTTTGGCTATTTGATAAAGTATAAAGTGTTTAGTTTGATAATATAAGTGTGTCTTGCCTAATTTATCCATTCTGGTTTTCTATTTAGAAATACTTAACTGGGCTGTTCTCACACTCTAAAGTCATTACTGCCTCTCTGTCTTTGCTGGTGTTATTCTCCTCCATCCCTTGTCCCTTGGTTATCTTCTTAGTATGAGTGGTATTGTAAATGCCTGCTGGTACTACTATGAACCACACTATTCTCTTGCCCCAGTGCCAGTGTACACCCCGTTTTCCTGGTCTAGTTCATCATCTGCCTCCTGATGAAATCTTTCTGTCAGCTATTGTAAGCAAGCTCTTCAGTTTCCGTTTCTCTCAGAGATTAAACATCCTTTATAAATGACTTCAGGAAAGCATATTTTTCATACTTGATGTAAAGAAGAAAGGAGGGATAGTAAGTATTATTAAATGGTGCAATCAGGATATAGAAAAATCTTGCAGGATGAAGCATTAGGTTGTAAGTCCAAGAAGATAAAATTAGATGTATATTAAATTTGAATATTCTCCCACCCTCACCCCCAATAAGCAAGGATAGGCAGGGAGGTCAGCCCTGGGCAGAGACATGGATTAACAGGCAGTGGGCATAAAAAGCATTTAGGAATTTGGTTGACAGTGAATTCCATGTGCAGGAAAGTTTATGTGATCTAGGGTTGCTCTAGATATATTGTATTTTTATGTATTTGGGTAATAATATAGAGTTAGGGATACAAAGTGAGTGAATAAACATTTTGGCCTATTTTGTGTTAACATTTATGCCCCAAGACACTTACAGTTGCATTTCTTTAGAATAGGAAGCACTTACGTTGAGGAAATTTCTGATAGTATACTCTGTTGTCAAGAGTAGAAAAAAAAAGCTTCATAGATAGGTTCTAGGATATAAATTCCTTTTCATTGTGCTTCTTCCTCATGCTTTTCTGAGTTGGTAAGGGTGGGCTTCCTGATCTTCAGTTGGACTGGATGGGCCCCATTCCACTAACCCAGACATGGGACCACACATTTCTCCTATACCGAGACTAAACATCCATCACTTGGGCTGAGCTCTTCCCTTGGGGTGGGCTTGGTCCCTTGCCTGTCTGTCATAGTTCTGTGCTAGAGAACTATTTCTTCCTCCTTAATCAGCAGCTAACCTCTGTGGGCTATTGGCTCTGCTAATTCTCTGCAGAGAATAGCAACTTTGTTGAAAGAAACTTTATTATCAGGGAATTTGTTATTACTGAATTATTTTATACATATTGGTTTTTTTCTGTATTATTCTATATATTGAATATAAGATAGTGTCCAAAGTTGAACCTACATTACTGAACACCAAGGAGAGTAGGAAATACTCTTTAATCTATAGCTGATGGCGACTTTTTAATATGAGATGGTCATAGTCTCTTTTTTCATTTTTTCTGTTGTTTAAAGAAGTCACCTTTACTCACCAAGTGCCTTCTATTCCCATTCTGTTTCAGTAATGACTTGATTGATTGTGTCACCTGTGCAGTAGTTGAAAATGGATATGAGTACCCAATTTCAGGACCTCCCTGCTTCCTTGTAGATCGTTTGGCCGTATGTAAGTGATTTAACAGTCATGCAGTCAGGATTTTCAGAGTAAATAATTCCCATCTCCATTACTATATCTTTGTATTCATGAACACTTGCAGGAACATAATATTCTTCAGTTAAATTTATACACGTTAAAAAAATCAGGCTAAAAATAAATAACAAAATTTTTAAAAATCAGGCTAATTTAAACATTTGGAGACTTGATTTTTATAATGGTGAATGGTTTTTGACTTAAAATACCAGCAATTAATAAAAGGTGAATATAGTGAAGAATTAATTAATATAGTTTTTTTGTAGGAGTGCAATCTGATTTCAGATTATGATTTTATGTAAATTTTAACCTATAGTTATATTACAGCTTTTTAAAGATTTTTATTTTTTTAACCAAAATACATGTTAGCGAGCAGAGTTTGAAAGGAATAGTAAACCACCTTTCTTTACACAATAGACTCTAAGAAAATGTTGAGTGCCTGCTCCTGATAAGGTATTAAGAAAATTATTGTTTCTTTAGTTATGCATATTTCTTCCTATTACCCAGTTTGTCATGTGCCTAATTACATGGTGGTGTAGTTTGATTTCAGAGTACAAATATTGATGTTTGAAGTTCAAACCATAGATCATCTTTTTTTCTGTGTGTCAGCTAACTCAGCAGTGTTACTCATTTATAACTGTGATGAGTAAAAAACAATTGATTTTAAAAGAATCAGACATTTTTAGGCAATATGCAGAGTCCCTCTTAGTAGCTCCAAAATAAGACATTTGAGTTTAAGGAGGGGAAAACCAATACTGTGCAGCAGTGCTGTCCTCACTTTCACCAGAGTATGTATTTAACTAGAATTTCCATGTAAGAAATCTGAAAGGAATGAAAAGTGCTGGTCCTTAATGTTAGCGTATGGTTGGTGTTAGCCAAAATGAAGTTCAGGCCATGATGCTCTGTAGCCACTGTATGACCTACCCAAAAGCATTCCGCACGCCCTTTCTTTCTTTCTTTCTTTCTTTCTTTCTTTCTTTCTTTCTTTCTTTCTTTCTCTTTCTTTTTCTTTTCTTTTTCTCTCTTTTTTAAAACTAATTGGCTCATGTTTAGTTTACTGAATGTCATCTGGTCTCAGTAAAAAGCAAGTGACCTGCATTGAATTAGTGTAATTGTAATACAAACAGAATATCGCATAGTTTTGGTCTTATACAGGAAAGGAGAAAGTTGGAAAGATTTTTCTGTTTGATAAATAGAAACTGAAGATATGGGGATCCAGACCTGGTTCATACTTGATTTTACCTTTCATGTCTTTTTGTAAGATCAGTATTTGGACTTTCAGGCATTTTTCCCCTATAAAAGAATATTGGTTTTCCCTTTGAAACTTACTATGAAGGAAATTTTTTTGATTTTTGTTTTTTTTTTAAATCTTACAAATGAAGTATATTAAGTTATGGATCTAATTCCTCTTTAATCTTAATCTTAAGAAAGATAGCATTGTCCAAAATGGAAGTTCTTTTCCACACTACTAGGATTGTCAGGAACTTGGCATGTTATTTTACCTTTATCATGGCTAGTATTTGCAAGGCCCCTTCAGATGCCATTTTATTAGTTTTTTATATTACATTCTGTTTCAGAGAGACAATAGTTACATTTGCCAGAGGAGTAAACTTTGTGACTATGATCTCATAATTAAATCACTTAATTTGATTTTGAAAGTGTCACTTTAAAATGTAGTTATTTGGCATTCTGGAAGTTATATTCTGCATAACTTATACCCTTGTAGTAGGACACTGAAGGTAAAGGACAATAGCTATAGATAGGTTAGATCTTCCTATTTTAATCTCTGAGAACCTTGTGCTTCTTGTCTTTAATGTTTATTTATGGAAATATTTATGTGATTTTTGGTTTAATATTTGTTGTCCCCATAGTATTGCATGTCTCAAAGGAGCAGGCACTGGCTTTTCCTTCTTTTTTAATCTGATATTCCTTGTTGTGTAATACAATGCCTGGCATACAGTAGGCAATAAATATTAGGTAAGTAATATAAAAATAAAGAAGGAAATTATTGAGATTAGTATTTATAAAAATCTATTATCTAAACAACACTCAAGTACTATACAATCTAGCAGTTGTTAGTATAGTTTATTTGCAATGGTAGAATCCTGGCTTTTCTCCTTGCTAGTTTTATCACCTAGGGCAAATTTGATTCCTCCATATCTCATTTTTTTCCCATATATAAAATGAGAATAATTATAGTCATCCTGAGTTGTTATGAGGATTAAGTGAAATGATTCATGTAAAACTGTTGTGAGATGCCCCACAAATGTTGATAATATTGTCATTGTTGTTCTCTTATTATTTTAGAAGTATTTTGGAATCATGGAAGGAATGTATAGTTTTATTAAGAGAATCGTATTAGGGAAACCTTCAGAGAATAGGTAATATTCCAAACACATATTGAACGATGAGTAATTACACGATGGCTCATGGGCAAAGGAATCTATGTGCTGTGCCAAGAAGATTGTACCTTATTTTGCAAGTGATGGGAAAAGATTGGTTTGCAGTAGGAGTTGATATGCAGATTTACATTTTAGAAAGGCTATTTTGCAACCAGTGTACAGGAAAGACACCAGAGGTATGTGGAGCTGGCAGTCAGAATATTGTGGTCTTAAAATGATATGAGAGGGGCGCCTGGGTGGCTCAGTCAGTTAAGTGGCTGCCTTTGGCTCAGGTCATGATCCCAGGGTCCTGGGATCGAGCCCCGCATCGGGCTCCCTGCTTGGTGGAGAGCCTGCTTCTCCCTCTCCCTCTGTCTGCCGCTCTGCCTGCTTGTGCTTGCTCTCTCTCTGTTAAATAAATAAATAAAAATCTTTAAAAATAAAAAAAATGATATGAGAATTTTGTATTGTCTTTGAATAAAGATTGATAAAATCTAAGTAATTAAAAAAACTAATTATGCAGATAATAGTAATCATGTTTGCTATTATTAATAATAATTGCAGATACCACTTATTGTCTACCATCTGCCAGGTGTTTTTATATTCATGTCACTTAACCCTTATATAAAGTTTCGATAATGAGGTAGTAGTTCTCAAAGTGTGGTCCCCAGACCAATAGCATTAATATCTTCTGAGCAGTTGTTAGAAATGCAAATTCTTGGGCCCCCATATCAGGCTTATTGAATCTGGAACTCTCCGGGTAGGATTCAGCAATCTGCATTTTAACAAGCCCTCCAAGGAATTCTGATGCATGGTAAAATTTAAGAACCATTGCTATATGTATATATTTATACAGATGAGAAGACTGGGTTTAGTGATGTTAAGTAAGGGGTGAGATGATTTTAAAAATACACTAACTTCTCTAGGTTTTTAAAATTTAATATAGCAAGTGTAGTTTAGTAATTTTTTGATCAGTAAACCAGTTTTCTTCTAAAATCAGAAATATTTTCTGATAGGAAATATGTTGTCTTTATGCTAACTTAGTGAACCAAAAGTGTTCTTTATTTGTAGAGGCAGGATAGCTTATTGGTTCAGAACATTGGCTTTGGAGCTGTTGTATCTGGGTTCATTTTCCAACCCTGTCCTTTATTGCTGAGTTTTTGAGGGCAAGTTATTTAACCTCCCTGTGCCTCAGTTTTTTGATGTATAAGATGGATTAATAATCCTTCATTGGGTTTTGGTGAGGATTAAGAGAAGTAATTTTTATAAAGCCACTCAGTACGTTGCCATACACATTGTCTATATAGAGTAGATACGATACTAATAACAGTGATCATTACGATGTATAATTTATAAACATATCAAAATTTACCTAACAAATTTTTATTTAAAATAGTGCCAAGATAGCCTCAGCATGCAGGATGTTTATCATTTAAAAAATTTTTGCTAAAATGGCTATTTAAGTTCCTGAACTTTAAAGGCTTATTTCTCTCTTTCCTGGTTTAGGTAGATGGGCATGCTCCTTCCATTTTTGGCTTCCATCTTCTACCCATGACTTATCTCCTCTCTGTTACAGAACTTTACAGGCTCTGGTTTTAAGAAAGAAACAAACTTCCTTTGGGCTTATACTATTCTCGACTTGCTGCTCTGTCTCACATCTTCCTTTCAGAGCCATGTGAGAAAAGATGTGCTGCCTCAATTTCCTCCCTTCCCTCCCATTTACTCCTGAACAGACTTGGACTATTTTTCCCCACCACTCTACTAAAATTTTTCACAAACTTTTACTTCTATTTGTCATTGGTAACCATTTTCTTCTCCTTAAATCTCTGTCTGATATCTGGGGTATCTCTGTCTCCTGGCTTTCCTTTTATCTCTGTCTTGAGCTCTAGACTCATTTCTAATTACCTACTTAGATAATTATTTTCTATACTGTCATGAGAAACTTCAATAGCTCCAAATCTCTCTTCACTGTTTTTCCATTCTCCTATTTTTACCTTTGTATTTTCTATCTTGGCTAATGGCACTACCATCTAACCAGTTGCCATGTTGAAAATCTGGAGAATGTATTTCATCTGTCCAGTCTTCCACCATTAGTCAATCACCAAGGCCTATTGATGCTGCCTCCTGAATTTCTTGCAATTCCCTTCCTTACTGTTTAGTTCCTTTGCCACTAAGCTAATTCAAGTTCTGATTATTCACCAATTTCCACCATGTTACTTCCTTAATATGTCTTGAATATATCCCCTTCTTTCTATCTACATCTTTATTTTTTTGTTTCAGATCAGACCTCATAATTTTTCTTCTGGATTTATATAATAGTCTCCTAGTGTTTGGTTTCACCCCCCTTTCCAAAGTGTTCTTCATGATACTGCTAGATTGATCATTCCAAAATGAAACACAGATCATATTACTCTCTTACTTCAAATCCTCCCATTAAAAAGCAATTTCTTTCATTTGTGTCTAGGTTAAGAGCCAAACTCTTAAGGGTGTTATACAAAGCCTTGGGGCTCTGCCTACCTCTTTATTTATGTGATATCCACTTTCCTTTAGCCATACTATTACTTGCAGATACTTTAGATTCTTACTGCTGCTTTCCACTCAATGTTACCATTTTCTCTGTACCTGCATTTTCTCCCATCTCTCTTCTACAGTCCAACCTAGGAACCTTTCCTCTGGGCTTCCTTAGCACCCTGTATACCCCAAGATCATAGAATGCATCAGACTCCATTGTACTTTGACTATAAATTTATTGAGAGCAACATGGATAACTTTTATCTTGAGACTTTAGTGTCTACCTAGAATACAATGCTTTGTGACTTAGGAGGTCTAAAATAAATGGTCAATGCATATATATATATATATATATATATATATATATACATATATATATATATAAAGTTGAAGTACATAATTTTTATTTGCATTTTTTGATAACTAGGAAGTTTGAGGTGGACATGTATATATTGTATATCACTAAATCTGAATAAACTTTAGAGGAAAGAAGAGAATTATCTCATCAGCTTGAGTGCTACCATGTGTTCAGACCTGGGTGAGACACTGCATGAATGAAATCAAAAGAGGGGAGGACTGGACTGGTGTTATAATTTGCTTTTTCTTTGACAAAATGTTTCTTTAAATAAGCCATTTTATATTCATAATTCATCATATTTTATTTTTAACCCACTTTCATTTTAGGGAAACAAAATACAAATCCTTTAGGTTAGTATCTAAAATGCTAATTTTGAACTTTACTGAGTATAGTATGGCACTAGTCCAACACAATCTGTTAAGAATTTTCCTCTGGGTCAGATCTAAGTTGAGAAGAATGAGGTAACTTTAATGTGAACCCAGATTGTACTTCAGTCTTTCTCTCCAGTGAGTTGCCAAATTCACAATTCCATTTGTATCTGGAATTGGGGAAGCTGAGTTTAATATGGATTTTTGCCAATGATAGCAAATCTTGGCAAGATCGTCTTGTTCTCTGTGCTTAATTATATAGTTTTATTATAAAGTCTTTCACATGTTTATTTGGAGGTACCTCTCATATATACGTTACTCTTTTGGTAGTTAATCATTTACTGTCAAATCTTCCTTCTTTTCTTAGAAGGCCAGCTTACATTTTTATACATTACCGTTAGCTCTCTAGTTCCGTCTCTTTGCTAGATTTGTAGATTTTAAAGCTGTACAGGTGCCTTAGGGGTCATTACATCTAAATCCCACTTTTTGGAAATCAAAAATCTCAGTGAAGCTAAGAGAGACTGAGTTTGTTACATATTATTAATTCATCTTATATTTTAGGCATTGGAATACAGCAGTGAATGAAACAAAGTTCCAGCCTTTTAGGTGGTTATATTGTAGTGGATAGAGACAATAAATTAAACTCAAAAACTGTACAAGAAAAATAAAGCAAGATAAGGGATACAGAACGACAGGGGTGGTTGTGTTACTGTATATATGGTGGTCAAGAAAGGCCTGTCTAAGGTGACTTTTAGTAGCGATCTAAAGGCGGTTAGTAAATGGGACATGCAGATTCTGGCAAAAGAGTGTTCTAGTCAGAGGAAATTGATGTGGCGGTATGTTTGGCGTTTAAGGAACAAGGTGGAGGTGTGTGTGGCTGGAGCTAGCCAGGAGGGGGAGATAAGTAGGAGATAAGGTCAGAGAGATAGCAGAGGACCAGATCATCTAGTCTTAGTAAGCCATGGTGAGCTCTTGAGCTTTTACTCTGAGTGAGGCAAGAAGTCATTGGAGGGTTTTGAGTAGAGGATTGATGTGGTCTGACATATGATTTGAAAGACTTATTCTTTGTTGAGTTGGGATTGTAGCAGGGCAAGGGTGGAAGCAAGGTGAACAGTGAGGTTACTTCCTTCATAGTACAGCTAAGAGATGATGCTGGCTTGGACCAGGGTGGTAAAGGTAGAGGTATTGAAGAGTGCTCAGATTCTGGATATAGTCTGTATTTTGTGTGATATGTGAATTATGTCTCAGTTAAGCTGTTATATAGTAACTAGTGAGTTAAGTTGGATGGGTTTAAAAAATAACAAAATGATACTACTATAACCTCTATGATGAAGACTTAAGACTTGAGTCCAAGCCACACAGCCATTAGGGGTAGAGCTGCTACTGTCCTTTCTTTAAGCCTTTTTTTTTTTTTTTTTTTTAATACTTACTGTCCTTCAGTAAGATTTTTGGAATGGAATTGAGGTAAATCAGTATGTTCAAATAAACGTATTTAACTGGAAGTCTTTATATCGACCCTCTCACTATAAATTTAGGTTTCAACTTGAGGCACTGTGCCTTTTCCTTTAAGTAGTTTTTGTGTTATCCAGGGCATTTAGAATGAGTGTATAACTAACCAGAGTACAAGTTCAAATGTGGGAGGTATTGAAATTGAGGTATATGGAGTGATAATACTCGCCTTATATTTTATTTTCTGGAACATTAGAATTACTTGGGAGACAGAAAATACTGTGCCTGGTCCTTACTTCAAATCAAGTAAATCAGAATCTTTTATGGGTAGAGCTAAGTTCTCCATGTTCTGAACTTCTTTTGACATGACTCGATTGGTCTTTGGTTCCTTTCTTTAAGGGTCAATAAGATGCTTCAGGCTCACCTTGTAATTTCTGTGCCCCAGGCCTAAAACCAGTCACTTGCCCTCATAGACCCTCCTGGTGTTTCAGACCTCCCATCTTGAACATGCTATTCTTTTTTCAATAACTTATTAACTCATTCATTCCTTAGGACTCAGTTTCAGTCTCATTTTTATTTTTTAAACATCAATTTGGGCTAAGTCATCTTATAATATCCAGTGTTCACATCTATTTTAGCACTGACACTATTTTATTGAAATGATCTGGTGTGCATTTTC
Organism: Eumetopias jubatus; assembly: GCF_037043125.1. Lineage (NCBI taxonomy): Eukaryota > Metazoa > Chordata > Mammalia > Carnivora > Otariidae > Eumetopias > Eumetopias jubatus. The sequence goes on from NW_028274810.1 coordinate 145,617,080, forward strand.
CTATCCCATTAGATTCTAAGCTTCTTGAGGAATTTTTTTTTGTTTTTTTTTTTTAAGAAACTCTTATAATGCAGGTATGGATACATTTTATGTGCTCAAAAGTTGAACTGGTCACATACAGTAATTCTGATTTGGGAGATTGGGAAGAGAGTAGGGTGATAAAGTTCCTTAAGTTTGGCTCTTGTTCGCTTCTGATTTCTTCCATAGCCATATTTTATGAATACTTTTGCATTGTATTAAAGGGACATTATGTTTCAGCCTTGAGAGATGGAAGCCATGAAGAGAGGCAGATTGCAAGAGGCTATAACTTCAGCAGTGGTTCTAAATGAAGCCTTGGATCAATTTCAAGTAAAGTTTTTATAAGTTGAATATATAGTGGCCTTTATAATAAAAAATGTAAAAAGAATCTTATGCACTCTTGTAGACAGTTGCTGTTGTGAACTGGTATTTTGAATTTTTGAGATTCTGTACCATCTTTCAGTCTTTATTGTTACATGTCATTTTTATGTGAAGGTAATCATACAGTATAGACTGTTGTTTTATTTTTACATTTTTCATTTTCTTAAAAAATAAAACATTTCATTGTGGTTTTGTAATTCACATGTTTGTCATTTTTATGGCAATACGTTACTCCATTTTACTGATACGTAGTAGTTTAGCCATTTCTTAATTGTCTGGTATTTTTTGTTTGCAGTGTTCTACTGTTAACATAAAGTGAACTAGAACCACCTTTATACAAAAAGCTTTCCATTTTCTTTTCTGGAGACTGAATATGCATATTATAGAGGCTTTATCTTATAATAGAATTATCTGTGGTGGAAATTTAATAGAAATACAGAGGTAGTGTGAAGTAGTTAAGGAGCCGGGTAGTCCTGCGTTCCAGTTTTGATAGCCGGTTTCTAGCTGTATGACCTTAAGTAAGCTAGTTTACCCTTGTGGGTCTCAGTGGTAAATTGGGATTAGTAAAATAGCTAGCATCATTGTACGTTTATAGTGCGGTAGATGCTGTTGTACGTATTGTACATGTATTAGCCCATTTAAACTTCAGAACAGCTCTATGCAGTAGGTACTATTATTCCCATTTTTAATATGTGAAAACAGGCGTAGAGAAGCAAAATAGATCAGATAGCTACTTATAATGGTAGTGTTACTATGCCAGGGCTCTCTAGAGCTGCCTCAGATCTCTAGAACTGGTTCTCTTATTCACTCTGTTCTGGGGACACCAGCCACATCCCTTCCCTTAATTTGGTTCCTAGGCAGGTAAATTGGCCTTTATTGGACGGATTAATGATTATTGAAGTTCCTGAACTGGAGTTGGAGTGAATTATGAGGTCATGCCCGCAATACTTTAACCCTGTGCTTACTATAAAAGCTGCACCCTAGGAGCAAGGTTCGCTCTGGGTTCTAGTATTCTCTATTTCAAAGTTGCATTTGAGGGAGTGGTAATAAAAATGTAGATTTGTATTTTTGTATTAACATCTAGTAGGCTTTTTGTTATCCTTTCCTCTCCTTCCCCACTTCCATCTCCTTTCCTAACTGTTTGTCTTGTGAGGATTTAACTTCTTCATTGCTAGGCAGGTAGAGTGCCAGTCTTTTAAACCCAAAAAACAACCCGAAAAATATCTGGTCCAATATCCTCGCTTATATGAAGAAACCGAAGCTGCACAATCAGCAATCAGAGGATGATTGAGAGCACAAGCCTATTTTTCTGACTTAGGTCCAGTGTTGGCTTTGTTCTGTTGTACTGTTTGCCATTTTATTTGTATAGTCTTTTAAAAATTATCATTGCTATATATCCATTTCAGAAGCTATCTATATTTATTTGACTTAGTAGCTTGCTGCCTATGTATTATGTTTGCTATTAGGAAACAACTATGTTTGTTTAGTTCTTTGAAGTTTTACAAAATGCTTTCTCATTCTTTATCTCATTTATTTGTTATGAAGATAACCTTTTGTTCCTATACCTGAGGTTCTTGAATAGTGGCCGAGATTTCTTTGTTATTCCGGCATGTCCGTTGCTTCTGTACATTCACAAACCTAGCTACCTTCACTTCAGACGTATGTGTTCACTCACTCCATGGAGATTATAAAGTGCAGGCATCATAGTTTCTCAGATCCAGCTCTTTCCACATCTGGGTGCTCCTGGAGTCCAAAGGCATGAAATTCCAAGCATGAAGACAATTAGTCGTTTTGAGGCACTTGAATTTCTTGGCTTCTTTAGACTACTTGTGATCAGGGAAGTTCTTTTTAAAACTTAATCAGAGGTTCAATATGTAGTTAAGCAACACATTGTGTAGAAACAAACACAAGGATAATCATATCATTTATTGTACTAACATTCTTCAATCAAATGGTGTTAGAGATAAGATAAATTATATGGCTGTAATGTGTGTCCATGTGATTTGGTTGGTGGCAAGGAAGAGAGTGAATTGTTAGTCTAAGGCTGGCCACTGATTGCCAAAACTTTCTACAGCAAGGGCCTATTACCTAATTAGCTGGTACAAAACCTAGAGATTCTTAAGAGGATCTTTTATGATTCGTGATTAGGTTAAATTAGTTGAACAAAGTTAAGTCTGTGAGAAAGTCCTCCCATTTGTTATTGATTATCTAACCTAAAGAAATGGAAGTGGAAATTAAAGGTATAGTGGTTTTCTTGGAGACTTTTAGAGTCTACACTTGGTAGATCATATAATAAGACTTATTTGTTTGAACTGTATGCAGTTAATTGCTTGTTTGAGAATAGAATGTGAACATTTTAGGATCGCTTTATGATAGTCCTGGGTAAATAGGAGTTAGAGTTAAGTTTTTTATCCTTGAGTTTCTAATAGCTACTGCCGAGGTGAGCCTTATATGTTAAGATTATCTGAAGATAAGACTGCAACTCATTGGCTCAAAGTTCAAAGGAGAGCATTAGCTACAAGAACATAAATCACTAAGTTGTTATCCATCAGTTTGTAACAAGTGCAGATGAACAACATTTATCTAGACAATCTAGTATCATTTACCTATAGTTTGAGGTCAGTCTATGTAGGGGCTTATGTGGTGCTTTGAACTGTTTTTGTGGAGATGAGAGTTCAAATATATTTTTATTCTTTAATCTGAAGTAGCAGGTGGTTTTGTGTGCCTTTTCCAGCATCTGATATTAACCCCATTTTGCCCATCCTTAAAGCCAGATTAGGTTCTACTTCAACTATGGAGTGGAGATTAATTAGGTTATTTACAGAAGAATTTTATTTTCTAGCACTTCATTGTTTGCTGTTTGTTTTATGTGTTAGTTTTCTACCCCACAAGTTAACTGTGGGCTCCATGGCTTTGAGATATGTGTCTTATTTTAAAATCTGTAATAGCAGGGCTCACAAAGTTAGATAACTTGAAGGAACCATCAGGTAAAGTAGATAATTGAGCCAGGCTAAATGAGGCCCATGTAAAAAGGAGAACATACATCCTGGGTAAAGTCAGCCTAATTCCAGCAGATTCTTGCCTTATGGAAATGTGGACTTGATATTGCCTGAACAAAATAAGTCCGCTGATGTTATTTGGCCTGTGGCCTATCAGTTTGCTACTTTATTAGAACATAGTTTTGAACACACAGAAAGTACTTGATAAATGTCATTTGATAGGTGCTTGTTGTGTCATAAAACTGGCTACACTGCTTTTGAAGGACTATGTTAGATGTAAATACATGTAATATGATGTAAGATGTGTAAGACAGTTGTCTTCTATTAAAGGCTTTTCCCTTTTTTGAAAGAAGATGAATACACTAATAAAGAGATTAACTCTTACCCTAGAATCAACAGGCTTGGATGTTGAATCTTCACTCCTTTGTCCACGGAAGTCCTTTGGATCACTTTCCAAGTTAGAAACCGGTGATAACACATTGTAGCAAATTGCTGCATATTGTAAGGGCTTTCAAAAGAATGATGTGGTGAATTGTTAGAATACCTGAGTGCCTTGCAATACTACTTTAGTATTGGTTTTTATTTCTTGAATTCTAGAGTAATCTTTCATTCTTCTTTTTTCCCACCCCTCCCAAACAATGTTGTTAGGGTATATTCTTGGTTCTTCCTTTGTAGTATCTCCTACCGTATTTCTTCCATTTTTATTCCTATAGAAACCATGCTAGTTTGAACTCTTCATTACTCATTTTGGGGCACCTATACTAGCCCTTAACTGCGTTTTCCTTTCCATATTTAGAGTGTCTCCAGGGTTTTGGTTTTTGTTTAATCTACTTTTTGGGTCATAAATGGTCCAATCAAACACATGCACGCACGCGTGTGCATGTACACACACATACACACACACACACACCAGGAAAAAACCCTTCTTTTCAGATGTGTACTTTCTTGCTGACCAAACTTCCATTCCCCTTCTGATCTTCTCATTTCCTAGTCCCTTACTGTGTAGTCAGTTGTTCTCTGCTCCTCCTGGTGGTCTGTTCCACTCTCTTGCTTTTCCTCACACTATTTTTTCTTATTAGGAGAATGACCTCTCTTCTATGTGCCTTATATCATTTCTCTCATTATTATACTGTTATTTAATTCTTTTGTTGTTTGTGCTTTGATTGCCAGACTAGGTTAGAAGTTTGTTAAGGATAGTGGCTGTATTTCCTGCTGCTTGTTTGAGCTCCATTTAATGCTTAACACCATGCTTTGTGTATGGCAAGCACTTAACAGATATTTCTGAACTTGATCATTACTTTATGTTTTCCTTCATCTGTATTTTTTATTGTAGTAAAAATAGTAAAATATACACAGCATAAAATTAACCATTTGAAGCGTACAGTTCTGTGAAATCAAGTACATTCACATTGGTATACAGCATTCACCATCTACCCATTAAACACTAACTCACCATTCCCCCCTCCCCACAACTCCTGTCAACCACCATTTCACTCTGTCTCCATGAATTCGACTACTCTAGGAACCTCATATTAGAGAAATCATATAATGCTTGTCCTTTCATGACTCAGCATAATGTTTTCAAGGTTTATTGGTGTTGTAGCATGTGTCAGATTTTCTTTTAAGGTTAAATAATATTCCGTTGTGTATATGTTTTGTTCATCCATTCGTCTGTGGTTTGACACTTGGGTTGCTTCCATCTTTTGGCCACTGTGAATAATGCTGCTATGAACATGGGTATACAAATATCTGTTCTATTCCCTGCCTTTACTTCTTTTGGGTACATCCTCAGAAGTGGAATTAGGGGATCATGTGGTAACTCTGTGTTTGATTTTTTTAAGGAATTGCCATACTGCCTTTCAAGCAACTGCACCATTTTCCATCTCCACCAGCAATCATGAGGATTCCAATTGTTCCACATCCTTGCCACCACTTGTTATTTTCTGGCCTTTTTTTTTTTTTTTAATAGCCATACTAATGGATGTGAGTGGTATCTCATTGTGGTTTCGATTTGCATTTCTTTACTGATTAGTGATGTTGAGTACCTCTTCATGTACTTATTGGCCATTTTATGTTCTTTGAAGAAATATCTATCTGAATTCTTTGCCCATCTTTTGATTTGGGTTCTTTGGTAATTTTGTTGTTGAGTTGTAGGAGTTCTTTATATATCCCAGATATTAACCCCTTATCATACATACTATTTGCATATTATTTTCTTCCATTTTGGGTTGCCTTTTCACTTTGTTGATAGTGTCCTTTGATGCACAGTCTTGAATTTTGATGAAGTCCAATTATCTATTTTTTTTCTTTTGTTGTCTGGACTTTAGGTGTCACATCCAAGAAATTATTGCCAAATCCCATGTCTTGATGCTTTCTCCCTATGTTTTCTTGTATGTTTTATGGTTTTAGCTCTTACTGTTATGGCCATTGATCCATTTTCAGTTAACTTTTTGTATATGGTATAGCATAAGAATCCAAATTCATTTTTATTGCATGTGTATATCCAGTCTTCTCAGCACCATTTGTTGAAAAGACTATATTTTCCCCACTTAATCGTCTTTCCCTTATTCATATTTCATTGAATGACCTTCAACTTTATTGACTGTCACAGTTGTGATGTAATAGTAGTAGTGCTTGATACATTTGTTTTAACTTTATTATGTTTTCATTTTTTATATCTTTTCAAAGAAAATGATGTTTTAGTAATAGTATTTTATTAGGAACTATTGTAGATACCCAAGAGAGAAGTTAATTCATTACATACAGTGATTTCCTAAGAACACTAGGGATTGATTCTCTTGGTTCCAAAAGGATGGCTGGATAGCTAGGAGGACAGGGATGACAGGAAGACTTTATAAAACTTTTGAATTTTGAACTATCTGAATCTATTTAATTAGTAGTAAGATATTAATACTAAAATCATTTGTAATAAACTTAAGTGTTATATTACCTTCAAAACTTTTTATTTGGAACCCTGACTCATGTATTTAGAAAAGGAAATATAAGTCTTGGCTCTATTAGTATTATTTCAAATCACAGTAGTAATTTTATTTATATTTAAGTATTATGGATTGCAGAAGCAGATTGGACTGCTGCTATCCATTTTGAGCAGGAGTACTTACATAAAACTGAAGTGGGAAGTAAATCTGGCACACAGTGGCAATATCAGGGAATACATCTGTTTAATTAGAGAATGTCCTTAGTTTGGTAAAACGGTTAGAATTGCAGTCTTCTTTGGCGACTGATTAAAAATAATAGATAAAATAAAGAATGATGTGCTCAATGAGCTACAATTCAAATAGAGGAAATTTAATGGGAAATGATTACATTAGTAGCAGATGGACTTGCTTCCTGAATTGCAATCTTACTGGAAATCCTAGAACAGCTTAAATTTGTTTTTCAGATTTAGAGTCTGATAGAAAGATAGAGAGATTTGTTTCTTTGGTGTGCTGTTGTGATTCTTACTGTGTATTTTGGCTATTTCATTTTTGCTAGGCTATTTTTATGATTCCCACGAATCCACCACCAACGTTCAGGAAGCCAGAACTTTGGTCTGATGATTTCACCGATTTTGTTAAAAAGTGCCTCGTGAAGAATCCTGAGCAGAGAGCTACTGCAACACAACTTTTACAGGTCAGTGCTTATGCACCTAAGGGAAAGATATTTTCTTTATACCTTGTACCTGTCTCACATTGACCAGAATTGGTGTGGGTTTTATTAACTGATTTTTCAAGATGTAAACCCCTGAGGAAATAGGGATTGACAAAGACATATACACCATCATTCTTCTCCTATGTGTTTTCTTTGTCTCCTTTTTTTCTTTTCTGTTTTCCAAATTCAGTCTTCTGTCTTTTCCTTTTTTTCTGTTTCTTTGTTGTTGTTGTTGTTGTCAACTCTTTTCTCCAAAGTTGTTTAAAACAAAATTTCCAAAGTGTTCTCATTTCAGAAATGAGTTATTTTCTCCACTGTTACTGTTTTTCGTGTTCTTTTTTTTTCCTGATGTGTTACTCCTTGACCCAACATTTCTTATTTGACTTTTTGATCTACCATAAGGTATATAAATACAAGATCCCTGAGCTCCTTGAAAAGATCTCGTGTTGTGTATACGTACTGGTTACAAGATTACCTAAATCCTCTTAGTACTCGTGGTATGAGTAGATTTTATATCCAGAGTATCAGGAGGTTGTTGTTGTTGTTGTTTTTTTAATCTGCCTTGATATTTAATGCATTTAGAAATAATTTTAACACTTTTAATAAGTATTTGTGTCTTTAGTTTCCCAACAGAATTGGCTTAGACCCCTAAGCTAATAATAAGTGTGTCTCACATTAACAAAACTTGATATTTGGAAATTAATTCTTTTTTGACCCAGCAGTTACACTTCTAGAAATTTGTTCTACAGAAAAATTTAACCATGTGTGACATAACTTATGTGTAAAAGTATTCATAGTACATTGTAATGGCTAAAGATTGGAAACAACATAAATATCTGTCAATGACTTGGAAGCAACCTAAGGTTCACTGAGAGGAGTGATTGGCAGAATATACACACCTCCACGCACATATATGTATATATCGTTGTAATTTATATTATATTCATTATAATATTCACTCATATATATCCACCAGTATGTTATATTAATATATAATAAATAATTATATAATTATATATTTCATTATAATGTCTTTTTTTAAAAAAGATTTTATTATTTGTCAGAGAGAATGACAGAGAGCACAAGCAGGGGGAGCGGCAGGCAGAGGGAGAAGCAGGTTCTGAGCTGAGCAGGGAGAGGAGGATGAGGGCCCCATCCCAGGACCCTGGGATCATGACCTGAGCCGAAGGCAGACGCTTCACTGATTGAGCCACCCAGGAGTCCCTGTAATGTCTTTCATATATAAATCATGCGTGTGTGTATGTGCCAGTGCTTGCCGTGGAGTAGCTCTGGAAAAATAATCAAGAAACTTACCTCCAGAGAAAGTAACTGTATGGCTAAGAAGCAGGAGTAGGGTGGAGACATATATTTTTCTGAATGCTCTCTTTGAGCTTTTGAATTCCATGTTATATGTAAATATTGCTTTTTAAAAATTAATTAATTGAAACATTTATTTTGAAATATTAGCATTTCAAAGGAATTTTGAGCACATAAATCAAGGGCTGATTGGTATTATTATCATATTGAGTATCTAAATTATTCAACCCCAAGGAAGGCAAGAAAGGGGAGGGGGAAAAGACAAACGAAAAAGTGGGACAGATAACACAAAAAATGATGGTGAAAATGAATCCAAATATATCTGGTAACTGATTTTTAGATAATGTAACCAATATTTCTTTGTAGTCTTTTTCCATAATATTTTCTAAAGAAATTCTGGTTTGTTTTTTTTTTTCATTTTGAGTTTTTAGGATAAAAAAGCATTTAAGAAAATATTCTAGGGGCACCTGGGCTGAGCATCTAACTCTTGGTTTTGGCTTAGGTTATGATCTCATGGGTCATGAGATTCAGCTCTGTGCTCAGTGGGGAGTCTGCTGGAGATTCTCTCCCTCTTCCTCTGCCCCTCTCCCTGCTCTCTGTTTCCCTCTCCCAAATAAATAAATCTTAAAAAAAAAAAAGAAATATTCTAGTATAATTCCTTCATTTTGTGGATGAAAGTCTTGAAGCCCAGAAAGGTTAAATGACTCACTGAAGATCACACAGTGAACGTGACTGTTGTGGGTTTATTCCATTTGTCCCCTAGTTCCACTCTGTTTTCTGCCCAAGAAGTTGACCTGTATGGGCTACAATAACAAGCTCTGTTACCCTCTAGCCTCTAGTTGGGTTTGGCTCAAACATCTTTCTTTATAACAAGAGCAAACTGTCCAGCTAATTTTGTATCATTCTTATGAGCCAGTATTTGCTTTCTTGGTTTTTTTCCTGTTGTGCTATTGTCGACCATTCAAGGCCCTTTATTAAAATGTGCCCTTCTTTGTCTAGCTTCTTCCTTTTTCTTTTTTTTTTTAAGATTTTTTTTATTTATTTATTTGAGAGAGAGAGAGGGACAGGGAGCATGTGATCATGAGTAGCAGGGGCACAGGGAGAGGGAGAGATAATCTCCAGCAGACCGTGCTGAGCGCAGAGCCTGCAGCGGGGTTTGATCTCATGACCCTGAGATCAAGACCTGAGGTGAAACCAAGAGTTGGGCACCTAACTGACTGTGCCACCCAGTCATCCCCCTGGCCTAGCTTTTTTTGTTTTGTTTCCCATTGTCTTTTATTTATTTTTTTGTTTTTTTATTTTATTTATTTATTTATTATTATTATGTTATGTTAATCACCATACATTACATCATTAGTTTTTGATGTAGTGTTCCATGATTCATTGTTTGCGTATAACACCCAGTGCTCCATGCAGTACGTGCCCTCTTTAATACCCATCACCAGGCTAACCCATCCCCCCACCCCCCTCCCCTCTAGAACCTCAGTTTGTTTCTCAGAGTCCATAGTCTCTCATGCATGGTTCATCTCCCCTGGCCTAGCTTCTTAACTGACCCCTTGCTACCTCCTTTCTTTTCCTCTATAAATTCTGAAATAATAGACTTGTAGTTTCTTATAGACGTGGATGGAACTAGAGGGTATTATGCTGAGCGAAATAAGTCATTCAGAGAAAGATATGTATCATATGATCTCACTGATATGAGGAATTCTTAATCTCAGGAAACAAACAGACCATGCTTTTTCAATCCTCTGTACCTTTTCTCACACTCTTTCCCCCACCCCAACCTAGTTTAAAAATCCCCTTTACAAAGTCTCCTTCTTACTCTTTGTCTAATTGTTTCTAAAACAAATTAGGTACTCCTCCAGGAAACCTTCTTCTCATCCTTGTTTAGGCTAGTTGTCATTCCTTGGTGTTCCCATAGGTCCATATCATCTATTGGTATCCAGTGCTTAATACATGTGTATTAGATAGAATAATTGTCTTGAGTCTCATTAGACTCATTTGAGTCTTATTTTGCTAGATGCCTAGAAGCCATTCTGTCTTTTTAAAGGAGTTTTGCACATGTCTTACATATTATAAATTGAATTATGACTCTCAGAGGACAATCTTATTACCAAGTTTCAGTGGACACAGCCATAGCTTACCTGTATAGATTATACCATGTTGATTTCTAGACCCTGAAAAAGAAACAGTTTTAAAAAAAGAAATTCATGCTGAATTATTATAGTGGTTTATTCTCCGTGGCACAACATAAACAATTGCTTAAATTTGAAAGAATCATAGAGTGAAAGGATCCTTTGAAATTGTTAGTTAACTCAGTAGTTTTTAAAAAATGAGGAAATTGAAACCCCAAAGATATTAAAGGACACAGTTCAAGTTCAGCCTAGTGGCACTAAAGTTGCTGATGGGCAGCCTCAACCTAAAGTCAGCTCCTACCCCAGGATGTCCTTCTCTGAGCATGTGAGGTTGACTGAGATCTGCCATTATTTGAATTGACCCCTAGGTCAATTCTACCTTGTTGTCCCTCCCATATACAGTAGTCAAAATACTTTCTCTTCATACATTAAGCTCTATATCAAACTGTGTTATAGTGTTTGCTTTAACCATTAAACAATTGAGAAAACTCAAGAGAATAAGGGAAAGCTATTGTATTTACACTATTTTTGCTTTTCCATTGTTCTTTCTCCTAATGTTTCACAGTCCCTTTATTCTTTCCTTTCTGTCTAGAGGACTTCTGTAAGCCATTTTTTTAAGGTAGGTCTGCAGTAACAAATTCTTAGTTTTCCTTCATCTGAGAATGTCTGGACTTCCTCTTCTTTCCTGAAGGAAATATTCTTATGTTCTGTTGATCTTTATTAAAATGTCTATTGATGTATAATTATGAAAATTACATTTTGAAACTGTATTGCTGCCTCAAAAGGTTATCTATCTCAAATTGTGCTTGTAAACCGTCCCTCTACTTTCTCTCACACTTCCCCAGACCCCCTCAATAAAAAAGTCATTGAAGGGGCGCTGGGTGGCTCAGTTGGCTGAACATCTGACTCTTGGTTGTGGGTCAGGTCATGATCTCAGGATGGTGAGATTGAGCCCCACATCGGGCTCCACACTGGGTGTGGAGCCTACTTAAGATTCTCTCTCTCCCTCTGCCTCTCCCCCTGCTGACTCATGTGCTCACTCGCTCTCACTCAAAAAAAAAAAAAAAAAGTCATTGAAAACTCTGGTCTATTCTGGTGGTTTCCCTTCTGTTTATAAGAATTGTAGCAAACTCAAATATTTTAGCTAGATCAGGATGATACAAAAAAAAGTTAGAAGTTTTATACATAGTATAGAAATGAGACAATATATTCTGAAAGTATTTTTCTTTTATTGCTGTTATTTCTCCATTGGAGATGACTATATTATTCAAAACATAATAAAGTAAAAAATATGTAAAAAGTAACAAAGTTTATTAAAATTAATTAAAATTTGTATGTATCACCAAAATAATTTTATTTTTACATGTAATATAATCACCAATCTCTTACTTTTTATGAGAGTTTTTAATTAATTTTTAATTTTTTAAAGTTTTCATTTAAATTCCATTTAGTTAACATACAGTATAATATTAGTTTCAGGTGTACAATATAGTGATTCAACACTTCCACACAACACCCGGTGCTCATCTCAACAAGTGCATTCCTTAATCCCCATCACCCACCTCCCCTCTGGTACTTGAAAATCACCAGTCTTAAAAATTTTTTATCTTTTTCACTATCTAATCTATACTTCCTTTGGGCAGTAATATTTTTAAGGGTAATGTAGTTTTATTTACAGGATTACGTTTTTTAAAAAGATTTTATTTTTTTAAAGATTTTATTTATTTGACAGAGAGAGACACAGCAAGAGAGGGAGCACAAGCAGGGGGAGTGCGAGAGAGAGAAGCTGGCTTCCCACTGTGCAGGGAGCCCGATGCGGGGCTCAATCCCAGGACCCTGGGATCATGACCTGAGCCGGAGGCAGACGCTTAACGACTGAGCCACCCAGGCGCCCCAGAATTGCATTTTTTGTGCGTGCTTTAATGGTTTTCTAAAATCAAGTAAACCTAAAAACAAAATCTCAATTTCTAAAGCAGCTGAAATATTCTCTTTTCTTAGTGTATACATTTAATTCTGGTTGAAAGAACAGTCATTGAAGTCTGTGATCCTGGTTAGCATTTATGCGTTGTTTTAACATATTTTAGGCATAATTCAGAGAAATCTTTTGAAATTATACCATTGAATTTTACTTTTCCAGCATCCTTTTATCAAGAGTGCAAAGCCTGTATCAATTTTAAGAGACCTGATCACAGAAGCTATGGAGATCAAAGCTAAAAGACATGAAGAGCAGCAGCGAGAATTGGAAGAGGAGGAAGAAAATTCGGTTCGTAAATACCCTCAACAAGTCGATTTTTTTCTTCTAAGTCATTTTTAATAACTAACATAATTATGCATCACATTTTATGATGTCTAATGCTTCTTTTCTTCACTAATGATGTTTTCCTTGTTTTAAGTTACACATTTTTTTTCTGGTTTAAGATCCAGAGATGAATACCTCTTGGTATTCAGATAGTTATAAAGTCTGAAAACACAAATATTATTTTTTTACTGATTAAAAATGTCATTGATAATACTATATTTTCCCATAGAAGTTTGTTTTAATCTTATAGTTAAACAATTAGTATTATTTTGCTAATTTACATTTAGTTTTTTTTTTTTAAGATTTTATTTATTTATTCATGAGAGAGAGAGAGAGAGGCAGAGGGAGAAGCAGGCTTCCCGCTGAGCAGGGAGCCCGATGCGGGACCCGATCCCAGGACCCTGGGATCATGACCTGAGCCGAAGGCAGACGCTTAACCATCTGAGCCACCCAGGTGCCCTACATCTAGTTTTAATTTCAGAGACTGATTATCCAGTTGGGATTTCTTTTGAAATTCTTTTACCCTTTTCACCAATTATTAAACCTTGTGTCGTAAGGTATCCCAGGACAAGGACAAGTGTACATCTTTGCAGAGCTGATTTTTGATCTTTTTTTTTTAGATATGCAATTATATCAGTTAATCATTTAGCAGTGACTGTGGACTGCCTGTTGAGACGGATGTTTTAAACTTATCTTCTAGATGTAAGATTTTTACTAATGAATCCACCATTCAGAATTTTAAATAACGTCTTTATAAAGATGGTTTTATTTGTAGCTTTGGGACTGTGTATTAATTCTATAAAGTTCAATAAATGATATGGAATGAGGTAAAGGCCTTGGTTCTTGCTTTCAAAGGGCTTTATAGTTCCCACCCTAGGTTCCTGTGTGTTGATAGATACAGTTATTGATTTCTCTCCAGTTAACATTTGTAAATGTTAATCTTTTTTCTAGATTTTTTTTGTAGTTTTAAAAGCAGTACATTTTATCTTTTTAAAAAAAGTAAGATTGGTCATGTATATATGTTATTATCCCATTTTGCAGATGAGTGAATTTAGGTTAGGAGAAAAGTGACTTACCAAAGTTCACAAAACTAATGAGGAACCAAGAAGAAAAGTACGTCTTTTACTTGTAAGCTCCCATATTTGTTCATTAATACTTTATGCTCACTTTTCAGTCAAATGTTACCAGTACTTCAGAAACAAACAACATTGGCTTATCAGAATTACATAATTTCTGATAAGTTTATATTCACAAAAACGTCTAGTTTTTGCCCTTCTGTGGTGGTACCCATCTGCCTTTCACCTTATGCAAGCTTCATATGAGTGCTGGGCTGATAAACTGCCTTCAATTAGCTGTCATTGGACACGTGATTGTTTTGCTTTGTTCTGTCTTCCCCACTTAATTATAGGCCAGTTTCCATTTTTTTTCTTTTTATTAACATATAATGTATTATTTGTTTCAGGGGTACAGTTCTGTGATTCATCAGTCTTACACAATTCGTAGCACTCACCATAGCACATACCCTCCCCAGTGTCCATCACCCAGCCACCCCATCCTTCCCAGCCCCCTACATTCCAGCAACCCTCAGTTTGTTTCCTGAGATTAAGAGTCTCTTATGGTTTGTCTCCCTCTCTGGTGCCAGTTTTAATTTTTGGTGGATAAAGAACCATTGATTACTCCAGAACTTACTGACTTTTTACTAGTCTTAAGACCTTGCTATAGTCACTTTGATGATTTTCTGCTGCTTCAGTGATCTCTTTCTTCACTATTTTCCTCTCCTCTGCTGAGCTCCAGCCACATTGATCTTCTTTCAAATTTTTTATTTTTAATGTGCCAAAAAACTTTCCTCCCTCTGCTTGAAACACTTCTTCTTGAATACCAGAGTCACTTGGTTCTTCTCATCTTTTGAGTCTCAGCTTTAAATATCACGTGCTCCAAAACTTAGCAGCTTAAAGCAATACACATTTATTAATTCATGATATCTGTAGATCAGTTATTTCAGAAGTGGCTTAGTTGGATGATTTTCACGGTTTCTCCAGAGGTTGCAGTCTAAGTGTTGGTGAGAGCTGTGGTCATCTTGAAGGCTTGACAAGGGCTGGAGTTCTAAGATAGCTCACATATATGGCTATTGGTGCGCTGCTTCCATTCCTTGCCACGTGGGACCCTCTCTAGAGCTACTTGAGAGTCTTCACAGGATGGCAACTGGCTTCTTTTAGAGTAAGTGATCCAAGAGGAAATCTCAGTGCTTTTTATTTTTATTTTTTTAAAGATTTTATTTATTTATTTGACAGAGAGAGAGAGAGAGAGAGAGAGCACAAGGAGGTGGAGTGGGAGAGGGAGAAGCAGGCCCTCCGCTGAGCAGGGAGCCTGACGTGGGACTCGATCCCAGAACCCTGGGATCATGACCCAAGCTGAAGGCAGACGCTTAACCAACTGAGCCACCCAGGCGCCCACTCAATGCTTTTTATGACATAGTCTCAGGAGTTGCACACTGTCCCTTCTTCCACATTCGATTTGTTAAAGAAGTTACTGGTCATAGAAAATAGTGGAGTGGGGAGCTCCAAGAATCTGTGTCTCCACAGATTTACATGCCTGCCACCCCCTGTTTTCTGGCTCAGCAGCCGTGAGAACAGCAGAGAGAGGTGGTAGGGGAGAGCAGTAGGAACCTTGTTCTCAAAAAATTGTGGTTTTGCATTTTGCATTTTGTCCTGTCTGGTGGTTCCCTGAGGGACCAGCACAGAGGCTTGCCTTTGTTTTGGGCCCCTTCAGCTAGAGCAGCTTCCTGGATGTGTCTGTCAAAAACATCTAAATTTATGAGTGCTAATAAACAAGTTTAGCACAGTGCAGGGTATAAGATCAACATAAAAAATCAGTGATGTTTTCATCAGAATACATTTTTTTTATTATGTTATGTTAATCATCATACATTACATCATTAGTTTTAGCAAGCAGGTGAAAGACTTATAGAGTGAAAAGTACAAAACATTGCCGAAGGAAATGAAAGAGTACCTACATCTGTGGAAGGACATCCTGTTTGAATGGATTGGAGGACTTAATAATGTTAAGGTAACAGTATTCTCCAAAGTGAATCACAGATTAATCCAATCCCTACCAAAATATCAGTGTTGTTTTTTTTTTTTTGCAAAACGGAAAAGCCAACCCTCAAATTCAAATGGAACGAGGGGACCCCCAAATGGGTAAAACAATATTGAAAAAGAACAAAGTTGATATACTCACCTCCCAGTTTCAAAACTTAACATAAGGCTGTAGTAATCAAATGTGGTACTGGCATAAGGATAGACATACAGACCAATGGAGTAGAATTGAGAGTCCAGAAATAAACCCATACATCCATGGCCATTTGACTTTCAACAAAGGTATAGAGTCTCTTTGGTGAAAAAACAGATGGCACTGGGACAGCTTGATAGCCACATGTAAAAGAGTGAACTTGGACCCCTACCTCTTATCACATACAAAGGCCTTTTAATATAAGGCCTAATTGGATGGATCAACAAACTAAATATAATGTTAAAACACTTAGGAGAAAACAGAAGTAATCTTCCTGACTTTGGATTTGGTAATGGGTTCTTAGAAGACCAAAGCATGAGTAATAAAAGAAAAAAAATAGAAAAAATTTATCAAAATTTAAAACTCTGTACATCAAAGCATATTATCAAGAAACAAAAAGATATCCTATGAAATGGAAGAAAATATTTACAGATTATGTATCTGGTAAGGGTCTAGTATCCAAAACATGTAAAGAACTCTGGCAACTCAACAACAGAAATACCTAATTGAAAAATAAGGAAAGGATTTAAGTAGACATTTCTCCAAAGGTATACAAATGGCCAACAAGCACATGAAATGAGGCTCAGCAACATTAGTCATTAGGGAAATGCACATCAAATCCACAATGAGATATTACTTCACACCTACTAAGGTGTGCTTTGATTAAACAAACAAAACCAGGAAATAAGTGTTGATAAGGATATGGAGAAACTGGAGCCCTCATACATTGCTGATGGGAATGTAAAATGATACAGCTGTCATGGAAAACAGTTTGGAAGTTCCTTAAAATGTTAAACAGAATTACCATATGATTAGCCATTCCACTTCTAAGTATATACCCAGAAGAATTGAAAACAGTACTTAAATACTTATATATGAATGTTCATAGCACTATTCACAATAGACAAAAATAGATAAATTGTGGCATATACATACAATGGAATATTATTCAACCATAAAAATAAATAAAACAGTGATACATGATACAATGTATACAATAAACCTTGTATCATGAAGTGAAAGAAGCCAGACATAAAAAGTTATATTGTATAATATGAATTAACTGAAATAGGTAAATCCTCAGTGACAAAAATCAGATTGGTGCTTGCCAAAGACTGGAGATAGGGAGTGACTGCTTGATGAGTGAACTATTTTGTTCTGGGGTGATGAAAATATTTTGATACTAGATCGAGGTGGTGGGTTGTATAACATTGTGCATGTACTAAATGTCACTGTACACATAAAAATAATTTTATGTTACTTGAAGTTCATTTCAATTAAAAAATAAAAACAAGTCACATAGTTTGCCTCACACTTAAGCAGAAGGAGAAGTAGACTCTACCTTTTCAGGGAAAATTTCAAAGAATTTATAGACGTGTTTTAAAACTAACAAGAACTGTCCTATTGCTGCAAATTATTTACATTCCTTGCCCACGCATGGAATGGGTATGTTCACTACCTCTTAAGAACTGTCTCTTCTTCACTCTTAAGTATTATCCCTTTACATTATCAGCTCTCAGTCCGGAATTTCATCTTCTAAATCACATTCGGTAAGAGATGAGAATCCTTTAGTCTAGTGAAGACTTGTAAACTAAAGATTAGTTACCTGCCCCCCACATACTTAGTATACAGTGGTGGGTCAGGCATAAGATTATCATCATAGATAGTTCTGTTCAAAAAGAATGAAGACAGGAGGCACATTAATTAGTAGTCCATGGCAATTTTGGAATCCAGCCAAGAAAGTGTTAGACGTTCCTTGATTATTTCAGTTCTATTCCTGCCCTGTTTCTCTACGACCCTTTGCTATGCACTCTGAGTTCTTGATTCTACTCTGTCATTCTTCCTTTTTCATGGAAGCTATTCTGTGTTTTGATCTAAATCATGTTCTCATCCTGCTTCCTACCTGCAGAAGTTTGAGGGTTCAGCGTCCTGTTTTCATTTTATGCTGTCTCTGTCCTACTGAGACCATGCTATGGTGTTTCTGCCAAAAAAACTGTGGGTGTCCTATAAATCTTATTGTGGTTCACTCCATTAGAACAGGTGACACTCATACATTTTGTTGAAATAATCGCTTCTTTACCTTGGGCTCCTGCTAAGATGGCTATGGGGCAATGCCTTTAAGCTTCTTAAAAATCCTGTTACCTATCTTGGCTCTTTCTGAAGTCTTAGCAGAGGACTTTACAGTCACCTCTGCAGCTTGATTTTTAAACACTGTTTTCTGAATGTGCTTTGGATTTGATGTTTGCTTAGAAGCCTTTTCATAATTGTAGCATTTTTTGCTGTCTGAGAGGCTAGGAATTTACAAAACCAGCAAGTCCTGATTTCTTTTTTGTTTAATTGTTCTTTCTTAAGCTTTTCTCTTTCCTTTTGCATTTTGTTATAAGCAGCAGGAGGAAACCAGGCATCACCTTAAACACTCTGCCTGGAAATCTCCTTAGCTGGACTACCCAATTAAATAGGTAGATTTTTTACTTCCCTGGTTACTATACACAATGTCCTAAATTTTCAGCCACAGCATAATAAGAATATCCTTTTTTCTAGCATCCTGTGTAGTTCTTAAACTCTAATTAGCCAATGATTTTTAAAAGGCTAGTTTTAAGTTAGTTGGTGTGGTTTATTGAAATATTATACAGGCACTTGAATGACTGTTTAAATATTTATACAGTAAAAGAGTTAGTGCTTATTGTTTTTAAGTAAGAGAACAAGGGAAACATTCCACATGTGGTATGTTGGATGATTACTTAAAAGCAGAATGGATGGTGCTAATAAGTTGAATTTATGAGATAAGGCACCAAATGCACCATTGACAAGCAGTTATTTTTAAAGTAGATTAAAAGATTGACAAAGTTTACAAGAGTCGCTTTGTCACTGGAGTTTAGGCATTTCCCACGCAGATCAAAGTGTTAAGTAAAATACAAGGAGTTGAACAGATGTAGAAGCATGTTATATTAAGTGAAATGTTAAGTAAAAAAGCGGGATACTTCTTGATGTTACATGTGTGTGTGTGTGTATGTGTGTGTGTATATATATGTATATGCACATATATATTGTATGCATGTATCAGGCCCTTTATTTTAACTTCCATCTAAAGAAAGTTGTTTGATTTTGTATTAGTTTAGTAATGACTCAAAGAAAAAGATTTTGCCTATTAATGGCCTGAGACTATGTCTTAGAGGTTCTGTTTTTGGAAAAGAAATGGGGACTTTCTGGTGACTTCTTTAAGGTCCGAACTCTCAGCTTCTCAGGCTGTGGTCCTTAATGTCTTGAGGTGGCATATCTAAATGACTCACTGAAGCAGTAATTCTCAGCATGGGCGTGGGGAGAAATCCAAGGGTGCTTTGAAAAATTCACTCCCCTACAGATGATGATACAGCCTCCATATGAGCATTTCTCAGAACCTTCCTCCTTCTCCCTGCCCCTGTTTAAAAAGGGAACTTCAAATCGGTCTACGTGGTGAGAACCTTTTGAACAAGGTAGAGAATAGAACAGCAGAATCAGCTTCAGTCAGTCCCAAGCCTGTCATGTACATAGTTGGTTAAATGGGGTGGGTAGACTTGATCTCAGAGTGCGACAAACTTGGAATTAAGTCCTCATTGTGTTCCCATATAACTCTGTGTCTTTGGGCAAGTTGCTAACCTGTCCACTTCACTTTCACCATTTGTAAAAAAGGGAATTAATGGTAGACCACACTTCATAGAGTTCCTGTGGGAATATAATTTTTAAAAATATATCTAAGCACTTTAAAACAGTGATATATTTAAACAGTGATATATTTAAAAATATATCTAAGCACTTAGAATATAGTATGCTCAATAAAGTTTAGCTCTCATATTTATTAATGCTACTACTTGTACCAGCAATATTGCTTTTTAATTCTAACATTTTGACCAGGTTTTTTTTTGTTTTTGTTATTGTTTGGTTTGTTTCATTTTTGGTTCCTTTGGTAGTTGTTGCTGCTGCTACTTTTGCTATTCAAAGGGCCACCAACATGATGTCACTGATCAGATCTGAACCAATATTTATATTCACAATTTCTTTTTAAGTATTTTAAGACATTTTAAGTGGCCACATGTGTTTGGAAGAATTGGTAGAGATTTTTGGAAACCTGCTTTAAGCTTTTATTAAAAAGTATATTTGAAGAAAAAGAGTAAAGAAAATTTATTCTCATTCCTTTACGTCCTGAAAGTGAATTAGATTTAGTAAGGAACATTTATATTTGAGATAAAATTTATCGATGAAAATTAAAATTCTTTAAAAGAATTGATTACTTGCTATTTCTCATTTTCCTCATACAGTTAAATCACAATTTTAAAAAACCCTACTCAGTGTTTATGTAGTTATGACTATATAAATACTGTTTGCAGAGAAACATTGTAATATATTTTGGTTACATGTTCTTTCTTTCTGTGATTTCTAGAACTAATGATTGTCTCACTTTTTGTTACTGTTGTTTGTTGTTGTTAATTTTTCTATGGACCTATCACTGATTTTTCTCCAGTGCTTGATCAGTTGTTACCCTAAGACCTCCCTTCAACATCATCCCACGAATTGCCTTTTGTTCTGTTCTGTAATGGATCCTCTCTTCCCTGTATCTTGTGTTTCTTGTTTTACTTCCTCATTCTGATGGGCCCCATCTCCCAGGAGCTTCCAGATATTAGCAGGTTTCTCCGCTCCCCCACAGCCCCCCCCTTCCCGGACCTTGTTTATTTGACCGTGTCTTTATTCTGCCTTTACCCTTGAGAGATTGAGTATAAAATTCTTGATTGGAAATAACGTTCCCTTAAAATTTTGAAGGCTTTGTTCTGTTTTCTAACTCAGCAGAAGACAGATGACAATCTGATATCTGATCTTCTGAATGTTTTATGGAAGATTTTTAGATCTTCACTTTTCTCTATTATTTAAAACTTTCATGATAATGTGCCTTGTAGAAATGTTTTCATCATTGTGTGGAGTGTCTTTTGGCCCTTTCAGTTTGGAAATACCATTAAGTGCTGTGTAATTTTATGTTTGTTTTTTCATGGTACTTTTATCTCTTCTTTTCTCTCTACTCTTGCTTATTTTCTCTCTCTCTGGCACTCCTTTTATTTGGTGATTGGACTTCTTAGATTTATCATTCAATGGTTTTTTTCTGTTTTTTTCTCTTTTTGTTTTTTCTTGGAGGTCTTATCAAGACCTTCTATTTTTTTCCCCATATGAACTATTTAATTTCCAACATGTCCTCCTCTTCCTCATTGTTATATTATCACTTTGAATTTTCTTTTGCTTCCTACCTTGTCTCTGTTTCCTTTGTTTTCATCTCTGACTTTTCACTTTATGGACTTTCTTCAAAGGTCTAGTGATTGTATTATAAGTACTAAAATTGCCTGTTGGACACTCTGTATGTAAGAGTAGAACTAGTTGACTTGCCAACCTTACTGTAAAAGATGTTAGGATCCACTGCTCTGAAGCCTGAATTTGCTTGCTTCTTGTGACTTCTTTCCTTAAAAGCTTAAGTTTTAGATTTCTTTGGTCTGGTGAGTTAGCTGCTACTTACAGATTTATCTGCTTTCTAGCTTCCAAATTTTTGGACATCTCCTGTTTGCTCTTTTCTCCTCTCTCATGATCTCTGTCTTTATGAGTTTTCCCTTTTCTATGCCTTTATAATTTTGGAAGAGTTTTGGGAGGGATAGGCTTAAACCCACATGCTCAATCCTCCATTTTAGTGGAAACGCTTACCATTTGTCATTTCTTGGGTGTTCTGAAATCATAATTTGAAATATTGAGTTTTAATATGGTATTTAATATAGATAAATCGGTAAAACTCCATATATTATAATAATTATAAACTTGAGAGGTGCCTGGGTGGCTCAGTCATTAAGCGTCTGCCTTCGGTCTAGGCCATGATGTCAGGGTCCTGGGATCAAGCCCCATATTGGGGTCCCTGCTCAGCGGGAAGCCTGCTTCTCCTTCTCCCACTCCCCCTGCTTGTGTTCCCTCTCCTGCTGTCTCTCTGTCAAATAAATAAATAAAATCTTAAAAAAGAAAACAAAATGAAACTCCTTGAGTACTCATAAATTAGCACAATTCAAAGAAAAATTATAGTCTGTTCTGTTCTGGTTTATTCTGGACAGTTTGTAATAGTGACCTAAGAAGGGAAGGGAAGCTTCTAAAAGGTAACATTACACAAAATCAGGGCAATTTAAGGCAAATTAGTAGTTGATAAGAATAGAAGTAAATGAGTATTTCTCTTTTTTTTGAACCACTGTGTCTGTTACAACTATTTTTCTTTTTTTTTAATTTATTTTTATTTTTTTAAAAGATTTTTATTTCTTTATTTGAGAGAGAGAGAGAATGAGAGAGAGAGCACGAGAGGGGGGGAGGGTCAGAGGGAGAAGCAGGCTCCCCGCTGAGCAGGGAGCCGGATGCGGGACTCGATCTCAGGACTCCAGGATCATGACCTGAGCCAAAGGCAGTCGCTTAACCAACTGAGCCACCCAGGCCTAAAACTAATTTTCTTTAGATGGTGGACTAAAGAAAGGTATACTCTTGGACCCTCCAGCCCCCAGCATTTGAGACTAATTATAGAATAAAGAACCATCATCTGATTGATGCTACATTTGTCTTAACATTTGTATCTGTGATGTCAAGGTTGTTTGCTTTGTAACCTCTCTTTATTTTCATTTGTAACCCATCTTGGTGACGTTTGGCTCATGAAACTTGCTGATTTTTTTTTTTTAATTTGCTCCAATTTGAGAGATTCATTTGGCCAGTATCTGCTAGTTATAGTTCTGGAGACTGGTTACCTTTTAGGATATGCCAGGAGTTTTTGGATGGATATTTTGATATCCTAGTTGTTTTCATTGATGTTTTTCCCCATTCTTTTTTCTTCCTTTTTGATTATTTCAAAGATGATTTTTTTTTTTCAGCATGTAGTGAGCTTTGTACTGCCAAGTTTTATTTCTGCATTTATTTTTTTCCTGGAGGACTGTATTGTTTGACAGCCTTTATGGTAGCTGTCCTTAGCCCTGACCCTGGATTGGTCCTTTTCCAGTGAATGGGCTAACAGGACACAGAGCCATGTTGGCCCTGGACCATTGGAAAATTTTATAAAGCTAAATTTTGAGATAATGAAGACTGAATTCTTTTCCTGATTCTAAAAACCTAGAGCTGTGAAATTCACCATATTGAGTTGCTACATTATAAGAGACATTTATATTTGATATTCAGTATTAATACTTAAGCTTATTGTGGATCCTGCTTTTTCCATTCTCAGTGAGTGCAATTTCCTGAGAATTTATGAGTTATACCCGTATCACTTATAATTTTTCCAAATTTAATTTTCTTCTACATAGTTCAGCTTACTACAGATGGAGAAAAATTTGTGGCCTAAAATTAAATAGATATTTCCATCAACTCTCAATGTGACTTTTGAAAAGGAAACAGTTTATGATAACCATTTCAAGATATGTTGTTTTTAAAAATTTTTGTTCTGTACACCTGTGTCCTGGGTAACTATTATAAACAACCCTCCTTAAATATTTTTTTTTTGTTCCAGAAAGGTATGGGACATGAGTGGAAATAGTGCCTTATGAATTTGATTTTTATACATATTAATAGAAAAAGCTAGTCTGATGAGAAGACATTCTGACAAATTGACATGTTATGATAGGTGTTGAGGTAATTGTACAGATTTTAAAAATTAAACAAATTGCAAACAGAGATTTCTTTAGCAGGTTAATCCCAATATCAAGTTTTTGTGTTAGTTTTAGCATTGCTAAACATGACAAAGGTTTTTTTTTTTTGGCATTTCTGAGCGTGTGATATAAATTTGGTGCTGAGATGGGTCAGCTGTATAACATAGTAAGAAAGAATTTGTTTCCTAGATGTTAGTGAAAGATATTCCCAAATCTGTAGTGTGAGATGATTAAATAACATAACTATATTTGTTCATATTTACTGTAAATACTTAAATTGCCTATAGAAAGTCCACTTTTTAAGTGCATCTGCTTATAGAGTTGCTCTTTCTATTCAGTAGAACTTTAAAAATACAATATTTTGTTGTCACCAAGGAGCATGAATAGCAGAGTATAAAGCAAAGGTATGTGGATTGTTTCTGCCATATAAATTTAAAAAATCTTATCCAGTAAAGGATGCCATTTTAAAAATAGGACGGGCTTCTGTGCATTCTTTTTTTAAAGCATATACATATTGAAGTTTGCTAAATATATATTTCTTGTTATGTCACAATATCACAAATACATTCTGTCAACATGACTTGTTGATATTACCCATGATCACCTGGCTGAGGTAGTGTTTATCAGGTTTCCTCACAATAATATTCTTCTATTCCCCTTTCCATACTTTCACACTTTGGAAAGAAATCATACTATACAGCCCACACTTAAGGAGTGGAGAGTTATGCCCCTTCTGTTTGAGGGCAGAGTGTCTATATAAATTATATGGAATTTTTCTACATAGGAGATTTGTCTATTCTTCCCATTTATGCAGTCATTTGTGTCAGTATTGATTCATGGTTATTTAATTGACACTTTGCATTTGAATTTAATACTTCTTTATTTATTTTGTTACTCAAAGTGTTCTAGCTTTGACCATTGGGAGACTTTTCTAATTGGCACCTTTGTCTCTTTGACATACCCCCATCATTGTGGGGTTTTTAGAGTTTTTGTTTTTAGTATTTCTTACTCTCTGACACTGTAAGATACTTATATATCTTGTGTACTTCCTGCCACAATCCTAGAATCCTAGGAGCCTAGTTCCTTTAATTAGAGAATGGCATTCAAACCCAAGACCTAGACTTGGTGTGCTTATTGCTACTGTGGGATGTTATAGACCTTCTCAGCTGACAAAGCAAATGGGTTTATACTAACCTGTGTATAAACACATACCCATAAACTCTACGTCTGTGTGTGTATGTATGTGCATTTTGTATCAATACGAAGCTGAACATGAGTTCATACTGATACCTCTGGCTCTAACCCATTACCACAGGGATCATTCTATGTGCCTCCCCTTGCTTGTTTATAACCTCCCACAGCAATGGTGAGAAATCTGGCTGCCATCATCTACTACTCCTTTGCTAAATACTTCAATTCCTGTATACATGTATAGTGGTTTCAGAATTGTTAATCCATAGCCCCATGGGAAACAACTTTATCAACTAGAAAACAGTTCTTATGTACAGTTCTTTTTATTTTTAGTCTTACCGACTTGACTCACTTCCAAGGTTACTCAGTTTATTGGTACCTTTTCAACTTACCTCCTTCAGTGAAGTTCTTTTATACATTTGTAATACAGTTAGATTTGTGTGTGTGTGTATGTCACACTCTGCATCCCATTCTGGGATTTCCTGACCTTTTAAGAGATTTTTAAAAATTTATGTACATTCAAGTTCAGTCTTTATGGTGTAAATGTCTATGGGTTTTGACAAATGTGTGGTGGTACATATTTACCATTGCAGTGTCATACAGAATAGTTTCACCACCCTAAAAAATCCCCGTGCTTCACCTATTCAACTCTTCCTCTACCCTTGAACCCTTTGTAATCACTCATCTGTTAATGATCTATAGTTTTGCCTTTTCCATAATGACATATAGCCTTTTTAGACTGGTTTCTCTCACTTAACCAAATGCATTTATGATTCAGCCATGTCTTTTTGTTAGCTAGTGTTTTCACTGAATAGTATTACATTGTGTGGATGTACCAGTTTGTTTATCCATTCACTTACTGAAGGATATCTTGATTACTTCTAGTTTTTGGCAACTATGAATAAAGCTGCTGTATACATTTGCATGCTGACTTTTATGTGGATGTAAGTTTTCAGATTAGTTGGGTAAATACCTAGGACCATAATTGCTGAATTTTATGGTATGTTTAATTTTCTAGAAATTGTCAAACTGTCCATTTTGTATTCTCACCGACAATGAGAGTTTATGTTGCTATGCACGTTCACCAGCAATTCATAGGAGTTAGTGTTTTTGCATTTTAGTCATTCTAATAAGTGTTTAATGCTATCTCAGTGTTAATTTGCAATTCCTAATGATAGAGATGTTTGGCATTTTTATATGCTTATTTGCCGATTATATATCTTCTTTGATAAAGTGTCTGTTTGGTACTTTCCCCTGTTTTTAAAATTTGTTTTATGTTGTTTGTTCTTGTTGATTTTTAGGAGTTCTTTGTATATTTTGGACACTAGTCTTATATGTGTTTTGCAAATATTTTCTCCCGGCCTATGGTTTTTCTTTTTATTCTCTTCATTAACAGTGTCTTTCACAGAGGAGATGTTTGTAGTTTTAATATCCCCCATCAGTTTTTTTTTCATGGATCTTGCTTTTAGTGTTTTATCTATAAACCCACCGTTAAACTCCCCAGGTCACATAGATTTTCTCCTGTGTTTTCTTCCAGAAGTTTTCTGGGTTGTATTAAGGATCTGTGATCTATTTCGAGTTAATTTTTGTGAAAGCCATGAGGTCTGTGTCTTGGTCTGTTTTTTGGCATGCGGTTGTCCAGTTGTTCCCACACCCTTTGTTTAAGAAGATTATCCATTCTACATTGAGTTGCCTTTCGTGTCTTTTCACAGATCAGTTGACTGTATTTTTGTGGGTTTGTTTCAGGGCTCTTTATTCTGTTCCATTGATTTATCAGTGATATATGTGTCTATTTTTTGTCAAAATTATACTGTCTTGATTATAGTAGTTTTATACAAGTCTTAAAATTGGATAGTGTGAGTCTTCCAACTTTATTTTTCTTACTTAGTACTATGTTGGCTGTTTTAGGTCTTTGCCTTTCCATACAAACTTCAGAAATATTTTGTCAACATTTACAAATTAGCTTGCTGGACTTTTGCTTGCTGGACTTTTTATTGGGATTTAATTGAATCTATACACTAAGTTAAGAAGAAATTACCTCTTAACAGTATTGAGTCTTTTAATCCATGAACATGGACTGTGTCTCAACTTATTTAGAACTTTGATTTCTTTCATTGTTGCACACAGATTCTGTACATATTTTGTTAGGTCTAAGTGGTTTTAGATAGGTTTGTTTTTTGTTTTTTTTGTGTGGTTTTTTTGGTGCTATTAAAAATGTTTGTTTTTGTATTCCTAGAACAAATCCCACTTGATTACAACATATGATCCTTCTAATATATTGTTGAATTCAGTGTGCTAATATTTTGTTGAGGATTTTTGTATCTGTGTTTATCAGGGATATTGGCCTATATTTTTCTTTTTTTTGTGGTATCCTCGTTTGGTTTTGGTATCAAGGTAATGCTGGTCTTGTAAAGTGTGTTTGGAAGAGTTCCCCCCTCTTCTGTTTTTTGGAAGGGTTTGAGAAGGATTGGTATTAATTCTTCTTTGAATGTTTTGTAGAATTTACCAGTGAAGTCTTCTGCTCCTGGAATTTTGTTGGTTTTTGATTCCTGAATCAATCTCCTTGCCAGTAATTGATCTGTTCAGATTTTCTCTTTTTATTTTTCTGTTTCATCATGATACACTTTTAGTGTATGTTTCTAGGAATTTATCCATTTCTTCTAGGTTGTTCAGTTTGTTGGTGTATAATTGTTCATAGTAGTTTCTTATGACCCTTTGTATGTCTGTGTTACTAGTTGTAACACCTCCTCTTTCATTTCTGATTTGAGTCCTCTCACGTTTTCTTAGGGAGTCTAACAACAGGGGTTGTCAATTTTGTTTATCTTTTTAAAGAACCAGCTCTTAATTTCATTGATTTATCTATTGTCTTTTTAGTCTCTCTTTCATTTATCCCTGCTCTAATCTTTGTTATTTCCTCCTTCGAACTTTGGGCTTCATTTGTTCTTTTTCTGGTTCCTTGAAATATAAAGTTAGGTTGTTTATTTGAGCCTTCTCTTGTTTCTTGAGGTAGATCTATATTGCTATGAACTTCCCTCTCAGAATTGCTTTTGCTGCATCCCATAAATTTTTGCATGTTATTTTTCCATTTTGTTTCAAGTTATTTTTTTTTTTTAATTTCTCTCTTGATTTCTTTGTTGACCCACTGGTTATTCAGTAGCATTTGTTTAATCTCCACATACTTATAAATCTTCTAGTTTTCTTTTTATAACTAATTTCTAGTTTCATACATTTGTGATTCAATACCCACAAATCAGGTTGCAGCTTTTCACTCTGTGTCACAATAGACTCCTGCCACCTTGCACACCATGCGACTGCTTTTCTGGGACAGAATGGTGCCAGGTGTGCCGGGAGGCTCTTCTGGGGGAGCAGAACAGGTCTGCGCCTTGCTGGGCCCTTTAAGATTTGGACTTTTGAATCCTAGCCACCAGCCAGAGATAAAACAGAACTGTGGTGCAGGCATGCCAGGGGGCACAGACAGGTTGAGGGCAGTGATCTGATGAAAACCTTGGACACAGGAGAGGAGATTGTTCACTTTTCTGTGCGGGGCCTCCTGAACAGTGGTGGCCATGAGTACCCCTCCCCAGAGACCAGAAGGTGGGGCCTCCCCCCCAACCCCACCCAGCACAGTTGGACTTCAGAGAGAAACAGCACCAGTGGAGTGGTGGAGTTGCTTACACCACTCCCCCCGCCCCACCGCCGGCACCTGGCAGGGGTATCTTTGCAAGAGCAGGTCTGACTATGAGCCAGTCCAGGGGGCCTCTCCCTCAGAAGACCAACATAGGAGCCCTGCCCCATCCTTCCCCCTTACCCCCATGTACCAGGTCTGCTGATCATAGAGTGCTCCAAAGGGTCAGCTTCAGTTCTGGTGGAAATAGGACCAGGCTTTCTTTTATTCTTTTTTCTTTTTTCTTTTTTCTTTATTGCTTACAAGAGACTCATTTTAGATCCAAAGACACCTCCAGATTGAAAGTGAGGGGGTGGAGAACCATCTATCATGCTAATGGACATCAAAAGAAAGCCATAGTACTTATATCAGACAAACTAGATTTTAAACCAAAGACTATAATAAGAGATGAAGAAGGGCACTATATCGTAATAAAGGGGTCTATCCAACAAGAATAAATATTTATTCCCCCAACTTGGGAGCAACCAAATATGTAAATCAATTAATAACAAACTTAAAGAAACTCATTAATAATAATACAATAATAGTAGGGGACTTTAACACCCCACTCACAGCAATGGCCAGATGATAAGCAAAAGATCAACAAGAAAACAATGGCTTTGAATGACACACTGGACCACATGGACTTAACACACCTATTCAGAGCATTTCATCCTAAAGCAACAGAATACATGTTCTTTTCGACTGCACATGGAACATTCTCCAGAATAGATCACATACTGGGTCACAAATCAGACCCCAACCGGTACAAAAAGATTGAGATCATACCGTGCATATTTTCAGACCACAACGCTATGAAACTTGAAGTCAAGAACAAGAAAAAATTTGGAAAGACCACAAATACATGGAGGTTAAAGAATGTCCTAGTAAAGAATGAATGGCTTCACCAGGAAATTAAAGAAGAAATAAAAAAGTACATGGAAGCAAATGAAAATGAAAACATGACAGTCCAAAACCTTTGGGACGCAGCAAAGGCGGTCCTAAGAGGGAAGTATATAGCAATACAGGCCTTCCTCAAGAAGCCAATATACAACCTAACCTTACACCTAAAGGAGCTGGGAAAAGAACAGCGAGTAAAGCCTACAACCAGAGAAGAAGGGAAATAATTAAGATTAGAGCAGAAATAAATGATACAGAAACTGAAAAAAAAAAAACCAGTAGAAGAGATCAATGAAACTAGGAGCTGGTTCTTTGAAAGAATTAACAAAATTGATAAACCCCTAGGCAGACTTATCAAAAAGAAAAGAGAAAGGACCCAAATAAATAAAATCACAATGAAAGAGGAAAGATCACAACCAACACAGCAGAAATACAAGCAGTTATAAGAGAATATTATGAGCAGTTATATGCCAACAAATTGGGCAATCTGGAAGAAATGGACAAATTCCTAGAAATAGAAACTACCAAAACTGAAACAGGAAGAAATAGAAAATTTGAGCAGACCCATAACCAGCAAAGAAATTGAATCAGTAATCAAGAATCTCCCAGCAAATAGGGGAATGCAAATCAAAACCACGATATCACTTCACACCTGTTAGGATGGCTATTATCAAGACAAGAAATAACAAAGATGTGGAGGAAAGGGAACACTGTGCACTGTTACTGGGAATTTAAATTGGTGCAGCCACTATAGAAAACAGCATGGATGTTTCTCAAAGAACTACCATATGATCCAGCAATTGTACTTCTGGGTATTTATCCAAAGAAAACAAAAACAGTAATTCAGAAAGATATGTGCATTCTCCCATATTCATTGCTGTATTTATTTATAATAGTCAAGATATGGAAGTAACCTAAGTGTCCATCAGTGGATGAATGGATAAATAAATTGTGTTATTATATATACAATGGATTATTATTCATCCATAAAAGAGTGAAATCTTGCCATTTGTGACAACATGGATGGAACTTCTGCTAAGCAAAATGTCAGAGAAAGACAAATACCATATGATCTCTCTTATATGTGGAATCTAATAAATAAAAACAGAAAAACCAAGTTCATAGATACAGAGGCCAGATTAGTTGCTGCAAGAGGCAGGGGGTGGGAGTGGAGGGAGTGAGGGAAATGGATGAACTTTTTTCTTTTTTTCTTTTTTTTTAGTTTAAATAAATTGAATAAAAAGTTTTAAAAAGCAAGAGAGAAACCAACTATCCTCAGCTCCACTGAGTACCCAAAGCCCACCGTTGTTGCATTTGAACAAAGTGAGATGCAAACTACCCTAACAAAAGGGTGACACTACAGATTCCGTCAGTGGGCCTAAATTCCAAGTTGTTTCATTTGGAAAACTAAAGAATTTGAGTTGGCATTTAAGATTAAAAGAAGAATTTTTAATTCCAAATTCCGATTTTTTATTGCTGGTATATATCGGAAGCAAATGATTTTGTATTTTGCCCTTACATCCTGTGACCGTATTATACTTGCTTATTAGTTCCAGTAGTTTTTTGTAGATTTTTTGAAATTTTCTGCATAATCATGTCATCTAGAAATAAAGGTAGTTGTATTTCTTTCTCTCCAATCTTTATAACTTTTATATATTTTTTTTTTGTCTTACTGCACTAACTAGACCTCAGTATTCTTTTAACTTTGATGTTTCTGCATCCTCACTAGGTTTCTCTTTCTCCTTGTTTCAGAGGATTTATCATTTTTTCATTAATAAAAATTCATCTAGAAGAAAACTAAGATATGATATTTGCCTACGAGAAGATTGCAGTCTGGTGATGAGACACCAAGTGAACTGGTGACTGAACACAAGGCGCTATGACAAATACTGTGGTAGAGATATGCATAAAGAACAGAAATTGTTTTATTGCCCCTTGATTTTCTTTCTACCTCCCTTTAAAGGTGTCTTCTCTACTTGCCTTTTCTTTTCTATCAGTCACATTATCTCTTTCTTCTGGGGCCTTTTTCTTCAGCTTAAACATGTAGTTATATTTTGACCATTCAAAAAAGGGGGGGAATCGACAATTCACGAACAAACTTTATGATAGAATAGTCAGAGCCTTTGTTTCTTCACTTGACCACATTTTCCCTCCACCCCTTCTACTGTGGTGAAATACTCTGCCAGCAGTACTCTCTCCAAGGCAGCTTTCTGGGTAAGACGGGGTTGCTTTAGCACTTGTTTAATTTGAGGTGTCCCTGGCTCATCCAAGTCATTTTGGGTAGCAGGCAGTTGGATATGCAAGTTTGAACCCTAAAGGAGAGCACAGGCAATTAGGAATCAGCAGGCTTTTTGCAGTTGGTAGTGAAACCAGAAGCAAAAATAGGATTGCTCAAAAAGTGTTTAAAGAAAATTTTAAGTTGGTGCTTCTTCCTAGACTACTTACTTCACCCTCATTTGCCTGATGAACTCCTTATCCTTCAGGAGTTGTCTTGGACATTGATTCCTCTGGAAAGGGGGAACCTTTCTTGATGCTCCTCTAAGCTTCAGTTGAGCAAGTGCTCCTATATGGTTCCTATATGGTATCCTCTGTTTACATCTATGAGAATATTACCTGACTTTGTCTACTTTCTACCTCTCTCCACTAAACTGTACATTTCTCAAGGACAAAGACTATATTTTAGCACACTGCCTGCACACAGTATTTATTATATATATATTTAATTTTTGAATCAACAGCTATATATGTAATGTATACTTATCATTATAATAAAGCCTTTATAATGGCTTCTACCTGACTTTTACTCCTTATTATGTAGCATAGTGCCACATGATTATCATCAGCACAGAATGTATTTGCATTTAAAATGAATAAGGTACATAGTGGTACTGAAGTATTTTCCTTCAGCAATTCTTAAACCAAATGTGATAAATATTTGGTTGGGGGTGTAGGGGAGGATTGCGTGGTTTTTTTTGTTTTTGTTTTTTGGCTTCCCTGACACTCCTCTGCTCCAGAGTTTCATTTGTATCAGTAATGTAAATTACACATTAAAATTCATATTCTTATTTTAGTGTGCTTCTAGTAGTCTTCTTCTGAATTATATGCTTTGGAGGGTGATTCCTCAAAATCATTTCATAATAGTACCATTTCTGAGTTTATACAGTGATATGTTAAGTGTGTATTAAAGTTTCTGTTTTTTATTAAACAGTATCATAATAGAACAGAAAAAGTAAAGAAAGGATGAGGAAAAGAAAAATTTCTTTTCAGACAGATTAGCCTTTTTATTCTACAGACATAAGATACACAATCATAGATCTTTTAATATAAAACAATTTAGAATGCAGTATGATAAAGCAATATGAATGTTTGATATTTCCTCTTGTATGTTTCTGTCAATTTTGTGGAATCAACAACTGTTCACTGACCTCCTGTTATTATATGGAAGTCATTGGTGAGGTTCCCGAATGTAGGCAACCTGTCCTTTAAGAAACATAAATATTGCTTATTTAAAAATATAACTTACAACATGGCTGTGGTTATATTTTGAAATATATCAGCTTAAAATAAGTAGCTACCAGTCTCTTTCTGAAAAGTATTGATAATATGTTAGTAAATAGAATAACCTGTTTTATGAACCTATATTATCTGTGTAAATCTCCAATTGATGGAATTTGTTCCAGTGTTTTGTCTTTGGTGCCCTCTTGTGGATTTTTTATAAACTGCTTGTAACAACACTTTTTAAAGGTGTTATTTTTTTATTTTTAAATAGTTGATTTTAGAATCTTTATATTTTGTCAATCTTTTGACATGCTTTTGGCTGCAGGAGAAAAAAGAAAAACCATGGTTAAGGTTGCTTTTACTTTTTAATTTACTCTATTGTATATCAGTATTGTGCACAGGGGATGTAAGATAATCTTTTGTTTGGAAACTTTTAATATAATGCCAAGAACTTGTGCAGTCTTGCTTCATGGAGCCTCTGAAGTCCTGCCCACACGCCTTCTCACCATTTAGGCTTGTACTGATGAACAAGTCTTTTATGACTTTTGGAGATCGTGAATGCTTTGATGTAACTTTAAAACATGCCTGTGAACATGCAAAAAGTTAGAATCCATGAAGGCAGAAGTTCCTGTTTGTTAAAGACAGGTATGTCAAAGACAGCAGCTGTATGAGCTCTTATGCGGCTCTTGCAGTGAAATAGAAGGACCACCTACTTATAGCAGTGGGAAGAAAGTTCATTCTTTGTACAGATTTTCAGATACTGTAAATCTTAGTAGCTTTTAATTGGCAAATACCAATTTATTACTTTTTTCAGCCTGTCAGACATTGAAGCAGGGCTTAAGGACACCTGTTTGAAGGAGAGGATTTTTGATGTTTTCTCAGTAGTTCTTAGCTCAGTTGAGTTGAATGTGGTCCTAATGAGACCAGAGTTAACCAGCTGTTCTGCTGTGGGCCATTTCACTGGTAACACAGAAACAATAGATGCTGCAGGGTTTATTGATAAGGAGAGGGTGGCGGGGGGGGGGGGGGAACGCTCCCCTCTACTGTATTGGGAAGTGGAATTTGAAGGTAATGCTGTGTGGGCCCCATCAGACTTTCACCTTGCTGGAGCAGAGAGGTATTTTTAGTTCAGTCGAATCATCGGGCTCTTCCTTGCTGTGAGACATACAAGCAAGTGCACAATGGTACCCTTTGACTTTTGCTTTTACTAATTCAAGTAATAACTCAAATTTATTTGTTGACACAGGTTAGCATGTTAGCGTAACCAACAACCCCGAATTTAGTTGCACCCAGGGAGAGAAGTGAAAGATTCTTGCCATACTTTCCCCCGATTTTATGTCCGTTCCCTTGAAGTTGCACCATATATGCCTGGTTGATTTCTTATTTGACTCTTTCACCACAAATTGATCTTAAGATTTCAGTGCTTTTATCATGTGATGAAGTAGCAAATTAAGTTGTGTTTTAGTTACAAATAGCTGGCATTATCTATTTTCTCTTCTGTCTTCATCTATTCAAGTTAGAACCTTCCACACTTTTTTCTTTAGAGTCAGTTTCATCTCTTTAGATTCAGAGTATTGGAATTATTTTGATATTTGACTGTCCAGAAAGTTTCCATAATATATTGATTCTTCTTTCATGGTTTCTTTCGGATTTGACTTGTGGTTTCTGTTTCTGTAGACCTTTTCAGTACAGGCTGTGATTACCTCAACTTTCTGATTCTCTTTCTCCAGTCTTCTCCTCCAATTCATCCTTTAGTTTCCAAGGTTTCTGTTACTTCTCTGCCAAGCAGCTCATGCAGGTTCTTAGTGTATAGAGCACTATATAAACTGTAGGTCATTTTTTAATGCAGTCAAACTGACTTAATGCTTTTCCCTTCTAGCCAGAATATTTCTACATTTGTGCTTGGTTGTTTTTTTTTTTCCAATCTAGAATGCCATTGTATACTCCTAATTTTTATCCTAGAAATTTTTGTTTTAGAAAGATACAAGTTTCTAAGGGGACTAACTTAATTTTAAGGAGGGAGTCTTAATTCTGTTGTTTGAGGTTCTTACCCATTCTCGGTAGCTTGTCTATTCATTGTTTATCTTTTGGATTGTGAGCTCAACTCTAGCTTGGTTTTATTTCTGAGAATGATGTGTGAGTTCTGGGTTGAAGATTGAGTTTGAGTCCCCACCTAGGGTGGATTTTTATTTGTTTCCATCAGGCACCCCAGGTACTTCCATGGTGGTACTGCATTGGGCTAATTTCTCAGCATGAGGGTCCCCAGACCTTGTGGGTAATGTTAGAAAGCCCTGAAACCATGTCTGCACCTTCTAGAAGGAAGCACCCCCCCTCCCTGACCTCCCGTTTTTCCCTAAAGCCCAAGTGATTTAGACAAGTTTGCCTGTCATCCTTCTTTGCCTGTCAGTACATTTTTTCTTGTTCACCCTTTCACTGAGGATGTAGACCTTCAAAAACCCCAACTTTATGTGGGGGTTTTAGTTCCACTTTGGAGAGAACCCAAAGACTTGTCGCTTATCCCCCTTTATCCACGAAAATAGATACCCATCACCACCCCACCCCCATCATCTTATGCCCCTAAGGCAGCCCTTAAGGCCAGATTTAGCTTATTCTTACTGTTTCCCAGCTCTCTTTGGGGCCTGTGTGGATTCCCTTTAATATCTTAAAAGCTCAGTTATGCATTTAGAGTATGTTTGTTATGTTGTTTGCTATTTCAGTGTCATCCCTGATTTGCACCTCTAAGAGGTTTGAAAGATATCCAGACCACTATAATATTGCAGCTTTTTGGATAATTGGTTCACTTACATATCTTATACATTCACTTTTTTCTTTAAAAAATAGTTTTGGAAAAAAAATAAAAATAAATTTTTTATGCTGTAGCAGAATGCATACTCAATTGTTTAGTTGAATCAAAACCATTAAGATCACTGCTATATGCTGTTTATGTGCTGTTGTGTAATTATACTAGCAATAAAGACGTACTTAATATTTCAAGAAGAGAAGTAATTAGAATATTTTCAATTAGAAGGACACCTATTTAAGAAATAGTCTATCTCATTGTTAAAAATAGCAAATGCTTTCTTTTTTTTAAATTTTCTCTAATTTGATTTAATGTTGGGAAAATCAGTATTAGAAACAAATGAAAAAAATAATGCCTTCAGTAACAAATAATGTAGGTTAGTTATAAAACTTATGTACAAATAGCAACAGCTTTTGTCTACATCAACAATAATGGCTTTCTAAAGTGTGTAAATAACTTTAAAATCAGTCAAAGAGTAGATGAGTATTTAGAAAATCCTTTAAGGTAGTAGATATTACATGTGTGAAGACACCTAATGCAAAGTCTGATTATTTCTCGGACTGTTATAGCATAAATCTGTCTTTGCAATGGAGTAGGATTTCCTAATAATGTTTTCAAATATTTGTATTCCATGTGGATTTTATGATTCATAACCTGGATTATCATCAGTACTGTGTTTTGCATTCCTGGCACATGATGACCACTGATTGAAATGCTATTGTATTCCTTACTGAAATTGGCTCCTTTCTACAGTGGAGAAGCATCTGTTCCACAGACCTTTTTCTATAAAGTATCAACATGTTTTTCTTCTGCTTTTCTTTTGTGAGGAATAACAGAGTGTGTATAAATGAAGTATAACTTTGGAAGAACATTTTAAATAACTTTTATTGTAAAAGTGCTAGAAGTACCAAATGAAATTTTAGTAGTGATCTAAGATATCAAGAATAATTTCAGAGTTAATGATTTTTTTAGAGTAAAAAGTGTTGCTGAAAAGTTTTTGCCACCATCAACAAGTTATTAGTGTTCGAGTCTTCAAATTTCATATAAACTAGTTCTCATTCTATTTGTGCTTTATTAATTACTCTTTGGGTGCCACCTTTCATTACTGAATTGAGTCCTCTGTTTTTTGCATTGCTATTTTTTTCTGCCAATTTGTAAATTAGATTAGCATCCTTTAGCAAAGTGACTATGTAAGTGAAAATAATATGCCATAAAAGCAATCCCTTCCAAACTTGGTTCAATGTTTTTATAACTTTATAGAATGCCTGAGCCAATTGTGTGAATCCAGAGGTGCAACCCTCATTATCCCCTTGTAGATTCAACTCTCATATGGCATATAGGAGGACTAAAAGTATTGTTTCACACCAACCAAATGGAATGTTTCTTGTTAAGTTTAATTGTCATAGCATTGAATCTTACAAGGATAAGAGACAAATGACTCACACATATAAAAATAGGTTTGTGTTTTGGGAATTAAACTGGTTGCCACCATGATAAAATAAGATACTAAACTAGCAGTCAATTTTTAATAGAAATTTTTTTTCTATTCAGTTCTGTTCTATTCAATTTTTTTATAGAAAATCAACTTTTTCCCTTCCTTCTCAGTGGAGTCTACTGGAAAGAGTAAATTCCAGTTTGTTTGTTTTTTTTAAGCTTTTGGACTAAGTACAAATCAGTTTATATATGTGTATGTCAGTTTCTTTCTCTTAACTTAGCAAAATGAAACATGCTCCTGCTAACCTGTAATATAAATTCAGCCAAACTTGAGAAATGCTGTAAATAATTTCAAAGCCTTATAAAATTGGAAGTTAGATCTTGGGCTTTAGAATCAGAATGACCTAGTTAGAATCCTTACTCCTCTACTTATTTGTGGTATGACCTCAGACAAATTATTAAACTCATTTGAACTTCAGATTCATCGTCTGCACAGTAGAGTTAATAATATCTCACAGGATTGGGGTGCCTGGGTGGCTCAGTTGTGGAGTGTCTGCCTTCGGCTCAGGTCAAAATCCCAGGATCCTGGGATTGAGCCCCACATCGGGCTCCCTGCTCAGCGGGAAGCCTGCTTCTCCCTCTCCCACTCCCCCTGCTTGTGTTCCCTCTCTCGCTGTGTCTTTCTCTGTCAAATAAATAAATAAAATCTTAAAAAAATATATCTCCCAGGATTAATAAGAGGATTAAATGGGAATATCCTACAAAAAGTCCTTATTAGCATAGTGCTTCTAACTCACTGGTAACTGCTTTTATGATTATTAGAAAAATGACCAACTAATAATTCTAGTTGATAGCATTATTTTCCCTCTCCACCTTTCTTCAATAGCCATTCTATATTTTAAAATAATACATTAGTTTAAATAAAATTCTGCTCTAGAACCTTACATAACATCGTCCTTTAGTTCTGTGCTTTGGCACTACCTCATAATAAGGGCTTTAACATTAGTTTAATAGCTTATGTACTAAGAACAGGCTTTGTACTGGATACCAGGAATATAACTGTTAAGATTTGGTTACTGCCCTTACAGATTTTGGAATCTAATGGGAGATTTGGACAAGTCAAGTGTATAGACAATTGCAGTATTATGTAGTAAGCATATGAATGGCATAAGCATGAGGTGCTATGACAGTACAGAATATGGCACCTGATTCAGTTTTGGTGTATCTGAGCCGAGAAGCTGAGTGTAGTTCTGTTAAAGAAAGAAGCTGTAATATAAAGCACTCACCCAAAGGGCAGCTTCCTCTCTGAGGCTTTCTTCATTTGTTATAGGCAGAGTTAGAGGCTCTATTCTTGGTACTCCCATTGTACTTTGCCAATACTTTTCTCATAGTACTTAACAAATTGCCTTGGAATTTATTGTTCACATGTCGGTTTCTGTTAGACACTAAGCTCCTTAAAAAACCAAAATGGAGCAAAACTGTTTCTTATTTATCTTTGTATCTCCAATGCCTGGTCTACTCCTTGACATATTATAAATTTACAATAAATGTTTATTGAATGAATTAATAAGTGAAAATATAAATGGATCCATTCATTAAATAAATTTTTAATAAGTACCTATTATGTGCCAGGTGTTCAAAGTGTTGGGGGTTGATAGTGAAAAAGAAGCCTCTGCCTTCATCAAACTATTCTAGTGGTAGAGAAGGCCAGGTACAGGCTATGATGAGTACAGAAGGATAAAAGATTGATGGAGACTTCGATTTTAACTTGGTCAGAAAAAGTCTCACTAAGGTGGTGACATCTAAGCAGAGACTTGAGTTAAGTAAAGGATAAAGCTGTCTTGTGGAAGAGCATTCCAGGTTGAGAGATCAGCCAATTTAAAGGCTAGAGGAGGACCATGCTTAGAATGCTCAAGAAACAGCCAAGGGGAGGCCAGCATTGCTGGGACTTGGTGAGTGAGAAGGAATGTGATAGGAGATAGGCCTGGCAGATATTACTGAGCCAGATCACATTTGGCTGAGAAAGATTTTGGATTTTATTCTAAGTGTGATAGGAAGCCAAATGCAGGGTTTTGAGCAGGAGAGTAACATGATGTGATTGATTTATCTTTTGAAAGAATCAATCTGCCTATTGTTTGGGGGACTAAAGTGGGCAAGAGTAGAAACTGTGAAAACTGTGCAGAGGCTGTTTTTTAAATAGTTTTTAATAGTTTTATATATATATGTGTGTATATATAGCTTATATTTTTAAATACTTTAAAAAATATTTTTAAAGGATTTTATTTATTTACTTGACAGAGAGATAGAGAGCGGCAGGGAGAGGGAGAAGCAGGCTTCCCGCTGAGCAGGGAGCCCGATGCGGGGCCCGATCCCAGGACCCTGGGATCATGACCTGAGCCGAAGGCAGCCGCTTAGCTGACTGAGCCACCCAGGCGCCCCTTTTTAATACTTTTAATAGCTGTTTTTAATAGTATAAATAAGATGGCGGGTTTCACTAGGATGGACCAAATAATTTGTTTTTTTTTTTAAAGATTTTATTTATTTATTCATGAGAGACAGAGAGAGAGGGAGAGAGAGAGAGAAGCAGAGGGAGAAGCAGGCTCCCAAGGAGCAGGGAGCCCGATGCGGGACTCGATCCCAGGACCCTGGGATCATGACCTGAGCCGAAGGCAGACGCTTAACCATCTGAGCCACCCAGGCGCCCAGGATGGACCAAATAATTTGTATAAGACCCTTTGGGAATAGGAGCTGGTGATATAAGCTGTTAAAATTGTAAGCTTGTATCTCTAGCTTAAGCATTCAAGTAGATCAAAATTTAAATATAAGTAAGGTACATGCATTTAGTGGAGTGACGGACTAAGAAATATAAGAACTAATGTCTTCCAGCTTTGCTTTTAAATAGGTATGTGTCCTTGGGGGAAGTCTCTTACTTTCTATGAGCCTCATTTTTTTCAGATATAAAATGAGGTGTTGAATTATTACAGGTTCATGATTTTATAGTTGTGTGAATAAGTAAATATATAATGAATGCTTACTGTATACGGACTACCAAATGCAACACCTGAGTAGAGTCAGAGGTACTGTAAGGCATTCTTGTCTATAAGATACTTACATTTATAAAAGATTTGACAAGAGTTATTCACAGTATGAGATCATAAATTTAAATGCAGGAGTGTATGATGCACATTAGAAAGTCTATAGAAGTTTGGAAAAGGGGTAATTAATAAAGACTGAAGTAGCCATGAAGGTAACAGATACTTGATCTGGGACTATACCATTTAGTTAAAATGGGGATAGAGAGGAAAGAGCATTCTGCGTAGAGAAGAAGACATAAAGAGGAAGTCTTAATGACATAGTGTGACATGGCTTTATAGCAGCTAAAGACTCAGTTAAGGTCAGCCTGACTAAATTGGAGGATATGTGAACAATGGGAAAATAGGATTAGCCAGATAAAATAAGATACATTAAAATCTAGGCAGAAATATTTAGCTTTTAATGCAGGCAAGAACTGTGGTCGTTAGAGATTTCAGTAGGATATTATGCTACTATAATATTCAAGAAAGCTTGGTATGGTATATGGACTTTGAAGAAGGTGTGAAACTACTTTGTTCCTAGTAATATGTAGGCATTTTGCATGTCTTTTCTCATTTAATCATAACTCTAATGAAAGAAACTAAAATCTAGAGAGTTTAAATAGCTTGCCTAAAGGTCTTATATCTATTAAGTGATTTGAGCCAGGATTTGAACTAATATCTGATTTTATTTATTGTTTTTAAAGGTTTTATTTATTTATTTGACAGAATGAGAGAATACAAGCAGGGGGCACAGTAGAGGGAGAGGGAGAAGCAGGCTCCCCGCCGAGCAGGGAGCTCGATCCCAGGACCCTGAGATCATGACCTGAGCCGAAGGCAGACGCTTAACGATCTGAGCCACCCAGGCGCCGCTGAACTAATATCTGATTTTAGAAGTCAGGGTGGGAGAGACTGTTTAGTCAGGGCGCTTTTCCTGTATTCACCCAAGTATGAGGTAATCAGGAATTTACTCGGTAGCAGTAGGAATAGAAAAGAAGAGATGGAGCTGAGAGAGAGATTTCTGAAAAAGAACTTGCTGACTGACTGAATATGGGGAATCAAGGAAAGACTAAACCTAAGAGGACCTGTTGACTTTTTACTCTCAGGTAGCTAATGAAGATTTCTGTGCTTTATAGTAGTTGTTTTTGGGGATGGCTGCAGACAGGAGAGACTAAAGAGATGGATGAAATGATAACCTGATTTGGGAATCTCAAGTTTTAAACATCATTAAGCATTTAAGTAGTAAATAAAGTCAGGAAAATTTCAGGATTTGGGAGTCTTCAACATGTTAGATAGTGAAAGCATAAGAATGAAGAAGTTTTCTGCAAGAGACTCATGAAAGAAGCACAAAAGACTTTAAGAGATACTGCTGAATTTATCATGCGATTTAGGAAGAGGAAAGGCTATCAAACAGCTGAGAACAACATGGATGTTCCTGTTCTCTGTATTTGTATTTGACCTCTGTCAGAATTAGGTTTTGCTTGTTTGTTTCTACTTAAAGTGGAATAGATATAAATGAATTTCACCGCATGATCAAGTTTTTCCAAATAACAGATTGTTTGGTCTCTCAAACAGAATTTGTTAGTTTATTTTTTGGCCCTATTTCAGTTTATCTTTGAAGAACATTCTAAAGAGCAATTTTTTGTTCATACTTCTATTACTGATTTGATCCTTCTGTGAATTTACATTTAAAAACTAATGGCTAGGATATGATAACAAAAGCAATAAAAGGCAACTTAAGATACACAGGCAACAAAAGAAAATAGATAAATTCAACTTCATCAAAATTAAAAACTTTTGTGCATCAAAGGAACCATCAAAAGAGTGAAAAGACAATCTACAAAATGGGGAGAAATATTTGCAGATCATCTATCTGCTCAGGGATTAATATCCAGAATATATAATGATCTCCTGCAACTCAACAACAAAAAACAACCTATATCCAAAATGGGCAAAGGACATGAATAAACATTTCCCCAAAGAAAATACACGAATGGTCAGTTAAGCACATGGATAGATGCTCAGCTTCACTACTCATTAGGGATGTGCACATCAAACCACAGTGAGATACCACATATCCACTAGGATGGCTGCCATCAAAAAAACAGAAAAGAACAAGTGTCAGTGAAGATGTGGAGAAAATGGAACTCTGTGCACTGTTGGCGGGAGCATAAAATGGGGTAGCAACTGTAGAAAACACCTTGGTGGTTTCTCAAGAAATTAAAAAAGAATTACCATATGGTACAGAATTACACTTCTAGGCATGGACTCTTAAGAATTGAGAACAGGGACCCAAATACTTGTACACCAGTGTTCATAGCAGCATTATTCATAATAGCCAAAAGGTGTAAACAAGCTAGTGTTCATCAACAAATGAATGGGTAAACAAATGTGTGTGTGTGTGTATGTAATGGAATATCATTCAGTCTTAAATGAAATTCTGACACATGCTACAACATGGATGAACCTTTAAGACATTATGCTAAGTGAAATAGGCCAGACACAAAGACCATATATTGGTTGCTTCTACTAATGTGAGGTATCTACAATAGACAAATTCATCATAACAGAAAGCAGAAAAGAGGTTACCAGAGATTGGGAGAAGGGAGGAATGGAGAGTTATTTTTTAATGGGCACAGAGTTTCTGTTTGGGATAATGAAAAAGTTCTGGAAATGGATGTTGGTGCTGACTGCATTAATACTGTGAATGTACTTAATGCCACAGAGCTATACATTTAAAAATTATTAAAATGGTAAATTTTATGTTATATATATTTATCATAATTTTAACAAAAAAGCCAATGGCATTTGTACAAAGTTATGTAAATGTTAAGGCTGTTGGAATAGTGCCAACATATTCTGTCTTTAATGTGCTCTCTTGTATTTGTCTTGTTACCATATTCTCTATTTTGCATTTGATAATTTACCTATCTTAATTCTTACTTTATTTTTTAATTTAAATTCTGTTAATTAACATATAATGTATTATTAGTTTCAGAGGTAGAGTTCAGTGATTCATCAGTCTTATATAACACCCAGTGCTCATTACATCATGTACCTTCCTTAATGTCCATCACCCAGTTACCCCCTCCCCTCCAGCAAGCCTCAGTTTGTTTCCTATGATTAAGAGTCTCTTATGGTTTGTCTCCCTCTCTGGTTTCATCTTGTTTTATTTTTCCCTCCCTTCCCCTATGATCGTCTGTTTTGTTTTCTTAAATTCCACATATGAGTGAGATCATATGGTAATTGTCTTTCTCTGATTAACTTATTTCGCTTAGCATAATACCCTCTAGTTCCATCCACATTGTTGAAAATGGCAAGATTTCATTTTTTTTGATGGATGAGTAGTATTCCATCATATATATGTATATGTGTGTGTGTGTGTATATATATATATATATATACACACCACTTCTTTTTTATCCATTCATCTGTCAGTGGACATGTAGGCTCTTTCCATAGTTTGGCTATTGTGAGCATTGCTGCTATAAACATTGGGGTGCACGTGCCCCTTCAGATCACTACATTTGTATCTTTGGGGTAAATCCTTAGCAGTGCACTTGCTGGGTGGTAAGGTAATTCTATTTTCAACTTTTTGAGGAGTTTCCCTTCTGTTTTCCAGAGTGGCTGCACCAGCTTGTGTTCCCACCAACAATGTAAGAGGGTTCCCCTTTCTCCGCATCCTCACCAACATCTGTCGTTTCCTGGGTGGTTAATTTTAGCCATTCTGGCTGGTGTGCGGTGGTATTTCATTGTGGTTTTGATTTGTATTTCCCTGATGCCAAGTGATGTGGAGCATTTTTTCATGTGTCTGTTAGCCATTTGTATGTCTTCTTTGGAGAAATGTCTGTTCATGTCTTCTGCCCATTTCTTGATTGTTAATCCTCATTTTAAAAAACAACTAGCAGCCTTCTATTTCATCAATTTCTGTTGCTTGAGCTTTAATACTTAAAACTAGGTTATTTTGGATAATTTTGGCTCTTATAACATTTGTATGTGTGTCTTTATATTAAAATTAGTACTTATAATAGTATTTTTCATTATTAAAAGTAAAATGTTTTTATTAAATTATAAAATGTTTATATAAATAATATTAAGAGGGGGATGGGCAAAATGGGTG
The DNA here is from genome assembly GCF_037043125.1 of Eumetopias jubatus. Taxonomy (NCBI): domain Eukaryota; kingdom Metazoa; phylum Chordata; class Mammalia; order Carnivora; family Otariidae; genus Eumetopias; species Eumetopias jubatus. The sequence continues at coordinate 145,661,519 of NW_028274810.1, forward strand.
AAAGGGAGTGGGAGCTAGAGGTTTTCAGTTGTGGAATAAATAAGTCATGAGATGAAAGGTATAACATAGACAGTATAGCCAACGGTATTGTAATAGTGTTGTATGGTGACAGATGGTAGCTACACTTGTGGTGAGCATAACATAATATAAAGAGATGTTGGATCACTATGTTGTACGCTTGAAACTGGTGTACCATTGTGTGTCATATATACTTCAATTAAAAAAGTAGAATATGCTTGTCATGTTGTATAGAATGAAGAAATCCAGCTGTCTCAGAAAAGTCTTCCTTCATTACAGTATTTTTGCTTGCAGGATGAAGATGAGCTGGATTCCCACACCATGGTGAAGACTAGCTCAGAGAGTGTGGGCACAATGAAGGCCACAAGCACAATGAGTGAAGGGGCCCAGACCATGATTGAACATAATAGCACGATGTTAGAATCTGACCTGGGGACCATGGTTATAAACAGTGAAGATGAAGAAGAAGATGGAACTATGAAAAGTATGTGGCTTTTTCCTGTTGAATATTAATTTTCTATTTTAAAAATACACTTCTGTTGAAACCAGGATAGTTCTGTCTTACTTTTTATAGCCAGTTGTGGAAAATTTTGTTTCTGGGCATTATTTAACAGTTAAAAAAGTATGGCATAAATAAATTTTTAAAAAAATTTTAGTATAGCAGAAAGCAGCACATCTCTAACTTAGGGTTATGGAGCTTTTTTCTGTTAAAAGATGCTAACCCGTAACTTAATTTAATTTGTAAAGTATTTTAGAGATAAAAAGATAGCATTCCTAACATTTACTTTTCCAATAAAAAAGTGAACATAAAACTCTGTTCCAATAAATACAACATAATATTATTTTATGTTGTCTAAATTATCAGTTAAGCCACAGATGACAGGGGGGTGCAAGCCAAGAGAAGAAACAAGGGCTTGCTTGGGAAAAGAAGAAACACTAGAAAGAAGAATCAAGAGACAGGGATACTCCTGGAGAAAATTCAGTTCAGTGCATATTTACTACCACTTGTCGTTTGTGAGGCACTGTGCCAGGTGTGCTGAGAGGGCTAAAATGATGACTGAGACATTCTCTCTGATCTCTGTTGCTTACAGAGGGATGAAGAGAGAGATACTTTCAGAGACTAGCATTTCTTTTTGTGTATGTATAACTTTTTTAAGATTGCAGTTAACAAGGTAGGACATTGTGATTTCACAGTTAGAGGCAAAAGCAGATTAATTACCTTTGGATACCTACTGACCTTCCTCTTCCCCCTACTACCCTAGTCACGTGTGGTCAGTGTCAAAGTCTACACACTAGGCTGTTCTCCACTACACGGCACTGCTTCTAAGTGGCACAAAAGCAGTAATACATGATTTCTTGCATTATACAGCCTAGAAAGTTATAAATATTCAGGGATTTGCTTCTATTATAAAGTGAAAATAGGAAGCAGTTTCCTCTGTGACATTTCTGTTTTCTTCTTGCTACTCCCCCCATGAGGCTGCTTAGTAAGTCTTACCTCATGGCTTCAAGCCATTTGTTCACTGCTCTTGCTTTCTTCACATTCCCTAGTACCTACAGCACATTATGGTTGTAGACTTTGAAAGGTAGGGTCATGAAGCACAAAATGCAAGCAGATTGCCATAGGGTTATACCTGGGTGGGAACTGGGAAAGGGATATGAATTTATTTTTAATCTCCCACAACTGTGAGTCTCCTGAGCCTTTACCCTGGAAAGCAACCTGAAACGTGTATTCCTAGCTAGGCTTCTGACTACAGTAGGCATTCTGCATCCAGAACAGGCTTACCCAATGGTATCGGATGGTCTTGGAGCCTCCAAAGCCAGCTAGTGCTAGGGTACAAGTTACGTGCCCTGTAGATCAAAAAGACCCTATGATAAGACAGTTTACAACATATTACCTATTAGCATGTAGCATCACTTTTCCACAGATGATAAAATTCTTTTAGTGAAACTCTCATTCTTAGCAGACCAGTTAGAGGACCATTGAGTGCTTTGTCATATCTTCTAGAGAGCTACTGATCTCCCTACAAAACTATATAAACAACTTTTTCTATGCAGTCACATAGTTGAATGTCAACATATAATCAGTGGTTATTAAAAACAAGTTTTTATACAATCTAATTCGTGTTGGATTATATTTCAAGGAAGTGGTATGTGATGACGATTTATCAGACATCATACTTTAAAATTACAGTACAGATTTCCACATATTTTTTGTAGTGAGTTTTAGCTTTGACAGCCACAGAAATCATTCAATATATGTTACAATTTTATGCCCTAAATATGATATTTTTGGGCCCCACAGAGATTTTACTGAAAGCTCCTTTTTAGGTTGAGCAGATAGTGGCTTATATACTTGCATTTGTTTATGTGCTTTAGCAAATTTTAAATCCCATGAGCCAACTTTCCATGTATTTTAAGTGTCTGCAATTTAGACATCATTCTGTAATGTGGGACTTACGTGTTCCCCAGAATCTAATCAAGTGATGTTAGTGTAACCCGCAGGGTTATTCGTACTGTAGTATAGCAATAGTAAAGAATATAAAGAAGTTATTGAGGCAGAACTTACTTACCCTGAAACCACATAATTAGTTTTAGTTGTTTTTTTTTTCATGATCTAAATCTTCTTTAAAACTTCTTAGATTAGTTGGTATGAGTTCTCTGGTTATGTCATACCAAAGCCCCATTTTCTAATATGTCTCTAGCATTTTTGTCCCCCCCCAAAATTATAGCAACATATTATTTTTAATTTTCTAAAATCTCTACAATGTTATATTGTGTGCTGAGAATCCTGATTTCCATAACCTTTTCCATTGGAGTCTCAAATGAGTTATCATATTCTTGTCAGTTTAAATTATGTTTGCATATTCTTTTATACCTTTATTCATGAAGCTAGAAATTATGGACCTGTTTTCCTTCTAAAAAGTGTGGTGATATGACTCTAGGAAACAAGTTACTTTTTTTTAAGTTTTATTTATTTATTTGACAGAGAGAGCATAAGTAGGCAGAGCAGGAGGGAGAGGGAGAGGGAGAAGCAGGCTCCCCGCTGAGCAGAGAGCCCCATGCAGGGCTCTATCCCAGGAGCCTGGAATCAGAAGCAAAGTTATTAAAAGATCTTTTGAAGGGAAGTAGAGAAAAGTGACAAAAAATATTTAAAATTTGAACTGTTTTGAGGGCGCCTGGGTGGCTCAGTCGGTAAGCATCTGCCTTTAGCTCAGGTCATGATCCCAGGGTCCTGGGATCAAGCTCCGTATCGGGCTCCCTGCTCGGCGGGAAGCCTGCTTCTCCCTCTCCCACTCCCCCTGCTTATGTTACCTGTCTCGCTATCTCTCTCTCTGTCAGATAGATAAATAAAATCTTAAAAAAATAAAGTTTGATGTTTTTTAAAAAAGTGGGTATAAGGGCATGTCTCCAGAAGAACTCTTGAAACCTGTTTTCAGCGATGGCATCACTTTCACCCCCCCTTTCCCACTGACCCCACTCACATCTCCCTGGGGCCTCCTCAGAGCCCAGGGGATGTCCAGGCTTCTGCCTGGCAACCCAGGTCTTTTACACTCTGGCACCAGAGTCAGATGGCTCTCTCCATCCTTATATATTGTGCTTTTATCCAGTTGGAATTATGCATGTTTGACAGTAGGTATAAGCAGGTTAGTTGTCATTAAGGAAATTAACATTTGGGACTTTGCATCCTGAAGGAGTGGATGAGGAAGGTCAAGAATCCATTCTCATCACATTTCTGAGATAATGAGATTGTTTCTTTGGAAGTAGCTCTGGGAAAGTGGTTGTTTCAGCAAAGAGAAGATCGGGGTCTTTTACCTTGTTCAGCTTAGATCTACACAGTTCTGTTTTCTGTGGTGGAACTTTCTGGTCTTACAGAGGTGGGGCTGGATTGGTAGCTCTAGTTGCCGGGAGGAGAAGCTGTCTCTTTTGGTATCTGAGGAAGAGCCACACTCTCCAGCCAGGTTAGAGATTATGCTTCTTGGCTTTAGCCACTCCCTCATTCATATCCTTAACTTCTCTGCCCTATTCTCTTTCTTTTTCCCTCCTGGCAAAATGTGACTGTGGGTCAGTCTGTTTGTCCATCTTCTGTGCATCTTCACCAGGGCTGCTGCGTGCTGATGGAAGCAATCTCAGATCTGTACAGATGAGGATAACCACTTGGGCCCTCAGAACTTTCCTAGAGGCCTATGTTTCTCTCCTTCAGCTCTTTCTCCTACAAAGTGGCTATTTTAGACCTTCATGAAATTTCTTCCTGCCACTTCTCCTCTCAGTTTCAATAGATAACCTTGCTTTCTGCTTCATAGAGAAAAAAATTAAACAATGTCACATGAGAACATAGAAAAGCTATATAGGTGTTTTAGACATAGACTTTGGTATAAGATAGAAAAATTAGGCCATCCTTAACTTCTTTTTCTTCCTCACCCCTCACTGAATGAACCTCATCTCATGAGTTCCGCCTCCTGAATATCTCTGTCCTCTCCCTACCGTCTCTGCTTGCATTTCTGTAGTGTAGATCCTCATAGTCTCTCACGTGAAAGGTTTCCTAACCCCTGCCTCCATTCTTGGTCCCTGCACTCCTCACAGATTCAACATATCTCTCTTCTACTTATGGCTCTCCAGCGACTCCCCGCTGCTCTTAAAGCCCAGCGTGGGTTAAAAATCAGTGGACACTCTGGTGTCTGCTCACCTTTCCATTTTCATGGTTCACTGTTCCCTGTCCAGCCTTTTTCCAGCTCCTCAGCTCTTAAAATGCTCTTTCATGCCTTTAGGCTTTTGTTCTGCCCAGTCCCTCCGTTTGGATTGCTGATTCCTTGGCTAATTCATATTCATCCTCTTCGGCTCATTTAAGGGGTTGTCCCTCCCACAGGCTGCCACCTCACTTCATGCTGTTACTCTGAATAGCGGTTGTCACACTGTGTTCTCATTGCTTGTTTCTCTGTGATTATCTGTTTACTCCCCACTGTATTCCCAATGCTTAATGCGATATCCAGCACAATAGTAAAAGTTCATTAAATATTTTCTGACCAGATGATGCGGTGTAGTGAAAAGACCGTGGGATTTAAAGTCAGACCACATTTAATTGTGTTCATCTTTTCTGAGCTTCAGTGATGTGTATTTGTTTCTCTGTTTTTTGTGTGTATGTGTGTGAGTGTGGATTAATTTAGGTAAATTCGGCACTTAGCAGAGTAGGTCATCAGTAAGGTATAATCTCCATCTGCTCAGCCTGTCAGTTTGGCCTTCCAACAGCTTGGAAAGCTGGAGCATCTGGAGAGCCCGGCCTTGCTTCCTGCACAGTGAGGGAGGCCTGGTCTTCCTGGGACTGCACATGTTGAGCCGTTGTGCTCAGTGGCTCTGTCCTTTTCCTTCCCAAGGTAAGCTCTTGCTCCCACCTTCCCCTGCCTCCTGCAAGACCTTGCTCCATCTCTAGTTATTCAGTAAGATAGCCAGAGGGGATGCTATAGAGAATAATGACCTCCAAAATGAACAGGGTAGCACAGACATAAATGTGAGTAATTTGAACGGCAAGATGAGGAAATGGTGAGGGAGCACGCAGCTGATAAGATATCTCCTAAGTAGGAGTCTGATCAGTAATATGTGTTGAGATAACTTGCAAGTGGGAGAACTATATTACATTGTTTGTGAAATTTGATGTCTCTTTGAGAAAGGTGGTAAAAAGTACCACAGAAGCATGGAAGAGTAAATTTGAATTTTATTATTATTTTTTTTTATTTTCAGAAAAAAATGTGTGGATTTCTCAAATTAGAGTTGTCATCAATGGGGGGTCTGGCATGGGCCAACATTGTGTTTAGGACTTTGCATACATGATCTCACTGACCCCCCACAAGGAACCTGTAGAGTAGCATTGTTACTACCATTTGCCCCTAAGAAAACTGAGACTCGGCAATGTGAAGCGATTCGTCCAAGGTCTCACAGCAAGTAAGCGGTGGAACCAGTCAATAGACCCAGGTTTGGCCCCCAAATCATATCATTACTCAGGGGCTGGTGAACTTGACATCCCTCTTGGGCAGGAGTCTAAAACATCTTTGAATCCTTTAGCAAAGGAGACCTGGATCATTATAACTCCACATAGGTTGCTGGGACCAAATCATCTCAGAATAATATTATTTCCTTTTTTAGACAGCATTGCTAAGCTTCTAGGTCAGAGGAAGTGCTGGGTTTCAATATTGTGTTTTAGGAGTTTGGAAAGGTATTTGACAAGGTCTCTGAAGAGATCCTTGTAGACACTGTGTAGTATGAAGTAGGTGATAGTCCTGCTATGAGGGTTGAACAGTTATACCTAAATAGGCTTGTATCAGTCAGGGTTGATTGGAGGACACAGAAACTGCTCTAGGTGGTTTTAAACATAAAGAGATTTAAGTCAGAGATGTGAATATTAACAAAATCAGTGGAAAGGTTGGAGGAGAGGGCTGTGTAGACCAGGCCTCCAGGAATGACTCCTACATCCCAGAAGTGACCCCGCCTGGAACCTCGACTGCTCTCGTCAGGAAGGCAGTGAATCCAGAGGCTGCCATTGGCCTCTGGAGTTCAGTACTACAGACTGAGCTCAGTCCCTGTTGCTCTTCTGGGACGTGAACGCTACCAGTGCTCCTGCACCTGGGAGGCTGGTGACTGGATGCTGGCATGCTGCTCTCAGACCCTCACAGCTTCGTAACCACGCTTGCCAGAGGCTCACGGCCTCTGCCTCACCTCTTGCTTTCCCACTCATGAGAAAGTGCATTATTCAGGATAAGGTGCAGGGAGTTCTGGGAAATGCGGTGTTTAGCTCTCTGGAGGCAATGGGGCGATTGCTAGATTTCAGTCAACCATAGTGTTAAATCATAAATTGTCAACGAGAAGATTTCTCATTGATGCTCTAGGGCTTAGGCCTCAGCCCTGGCTAGGCTCAACATTTTTTACAGAAACTTGGATGAAGCTATAGAATGAAAGTCTGTTAGAATTGCAAATGACGTGAAGTGGAGCAAAATAAAAATACATTTTAAGACACGATCAGGATCCTCAGAGATCTCCACAGGCCGGAGCAGTGGGCTTGATTTACAAGATAAATCCTGCTTGTGCATCTGTGTAACTAACCTCACAAGTGTCCTTCATAACAGTAGCCCCTCAGAGATGCGGGTTCTGCAGACCAGAGTAAGGCCTGGGCATCTCTAAACAATAAAACATATGTGCTATGGTGAGCGCTGTGAATTGTGTAGGACTGTTGAATCACAGACGTGTACCTCTGAAACAAATAATACATTATATGTTAAAAAAAAAAAGATAGTAGGAAGGGAAAAATGAAGGGGGGAAATCAAAGGGGGAGACGAACCATGAGAGACTATGGACTCTGAGAAACAAACTGAGGGTTCTAGAGGGGAGGGGGTGGGGGATGGGTCAGCCTGGTGATGGGTATTAAAGAGGGCACGTACTGAATGGAGCACTGGGTGTTACACCCAAACAGTGAATCATGGAGCACTACATCAAAAACTAATGATGTAATGTATGGTGATTAACATAACATAATAAAATAAACAAAACAAAAAAAAAACCCCAAAATATCAAAATAGCAAAACGGTACAAGTACTTCTGAGGTGCGGCTAGGACTGATAACCATTTTTTAGAAGGAGGAAATAAGCAGCTTCACTCGGCTCTCAGGGCCTAGAACTTACCTGGAGTATTTAGGAAGGGTGGAGACACAGTGGAGCATATTCAGCAGAGAGTGAGCCAGATGGTAAAGTAAAACGGAGGCCATGTTGTATTAAGAATGGGTAGAGGAGGGGCGCCTGGGTGGCTCAGTCCATTAAGCGTCTGACTCTTGAGCTCAGCTCAGGTCTTGGTCTCAGGGTGGTGAGTTCGAGCCCTGCATTGGGCTCCACATTGGATGTGGAGTCTACTTAAAAAAGAAAAAAAAAAAAAAGAGCAGGTAGAGGAATAACTGGTCATGTTTAGGTTTTACATTGTTTATTTATATTAACCTTTCACAACCTGTTTATCTTTTTTTTATCAATGATTAAATATTGGGTTAAGTAATTGTAATTGAATATGTATTTTTAAAATGTCTTCTTTTCATATACCTGTAATAGTGACTTTTAAAATATATCACAGTTTATTGTTTCATTTTGGAGAGTACATTTATGTAGTTTCATTTAATTACTAAGAGAAAAAAAATTAGGTTCTGCTTCAGATTTTTAGGAGTTTATCCTGGAAATAGGTTCTAGATTGATTTTAAAAGAAAGGGTTTAAGAGAGATACCAAGAAGGGGAGACTGACCATTGGGTATTCCTGTTCCCTCATTCATCTAATGTCCCTGGATGAAATTTTAAGTGAGAGACCATTTGCTCTGACCAACAACTTCCATGTCCCATTCTTTGCTTAGTGACATCTTCTCTCCAAGCCCTGGTTCAGTTTCTTTCCTTCCTTCTTCCTCCCCAAACCTATTTTAGGAAAGTATCAGATATGTAGTTATAAAATGATTAATAATGTTTTATGTTCATGAGTTCCCCCCCCAAATTACAGAGCTTTGGGCCAAAGGAGTAAATTGCTAAGGATGGAATTTGATTGCGAAGAAACAATTAACCAGAGTGTGTAGGCGAAATCCCATTCCCACATCAGAGATCTTACCATTCTTTCATGAAAAACTTCTGTATGCGTCTTTAACTGATGCCGCATGCATCTTTAACTGTTAAGATTGATCTAGCACATGACATAACAATAAAGGTGACAACAGTAAACTACAGCTCCCACTTGCAGCTGGGTGCAAATACCCATGATAATACTGGGTAGTTAGCAGCCCTTGGTTTTCCTTTACAGAGGTACAAAATATCCAGCTAATGTGTGGCTACAGTGGTTTGGAACTGTTTGTGTAGGTATTTTGGTCATAGGATACCTCTTTTACTAGCAAAAGCACAAGCATGTAAATAGGAGTCTTCCTTGTACAAATGAAAATCTTTCTTGTAAAGGCCTCTGAAGAAAGGGTTTCCATAGACACACAGTGGCCATTACAATGGTCATTACTCATACAGGAAATCATCCCTTTTATTTAACTAAAATCCTTGGGCTTCAATCTGTCTGTTTCCCTTTATTCTGCCCTCACTGAAGATGGAAAACAGCTGGTCACTCTTTTCTGTGGAAGAACCCTTCATATACACTTGGATACTTATTAAATTGTATCTGCAGACTTATTCTGGCTGAACAATTTCAGTCCCTTTAACCTTTGTGCGGGTATTATTTTCTAAGCTTTTAATCTTTTTTATGAACAGCCTCTGGATCTTCTCCATGTTGTTTGTATCCTCCTTTGTTTTAAAATAGTCTGATGAAGTTAAGAAAAAGCTGATGTCAGTAGCTTCTGTATTAACATCCTGGTTTTTATATGTATTCACCATACTCTTGGCAACAAATTAAAGGACAGATTTCCAGGATCATTAATCAGGTGGAACACCCACATCTTAAAATATTTTTAGAAGAACAAATTAGGTAATATTCATAAATCCCTTTGATGTCGAAATATCTTATGCTAAAGTTGTGATTAATTGTTGTTTCATTCCCTATACTTAAGTGTCTTTGTCATAATCATGTTAAAAAATTAAAAATTAAACAAATTACATTTTGTTAAAGTATTTTAGAAATTCCTTTCTATATTTAAATTTCCATGAAGGCATTTTACCTGTTTAGAAGACATGTGCAAATTAAGAAAGTTAATGACTAATTGTGGGTAGACTGGCATATTTGCTCCAGGTATTATATTTACACAATTTAGTTTCCTTGCACATGTTCTGGGGAATGTGTGAAGGAGAAGGAAAACAATTTTTTTCCTTAAAATTTCACATGCACAAAGGGATTGAGTGGTGATTATTTTATTCTTTATTGCTGCAGAATTTTTAGTTCCACAGCAAGTAGTTGAAGGAATTGGGGCCAAAATTAAGGAACGAGGTCATTTGGAACATTAAGTTTATTATTAAAATAAAAACATATTTTTATAAGCTAGGGTCAGAATTCAGCTGCAACTGGAGAAATTGTTGTCAATTTAATGTGACTATTCTTTCTGTGTTTAAAAAAAGTATTTGCCATAGCAACCATAATCACGTAAGACAGAGCTTACAACCTCGACACTTTGTGCCTCACTCCTGTTGAAGGACGTACTATTTTTTTTTTCCTTTTTTAAAAAATAAGTTGTAAGTCAGAAACATCATCCTGTCTGTCCCACAATTCTGTGAACATGCATCTCCATGGAGACTCTGTTGCATGCCGTGGGCATGTGTTTGACATTGTGTAGTTAAACATTACTAGGCAATTACAGCTGCCCCCCACCACATAACTTTTAAAACAAACCTAACCTATTTTTGTCCTTAGAAATTTTCAAAAGTTGTTTTTAAAATTTTCTTTACATATAACAAAGATAAGTTCTAAATGTTAATACTGTCTTAAATAATGGAAAATATTTGGAACTATAAGCACGTACATTTGAGTAAAAAATTATGTATCAGCATATCTTGTTATAAAGTCATCCAAAAAGAAAAATCTAATGGAATAGACTGCCTTCTTTTACTTAAGTTGGTTTTTAGACTTTTGTTAACTCTCTATGGGAATGTTTATTTCTAACTTAGGAACAGGTTAGTTTCCAAAATTTTGAGTGTGGAACCCAACAGGCATTTTACCATAGGTTTTTAGGCCAGCCTGTAAAAGACACTTAAAATTATGGTGTATCTGAAACGTGGTGAAAATTAAACCACTGTGTAGAATAGTAGATTTCAGGTTTCAAATTGGGGTGGGTTCCTGTCATGAAACTGAAGATTGCTGCTCCTACCAGTTCCTTGCTGCTCCTACCAGTTCCTATGTCCTTCACTTGGGAATAGAAAAGTATCAGTTAGGGACTGAAGTTGGCTCTATGTACCCAAAACCCAAATAATAGTGATTTTAACAAAATAGGATTAATTTCTTTTCTCATTTAGTAAGAAATCCAAAAACAGAATGTCCTGCGTTGGTAGAGTGACTTCATGCTGTCATTACAGATTGTTTCTGTGACACTGTCTTTGAGGTATTACTCTTCCCTTGTCCTCCTGCTTACAGAATAACTGCTAAATCTTCAGCCATCAAGTCTACATTCCAGGCATCCAGGCAGGAGGGAAGAGCAAGAAGAAACAGGGTGGGGTAGAACCCATAACAAGAAAATAGAAAGTTTTCCCAGAAACCCTCTTCTTTAGCGTCATTGGCCAGAATTGTGTTACCTGGCCATTCCTCTCCTCAAAGAAGGGGAGTCTGTAGATATTAGGTAGGCAGATTTTTCACTTTGAGACCCTGGGACACTATTGCTGGCTCATATGTCTCATGATAGAAGCTCCTGATTAAGACACAGGACCAGCAAGGACTGTTGGGATGTAAGTGTAGATTCCCGGGATGAAATTTCTTAGTGGTTTTTTTTCTTCGGACTGTCTCTTCCCTTTTTATAGTCACTACTCACTACTCATTTCTGACCATGCTTTTACTCTTCTGACTCATTGCAGGCAAGAATACTGTCTGGCTTTATCCTTTTTCCTTACTCTGCGTCTCTAAAGGAAGTACCTACCAAGCCCATCTTACTTTTTGTTGTGAAGGTTTTTATAATGACTAAAGTTTTCCCCCACTTTATTCTCTGTACTGGAAGAGCAACTTTGGAGATTTTGTTTTTCTCCTCCCCTTTCTTGTGCATGTTGCTGCTCTTAAAATGTAGGCCCTATTAGAATAGCTACTCTTTAAATATTAGTTTCCAATAAGAAAAGATTAATCTTGTATTTACTCGGATACAGAGGTCTGAATTAAGAGTCACTGGTATATCCGAAGATTCTGGACTATTACAGTGCAGCACCAGGACACTGGTGAAGATTCTGGGAGGAAGAGTTTCGTACCTCCTAGGTGAGAAGAAAACAAGGAAGGCTGGCTGCAGCCTCTTTGATGAAGCCAGTGTTGACTGGAAGGAAAGGGACGAAGAGCAGTGTGAGCCTGGCCTGGTGGAGGAAGCCGGGAGGAGCAGGGGTCAGGGAGAGCTGTTTTCCTCGGTGGATTCATGGTGTTGTAATATGCTTTTGTTTTGTTTTGTTTTTCTCAAAGCACCTCCATGTGCGAAATTTATTTTTTAAAGAATGCTATCTAGAAGTTTGCTTCAATGAAAAGTTCTCTATATTTGTCAAATGCAGCTAGTAATTGTGATCCTCATGGATTTCTTACTTTCCCAGGAATTAGTTCCCAATGAACCCATTTTTACTCTGATTCTGATTTTACTATATAAACATTGAAAACCCTCTCTTGTACCAAATGTCAAAGTTTTGAGATCTTTGTACATGTAACCCATCCTAAGACAAGCTGGTTAAAATAAGAACTTACAACACAAATAAATAATCCTGTTATAAAATTACTCCTAAAGGAAAAAAAGAAAAGAATACTGAGCAAAGAAAGGTTTTATTTGAGGGAGTATCTTTCTTCCCTCAATCGTTTGATTTACTCAGTTATTTTATAGAAAATTTACTGAGCTACACTTGTAATATTTTCTTTTTTTTTCCTCATACAAAGGGCACAGGTGGAGAATAATTGAGATGAAATTCCTGGATTTATTTTGGAATAAAAGGTTGCCATAGGAACCAAATTTCAATTCGAAAGATGTCTTATAATGATAAGACCCAGAGATGAATTGAGGGTTCTTAAAATCTGTTGAAAATGTTAATGGAATGTATATGTCCCATCCAAATGTCAGTGATTTAACCTTGTCGGATTAACCAATTTCTTTTTTTAACAGAAGGAGATTTTTAGGGAGGAAAGTTGAAGATAAAGTATCATAAACACAAAATCTTTATATTACATGTGTTGATCATTAAAATATACATTTTCTCCTGTATTTTGTTCATTTTTAACATACCACTAAAGTCTGCTCCGACAGGGAATCTAAAGGCAGCTTTGGCTGTTATCTTGATACACTGTCCCTAAGGAGTTCTTTTTTCATGGATTTTGTATTTGAGATGCGAGAATGTTCTAAGTCCTGAAAGTTTACTGTGCATATTGATGTTTTATACTATCCTAATTTTGATGGAATGCCTCAGTATCTTTTCAGGGAGTACCATTTGGGTCCCAGATGTCTTGTCACACTTATTTTCAAGCCTTCTAAAGCCTGAGCAGCTCTAATTGGAGGATGTCTTTTTTTTTTTAATTTAATTTTATTATGTTATGTTAATCACCATATATTACATCATTAGTTTTTGATGTAGTGTGCCATGATTCATTGTTTGAGTATAACACCCAGTGTTCCATTCAATACGTGCCCTCTCTAATACCCATCACCAAGCTAACCCATCCCCCCACCCTCCTCCCCTCAAGAATGAGTCTTTAGATAAACAGTTTTTTGTTTCTTTTTTTTTTCCACTAACACATGCATATTCTGAGTATCAGATTCCTTCTGACTTTACTGGGACAGATCATTCTAAAAATTGTAGTAGTCACAATTTCTCAAATTTATTATTGCCAATAGACAGTTGCTGGTAAAGAAATACTAGCAGCCTCTACTAATTCAAAAGTAATGATGTTGAAAAGCCACATACCATCTCATTAGCTCTTCCTCATGCCATCGATGTTGAACATCTGGGTGGATAATCAAAAACACTTGTTGATGATCGTAGTTATTTGTGAAATTATTTGGGTAAAGGATTTGGGTTCCTACATTAGGGAACCTATAGTTTAATGAAAAGGTGAACTCAAAAAAATATATAAAAGACATAATTCATAGGCTAAAAATAAAAAGGAAACACTACTTTTAACTAATAATTATTCTTGTTTGCTTACATTGTATCGTAATGACTCACTTGATTGATCAGGGATTATGTTCAACCATCAAAACACCAGTGAGAAAACGAAAAAGGCCTCTGGGTAGGTATTAAAAAATAACATCACTTGCTTATAAATAAAGATCTGCAGATGTATAGAGAAAAACTTGGTTAACTTAAAAGAATAGTTACCTTAAAAACATATAATCAGCAGGGTCTCGAGCTCTTTATACAACCGATGTTCATTGCAGCGTTATTCACGATAGTCAAAAGATGGAAGCAACTCAGGTATTCATTGCCAGATATATGGATAAACAAAATGTGACATATACATACAATGGAATATTATTTAGCTTAAAAAGGAAAGGAATTCTAACACATGCTACACCATGGATGAACCTTATGGACATTGAGCTTTAGAACTTAGCTTTGGCTTTAGAACTGAGAGGTTTGAGGTAACAATAACTCACCTCAGATGAGGTGTCCAATAGTAAGCAGCAGGAAAGTTAGAGATAGAACTTAGAAGTGAGCTTTAGAAATAAAAAAATTGGTTTTCTGACTTAAATATGGCAGAACTCTAGAAATAGAACTTAGAAGCAAGGTCTGGGAGTTAAGAGTCAGAAATAAACGTGAAACGAGGGGAGTCCAGGATGAGGTGGAATCAGCTATAAAGACCAGAGGGAAGACATTTAAGATAAACCTGGGTAAGTCCTTATAACTTCTTTAGTTTATAGTGGTGCACAATGACAATAACAATGCAAGCTTACATATTTACAACTAAACAGGTTTTAAAATTTTACTTCGTTTGACAAATTTCAAATATACTTGAAATGATTTTTTAATAAAATTATAATTTTTGCCAAAATTCTGAAGTGTTTCTCCAATCTAAGAATATTGTAGATCTCTGCCTGATCATTAGTTGAATTTTTATGTGGCCTGGCTATTTTTGTTTTTTCATTATTTCATTTTACTTTGTTCTTCACTAAATTGACAGTATTGGCCTTGAATCTGACCAGTGCAAATGTATTATATTGCTGAATAAAAAAAAACTTCATACTTCAGTAAGAGCCATACTTCTTTAAGTATAAAAATTTATACCCCCCTGTGTTCTTTGTTTACCTAAGGAAATGCAACTTCACCACAAGTACAAAGACCGTCTTTCATGGACTACTTTGATAAACAGGATTTCAAGAATAAGAGTCACGACAACTGTAATCAGAACATGCATGAACCCTTCCCTATGTCCAAAAATGTTTTTCCTGATAACTGGAAAGTTCCTCAAGATGGAGACTTTGACTTTGTAAGTACATTTTAATTCTTCCATTTGTGTTTTATCCTTCTTCATTTTACCATCACATTGAGCAGCACAGTTTGTGTGTCTTTGTAAAATTTAGACTGTGTATTAATATTCAGCACAGAGCTATGTGTGTGGGTAGAGGAGCGGAGAAACTGTAGTTTGCTTGTAGACAGGCACCTGCAGAGAAATGTAAATAATTGCTTATATCAGAGCCCAAATTTAGAGAAATGTTTAGGACTCTTTAAAATAACGACTATGTCAAAAAACATTTTTAAGTAATGCAAATATGAGATACTCTGACAGCAAATTCAGTTTCCAAAATAAATGACGCAAAGGTATTTATGACATAGACTTTGAGACATTTGCCTCAACTTTGAAAGTTAATTGAATTAGTTTCTACTTGAGTAAGTGTTAATTTCACTTGGTTTGTCAGAAATAATAGTCCTATTGTATATCTGGTTAGCATGTAAATGTCAATATAAAACTGCATTATTGCTTCTTTGTTATGTTTTCCCTTTATTTCTTCTGCCCTGCTCCTTATTATTCATTTCTTTTAAAGAATGTGTATATTATAGGTAAACATTTCTGAAGCAACTGTTTCCACATCTTGAGGGAGTAAATTCTCAAAATGAGTTCTTTGATGGAGTAGAAGTTTTTTTGAAGTAAACTTTTATTTTAGCATGTTTTAAATAATGTTACTTTTCTGTTCTGTAAGATTTTTTCCACATAAAATAACTACAATCCTTTATAGCTATATATATTAATACATTTATAAGTGGATAGAATTTTAGATATATATATCTTTAAAATTTTTAAGTAATAATAAGCCGTTTTGCTTCATCAGTATGCCTCTAAATGCTTTGGGATTATAAATATTTTTAATGTTAAGTACTTTTCTCCTAAATACTGTGATTATTTGTGCTTTTAAATAATCATATGATACTAAAGTTTCAAAATCTGTCCCCAGTATAGTTAGTATGACTTGCTAGCAAATATTAGCAATGGCACAAGTTTGCCTGAAAACATTAATTGTAACATCTGCTTATTTTTGTTTTTTCAATTTTGAAGTTAGATATTAGAAAATAAAATCTGTGTTTCTGTAGTTCTGGTAAGATTTCATTTTAAGCCATCTACTTTTTAAAAAATCATAAATTATTTAGAACGCTGACATTCAAGCTTTAAATCATTCATGAACATAATGAATTATGTAAAGTGTTTAGCATCAAAGAACTCTGTCTTGTCTCAGTTGGAATAAATCTTAATAGTCTGGGAAACAGTTTGAAATGAGCTAGAAAGTAATGAATAAGTTATCTTGGTTAAGAAAGAGCAAATAAAATGATTTAATTCTGCTTCAGTTAGTCTTTGCTACCATTCCCAAAACTTTTAGTGGCTTAAAATAGCAGCTTTTTATTTGTTCACAATTTTGTGGGTATGCATTGTGACTAAGTTCAGCTGAGTGGTTCTTCTGCTGGTCTCACCTGGGGTCTCTCATTTGGCAGCTTGACTGGATCTGAATGATCTCTGTAAAATTACCTCACTCTTGTGTCTGGCAGTGGTGCCCACACTAGGCTAGGCCATATGATGCTATCAGGCAAGCCTGGCATTTTGATGCGGTGGTAGCAGCCGACCAAGAGGGTGACAGCAGAAGTTGTAAGACCTCTTCAGACCTATGCCTAGAACCTGCACAGGGTCCATTAATAATAGCATCAAAAAGAATGAATACTTAGGAATAATCTTAACCGAGGAGGTGAAAGACTTAAAACACTGAAAACTACAAAGCATTGCTGAAAGAAATAAAAGACACCAATACATGGGAAGATATTTCATGTTCATGGATTACAAGATTTAATATTGTTAAGATGTCAGTATTGCCCAAAGCAATCTACAGATTTAGTGTAATCTCTGTCAAAATCCCAGTGACTTTTTTTTTTCAGAAATAGAAAAATCCATCCTAAAATTTGTATGGAATTTCAAGGGACTCAAATAGTCAAAACAATCTTGAAAAGGAGAAATTAAGTTGGAGGTCCCATACTTAACTGATTTCAAAACTTACTACAAGGCTACAGTAATCCAAACAAGACAGACATATAGACCAATGGAATAGAATAGAGAGCCCAGAAATAAACTGTCCCATTTATAGTCAGATGGTTTTTGATAAGGGTACCAAGACCATTCAGTGGGGGAAAGCACAGCCTTGTCAAAGAAATGATGCTGAGAAAACTGGTTAGCCACATGCAAAAGAATGAGATTGGGCCCTTACTTTACATTATGTACAAAAATTAACTCAAAATGAATCAAAGATCCAAACATAAGAACTAAAACTATAAAACTCTTAGAAGAAAACATAAGAGAATCTTTATGACATTGGGTTTGGCAATACTTTCTTGGGAATGACCCCAAAAGCACAGGGAACAACAACAACAACAAAATAGATAAACTAGGCTATATTAAGATTTTGTACACCTAGGGAAACTATCAATAGAGTGAAAAGGCAAGTCGTGGAATGGAAGAAAACATTTGCAAATCACATACCTGACAAGGGATAACATTCAGGATATATAAAGAACTACTACAACTCAACAGCAAAAAAGCAAACAACCAAGTTAAAAAATGAGTGAAGGACTCAAATATTTTCCAAAGAAGATACACAAGTGGGTGACAAATAAAAAGACACTCAGTATCACTAATCATTAGGGAAATGCAAATCAAAAAACCACAGTGAGATACCACTTCACACTCATCAAGATGGACATTATATAAACACAGAGAAAGAGAGCAAATAAGTGTTGGTGAGAGTATGGAGAAAGTGGAGCCCTTCCTTATGCACTGCAGGTGGGAATGTAAAATGGTTCATCTGCTGTGGAAAACAGTATGGCATTCCTCAAAAAAATTCAACATAGAATTACCATGTGATCCAGCAGTTTCTCTTCTGAGTACATACTCAAAAGAAGTGAAAGCAGGGACTTGAACAGAGATCTGTGCATTCATGTTCATAGCAACATTATTCATGGTAGTCAAAAGGTGGAAGCAAACATTCTACTGGAAATTGTCATAATTAAAATTCAACAGATATTAGAATATTGAATTTAGGAAGTTGGAGGTCATTTGAGATCTTGGTAAGGACCATTTCAGTACCCAGCTTTTTAAATTTTCACACAGAGCTTTTGACATGTAGCTTTCCACTGTCCCTTTTAGGTTCATTCTAGTTCTGTGAATTAGAGCATTGAGTTTCCAGTGGCCAGTTCCTATAAGTAAACTTTTGGTAACATTGTCAGTCATCATAGATTTTGGAGTCCTTCTATCTGAAAACTCCAAAATCTGTTCGAAAACATTAAACTAATTTAACAAATGTTCTACTCTCTGCTTTGGATTGTGCTGGGCACTATAGGTAAATAAATTTATAAAGTCAAGATATAAATTAATTCAAACCCACAGCAATAATTCAAATATCGTGTGGTTTTACATAAGTGGGGACTTGGTAAAGGCTGGAGTAGTTTGTGAAATGATATTGTGGGAGGGCACTGTAAGCCTTGAAAGATGGGTAACAGAAGGAGGGAAGGCAGGAGGTACAAACAATGATGTGTGTAGTAAAACGTTTTGAGGTAGGAAACCACAAGGTGTATTGGATGAAAATGAATTTGGACTTTAAAGTTCATTTGGAAGGATATGATAAATAAAGTGGAAAGGTAGGTCTGGCTCAGATGGTCGAAGCCTTGCAAGGAAGATTGTAAAGTCTGAATTTTTATTTCCTAGACAGTAGAAAACCACTGAAGGTTTTTAAGTTGGAGAGTGACATGATGAAAGTGTTTTAGAATATTAATTTCGATGGTAGCATGCAGGATTGATTAATAGGAAAAGACTAGAGGTAAGGGAAATCAGTTACATGAAGCAGGCTTGAAATAATATGGTAATGAAGTAGAAAAGAAACAACAAAGACAGGAGTAAGTGTAGGAGACATTAGAAAAGATTAAAAAACAAATAGCTGTCTTACTAGATTAAAGAATAATGCTTTTGGTTAAGGTGAGGAACTGGATAGTAGAAGGTGAAAGTTAAAAAAAAAAAAAGAAGAAGAAGAAAGAAAAGAAAGGAAAATGCCCTCACAGTAGGAAAGAGGCTTTAAGCGGTCATGACTGGATCAGTTTCTGCAGAACTGTTTCTTTTCTGATGTATACAGGGCACATAGCCTTAAAAGGGGAGTTGGGGGGCAGGCAGGGACAGAGTTACTAGAGCAGTTCTTTCTTCTGCAGCATTTATGCACCTGTCAGCTGGAACTGCTCGACTCTCATCACTTTGAGGAAAGTGAAAAATGTTGTCACAGCTACTGAGGGGAATGTAAATGGGTATAAAGAGGAGATGAATAAAGGAACGATTACGAGGGGAGGAATAAAGAATTGCCAAGAGTCTGGTGAACATGGTAGAAGACAAAGAAGAGTGTGAGAGAGGGGCTAAAGCAGTAGGAAAAGAGGAAGCAAAGGCGGGACAAAGTGGAAGGGGGTTTGATGAAATCCTTTGCTTACAAAGTAAGGAAATGGACTTAAAGCAAAGACAGATTTCCACTTAAAACACCAGCTGGTAATGATAAGGGAAATCTGGTCTTATTCATCCCATGATACATTAGATACAGAATGTTAGAAAATGTGACTCATCAAAATATAAAGTGTGCTCAGGTTTATGTGTTTATCTTCCCTCTTTATGATGTGTCTCAAGGCTACCTTCCAAAAAGACTGGAGTTTTATGTGGTTTCTGTGTCTATTAAGTAGAAGTTGCTTAAAACAACTGAAGTTGTTTTGACCATATTTCAGCACATAGAAGGCTTATCCTTTTTGCATTGAGGAAAATAGGTTTCAAGAAAGAAAAATCAAAGCAAACACTTCATTGTCTTTTGTAGTATTCAGGGCATGTGCCTAAAGGACAAAGCTTATTCAGAAAGGTACTTGCTAGACAGATGTGCAGAGTAGGTAGGAAGCATTATTTTTCTTAAAGCCTATATGCATCATAATTTGTATATTTTCTTTAAGCATTTGTGTTTTGGATTTTCTGTGAACTGTTGTTTCATGTCAGTGTTCCTGGTTGTAATGAGATGATGGGAGTATTAATTTATGATTTCACCAATTTGGAGGTAATATGAAAAAGAGAGGATAAAATATATTTGGGCTAATTGAACCAGTTTTAACTCTCGTAAAAAACATTCTGTTTATAAAGGGTGTGCCTATGAAGATTCCTAAAACAAATGTAAAAGGCAAATCTGTTTATTATAGCACTAGTCTGATGTTTCAGTTTTTGTTAGAGTTATTTCCAAACAGCCTTAGCATCCAGATTGTTTAGTGTTAAATAGAGAGCGTGTAGATCATGTTTTGTAGAAATTACAGTATCATACTTAAATAGATATATTTTGGGTAACGTAAAGATTTTGGAATAAGAACAAAAACTTTAAAAGCCATCTGTTAACCTACTATATTGGTTCCAATTTTTAAAAATGAAAAAAATTGGATTGACAGTAATTACTAGTATAAAAGGGATTAGGTAAATCAGCCATTTTTTGGTCTTTGACTCAAACTGAAATGTAAGTTAACCTTTCTTGATTATGATGATTCTTAAATATTTATTCAGTTTGTGTTGTTCTTTTGAGCTAATGGACACAAGAATCATCCAGAGCAGCACTAGAGGAAAAGTCTCAATAATGGTAGTGGAGGGGGAAAAAAAAAAAGTCCTCCCCTCCAAGTATAAATTTGCCTCAGACTTTACACTGATTCCTGGATTGGCAAGTTTGTGTTCTAGGGAAACAAATGGTGTTTGCAAACAAACACCTCACTGCTGCAAAACACAGGAAGCAGCAAACCCAGAGAAGGTGCTCTTGGAGCCACCCTGTGTATTTTAGGAATCGTCCCTTGTTCTGGAGAAATGTTTCTTTCTCAGGATCTTTTCACCCTCCTCCAGCAGCCAGCAGTTAGGCAGGGTACACGGGGGAGACAGCGGTGGACTACACCAGCCCATGCAGACAGACACTTGTAGCGACGTCAGGCCTTTGGAAGGCCGTCAGTGACTTAGTGACGCAGGCCCTGCCAACAGCCTGAGGTGAAGACTGAAGCCCGCGGCATCACCACTTTTTACCAGAGTAGTAGCCTGGTGTCATCTGCTCTGTCTTTTCAAAGAGATGTTAGCCAGAAGTTTCCCTTGTCGTGGACTCCTTGGTCAAAGAACTTCTTGTCCTCTTGAGTCCCTAGCTGTGTGGACTGAGGAAACCGCTTCCGTTGAATGAAGTATTTAAGCATATTGTCATCGATTAGCTTTGCGTTAATTAAGTGATTATTGTCAAGTATTTCCAGATGTTTCCAAGAGTATTAACAAAGTATGAAAAGATAACTGTAGATATTTCAGATTTATTTCTTCTGGGGTAAAGAAGAAATAAACACAGACTCTCCAGTGTTTTAGTGGAGAGCCCTGGATAAGGATTTATGATTACAGGTGTACATGTGGCATGAACTTGAGTGTATGTGGCACATTGTGCTTTCACTACGCACTCCTTCCTTGTAGAGCCAACAGGAAATTAAAATTAATGAGAAGCCTGCACTTTGAAATACTTGCAGAATTCTTGACTATTTCAGTCCTTTGCCAGCTCACGAAATCTGTGCTGGCAATCGTGTCCAACAGATGGTGTGGCGTGTGCACAGTTCTATCGTGTGATTGTCGAGGTCCCTGTAGAATTTTTATAAGATTTTGACCATCAGTATCCTGAGGCATTTCAGACAGTTATAACCTTCGTTTTTGAAAGGAGAGTGGCCTTCGTGAAAGATAGGTGTTTATATACAGGTAGGAATGAAATGGTAATAGTTAATTAGTCACTGGGCAATTAGGCTGAATTTAATTGATCCTATAGTAGCTAAAGTCAGCAAAAACTTTAGTGTCTCTGAACTGCTGCATTGGTTCCTCAGTATAATTTAATCCATTTGGCCACCTCAGGTAGAATGAGCATTTTGCTTCCTTCTTCCCAAATATGCTGCTTCAAACTTCCATAATTTCAGAAAATGTTATTTAGTGGTTGTATCTGGGCAAGGTCTACTGGAACATTAAGCTAATTCTGCTTATTTAGATAATTAATACCTTAAGTTAAAACTGACTATCTCATCATTTCCTTTACAAATTAAAGTGAGCAGGCCTGTACTTATTGGATTAATTAAGATGGAAAGCGCAGGTGCACTGTGTGGTTTCTTGTCATCGTGTTGGAATTTATTAAGATGTTTAAAGCACATGGCAAAAAGAGAAATGGCTTACCAAGAAGAGTTCTAACAAGCATAAACTTTCCTCAGAGTAATTTGTTCTTTTTAAAATGTCATTTATTTAGAAGACTGTGTTGAAAAATTGGCTACTTTACATTTTAAAACAAAGATATTATACTCCAAACATATGTTACAGCTAATCTTGATGGCTGAGGAAGTTATTTTGACTATATGGGCTTTCTGTTCATAACCTCATTTTGAATGTTTGGTCAATAAGCAGTGGGGACTGTTGGGATCATTACATCAAAAGAGATGTTAAGAACCAATCGTGGCATTTAGGATCAAAGAGTGAACAGTATAATTTATCACCTTTTAATTTAAGACTGATGTCCCATAGTGTTTACTTCTTAAATAAACCATTAGATTTCAAATAAGTTGTTAAGACTAACTGAGGTTACTAGTAATGCATATATCAGGTTGTGTTGGTAATAAAAGAGTTGTTTTTTACTTAAACTGACTTAAATGAAATTTCTTTAAATCTGAAATTATTTTTGTACTTTCATACTTAAATCAGATTTTCAGAATATACATGGTAGCTTAGTGTCAGAACCCTTTACGTAAGTAGCTTTCATCATACTTCCTGACATAATCTTTCTCAGTTAAAAGTATACTGTTGTTTTGGGGCTTATTAGATTTGTTGGCCTAGTTAAACTAAGAATGACACCATTCTCTCCCATCCTGATGTTAGGTTGACAACTTTTCTCTATAGTACTTCTTACTCATTAAAATAGAAAAGTTTCATTAGGTTGGATTCATTATGTTGGAAGACTTTCCAGTAAATAATAGGTTTTGTTTTGTTTTGTTAATTCAAAACCTAGTTGTCTTTGATTTAAAACCAAACTAGTTTTGGTTCATAATTTTATCTGTCAGTAGCAGAAAAATCTTCTTGCCGTAAATGTAGACAGATCTTAAGGAGATAAATGAAAGAGGGTATCAAACTAATATATAGTAGCAGATAAAAGAATTTTGGAAAACAGATATCTTAATTTCATTAATTCATTTTGAAGAGACATTTTTGGTGGTTCTTAATAAAGGACCTATTTTTTCCTTATAAATTAAGTAATAGTGCATGTTTAAGTTGATACACAGTATGCAGTATAATTAAAGTTGTTGTTAATTATTAAGGTGTTTTACAAAAAGCTCAGTAGCCTGGATTAGAGTATCAAGTTGTAATTCTACAGGCCTTCAGTTTAGTTTTTAACTTTCTGTATTAATGTGAGAACGTGTGAAGCTACATAATAGTCAAAGTTATAAGTGTATAAATAGATAAAAAGCTAATAATCAGCCATGCTTTTTTAGTAACTAGTCAAATGAAATGAGTAGTCAATTGTGAATTATTGTTGCTAATGGACGAGAGATCTAAAACAGCTAATCATTTTAGTGATTATATTCTTTGATGAAAAGAAATTTACTGTCTTATTAGAACAGTAGTGATGGTACAGTAATAATTTCAGTGATGGTACAAAATTCCTGAAATTGCCTTACTTTTGATTTTAAACATTTAATCATTCTTGCCCTGACTGAACAATGAAAGCTTTCCCTTATGCATATCTGCATAAGCTACAATAGAAACAAGATACAGATAAGTGCCCCCCTTGAGTTTCAGAAATCAGTTAATTACAGCTAATATCTGCAAGCAAATTCCATTTTTTCTGTTTTCTTTTATTATAGTATTATAGGTAGAGTCTTACAGAAAAATATTCTTTAAATAACTGAGTTAAGGAAATTGAGTCATTGTTCATTCAACCCTTTTAACAGTCTAGGAGTCAGCATTTAACAGTAGCTCTTTAGGTATGGTAGAAATTCACCATTTTTGTTGTCATTTTTTAAGTTTTTATATAAATTCTAGTTAATATACAATGTAATACTAGTTTCAGGTGTACAGTATCGTGACTCAGTGTTTCCATGCAACACCCAGTGCTCATCACAACAAGTGCACTCTGTAATCCCCATCACCTGTTTTACCCATCCCCCGACCCAGCTCTCCTCTGGTAACCATCAGTTTGTTCTCCATAGTTTAGAGTCTGTTTCTTGGTTTGCTTCTCTCTTTTCCCCCTTTGTCTGTTTGTTTTATTTAAATTCCGCATGTGAATGAAATCATACCGTATTTGTCTTTCTCAGACTCACTTATTTCACTTAGCATTACACTCTCTAGCTCCATCCATATTGTTGCAAATGGCAAGATTTCATTCTTTTTGATGGATGAGTAATATTCCATTGTGTATATATACCACATCTGCTTTATCCATGTATCAGTTGATGGACACTGGGGCTGTTTCCATAATTTGGCTGTTATAGATAATGCCGCTGTAAACATTAGGGTGCATGTAATCCCTTTGAATTAGTATTTTTGTATCCTTTGGATAAATATTTAGTAGTACAGTTGCTGGATTAGAGGGTAGTTCTATTTTTAACTTTTTGAGGAACCTCCATACTGTTTTCCAGAGTGTCTATGCCAGTTTGCATTCCCATCAAAAGTGCAAGAGCGTTCCCCTTTCTCCATATCCCGCTAACACCTCTTGTTTCTTGTGTTGTTGATTTTAGCCATTCTGACAGCTGTGAGGTGATATCTCATTGTAGTTTTGATTTGCATTTCCCGATGATGAGTGATGTTGAACATCTTTTCATGTGTCTGTTGGCCATCTGGATGTCTTCTTTGGAAAAATGTCTGTTCATGTCTTCTGCCCATTTTTTAATAGTTTATTTTTGCTTTTGTTTCCCTTGCCAAAGGAGACATACCTGGAAAGAAATTGCTATGGCCAATGTCAGAGAAGTTACTGCCTATGTTCTCTTCTAGGATTTTTATGATTTCAGGTCTCATGTTTAGGTCTTTCATCCATTTTGAATTTATTTTTGTGTATGATATAAGAAAGTGGTCCAGTTTCATTCTTTTGCAAGTGGCTGTCCAGTTTTCCCAACACCATTTGTTGAAGAGACTATATTTTCCCATTGGATATTCTATCCTGCATTGTTGAAGATTATTTGACCATATAGTTGTGGGTTTATTCTGGATTTTCTGTTCTGTTCTGTTGATCTATGTGTCTGTTTTTGTGCTAGTACCGTACTGTTTCATAATATAACTGTGTAATATAACTTCAATTCCAGAATTGTGATGCCTCAAGCTTTGCTTTTCTTTTTCAAAATGCCTTGGCTATTGAGGGTCTCTTGTGGTTCCATAGAAATTTTAGGATTGTTTGTTCTAGCTCTGTGAAAAACGCTGTTGGTATTTTGATAGGGATTGCATTAAATGTGTAGATTGCTTCGGTAGTATAGACATTTTAACAGTATTTGTTCATCCAGTCCATGAGCATGGGAGTGTCTTTCTGTTTTTTTGTGTCATCTTGAGTTTCTTTCATCAGAGTTTTATAGTTTTCAGGGCACAGATCTTTTACCTTTTTGGTTAGATTTATCAGAGTTTTATAGTTTTCAGGGCACAGATCTTTTACCTTTTTGGTTAGGTTTATTCCTAGGTGTCTTATTGTTTTTGGTACAATTGTAAATGGGATCGATTGCTTAATTTCTCTTTCTGCTACTTCATTGTTGGTGTAGTGAAATGCAACAGATTTTTTTAGATTGATTTTGTATCCTCTGACTTTACTGAATTTTTTTATCAGTTCTAGAAATTTTTTGGTGGAATCTTTCGTGTTTTTTATATATAATATCATGTCATCTGCAAATAGTGAAAGGTTTACTTCTTCCTTGCTGATTTAGATGCGTTTTACTTCTTTTTGTTGTCTGATTGCTGTGTTTAGCCTTTCAGTACTACGTTAAGTAACAGTGGTGAGAGTGGATGTCCCTGTCTTTTGTTGTCATTTTTTAAAGCATTTTCCAGAACTTAGTCAACCTGTGAGCTTCCTTTTCTATTTTATAAGTTGCTCTCATCGGTGAGAATGTCTTCCTTGTTTAGAATCATTTATACTTTTTTTCTCTTGACTCCATATTAGAACTATCAAGCTTTCGTTCATTAGGATACTGTGCCCTATTTTGCTGTAATTCATGATAGGAAGCTGCATTAACTTTAAAACTTCAGCATCTGACATTGTTTCCTAAATACCAGTTCTTTAAGTTCAAAGTGGTATGTGCAGTTGGTTTGCATGTATAATTTTACTGCTCAGAATTTTTCTGTCCTTTTGCTTCTAGCTAATAAACGAGGTATTACTAAAAATAATGGCCAATATATATTGCGAGTTTACTATGTGCTGAGTATAGTTCAAAGTACTTTCTTGACATTGATCCTTTGCAGAAGGTATTATTGTTATCCCCCCACACACACACCTTTTTTTTTTTTTTTTACAACTGAGGAAACTAAAGGACAAATTAATTAGTTCAGTAGCCAAAGTCACATAGCAGAGCCAAAATTTGAACCCAGGTAATATGACTTTAGAGTTTGCTCAGTACTACTTAACAATTATGGTGATACTGAGCCTTTGTGAAGAGGTTAGCTTACGTGCCAAGATAAAGTCACTAATCAAGAAAAGGAGAGGATAGTTTAATCATAGCACCAAACCAAACTGGGTAGAAGCACAACTGAAGACCATTAGAATAAAATAGGTGTTCCGGACATGGGGAGGGCAGAGGTGCAGGGTCCAGAATGAGTTGGCTTTGCCAGCAAAACAAAAGGATTTCTGTACACTACAGCTGGGCCAGAGAACAGTCCTAATGCAGATAATGCCGACTGAACAGAGTAATACTGGATATGATGCGGGAATGACCTAGGTTATAAAGACTTAACAGCAAGCTGAGGCTGCTTCTAGCATGTATTTTAACCTTAATCCTGTGAGCAGGGATAGCCAGTACAGAATTGTTATCAGGAAAGTAACTTATCACATTTGTTTTTTTTTCCCAAAGTTTTTATTTATTTATTTGTTGGGGGCGGGGGGAGGGCACAAACAGGGGGAGTGGCAGGCAGAGGGAGAAGCAGGCTCCCTGCTGAGCAGGAAGCCTGATGTGGGACTCAATCCCAGAACCCTGGGATCATGACCTGAGCCTAAGGCAGACGCTGAACTGACTGAGCCACCCAGGAGTCCCTTATCAAATTTGTATAGAACCACACAAGACCCTGAATAGCCAAAGCAATCTTGAGAACAAAAGAAGCTGGCGGTATCACAATTCCATATTTCAAGATACACTACAAAGCTGTAGTAATCAAAACAGTATGATACTGACACAGTACATAGACACATAGATCAATGGAACAGAATAGAAAGCCCAGAAATAAACCCATGTTTATATGGTCAATTATGACAAAGAAGGCAAGAATATACAATGGGAAAAAGACCGTCTCTTCAATAAATGGTGCTGGAAAAGCTGGACACCCACATGCACAATGATGAAACTGGACCACTTTCTTACACCATATGAAAAAATAAACTCAAAATGGTTAAAGACCTAAATATGAGGCCTGAAGCTATAAAACTAGAAGAAATTATAGGCAGCAATTTCTTTGACATTGGTTATACTAACATTTTTCTGGATATGTTTCCTCTGACAAGGGAAACAAAAGCAAAATTAAACTATTGGGACTATACCAAAGTAAGAAGTGTTTTCACAGCAAAGGAAACCATCACCCAAACAACAAGGCAGCCTATTGAAAGAAAGAAGATATTTGCAAGCGACATATCTGATAAGGGCTTAATATCCAAAATATATAGAGAACTTATACAAAAAGACAAAAATACCAAAACTACATTTGGTCAGTGACTCTTTTCAAGCTAGGGAGGACTTATCCCTCATCTTCCTCCTTGCTATGAGCATTAGACGTCACAGATAGCCAAAGACTTTCACTCAGCATTCTTTTTTTTTTTATGTTATGTTCATCACCATACATTACATCATTAGTTTTTGATGTAGTGTTCCATGATTCATTGTTTGCGTGAACACCCAGTGCTCTATGCAGAATGTGCCCTCTTTAATACCCATCACTGGGCTAACTCATCCCCCCACCCTCTTCCCCTCTAGAACCCTCAGTTTGTTTCTTAGAGTCCATAGTCTCTCATGGTTCGTCTCCCCCTCTGATTTCCCCTCCTTCATTCTTCCCCTCCTGCTGTCTTCTTCTTCTTCTTCTTTTTTTTTTAACATATAATGTATTGTTTCAGAGATACAGGTCTGTGATTCAACAGTCTTACACAATTCACAGTGCTCACCATAGCACATACCCTCCCCAATGTCTATCACCCAGGCACCCCATCCCTCCCACCCCCCACCACTCTAGCAACCCTCAGTTTGTTTCCTGAGATTAAGAATTCCTCATATCAGTGAGATCATATGATACATGTCTTTCTCTGATTGACTTATTTCACTCAGCACAATACCCTCCAGTTCCATCCATGTTGTAGCAAATGGTAAGATTTCATTCCTTTGATGGCTGCATAATATTCCATTGTATATATATATGCACCACATCTTCTTTATCCATTCATCTGTTGATGGACATCTTGACTCTTTCTACAGTTTGGCTATCGTGGACATTGCTGCTATAAACATCGGGGTGCATGTATCCCTTTGGATCCCTACATTTGTATCTTTGGGGTAAATACCCAGTAGTGCAATTGCTGGATCATAGGGTAGCTCTATTTTCAACTTTTTGAGGAACCTCCTTACTGTTTTCCAGAGTGCCTGCACCAGCTTGCATTCCCACCAACAGTGTAGGGTTCCCCTTTCTCTGCATTCCCACCAACATCTGTCGTTTCCTGACTTGTTAATTTCAGCATTCTTTTATAAGAATAAATATTACTGATTGGATAAATACATTTTAGAGCATTTCATGTTTCTATCTCTACAGAAATATTTTGGTCTGTTCCTTCATTTGTCACTTATGCAGTGAACATTTTTTGGTCTTTACCACGTGCCAAATGCGATATACTCATAATGTAAACAAATTGCAGCCCTGGAGAAGTCCACGGGTCACTGATGGGAGTAGACATATAAGCACTTAATTTCACCCAGAGATCACTTGGCCAGACCCACTGATCTGAAAAATGATTGTAGTGGAATCAATAGGCTCAAAAATTTAAAAAGGTAAAAATGTGAAATTTTAATTGAAATTACTTCTAACTGAACAGTCATGTTTGACTGACATTCAAAAATTCATGCTAAGATTATAGAAATTATGGTGGCCTTGGATAATATGCAATCACATGGACCAGACTGATAATTCTTACAGATTACAAATATTGATATAAATATAGATTATAAATATTTGGCTTTTAAGTTTCTTCCAGAGAAATTTAAATAAGATAATAGGTAATGTCTATTTTTACCTACTTTTTGCTAGGGAATTTTTAGCTTCGGGGCGCCTGGGTGGCTCAGTCAGTTGGGCCTCCGACTTTTTTTTTTTTTTTTTAAGATTTTATTTATTTATTTGAGAGAGAGAGAATGAGAGAGAGCACGAGAGGGAAGAGGGTCAGAGGGAGAAGCAGACTCCCCGCTGAGCAGGGAGCCCGATGTGGGACTCAATCCCGGGACTCCAGGATCATGACCTGAGCCGAAGGCAGTCGCTTAAACAACTGAGCCACCCAGGTGCCCGGGCCTCCGACTCTTGATCTCAGCTCAGGTCTTGGTCTCAGGGTTATGAGTTCAAGCCACGTGTTGGGCTCCACGCTGGGTGTTGGAGCCTACTTTAAAAAAAAAAATTTTTTTTAGCTTCATGCTAATATTAAGTCGGTACTGCGCACATGTGACACATATTTGTGTATCTGTTTAGTTCTGGTTTCTGCCATCTAGAATCCTTTAATTAGACTTAAAAAATTACATTCATTTTATGTCTCCAAGATCATACTTTATAATTTGTCTGTTTACCCTATAAACATTGAGTCTGAAAGTTTAACTGAAAATAAACAGAATTTGTGCAAAGGAGCTTAGAAAAATTCAGGCCAAACATCATCATCTCCATTTGTGGTTATTATATTTGAAAGATTAAAAAAAATCACATCCATTTGAAAAGCTGAAGGCTATTTTTAAATGTGATACATACGGAATTTTTCATCCCAGTGTCTGTTTCATAACTAAAATATTAAAGAACTGTATCATGTATGTCAGTTTTGCTGTTGGTAGTAATTTAATGTGTATACTCTAAGTTAAATGAATATACCTCTAATGTCACTTTATTTTATAATTTAGGAAAAACTTGTTTTATCTTAATATGAAGAAATAAAACCAGCTTCTAACAGCAGGGGAAGTACTTCTAAAACACTGGAACTTTTCTATTCAGGCTTTGTTTCTATGTTCAGATACATAATATATTTCCAGGGGAAAGTGGATTATATTTGTGTGCCCATATATTTCCCTGGGTCATTGTTAGGAAGCTATTATTTAAATTCATGATAAGTTCTAAAAAGAAATGATAACAGTCTAAGAGAAGGCATTCAAGAAACATACCAGTTCATACTTTTACTCACTTTCTTATTAATGTATTTCACAGAAGATTTGGCTTCTTATAATTAGGGTAGCATCAATTAGCTTTTCTTTAAGAGAAAATGTTCTAAAATACTTAAGCATGGCTATATATTCTCTTTCTGATTCTTAGAATAGGAAGAAATTCCATTTAATTTTTTTTGTATCTCTAATGAATAAAAATAATCACAGGCATTATATACAGGTATATCACAGGTAGCTACTTCATATTTTTAAAATTTAGTATCTTACATTGTTATATTTTAAAATTTGCTAGATACATAAATACTAAATTACTAGATACTGCATCTGAAGTGATTCGAATTCAACACATAGGAATAAGCACTTGTCTCACTATATTCATTTATTTAATAGGAACCAGTTTTTTAATTAGTATTTCCAGACCATGGGAAAATATTAATAAGGTTAACATTGAGGTTAGAACATGTTATTATTTCTATTTTTTGAGACTGACTTGGAATTACTTGGTTTAAATATATATTAATATGTAAGGTTCTACTTTTAGTTACTATTTTTAGAGTAACATACCAACAATTAAACCTCTTTTTTAGTTTTTAATCTTTTGTTTATTCAGCAAAAGTATTGTAAGTACCCTTTCTGTGCCTTTTTATTTCCCTTTAAAAACTAACTCAGTTAAGGGAACCACTTGCAAAACATCCCTATACTGTGATCTACTCTTCCCCCTTTACTCCGAATAAAGGGCTTCCTACTTTATCTGTATATAGCTGTTAGACTTGAGATCCTAACCCCTAGTCAAATCAGATGCTTGCAAAATTGAAGCAAACCACTGCCAGTGACTTTATTAAATTTAACAAAGAATTAGTTACTTGTGAAACTAATGGAACATCTTTATTTTTTTTTTGCTTTTGATTTTTTTAATTATTATGTTAATCATCATACATCATTAGTTTTTGATGTAGTGTTCCATGATTCATTGTTTGCATATAACACCCAGTGCTCCATGCAGAACGTGCCTTCCTTAATACCCATCACCAGGCTAACCCATCCCCCCACCCCCCTCCACTCTACAACCTTCAGTTTGTTTTTCAGAGTCCATAGTCTCTCATGGTTCATCTCCCCCTCCAATTTACCCCCCTTCATTCTTCCCCTCCTGCTGTGCCTGGGTGATAGACATTGGGGAGGGTATGTGCTATGGTGAGCACTGTGAATTGTGTAAGATTGTTGAATCACAGACCTGTACCTCTGAAACAAATAATACATTGTTTGTTTAAAAAAAAAAAAAAAGAAGATAGCAGGAGGGGACTAGTGGAAATCTTTAGATTTACCTTTAGTCTGGTGTTTCGCTTATTTGTTCAAATGTGAATTCTGGCTGTAAAAAAACTGGTCTTAAATATCTTATATAAACCATTAATAGTTCAAAAGGATACTAGTTCCTAATATTTTTGAGAGCACCTCTGAATAAATCTTATAACTAGTTAGGATTTACTTACAGTTTAAAGGAAAAAGTCCTCTGATGTTACAGGGGCTAACGGAAGAAGGAAAATCTGTGGGTAGGGGTAGGGAACGTGGGGCCATTTGGCCTAGTAAAAATTTTGTAATTATTTGCAAAACTGATTAAGAAATTGCAGGGAGGACAATAGCATACATAAGCGACTTTTGACATAGACAAAAGTAGGACTTGCATATTTGTGGGGTGGCTCTGGATTAGGCATTAAATTGAATTTGACTGTTAAATAATACTTAATAGCAGCATAAGAAAATGGAATCTAGTGTCCCTGGTAATCCTTTCTTCATTATGGAAATTCATTATGTATTAGAATAAGTGTCAAAATTATATTCTTTCATTATGCCAGTTTCTGCTCTGATTTTTTTTTTTTTATATTTGTGTGTAACCTGAACACCAGTACTGACAGGATTCATTTTAAAGCCTAGTGCTTTTGTTTTTTAAACCTTTCTTTTGAATTTATACTATGTTACCATTTAATAAAATGCCTTGATATTGAACCCTATAAAATTTCAAAGTAAAGAACTTATTTTTATTAAATAAGAAGTGACTTGAATAAATGTTAATGAGGAATAGGTATCTTTCAAATAAAAGCTTAGCAAGTGTTAGAAAAGTATTTGGTTAATTTTTATGGTTGAGTTCTATTATTCTATAAGTATCTTCTATAAGTATAAAAATAGAATTTTTGATAGAATATGCAATACTAATTTTAATATGCAGATAAATTATTTAATATTGATAAACTTTAGGTTTATTTACAGTCTTGTTAAAAGACTATTTGTTAGTCAGAGTATGACTGTGTCCTCATTTTATATTTGTTTTATTCCCCGGTATGTACTTTGATTTATGGTCAATTGAAAGTTTGAAAGTCTTAATCTATGATAAACTCTAAACTTAAGTTTATGGGATTGGTTTATTTTATGCCATTGTTGCTAGAAAAACTGTTTGATTACTAGGTAGGAGTAATCAAATCAAATCAAAATTTAAAGTATGTCAAAGTAATTTTCCTTAATAAAATAATTCCATTAAGATGTTTTCATTAAACTCACCAACCTATTAATAATCTGCATAATCATCATCAAACTGAACACAAGGTTTACAAGGTAGCTTATACAAAACAACCTAAGTATTTTAATGCTATGAATCTAGATTTTTTAAACAAAAATACATTTTGCACACACACACATATACACACACCCCTCTATCCAGAATTGTTATGAGCATGAATTACATGTGCAATTTTTAAGAGGTTTAAAAGTAAAACACAATTTGTATTGATGGGCCAGCCATAAGAGTACTTAGGAAAACCTTAGAGAACCGCCTAAGAAATTGCTATTGAATCCTGTCTAAACATATTTTGTCCAAGTGAAGAGAGGGAAAGGTATTTTGTTCCTATAATTATTTTACTTTCTGCAAGTTGCCTTTCATCATATGCTGAATCTCTATCAGGTTAGATCATTAGACAAACTTCTTAGATTAAAAAAAGTCAAAGGTAGATGATTAGGAAAAGACTTGATTGGGCGAATTTGGGATGAGTTTTGGAAGGCTTTTTATTTTTTTAGATCAATTTCCCTGAGCTTTTGTTTATTCATTTTATAAGGCATGTAAGAATACATCATTAGTTTTTAACTTGACCTTTCCTAATTATTTTGCATCTTAAAAGAGATCAAGACCATATGTTTAAAATATTTACTGGGAAACTTTCAGAATATGTGCACCAATAATTTTGCTTACTTTAATGTCTGTCATATTGTGATAGTTAATTCTTAGTCCTCAGTTGTTAAGAACTTTATTTTAAATTCATTTTCCCATAGTATTTTCCTAAATTATATCTTGTTTTTAATTAATTGAAAACATCATCAGCCGTAACTTTTAAAA
This sequence comes from Eumetopias jubatus, assembly GCF_037043125.1. Lineage (NCBI taxonomy): Eukaryota > Metazoa > Chordata > Mammalia > Carnivora > Otariidae > Eumetopias > Eumetopias jubatus. Next base: position 145,695,644 of record NW_028274810.1, read on the forward strand.
AAATCTTATAACAAGTTTATTGAGATATAATTCACATGTCATATAATTCTCATTTAAGGTGTACAATTCAGTGGGCTTTTTTTTTTTTTTAGTATATACACAGTTGCGCAGCTATCACCACAGTCAACTTTAGAATATTTTCATCACCCCCCAAAGAAAGCCTCTACCCATTAGCAGTCACTCCTCATTTCCCACTGGCATCCCCCTCCCCCAGCCCTAGGCAACCATAATCTCCTTTCTGTTTGTTTGGATTTGCCTATCTTGACGTTTCATATAAATAGAATCATACAGTATGAGCCATGACTTTTTTCTACCTCTCTGCTAGATAGGGGATTATAATAGCAGGATGACAAGAATATCTTTTTGACTTAGGAATTTACCAACTCTCAGAATAATAATAGATAATACAAAGTATTTCTTAAGGCAGCATAGATGTAACTTGAAGTCTGAAATAAAATATTTTGAAGTAGATTCTCAGGACCTTCAATACTAGGGTAGTGAAATTTTCTGTATATTGAAAATCAGTTGTAATACATATGTAGTTATGCCCCAAGACCTAGCTTATCCAGCGTGGGAGTCTTGATTTTCACAGTTTTTCTCCCTGGGTCTGGCTCAGGATAACTTCCCTATATAGTCTCTGTTAAACTTGCCTTACAAGAGGACCACCCTGATCTCCTTAAAGCCTGTTTGCAGTGACCACATAGCTTGGGTTTTCCTGGAGAGTTTCTAATTGCACATATTCCATGCCAGTGTCAAACCATGTGTTGTGATTTTTTATTTTAAAAATTTGATAACTGTATACATTGTTGGGAAATTTGGCTCCACCCATCTTGACCTAGATAAACATAATTCGTAGGTAATAAATACAGTGATTTTTAAAATAAATATTTTCGGGGCACCTGGGTGGCTCAGTTGGTTAAGCGACTGTCTTTGGCTCAGGTCATGATCCCGGGGTCCTGGGATCGAGCCCCGCATTGGGCTCCCTGCTCGGCGGGAAGCCTGCTTCTCCCTCTCCCACTCCCCCCGCTTGTGTTCCCTCTCTCTCTCTCTCTCTCTCTCTCTGTCAATTAAATAAATAAAATCTTTAAAAATAAATAAATAAAAAAATAAAATAAATATTCTCTCAGAACATTCAGTGAATTTATTGTGGGTAACCTTTCAATTAGCTTTATTATTATATATTTCCCAAGCTTTCTGTTCTTCAAAACGATATGTAGTCCCTGGATATTAGGTGATTTTATGACTTACCAACCATCTTCTAGTAAGCAGTAATGTAGGAAAATGTACTTATTCTCAGAAGATATGTGCTGAAGTATTTAGGTGTGAAATACCAGGGTGTTCTGCATATACTTTCCAGTGGTTCAAAGTAAAAAGTGTGTGTTTGTGTGTTTGTGTGTGTAAAAAGCAAGCAAATATAGTAAAATGTTAACAGTTGTTGAACCAAAGCAGGGTATATAGGTGTGTTCATTGTACTATTATTTTAACTTTTCTAGGGATATTTTAAATTTATCACAAAGGGTTAGGGAAAAATATATACACTCCCTTTCCCTTTATGTAAGTTATGTTTTGCTCCTTTTGTCAAGGTACGTAGCATTTAAAAATGTATAACCCAAGACAACATACTAAATTTTGTTTCTGAAGTTTTTATTTGTATTTGTTTCTACCTTTACCTTTTAAATAATTCTTACATTTGTATTTATATTCTTAAATTTTGTGAACCAAATATTGTATTTACAGTTTAAAGAATAATTACACACATGACCAAATACCCACCACCTAGGTCAAGCAATATCAGTATCGATTCCAGTTCCATAGAAACCCCCCATGTACCCCCCTCTGCTCCCCATAGAAATACCCACTAGCCTTTGTGGTAATTATTTCTGTTCTTTTCTTTGTAATTTTGCCAACCAGGTATGGATTCTTAAATATATATGGATGGATGGATATATATATGTATGCGTTAAATATGTATATACACCCACACCCACACACTTTTTTTTGAGTGACTTACCACAAATTTATTCTTACATTTCTTGTAGTTGAAGTCCAAATGAATTTGATTGGTGGGGAGTCAAACTGTTGACGGCACCCTAGCCCCTGGGGAATGTTAAGAAGTATGTTTTTGAGGACCATCCATGTTGATGCATGAAACTCCAGTTCATACATTTTCAGTGTTATATAGTATTTCGTTAAATGATTATTCCATAGTTTTGTATGTCCATTCTCTGTTGAGTCATTCTTAATGTTTGAGTCATTTCTCATTTTTCTTTACCATCACAAACAGCACTGCTGTGAACATTTTTGTACATGTTTCCCATTGCTCAGGACTCTCTAACTCTTGCTCTTGCCAGATTTTTGAATTTCTACCAATGTGGTAGCTATCAAATGGTCTTCTGTAACAGTTTTAGTTCATGTTTCCCTGAATCACCAACAGGATTGAATATAGTTTTATGTGTTTCTTGTGGGTTTGGCCTTTCTAGTTTCCCCTTCTTAGAAGTACCTGTTCAAGTCTTTTAGTTTTCCACTAAGGTTGTCCTTTCTTATTGACTGTAGGTGCTATTCATACATTCTGGATTTTTTTTTCAGTCATATTGTGCTACAAATATAGTCTCCTATTTTATGGCATATATTTTCACTCTCTGTAGCGTTTTTTAACGACAGAAATTCTTAGTTTTAATATAATTGAATTCATTATCCTTTGTTAAGGTGTACACTTTCTGCATCATATTTAAGAGAACATAAATATATTTTGTTGACCTCTAAAATTGTATAGTTTTGCCTTCCATGTTGTTTTGTTTTAATTAATAGACTTTATTTTTTAGAGAAGTTTTAGGCTTACAGAAAAACTGAGCAGAAAGTAGTTTTCAGATATGCCCTCTAGCTCCCTTCCATCACCAACCCCCCAATATCTCATATTAACAAGTTATGTTAGTGGGTTACATTTATTACAACTGATAAACCAATAGTGGTACATCATCATTAACTAAAGTCCATAGTTTACGTTAATGTTTACTCTTTGTGTTGTATAGTTCTGTGGATTTTGACAGATGCATAATGCCATGTACCCACCATTACTGTTTCATACAGAATCATTTCACTGCCCTAAAAAGCTCCCCTGCACTCCACCTATCCATCCCGCCATCTCTTCCCTCAAACCTCTGGCAATTATTGATCTTTTTTTTACTGTCTCTATAGTTTTTTATTTTCCAAAATATCCCATAATTGGAATCATGTACAATACATAGCCTTTACAGCCTGGGTGCTTTTACTTAGCAATGTACGTCTAAGGTTCCTTGGTGTCTTTTCATGGCTTGATAGCTCATTTATTTTTATTGCTGGATAATATTCCATTGTATGGATGCACCACAGTTTATTTATGCATTTACATATTGAAGGTTATCTTGGTTGTTTCCAGTTTTTGGAAATTATGAATAAAGCTGCTGTAAACATGGTGCACATGTTTGTGTGGACCTAAGTTTCAGTCACTTTGGTTTTTGAGTCAAATAGGGGTCCAATTTCATAACCAGTCCCAGTACCATATATTGAAAGGATTAAAAAATCCACCCTTTCTCTATGAAATTCCATCTCTGTTATAAGTCAAGTGTCTATATATGAAAGATTCTTTTTGGAGGCTCTCTGTTGTATTTTATTAGTCTATTTGCTTAATGAAACCCGAATACCATACTGTCTTAAATATTACAGCTTTAATAGAAGTCTAGCTTTGTGGTAGAGCAAGTTCCCCCACCTTGATCAACTGCTTCCAGAGTCCTTGGCTACCCTTGACCCTTTGCGCTTCCATGCAAATTTTATTTTATTTTACTTTATTTTGTTTTTTTTATTTAAATTTGAGTTAGTTAACAGATAGTGTATTATTTGTTTCAGGGGTAGAATTTAGTGATTCATCAGTTGCATTTAACACCCAGTGCTCATTACATCATGTGCCCTCCTTAATGCCCATCACCCAGTTACCCCATTCTCCCACCCGCCTCCCCTGCAGCAACCCTCAGTTTGTTCCTTAGAGTTAAGAGTATCTTCTGCTTTGCCTCCCTCTCTGTTTGTGTAGATTTTAGAATCAGTATATCAAGTTGCACAAAAATTTCTGTGAGATTTGGAGTGGACTCTATTAAACCTTTAGGTCAATTTAAAGAGAATTGAGATATTTAGGAGTTTTGAATTGTCTTGGCATTCTTAGAGAAAAGCAATTGGTCATAAATGTGAGGATTTATTTTTGGGCTCTCAGTTTATTCCATTGCTATATATGCCTGTCCTCCTGCCAGTACCACACTATCTTGATCATTGTAGCTCTGTAGTCAGTTTTGAAATCAGGAAGTGTGTGTCCTCCAACTTTGTTGTTCTTTTCAAAGATTTGTTTTAGCTATTTTTTAAAATATATTTTTTTTATTTTTGTAAAAAACATGACATAAAATTTACCATCTCAACCATTTTTTATTATCTTTTTTTTTGAGAGAGAGAGACTATGCGAGCACAAGTCAGGGGGAGGGGTAGAGGAAGAGGGAGAAGCAGGTTCCGGAGGCACTGAGCAGGGAGCCCCACACAGGGCTCGATCCCAGGACTCTGGGATCAAGACCTGAGCTGAAGGCAGACGCTTCACAGACTGAGCCACCCAGGCACCCCCATCTCAACCATTTTTAATTGTACCATTCAGTATTGTTAAGTACATTCGTATTACTGTATGCCCCATCTCCAGAACTCTTTTCATCTTGCAGAAGTGAAGCTCTGTACCCATTTAACTGTCTCCCTATTTCCCCCTACCCCCAGCCCCTGGTAACCATTATTCTACTTTGTGTTCCTATGAATTTTATTATTTTAGGTATCTTGTACAAGTGGACTCATACAGCATTTGTCTTTTAGTGACTGCCTTATTTCACTAGCATGATGTCCTCAAGGTTCATCCCTATTGTAGCTTGGTAGGATTTCCTTTCTTTTAAGACTGAATGGTATTCCATTGTATGCTTTGGCTATTTTGAATTCCCTGAATTTCCATATGAATTTTAGGCTTAGCTTGTCACAGAAGCAGCTGAGATTTGGGAGGTACTGCATTGAATCTCTCAGTTCCATAGATCAATTTGGGGACTGTTTCCCTCTGAACAACTTTTAAGTCTTCTAGTCTGTGAACATGGGATGTCTTTTCATTTATCGGGGCCTTCATTAATTTCTTTCAGCAATGTTTTGTAGTTTTCATAGTATGAGTGTTGTACTTTTGTTAAATTTATTCCTAAATACTTATGCTTTTTGATTGAATTTTTTTCTTAATTTCATTTTTGGTTTGCTCATTGCTACTGTATAGGTATACAATTGGTTTTTGTGTGTTAATCTTGTATCCTGCAACGTTGCAGAATTCATTTATGAGATCTGGCAGTTTTTTGGTAAATTCCTTAGGATTTTCTGTATACAAGATCATGTCATCCGCAAGTTGAGATAGTTTTATAGTATTGTGTTAAAATACATTAAGGCAACAAACATGTATTGAGGACTGGCTGTAGTGTCAGGCATCGTGCCCCATGTTGGAAATATAGAGACAAAAGGCATAAACTCTGCTTTTGTGAAGTTGGCAATCTAGTCAGGGAACAGATCTTTAAACCAGGAATCACAGTTTAGCACTGTGGTTGAGAGATACTCAAGTAGTAGGAGAGTAGGTGCTATAGTAGTGCTGAGAAGCTACTACACTGGGGGAGTTAGGGAAAATTCCACAAATGAGTTTATATGGAGTTCTGGACCATTTCGCAAATAAGTAGCCATGGTTATAATAATTTATCATTTCAAGGCCAAAATGACCTTGAATATGTAAGAATTATTATGTAGTACTTCAGCTTTAAGACTTTTTAGGTCTATCAAAATTTAAGCAGATTTGCATTAATAGTGAGACAACACATCAAGATTTCAAAGTATATACAGATGTTTGATTATGTAGTAAATCTGTTGCTATAAAAGCGTATGATCACATTTGGAAAATTGCTATTGCATGTCTTGGCAGTTTATTAAGAACTGAAAACTTTTAAAACTAACTGGTGTTTTGATAGATTAAGTTCAAGGCCACCTTTTGTTTAAATGATGTTTTGTTTTCTGTAATTAGACCATGCTAGGTGAATTAAGTACGTAATTAAAAACAGAGGTTTGGCTAATTCAGAGTAAATGAGTACAAAATACAAGGTCATTATCCATCTCTAGTGAGACTCCAGATGAACAGTGCACATGGAACTATTTATAAAACATTTTGCATGGTCAGAGCTCCTCTAGGTTGCTGTCCATGGCTTTTAAATTAAAGTGTTCACAGACTTTCAAAAAAAAAAAAATGTACCTGTATTATAGAAGTACGATCCCATTTACTGTGCTCATCTGAATGGAAAACCAAAAAAGATTAGAATCTCATATTCTATCCCAAATAAAAAGGTAAAATACACTCTTCCTGTTTCAAAAGTGAACATTTAATATGTTGTTTGGCACACTGAGTTCATGGTTAGAGCTCTATTGATAACTTTTGAGAGTTCTGAGTCTCAGTTGTTTTCATTTTCCCAGACCCTGGAGATGTGCAAGTACAACATCTCCAGTCTAATCTGTTTCCTCGAAGCTTAGTCACAGTGGCTGCCATGCGATGGGAAGTCTGCGAAGAATTTTATTTGGAGTATTTTTTCTTCTGATGGTTCAGGATTGTGATGCTTTTAGAAAACAGGTGTTTAATTTAGTGGCTTGATTCATGGAGACATAAGAATTGGTTATTAGAAGCACAAAGCTTAAACTTCTCTTAGAAATCCCTTCATAGTTCGGCTCCAGGGGCCTCTCGGCTTTTTCCCTGCTGCTTTCCCGTCTGCCATATCTGTGCTTCGGTCTTCCAGGACTTCTCGAGCATCAGCCCTCCTGTCTTTATCTTACTTGTCATTTGCCTGTCTTTCTAGGCACTGTTTAAAGTTGATTTACTCAGGAGAAAAGATGGATTTGGTCCCCCAATAAATGTTTCTGTAGTCTCTTGTCAAGCTCTCATCATATACTTCAGAAATTATTTTTTAAATATCTGTCTTCGCCTCCACATTTTAAATTCCTCTAAGGTAGAGATCTTGATTGTCATGTTCAGCCCCGTATCCTAGGACCAAGAATGGTTTCTGGCTAATAACAGTTGTTCAAACAATGTTTTTCCGATGAAATCCTCATTGGGTAAATGCTACAGATCTCTACCACTCTGTGCTAGATCCTGGACCCAGCAGTGTTAAACAAAAATAATAATAAGTGGTCTCTTATTCCTTAATCTCAAATAGCTTAAAATTAATTAAAAGACCTTTCTGGACATTTGTGGTTACAGAGCTTTTTAGGTTAGGGAAATAGTTTGATAACTACTGTTCTGGGATAAGAGATCTATTTTACTATCCTGATGTAAGCCAGTTAAGTGCTTAAGATGCCCATGCAAACAATTATAATGTAGTAAGGTAATTGTTTAATGGAAGAATTTTTAGAATTATGGTTGAGAATGTATAAAAGAACACCAAAGTCTACTTGATAGAGAAAAGGGCTGCTGTTAAGGAAATTAGCCTTTAACAGGTACCTAAAAATAAGAAAGACTATCCCAGGCAGACAAGTGGGAAACTGGTGCTACAGCATATACGGAAGAATTGGACACAGGAAGATATGTTCAGTGTTGCTGGAACATAAAGTCGAGCTGGGGAATGGTGGGAATGAGGAAGGAGAGTGGGCAGGTACATTTATGCCATACAAAGTTGAGAATGTAGCTTGTTGATGACTGAGAGCTACTGAAAAATTAGAACACATCTCCTCTAGAAACTAGGTTGCAAGGATTGAGATTAGAGATCCAAAAATCACTAAGGATCCAAAAATCACTGTTGCAGTATGACAACGTGGTCCAAATGAGAAATGAACAAAGGTAATGGAAGAAATCCAAAGAGACAGGTTTGAGAGAATCTTTAGTCCTTAGTGATTTGATCTGGGAAGTAAGAAAGAGGGAAGAATCTCAGATGAGGAGCGCCTGGGTGGCTCAGTCGTTAAGCTTTGGCTTTTGGCTCAGGTCATGATCCCAGGGTCCTGGGATCGAGCCCTGCATTGGGCTCCCTGCTCAGCGGGAAGCCTGCTTCTCCCTCTCCCACTCTCCCTGCCTGTGTTACCTGTCTTGCTGTGTCTCTCTCTGTCAAATAAATAAATAAAATCTTAAAAAAGAAAAAAGAATCTCAGATGATTCCCAGATATTTTACTTGAACAACTGGGTGAGGGATGGCTCCCTTCACTAGGTTAAGAAATAATGAGTGACTTCTTTAAGGAGTTACATGCTGCATCAGTTTGGGACATATAAGTATTGTCAAACGTTCAGAGTCAGAGCTCCACAGAAGTATCTGCCTGGGCGAGAGATCCAGATTGCGGGTGATTTTTGAATTGGCGTCACTGAAGTCATGACTCCAGAGGGAGAGTAACAGAAGGCGGTCTGAGGTGGGAGTGCCTGTGGAGCGTCCCCAGAAGAAGGAACGGGATGTCTTAGATACTGAGGGAGGAGGTCTTTTCAAGAAAGAGGAGGTGAATGTGTAAAAAGCTTCAGCAGGATTCATTCATAGGAAGACTAATAATTGGAGATTAGATTTGACACTTGGAAGGTCAGTGTCAATTTTACTTGGAAAAGCCTCAGTGAGATGGTGAGGCCTAAAGCCGGATTGCTTCGGGGTGAGGAGTGAATCAGAAAGAAGTAGACTTCTTCCCAGGAGTGGCTGGTGAAAAGAAGAGAGCTAGATGATACTTAAAAGGGTACAGAAGGTTAAAGAAACTTTTTCTTTTCTTTTGGTTTGGGTTTAGGTATGAAAAACTTGAGGATTTTTATATGCCAAAAGGAGAGAGCTAATGGCAGGAGTTTGAGGATTGACTGAAGATGAGCATTGGAATGAAGTCCCTAAGGAAAGAGGGGATGGGACCCAGAGCATTGATGAGAAACCAAGTCTGATGGGAAGAGAGCTGTGTTATTCTGGGCCAGAGCAGTTAGGGAAAGAGGGTGAACACTGGCTTGGAGCTGAGGGGAGTGGCAGTTGGAGATGCCACTTAATCACTAATCCCTGCGGCACCTGGGTGACTCAGGCGTTAAGCGACTGCCTTCGGCTCAGGTCATTGCTGGGATCAAGCCCCATATCAGTCTCCCTGCTCAGCGGGAAGCCTTCTCCCTCTCCCACTCCCCCTGCTTGTGTTTCCCCTCTCGCTGTGTCTCTCTGTCAAATAAATAAATAAATAACCTTAAAAAAAAAAAAGAATAGTCACGGCCTTTAGAATATGATCTTTTGTCTTAGCCAGTAACTTCTGTTCTTTCCTCTTATTAGCAGTTCTGTTTTAGAAAATTTAATTTCAGGCATACATTTGAGTGTTACCCTTTGTGTTTTGTTAAAGCATATTAAGTGGAGGTCAGTTGAGGCTTAATTTTGCCTGTGCCTTTAAAATAGCCTTTGTACAAGATGAGCAATAATTAAGTGTAAGTAACATCTATAATAGGATTTCTTTTTTGTAGTTTTTAATTACCTTATTATCTATGTAGAAAAGAAAGCTTTATATACCATTTTTAGCCTTCCTGTATTAATACTATCTCATGGTTTTAAGATGCTGTTTTGATTTATGAACCCATATCCTTTGGTATATTAACTTTAGTTTTAATTTTTGAATTTCTTTGCTGAGTTTTCTACCATTTTCTATACTTGCTAATGGATTAAAAATTTTTTCAAAAAAGAATTAAAAATGAAATTAAAACGTTTTTACACTCATTGCTATTTGAGTCTGTAGTAGGTTGAGAAAACATATTTGTTTTTATTTTACTAATAGGTATGCTAAATGATCTTGAGACCATTCATTGTCATATATTTGCAATAACATATTTTAAATATACTATACCAAATCACAAAGTAATGGGTTTGCTATTATTATTTTTTGGTTAAAACACAAAAAGAAAACTACACACACACACACACACACATACACACGAACACTTTTGTGTTTATCTTGCATAAGCAAGGAAAAAGGTGTGGAAGGACACCACTAGCAGTTGTAAGTGGTTACTTCAAGGATGTAGAGATGGGAGATTATGTTTTTCGTTCTCTATTTTGCTCCTTTTTTTCACTTTTGTGTATTAAAAATACAGAATGCAGAAGGCACAAAGAAAAAAAGACAACTCTGATCCCTTCTATGAATTATTGTCCAAATAAGTAATTTCCAATCCTGCCTCTATATGGATCTAGGAAGATTTATTAAAAATCAGATCCCAGACTCTGAAACAGAACCTCCAGGAGTGATAAAAATATTAGACTGTTGGTTCTCAAACCTGGTAGATCATAAGAAAACAACCTAAGAAGCTTTAAAACATCTAGATTTCCTCCCCTATGAACAGAGAATGTGTAGTCTATAAATGGTTTATGGAACTTGCAGTTTTTTAAAAAGCTCCCATGCGGGCACCTCAGTTGGTTAAGCATCTGCCTCTAGGGAGCCCCACGTTGCATTGGCTCCCTGCTTAGCAGGGAGTCTGCTTCTCCCTCGCCCTCTACCCCTGCCCCCCACCCATTCCTGTGTGTGTGCATTCTCTTTCTCTCTGTCTCTGTTTCTCTGTCTCCCAAAAAAAAAAAAAAAAAATCTTAAAAAAAAAACAACCCTGTGATTCTAGTGATCCACCAGGTTTGAGAACCACTAATCTAATGATTTGTTTTCTCTGTGCACGACACTGTGCTAGGTGGTACAGTTATTTTAAAGATTACTGAAATACAGTTTTTGCCTTCAAGGAATTCACAGTATAATTGGGGATTGGGAACAGTGTAAAAAGGGGTGGGAAAGACTGATACATAGCAAGTATATGTACTTCTCAAAAGAGCAAAGTGCCCTAAGATGTGAAGTCCAGAAAAAAAAAGAGTGTCAGCTGTTACCTTTATTAACTCTATTATTTAACATTGTTTTGAAAGTTCTAATACAGTAAAACAAGAAAATGAAGTACAAATATTATAAAGGAAGTGAGAAATACCATCTTTGGGAAATGTGAAATATTATTGACTAGCTAGAAAACCCAAGGTAATCAGCTAACATTTATGAACATTATTAAAAGCTATGAACTGACCAGTAAGAAGATCAGTTACAAAATAAATTTTGAAGTTGTTTCCTCTATACCAGCACAGAGAAGTATGTTTTTTATTTATAATAATTTATAATAATATAAATAGAGAAAGAAGATCTGTAACCATACTTAGAAATTTGTATAATGAAGTAAACTATAGAACTTAAGGAAACTATAGAACTAACTATACAAACTACAGAACCTAACTAAGGAACATAAGAACAATTTAATAAATGGAAAACTATTTCATATTTGTGAATGGGAAGAGTTAATGTTTTAAAGTTATATATTCTCCCATTCCCTCCAAATTTTCTCCATCATTCAATACAATTTCAGTTAAAATTTCAGGGTCTTTTTGTGTGTGTGTTTTGTTTGTTTTGCCAAACCTAACAATGTATTTCTAACGTTTACCTGGAAGAATAAACCAAACAAACTTATGCCAAAAAAAAAAAGATGTAAGTTACTTGCATGAACAATAAAATAGTACTAATTCAGAAATTCAGAATATAATAAAAGTGGAATTTTTAATTAGTAGGAAGAGATATACACTAATATCTATTATTGAGTAAGTTGAATCTGGTGTTGGTACAATCAGCTTAAATGTGTGGAGAAAGTAAAGTCCATATGGATTAAAGAAAGATTCAATGGAAGTAAAAAATTAATAGGAAAATGTAGGTGAATATGTATGTAGTCTTAATGTGGGGAAGGCTTTTTATTTTTTTAATTTTTAAAAAAATTTTTTGTGTGGGGGGAAGGCTTTTTAAATGTATGGTAATAAAGGGGCACCTGGGTGGCTCAGTCAGTTAAGCATCCGACTCTTTCAGCTCAGATCTTCATCTCAGGGTCATAAGTTCAAGCCCTGCATTGGGCTCCATGCAGGGTATGGAGCCTACTTAAAAAAAAAAAAAAAAAATGTAGGGCGGCTATGTGACTCACTTGGTTAAGCATCTGCCTTCACCTCAGGTCATGATCTCAGGGTCCTGGGATTGAGCTCCATATCCGACTCCCTGCTCAGCAGGGAGTCTGCTTCTCCCTCTCCCTCTGCCTGCCATGTCCTCCCTCCCCCACTTGTGCGTGCGCACACACACACGCACTCTCTCAAGTAAATAAATAAAATCTAAATGGAATGAATAAATAAATAAAAATTTAAAAAATGTGATAATAAAGACAGGAACCACTTTTTAAAAGGGCTTTGACTACATAAAGATTTAAAATTTCTGCACAATAACTTAAACATTCAGAAGAGTAGTTTGGTTACATGTATCAAAAACTTGAGAATGTTTTTTATCCTTTTACCCACTTCTAGGAATGTAATCTAATGAAACAGAGAGGCGCCAAAGATAGTTTCAAGGGTATTTTGACAGCATTGTCAAAAATTTTGTCAGAAATTGTCACCACTCACCATTTCTAGGATGCTGCTCTCGTTTCCATGGTCGAAGGTAGAGGCGTCTCCATTCCAGGCAGCAGGATGGAGAAAAGGATGAAAAAGGGCATGCCCCAGCCATCTTTTGAGGAAGGTGCCCAGACACTGCCGTATAGTACTGGCTAGTACTTAGTCTTACAGCTACACCAAGCTGCAAGAGAGACTAGAAAATGTTATTTTTATTCTCAGTAGCCATGGGTCCAACTAAAAATGTTATTCTGCAGAAGAAAGAACAGGTATTGAGGGACAGCCCCCCCCTCTGCATTTTCATCTTCCATTTCCTAGTGTAGCCCTTTTTTTGAGGGCACTGACTCATTCTGTCTGTTTCCACAAACTATGTGTCCAGTCTGTAGATCATCTAGGTGAGTCCTTGACTACTTTCTCATACCTGGGAGCTACTTATTTACCTTTAGTGGCTGTCACTAAATTCCCTGTCAGTATGTCATTCTCTGAGACATGATACATTCTTCCTACCCAAATATGGGAAATTAGTTACAGTGCCTAGCAGTTGAGATTATTGCTACTAAACATTACCAGCTGGTTTATAACATTTAGAAGTAGGAAAAGAACCAACTCTAAGTCTTCTGTTCTTCCTTTCCACTCCCTCCCCATCCTACCCAAGCAACCAGGAAACACAGTCAGCTTGGCACTGCATTGTTTAGAAGTTGTGAACACAGAGGGGACAGTCCTGTACCATTTTCTGTCCTTTAGTACATTGGAGACACTGTGTAAGTTTATATCTGAATCCCACCCTTGAGGATCTTTCTAATTTAAAAAGGAAAGAAGCATTATTTGTGCCTTATATGATAGGGAAATATTTTTGAGCACTTTATCTCAATAAAACTTCTACACTTTTGCCACCAACTCTATCTGCATACATCCTGTGGTGAAGTCAAGACAGTTTCCTGGCTTTTCTTCAGTGTTTCAGAGCTGTCACTCATTAACTGGCCTGTGCCAGGGGAGAGAGAAATGGGGGACGGCGGGGGGGGAGCACTGCCATATTTTTTCAGTTTTGTAACTTTTCTCAAGTGATTCCATGGTAGCTTAATGTGTATAGAGAAACTCTAGTATTCTTAGTTATACCAAACTTTGAACCAATTCTCCATCATAGCTATTAGCTGTTACATTCCACGGGAAGCATGAAGGATAATAGACATCCCATCTTCTACATGAAGACACAGATTATATAAATTAAGTAACTTTGCTCATGACCACCCACCTGCTAAATGTTGGAGCTGGATTCCATATCCAGATCTTCCTAATTTCAGTGCCTGCTCCCCAATCCCAGTGACAACACTGAATGTGTAATAAGAGACAGAAGCACTGTCTTCACCTCTATGAATGATGGTCATACGGCCATGGGGGTGTGTGCGTTCTGTGTAGCTTCAGAGGGGGCCACTGGTTAGAAATGAAGGTACATTTTAACCATGAGTTAGAGGAGGCATTTTACAACAAATTAGACTTAATGCAGAAATGGAATGGGGATGCACTTTGAAATAATGATTATCCATCACAAAATATTCAGACAGGGTTTTGAAGGAGACAGAGTAAAGTAGTAGAAAGTACTGGACTTGCAGCCTGGAGACAGCAGTCTAATTTTACCTCTGCTTATGATATGCTTGAATTGTCTTGTTTGGGTCTCTGAACTTCCATTTCCTAGCGAATTCAGGAAAGGAGCTGGACTCAGTCACCTCACGGTTTCATCGCCTTTTGGGTGAGTGGCTTGCATGTTATGGTATGCTCATTAAATATTTGTCACGTGAATGTCACAGCAGTCTCCTGTCCTACTGCCAGTGCCACATCCTTGATCTTCTCAGCTGAAAGTACTCTCTCCCTCCTTTCTGCTGGTATTTTACTTATCTGTACTGCTCGTTAAACATATCACTTTCTACTTTATAGTGAACTTAATGAGACTCTGTGCGACAAGATCTGTATTGTATGCACCCCTGTATCCCCCACTGTGTAAGGAGGAGGAACGCAGGAAATACTTATCAAGTAAGTTAGATGAAATTACCTGACCTGTGAAGGAATTAAGGACAACAGCTTTGCAACCGTGTTTTTCTCTTACTTTCTTGAGAAAAAGTTATTTGGGTGCTTATCAGCAGTAGACAAATGCCTGCAAACAGTCTAAACAAAAGTCTTTATATTTGTGGCCTAAAGTGAAACTAAAACTTGTTCAGATAGTTGACAGCCACCTCAACTCAGCTTCACCTCCTGAAAAAAATCTAAACTGCCACCTGGAACTTGTTAGACTTTTTCATTTGAGGTTAGCTGCCTTGACATTGTAGCACACCAGGAATCTAAATACTGTTTTCTTTCAAGTATCATTTCCTGAGAAGATACTGAGAAGATTCATATTCCTCTACTCTTTCTCCCTTTCCCCTTCCTCCTCTAGCTCCATCTTTATCTACTACTTTCTCCTGACTTGCCTTTCACCCTCTAAAATTCAAATGGCACAGTGTCCTGGGGGGTTGCACTATAATATATATGGTGAAGTGGAGAACCAAGTGGTAAAGTGGAGGACCTGGTAATTCAAGGGAAAAATAAAACACCTCAAAGTTGTGAGTAGCCTGCTTCAGTTGTCTCCTCTATGAGAACTTCCTTGAATCCCTTCACCATTTTTTTACTCAGTCTTTAAGCCCTTTACATAGTCTTTCTTCTTTGTGTTTATATATGTTTACCAGATATAGGCTGCATTTTATTCTTCTTTGTTATTATATGGTGTTGAAAAAATAACTGGATGTTCGTTTTACCTAGACAACTTCCTGTGTTTTCTGATCATTTTTCACATAGGCAGGTACATTATTCCTGTTTTTTAGATGAGGAAGCTATGGCTTAAGAGTCAAACTTGCCCAGTATCAGAAAACAAGTAATTAGAGGAGCCCAAATTCAAATCTAGGGCTTCCTGGAGCCCAAGCTCTTTACCTTTTTCATTTTGCCTCCAAAAGGTGTCTTTCCCTCTATTCCTTTCTTCCAGTTTCCATTGCTACTGTCCTTAGTCAGCTCTTTGTTACCTCTTCCTCAGAGCTTTGTCATGGTCCCCTATTCTGTCTCCCTGTTTGTGTCTTCTTTCCCGTTCCCCTTCATGCAGCGTTATTTTGATCATCTCACTTCCTTTGAGATATCTGTGATGGCTTCTCACTTCTATAAGAGAAAGGCTGAACTTCTTGATATGTAACTACTCTGCTCCGTGGATCTGCCCCATTACCTCTCCAGCCTTATCTCCCATGCCTGCTTTCTCTGTGCGCCTGAGCTCTAGCCTCACCGGCCACTTCGCTGTCCTCCAGCACGCGCCTGGCAACGTCCAACTTCTTTGTCTTTACCTGAGCCTTTCTGTGCGATTCGGTAGTACCCTTCATCCCTCTTTGGCTAGCTGAAATTCCACCCAGCTTAAACCTCTCCCTAGACATTCTCCAGTTCCCCCAGTTAGAATTAATCTCTTTTCAGTGTGTGCTGCTTTTTGTATTAGATGGATTTGTGATTATGTATGTCCCTGATAATGCATTCAAGAGTAGGGACTAGAACTTCAAATGACTGTATTCCATAGCTTCATACAATAATTTGTCCATAAAACATGCTCCATAAAATTTTGGATGGCTAAAATGAATCTGACTTCTAGGGCAACAGTAATTGTTCTATGTAAAATTCAAATTGGTTGAATATGGGTTGTTTCTTGGCCTGCCACTAAAGCATTGGGTTTTTTTCTTTTTTTTTCTTTTTATTATGTTAATCACCATACATTACATCATTAGTTTCTGATGTAGTGATCCACCATTCATTGTTTTCGTATAACACCCAGTGCTCCATGCAGAAGGTGCCCTCTTTAATACCCATTCCCAGGCTAACCCCTCCCCTCACCCCCCTCCCCTCGAGAACCCTCAGTTTGTTTCTCAGAGTCCATAGTCTCTTATGGTTCATCTCCCCCTCTGATTTCCCCCATAAAAATCTTCCAGATAAATCAAATGACTAGGTTTGCTTTTATCAAGAATGCAAAAAAAAAAAAACAGATTTATTTTATTCTTCAATATTTAGTATGCTATACTGTATAGTTTGTGTATGGGTGTATACATAAATAGGTATATATAAAAAAGAGGATCTTAAATTTTTAAAGCTTGTATTTTCTATTATATAAAGTATTTTTAAATGAATCATTAATTGCACCATTGAAAATCTAGTTCACTAAATTTTTTTATATTTACTTTGAAATAAGAACAATAAAATATGGTGAAATAGTTCATTCACATAGAAGTACATATATTAGCATAAAAAGCTCATGAACTTGCATTTTTATATTCTAATGTGGGCTGTTCACTTCTTTACCCAGCTGTTATCTTCTCTTTAAGACAAATCTTAGGTGTACCTCCTCTAAGAAAGCTCCCCCATCCCAATTCATATTAGTAGCACCTGCAGTTACTTTTTTTCCCCTCTGGCAATTATCATGCCCAGCCTAGCACTGTACCTGAAACTTGGTAGACATCCAGTAAAGTTTTGTAGAATGAATGAATGAATGAACAATTGAAAGAACTTTGCAATTTTGTGTGTTGTGTGTGTGTGTGTGTGTGTGTGTGTGTGTGTATCTGTCTGGCTCCATTAAAAGCGAAGTGGCAGATTTGTATATACAGATACAGAAGATTGTTCATGATATACTCTCTAGTGCAATAAAAACAAGTTGTAAGACAGAAAAGTGATTCTGTTCTTGTAAAAATATTCATGTGTGTGTAAGGGAAAAGACTGGAAGTTATACAACAAATCACAGTTTTCCTTAATGAGTTGAGTGGTTGGGAATGGAGAGAAGTGGACCTTCACTATTTAGTACATTTTTGTATTGATATTATTTGAATGTTTTCATTAAATGTGTACTACTTTTATAATTTTTAAGTGAACAGTAAAATAAAATGTTTATGCCTCTGCTCATAGTATTAAATGATACTTTCATATCAAACTGAACTATTTTTAAAGACAAAATTTGGCAAACCCCCCCTCAGTTTTTGTGGAAGGGAATTCTTTTCTTTTCTTTTCTTTTCTCTTTTCTTTTCTTGTCTTGTCTTTTCTTTTTTCTTTTGAGAGAGAGACTGGGAGCACGCATGCACAAGGGTGGGGAGAGAGGGGCAGAGGGAGGAGGAGAGAGAGAATTTCAATCAGGCTCCACGCTCAGAGACCATGGCCTCAATCTCACGATCCTGAGATCATGACCTAAACCGAAATCGAGTTGGACACTTAACCAACTGAGTCACCCAGGCGCCCAGAAGGGAATTATTTTCTTTGTGTAGATATTTTCTGGTCCTTTTGAAAACTTGTGGGACTTAGAATCAAGTGGGCTGCATTAAGTGTTAAGCCATAGTGGCACTTCTGTTGGGAAACTAACTCTTCCCATTCAGTCTTACCCCTCAAGGCCAGTTCAGTAGAGGCAGCTTTTAAAAGGTATTAAGAAACTAATATTCACTGAACAGAAATGGCAGTCTTCGTTTTTTTGGAACTGTCCTACCCTCTGTTTTCAAACACACTCCTGGGTTCTTTTGGATAACTTAATTTTCATGCCACCAAGTAGCTGTTCTTAATAAGTGGTAAACCTTTCTTCTGAGCCCAGGCCCAAATTGAAAGTACCAACTAAAGATACCCAAGATAATCCTCCACCCTCTAAATTAAATTGGTTATCCCACACCTTACTTCCTTATCTTTTTTATGAACCAGGAAAATGGTCTTACTAAAACAAGTTTTGTTGAGACTTCAGAGGCTTGGTTATTTTAAGGTCGTTCCTAAAATTTTTTCACATGGTCCAGCTGCCAGACAGATTGTACATCAATTTCCTGCACCATTTGGCAGGCCTATGTGTTCACCGCCTTAAAAACAATTTGAATTTATTGATTTTGAAATTTGTGATTGCTTTCTAAAGTTTTTCCCCCATCTAAATTTACTTTGGAAAAAAATATCCACAACAGAACACATTGGCCCATTTTTGTGCCAAGACTTTCAGGGAAATATTTCATATGATTAATATTGTGTGGCTAATCTGGTGTAAAAAATCAATTTTATCCATTTTAACTTATGAGAGCATGACCATCCTGTGTGAACTATTTAAAGAGCCTGTGACTTCTCTAATCCAAATTTAAGTGTTGGTTACTGCCTTCATTTATGTGTTATATTAATCACTGTCAATTAATATTGGGCCACATTTCTTTTAAGAATTGAAGCATATTTTGTTAGCAGATCCATGTCTTTTTTTTCCAGAGCAGTATCCTAACCTTGCCTGGGGCAAGCTGAAATTAGTGGACTCTGGTCTTGGCTCAATGAAATACATAGTTCATGGTACCACGCTATTTTAATAGGTCTGGATTCAGTTACAAGCCTTCCATTCCTCCTTATCTGTCTGTTCCTTTAAACTCATTTGTCCTGAAAGATTGGTGTACTCTCTTTTATTAATAGTCAGGAGAGAAACAACATTATAAAATCTGTTTGATGATTTCATTCCATCAGACTCAAACTTTTTTATAAAACGTTGGACCATTTGTTACTTGGTGAGTGCATTATTCTGAAAGCTTTAATGTAAACACTTTGGGGAATCAAGAATAGCTGTTTTTAATGCTTGTACAACAGTCTATTATCCTTAGAGTTACAGCGCCTCACAAATAACATAACTTCCACCCAGGGAATAATTGACTCACCATGGAGGTCTGGCTCCCTTGTCTCGTTAAATCTTCTAGAATTGCTGAGAGGTGGCTAGCAATTATTCTTCTCTGTTTGACATGTGTGGAGAGTGAGGCACCAAGCAGTTAGAAGTCATGCATAGAGCTTCTAAGGAGGTGCTGGTTGAGTGTTGGTCCTTGAATCACTGCTGAGCAAATGTTGAGACTTAACTGCTGAGGGCCATCTCCTAAGGGGATGCAGCGACCTACGCATTCTAGGCATTGCCAATCCCTGCCCTCATTTACAGATTGTTATATTTTATTGTATATTTCATTTTGATCTTTATATAATTTCCTCATAAGATTTATAAAAACATCTGAGCCATCTCTTATTTGTCATTCTTATTTCAAATTTAAATGAAGAACATTTTAAAAGAGCAATGTAAAATTGTTTTGAGAACATTCAGATTTGACCTTAATTGCTATTAGGATTCAAAACTCTCTGATTTATTTCTATTCAGGGAGAAATGATGTTTTAAAAGTACATAACTGATCTAAAAGAATGCTGTCTTATTTTATCTGCAGGATTTGCATGTCAGAAATCCACCTGCAGGGTATTTTCTTTTAGAGCTCCTTGGGAAGGTGAATGCTATAGAAGAAGTGATGTTAGGATATGTTTACATTTATTTTAAAGTGTCGGGATGGGGCAGGCAGGAAAACCCTTGAATTTGAATTCCTTCATGACCTCTTAAGTTAATCTTTGAAGCCAGCTCAAGAGAAGTATGAGAAATGTATGGAACTAGCTTCAGTTGAATAAATATTACACCTCAGTGACTTTTTAATTTTTTAGTATGGAAAGACTAGCTGACAAATACAAAAGAAACCTGATTTTCAAAACTTCATTCCATTATTTAAAAAATATCAAGTGTATTCGCATGAATAATTCTTCCAGATAAGGTTTCCTTCCTTACTCAAACCAACAGAGACAGGTGCTTGAACCTTAGTCATTGATAAATGTACAATATTTACTCTCTACCCTTATTTATTTTCCTGCCTTTGAAGGAGGCGGATAGTTAAAAGAAGTTCTTTAGGTATTTTCCACTCATGATGGGTTATATTTGGCAACAGCCAATTGATCTCCTGATTTTTCTCTCTGCTTCTATTCCTGACTCCCCACATTTTGTCCTTTCTGGAGCCAGATTGATTCATTTTAAATGTACATCAAATTATGTCACATTCTTGCTTAAAACACACCAGAACCTTGCATCACAAAGTAAAATCTGAGGTCTTTACTATGGCCTGTTCTGGCACCCAGCCATCTCTGGCCTCATTTCCTACCACTCTTTGCTCACTTTGCTTTGACTGTGCTGGTCTTCTTGTTGATCTTCAAATCAAGTCAGGTTCACTGCTTCCCTGAGGCCCGTGCTTTGGCTGATGCGGCCAGGAATGCTCTTCTCACACATACTCCCTCACTTCACTTAGGTCACTTTACAGTCATCCTGTTCCCTTAACCCACTGTGTTTTCTTTCTTAATTAGTACTGATCACTGCCCAATAACATCTTATGTTTGCTTATTGTCTCTTCTTCGCTGGAATGGGGACTAGGACTTCTGCTAGTTTGTCCACTACTACATTTGTCACTTAGTAGCTTTCAAGGAATAGTTGTTTAATGAATGCATGGTAGCTATCTTGGATGTTTAAGAACTTCGTGTAAGACTTCTAGACTTTATAACCTTGAGACAGAAAAATGTTAACATAAATTCTGGCAGTGTTTATCTATGTGGATTTTCTAGCAGTAGTTGATGTATATCAAAATCATGTGAGGGGTTTTTTTTGCCTACAGAATATATAGCCAGTACCCTGCCATTCCCCTCCCCCCAACAAGAATATATCAAGAGGTGCCTGGGTGGCTCAGTCAGTTAAACATCTGACTCTTAATTACGGCTCAGGTCATGATCTCAGGGTTGTGGGATGGAGCCCCACATCGGGCTCCACACTGGACGTGGAGCCTGCTTAAGATGCTCTCTCCTCCCCTCTTCCCTGGCCCATCCCTCTCTTAAAAGAAAAAAAAAAGAATATATCAAAATATGGAGGAACAACAGGGGAAGGTATTTGGAATAAAGTTCTTCCAACTAATTTTCCTTCAACATTTTTTCATTGTGGAACTTTTTTTAAAGCTTAAAAATAGTACAGTGAGCATACACACAACCATTGAGATTCAACAAATACTAGCGTTTTTCCATATTTGCTTTATTTGTGTGCGTTTGTGTGTGTGTGTTTCCCCAGCCAGTTGTGATTCAAGAGCATAGCCTGAATCTTTCCCCCAAATAGAGAATTTCTGACTCTGTTGGGTTTCAGTGTGCAGGTGGAGAGACAGTAGTGGAAAGCACACTAAGGTTGGATTTGTCTGGGTGGCCTCTGCAGTAATTACGATGTCAAGATTGTTAGAGACATTGTCATCTAGATTATCTGATATGGTTTGAATTCAGTACCATGGTATGAATTCATGGTATGAAGACAAGAAACTTTTTGTTTGCTCTTGGTTAATGTTCTTTGTCTTTTTTAATTATATTGTATCAGCTAGGCAGGTGGTACAGTTTTTTTTCCAGATACTAATATAGTCACTCCACCCTTCTTGTGTTTCCTGTTTGCATGCTATTTCTTTTTATGCCCATTTACTTTAACCTATCTACGCCTTTATATTTAAAGTGAAGTGTGTTCCCCCACCCCCAGAACTTTTAAAATGTTCCACTTGTCTTCTGGTCTCCATATTTTCTAAAGAGAAGTCTATGATGATTTAAATTGTTATATACAATTTATATATTGTTATATATCATCCGTATATGTCATTTTTCTCTGTCTACTTTCAAGATTTTTTTTCTTTGTTTTTGTTTTTCAGCAAACTTAGGCATAAATATTTGTGATCAATGTTTTTAATCCTCTTTACAGTTCATGAGCTTCTTAAATCTGTAAATTTACATCTGTTGCTAAAACTTGGAATGTATTCAGTTATTTCTTTTTTTTTTTAATATTGATTTATTTGAGAGAAACACAGAGAGGGCAGGGGGAGGGCCAGAGGGAAAGAATCTCAAGCAGACTTCCCGCTGAGTGTGGAACCCAATGCAGCAGTCAGTCTCATGACCCTGATATCATGTCCTGAGCCAAAATCAAGAGTCAGACGCTTAACTGCCTGAGCTACCCAGGCACTACTTCAGTTATTATTTCTTTAGATTTTTTTTTTTTTTTTTTGCCCCATTTTCTCATTCTCTATCTTCTGGGACTCCAATATACCTGTTAAATCTTTTGGTATTATCCCCAAAGTCCCTGAAACTCTTTTCTTTTTCAATCGTTTCTCTCTGTTCGGACTGGATAATTTCTATTGATCTTTTTCCAACACATCTTTTGTTCATTCTGCTATTAAGCATATCCAGTAAACTTTTATTTCATATATTCAATTTTTCAGTTCTAAAATTTCCTTTTTTTTTGTTATGGTTCCTATTTCTCTGCTGAGATTTCCCATTTTTTTCCTTCATTATGAGCATATTTTACCTTACTGAGTTTAATTATAGCTGCTTCAAAGTCCCGTCAGTTTCTCTGTGTGGGTCATATCGAGGTAGATCTCTGTTGATTATCTTCTCCTTTGAGAGTGGATCACATTTTCCTGATTCTTGAAATATCAAGTAATTTTGGATTCTATCCCAGACATTGTAAATGTTTTGTTGTGAAGGGGGAAAGTGTTTTTGTTAACTCTTCAGAGACTTTTAGTAGTCGCTTTTTATATTTTGTCCACAGTTGAAGGTGGTTATCCTGCTAAACTACATGCCTACACTGTCACACAGACAGAAAGAAATTCCTTTAAATCTTCACCTGGGTAGAGTCCATCAGAGCTGCCAAGGGTAGATCAGTCATAAAGATGAAGTTTGTCATTCTCACAACTGGCATTCTTGTTTCTCTATCCTCCTTGTTGCCACCCTGACAGGCACTCTTTTGTCACCAGAGATGAAAGAATTTTGATGTATTTAGCAATAGGTACCACTGCTACCTTATCAGGAGTCAGGGAGAGAGGAACATCCCAGAAGAAGGTGATGACAGAAGCTAGGAAATAGAGTATGTAAGAGTGGATGGAGGAAAGCTCTGTTAGTGTGGGCTGGCATCGATGCGGGCTTGTGTACCTGAGCTGAAAGGGAAAGAGAGTTTAAAAAGGAGGAGAGACAGGACGGCAGGGAACCAGCTGCACTCACCTTTGTGCTTGGCCTTTACCATGTAGTTTTATGTAATCTTCAGAACAACCCTGTGAAATGAGTTCTGGTATTTACATTTTATTTGAGAGGCTCAAAAAGTGAAAGAACTCAGATGATTTTCTTCCTAAGGTTGGTTTTACTCATTTGAAGTCCGTTTGGAAACCCTGGGGGGTGGGAAGGGTCTTTCTCGGTTCTGCCAGCTTCCTCAGTGAGAAACCCAGGCATCATCCAGCCTGGAAAAGTTGACTAAAAAGCTGCACTTTGATCCTCTTATATGTTTTAGGTCTTTACTCTCTGCGCAGGTGGCAAACTTGATTTGCCTTAAGCTTAGTTTAGGTTTGGTAAGCCCTTCTCCACTTCTTGACTCCCCTTCCCTTTCCCCACCATACCCCCAGATCTCAATCTCTGTCTGCTTCTTGATGGTCTTTATAAGCCAGATTCTTAAGAAAAAGAGTTTGAATAATCTTACGAAGATACACAGGGGGATCATCTTGTCAGTGAGGAGCAGATTATTTGAGGTTGGAATTCTTCCTTATAGATTTCTCTCACTTCTCCAACCTCTAGTGCCCTTGTCCTTAGGTTCACTCTAAAATTTCTATTACATTGAGTAATGTTCAGAGAGAGAGAGAGAGAAGCATATTCCAGGAGCCATTAACTTCTTCCACACATAGCTCTAGGGTCTGAATTCAGGTCCCTCTCTTGAATTTTTTTCCTACACCTCTCTCTGTCCAAGACACTCAGAGAAGTCCACTGGTTCTCAACCAGGACTCCAGGACCATTTGGTAATGTCTGAAGATGTTTTTGGTTCTTACATCTGGGGGAATGCTAGTGACATCTAGTTAGTAAAATCCAGGGTTTTTTTGTGTTTTTTTTGTTTTTGTTTTTTGTTTTTTACTGCTACTAAACCATCTGCGATGCACAGGACAGCCCTCCATAACAAAGAACTGTCCAACCCAAAATGTCAGTATTGCCAAGGTTGAGAAACCCTGGAACAGACTCCTAGAGCCTTTTCTCTGTGTTCTTTCCTTTCCCTGTCCCCTTCCTTCCTTTGTTAGGGCCATGCCTCCTGGTCTAACACTGTGGTGGGCCAGCATTGTAACTTTGTACCCCAGAATCGCAGCTTTCCCTGTGCCTGTCCAGCAGTCAGAGCTGCAGGGGTGGTGGGGTGGGCAGAACTGAATGACCTGCTGATGGGCTCTTGGGAAGGAACGCATGCATGGGATTTGTAGAGAAGAGGCGTGTAGGAACCATCAGTCCTCAGCCATGGCCATGGAGGATGTACCTTAGCTGCTATGGCCCTGGAGTTAAGACACGTCTTTTAATGGATATGTATGTGGTGGTAGAGGAAATTATCAACAGTGATATAATTTATAAATCTTTGGGAAGTTGGAAAATTTGGGGGTTGACTGTATAAAATAGTTTTGGCTATGGTTATTTTTGAAATGAAATCATATGAATAATTATCACTTGCTCAGTATCTATTATTTATGTCATTAAAAATACCACGTTGATTTTTTTGGTAAGTTTTTCTTTTTATTGCAACTCTAAAATCTGTTCCTGTATTTGCCTTTTTCATTTGCCAGTAACATGACTGTCAGTTCTCAACTTCAAAAAAAGAGAGAGGCAACATCATTCCCAGCTGGAATCAGTTTTTCCTCCTTTTCTATTGGAATGAATCTCATAGTTACAAGGGGCCCACACAACCAGAACATTTACCCATAGCCATTTAAGACTCCCAATAAATATAAAGTACTCTATTCCTACGACTTCATGTCAGTGCCCTTTACAATTCTGATCAGTCCCGATAATTACCTTGGCCCTTTCATCACCTAGCCTGTGTAATCCCAAGTCTGCCCGTGTTAGAGTTTGTGGGGCAGTAAAGTTCTTTGCACTGTACTGAGGTGCTCCCAAGTCTCCACGTTTGCAAAAAAATCACTGCATGATTCTCACCTTCCCTCCGTACCATTGGTTTTGACAAATTCTGGAAAAAACAGAGGACATTATTATCTTGCAACATGTGGAACATGTAACTTTTCTCCCCCAGTCATTTGAATGAAAACTTTGAACTATATTAAGTACATTGGATTAAAGGTCACATGTCAAGTTCTGATGTTTTCTCTGCCTAATACATCTCCTTTGCCTTGAAATGTATCTAAGGTGTAGATAGTGCTTGTAGTGCTAGATAGTTCACTTTAAAAGAAACTAGAACATCATGCTACTCTGTCTACCATATTCGCTAACAAACGTCATTGGCACATAGAACAAGAAATTCTAGGGGAGCAGTTGTTCCAAATTTGGGGGGATTATTATTGTTAAATCTGTTTACAGGATTCTTAGGTTTAGCCCACAGGGACATGGTGCCAGTGTTTTGTTTCATTTCTTTAAGCTTGATGCTTACTTTCATCACAGTATAGCTGTCAGGTGATACTTTAAGACCTTAAGAGATTTGTTCATCTTTTTTTAAATATTACAAATGTATACTTTTTCTGCTCAGACTTCGTTTTTGTAATATTACATGGAGTATTTTCTCAATGAATAGTATTGAATCTTATTGTGGATTAATGTTTCTGATACTATGATTTATTTATTTATTTTATTACTTTCCAAAACATAGCAGCCTTCAGAACATCCTAGTAAAATACCTACTGCAGTCAACTCTAAAACTGTTTTCATTGTGCTTGAGAAACAAAGGCTTTGGAGGAAAGCGAAGATAGGCCATCTCTGCTAGGACAGTCTTTTCCCTCATTATTTCTTGTGCACATGGGTTCTACATTCTGCCGCCTCTTCTGGCCACTGTTCTTGGTACGTCTGGGCAAGCTTATATTCACATCTTAAGCAGAAGCCTTTCAGGCACATGAACCTGAGAGTCCACCAACCTCTGGTCTCTACCCAACATTAAGATGTCAACAATTTGAATTGAGGTTCCTAATTTAAGAATTGTGCTAATACATTAATTAAGACATTTTAGCTCATTGAATGTGGATATACAGATGAACTCTGATTTCAGGAAATTTCATCACAGTAACATCTTTAATGATTAATATTGAATTGTTCTGAATGTCTTTAAATGTGCCATAGTGATGATAAACACTGATAAATTGATACAATATTCCACAGTGGTTTTGAAATGTAAAGTGGCTCTTCTTATTAATGTATTATTGATGCTTCACAGACTGATGATGAGTCATCCCTTGTTAATGTCTACTATTAGCAGATATTACTAAAATAGTAGTATCTACTCTTTTTTCTGTAATAGCCAGCTCTTTAGAAAAATTATGCACTGATTCTTAAGAATTCAAGCTTTTCAGTCTGGCCAAGGCAAAATTCCACCTCAAAAATTAAACAGAATCAAGATGAACTGCAGACCCTGAAAAGATATTTACAAGGCTGGGAGCACTTTTAGACTGTGATGGGAATATGTTTATACTTAGTTGCACCCACTGGCTTATTTAACAGGCCTTTGTTAGGCACCTGCTAAATGCTAGGATCTGAGGGAGAAGGAGGAGGGAGTGGACAACAGTGTAAAGTGTAGCTCGTTTGGGGGGGGCGTCAAACAAGATAAAAACCATAAAAAGAGTCATTTGACTTTGGTGACCTAATGAGCAGTTTGGAGAGCATGACAGGGGCAGAAGCAGTGTGGAGGGAGTTGAAATGTGATTACCAGTTTAGAAAGTAGACAGTTCTCTCCACACATTTGAGAAGTTTGACTTTTAAGAGGAGAAAAGAGAAGAAAATTGTGGCAACTCTATCTAGAGGGGTGGTTTGCTTTGTTGAAGATAGGGCATGCTTGGAAAGTATTTCAGTTTTGATGCTTAAAGAGTTTGACGGTGTACAAGAGAAGAGTTTCTAAGACCAGGGCAATCTGGTCTTGTATCAGAGGGAGGTATAAGCCTCCCTTAAAACAGAGCATGTGGAAGATGGATGGGTGGGCATGTTTCTAAACTGCAGTGCTTTATACTCAGAATTGGGGGCTTTCTCTTCTAATGAGAATTGCAAGTTATTTTCTTTTAATCAAAAGTAATAGCTTGCTTTTTATAGTACTTTTTTTTTAAAGATTTTATTTATTTGAGCGAGAGAATGAGACAGAGAGAGCATGAGAGGGGGGAGGGTCAGAGGGAGAAGCAGACTCCCCGCTGAGCAGGGAGCCCGATGCGGGACTCGATCCCCGGACTCCAGGATCATGACCTGAGCCGAAGGCAGTCGCTCAACCGACTGAGCCACCCAGGCACCCCAAAGTACTTTTTATAGTACTTTTTAAGTGTTCTTTATCTGCCATGTACAGGCTGTTATGCCTCGGAATAATCTCTCAGGGTTATAAAAAAGTAACAAATTTTTGAAGATACTTTATAACATGAAAGAATTTTAAAATGCTAAGGAGTTTGTATGATTGTTCATCTTAACCTCTTAATTTGGGGGCCATTTTGCTCCCAACTTTTGGTATGGATTTTTATGATCTGTAGCTGTTTTTTTCCTATGGCTTTTTACTTTCTGATTTTCATTTCCTTCTTTGTTCAGCAGTGGTAATTACTGTTGAATTATTAATTGTAGAAATAAGGCAGAAATGTGAAACCAAATCTGGCATAAGTAAAATATCTTTTGGTTTATCATGAAAATTCTCATTTTTGTTTTGCATGTAACAGGATAAAGATTATAGACTTAGCCTAATTCCTTGTACATTCAATCATTTGAGACATCTGAGAGTTTGAGGAAATTGTG
This sequence comes from Eumetopias jubatus, assembly GCF_037043125.1. Lineage (NCBI taxonomy): Eukaryota > Metazoa > Chordata > Mammalia > Carnivora > Otariidae > Eumetopias > Eumetopias jubatus. Next base: position 145,723,729 of record NW_028274810.1, read on the forward strand.
TTACTTAAGGAAGGCACTTAGTCATTCCAAACCTCATTAATCTTATCTATAAAGTAAGAATAATGCCTGTTTCCAGACTATTTGTCCCATTTCACAGAATTATTAAGAGGTCCATCTGATATAATGTCTGTAAACATGTGTTGTAAGTTGTAAAATGTTTTAAAATATATTCTGATCTGGGGCGCCTTTGGCTTGGGTCGTGATCCCAGGGTCCTGGGATGGAGCCCCCACATCGGGCTCCTTGCTCCGCGGGAAGCTTGCTTTTCCCTCTCCCGCTCCCCCTGCTTGTGTTACCTCTCTGGCTGTCTCTCTCTCTCTATCAAATAAATAAAATCTTTAAAAGAATAAAATATATTATGATCTGAAAAATATTAGATCTCGGGCTCTCCTGGTCAATTAGAAGCTCCGTTTGACCCTGAAGCACACGTGAAGAAACATTCTAGGAAATGAACACAGCTGGCTTTCACTTATCGTTTAAGCATCATTGACTGGCAAGTCTCTGTGCTACTCTAGAGCTAATTTAAAAATCTCTAAGGAACTGTCTCTTTTGGGGGAAAGAAATTATTGTGGCTGATAAACTGTATATCATCTCTCTGTAGTGTAATGTTTAAAAGTGCCAGCTCAGAAATTAAGCTTTCTTGGCTTCAAATCCTGGCCACACATTTTAGTAGATAAAGGTCTTTGGTAAGTTTAAACTCTTGGTGCCTCTAAAAATTTTAACTCAGAAAAATGGTGGTATTAATAGTAGTATTTCCCAGAACAATTACCTGTTAAATGAGATAACAGCATAGTGTCTGCCAGTACTAAGGACTCCATAGACGTTAGTTAGCTATTATGTGTATGAAATTTACAGTAATATGAATCCATATAGAAAATAATATTTCTTGTAAAATAAGTACCTTCAAGGAATTAAATTTTAAATATTTAAGTACTGACCAGATCTTTTCATTTGAGTAGCTTCACCCATGGGATTTTAAACACCCTCGCGGGAACATTGAATCTCTTTGAATCATTACAATAGCTCACTTTTGGGGGTGCCAAATTTACACCTAATAAGTAATTTTCCACCTACCTGTAGCCCAGCAGTGATATTGGTGATTCTTTCTTTAACTAAAAAAGATTTCAAAATACTATGTACTATGCTTTAAAAATAAATGAATGAATGAATGAATGAATGAATAAAATGGAAGCCTCTCTGCTCTAAAAAGGCAGAAAGTCTGTGGTGCCAAATCTGGCCGCTAGAGGGTGCCGGATAGCCGGCGACCTAGTTCTTCCTTAGAGGCTGAGCTCTTGCCCTTGTGAGTGGGGTTCAGGAGCTGCCACTAACTATGTCTGTGGAGCTCAGTGGTGTCATGTTTTCTCAGTTCCAATCACCATTGGTCGGAGAGTGGCCCATCTTCCTTCACAGGGACCAGGGATTGAGCTGGAAGCCTATGCCCCTCCTTTGTAAAACTGCTAACTCTGAGCCGGTCGAGCTTTCGAGTCGCCCCTGCCCCTTTGAGGAGAGGTCCGCCCATCCAGAAATCGCTTTGGTTACAGTTCAGTGGATTTAGGGGGATGTAATTTCATTCCATCCTACTGCTTCCACTTTTGCTGCTCTCAGTTATTCTAGAAGTTAATTTCTTAGTGGGATTTAAGAGATTTTACGAAATAGTTACCAATTATTCGATACTTGGTCACTCTGCAAAGTTAAAAACCCGCCACTTAAAAAATCAGTAAACAGTGCCTTCTTTTTTATACTCAGAGCAGAGATTTGGCAGGGGATGGGGAAGCTTCCACTGCTGTTGACCTAGCAAAACTCCCTAACAGGAAATCTGCCTTCTTAATAAAGAATTAGTTGGTATAATTCAGGATGACACTCATTAAAGGCCAATAAAAAACACAATTTGTGGTGATTGAAAAACCATAGAAAACTAGGAGATAGCTAACAAAACCTGCAACTGCCTCAGTGTTTTAGAGACAGTATCCTCTCTCCCTTCCTTGGACAGCATGGTCCAGCTCATTCAGCTGTTCCGTCAGGTGGGCTGAGAGAGTGAGGGCGGTCTACTTAGAAAGCTCTGGAGTGAGTAAGGGAGAGAGGAGGCTTTGTGCACACCCCTGAGGAGGGGCCAGTACCTTTTTCATCCCGCTGGGTGAGCAGGAGAGATATGCGGGGTGGTCACCGCGGGACTGGGGTGGGCCTGCCTGACACTTACAAGATCATGCCCTTTGGTTAAAAGAACTATAGCAGGAAGAGGTTCATTCACATGGATGTTCCCAACTAAAAATGGGCTGGATGTCATGGGAACCCGGAAACGGGGACAGTGTTGTGTGGACCAGATGGCAGTACTTGCAGAGTTAAGTCAATGGGAAGGTAATCCCTTTGCATGCAGTATTTTTCAAAATGACTTCATCCTTTCTGGTATTGTACCTCTATTTTGAATCTATAAGGCAAAGGAAATTCCACTCATAATATTGTGTAAGAATGCTTGGGGGGGTGGGAAGAATGCTATGGAGAATTCTGGCATCTCTCGGTAGCAGGTACTCATCACTAGGTCTGTTAGGTCATTTATTAAGGATTGGGAGTCACATGATATTGTACGTTAACACAAAATAATGTCAGGGGTGCCTGGGTGGCTCATTCAGTTAAGCGTCTCACTTCGGCTCAGGTTGTGATCTCGGCGTCCTAGAATCAAGTCCGACATCGGGCTTCCTGCTCAGCGGGGAGTCTACTTCTCCCTCTGCCTTTGTCTGCCGCACCCCCTGCTCATGTTCTCTCTCTTGCTCACTCTCTCATAAATAAATAAAATCTTTAAAAAAATAATAATTTTGGAATAATTATCCAGTGGATTAGCTATTCTTTGAATAACAGCATATGCTTAACTGAGCCACCCAGGTGCTAACCCTTTATTCTTTTAAATCCCTGAATATCTTCAGGGGTTTAATTGAATTTGTAGATTTGTCTGTTAATATCTGGGAAATTTAAAATACTGTTTCAGCCACAAATCATGCCTATATAAAATTTATAGTTATGTAAAATGTTACCTTTTTGGTGAATTTTATTTTCTCAGGCTCATGTGGCAAGTAAGGATGAATAACTTTGATCAAAATTTATTTTTGCTGGGTGCTGGAGTGGCTCAGTCGGTTAAGTGTCTGCCTTCAGCTCAAGTTATGATCCCGGAGTCCCAAGACTCCAGAGTCTGCTTCTCCCTCTGCCCCTCATCCCCTCTTGTGTTCTCTCTCTCTCTCTCTCAAATAAATAAATAAAATCTTTTTAAAAATTCTATTTTTGCTAAGTTTTTAAAAAACATTTTGCTATATTTTGAGTTCATATTGTTTTATAAATAGCTATCAGACCATGATTCCTATTCTGTGGTATTTTGAACTACAGATATAGATGCCTCAAAACTAAAGTATTAGGAATCCTGCTTATTTGTAGGTGTCACTTCCACTATTTAAAAAAATTATTGCAATCTGAGTTTCATGATTTCTGGTTTTCAGCTGACCTATTTTATTTTAAAATTTATTTATTTTTTATTTATTTGACAGAGAGAGACAGTGAGAGAGGGAACACAAGCAGGGGGAGCGGGAGAGGGAGAAGCAGGCTTCCCGCCGAGCAGGGAGCCCGATTCAGGGCTTGATCCCAGGACCCTGGGACCATGACCTGAGCCGAAGGCAGACGCTTAACGACTGAGCCACCCAGGCGCCCCTCTATTTTATTTTAAAACTCTTTTTACAGTTTTGGCAAAGTAAATTTTGCATCTTTATAATATGAAGATGGTCATAATTTAAATTGTCGGAATAAGTATTGTGATATTGTTGTAGTAGAAAATTGTATAAATGGTTGCACTTGGTGATATTAGTAAGAAATCTATCCTCCCAGAGCACTTCATTCAATGCACGTTTGCCAAAAGAGTGAACTGTGGTATTTATTATCATTTTGAATAATTTTTTTTGACAGAAGCCATTTTTCTAGAAAAGAATGAGTCAAAATCAAAATCTATGATCAGACTTGCAGAATAAACATGAAATGGAGCCTGAGACTATCCTCTAGTGGAATGAATGAAATACGCTGGAAAATAGCCTGATTTTCCCTGATACTTTTTATTCCTATTCTTTACTTAAGTTGTAAATGCTCCTACTTGATACCACACACACACACACACACACACACACACACACACACACACACACACACACTTTTTTTTTTTTTTTATAGAGTTAACAGCTATGGGCCACAGTGTTGAAAGGGACTTTTCCTGTTGCCACACATTAGCACTGGGGCCCCTACCTGAAGACTGCAGTATCCCATATTCTGAGGGATACTGCAGCCAACAGTTGAAACCAGACACCTTTCTCCAGAGTTTACTGAGAGTCCCACCATCTTTCATTCATTTAGTAAATATTTATTAGGTACCTGTTGCAGGTAGTATTCAAGGCACTGGGGATGTAGCTATTGCTAAAGTTCCTATCCTTACAGAATTCATAATCTGGTGATCTAGTGGAATAAGAAAGTAGCTCTCCTCTTGCTTAGATTAAAGTTGCATGTGGCGGGAAATCTTCCAGAAAGTCAATCGCAGAAATTGGTGGTGCCTGCAGGCAAGGGAGGCTGGCATCTGCTATCCCAGCCAGCTGCTTGCTAAGCTGGTTGAACCTGCAAACTCACTGATGTACCGCTAGAGCAGAGTTTGTGAGCAAGTTCCTGGGAGTCTGGGGGGTATATTAACATTGACAGAAAGAAAAGATGTCTGAAAAAAGAAAGAGAGATGATGTCTGTATCTCTCCCAAAGAGTTGTGTAGGTAGGAGACTTTAGCAGGTAGAGCCAAGGCCTCCAGGCTAACTGAGGCCTACGGTGGAGTGTGTTAAGAAAGAAGAGACTAGGGGACCTCTCCCCTTGGGTCCCAGGGGCCCCTGGAGAGTCTAGAGAACAACCTCTGTGGTCTCTGTGACTCTAAAAACAGAGGTCAGACATCATAATACTGTCAAGGGGGCTTCCAGGCCAGAGGAGACAGTACCCCATGCAGAGAGCTGCCCCCCTCCAAGAGATGTGAGCACCAGAGTAATCCCAGCCACCACATCAGCAAATCCACACACACCGCTTCTGCACAAACTACCAGTAATCCACCAAACCGGAGCAGGACCAAAACCTCCTTCCACTGACAAGTAACCATGTCCATCACAGGATCCTGGTTTCCTTCCCAGCTCCCAGCACCAGAGAAGCTAGACCTTAAAAAGAGATGAAGAGAAGGTTCTAGATGCAGACAGCATCTCTTCCCACTGCAGCCCTGTTGGTTTCTCTGTGCAAGCTCATACTGAGGGAAGGGACAAAGTTTATAATTCATCTGGACTTTTAACTAAAAGTGACCAGAAATCAATGAGATCTGCCCAAGATTCCTTAAGGGATGTGTCAGGGAAATTTGGCATAGCACAGCTGAAAGAGTATGATTGGAGAAAAATGAAACTCTTTTAAGATTATATAATAGTTACGCAAAGATTTGACTGTCCAATAAGCTAGTTACAGATATATTTTAAGAACTGCTTTTTAAATGTTTATTATCTTCCATAACTAGTCATATAGTTAATCTTTAAAGAAACAAAATATATAAACAAAGTTAATCACTTAATTTGTTAATCTCATGTATAGCTTTATCAGTGTTTTAAAATATTCTAAGTATTTATCAGAATCACTGAGAGAAGGCTTATCTTCCCCTTAATAGATCTAAAAAGATTTAATTAGTAGCTTGGTTTTGAGTTACTCAGATTTTGTTGTGTTGGGCCCAGAATTTTAGAGCTGCTTACAATATAGCAGAGCTATGCATGAATTAACTTTTTCCTGATATTTTTAGCAGACAGAACTACTACTAGAAACTGAAAAGCATAAAAGGAATGGGTGTTCAACTGCTATTGAGGAATGCAACTAAAATTTCATCATTCCTTTTTCCATATGGGTGGCTCAGATTTCTCCAGGTCAGGATCATTGTAGTAATACTCATCAGCTCATAGCTCATTGCTAGATCCAAGCTGAACACAACACCAAAGCAACTATGGGACAATCTGAATGGGCACAAGCCAAATCTTGCTTCTGTGGCAAGGGGGGGAACATGTCTTATTGGTTTTGTCACAGCATATCTCTTATTGATAAAATTATAGCGTCTATTCCAAATCACTGTGTAGAAATATGTTTATTTTGCTAGAGAGCTGATTAAATTAAATGCTTAAACATATATGCACTTATTTTGTAAGGCCAATTATAGCTAAAATACATTAATAACTTATAAATACTCCACTGGGAGGAAAGAGGTAGTATTTTTAAAAGCAATGTGTCCTTCTTTTTAATCTATAAACAATCTGTTAGGAACTATTTTATGTGATATCTGAATGTTAAAATTGCTTGTAGTTCTTGGGAGATCTAAGAAACAGCTCTTGGTAGGCTTCAGTCCCAATTCATATTAGTGGGTTGAATGTGGTCTGTGAGGGCCTGCATGAACACCTCTAGCTGTGTGACCTAGGGTAGGTCACTTGGTCTCTCTGGGTGTCCTGACCTATAAAACAGGGTTGGTAATCTCTACCCCATAAGGTAATTGCTAGGATTAAATGACTTAATGCCCAGGACTTAGGACAGTGTCTAACACTTTGTAAATGATGAGTAGTTGGCACTTTTCCCTTCTCCTCCGCTGATATCCACAAGAAATGGTTTTCTCCCTTTTCTTTTGGGAATACAAATAAAATTGAAATGTCTTAAATTTACTCTAGATGCTCTGAGGTTAAACAGATGCTTCCTGGCAGTTTCTAGTTAGAGTCCCAGAATATTTATAGTCATTTAGTCTCTCAGCAGAAGACAGGGGCTGCTCAGCTCAAACAACCTTGCATATAATCCTCCATCCAGGTAGGTAAATAGCGTCTATTTTGGGAAGAAGGCTCTACCAGTAGATTAATGTTAATGCAGCTTTTAAGGGCATGTTTTATAAGGGATTTATAGTGAAGAATTCCATTTTTATTCTATAGGGTATCACGTGTCTGAAATTATCACAATCTTCATTATTTTTTAAATGTGTATTTTAAATCTATATGTATAGTTTTCTTTAACAGGCTTCATACTAGTTTGGATTGACTTGAGAGCTCTTTTATTGTATTCTTGTCAGCCCAGAAATTAAATCAGGAAATGCCTTAATATACTGATATTTTAACTGTTTTTAACTTTAAGTGTCCTTCCTATCTATTATCCCCGTGGTTCAGTCTTATGGAAGAAGGCCCCTTACCTGTTTATATATATCTAAACTAATCAGTGGACTTGACTGGATTTTTTGCTAGTACTTTCTTTGGTACGTTTCCCACTCTCATTGTTAGCAGAATGAGTGTGGCAGCCTCTATGAGCAGTGTTTTGTAAAACCAAACCAGATTCTGTTCAACACAGTTAAAATGTGAGTTAAAATGAAATATTAGGGGGAAAAGGAGTATGTTGCTCCAGGCCACAAACAACTCAAAACAGTCTGAGGCATGCACTGGTAAATCTTACAAAATGCTATAGGCAATTCAGCATCAAAATTGCCATAGAAAATTATTGTTGTTAGCCGTTCTGTTGATAGTTCATATTGTTGGAATTGCTAGCAGATGGGAAAATAGATGAGTCAGGATACAGTATTAACAATCCATATTTTTTTAATCACAAGCCACTAATAAGGTCTGTAGCATCTGTGAGATTTATTTAAACAGTTGCTAGGAAGAGTTTGTTTTCCCGGTAAACACAGCAAACCTTGTACAGGATTTTCTTGATTGACTATTTGACTAAATGTGTTAACATTAACATATAAGACCATTTACTTCATTGTGATGGTGTCTTGTTTATTTTGACAGACTGATTATACCAGCAACTCATGGACCCATTAAGTCTTGAATGTTATCACATTTATGCATTTAAAAACTTCATAATCTTGTTTCTGCTATTTTCTGAGAGTAATACTTTTTAAAAACTCTCGTGTAGTTAGGACTGCTTTTGACAAAACAAAATAATATAAAAATCTGAGTGTTTTCCTCCGAGAGCTCTTAAGATATTATTTTAGAAAGTAATTCACTCTTACCGCTTGAATGTGATATTTTAGGTTTTCATAGTAGATTGGATATATAAACTTGCAGAAAGTTCTAATGTTAGTGACAACTCTTCCTGATCAGTAATAAGCAGCTTTTCAATACTTCTCACAGAGTTCAGAAATAATTCTAATGACTCAAAGTATGACCTGTCCAAATCATCATTTTATAAGATTTAATCTTATTTTCCAACTTTTCATGTCACTGAGTTGTTCACATTGCTGTTTTATGCAAGAGCTAGTAAGTGAGTTATTTATTTGCATACCTTTTATTTGGATTTTCTTTTTTTTTTTTTTTAAGGAATACTGAGAAATACAATTTTTTTGGATATTGACCTCTAATCTTCTTACTCCTGGATAAAATGTGATAATCCAGGACAGTTATTAACAAAATGGGTTGCACATTCAAACTGTCACTTATGTACCAAACTATACCAGTAAAGTTTCAAACAAATGTTTGACTTCTAGTGAAAAGTAGTTTTGACTTTTTCATTTAACTTATAAACAGTTCATCCATCTACTCATCTATCTATTTATTTTTGTTTAAAAGTTGGGATTTTTATTTAAAGCCTTTCACTTGTTTTAAACAAACTTTTTATAAGAGCTGGGAAATCCTAGTCTACCAACTGTCCTGAAACTTAAAGAGGATGGTAATTCTACCTCTGGCTAAATTTCTGCAGTTTATCTCACTCTAAAAAACTCTATAAAAATGTCATCCACAGGGTTTTCTCTTCACTGTGGCCTTCATAGCTGAATACTTAAAAACCATTTTTCCTTACAGCTCAGGTTGAAGACGCTAGAAATTTCCTAGCAGCACACCCTCCCTATGCATGGTGTCTCAACATTTTGAACACTCTGGCAGTGCTGGCTTAAAAATATCAATACTTGGTGTAATGAAAAAAATGCATTGATCTCGATCGAGGTCAGGTCCTATCTCTGCCATCAACCAGGAGTGTAATTTTGAGCAACCTGGCTCCCATTTTCCCACCCAAAACAAGGAAGCTAGAGTAGATCATCTCTGAGGTTTGCTTTTGCAGTAAGATTCAGTGAGGTTTAACTCATAACCCAACCTTATAGTTTATGCTCCTGTTAAACAATGCTTTGCTCATATGCGGTGGTGTTTAATAATCCCAGATTCCCGTGTGTTTCTCTGAGGCCCATATGATTCAATTTACCTGACCTCAGTTTAAACTCCTTTTATGAAAATTGATTTTATTCTGTTCCCTTAAGATGTCTTGCCCCCTGGTATTTGTCATTTCAAATGTCCGAGAAAAGCAGAACTTCTTGTGAATAGAAAAACATTGCCTCGGGTAATAAAACAATATTGTTCTGAAGCTCATCTCCATTTCTGTGACTGTGTATTTGAAGAAGTTCTGTCTTTGCTTTCAAAACCTTCCTCTTACTGCACGTCAGCTCATTTAGTCACTTAATCAAGTCATATATCCTTGACGTTTGTAATGATTGTCAAACTCTACAGTATTCTTTCAGAATGTTAAGACCTGAAAATTTAAGAATCACTGTTAGTTGTGCAAGTTCTGGGTTATCATTAAATTCAAAACCAAATTTTATTAAATAGAATTAGCCTAGAACATCTAAAAGCCATTTCTGGATGAATTATTCATTTTTGCACATTTGTTCACATACAGTAAAAACCACAATGTATGCATATCCTAAAATTCTCTTTACTGACTTCACTTATGAAACTCTAAACTGACATTTCTTCCCTATAGTTAAAAAAATATAAATTCAAGTTAATTTACCACAAGCTCTGTTGATCCATAAACATAACAATTCTGAAGTGATTTCTCTTCCTTTTTGTGAAGATTTTCAAGAAACCTAATTTTAGTGAATGAAACTTTTGTTGCAATAATATTGATAGTAATTCAGGAAGCTCAACTTTTCCTTCTAATATTATCCTCATTAGCCCCCCAAATTGTTTTAATTTGGATTAGTATTTTATAAGGGTGATAGTGGCATTGTTTAATATTATAGGGCCATTTTTATCATTATGAGTGTCCATAAAATGTTATCTGGTTTGCGACCCTATTTGCTACTAAGCCATCAAGTAGCACTGCTCTCCAAGAGATTGGAAAAGCTGCTTCTGCCACATTTTCCTCTCCAAATCATTTTCGTGCTTGTGGAGGCTTGATAGCTACAGAAATACAGGGTGCTAAATATATGTTATTAGGGCTTTATCCTAAGTCAAAACCCAGCCAGAAGTTAATGTCTATAAATCATACCCACTGTATAAAAAGTGGAAAAGTTCTACCAGTTAACCTCACATTTTTTTTTTTTTTTTTGTCTAGATGACACCATAATGTAGTTATTTAGAAATCTACTGGTATTTCTCTTCTGTTAACAAAATGAGAAGAACCTCTGATCACAAATGCTAACTTTGGGGATGATTTTCTGTTGGATACCATAGTCAGATCATAAGATCAAGGAGAAAACCTTCTTGTCCTGGATAATCTTACCCTCATCAGGGGCTTCAGTTACAGCCTAAAGGCTGATGGATTCCCCAAATCTATAGCTTTATTTTCTTTCCTGAGCTTCAAAACTCCAAATTATAATCCATATCTGATGTCTCCACCTTGATGCTTTGTTCGTCTCTCAAACTCAACAAGACTAAAACATTGCCTCCCCTGCCTTATTAATGATAATGATCTATCTCTACCTCATCACCGTACCTTGAAGCCAGAATCACTCTAGCCCTTCCTTCTTCCTGATCTTTCTTATTCAGTCAGTCAACAGAGAAAGCCCTATCAGTTCTACTTCCAAGTCTCTCAGATCCCTCCCTTCTTCTCAGTCTCCATTTCCTTTTTCCTGGTCCAATCCTCAACCGCTCTAGACTGTTGTAGTAACCTGCTCACAGGCCTTCCTGCCTCCATTTTCCCCATGCTAATCCATTTTATATACCTGCTGTTGGATATATTTTTCTATCTCATATATGATCATGTCACCAGTTATGTTCAAAATTATCTAGCATTTCTTTCTTGGCTACAGAAAGTTCGTAGCAACATGCTTAAGGCCCTTGGCAATCTGACCTCTGCTCTCCTTCCCGTCTCATCTCCTGACCCCCACCCCCCACAGGCCCACCCCACATCCCAGCAGCCAGCTGCGGTCTCCAAGGAAGCCAGGCCTTTGTGCGCCTTACACCTTTGTGCTCATGCTGCTTCTACTCCCCTGTTCTACCGCCCGTCTTCTCAGTGTCCCCGTCCTTCTGTGCATTGGCAGTGCATGGACCTCTTGCCCCCTACATTGCCAGTTCCTCGTGGGCAGTAGGGTGTTTCATTCATCTCTGTATCCACAGTGCTTAGTCCGTAGAAAAGAATAAATATTTTAATAAATGAGTATTCTGGAGTTCTCTGACAGCCCACCTGAAAACATAACTATATATGTTTCTTACATAGGTATCCGATTTCCTGTAACCTTGACCTTATAGAGCCACAAGTCTGAAATCGTATTTAAAAAAAACAAAAACAAAAACACTAGAAACAAGTGTTACAAGCTTCAGCACTAAAACCATGTTCTATCTTTCCTGAAACAGTATCAGGCATTCATTAATGTGTTTATTCTTATTTAGTGTAATGCCTTATAGGATTAATTGCTTTTCTAGTTCCCAGCAGGCGAACAAGCTTGCAGTAAAGGGAGAATGACATATGTTTAATGAGGGCCATGAAAAGGAGCTGACGGCTTTCTCTGAAATGAAGATAAAAAGCCAAAAAGGAGAGAGAAAATTAACACACAGCACAGATTAGTAATAGAAATTAAAAATGGTGATTCATCATCAAAGGAAGGTTGCTTTAGGTCCTGGGTCCTCTGCTTTAGAAGGCAGCATATTCTGTAAAGCACCTTATAAAGATTTTCTCTTCAAAATGGTTGAAACAAAGTTTTTATCACTTAAAAAACTAAGATTTAGATACTTCACAAATTTACTTATGTGAAACACGTAATTCCCTAACAATGCCAGATAATGGTTCTCCAGCATCACAGACCTGTTTGTCACAAATTTTACATATTCAAAACATAAAAGCCTAGTAAGGAGGGAAACTTGTCTTCTAAGTAGCTTCTTTCTCTGAATTCTGTCCATTACTGTAATATAATATTTATAAACTGTTGGTAATTAGCCCCAGTAAAGTAGCATAAGATATTTACAGGACTATCTTAATGCAAAAATTGTTTGCTTTGTTGGACGTTAATTCTCCTAATCTTAGAGTAACCCATTCCTTTGAGTCATTTCTTTCTGCATTTCTATTTACCCACCCTCATGCCATGATATTTAGCAGTACATATTGTTTAATAGTTTCTAAGTGTGTGTACAGTCTCTAAAGTTTAAATAATTTTTGGAATGTCTAGCATGGAGACATGAAACTCATGCATAAAAATCAATTACAAAATAATAAATGACTCTAGAATCAAATACGAAATTGTGTTGTTTAAATTATAAATGTTATATAGAAATTCAGAGATGGGAAGATTAGCGTGCGCTAAAAAAGAGACAAAGTGAAATTGGATCTTATGTAGACGGCACCCAGGCTTGTCTTTCTTGGGGAAACATAGCTGTGTGTGGTCTGTACTGGCCCTTCACCTCACCGTCACCTGTTCATACCGTTCAGAAAGTTCCAAGGCCCCCTGTAGGCTGATTCTTTATCCCCCCAGTGATTTGAACAGATTTGACCATATAACAGACATATGATTAGTACTTGGATTAAAATTTAATGAAGAAAGAATATAATACAATGCATTGTGTATATATATTTATATATAATGCATATAATTGTCTGAAATACTAAGCTAGCTTCTGTTTCGGATAGGGCATATTTTATATATATAGATACGCCAGAACTTTTCATGCACCAAGGCAAGTGGTGCTCACCTTCAGAACCCTCATCCCGGGAGCCCACATAGTCTTTCCCGTAACACTGTCATGCCTGTATTTTTGGAAATCCTCTTTTGAATTTCCTTCAGAGTCTGTGACTCATTCTTTTCAGTATCCTCAGTGGTGACAAATCTTTTTCAGTTGAGAATGGATTTGATTTTTGGAACCAAGAGTAACTTAGGGCCAGGTAAGGTGAGTAAAATGGAGAATCAAGCTGAAAAATGCCATTTTTGGTTAAAATTGACATGTTGACTATAAAATAATGAGAGCATTTTCTGATTTGGCTCATAAAATAACCCCAAAGAGAGTTCCCTTATTAAGACAAAAAATAAGTGCCAAGTTTTATCATATTAAAACCAAGCCTGAATTACTCCGAGAGAATTTTCCTGCTCTAGAGCAGATGGTGACTCCCTGAAGTCCAAACCCTGCTTTGCCTGGCTCGGGGCCCCACCAGGCCCTGGCTCTGCAGTGACCTTAGTCCTTCCTCAGAATGGTGGGGCTTCCTCCTCAGGGCTCATTGCTCTGAGACACCCCCCTTTGCACAGACCAACACGGTCCCCCCTCCCTAAAGGGAATCTGCTCTCCATTGAATTTATGATGAGGCTTCTCTTTTTTTGGTTGGAAATCTGTTTTTAAAAAAACACCAAAAAACAAAGGATGCTCTCCCCAGGAAAGTGTGCCCGTGAACATGCAGAATTTTGCACATGAGAAGCTTCTTTGTGTACTTGAGAACCTCTCACTGTGGGCACAGTACATGCAGTAGGGGCTCACGGCAGTCCCTCAACGGTTCTAGTTCCTGATCTTACCCTTCTGACTACTCTGTGAGTTTCTGAGGGCCAGGAAATAGTTTAGTGCTTCTTTGCTCTTCTTACAGTACCTACCAGATGCTGAGTATGTAATAGCATTCTGTAAATCACTGTGGTTTAACAGTTTTTTTTTTAAACCACCCACCTGCCACCACTGCTTTAATAGTTTCTGAAGAAGACCAAGTTTTAGGATTTTTTTAATGTTAATGAAATAAATGCCCAAGTCTTAGGTTATATATTTCAGGGCATCCTAAAATATGTTTCTCAGGAGATAATCCATATCTTGCTGTTGTGACATATAAATAATTACAGTAAAGCTCAGGATGCCACAGATCCCATTATGTGGAATCGATCTCATCCCCCCCATATATGTGAGGCTTCTCTCACAGAAAACCAGTAAAGGATGTGCTGGTGTTGTCTCCAGAAGGCAGCATAACTGAACTAAATCATTATGGTCAAACTATATCGTTTGGTCAAACCTTATCATTATTGTCAAACTATAATGTGTATGGTGAAAATTTAATAGGCAGTTTATCTTCAAATTGGCCAAGCCCGTGTCAGAATTTACAGAGCACGATTTACATCAGGCTTGAGATATTTTGAATCATAAATTTAAAACCTTAATGTATCAAAATGTTTGGGACAAAAGTATTCTAGATAATTTAATTTTCTGATTAACCCAAGTACTTAAAATTTAAGCATTTGGCAAAATGCAGGATAGAATGGTTAATGTAACCTGTATTCAGTCTTGTCACATTCTTGGGTGATGTCTGCAAGTGTTTACAGTTGTGGTAGTGCTCCAGAGCTGGCAAGGATGTGAGAGATTAGAGTGAATATATCCGAAACATAGCCTGAACGTCTGTGTGTTGGCAATGGTGGATTTGTCTTTCTGTCTGTCTTTAAAAAAACAAATACTTTTCATCAGCTTATTTTTTTCATTTGCTCTTTCCTAAAAGCAGAGTTTTTTTTTATTGCTTTTGTTGAAAGATGACTTAAGGTTCTTATAAGGTGTGGCTTCTTGGTTCTTTAAGGGAAGGAATTCCTGTTTTAATTGTTGAACTATATTTCAAAGATGATATAAAGAGTTTGCTGAAATATTCATACTAAAGCCCATTAGATTTTAACCTCTTGTAGATCATTTTATTATGTTGATATCTTCATTTTTTCTCTGTTTCTAGTTAAAAAATCTAAGTTTAGAAGAACTACAGATGCGGTTAAAAGCGCTGGACCCCATGATGGAAAGAGAAATAGAAGAGCTTCGTCAAAGATACACCGCAAAGAGACAACCCATTCTGGATGCAATGGATGCAAAGAAAAGAAGGCAGCAAAACTTTTGAGTCTCATTTTTCTGTTTGTTTCTTTAACTATTCCGGAGACCAAGAAACCACTAAGAATTGAAGAAATATTATTATTGTTTTTTTTTTTAATCCCTGGGATTTGTGCTGTACAACTAGACAACAGTCCAGAACTGATGATGGTACATACCTAGTCAGTTCCCAAAAGGCAGAATTTACAACTGTAGCTACTATATTTTCATTTTTAAATAATGAAAACAACAGACATGTATTCTCTAGATCTGTCAGCTGCGTACCGGCGCTAAACAGTGTGTTATATAATGAACACTGTTTAGAGACCTTGAAAATCTGAAGCTCTTGTTTAATTGTACGGCACTGAAGGGCTTTATGTTACAATATTCTTTATTCTTATTTCTAGTAGCTTATTTATTGTATCCCCAGGTAAGCTTATTTATTTATGCTGTTTCACTTTGTTTTATTTTTAAGGACAAGATCAGGCTAGCTTTGGTGAAGGGAGGGGCATATTAGTGGATGATAATGTACAACCAAATTATACTTTCAGCAGGGGGCTGTGGGGTACATTCCTTGAGTTCCAGCTTAGTTTTCCAATAGAAGCAAAGCAACAATAGTAATAGCGCCCAAATGGGCCAGACTCTTTTTTTATACTGAAGCAATAATTCCATTTTTACCTTCTGAAATTTTGTTTAATGTTTTTATTCTTGATGTTTGGTACAAATAGAACTATATATATTTAGGTCACATGGAGCTATAATGTTTAAAACCAAAGAAATCAATGGAAACTTTGCACCAAAAAAGTGCGGTAAATATTTTAAAAGAAGTAAATCCTTAAGACAAATGTAATTTGTTAATATTGTTTCATGTTTTATGTATAGGTCTGATAGTCGAACTGTATCAAACTGTAATAAGCTCAATCAAATTCACTTCTGTGAAAATGTGCTCAATCGTCACGGGACTTTTTTGTTGATTTCATTTATTTCCTGGGAATTGGTAAATATCATGTGCCTGACGATAACAAAATAGCAAAAACATTTGTACTAAACTGTGTAAGCCTTGGGGACTGGAAAAAAAAAGATTAAAACCATTAAAAAGAAGCTTATTTCTAAGCTGAATGAACGTTTGTGTGATTGAACTGGGACCAGTCAGTTCCTAAGCAGCATATGGCCATCTTGACAGTGTTTGTTCTTTTGTGTGTTTAATTACTGTGTGTAAATCATCAAGACAAATAAATTTTACTGTGCCACCCAGCGCATCTCCTCTCTATGTCTTTTTTTAAAAAACTCCCCGCCTGGATTCTGTCTTTTCCTGGCACGGAATGTGTATTAGTGAGGACAGGCTGGTGGGGGTAGCGATAACAACCCTGAAACCTCAGTGGCTCAGCGTAACACAGGTGATTTCTCCCATTTCTCCCATCCCACGACAGCAGGACCCCCTGCTCCCGCCACTCACACCCAGGACCCCCGCCATCTGCAACATTGGTGGTCACTGCAGCAAGGGAAGGAGTGCTGATGAGGCTCACATGAGCTCTAGCCAACTGTGACACATGTCAGGGGCGCCACAACCAGTATCCGGAACTAGTCACATGGCCACGCCTACTTTCAAGGGAGCGAGGAAATGCAACCTTCCCGTGCGCCTGGCGGGGAGAGAAGGGAAATGCCGGTGGGTTCACTAGGGACTGCCACAGAAGGTGGAGCATCTCTGGAAAACTTCAGTTCCATTTTAAAATGGCAGTTGCGCCCCAGGCTGTGCTTTGGAGTAATATTTATCTCTGCTCTGCTGAGTCCTGACAAATAGTAAATTGTGTAGTTGGATGTGAATTAATAAGATGGTTAAAGTAGTAGTGAGTATTGAAAAGTTTCTAAAGGTTATTTACAATGAAGACTGAATTTACAGTATATGCTTCAGCTACATCCTTATGGAGTCTACTTGGGACAGCAGACTGAGTCAGTCAACTCAAGCACCTGACCCTTCCCCCCCCTTTTTTTTTAAGATTTTATTTATTTATTTGACAGAGAGAGACACAGCGAGAGAAGGAACACAAGCAGGGGGAGTGGGAGAGGGAGAAGCTGGCTTCCCGCTGAGCAGGAAGCCCGATGGATGCGGGGCTCGATTCCGGGACCCTGGGACCATGACCTGAGCCGAAGGCAGACGCTTAACAACTGAGCCACCCAGGCGCCCTTTTTTCCCCTTTCTTAAGTGTTTTTCTTTTTGGTAACCTAATACCTTGCTTAATTTGATGGAATCAAATGACTGACTTGCTATCATCCAAGTAAAACCACCTACATGAAATGTCAAGAAACCTGTGAAGATGATTTTTCTCCAGTTTGTTAAATTAGAAAATTTATGCAAATTAATTCAATGAGGCCTGTTAACCACTCTTACTAATTCAGTCTCAACAAGAATCCTCCTTTTAATAGTAAACATTGAATGTTCCAATCACATTGTAATTTGTATGTAAATAGATTTCATACCCTATTGTTATTTTTATTCTTTATACACACACACACACACACACACACACACACACACACACATATATTTAAGAGAATTAAGAACAGTGAGCATATTTTTATTTTAGAGCCTTAGGAAGCTTCCAGAATATTTTAAGATAATCTGTTTCAAAGTTCTTCCAATCTTCTCAGTCCCTGCCCGCCACCAGTCAAAAAAAGGAACTTAGGGTGAGTTTTTAAGAACCAAAAGCCATGAAAGAATCCCTCGAGTCTAGGTAAGCCTTGATTAGTCATGATGCTAAGGAAAGAGTTTTCTAGTTATTTTAATGAGTTTAAGAAGAAGCCTCCTATTATCTTAACCTTGTCTTCTGAGAACATTCCAAAAATAGGTAAGTGTACTTTCTGCACACCCCCGTCCTTTCATAAATGCAGAATTGTAAATGTAATTGTAGCTAATGGGTGAGGATTTGTCTTGCTGAAAAGCCAGCATCATTGTATATGTTGTTCTGTAGATGAGAAAGTTTTTTCGATTTAGATGACTCATTTCTACAGACTTACACTTAGCTTATTTTAGCAGAAACAGTTTTATGTTCAGAATATGAGCTAATTTGGCCAATATACATTGGAGAAGAAATTGTTTTTATTTAAATGGATTTCAAAATAATAACATCTATTATTTGGGACACTTAATATTTGTCGGACACTAAGCTAAACAACCTAACATACATTGCTTTTGTATTTCTTTCCTTTGCTTATTTACTGAGTCACATCCCTGAGGTTTAAAATCACTCTCTACTCACTGAAGGATATGTAGCTTCTCTAGCAGAAATTATATAACACATTAATAAGATGTTTTTAACTTAGTTACAGGAAATCTTTTCAAATTAGTGACATATTAGCATTCAATAGGAATGATATTTTGGTGTTTCCTATTCTGTATGTTAAAGATTAATGATTAAATCCTGAAAATACTAATGATACAACACTCTAAATAGAGCATCATTTAAAAAAATAATTGGAGTTGCATTACTAAATTAGTATCAGACCTAGGCATTTAATTAGGTATTTCATCAAAATGCTATTTTGGAGTACGAGCTACTTTTTTGGTCCCAAAGCCCAAGAATCGGGGGTCTAAAGAGAGAACCCCTCTTCTTTGCTCTTTGAGCAATCTGAGCAATCTGATGAGATCTGGACTCAAGGTGTATACCTTAGTTGGGTAGTCTGGTGCCACTGAATGGTGGATTATCCTCCAGGGAATCAGCCAGCTTCTCCCTGTTCCATGTCCACATAAAATACTTGAACCTCAGCCAACCACTTCCTGAGTCATGAAAAGACCCCAAGAGAGAAAGCAAATGACCGGCTCAGTTCTTCCACCAATCTTGGAAAACCAATTTCAAGGCCATGTTCTTCTCACACTGGATCTTGTCATTAGCCAGACTCCCTACGACCTTTTTTTTTTTTTCACTTGATTAAGCTCTTTAAATTAAAATTCTGATTTTTGGGGTTGCTCTTCTGCCCGCAGAACTTTGCCTACCAAGTTAGGAATGAACTCTGCCTCCTGGCATTCAAGATCTGCATCGTGCCCCAACTGACATGACCTCATCTTACGTTATTGCCTTTTTTGAGCCCTTTCACCAAACCAAACTGCTTTCAAACGCTATCATAGTTATGTGATTTATTATTGGATTATAAGCTTCCTGGGAGCAGAAACTTGGTGTTTATCCATCTTGTTTCCCCACAATGCTTTCCAGGATGTTAGATGAAATTGGTAGTAAATAAAGTTTCATTGAATACTATTCGCTCCAACAACAACAACAAAAAAATTGTCATCATTAACCGTAAAGGCTAATCTCTCTCCTTACATCCAGATAATCATGGTAACAACAATAATACTAGTACCAACCAGTTTTGGAGCATCTACTAAGCCATGCACTTTTGATACATTATCTCAAACCTTCATAACAAGATGCAGTCTTTTTCTCAGAAAGGAAAGGACAGGAGAGATTAAATGAGATCACAAAGCTAGTCAATGCCAGGGTCTGTCTCCAAAATCTTTGCTTTTTCCATTAGACCACATTGCCTAATAAACACAGGAGGTCTGGCTTTAGAATGTTGGATGGAGTTGCTAAGCCTGCTTGCTGATCTTAGAGAAGCTTTTCACTTGAAACTTAGAAGAGGACCGTTGTTAGCTAATGTGGTCCTTTTCTCCATTTCATGGGACCTACATTTTCTGCAATGGCATCCTTTTTACCTGTAAGGGAAAAAAAAAAAAGCAGAGTGCCTTAAGTTTCCAAGATGAGTTGTACTAAAATTTTTTTTTCCCCTTTATTATTAGGGTATATTTGGAGTTCTTGTGCCTTGAAAATCTATGTGGGTTTTTTTGTTTTGCTTTTTGTTTTTTTTTTGTTTTTTTTTTTTTTTGTAAATTGAAATGTGTTCTATTCTTTCCCTTACAAAAGTCTGTCTTGGATAATAAGTACTTTGGAGAAATAATAACCAGCATAGTAGAAGGTACATGGCCTCAGAAACAAATTACCTGGGTTCAAACCCCAGTTCTTCCTTTATACTGTTGTGGCCCTGGGCAAAAATAACCATGCAGCTGATCTATGTTTCAATGTCTTCATCTGTAATAATGCAGCTATTGTGAAGATCAAATATTCTAGTACATGTAAAATATTTAACAAAGTTCTTGGCATATGGCACATAGACAAGAGCTTAAAAAATAAACTTTTAATCTTTCCAGTTTAAGGCATTGTTTTTACAAGAATGAAGAAAAAGGCTCTGTTCTTCATTGATGAGCAAATTTATGGTAACTTCTAAAGTGCATTAGAGGCTCCTAGAACCCAGATGTGTGAACCTTTAAGGGTCTGGCCTACTCTCAGGTAGTAATTTGCACTGAGGAAAATCATACTCAAGTTTTAAAAGTATTTCCTTTCTGCCTAAAACTAAGCCATAAGCTAAACATTCTCCCCCACCCCCCCACCCCCCCCCCCCCGCCCCACACTCACACTCTCTTTAAGACTTTCCTTTCTACGTTAGGGATATTGTTAAGGCCAACATCTATGGCCACATTCATGAAGACCCATCTGGAAATTTCAAATTCATGCCCTTAAAGTTTTGTTTCACTGAAGTTCTAGCATTCTTGGTCCTTAAAAGTATGAATCATGCAATTGATGGTTTCCCAACAATTGACAGTTAATAGCCTTATGGGATTCTGTGAGCTGCATACTTCCATTTCCATGATCCTATATTTATAAAAACTGAAAAGATTTTTAAGAAGAAAAAGAAAGTATCTGTGGAGGTTTTGGTCCTTCCATCATACTTGGAAGGATCTGGTTCCCTATTATGTGCAATTTTTATATCTTCTCATAGTTCTTATGGGTTTCATCTATGGGGACTGGGTGTCAAGGGGCTTTGTTGTTGAGGTCCTGCACCTAGAACCCTGCTGGAATCTTCCACGTGTGAGTATTGCCACCTGAGGGGAAAGGGATCTCTAGTGGATGAGATTCCTGGAGACTGTGATAACCCCTGTCCTTCCTCTTTGGGAAGGAGGCAAGCTAGAACACCATAATGCCCTTGGCCCCTGTACCTCCTGCCCCCCAGCAACCTGTTCAAGTCACGTGTACACAAAAAATGATTTAGGATTACCAGACAAGCACCATAACTTCCAGCCCCGGGTCCACCAACAGATCAGATATGCTAAAGAAACTTCTCTACCTCTCAGTATTTTTCCATTTTTATTCTTCTATTCATAAGCCACTTCATATCCACAAAGAAAAGAGAAGGGTATGAACAAACAAACAAAAAAAGATAGAAGATAGCAAAGGGAAATAGATTTTGCATGATAAAAATAACAATTGTAACCAAAAATTACAAAGTCATACCCCACATTTCCTCGGTAGTGAAACAAGTCCATTCCATTTTATGAGAAAGCCCTCAAAGCTAACACGTTCTAAAATTTTTCTAGAAGAAAATTCAGTGCCTGTTCATGTTTGAACCAAGCAACTAGTTGTCTTTCACATTTTTATAGAATTTTCCAAGGTGAACTGTAATTAGTTGAGTGGAAGCTAAATAACACGATACTAAATCTCTCAGTCTTTCAATATTCCCTTTCTAATGTCCCAGTGTGTGCAGAGAGTGCATTCAGCCTCTCCATGTGCTCCACCACAGCTCTCTTTCCTATTTAAAAAGAATATATTCTAAAAAAAATAGTGGGCGGGGGGCGCTTGGGTGGCTCTGTCATTAAGCGTCTGCTTTCAGCTCAGGTCATGGTCCCGGGGTCCTGGGATCGAGCCCCACATCGGGCTCCCTGCTCAGGGGAGAGCCTGCTTCTCCCTCTCCCACTCCCCCTGCTTGTGTTCCTGCTCTCGCTGTGTCTCTCTCTGTCAAATAAATAAATAAAATCTTAGAAAAAAATAAGAGAAAATATTCTTAGCAAAAAAATTCAAATGAGAAGACATAATAGCATTTGGAACTAAAATCTTTGATGTGAAAAAACAAGATGCACTGAGAAATCTGAACATGTAGAACCATTCCATTATTAATGAATCAATGTGCAAATTCATGAATTCATTTTCTGTTGACATTTCATGCAATATATAGAAGTTTGTTGTTGTTTTTTTAAAGCACACCGGCTGATGACCATAAATCAGTTTACATGCTTAGAATGTGGACTTTGGAAATTATGCCTGATATTAATAGACTAATGAATCTGGGCCTTAACAAGTTGCAGCAAGGATTTTCAATTTTGAGAGTAAATTCATTGCTTTAACAAACAAGTAGCGATTGGGGGTATGAATCGGAACCTTGAGGTGGCAGGCAATGACAGAAGTCTAGACACAATGTTTTTAAAATTCTTAATGCAAAATTATTTCAATTTCACGCAAATCTAATGGGTTGCTAGTTTTTTTAGTTCAGTGGCTCCCATTGTCTTGCCCAGTCTCCTGACATGTATCCAAAGCAATGATAGCAAATATATATCATGTATACAAATATCTACAATATTTGTCTATAGTAACCATTTCTAACTTGGCTAAAAGGAAGCATGCTTCTTCCAGTAGAAAAGGCCTGTCCCTGCTCTGTCCAATTTGAAGCAAATTCAATGCTTTAGTTCTTGAGGCCGTTATAAAAAGACAAAAAAAAAAAGTATCTCTTTTACAGATTGGTACTCCTCAAAGCAAGGTATCCTGAAGCTCTCCACGGACATGGTGCATGACCTTGGGTGAGTTATTTGACCTTCCCTAAGTCCTGCCTTCTTTTTTTTTTTTTTAAGATTTTATGTATTTATTTGACAGAGAGAGAGTGCACCTGGGGGAGCGTCAGGCAGAGGGAGAGGGAAAAGCAGGCTCCCCCATGGAGCAGGGAGCCAAACCCCAGGACCCCAGGATCGTGACCTGAGCCAAAGGCAGACACTTAATCAACTGAGCCACCCAGGCGCCCCTAAGTCCCACCTTCTTTATCAGAGAACAACTTCAGGGGTGTGGAAAGTGGATGAGATGTACGTGTAAAGCACAGCGCCCGGCACACAGTGGGCTCTAGTGACTTGCACCTTCTTTACTCACCAGCAAACATCCATCGAGCAGCACACCAACACAAGCTAAGTGTGGAAACACAGAGATGAAGGCGACAGGGTTCCTAGGCAAGAGCTGGGGCATATTGCCTAGTACAGGGCATAGACACACGAGTGTGGTGAGTGTAATAAGAAGGATGCCAGCAAAGCCTTGTGGCAGCAGGAATTGAGGAAGTCTCCACTGCAGGGGTATTTGAACTGGGCCTTGAAGTTTGGGAAGGCAAGAGAGGAGGAAGGGCACTATGGGGAGGGCAGAACATGTAGGAAGACAGAGAGATGAGAAATACATGGGCTACATTTCAGTGCCTAAGAGAGATCATTACACAATGAAAGCATGGAGTGGAAATGCATCAAGGATCATCTGTCTTGCTTGCTCTCTCTATTCTGCAATTTAGGAGGTCCAGAATCGTGTGGCCTGTTTTACTTTTGTTTTTGTTTTATTAAGTCACTAAATGTTTTCTAGAGAAATCAATTCCAAGTATTATCTGGTCTGTTTCCTGGTGCCTATGGCTACCAGTCACACTCAGCTACACTCCTTTCCATTATTTGGTAGTATCTAAAAGAAATTTTATCTGCGGCAGCTTGCTGAGCTTGACTCTTGGGGCAAAGGGGCCAGAGAAATGTGGGTAGAGGGGTTAGCAGCCGCATCTAAAGGAATAGGCTTGGGGCGCCTGGGTGGCTCAGTTGGTTGGGCGTCTGCCTTCGGCCCGGGTCATGATCCCGGAGTCCTGGGATCAAGCCCCGCATCGGGCTCCCTGCTCAGCAGGGAGTCTGCTTCTCCCTCTCCCTCTGCCTCTCCCCCAGCTCATGCTCTCTCTCTCGCTCTCTCTTGCTCTCTCTCAAATAAAAATTAAAAAAAAATCTTTAAAGGAATAGGCTTGCGCTTATTTCCTCAGATCAGTTCACTAGCTGTTTGCTTGACTGAAACATTTATCTTCTTTTTGTCAGTGGTTCTCTTCTCAAGACCTTTAGCATTTTCCACCTTCAATTAAAGCAATTTACAAAGGAGGGGACATAAAGTGTAACCAAGTAGCATAAAGTAAAAACAAATTTAGAAGGATAAAACAAAGGGAAAACAAAAGTAGAGCAGCAGTCTGGAGCCAGGAATCCTATTAACAGGAAAAATGTTTACCCTGGATTTGGTTCAGAGCTTCCTAGAAGCCAGAGTGAAGAAGGAAAGCAGACACAGTTTACACCGTCTAACTATGCTACTCAATATGATAGCCGCTAGTGCTTGAAGTGAAGCTAGTCCAAATTGAGATGGGTCCTGAGTATAAAATACACATTGTGTTTCAAAGACCTAGTATAAAATAAAATGTAGACTATCTCATTCATAATTTTTAATGTTTATTACTATTGAAATTCTACTATTTTAGATATATTGGGTTAAAACATCTTATTTTAAACTTAATTTTACCTGTTCCTCTTTACTTTTTTGAAAATACAGCTACTAGAAAACTTAAAATGACATTGGATATGGCTCACATTTGTGGTTCTCATTATAAATCTATTGGACAGTGCTGGTTTTTAAGATAAAAGCATTCATTGACTGACTGATGAATGGGTAAAGTGTGGTGTATCCATGCAGGGGCAAACGGTTCAACAATAAAAAAGGAATGAAATAATAGGTATAGAGTTTCTTTTGGGGATGATAGCAATGTTCTAAAATTGACTGTGGTAATGGTTGCTTAACTCTGTGAATATATTACACACCACTGAACTGTAAACTTTGAAAAATGAATACATTATATTTAGCTATGTTATAATAATAAAATAAAAGTTTTTGAACTTCCGGGGGGTGGGGAGATAAAAGCATAGTCGTTGCTCAGAAGAAACCCAACTATTCTTAGTACCTAGGTAAGAAGTATCTCTCTAACAGCACCCATTGGAAAGCATACCATCCATATTCAATTAAACATCAATATTCATTATCAATATTCTCAGAGTAAACACAGGGATGGCTTTTGCAGGTCTGTCTGTATGGTGTTTTCAGTATTTCTCAGTGGTATCACACTCCATTCAGTAGACACCTGTATGCTAATGGCTTCCAAATTCCTCCCTTCAGCCCGAGTCTTCCCCTTCAAACTCCATAGCCAGGCATTCTTGATGTCACACATATACCTCAAGGTCAACATGACCAAACACTACTCCCCTGTATTTTCTATCCAGTTGGTGCTACCATCTGTTGTCCAATCACCAATGCTAAAAACCTGGGATTTCTTGAATGTTCATTGTCTTTCAGCCCACATCATCCCTCTGCCAATTCAGGCTTCCAAATAGTTCTCGAATCTATGTCCCCATCTCCCTCTCTCCACTGCCCCTCAGCATTCATTATCTCCTGCCTGGACGGTTGCAGCATCCCCTTAATGGGTCTCTGCTCCAGGTCATGTGGGTTTGAGTGCTTCCCATAAGGTTTATTTTATTTTGTTAGGTAGGCTCTGTGTCCAGCATGGAGCCCAACACGGGGCTTGAACTCACAACCCTTAGATCGAGACCTGAATTGAGATCAAGAGTCGGACACTTAACCAACTGAGGCATCCAGTGCCCCTATAAGTAATTTTTTTATGGCAAATGTATTAGACCATTACTTGTATAATTACAAATTAATTCACTTTATTTTTTTTTAATTTTATTTATTTCTTGGAGAGAGAGAGCACAAGCAGGGGGGAGGGGTAGAGGGAGAAGCAGACTCTCTGACGAGCAGGGAGCCCGATGTGGGGCTCGATCCCAGGACCCCTGGATCATGACCTGAGCCGAAGGCAGATGCTTAACCGACTGAGCCACCCAGGTGCCCAAATTAATTCACTTTAAAAATACATGTAAAAATTATCTACCTGCCAGTGTTGTAGTGAAGACTTAAATGAGATAATGACTATAAAACTCATTTCCTGGCACAAAAAAGCTCTCACTACACAGACTAGAGACACCATATCTGGTAAGGACTCCTGAAAAAGACAAGGGGAAACAATATTTCTGAGCACTGACTCAGCCTGGCACTTTCTTTCCATGACATATTCTATAAGGTAGATGCTTTGTGTGGCCTTGGGCTACTTAGTTATTTAACCCCTCTCTGCTTTAGTATCCTCATCTATAAAATGAGAATAATAATAGAACCTGTTTTCTAGGATGTTGGGACAATTCATGCATGAATACATATCAAACTCCCCGAACAGCGCTTTGTGAGTGTTAGCTATTAACATCATCATCATCATCCCTATATTTTATTTTATTTATTTTTTTAAAGATTTTATTTATTTATTTGAATGAGAGAGAGAGGGAGAGAGAACACAGAGGCAGGGGAGAAGCAGACTCCCCACTGAGCAGGGAGCCCAACATGGGGCTCGATCCCAGGACCCTGGGATCGTGACCTGAGCTGAAGGCAGACGCTTAACCGACTGAGCCACCCAGGCGCCCCTCATCCTTATATTTTAGCTGAGAATACAGAGGTTCAAAAGATGAGGTGACTTAACCCAGTTCCCAGAGCTAGGAAATGTCTGACCTAGAATGTTAACACAGATCTGTGGAAGTGTTTTCGAACACTGTACCGTGTGGGAAGTCCTTCCCCCACTCTACATGAATGTATAAAAAAACCAAACACAGAACTCAATAGGGACCAGGGGCCTGGGGAGAGGAGAGGAATGGGGAGTTGTTGTTTAAGGGGTATGGGGTTTTAGTTTTGCAAGAGGAAAAAAGCTCTGGAGATGGATGGTGGGGATGGTTGCAGCACAATGTGAATGTACTTAATGCCGCTGAACTGCACACTAAAAATGGTAAATTTTTGTTATGTGTATTTTGGGCACAATTTGAATAAATAAATAGATAGCAAACAAACAAATACAGAAAGCTAAATATGGAATAAATGTGCCTTAAGCCTGCCAGCCTAGCAGCTGGGGCCGCGGCCAAAGGCCCTTCATGGGCTTAAACCCCCAGAGCCTCTGGCCATGGCCTTCCCAACACCTGATCCGAACTCCACCCAATTCATCACCAAGCATTCATCCCTGCATAGACCCCAGAGCAGCTTCCCATCCCTCCGCTCAGCCCTCTTGGTTCCATCCCAGTCCAGTGGAGCAGGTCATATGCTAGTCTCGACTGTACCTTCCAGATCCTGCCCCCAGGAACCTGGGCACCTACTCTTCTCTCTGACACCCCTCCTCACGGTCAGGCCCAGCTCAGA
Source organism: Eumetopias jubatus (assembly GCF_037043125.1). NCBI lineage: Eukaryota > Metazoa > Chordata > Mammalia > Carnivora > Otariidae > Eumetopias > Eumetopias jubatus. The sequence continues at coordinate 145,750,984 of NW_028274810.1, forward strand.
TGTCACCTGTCTTCTGAAGGCCACAGAGGTGCCGCGTCGTGCCCAACCCCTCAGCCAGTGCACGGCAACACATTCACAGGGCACCTGTCCCACCAGCTTCATTCGTGTTCCAGCCAGTGAACCGCAGAGCCCACTCAGCATGCAGACTGCGTTTTGCTTAGCTGGCTGCAAAGAAGACACATCTAAGTAAAGGGCTCAGATAGAGCTTTTGGGTTTGGGTTTTTGCTGGAGGATCTGCAATGAAATATTAATGTCGAGACTGCCCCCCCTACATCAGGCATGTCCAGTGTCCTCTGCTCCAAAGCCTGGCAATGTGGATGATCTCTGGTGGACCCTGCTCCGGAGGAATGGGGTGCTTGTGCGTTGATCCATTCTGACATTGTTCACCTGCACACTGGCTCGTGCACTAGTCATTACCCAGTGGGAATGTCTTGGTAGCCCTCCTTCAGTCCTGGAGCTCTTTCAGAAATGTGCATCGTAGGGAGTCTGTCCCTTCCCATCTTACCAGTGGCACTGCCTGACCAACATGACACAGGTCTCCAGCCTGCGAGGCTTTGCTAAGGATGTTCATTCAATGAAAACCCTTGCTGAGGTTCCCAGCCCCGCCTCAGGTATGCAGCAGGTCAGATCTCCACCCCAGCAACCTGCCATTTCTCTAGCATCACTCCCAAAAAGAGGACCTGAACTCCGTACGTTATGCTGGCGCCCCCTGCCCTTGGTTTCTTTATCACTTGTCAGCATTTACTCTGTGCCAGGCATGGTGTTGAGCACTAGAGATAAATATCCCTGTGCTCGTGGATCTTCCAAGTAGTGGGGGGGACAGGCAGCCCCCAATAAACAAAAATGACAAATTGCAATAAGGGCAAAGATGAGAAAGTACCTGATGCTGTAGGACATAATGCAGAGGCAGTGGTGGCCGGAAAATGCAATTGAAATTGGGCGGAACGTAGGGAAAGCCTCTCTGTGCAAACAATGTCTATGGGAGTCCTGGGGAGCAACTCCCTTCACCCCCACGTTCACAGACACGCAGACGCACGAACACACCCACATAAATACACACAGGCACACGACACCCAGAGTCACATGGAGATCCGCAGACACACTCAGACACACGCACACACAATACACAGATGTATACACATGCGCACATCCCTCCGTGACATTTCAACGCTGCTCCTGAATGGCCACCTGAGGTGACTTTTGACCCAATGGCGCACTGATGAAAGTATTAGGGACTGAGGTCACGTGAAGAAGATGTTCCCACGGCCCTCAGCACAGCGCTCGGCAAATGGCTCTGCACCCAGCTAAGTGATGGCTCTTGGCTGATTTAACTCGGCCTCTCATTTGCTGAGGCCAGCACTCCAGTCTCTCTGAATATGTGACATCTGCACATTCCAGTTTCCAGTCATCAGCTCCTCCTTGAAATATCAGCTCGAATGAGTCCTTTAGCATCTGCTAGTTCTGAAGCTTTGACACACATATGCATATTTCCGTGGTGGGCGGAGGGGAGTTCAGGGAAATGGGAAGGTCAGTAGGACATTCCGATTTGACTGCAATTTTTATTTTTTATTTTTTTTAACACGAGAAGGCTTTTTTTTTTAAATGAGACTACTGAATAATCAGTGATCTCATGTTTTAAAATTGGCAGATTACATAGTAATACATTTAAACGCCTCTAATCGTTGGCTCCCCGGTTCCACGGCAGAGGGAAGGTCAGAGTGGCAGCAAGTGGGTTCACCTGCCACGGAAGAAAACCCAGAACTACTTCAGGGGCCCCCTCCGTTCCCACCAGCTCCTCATCCAGAAGCAGTACTCGAATCTCAAATCTGGGAGAGCCATGAAGAAAGCTGTCGGGCTTCTCTTTTAGCAAGCGGTGGGAAAGCCCAGGGACATCTTTGGTTTTGTGCAGTTTCCCTCCCCTCCTCCCGCACATTCCACAAAAAGAAATGCAGGCTACAACCCTGTGGTGGTGGCCATTGCAAGAACTGACCCTGAACACGGTGGGTTACAATTCCGTGGCTCCTGACAGAGTCAGCTCTGGCAGACCCACCGAGTTTGCCAGGAAAATCAATATAAAGCTGACAGATCAAAAGTGAGTCATGCCAGCCTGCCTCTTAGGAAATGGTTAGATTGGTGTCTGACTGATAACACCTCAGTGCTTTTCATAGTAGGTCTGAAAATAGCTCAGAATTCTTTAAATGTCTGGAGATGTAGGCGATGAAAAGAGTTTTGAGTGGAAAAAACCTCCTGGAGAACCCCAATTCTGTTTCTACCATATTCCCCCAGTCTGCCTGCCTCATACCATATCCCTGGGTGTCCAGGGACAACTCAGTGCTGGACAGACTCACACGGCTCTTTGGGAGACCATGAGTCTAGGACTCAGGATTGGCCATCCTAGACAGGTAGTGAGCTTGGCCATCCAACATTCAAGCCCTTTGTGCTGCCAGTGCTTGTGTCCCTTGTTACAAATCTCCATGTTCCCATCACCTGCCCCTCATTGCCCCATTGAAAGGCCACGCCTTCCTAAAGGAGCACTTTTGTCTGTCCTCGAGCCTAACTGGGCCCATGCAATGCAGGTTTTTCACTTTCTCAGCTGTGACTCTCCATGTCAGTGCTGCTTACGTCTTCAATATAAGCCACAGCCGTAGCCAAAGAAGTCATCAGTAAGTCTAAGATACAGGGAGGGAAAGAGGAACCTGGTGGAGGGTTGCAGGGAAGGATGGATTGGGGGACAGAGAGCCTGGACATGAGTCTGTTGGAAATGAGCAAAGCATGAGTAAAGGAGCAATGACGTGGGGTGGGAGGCTTTAGAGTGAATACAAAAGGACTGAAATACAAGATGCAGTGAAGAGAGGAGTGACAAAACCTGGTGCCCACTAGGCAGGGGCATGAGGGAGAGGGAGAGTACCATCAGGAGTACCCCTGAGCCACTGTTTCTCCGGGAGGGGTCTGAACACCACTTGCATCAAAATCACCCGAGAGCATTGTAAGATTATGAATTCCTGGGGACCCACCCCCAAGAGTCTGATTTTGTAGATGGAGTGATGCCCAGAAATCTACTTTGTTGAAAGCTCCCCAGATGATTTCAATGCACAATAAAGTGGCTGTAAAGTCTCTACTGCTTAAGGGCTGTGAGCAATACCCTTTACATTTCCTTCCCTCCCATCTAATATGGTGCTTGGCAATTAGTCAGGTGGCAAGAAATGAATGCTATGGTGAGAAAATGTCCAAGTAAGTGGGGAGGACTCAACGATGACTAAAATTCCAACCTGGGGGCCTGAGAGCACCGTGTCTCCATGGCCAGAAGGGAGGGAACAGGCGGGAAGAAGAGCAAGCTTGCGTGACGGTGAGAAGTCCAGTTGGAGGGTGCTACCCACATTGCAGAGGCAGTGTGCCTGGGGCTCAGAAGTGCACGGGGTCAGGCACAGAGACGTGCAAGGCCTGTGCACACTAGCGGAGCCTGCTGCTTGGCTCGAGGGCGCCGCGGGCTGCCGAGGACTGAACTTTGGGGGAAATGCAGGATGCAGCGGGTCAGAGGGGGACAAAGACCCGGTGGGAACGGGAGAGCGGGGAGCAGAGCCCTCGGGAGAGCCAGCAATGCGCAGTGTCCACAAAGTAACAGAGGAGGGAGTGCGAAGCACTTAGAGGTTGGCCTGCGGGGGCAGAATCTGGCTGGAGGAGCCTGAGAGCTGAGGAAGGGCCACTAAATTTAACTATCAATCAGGAAATCACTGGTGATCTTCAAAAGAGCAGTTTGGAGAGAGTGGGAGGAACAGACGCCGACGGCAGAGATAAAACAAGGAGAGGGATGAACAGCTGAGGCTGGCAGCAGAGATCCCCCACAGGGGGTGTCTCAGGGGGCAGGGGGCACCAGGAGGGCAGCTAGACAAGACCGGCCGAGGAAAGCAAGGCTGGGGGCCTCACTCGTCCCTGTGGCCCGTCTGGCGCAGGGACCTTCCTTTCTTGCGTTCTTCTCCCTACCCTTCCTGGGCCATCTCGCCCATGGCCTCAACTGCCACCTCTGAGCGCAGGGGTCCTGTCCCAGGTTCCCTTGGGCCACCCCACCTCCCCCCTGCACCGCACACCTCCCTCCCATCTGTGCGGCCCCAGGCACTCAGGCAACACCACTCAACCTCAGGGACAGATCCAAGGATTCCTGTCTCTCCTGGTGGCACCACCATCTACCCCGTCACCAGCCAAGCCAGACACCCAGCTGTCCCACCCTCCCGGAGTCTCCCGCAACCCCACATCCAGTCCTTGACCTTGACAGCATCCTCCCTGGCAACCCGCTCGGCCCCTTCCTGTCCAGCCCACTCCCTTCACCTCTGACCTCACATAGGTCTCCCGGCCCCCTCCATGCCTCCCAGCCGCTGCCAGAGTCACGTTCCGACATCACTGATTCAGTCAGATGTCCCACCCCAGTGGCCGAAGAATGAACCTGAAGCTCCTTCGGTGACTTTACTCGAGACTTGTCCGCACCACGCTTCTGTCCAGCCACTCTGGCTTCCAAGTCCGCCACCGTGCCGGCTGCGTGTGGGCCTCCTTGTCTGTGCTTGTGTAGGTCCCTGCTCCCGGAGTTTTCTTCCTTCCCCTTCACCCCATCTCTCCGTCTCAGACTCCCTCGGCCACCCCTGTCTGGCCAACGCCGACACTCTTCCCATCCGCACCCCAGAAGTCCCATCTTCAGGAGGAAACATTTACGGCTCCTTTCCTCGTGTCCTCACTCCCCGTTTCATTCAAAAGGCTTTTTGTAGCTTCCAGGTCTCTATTCTACCAGACCCCTTTGGTGGAGGGCAGCGGTGGAGGCAGCAGGTGGACAGGGGTGGGGTTGGACAGGCAGCAGGTGGACAGGGGTGGGGTTGGACTCCGGCACAGGTCACTCCCAGGGGGCCGCTGGTGGGCTAAGAACAGGCTACGTTGAATGGAAATAAAATGAATTCAAGGGAAGGCCTACAGTAACTTCAACAGACTTAGCCTCTCCTATCCTCCCTAATTTCCTGTCTGTTCTTTCCCTTCAGTCTTCTCTGCCTTTTCTTTCCTTCACTCTCTCCTTCTGTACCCCTTGTGTCTTTCCTCTTTTTTTTTTTTTTTTCTGGCTTCTTTCTATCCCTTCTTCCTTCCGTAGGAGCTTGCACCAGCTCCTAGGCACGCCTGTCCCCTTTTCCTCTGTTGTATCTCTTTCCCCTGCGCCACATCTTTGAGGCCTCATTTGTATCCACATTCTACTAAAAGAATCGGCTTGTCGCCTGCAGACACAGTTATTTGCTTTGGAGAACTTAGCCAGGAGGATGGTAACATTGACACATGAGGTCACAGAAGGAAGAAAACCTGGCAGATTTTCAGACCTAGAGTATCAGTGGGATGTAAAACCCAGACAAGATCCTCGGGTAGAAATGCTAGTTAAGAGTCCTCCTAAAAATAAGAGGAGATAGGGCGCCTGGGTGGCTCGGTCGTTAGGCGTTTGCCTTCGGCTCAGGTCATGATCCCGGGGTCCTGGGATCGAGCCCCACATCGGGCTCCCTGCTCAGCGGGAAGCCTGCTTCTCCCTCTCCCACTCCCCCTGCTTGTGTTCCCTCTCTTGCTGTCTCTCTCTCTAAAAAGTAAATGAAATCTTTAAAAAAAAAATAAGAGAAGATAATAACCATGTGAGCACAGTATTTAAGTTCTTCCCTCAAGAGGAGGTGTTTGTCTTTCCTTGGAAGATGCAAGGCATCCTGGCCCCAGAATATGCCTGAACACCCATTTCTGCCCCTGGGGGAGAGGAACGTGCACTCCGGCCCACTCGGTGGGGATGCAAGGGCTCTGGAGACCTCGCAGACCTTCTCAGTGCTGCATGCGTGTCCCTCAGCACCTTCCTCAGCCCCCAGGAGACAGGAGGCAGGTTCACACTGCCTGCTGCCCACCGTTCTGCCACTGTTCCTCAGCGAGAATTTTGTGGGATGGGGGTGATCCATCTGCCTTTGCTCCCCTCAGGGGCCCTGGGACCTCTCGGGAACAAGGTGGGGTGTCCACCCTGCTTCACAAAAGGAACACACATAAGTGGCAAAGAGTCCTGAAGCCAAATGGGATCGATGTGATTTTCCTCTGTGTCCAGTGATTTTTTTAATAGCAGGAATTTGGATTAGGTGTATAAATAGTTTCAAGCCCAAAGGAGACACTTGTCAGTTATGTTAAAACTCTAGTCACCTGGCACAGATAGCAGTCCAAATGTTTTTCTGGTGTCATTGTCTCTGAAAGTGTCGTCCATTGTGGTTGGTTACCGAAGAGAGAAATGAAAGCAGATAGGGTTTGTGAGCAGTCCCTCTGCTCTGCTTAAGGTTATCAGGACCTGCTCATTGCTATACTGTGAACGTAGAGGGACCTGCAGAAATTGTTTTTGCATCGAGATGGAAAACGGGCCAGGGTTTTAAGGATGATCTAATCCAACCCTCTTGCTTTACAGCAGTAGGGTGTGAGGCTCAGAAAGGCCAATGATGTGCGTGAGATGACAGAATTGAAGGCAAAACTGAGAGTAGAGTTCAGGGACCTTCCTACAGACATACCGTGGCCTTCGCAATAACTCATGGTCTAAGGCCCTACCAGGTTAAGCAGGTGCTGAGGGCTGGTTCCATGTATCCCCCAGCAATATTCACACCAAAACAGCCACGGCACTCAGCAGACCCTGGACCCAAGTTACTGTCAGGGAAGTGCCGCAAACAGCGGGGACAATGGCACCTAGGAGTGTGGGGTGGGGTTGGCACTGGCGGGCCCATCAGTGATGCTGAGCAAGACAGAGCGGAAGGGGAAACGGCTGTCTGTGTCATGAGGGTTCCAAGAATAAATGACCATCCTTTCTACAAAGCAGGCTGGAGGCTCTGGATCCTGGTGGAAAGGGGGCCACCTCTATATGCCTGCAAAGAATAAACAACAGCTCTTCCTTCCCAACAAACACTCAAAGCCCAGCCTTCCCCAAGAACTCTGGTCCCCAGTGCTGCACACCCTTGTGTTTGCCACTCCATACGTAATTGAAGTGCCTTAAGGAAGCATAAATAATCTTTTTCTATTTAATCTTCAAGGCTGGAGCCCTGAGTGTGTCAGCATTCCCTCTCATTCCCGAGTCGAGCCATGGAGACTAAAGTGCAGCCACCAGACATAATGGTTCAGCAGGGCCCGTGTCAATGCGCGCACAGTAGTGTGTTAATGAGTGTTAAAACTGACATCGCAAATACAGCGTTCTCAATTTTGAAAATTACAACTCTGTAACAAGTCATGCTGTTAAAACATACAAGAAATACCAGTTAAGCCTTCAAGTAGACAACACACAGCCTGTACAGATCACTGCTATCCCAAAGTGCAGAACAAATCATTTTCTTTGAAATGAGGCAAGAATTAGCAGGTATTTCAATTATTTGAGTACTAAGAGAAGTAGAAATAACAGATCCAAATGTTAAATACCAATTACTACCTTAGGAGCTACAAATCAGCTCGGCATTACAACGTGCCCCTCCTCAGGAGCAAACCCAGGAAATGAGGGCGTTTGGCTTAAAACACAAATCTATAACCAATATCCATGCAATAAAGACACAGTGTCACTTCCAACCGGCACTTTTGAAATGCTCATCACATGTGTTGTCAGAAGGGCCTGGTCCATACCTGTGTCCCAGTGGCATTGAAAATAACAACTTTCAAATGCTGGGAGTGAAGTTGCTCTTAAGCCACAGCTGGAAACAAGTGACCTGAAGCTTCTATTGTGTCCCCCTAAAGGAGGTTTATGGGTCAGTCTGACAGCCTGGTGGCCAAAGATGCCACCTCATAGTTGTATCCTTACCTCCAGAAACAGAGCATAAAATTAACCTGATCCTCCCTGACTAGTTTCAGAGACCAGAAGAAACTGCCACATAGGATGTTACCTAGACAGAGCCCAACGGAGAGCACTTATACTCCATACCTTGGTGGTACTTGGAGGAAAGGAAGGTTATTTCTCCCTAGGCCACATCCAGGCGCCATCCTTTGTGGGAATTAACTCCAGGGTTCAAGCCAGCTGGGTTGTTCTCTCTCCCTCTGTTCTGAAACCACCACTTGGAGAAGTCAATGCTGTTAGGACATTCTCACTCTCAGAAGTGACTAAAGTTCCAGGATGGGCACAGCGATATTTTATACAAGTGTATAAATATGTACAAGAGATGTTAAAAAGACAGTCTCTAAAGCACTTTGGGATTCCCCCAATGAAAGGCACCAAATAAATGCAAGTCATTACTAAAATGGAAAGTCAAGTTTTCTAGCTTTCGCATCAGCGAAGAGTAACCACTGGGGGTTATCACTTTTTTGGTGGTAAAACCTGCCTGTTGAGAAAAATACTCATGAGAGTGACCAAGTTATTCTGCCTCCTGCCTTTGTTTCAACTTATCACAAGCTTTATGGCCAGTGACCATGGATACCGTGCTTGGTGACCCGAGAACCCTGTTCCTTGCCCAACTGAACAGTCCCCGAAAGTTTGTACTCTCACCTGCCCGCAGTGCGGCTGGGGATGATCTCATAAATTCTCCACCATCCAGTGCTGGAAGCATGAGCCAAACCTAGTGCTCCATGCACACCATGTGCAAACTCTAAAAAACAACCCTGCTCTTCTGACTGATGACCAGTTGCCCCCAAGTCATCTCTCCTTTCCTGATGCTTCTACAAAGAGACATGGACGGTAGACCACCAGGCACTGGGAGGTGGCCAGCTCCAAGACCCCCATGAGGCTCCAGTCTCATGGAAGAATTTGAACTGGAGACTCAAGGGTGTAAGGGACCACTGTGTTCATCCAACCATTTGCCTACTCTGTAGAAGCCATGGCAACTATAAGTAACAAAGCCTTCTGACAAGACCCTGAGGTATGTGTTTTCTTCAGCCAGCTCAGACACAAAATGGACCTCTGTAGAGAAGGCCCAAATCTTGGATAAAAAGCCTGCTTAACTCCTTATTTAGACCCCTGGATTCAGCAGCCTTTCCAAAGACAGAACAATAATGGAAGCCAACTGATGAACCACCTGATTACCTGGAGAACTATGTTACAAAGGGGCCCAGGTTCCCTTCACCATGTTGTGTGCTAGTTTGACTGAAGAAGAGGAGAGAGGGCATTGTGGAGAAGGAAAGCGTTCTCAACTTTCAACCCAAGTTTAAAAATTTAAAAATTCAAAGGTCTTTTAAGGAGCAGTAAGCTTTTCAAGAAGTTTGCAATTGATGGCATTTTATGAAGTAACAATGTTTTGTTTTACAACTCTTTCCTTGTTCCTGGCCTCTACCCACCCTCTCCCAACAAAAGGTCATTGAAAATGGAAGTAAGCGCTACAGTATTTCCGTCCTGGGTAAGCCACACAGAACTTCACTCATGCATGTCTATATTTTGAGTACACACTTCCACACTGCCGGGCTTCCACGTCATACCAGGAACTCCAGGGCAATTAGAGCGTCATATATAACATACTGTATCCTAGAAGCAAAATGATCCAGGTAAATTCGGCTCGGAAAGAAAGGGGCTCTAATTTATGAGCTTCCAGAGCAGGCAACAAAGTTTCTAAGCTACTGCCCTTGTTAGCAACCCAGTAATGTTTGCCTTAGGGAGATAATAACAACAGTAAACCTCTTTTTAGTTGAGAAAGACAACATGACCTTACTTCTAAACATCTTAAAAAATAAATATTGCCAAAACATGCTTATATCTAAGACACAGCAAAATTTCGCCAAACAGCGTAGCCCAGGAACCTCAGCTAGAAATAAACGTCTTTATGGCCACCCTAGGAAAGATGAAGGCCTGGCTTTGAAAGGTCTTCAGGTATCCCATGATTTGGCCTACAGTGTAGCTGAAGCCCTGTCCCTAATGCTTCTCTTCTTGGGAAAAAAAAAAAAATCAATCATCACTACATGTTTAACTGAGTAACATTCTCTAAAGCCGACATTTACGAGATGAACATTAGTGTACATCATTCTAAAGGTGACCGGGGTACCCATGCAAGTCACGTTGCTACAGATTATTGGTAAAAACAACTCACAGACTTGCATTGGTCCTGTGTGCTTAACTTCAGATTCGTTTTGGTCACAACACTAAATGAAAGCAATGGATAAAGAACTGAGATTCTGTTTTCACATGACTGAGCAAAATCTCATCACAGCCTTGCCGACCCCACGGATGTGTTTCCACCGGACAGACTTGTGGGGGCTTTTGGTACAGGACTCACAAGACAACCTCAGAGACGAGAGCACAGAACACTCACAGTACTGGGCCACGAGCACTAGAATAGAGCACACGATAAACAGAAAAAATTAGCATTCTGGGTGGTACTCATCTGGCAGAAAGGTGAACATTGTATGCCCACGAAGCAAAGACCAGTGAGTGTCATTTCATGGCAGGGTGCAAAGGCGTGGTGTCTGACGCAACACCCTCTAAAAATGATTCTAAAGGCTGTGAAAGCAACCTGGGGTGCATATCCCATGCATCTCTCCCCTGTGGGGCTGGACCTACTCCTTAGGCCATAACCCTAAGGCGCCCGAACTGTGCCAGAGGCACAAGAGGCAACTCAGCAACGCGGGTGTGAGGATGACGAACCCTCTCAGCTAATGTAGGGAATCATTTAAACTTAGTTCACTTGGTGAGCTCCTGCTCATGTTCGTCAGGCTTGCCATGAGGGATTTAACTTTATGGGCATAGTAGTCCCTTAAATTGACAGAAGGGACTTCCTTCATTCCATCTCCAAAGTCACAGCTGCGCATGGCACTCTCCAATTGCTTTTGGCGCCGGTAAAAGTGGGAGAACTTATTGAAGATCAAGGTGATGGGCAGTACCACCACCAGGATACCGGCCAGGATGCAGGCGGAGGCGGTCAGCTTCCCTGCCGTAGTTCCTGGGACCACATCCCCATATCCCACAGTGGTCATACTGACGGTGGCCCACCACCAGCAGGCGGGGATGGTGGCCAGGCCCTCGTTCTCCTCCTTTTCAATGGTGTAGGCCACGACGGAGAAGATGGAAATCCCCACAGAGAGATAGAGCAAAAGCAGCCCTACTTCTTTGTAGCTGTATTTCAGGGTGGCCCCCAGGGAGCGGAGGCCAGTGGAGTGTCTAGCCAGCTTTAAGATGCGGAAAATCCGCATCAGCCTCAGCACCTGGGCCACCCGGCCCAAGTTGGCCAAGGTAGGTGTGCTCTCCACCACCAGATTCACCACCAGAGTGATGTAAAAGGGGACGATGGACATGAGGTCAATAAGGTTTAGGGCATTCTTGAAAAACTTGAGGAAGTCAGGGGCCACAGCAAACCTGGCCACCAGCTCAAATGTGAACCAGGCGATACCAAAGTGCTCCACAATTTCGAACCTGGGGTCCTCCCCCGGGTTGCCCTGGCTGTCAGGTATTTGGAAGTCCGGCAGGCTATTCAGGCACATGGTGGTGATGGACCCCAACACCACCAGGATGGACAAGATGCTGAAGACCCGGCTCAAGACCGAGTAGCCAGGGTTGTCCAGCGCCAGCCACAGCTGCCTGCGGAAGTTGCCCAGCGGCTGCCCATCGAACTTGGAGGCGTCGTTGTAGAACGCCAGGATCTCATCGAAGGAGGACGTGGTGCTCTCCTGGTCGCTCTGCTCGTCCCACTTCTCCTGCTCGGGCTCCACTTTGCGGCCGTGATAGCTGTAGCTACAGCAGGAGTCGATGAAGAACTCGTTTATGCCCCAGTACTCGATCTCCTGGCTGAAGGAGAAGACGCACAGCTCCGCCATGACGTGAAGCTTGCCGGTGTGGTAGAAATGCAGCACATAGGGGAAGAGCTCGGGGTTGCGGTCAAAGTAGAACTCACGCTGGACATCGTCGTAGTCATCGCAGAGCTCCAGAATGGCCTCGCGCGAGTGGCAGAGTAGCAGGCGGCCCAGGCGCGTCTCAGGGAAGCGCAGCAGGGTGTGCGAGCGCAGCCGCCTCTTGAAGCCTCCTACGTTGATGCGGATCTCTCCGTCTTCGACGTTGGCCTCGGACACGTCCCACAGGCTCTGGCGGGTCATGCTGGAGACGCCCGGCCGCCCGTGCCGCGCGGGGGCGCTACACCTGCAGGCGGAGGAAACCACGTCTTGCGAGCGCCGGGCGCTCGGAGCCCGGGCGCCCCTCTCCTGTCTCCCCACCCGTCTCTGGCGAGCCCAGTCCCTCCCAGGCGGGTCTCTGGAGGGCTGAGGGCACTGGGATGGGGGGGGAAGGTTCCATGGGGTTTGGCCCCTTCCCAAGGAAAGGTTTGGGAGGAGAGGGTTTATTTTCAGTAGCATGGCCGCGCCTCCACCCCCACCCCGGGGGTCCTGTCGATCGCTTTACGCTTGCGGGGGTCACGCTCCCGCGCCTGTGAGAGCCCAGGGAGGTTGAAAGCTGACCTTGCCCGTAGGCGGGCGGAGGAGACGTCCCCGCCCGCTCGCCGCAGACAGGCGGGACTGTACCTGGGACGCGCACGGGCAGGGCTGGGCCGAGGTGGGGGGCGCGCAGCTTCGGGGGGGGGCGGGGAAATTTACCGCTCGTGTCTGTAAACCCGGGCTTGGGGTAGGGGGCCAGCCTGGCGTCCCCTGCGTCCAGCCCTCAAGACTGGAGCCCCCTCGCCCCCAGCCCCGGGCCTCCCCGCCCGCCTGGCGCGGTGCCCCGGAGCCGCGTGCGCCGCGCCTTACCCAGCGGAGCTGCCAGGGCTGGCCCTGCGCGTTCTGGAAGCGCTTACCTGAGAGCACTGGGGCCCGCGGCCGAGGCCGGCGGGAAACTTCCCCGACCTGCTTGTTAGCATCGCTGCGGTCGCCGCTGCCGGCTGGCTGTGCGTGTGCGCGCGGGTGCGAGTGTGTGTGCGCCTGTGTGTGCGCCCCGCGGGCCGGCGGGCGGGGTCCGCCAAGCGTCTCCTCCTGTCTCCGGCCGGAGATGCCGCCGCCGCGCGCAGTTGCGGGAGGCTCACAGGTGGCTGCGTGGCCTCGCCGCTTGCAGAGCCCCCCCCGCCCCCCGCTCTCGATCCGCGTGCCCTCAGCCCCCGAGAGAGACAGCAGCCCGCGCCGCAGGAGCCCACGGGAGCTGGAGCGGGAGCGGAGCCGGTGCGCCTCGGCTTGGCCCTGCGCTGGGGCGCAGCGCGGTGGTGCTGAACGGACAGCTCCACGCGCCCTAGTACCGGGCGCGGCCGCCGCCCCAGACTCCGGAGATGAAGCTGCCGCCGCCTCGGCTCCTCGGCTCTCCTCTGGCGCGTCACCGCGACCCCTTTGCGCCCCCGGCTCGATACAGGGCCGGCACCTTTCCCATCCCTCGGTGACGGCTGTTACTGCCACGCTCCCTCCTCCCAGGGTGCAGGCTGGGGACTGCCTAGGTGACCTTTTCCCACTGGGTGCGGGGCGAGAGCCCAGCTGGGGAAGGAGGGGCGGCTTGCGTGAGTCTGGGGGAAGGGCAAGGCTCGAGGGACCTGATGAAAAGTTTCCTGAAGCTGGGGGTGGGCGTTGGGGAAAGGCAGCTGGAGGGGAGAAAAGGGGCAGGGAAGCCTGAGGTCAGCTCATCTTAGCTTGCCAGGGGCGGGATCGCAGGCCCCACCTCCTGGGAGGGAGTCAAAGGAGTTCTTTTGCGGAATTCTGTACGGGCGCCCTATGTGTAGGGTATTGGCCGGTGTGGTGTGCAGGCTTTAGAGGCTGGTAGCGAGGTGTGTGTGTGTGTGTGTGTGTGTGTGTGTGTGTGTGTGTGTGTGTAGTCTGAGGACAGTAGGACTTTTCAGTGTCTGTATGTGCAGTGTTGATAATAATGGAACATCCGAAGGGTGAGGAGATGTGTACAGTACAGTACAGTGCAGAGAACCTGGGGCATGTCAGTGTTGCCGGTCACAACGGGTGACTGGGTACAGTGAGCTGTATGCAGTGTAGTATTCAGTGGGTCTGTGATGGGGTCTGTGTGTGATAAAATGAGCACTGTGTGCCTGTGGACACAGTGGGGACCGTGTAGGCATGGGTCCAGTGTGGATGTGTGTCCAGTGTCAGTGTGTTCAGTATCTGTGTCCCCATTCCCCAGGAGACTTGCGGCCTAAATCTGAGCTCTTGGTCTTCAAAGATTATTCCTTAAGTCACTGCCTGTTGGGCCTGAGTTGAGAAATGGACCCACAGTCTCTGGGGAGCCCCCTCCCCTTAGTCTCTCAGCCCTTTTCATAGACCCCATTTGCAAATACTGGAGCACCATGTGAGTTAGCAGGGAGCTAGTGGGCTACAGGTCTTGGTCAGACGTGCCAGGGAAAGCCCTTGTGGTGGGCGCTGGACCAGCAGGACCGCCAGCCCAGCCACAGTGGAAAGCACATCCTCTCTGTATGTGGGCCTGGACTTGCTGTCCCATCTAGACAGGTGCCCTGGGAAACGCCAGTGCTTTGGGGCTCCCTGGATGGCCTGGGGAAGCCCCTTGATCTGGCTTTAGTGGGGGCTCCCGAATCCAAGCCCAGCTTCTCTTACAGGAGACTGTCCCTGTGCCAGCCTTGCTGGCCTCCAGATATGCGTGTGGGGGTGTGTGCAGGTGTGGGGCCTGCTGACGGGGCTCCACAGCCATGTTTCTGCAGGATCTGCAAGGGCAGGGGATTCTGGGGAGGCAGGCACATGTGGGAGGGGAGAATAGGGTGGTGAGGGTCACATGAGCTTCCTTTCTCTTGTGTCTGATGCTTTTAAAGAGCTGTGCGTGTGTGTGTGTGTGTGTGTGTGTGTGTGTGTGTGTGTGTGTGTGTGTGACAGAGAGGGGGTGGGGGAGAGAGAGAATCTGGTATTTGTCGTCTTTGTCTCCATCTCTGTTTCTGTCAAAGTCTGCATTTGGAGTATGCATACCTCATCCCCTATCTAGGTCTGTTGGATCTATCATTTGAAGTCTGCGGCTCCCTCCACACTGGCTGGCTTACAGTGTAGAGGCCCCTGGGTCTCCCTCACCCCCATGGGAGTGCTGCTGAGAGTGTGCCTGCGCTTGCTGAGGGTGTGTGTGTGTGTGCGTGTGTGTGTGTGTAAGTACACGCGTGATCGCCGTGTTGCTGCCTTTTCATTGATTTTCACTCCCTCCCACATCTTGGGGGTGGCGGTGGCTATGAGATCTCCCTGCTGCAGGTGTCCATCACAGCAACACCCGAGAGGTTGGCTCTGTGTGCCCTGTGGCTCGCTCTAACCCTTCGCTTCCACCCTCACTGGGTGCTGCCTGGCTTCTGACCACCCCAAAGCTCACAGCCCCCCTTCTGCTTCGCCACCACATGTCTGTGTGGCTTCTGCAGCATGGCCACCATTCCCAGCCACTCCCATTCCCTCGGCCTCGCTATGGACTCTCCCTGGTTTAGCTCAGTGTATAAATCACCTTCTCTTGCTGAATTAGGAGGTCCCACCTCCCTGGGGAAATGCTTGGGTTTGGTAACTCTGGGGTTCTCCTCCCTCCCCTGTTTTATTTATCTGCCTGCTTCCTTATGTTCCTGTCTGCTTTTGTTCTTGCTCATCCCTTCTTCCTTTATGGTCGTGGGAGATTTCGCTCCATGGGCCCATGAAGAGAGAGCCCCCTCTGCCTTCTGTTTCTCTTGTTTCTCCCACCCCCACGACCACCCTACCTGTGCTCTGCCCAGGCCCGTTGGGCTTTCACCCATCTCGGTTCCGCACCCCACTCTCTCCTGCCCCCCTTCCTCCTTTCCATTGCACTTCCCTTCCTCCCTCTCCGCCACTCTCTCGTCCACTTCCACAGCCCACAGAGCTGTGCCAACATGCCCCCAGCTGCTCGGCAGCCTAGTGTTCACACCTGCCCTTCGTTAGCTTTGCCTGAGGTCAAGGGCCCCCACACCCACCTTTCCTTGAAGGGGAAAGGAACTTAAAGGCTGCAGAGAGAAGCCCAAGCTTGGGGCATCTCAGTTATTTCTTGGAAAGGCTGAGGCTGGAGCTCTGCGTGTCTGACAGATGCCTTTGCAGAGGGTTAAGTGTATGTGACAGGCAGAGCCGCCTGTTTATTTCCCAGCCACTGCGCCAAAGAGAAATGGAGCCGTCTCCCTCCTTCTGTACCAGGGAAGCTGGCTGTGTTTATGGTTATTTAGAGGTCTGAGCCCTGATCTTAAAATACAGCTGCCCGCTCCAGGCACACATCAAGGCCTGCCTCTGGGCTGGCCTGCCAGGGAGATTCCTGAAGGGGCGGAGGGGTGGTGGGAGAGGCACCCTGGGAAGGGGGACAAAGGGACCCCCCAGGCAGTGGCCCAGATCCCTGCACCTGGGTGACTGTTATCTCTGCCTCCCCTGCCAGCACTGATCTCTCAGTTGAGCCCACACATCTCAGAGTCGGCTTTTGTCTCTGACAAGCGAGGGGGCTGCGCCCGCGGCTTGGCTGAGAAGGCTGGGCTGCCTGACCTACATTCCCCACCGCAGAGCGGCTGAGCACTCATCCTCTCTCAGGGGGTGCCTGTCATCCCACTGGAACAGACTATTCACCTGTGTCCATCCTGCTCCCTACCAGCCACCCTTCCCATCACAGCCAGTGGCTCCTAAAGACACAAACCAGGTCATGTCTTTCTTCCTAAAATCCTTTCAGGGGCTCCCTATCAAACTGAAAACAAAAGCCACTTCCTTACCACAGTCACAAGACCCTCCATGATGCAGCCCTGCCCAGCTCAGACTTCATCCCATTGGTCTCTCCTCTACCAGTTATGCTCTAGCCACATGCCCCTTTGCTCCATCCACAGGGCCTTTGCATCTACTATTCTCTCTGCTTCTCATGGCAGCTTGACACAGCAGGTGTCTTGTCGCTTAGGTCTTGCATTGAATGTCACCTCCTCAAAGAAGCCCAACTGCCCAATTTAAACTGGATCCTGCAATCAGTTTCTATCGTTTCTTACACAGAACTTACATTAAATCATTATTGAATATGTGATTGAATGATGAACGAATGAGGCTCCAACTCCTATGTTAATGTTGTTCTGTGCCAGCCTGAGTCTTGGCCCCACCTCCTCTTCCTCCGATGGAGCCAAAAGGCAGCGGGAAAAGGAGGAGCTGCCATGCCTGGGACTATGGCTTGGGGATCCCAGACTCTGGGTTGCTCTCCCAAGTAATTGGTTAGACCAATGGGTCTCATCCCTGGCTGCACGTTCGAATCACTCAGGAGCTTTTAAAATAGCCAAAGCCCCCAGATGCCTTGGGTCTCACCCCAGACCAATTAAATCAGAATCCCTGGTGTAGGGCCAGGAAATTGGTGTTTTCTGAAAGCCCCTGAAGTGATCGCAATGTGGAGCCAAGGTGGAGAGCTGGAGCAGCATGTCTTTGGGGGCGTGCACACAGAATCGCCTGCCTAAGTGCAGCTCACCAGTCAGCACCAAAGGCTGGGGGCTGGGTCTTACTCAGCTTTGTAAATACCCACCCCCACCCCACTGTGAAGTCAGTGTCTGCCCAGAGTGGGGCACCACACGTGCTGGTATATGTGTGCCTCTCAGGATCACTTAGAGATCATTTGTCGTTAGCAATAGTTAGGATTTCTTCTTCACCTTGGAGCCCGCAGGCCTATCTGGGTGGATTTACAGTGCAAAAGGCACAGAGAAGCTGCTGGGGGCAGAGGCAGACCCGAGAGAAGAGGGAAGCGGGAGGGCAGCATGTCCTGACCTGGGCCTGGGACCTGAGCCTTGGAAAGGAGGGCAGGGAGGAGGGGAGGACTAAACTGTGTGGGAGATTAAGAGAAAAGGAGAGGAACAAAGGGTTTTAAATTTTGCTGCATTCCGAATGCAATCCCTCATTAAGTGTTTTCTCAAGAGGCCATGGTAAATATTTATGTGGCTTTTGCATTGTTTCTGGTCGTAGGACTGAATATATTGTATGTGAGTTTTTGCCTAGGCCCTTTGGCCTTTCCCCAGAAGCCACCCTCCTCTCCTCCTGCAGCCCCCTGTCCCTAGGCTCCCCTGGAGGTCAACAGGGAGGGAAGGTTGTTTCCGAAGGGCTCTTCTCTGAGTCCCTTGGTGCAAAGAGATGCCCAGATGTCTCACAGCTGGCAGGCACAGGAAGTGGGGCCTGGCCAACCTACCTTCTGCACCTCTGTTCCAAGGGCCTTCTCCTGGGGAGGCTTCCCTATGAGCCCTGCTGGGAACAGCATCATGGGGACCCTTCCCTGATTTCCCAGAATTTCCTGCAAAAAAGGGTGGAATAACTAAGATAAACTGGATTAAAGTGACACTTAAGGTCACCACAAGGGCAATTACTCAGAGGACAACAGGGCACCCAGCTAGAGGTCCTCCCAGTCTCACCTGAACCTGCCTCTCGGGCTCTGGCAGTCTCTTCTCCACCCCAGGCCTTCCTGAGAGCCCACGGGGTGGAGACCCAGGCGCTCCTCTCCCTCTGCCTCAGATAATGTCATTTCTGTTGTCCCTCCTCTCCCGATCCTTCTCTGGGTGACCGTCAGCTGACCCGAAGCCCCCAGTTCTCGCCCTGGCCCTAATCTCTGGGCTTAGGGAGGGGCTAGATCTGGAAAATTCACGCTGAGTCCCTCACTCGGGCTCAGGGAGTGGCCGGCGTCTCAGCGCAGCAGGGGGCTGATGAAGATGAAGGTGGTGGAGAAAAAGAGGCTGAGCGTGCTGACAGCAGAGGGAAGCCCATGGCTGAGTCCACGGCTATGAGAGTCCCTAACTCACAAGGTTATTGTGAGAATAAAAGAAGTATTAAAGAACTGTAGCAAGGCCTGGCATGTAGCAAGAGCTTCAAATGTTAGCCATGACTAGTACCGAAGACTGAGTGCTTGTGATGTGATCTGCCCTGTGCCAGGCTCTCTGCTTGCCTCCTGCCCTCACTTGGGTACGATTATTACCCTCATTTTACTGGTGCCCAGCAACTGGGCTGTTTAGACTCAAACATGGCTCTCTAGTCCTGAAATCTGTCCTCTTAACCATCTCAAGTAGGTGCAGAATTAGTTAAGGTAGGCTAATTGCCATTACAAATAACCCCCAAATCCTTAACATGATAAAAGGACCATTTTTCACTCCTATTATATCCAATTGGGTGTTTGGGAGCAGGCTTCCACATCATGATTCCAGGACCCAGGCTCCTTCCATTTAGAGCTCTGCCAGCTTCCAGGGCTTTGGAACCCTTCCTTGGGATCCGCTGCGTCAAGATGGCAGATGAGGGGGGGCGGGGAGAGAACGTGGAGGATGGCACGGGATGTTTTCAGGGCCAGATCTGGAAGTGGCAGCCTTCATTTCTGCCCACATTCCTTTGGTAGAACTTAATCACATGGCTCCCTGAAACTGGAAAGGCAGAGGAGTTTGCAGGAAGAAGAGAAATTAGGGGCACCAGCATTCTCTGTTGCCAATGAGTGTTTAGAAGCTGGTAGACATCCTGCGTCCATTTCTCCCAAGGTGGGAAGAGAGAGCAAGGGAAAGTGCTCACTCACTGCTTACCGTGAGGTGGCTGAAGGTGTCCCAGCTGGAAGGACTTTACTTCAGGACGCAGGCCCAGGGTGCCCTGTCTCTCTAGGAGTCCTGAGCTGGCCCTGAGGAAAGGTTTTACCTCAAATAAGACTTTGCCTCCCTTTTTTTCAGAACTTTTCCACACCGCACATTTGAAAAAAAGAGGTCAGTCCTGGTTTTTGGTTAGAAGTAGCAGACAACTAGGCAAAAAAAGTGTGTAATAAAATAGGTAGGTCACAAACTCGCCAGGCAAGAAACCAGACTTGGAAGCTGCAGAGGCTAAAAGCCCACTCACTTCCTCTTCCTTTGATCTCCACTCCTTCCCTAGGCTTGGAACTTGGGAGAAATTTCTCAGGGAAAGATTCCCTTTCTGCCCTGGTCTGCTTACCCTTTATCATGCCCAACTATCTACCCTGGGACACATTCCCCACTCCCCAAACTTCCTTCAGCTCAGAGGTGCTCATAGCTGCCACTACCAGGCCCTCCCTCCTCTGTGAAAGTGACACTCACCCAACTACCCATCTATCACCCATCGATTGATCCATCCATCCACCCACTTTTCCATCCCACACCCTGAATGCCTCTGTGGGCTCCTGTTTCTATGGTTACTCCAGGGCCTGGGTTTGCTTTGGGTTTGCTGAAAGATTCTCCATTCTAGGCTGTTTCTAAAACAGCCCCACTGCTGGACTCAAACCCTGAATGGCTTGTGGGGTCCCACCCTTCTTACAGGTCTCCCTACCTGCAGATCACATATTGCTTGCACATCGGTCCATCAAGACGATCAGCTTCCGGGATTTAAAACAAAAGCTTTCTAGTGTTTGAACAGAGAAGTGCTCTGGAACTACATTGTCTGGGAGGCTGCCACAGGAAACCAAGTGGAATAATAATAATAATAATAATAAGTAACATTTACTGGGCACTCACTATAAGCCAGGCACTGTTCTAAGGCTTTCATGTCCATGAACTAGGTTAATCCTTAAAACAACCCTGTGGGGTATGTTTCACGATTATCTGAGAGGAAACAGATACAGAAATATTGAGTAACAGGTTCAAGGTTATAGAGCTAACCAGCAGCAGAGCTGGGATTCACAGGAAGACAGTCTGACTGTAGAAATTTGTTCTTACTGTATTCAGTGACCTCTCTACAGCCATTCCTTCCCACTCCGGGATTCTGGAAGCTTCTCTGATTCATTTTTTTCAAGATAGGAAGTAGGTTTCTGAACACTTCCCCAGCGCTCAGCTCTGTGCTGGGGGCGACAAATGCCCATATGTGAGAACCCCCCCTTTCCACTCTTGACCCACTTGACAGCAGCTTTCAGTTGCTCAGAAGCCTGGGTGGGCCACAGCTGTTCTCAGAAAGAGCTCTCTGACCCTTCCCACCCTGAGCTGGTCTGTCTGTGGGCTCTAGAGGTTTCCTCGGGTCAGAGCCAAGCTGCAGCTTGTCCTCAGAGGCCTTCAGGAGGGTGGGAAGAAGCAATCCCATCAGAGAAACGCAGCTGAGGGAAGACACAAGATGTTCCCCGTGAGTGACAAAAAACCAATTCACACTCTTTCCTGCAGCCAAAAAATTAAGCTAATTTTTCACTTCTCTGCTTACGTGCAACTCAACTAAACATAGGCATCTAAGGATGCAAACAATGACTAGATTTTCTTAATTTAGGGCAGCTTTAATTAAATCTTGTTAAGATGACAGAGGGTCTGGATATTTTTATCATGGTAGGAAGCAATGTGATTGGTGAACAGGTGGGGAACACAATGCTAGGAATGCCTCCTTTCTTGGCCATTTCCCACCTTGGACTGACTTTCTCGGACTGACTTCCCTGGCCTGCCCCATTAAGCACATCACCTGAGCAAAGGTACAGTCCTGTTGGGATTCTTGTTTCCTTTGCTCTTGTTTTTATCCATGGAAACTAGTCTCCTTACACTGCACTCTTTCTAACTAGCTGGAGTTGAAAAATCCAAGTGACTTAGCAAAAAAAAAAAAAAAAAAAAAGTTTAAATTACAGAATTATTTTTGAGAAAAAAATTTGGACTTTTCAGAAGTTCCTAGCATAAATATTAAGAAACCAAATCAAAAGTTTCAAAGATAGAGTCTTCTAGTACATACTGCTCACCCACATCCAGTTCTCCTCTCCCTTGGGCATATGGAAGGATGACATTTCCCCATCCTCTCCAAGTCTGAGGAAGGCATGTTACTTGTTCTAGCCAATGGGTTGTGTCTGGAGGTAACGTGTCATATGTGGGCCAGAGCATTTGACGGCCAGTGTGAGGGGCTGCAGCAATTTCTTCCCCTGTTGTGAGAGTCCATATTGCAGTGATGGTGCCACAAGATCAAAGCAGCCTGGATCCTTGAGCTACCCCGGGGAGCACAGCTGCCCTGGATCCTCCTGGATCTGAAGCTGACTTTGTGTGTTTGAGAGATACATTTTAGTTGGACTATATCACTCAGCTTGGAGGAGAGTTGGTTGTTTCTCACAGCAGAGTCTCTTCTATCCTGATTAATACAACAAATAATACTTTTCTAATAATCATTGTACAATAGCACCACATTATTTTAATTATTTTATATTAGATTATTTTGGAACTTCAAAAATCATCAGTCTTGTTTAGTCTGGAGCAGGATGTGGTATACCTTTGTCAGATAGGAATAAGATTGCTGGAGAACATATTTAACTTATTCAAACAAAACTTATGCGTCAACGGGGGGCTTTTAAATTTATCGAAATTCCAGGGGAAGGTTAAAAGCAGCCCCTCAAAATAATAGTCAGAATGAGAGGCAGACTCATTTCTCAGGGAATTATGAGTGTGGGCAGGTCCATGAGTGAAAACATTGACTTATAAAGGGGACAATAAGTGAGTGGTTGGGAAATACTGAGGTAAGAAGATGTCTGAAGAAGAATTTTAAAAAGATTTTCTGTGTGATGTTCTGCCCCAACAAGAAAACCCCTATTAAGATATATTAGGTAAGGTAATGCCAATCAGTATAATAAATACACATATTATGTTTCAAACATGATAGAAGTTTACTTTTTATTCACAAAAAGTCCAAAATATTCATTCTAATTGGTGGGCAGTTCTCCTCCAAGTGGTGATTCAGGGAATTGGCCTCCTTCCCATAGTCAACACAGCCTTCCAATGTTGCAGGGCTCTTCTGCATTCAGCCAGGAGAAGGCAAAGGAGGATGAAGATGGATCTGGGATGTTTCTAAAGCCTAGACCTAGAGGTGGTGCATTGGCATTTCATTGGTCTGAACCCAGTCATATGACCACTCCTAATTGCAAGGGAGGCTGGGAAATGTTATCTAGCTGTACCACCAGGAAGCAGAGGAATCAGGCTTGTGAAGACCTGACCAGTTTCTGTCAGGAAAGGACTTCATTCTTGCAAAATTGGATTTGAGTATGCTTTTAGAACGTAACCCTGTGTAGAAAGAGCCATAAGTGGACCAGACGTCCTGCAGGTTATATTTGGGGATCCCGAGTAGGCCCTAAAGCACAATTTTCTGCTTTTTAGATTAAAATAATAATCGTAGACCTGAGCCAGATGTATACCTTTTGGGATTACCAAACTGTTGGAATTACAATACAAACAAGTGTGGGTGAATCAGGTACAAGCACTAATAGCACAGGAAAGCCTGAGAGAAAGAGTGGAACCTACTCAGACATTAAAATCACAATTTTAGAGAAGAGGTTGTATCACACAGAGAAATAAATGCCGGACCCTGTGAATTGGTCGAATGGAGGATGCCTCCAAGAACTCTCTCTTGAGATTGCAAACTGGACATTAGCATTTAATCCAATCCTTGTAGACACCCAACTGTTGCAAGACATAAGAGACTATTATGCAAGGAGTGAGGAAGTTAATGCTAAACACAGTTGGACTAGTTCAAAGTTGTTGTCCTGCTCTAGCTGGGGCCAGCTCCCCTGGAGCACGACTGCTACTGTTAGGCTTGCAATCAAGTTGGCTTTGAACTGTTTATACAAATTGACTACCACTAGAAACATAAGAAGCTCACAAAAAGTTCTATGCAAGGAACCAGAGAAAAGGACTTTGAGTTGTGTTAACGGTTCTTGGAAGGTTTTGAGGATGGCGAGCCCTAGAGGCAGAGAAAAGACCTTGTTAGATGAAGTACCAAACAGCAGAAATCATTTGCGGCCCTCAAGCCATCGGGCTCCTGACTTAGTGGCTGGCCACTTCACCGCCCGTATGCAAGTAAAGGGTAGAGTGGAGGGAAGCTAGGATTGATATATTGGGTTCGTAATTAGGAATCTACCACCAGCACAAATGTTTTCCTATGCTGCAGTAGGAGGAACTGCTATAGCAAGTCATCCCCGAGGGAGCCGTAGAAGCTGGCTTGGATAATGAGAAGCACTTGTATCAATCCTAGTGGGAGAAAGATCAGCAACTTTTAGCAAAAAGTGGCTGAGCAATCTGAGATCTGATCTTAAACTTGGAGAGAGTTCCTGAATTCCCTCTATTGATATGCCTCATTGAGCCCGAGGAACAAGGAAACGCAATATGGTACTTTCTGGGAGCAAGATGGCAAAATGGAATTCAAACTAGGGCAGTCAGGATAATTTGGGGCACCAGTGTGCCTCAACTTGAGAAGCAAAATGGATGGGAGAGCAGCTTCCCTAGTCCCATTCAAGAGACACCCAGATCCAGCTCAAGACTTAGGTTGAAGACAGTACCCCTGAATTTGCTCCCAGAGTGGTATGTTGGTCACATAGAAGCTATTTCTCAGGCTCTAACATGAGTGAGACAGTGTCACCCTTAGGCTACCCTGAACACTGGAATAAGTGACATATGTGTGTTTTATTTGTGGCAAGAAACAACATCTCCGCTTGTAACTCTGAGGAAATATGGTCTGTGGGGACTGCCAAGGGGCAGAGAGTCTGGTGGAAGAGGCTTGATGGGTGGGCTCAGATGTTAATGATGCAATAAGTAGTGGGGGAGGCATGCTGCAGAGGGGGCATGCCCACCACCTTAAATCCCTGTGTCTCCATACTGTCAGGAAAGAGAAGAAGGGGGAATGTAGGTTGAATAAGGGGATAAGTTGAATGTGGAGAGAAGACACATTGGTCACAAGTTCAAATGACATTTTGACTGCGACTGTGACTGTGTACTTCTGAAAGGGAGTTATGCAGTTGATTTGTTGGCTCTGGAAAAGTTGAAGGATTTTATGGCATTGCCTTCAGAGGGAGTGAAGCATTGGTTGGTGGCTTCTCATAACTATTGCAGCTAGAATAATGCAAAATCCTTATGCTGCCTCATTTAGAAAATCCATCCCCATGTCTTCATTATTCCTCAAAGATTTAAGAGTTGAATGTTTATTTCTTTTGACTGTGAAAGACAATAAAGGGCCATGAGGGCACTCAAATTTATGTAGGTTACACATAAAACTGGATGAAGCTGATTGAAAATAAGCCTCATCTAAATATTAAAATCAATTGGCCAAACTTTTTGGGAAGATGATCGTGGATACTTTGTTAGTATGCAATTCATTGTAATAATGAAATGCCATCGTAAAGACTATACTGCTGGAAATTTTGCTCCTCATCGTAGGACCTTCAGATGTACCAAAGCTCTTATTGAGTGTAAATGGCTACATGAGAAGAACCACATAGAATCTGCTCCCCACCTTTTCTCTCCCTCCTAGTGCCTATACCATTTGCAAATGGCTTTGCCTTAGTAAACATATGAATGTGTGTGTGTACATGGAGAAGGAACTTATTTGGAGGTAAGGTAGATGTAAGAGGGATGGTAGAGCAATCTACACATTTAATGCAATCCCTATCAAAATACCATCAACTTTTTTCAAAGAAATGGAACAAATAATCCTAAAATTTGTATGGAACCAGAAAAGACCCCGAATAGCCAGAGGAATGTTGAAAAAGAAAAGCAAAGCTGGTGGCATCACAATTCCGGACTTCCAGCTCTATTACAAAGCTGTCATCATCAAGACAGTATGGTACTGGCACAAAAACAGACACATAGATCAGTGGAACAGAATAGAGAGCCCAGAAATGGACCCTCACATCTGTGGTCAACTAATCTTTGACAAAGCAGGAAAGAATGTCCAATGGAAAAAAGACAGTCTTTTCAACAAATGGTATTGGGAAAATTGGACAGCCACATGCAGAAGAATGAAACTGGACCATTTCCTTACACCACACACAAAAATAGACTCCAAATGGTTGAAAGACCTAAACGTGAGATAGGAGTCCATCAAAATCCTAAAGGAGAACACAGGCAGCAACCTCTTCGACCTCAGCCGCAGCAACTTCTTCCTAGAAACATCGCCAAAGGCAAGGGAAGCAAGGGCAAAAATGAACTATTGGGACTTCATCAAGATAAAAAGCTTTTGCACAGCAAAAGAAGCAGTCAACACAACCAAAAGACAACCAACAGAATGGGAGAAAATACTTGCAAATGACATATCAGATAAAGGGCTAGTATCCAAAATCTATAAAGAACTTATCAAACTCAACACCCAAAGAACAAATGATCCAATCAAGAAATGGGCAGAAGACGTGAACAGACATTTTTCCAAAGAAGACATCCAAATGGCCAATAGACACATGAAAAGGTGCTCAACATCGCTCGGCATCAGGGAAATCCAAATCAAAACCTCAATGAGATACCACCTCACACCAGTCAGAATGGATAAAATTAACAAGTCAGGAAACAACAGATGTTGGCAGGGATGCAGAGAAAGGGGAACCCTCCTACACTGTTGGTGGGAATGCAAGCTGGTGCAGCCACTCTGGAAAGCAGTATGGAGGTTCCTCAGAAAGTTGAAAATAGAGCTACCCTATGACCCAGTAATTGCACTACTGGATATTTACCCCAAAGATACAAACGTAGGGATCTGAAGGGGTACGTGTACCCCAATGTTTATAGCAGTAATGTCCACAATAGCCAAACTATGGAAAGAGCCAAGATGTCCATCGACAGATGAATGGATAAAGAAGATGTAGTGTATGTATATATACGATGGAATATTATGCAGCCATCAAAAGGAACTGAAATCTTGCCATTTGCAACAATGTGGATGGAACTGGAGGGTGTTATGCTGAGCGAAATAAGTCAATCAGAGAAAGACATGTATCATATGCTGTCACTGATGCGAGGAATTCTTAATCTCAGGAAACAAACTGAGTGTTGCTGGAGTGGTGGTGGGTGGGAGGGATGGGGTGGCTGGGTGATAGACATTGGGGAGGGTATGTGCTACGGTGAGCGCTGTGAATTGTGTGAGACAGCTGAATCACAGACCTGTACCTCTGAAATAAGTAATACATTATACGTTAAAAAAAAAAAAAAAGAAGATAGTAGGAAGGGAAAAATGAAGGGGGTGAATCGGAGGGGGAGATGAACCATGAGAGACTATGGACTCTGAGAAATAAACTGAGGGTTCTATCTTTATAGATTTTGGATACTAGCCCTTTATCTGATATGTCATATGGGGGGATGGATTAGCCTGGTGATGGGTATTAAAGAGGGCACGTACTGCATGGAGCACTGGGTGTTATATGCAACAATGAATCATGGAACACTACATCAAAAACTAATGATGTAATGCATGGTGACTAACATAATAAAAAAAAAGAGGGATGGTAGAAAAGAACACAGTAGGGTCATATCATAGACACATTTAATATTATTAATTAAATTATACATTGTCAGCAGAGAGGGGGGGTTAATATAAGTGGTGCGGGTGTTTTTATCAACCATATCATTGAATGAGCAATAATTCGATTATTTATTTATTTGTCTATATATCCACTCATTCACACCTGCATACCTAATTCTCCAAAAAAAAAAAAAGAAAGAAAGAAAAGAAAAGCATTTGAGATAGCCAAAATGTGTCCTATCTCAGATCTCTTTGCTTCATTTATTTGTCAAATACTTACTAAGTAAGGCTCCTGAGCATTATAGGCCAGTAAACGAGTAAAGGGCAATAAGACCACCTTGTAAATGAGGTCCACACGTAGGGGTGCCTGGGGGATTCCCCTATCTAAAGGGCAATCCCTATCTCTCTATCTCATTATTTGTAGAGCATTGTAGAGATGAGAGGACAGGGCTCACATGTCTCCACATGTGTTTTCACAAGAAAGGGAAGCAGATCCTCAGCGTTTCAGCCGCTCCTTGGCCTGTGCACACTCCCAGCTCTGACTTGTACAGAGCTTGAGTCAGAGACAGCCTTCTAAGACCTTCCAAAGCCATTTTAGCCAGCTGGTTTTTAATGCAATAACCACCAAGATATTCCATTATTCTCTAGATCAGTGGTTTTTAATTTATCTCCTTTTCTAACAGCCCAGATTAGAACTAATGTGGAAAAACTTAGGAAACATGAGTTCTGGTCTCATCAAGCCCAGAGAAAATGAGACTGACTCAATGGCCTTCTAGCCCAACAAAATCTGATTGCTGGGCCTCTGACTTGGGTCAGTTCTTTCCTTCTGGATGTGTAGCTCTCTCTGGCCAAGGAAGGGACCAATGAGGGAGTTTGAGAGACACAGGCTTGCCCTCCATCACCCAGCCCGGCCTAGAAGGCATTTGGCACAGAACGTGTGGGGCATTGTCCTGAGTTGAAGACAGCTGCAGATGAGTCAGAAGGGACTTCAGGCCAGTACAAGGCCCCAGAGCCATGTTGACTATATTATTTTAAGCCTTAAAATTGAAACACATGGTTTGACACGTGAGTTACAATAGGACAGAAAATCTGGAATTAGAAAATTCACATTGTAGGGTGATAAAGCAGAGTCCCAATCAAGATTGGGAGGTTTGCTGTTGGTTGACCTGATGGTCCATATGTCAAATTCTGAGCACCTATTTACATGAAGTGACATGCACAGGACCTTTTTTGGCTGGAGAGCATGGCAGGAAGGGTAGCAGTTGCCTTGGGAAGGAAGAGAGAGAGACTGAAGGATACAGAGAACCACGGGCCCATGGTTGTCATCCCCTACCCCCCCCCCCCATGCAGACAGGTGGCTTAGGAAGAAAGCCAAAGGGGCTGTTTTCATGAGGAAGTTGAGGATGGTCTGGGTGCAAGCCAAACTGCTTTGGGGCTCACCCACAAAACATGAGAGATGCTCTTTTCTCACTTGTGTAGAGCCCAGCACTGTTCTTGCATCTCATGGGATGGTGACTCTAGATGCCCCAAGAAATGGTGCCTCCCTCTCACCCAAAATAGTATTCTCCCCAGGAACCATTAGCAGTGGATTCCCAGAAAGCTTCAGCTGAGTGAATGAGCACATGGGGCTTAGTAGACAATTTAGGGATGAGAGGTCTGAGTGAGAAAATAAGGCAGGTAGAGGAATTCTAGGTCATTGATGTTTATGAAGCTTACAGAAGGCTAGCCACATTATAGAATAAAGTAGACCATGGAACAGGGGACATTTTCTTCCAAACTCAAAATTGGGTCATATAGTAGGAGAGATATTTGGATAATAGGATAAAGGATCTGAATTTGGGACTGGTCTAGAAAAATTGCCAGAGAAGTATCAGATTAATTTGATTGAAGGTTTCATTTGCTTATCTCCCTAAACTCTGGTTATAAGTGCTCATTTATCCAGACTATTGTCTCAGCAGAAAGGGAACCTGTGGTCAACTTTATAAAACCAGAAGGAGCATTGCCATCCAGCCTTGGGCTTTGGATTTTTTTTGCGTGTGTGATCTAACATTTGAAAGAGGCTGTGTCAGTGAGACCTATTTAGAATACAAATGATTGCTTAAACTCTCTTAAAGCCTCCAAGAATATATTTTAATCATTGAATCTTCCCCTAAGCCCAGCAGAGTTATTCATGAATAAATTGTTGTGCCTTTGAGTCAACAGGAATTGGGCAGACTTACTGAATTAATGGACCTTTCTCCTCTTCTGGTCCTTTTCATGGCCATGGCAATATGCATTTCCACTAGCTTTGTGAAATGCAGATGGAGTGTAATTTTCCCTAAATTGATCTGTTCTACATCATTGAATTTCAGCTATTTGCATTTTTATGCCAGAATCAAATTTAGCTTATTATTATTGTTGTGGAAAATAATTATAATCCTTTAATTGTCACGGCACTTGATAATTTAAAAAAATATTCACAAATGCTATTTAATTTCATCCTCACTATAACACAGAGGACAAAGCAGAGTAAGATTTATCAAATGTACCTCCAACTCCGAACTGCTCTCTTTTCCAGATGGTAAATTGAAGTCCTTAAAGGTTAGGTGACTTGCCCACAGCCATAAGGACATAAACTGTGGAAGCAGGACTAGAACCCAGGGTGAGTGGCTTGGTCAGTCCTGAGTTCTGCTCTCATCAAGCCCTGTCCTCAAAGCCCATCGGAGGGGTTCGATCATCTTTGCTTTGTGGGCTCCCTGTGGGTGATGTACGCATAGGTGCTAGCATAGTGCCTGACATAAGGTAGGTGCTTCGTTGTCTCCTTTCTCCTTCAATCTCCAAGGGATTGCAGGTGCCATTTGGAAGTCCTGCACCCACCAGAGCTGAGATGGGGAGGGCATAAAATTTTTCTCTCGACCAGCCTGGAGGCTAAGGGGCCAGCAGTCGTACCACACATGCACGCTCACACACACATACACATGCACGTGTGTGGCTTCCTCTTCCATGCTGGACTCCAGGGCTGGAAACAACCTTTGCCATCACTGGTCCAACCCCCTTCTTTTTCAGACAGGGAGTTCCACACTGAATTCTGGACTTAAGCTACCCAAATTTGTGGCAGAATAACTAGATACACCATGTCTTATTGACCTCCTCAGGAGTCAGAGGTCCCCCACCTCTGTTTCAGTGAGGAATTGCGTTCGCGCGCAAGTAACAGAAGACTCAGCTGGAGCCATTTTCACAAATAAGCTGTGAGCAGTTGTCTGGAGGCCCTCGGTCACTGCTCACTGAGGCTGGCTTCTGAGTCTTCGTCTGGGTCTTTTCCTCGGGCTGTTACCTGAGGGTCTCAAGAGGACTGCTATACCTCCCAGCCTGTGTCTGCATATCAACCGGGAGGAAGAAGGAAAGAGGAGACATTGCTAACAAACTTCTCCTTCATCACATTGGCCTCTGCTGGGAGTCTCACGAAGGGCAGCTCAGCCAGCAGGAGCCTGCTCGCCTGTGCTCCGGGCAGGCCAGAGGGACGCCTGATCAGCCCTGACCCTCTCCCCAGGGGCAGCTGTCAACACAATCAATAACTGAAAGGAACTGATGGATCAATACCCCGGCTCCTTTGCCCCTGTGTGTGTGTTGGGGGGGGGGGGGGTAATTCCAAAATATTTGTTCTGCACTATGTCCAAGAGGGCCCCAGGGGGATTAAGCTTCAATCTGGCCTACTTGCTTAATGCCACATCTGTCATTGGCCCCTTTCCTTTCTTGCACTGGCCTGCTGTTGCTTTCCTGGTGCTGCCTCCCAATTAAACTACTTGCACTAGAATCATTCTCTTAGGGTCTGTTTTGGTGGGGGAAACCAAACTAAGGTGATGGGGAACCCCACAGAGAAGTTAAGCAAGTTGTTCAGGGTTGCCAGTTAACTCGTAGGCACCCAGGATTCAAATCTGGAGCTGAGGGCTTCAGAGGCTGACTTCTTAACTCCTCCCCTGAACTGTGAGTGTCTGACAGCCCCTGGCGTCAAAGGGGGAACTGCAGCAAGACAGGGCCCACCTTCAAGTGGGGGACTGTGAGGGGGGCGGGTTGGGGAAGCATTTGGCTGCCCTCTGCCTTGCTCAAGGGTCAGCAGCTGTGGGAACAGCTGGGGGACAGGCTGATAGCTCAGTTTTGAGTTCTCCTTCCCAATTAGCTCAAGGCCATGAAAGCTGTCAGAGAAAGGTCAGGACCTCCCTGGAGGCTAGCCTCCTCTTCTGGGGCTGCAGTGCACGCAGCCGCCTGAGGTCTCCTCCTGCAGCCTCCCACCCAGGGGCCCTCTGGAGGGGAGAGCGCAGATGCTGGGCTCCTGGGGCTCTGCGGGGAAAATGTGCTCATCAGGGAAGCTTTACAGAGAACATGCTGCGTGTTCCTTCCCTGGGAAGAGCAAATCCCACCTAGCAGCGTCTCTTCTAGGGCTGAAGAAGAAGGCACAAACTGCCCCTGGGGGCAGGTCCTCTTCAGCTCGCTGGCCCTACACAGATGCAGCCCTCATGACTCAGGATGCACAGTTCTGGAGTGGGGGGAGCAGAGGACACACACTGAACTCAGTGGAGGCCACCCCCGGCCTCAGGAGAGCAGGGCCCTCTTGATCCAGCAGACAGAGAGTCAGAGGGAGCTCCCCTCTGGCTCTGCCCTGCCCCTCCTACCAGACTCAGCCCCATTGGGCAAATAAGTCAGAGCCCAGGGAGTTCTGAACACTCTGGCTTTCTGAAAGAGGGAACAGGAGTTGGTCAGGGTGCTGGATCTGGCTTGAGTTATGCAGGGCTGGGATAGTCCCTCCACAAGGGTAGGTAGATTTGGAAAAAGGAATCAGGAGCCTCTGATTCAGTGAAAAGAGCACAGGCTTTAGGGTTAGGCAGGCCTGGGCTCCCATCCCAGCCCTGCCTCTCACCAAGGTCCCTTCGGAAAAAGAAGATAATGGTAATGAGCCTGCACTTCAGGGTTGTGGTGAAGATCGGACAATGCCACATTTATGCAGCTGCAAAGTACATTCCAGGTGCTGAATAAATGGTAAAGCTATTATCAATACTAATGATGTCTGGGGAAAACAGAACAAGAAGAATAGTGTGATTCTATTTGTGTAAAGTTGTGTTGTGTTGATAGGAGGTTTATCGAAACATTAATAGTAATTATTTCTGGGTAATGGGATTGAGGGGCAATTTTTACTTTCCTTTATTTATCTATGTGTTCCTTGAATATTTTTACAATGCTTGTTCATATAAAAAATTGCCCATCTATAACCTCAATGGGTTCCAATGAAGCTTGGATTTTTTTTTAAGATTTTATTTATTTATTTGACGGAATGAGAGAGCAGGAGAGCACAAGCAGTGGGAGCGGCAGAGGGAGAGGGAGAAGCAGACTCCCTACTGAGCAGGGAGCCCGATGTGGGGCTCGATCCCAGGGTCCTGGGATCATGACCTGAGCTGAAGGCAGGTGCTTAACCAACTGAGCCACCCAGGTGCCCCAAGGTTGGATTCTTGATGTACTTGAATATGAAAGTTTTGGATTAGGAGCATGGCAGGAGCTGAAATACTCTTCATAGCAGGAGCAGGATTTGGGCTCCCAGAACAACCTGAGGGTCAGGTAAGAGTGGAAGACCCTGGGGCGGGGGAGGCAGCTAGTTAACAGAAGCCCATGTGGTCAACAGCATGTATCTAAATTTTCTGTGACGTCTATTCACTCAGATGCTTGGTGAGAGTGATCTTCACTGTGGGCACTGAAACTGGGGCCCAACTTCACATAAGAGTTAATGTAGGGGAGGGGCACCTGAGTGGCGCAGTCGGTCAAGCCTCTGACTCTTGACCACGGCTCAGGTCATGACCTCATAGGTCGTGTGTTTCTAGCCCCATGTCAGGCTCTGTGCTCAGAGGGGAGTCCGCTTGAAGATTCCCTCTGCCCTTCCCCCAAATTGCATGCTCTCTCTCTCTCAAATAAATAAATCTTTTTTAAAGAAAGAGTTAATGTGGGGTAGGACAGAGGCAGCATCTGAGGACACATGACTCACCATGAGCAACCCATTCAGTTCCTCCAGAATCAGAAATTTTGGGAAGCCTCTTGAGCTCCCTGGAGCAT
The DNA here is from genome assembly GCF_037043125.1 of Eumetopias jubatus. Lineage (NCBI taxonomy): Eukaryota > Metazoa > Chordata > Mammalia > Carnivora > Otariidae > Eumetopias > Eumetopias jubatus. The sequence continues at coordinate 145,784,056 of NW_028274810.1, forward strand.
AGAGTTGTTCAAGCTCCAGCCGAATCGTCCTGGTTCTCTATTGCTGCATCCAAGCCATCACACACTTAGTGGTGTAAAGCAATGGCCATCATTTATTATCTTCTCTCATAGTTCCAGGGGTTGAGCGGGCTCAGCAGGGTGGTTCTTGCTTGGAGTCTCTCCTGTGGTTGTGTTCAGACGGCGTTGCTGAGGGAGTCATGCCAAAGCCCTCCCCACTCGTGCAAATGGTGCCTGGGCTCGAGAAGCTCACGCAGCTGGGGCTCCTCAGGGATTTCTCTCTGTTTCCATGTGGTCTCTCCACATGGTGTCTCCAGCTGGGCATTTTCAGGGGGCTGGGACTTCTGACACGGCCCTTCATGGCTCCGAAGGCATGTGTACCGAGACAGAGGGAACCCAGTGGGGGCTGTATTGCGTTTCTGACCCAGCCTTGGGAGTCTCACAGTCACTTCTACTACATTCTGTTAGAGCATTCAAAAGGCCCACCCAGATTCCAGGGGTGATGACCCAAGCTCCATTTCTTGATGGAGAGATTGCAAGATTTTGGAATGGGCATGTGGGATTGAAAATACTGTTGTGGCCATTTGCGGAAAATATGATCTGCCACAAGATATTTGATAGATATTGAGGGGCATGGTGGTCCCCAGCTGATATCTGAGTTACAATCAGGAAAAAACAAAACCAGTTTCTTTCTTTATTTGTCTTTTAAGGCAAAATATTAACAGAGTAGACTTCAACTCAAATCGGAGATTATTTAGAAGAACATGGATGATGAATAGGGACTTTTAGTGTAGCAGATTTACTGGAATTGGCTGTGAAAGTCATAATGAAAATGAATGAGCCAAAAAGAAAAATGTTACTCTCTTGCTCAAAACCCTTTCTGGATGGAGCTAGCAGTGCTGGAAATGGAACAGGAAAATCCTGAAAGAGGGCCCGAGGGTCAGAAGGGTCAGACCTTGGCTGTTGGCAGGGATTTCAGGGCTGAGTATGAGAGATTGCTGAGTTGAAATATTCAGGATGGAGCCCGGGGTGGGTGTGTGGGGGAGGGAGTTGAGGGACACCAAAATGAGCACAGTAAGCACATGGGTCCCCTCGGTGGGGATGCCAGTGGAGGGGGGGGCATGGCCATGGGGGCCCAGAATCTCCTGTCCCACTCTGGACTCCCGTGGGTGAGTCAAGGGTCTATGGGGCTTGGCCTCCATTCATTGCTGGGGTCCCCAGGCTCCCACCTCAGTGAGCCTCTTCTGCAAGTGGGGGCCCTTCACAGCGGGGAAATCCCTGCCAGTCTCTTGCTCTGCTTCTCACTGACTCTGCATTCTGAGACCCCATCATCAAACCTGGAATATCTGATCTTGGCCCTGGAGGAGCCTCAGGGTCATTTGGGTTGGAAAGCAGCTCTCTCTCGCTTTCAGATCTGATGGATGAGCATTGGCTGTTGTGTCAAGAAGGACTCTGAGGTTGCCTTTGCACTCAGAGGGGAAGAGGGCCCACGTCCATTGGCAGTGGAAGGTGTTCTGAAAACAGCTCCTGACTGGTTTAGCACTGGGCAGCAGCATAGCTCTCAAAGCAGTTGGTCATCTAACTTTTCCTCCCATATTTTCAGGGCTGGCAGTCCCTAGCCTCCTATACCCATCCCTGCCTTCCTAGGCCACACCCACAATTCCTGTACCCTATTCTCTGCTGACCTCAGTTGATGACATTTTGGTTCTGGTTCCTCTTTAAACAAGTTGTCCCTTTGATCTTCTCCATAGACCTTGGTAAGCCTTGAAAAAAACTTGGAGATCATCTAATTCCCTGCCCTTCTTTTACAAGTGAGAAGACTGAGGCCTGGAGAGGGGAAAGAAGGGGAAAGAAGATTTTCCTGCCTGTCCCCCCACCAGCATCTCAAGCAGAGCTTGCAAAGGGGCCCCCTTGGGGCATGGTGCAAGCTTCCTTCCCTACTGCCAATATCCCCTCTTGTCCCTTCCTTGCAGTGGCCAGGCAATGCCGAAGACCATGCCAAGGAGTGTCAACCAAGAACGTGTCTTCTTTCTTGAAATACGTCGTGGATCAGCAGGCAGGCCCCTCAAGACCCCAGCGATGCAACTTGCTGGGCCCGGCACACAGTAACCCAGAAACATATGTGGTGAGCAATAACAGTCATAAATTTTATGAGATTATGTGTTCCTAATGTGAGATTTCAGGCTGATCTGTTTGTTGAGCTATGCCAAGCTTCAGCATGATTCAATCAAGTTGTGCTTAATCTTCCCTTATTTACTCTGGGTGAGGGTGAGTCATGGAGTATGTCTCTAGTCCAGTCTGCTGAACTAATTTACCCCAAGGATTTTGATGGACTGGTGATTTGTTTTCTCTGAATGCCCAGAGTTTATTTACTTATATCATTAGATGGGGTCTGGATTATATACAGTGACTATCTCTAGCCATGCTGAGGACCAAGACCTCTCTGGAGAAGCCACTAGGGATGGAGAACGCCTTGGAAGTAGTCATGGCTTCTTGTCAGTCCTGGCCACATCATGCCAAATGTTTTGTCACCTGTGCATTAACTCACAGGATTTTTAACTCTGTGGTCTCTTTATCATAGAGAAAGGCATTTTGCCAACTCCCCATGCCTCTGACCCTGAGCCATGTGGATCCAGAGTGAAGGGGGAATATATTGACATCTCATCCAAAGATGTAAAAGCCTGGAAAATTTGCCCGAGGCCGGGAGTGACTCCAGCCACCAAGCATCTCCATCTCCCAGTGTCCAATTTTTTTAAGCCTCTGGGGAGATGGGAACATGCAGATGGAATTTGGGCCCTGTGTCCTTAATGCCTTTTTCTCCATGCTCCAAGGGGATGCCATGTTCCCCTGGATGGAGAGCAGTGAAGACTGGTCTATAGCCTGATTGTGACAATTTGGGGAGCTCCTGGCTTCCATGGATCAGGAGAAATGTGGGGTTTGGGCCTTCTAGGCTTGAGGCTACAATGGTGAGAGTTTCCTTGATTTCTCCTTTGATCAGGGTACCAACTGATGGGTTTGCTGGGGACTGAGGGGGTTTCCAGGACATGGGACTTTCAGTGCTGAAGCCAGGAAAGTTCTGGGCAAACCCGGTCAAGTTGATCACCCTAACTTTGATGTCTTCTGTCTTTGGAAGTTAGGCCTTAAGATCAAGACAGATCTTTGATTGGGATGGGAGGGTAACTTTCCTTCCGAAGCAGCTTCTGCAGGGCCTCGGGCTCTGGAAAGACAGGTTCCCCATTGCCCCCACCACTGGAAGAGTAAAAGTATAAGGCTGAGTCCTGCCTAGTTTCCAGGTATTCAATGCCCTTTTCCCTCTGCTGAGAGGTGGCTGCATGTTTTCCTGCTGGTTGTGGGGCATTGACAGTCTCTGAGCCTACCCTAAAAGGTAGGAAACTCTTCAGTCTGTGTGGGGAGGCAGATGAGCAGAAGTGGCTGTCATTGGGAAGATGGTGTGACCCTGCTGAGGAGGCAAGTTCTGAGGATGGATGCCACCATTCCTGAAACCCTGATGGTCTCAAGCAGCTTCAACCTGGCAGCAGGTTTTGGATTTATCTCTTGGGGGAAAAAATATGTGTGTGTGTGTGTGTGTGTGTGTGTGTGTGTTTCTTTTTAGGGCTGAAATCTCTGAACACTATGGTGAACCCTTTGGTTATGAGAGTAACACCCGAGTTCTACAGCACCCTGATTAACAGTGTGGACTCTGGAGCCACACTACTGGGGTTAAGGTCCTGGCTGCCATTTAAGTTGACCTTGGATAAGTCATATAACCTGTCTGGACCTCAGTTTTCTAATCTATAAAATGGGCACACTGATACAGTAGCTGTGAGGAATTAATTAATACATACAAAGAATTTAGAATAGGGCCTACACATAGTAATTACTCAAAAAAATATTATCTATGGCCCTGGAATGAGATGGCTGAGTCAAACCTATTCAGTCACCATGTATGGTCATATACAAAACTGTCTTGGTCGTCAGCATCGCACACCAGTGGGAAGCTCTGCACTAGGAACCATGGTGGCTTTTCACCTCTGCCAGCTCTTCTCGCTGCGTCCCCCACCCTCTCTTGCCTCCTGGTCACCACCTCCCAGGCTGGTGTGGACACACTGCACTTCCTGCTTAGAATGTGGACCTAAATTGAGGCTGTGGAGTTTGACAAAATCTTACTGAAGGTCTGTACAGAGAAGATCATTGACCACTAGCCGGCAGACATGGGAAAATTCTGAGGTGTCAATGGCAAAGGCCCTTCCAGAGTAATCCCTCCTGGTCGATCTCCTGCCTACCACACTGCAAGGCAGGCTCGCCTCCTGTCAGAGGATGATTGTGACCTGCCTTCTTATGCAGAGTCTAGACCTGAACAATTTGCTTCAGGCTCCAGCAGGAGGAAACCCGCACGCTTTCACCCCAGCTCCCAATCCATGCCACGAGCATCTGCAGACACACATCCCTCTCTGGATGCCTCTTAGGGCAATGTGTTGAATTTCAGCTCCTATATTATTTTGGATATAGCATTAATTTTACCTAAAATATCTTGCCAAATGAGCCCTGAGCAAATAAATGTAATAGTGGATGTTTTTGAAAGCTTACCTTTGGCTTGAATTCCACAATCTTTGTCTTTATTATTATACTATTTTCTAAAAAAGGATTGCTTAGAGTATCTAATTGAGTTTTTAATGCCATAATGGCATAAACTTAACCTTCCCATCCTGCATTTGACAATGTTTCAAATTTATGTTTGGTAAATGTGTTTTTAATACACAAATCTATACAACTGCTTTTCAGCTTCAGTGAAACATTGTGTATTGAATGTAGATAGTGGATGGCATAAAAAAATTCAGTGGTGTCAGAAAAGATTTTTGCTGCACCATTCACTGCCAAGATTAAAATATCCATAGTCAAGGAACAGAAAATGCCATAGAAGCATTTCTTTGAATAATCTGTTTCAATCTGTCGTGTTTTCCATGAATATTTGCAGCATCATGATAGCCATGGCCCCTCACATTATTTTATTCTTGATTGTTTTTGTAGTTACTCTACTAACACTTCTTATGCTCCTTTTCCAGTTGTGTCATCTACTGGAAAAAAATTCCCAACCATGTTTGCATATAGAAATATTTGCATTTTGGGAATCCACGGTCTAACAAAATTTGTTATCTATACTTTATTCATCAGGGGTTGTGTCTCAAATACAACAACATAAAAGTTTGTAGCCAAAATAATGAGTAATATTTAGCTCTTCTTCCCTTATTCAGACCGATTTTACTCATTGCATCTGCTACAATTTTAATTATTTAGTTTAATATTTCATCCCCTAAATAGGTGCAATGTTATTTGGTGTAAATATTTATATTATGCATAAATGCTCTGCCATAATATTATCAAATTTTGCTCTGACTTCTGCCAAATGTATAAAATTCCCATTATCATGTTCATGCTCATAAAGTTTCTTGGATTCTCCTCTGCACACTCGACCTTGCTTGCCAAAAATTAAACCATGTATAATCTGCATTTGACCACAGCACAAAATTTTTTTTCTCATTTTTGTAATTTATTTGTAGCACTGATAATTTTTTTCTTTTAATCAGATTTTTTAAATTTCAGCTTTTCAGTACTCTTATTCAGACTAGGTCAGGGAAGGCCTTGAGAACAAGCAATGCCAAGACTTCATAGCTTGACAGACCAAGGTTGATTTCACATTTGTGCAATACCCACGGCCAGACTGGGCAGCCTTCTAGGGCAGGTGCCTTCCTACAGGATGACTCAGTGATCCATGCAGATAGAGATGCCACCATCCTGCAGCTTTACCCCTGGGACACGTGGCCTCTTTCATCAATGTGGCAGGTGAGGATGGTGAAAGATCTGAGACCAACAATCAAATGCTTCAGTTCAGAAATGACAGGATCATGGCTGTTCACTACCCATTGGCCAGTCCTGGTCAGGAGGCCTCTCCTGACTGCCAGGGGAGCAGACATGTGAAATCCTCACACTTGCCTGGAAGGGAAAGAGAACCAAATGGAGTAAGCATCAGACTTCTGTGCCACAGTATCCTAATATTTGTTCTCGTGCCCTTTATTTTATTCATTTTTACAAATAAGATGTGATAAATGCTGCCAACATTTGCACCCATTTCTCATTTTTTGCTTTCAACTCTCCCCAAAGAATTGGCAATATAGAGAAAAATACAGAATCCTTTGAGGAAGAATAAAGTAACCATGAGTAGTAACTTTCAGAAGAATTCATGCATGATAAGCTTAGGAAAACTTCCTATTTCTAATGTCTTTTGGAGAGTTAAAATTCTTATTTGAGGTAAAAAAAAAAAAACGTTCAACAAGTGTATCCTCATATGTAATATTCAAATTATGTGGTCTCCTTGGCTCTAACTAAATCCACTCTGTAAGACTTCCAGACCCTTCATATTTCTCCTAATCATTTCTGGGAGTCCCTGGATATGGGTTTTAAGAGTGCTTCTTCTGCTGATACTGTGGACTCCTGCTTAGTCTGTTTTCTTCTTGCTCCGGCTACTCCCATCACTGCTGAAACCACAACAACGTCCCCAAAGACAACCTGCACTGCTATCACCCACTATACCCATCCTTTCCCGTCTTGGTCTGTTGGCTGACTGGTATCATTAAAACATTGTGCTCCTCTGCGTTGGTTAGCTCATGCTATACCATAAACTACCCCCAAATACAGTGGCCTATAAAACAACAACCATTTCTTTGGCTTACGATTCTATAGTTTGACACTTTAGGCTGGAATTAAATGGGCAACTCTTTTGGTCTTAGATGGGCTTCCTCTTGTGTCTGTGGGTCATCTTTGCTGACCTTGACTGGACATGCCTAGGGTCTCAGTTGGGATAACTGAGCTGACGAACTCTGGTTCACATGGCCTCTTATCCACTAGTGGGCTAGCTCACATGGATGGGGAAGAATCCCAAGAGAAAGGGAAGAAGTGTGTAAGGCCTCTTAAAACCTGGGCTCAGAACTGGAAAATGTCTCTTATTCTAGATTCTATTGGCCAAAGGAAGTTATAGGATCAGCCCAGAATCAAGGAAATGGGAAATAGACTCTACCTCTTGATGGGAGAGCTACAAAGTTACGTTGCAAAGGGTATGGATCAGGGAGGAGTAAAGGGCTACTGCCATATTGGTAGCAATTAACAGCCTCCCCTTAGAATTGAAGTGAGAGTCCATGGGGATTGGACTAGAGGATATCTCAATGACAGGTCCAGACTCACTCGGAATCACCCCTGCTCCCACTATTGGTCTTTTGACTTTGACCATGTTCACACATGTCAATACCATGGCAGTAGGCAGAGCCTAAGTTCAAGCTCAACCCAAGCAATGTGAGGGGGACCTGGCTGTGGCTGCTAAAGCTCACCAAGAACTGAGGGAAGGGACTGCTCAATAAGTTCCTTGAGTAGCTCTCTCTTTTTTAGCCTCCTGCTTGTTGGTGTCACTTCCCTAGGACTGCCAAAGGCAGTAAGTCACTCTTGGGCAGACACCTGTAATCTGTGCCCTCTGAGTGTGACTAAGGGAGAGAAGGAAGAAAAGAGGTTAATCCAGGTTCTGTGTTCAGACTGGCCTTTCCATGATCAAGGCCACATTCTGCCCCTCCTTTTGAACTAAAAAGGGAAGTCCTGGGATGTAGATGAATAATAAGAATGAGTTGTGACAATCATCCTTCACATATGCCAGGAGGTCAATTTCATTGTCTCAGTACCAACCCAGGAGGGGTTTATGGACAGGAATAAGAGTGGAGAACCCACCGAGTAGACAGGTCTACCCTGTTCAAGGATGAGTCCCTATTCCAAGTCAGATTGGAAGGGGTAGAAACTTTTATTATGCTCCCTCAAGTAACACCAAACCTTCAGCATCTCTAGGGGATCCCTGGATCCCAAGGGGATAATTAAACCAATCATGAGGCAGTCTGAGAAAAGCGGGCATGGTGGGGAAGGTCCTAGGCTTGGAGTTCCTGAAGTGTGGGGTCCCAGAGGATACCCGGAACTCTCTAGAGTGGTTTCCAAACTGCTTTTAGCCTTGGTGCAACATTCAACAGAACACAAAAATGTAAAACAGTTCATCACTGTTGAGTAGGAGGGGTACTCAAAGAATCTTCAAGTCAGCCTGTTTTGGCTGGGCACCAGATTCCTCTTCTGTAGAGGAGGATCATGCTACCTTTTCTTCTTCACTCCCTGGGATATTTTTTAGGATGAAATATGGAACAGGTGTGAAAGTAGCTTTGGAAATATGAAGCATTCCATAAATAAAATGTTTTTTCATTTATTTGTTCATTTATGGCTTGACTACTTTCAAACAGAATGGAGGCAGCTCACAAGATTAATATGGTGAAAATAAGTCCCCAAACTACCATCACAGAACCACAAGAAAAGCCAAGTAATAAAAGGAATGGGAATGAGGAAAATTATATCCAAAAACCAGACCAAGAAAGTTTCTTCAAATGAGCATAAAATTTAGCTCTTGAGGGATAACAGGATAGACAGATAAATATAGAGATCACTAATGTTTACTAAGCACCTCCTGTGTGCCAGACACTGCAGTTCAATAACATGAGCCAAATTATTTTTTTCTGAGCTTTTCAGTAACCAGGGTAAAAGAAAAGAATTAGGAATGGAAGAAAAGAAATCTACATAAATTTTTCACTAGTTTTTTTCTGAGCTTGAGTTCTGAGAGGAGTCTTTATATAAAGCACATCAAGGAACACATTGAAGCATATCTTCTAAATAGTTTATTGTGTTTAGGTTCCAGGTAAGATGGAGTAAACACACTCCACCTTATCTCTCCCAGGGAAGTGCAGCTATAAAACCTGGAGAGAATTCATGGGACACTATTTGAGGACTAAAAAGCAAATAGTAGCAGGCGAATTGGGTAAGAAAACCAGAATTTGATGTACCATTGAACTGACCATGACTTTACCACTTTTCCCTTCTGATCCCCTCACAGCTCTGAACTTGAAGGTGAGTGCAGATGTGGGAGGTACACAACAGGGTGGGGTAAGCAAAGCCCCAGATTTCTGACTAGGGAACTGAAAAGAAGAACCCCAGAGAATTGGAAAGTACCAGAGAAAGTGACCACAAAGGTGTTTGTGAGCTGGAGGGCTCATGCTAAGCTGCATATGTGTGGATCTGATCCCAAACAGCAGACCAAACACACTAACAGATAGACAGTAGTCTATCTGCCTATATCCCAGACTAGCTAGTGGAGAATACATATATATGGACAGATCTAAATAACACTACAAAGAATTTGAAAGCTAACCTGACATTGGAATCACAACCCACATAAGACAAGTTGGAACTTGACTAAACGTAATCAGGTTCATTGCCTCCTATGACAAAAATAACAACATTCCTCATAGGATTTAAACAAGACCCAAAGTCTCATAACATAATTATCAAAATGTCCAGAATATGATTCAAAGTTACTTGGCACATAAAGAACTAGACAAATGTCAATTTGCGTGGGCAAAGATAAATGCTAGATGCCAATGCTTAGATGACACAGATATTGGAATCATCTAACAAAGACTTTACAGCACCTATTATATAAATGATCCAAAATTAAGGACAAATTCTCTCTCCCTCCCTTTGTCTCTGTCTCTCCTGCTTCCTTTCCTTCTTTGTCTCCCTCTCTCTTCTGGTCTTGCTACAATAATAAGATTTTATTTATTTTATATTTAGTCATAATTTTTCATAAAAAATTATTAGCATCAGCCTAAAAAAAATAAAGGTGCATGTTTAATGAATAATCAAGTACTGACTTTCCATTTCTCAACAAAGTTGATGGTGAACATATAGTTTACATGAAAGTGTAGTTGACATGGGGACTGTGGTGGTTCACTGACTGTAGGAAAGCAGAAGATACATCTGCTAAAGAAGCATCAGCTTTTGTTGATTATCAATTTCTTGCCTCTCAGCTCTAGATTCACTCTTTTTTCCTGCTCTGTGATAATGGATATGGGATATAAATATTCTTTCCTTTGTCGCTGGCATTATGTTAAACTTTTAGAGTAGAGGGGTAAATTCTCTTGACAGGAATGGAAGCTAGAAAGTCTCAGCAAGGAAATAGAAGATATGAAGGAGAACCAAATGGAAATTTTAAAACTGAAAAATATAATATTAACTGAAATAAAAACTCACTTGATGGGCTTAACAGCAGAATGACGGTTTCAGAGGAAAGAGTGAGGGAACTTAAAGATAGATTAATAGAAATTACTTAATCTGAAAGACAGAAATAAAAAAATGCTGGGAAAAGGAACAGACATTAGGGACCTGTCAGACAATACCAAAAGTATAACATGTGTGTCATCAGAGTCTCAGAAGGTAAGGAGAAATCGTGCAGTGCTGAAAAAAATACTAAAAAAAAAAAAGATGTTTGAAAACTTCCAAGATTTGATGAGAGACATAAACCTACAGATTCAAGAAGCTGCATGACTCCTAAACAACATAAATCCAAAGAAATCTATGCTCAGCCACTTCATAATCAAACTACTAAAAACTAAAGACAAGAGAAAGTCTTGAATTCAGAGAAAAACAACACAGTGCTTGCAGTGGAACTACAGCTCAAATGACTGAGGACTTCTTATCAGAAGTATTATAGGCCAGAAGGAGGTGGCATGACATTTTCGAAGTGCTGAAAGACAAGAAGTGTCATCCCATAATTCTAGTGAAAATATGTTTCAGGAATGAAAGTGAAATAAAGACATTCTCAGAGTAAGCAAAACTAAAAGAATTTGTTGCCAGTGGACTTGCTCAAAAAGAATTGTTAAGGAAGTTCTCCAGACAAACGAAAAATGATACCAGATGGGGACTCAGAACATCAAGAGTGAAGAGAGAGCAACAGAAATGGTAAATAGCTGGAAACAGTTTTATTGAAAATGCAGAGGTTTTTGGCTATTTCTGACATCAACCCTGAAAGGTACTCCAAGGGCATGTGCTAAACCGCAGTTCTAAAAATCAGTGCTGTGGGGGCCATGTAGAATATAAGATCATGTCAAATCATGTCACTCCTCAATTCAGTGGTGTCCCATCTCACTCAGAATAAGTGCCAGTCCTGACTCTAACACACAAGGCCCTATGTGACCCAGCCCCTTATTACCTCTTTGATGTCTTCTTCTACTATTCTCCTCTCTCATGCTCCTCTGCAGACAAACTGTCTCTTGTTTCCACCTCAGGGCCTTTGCACTTGTTGCCTCCTCTGTCTGGATCTTTTTTTTCTCAGATGTCTGTGTGGAGCTGACTCTCCCATCTCCTTCTGGTCTTTGCTCAAATGTTACCTCCTCATTGAGATTTTCCCTGATTATTCTATTCAAAACTGAAAAATCCTTTATCTACCCTGCCACTTCCTTTCTTTATTTCCTATTTTGTCTTTCTCCATAGCACTTCTCAATATTATCATACTATCTAAACTCTTATTGGTTGATTTATTGTCTCTCATGTCCCACTTCATGAAGACCGGGGTTTTTGTCTTTTTGTTTACTGCACAGTGCCTGGCACATGGTAGGTAGATTCAATGCCAGTTCTCTTTGACTTAATAAAAGTTTGCAATCCATAGGAGTAGGTAGCTAAGGATCTCTTAGCAAAATAGCATAACCATTGTTTCAAGTGGCTCACAGAGTGAACATATTAATAGCTCATATAGTGGATACTTCATGGCTTATATGTTCAGCTCCTCTCCTTCCTTCTGGTGGCAGTTGGCCCATTTTAGGAGCAACTGTTCCCCTCCCCATCTCTAACAAATGGTCCAGTAGGAGTTCCATCTCACTCCCTGGCTGTGGGGGTGGGTATAGACCAAGCCAGACCCATCAGAGTACTTTCCCAGGACTCTTGAATCAGAATTAGTCAGGGAGGTGTGTGGTAGGAAACTGTGTCCCTGTTACATGGAAAAGACTGTGTGCGGTAGTAAAGAATGAGATACAGTGAGTCCTGCACATCCAGCCCATGGTAACAGTCATCTTTCAGGCTCACACCTCCCATGACCTTCCTGTAATTTGACTATACAAGCCAGTTAATTTGTTTTTGCTCAAGCTATACTGAGTTGAGTTTCTGTCACTGCAAAAAGATTTCTGAATAATACAGTTTATTTGAAGCTGCAACTATCATCTGCAAATACATTGTAGGCAAATATTGTGCTAGGATATGTGGTAGAGGGAAGAATGGATAAATGAGACAGGGTCCATATTGTCAAGAGTCCTTGAGTCTAGACGGGAAGAGAGTTATACCCCATTTTAAAGAGCCAAGTGAGCATTACAGATAATATATATGGGCCATGAGAAGGGAAAAACCACTGTGGCCTGAAGTGGTTAGAAAAGGTTTTATGGGAAAGGTGAAATTTGGGCTGGGGGTAGAAGGAAAGGTGAAACACCCATAAGCACACAAGAGAGAGGAAAATACCCTGAGTAGGGGGAAATTACATGAACAAAGTTAATGGCTCAGGAATCATGTGCTTGAAGGAATCACGTGGATTAGTTATGGGAGATGGTTTATATGGTTTATAAAGTGCTCTCACATTCATTATCTCACATTTTCACAAGAATCCAGTAAGGTGGTTCTGAGTCATCCAATGACTTCCTTAAGGATGTATAGCCTAGTAAGTGGCACATCTAGAACTTAAAGCCAAATCTTTTGATTCAAGTGTAAGGCACTAAGTACCAGGTCAGAGTGAATTTTTATCATAATGGCAAAAGACATCAACTAATATTTAACAATTTCCTATATTGTTAAATAACTTTTCTCAATTGTCTTTTCAAAATCTTGTGATGTGTTTGAATCAAGATCCAAACAAGGTTCACAAGTTGAATTTAGTGAATAGGTCTTGTAGGTCTCTTTAAAAACTTATAGGTTCCCTGCCTACGTTTTTCCTTGCACTTTATTTGCAGCCTTCATCCTACTGGTGTCAATTCATAGGTTCCTTTGTCCCTTTTATACCCTGGAAAATATAGACTGTGGTTAGATCTTGAGGTTTGGTTAGAGTCCAGTTTGTTTTGGGGGGTGGATATTCCATCAGTGGTACTGTGTGCTTCTAGATGCATCACATCAGGCGGCATACAATGTTTGGTCATTTCTCTTTTTGTCATCTTAAGATTGATCATTGTGTTCGGGTATTATCAGCCTGAGTCATTCATTATGAAGTACACCCTCAGTTTTTCACCTAATGGTTTTAGCAGTCATTGATAGAGATAGTGTATTGTATAGCAGCCATTGATATTACCTAGTCCCATTGTAACAATTGTAGCTGCAAAATGGTGGTATTCTGATTCTATAATTCCTTCTTCAGTTATAAAGAAGAATTTTTTCTTTTCTACATCAACTATTTGACTACCTGAAAAGGTAGAATAAATGTTTAATTCTTTTTCTTTATTTATAAGTTTTCAGAATAATGTGTATACTCTTAGCATACTCCAAAAGTGACCGATTAGTTTATGATGATGATGATGATGATGATGAAATCATGGATTTTAATAATTTTGATATGTTAAATTCATTGCAATTACTTTCATTTTGATGCTCAGAAATTCCCATCTTTGGTCAATGGGAGCCCCTTCAATTTGGCTCCTGGGTCCTTTTTGTATGATCTTAACAATCTTTAATATCTTCCTTGCTTTCCAGGCTCATCTTATACATTTCCTGGTCCAGAACTGAAATCAGCCATTTCACAAAAAGCTCTAATTCCTTTTCATGGGAAATGGTATTTAGAGACAACAATCTGTGCCCTAGGGGTGTTCATTATTCCTAGGTAGGTCATTGTATCTAGGTCTTTGCAGCAGACAGAGAAAGGAAAGAAGTAGGTTTTATTTGTTTTTTGTTTTTAAAGAAAAAATATATCCTGGATTCATGCTGAGATTTACAATTGAAATTTAAAAGCACATGTTTTTTACTTAGCTTTAATTTTATATTTATATCTATTTTCTCTTGTTCTGAAAATCTGGAATCCTAAAGTGAATTATTTACTTGCTTTATCCTGTTTTATGTATATTTCAGAATAACAGTAGAATATTATTAACAATATAATTACTGAAAAACTGTTTAATCTTTCTACTTAAAATTTGGTGTTTTTTTAATCCTTAGGCTATATCTCACTAGAGTTATTAATCAAATTACTGTGTTTTTAAATCATTTGAAAGGTGTCTGGATGGCTCAGTTGGTTGAACTTCCAACTCTTGATTTTGGTTCAGGTCATGATCTCGGGGTCCTGAGACTGAGCCCTGCTTTGGGCTCTCTGCTGGGCTTGGAGCCTGCTTAAGATTCTCTCTCTCCTTCTCCCTCTGCCCCTCCCCACCTTGCTCATGTGCACTCTCTCTCTCAAAAATAAATAAATAGATAAATAATAAATTAAAGTCACTTGAAATAATTCTTCCCTATGTGATTAAGCCACCAAACTGATATACAGGCTTCACTGTTTTATTTACTTTCAATTCTTAAGGATTGCATTTTCCTATTTGATTAATTTTGCTTTATGACTATATAAAGCCTTTCCATTATTCCAAGGTAGAAGATTATAAAATAAGGTACATTCAAAGAAATCTTGCTTTAGTCCTGTCTTCTCCATTTTATTTCCTCTCTCATTATAAGAAACCATTGTTAACTTTATCTTGCATTTTAAAAATATGTAAGGAATAAGTATATATAATCAAGTAACCTCCCCTTTCTCAAATAAAATGGAATATACTATACATAGTATTCTGCACCTTTTTTCTCCATTTAATAATATGCTTTGTAGATCATGCCACAGTAGAATGTAGAAATATCTCTCATTCCTTTTCATAGCTGCTTGGTCATCTATTGTGTATTTTAATAATAATAAACTCCATAATTCACTTAACCAGTCCCCTGTTGATAGACATTTGGGTTGCTTCCAGTTCTTTGTTAATATAAATAGTGTTGCAATTAATAGTCTTGTGCAGACATCCTTTCCTACTTTTGCCAGTGTTTCTTTGGTATAGATTCTTACAAGTGGGCTAGGCTGTTCAAAGACCAAATGCATACGTAATTTTGCTTAGATATTGCCAAATTTCCTTTCATAGTGTTGTACCATTTTGCATTTCTAATGGCAAGGTTTGAATGATCACTTCTTCATGGCCCCACTAACAGTATATTGTCAAACTTCTGGATTTTTGCTTGAAAAATGGCATCTCAGCTTAATTGTATTTTACATCTTTCTTATTACACTCCATTTAAGGTTTTCAATTCCCTAACACAGCTCTTGGCTGTGTTATTCTTTGAATCCACAGAAGTATAAAGTGGTATTTTAGGAAAATTAATCTAGCTGCAGAATACAGAGTAGTTTAGAATATGGAGAAAACAGAGACAAGGAGCACTCATGAATTTCAGGACACAAGATCAAGTCCTAAGAAAAACAACTTTATTTTTCTACAATTCCCATATTACATTTCCTCTTCTCAAGGGTGGGAGCACTGATTTAATAATCTCTGTCAATTCAGATTTTGCCCTATTCCTCAACACTGAGATTATTTCTGAATTCCAGGGTCTTGGGTCAGTGCTACAATAGGGAATGTGGGGGTGGAGGGTGGAGGGGTATTGGGAAATGGAGTCAGGTTCTTGGTCGTCATTTGCCCATCTGACCACCCACCGAGATGCCCCCCCACACACACTCCTGGAAGGTCCCCAGTCATGGAGCCAAGGAGGTTACAGCTTGTATATGACTTTCACTTTCATCCAGAAGGCTTTTGTTGATTGTCACTTAGCTCTTTCATTCCTCTTTTGGGAACCTAAGGAAATCTGACTGTTCTCCCACATGTCTTGGAGTTCACAGGAGACTGGGAGGACAACTGAGGTCTTCCAGAGACCCATGTAGCCATTTCTAGTCCTCAGCACCTCTAGTCCTCAGCCACACAGAGAGTTGCTTTGGGAACTGGCTTTGAACCCCGAGCGTCCCGACCCCATTTTGTCTCCTCTGAAATCTATCTAGGACTCAGCTTGGGTGTGGAATAAAGGCACAGTTTCTTCTCAGAAACCCTCCAGTTTCTCCCCTTGCACACCTTCCCCAAGGCCCAGCATAGGAGTATTTATCTCCTGGGGAAGAGGATGTGATAGGGTCCTTCCTCTGACTGAGCACCTGGTCCCCAAGACTGATCACTGGCTTTTGAAATTCAAAAGCCAAGAACCTGACTGTTCAGTTTTAAGTTCTAACAATGCTTTCTTGAAGCAATGGGTGGATGCCTCACAATCAAGTTTGAATGGGAGAGGGCCACAAGGGAAATAAAGGAATGGTGGGGGGGATGCAGGGATGAGTTAATATCTCCAAATATTATCCCAGTGACATCAGTTAAGAGCATATAGCAATGGCCAGGTATGACGTGGTGACAGGTGGAATGAGATATTGGCTGAAGTTTTGGGGTTGATTGATGAAAGCGGGAAGGAGAAAGATTCAAGAATGAGGCTGGGATTTGGAGCTGCCCCCACAGAAGAGCAATAGGGCAGGGACTGAAATGAGGCCAGCTGGAGGGTGGGCATGCTGATTCTGGGAGAAAGATAGTGAACTTGGCTCCAGGCTTGGGTGAGATGTAGAGGTGACAGTCAAACCCGGGAGAGGGGTTGAGATCCCTGCTTTCTAGAGGAAGAGACAGAGTGAGAGAGAGAGAGAGAGCACATTGCTGAGGTCCCAGGGCTGAGTCTTGGGCTGCTTCCACAGGTAAGGGAGGGGACACAAACAGGACAGCTCAGAGAGGCCAAGTCTTTGTTGGGCCAAGTATCATGTAAAAACACCTTTCGTCCCAGGACATGGTCTCACCATGGACACCTGAGAGGAGGATTCATTTCAGAATGTCTCATAAATATACCAGCCTGGTCTCTATGTGCATCTGACTGTCCATCTGCTGCCCCAGCAGACAACACCGGGGCCATGCCATTTACAGTCACGCAGCCTAAGGAATATATGAAATTGTAACTTTTTTTCCCCTCCAGATACAATTGTCCCTAGAAGTAGGGCTGGTTTACTTTCTGTTTAATGTAACAAACATTCCCTGTGCAGCTCACATGCACAGAGCACGGTATAGTGCTATTGCATGGAACAGAAGTTGCAAATTGCTAGCTCACAAGCTCTATCTGACGCAAAGACTTCCATCGTTTAGCCTGCATAATGTTGTTTGTTTTGCTTTTATTTTTAAATAGTTGCCAAAATATAAAAATCAAGACATTTTACCTAAAAATGTGAATTTCAAGCTCTTCTTGAAAGATCTATTTGATTACTGTGGGCCTGCATTCCCACATGGCAGAAGCAGCCAGAGCAGTGGAGTGCCTGCTCTCTCAAACAGGCAGGCCCCTCCCACCTCACAAGAGATCCACCTGTTCATCTCTCATTGAGACTTCTGGCCTAACTCCTGTGGTCCTTGGTATCTGAAACTCCCGGCTTGTTGCTTCAACCCACTGGCTTCCGTAATAAACAGACATAGACTCTACTCTTGACAGCCACCTACCCATGACCTTGGGCAAGTTACTTTATTCCCTGAAGTCTCAGCCTCTCCTTCTTCAGAATGGTAACGATAATAATGCCTACCTCCCAGGGTTCGAGCAGGAAAGATAGTGCTTATGCAGAAACTGCTTAGCAAGTGGCAGCTATCCCTATTAAAGATGGCTGAGACAAATTCCATGCTGACAGGATTCTGCCCGGTGATCCAAGGCAGACATGGCCTTAAGGAGGGTAGGGTCCGTGCGAGGAAGGTCAGGAGCATGCAGAGCCCCTCAGGCTGTGGGTAGGGGAAGGCTTCCTGGGTGAGGAGGAGGCTTTGGGACCTGGCTTTCTTTGTTCTGTGGGAGGCAGGCAGCCCAGCTGAGGCCTGCATGGACTTTGAAACCCCGCCATGCAGGACAGAGCCCAAGCCCTGGGAAGGCTGGCCCCCACCCCAGCAGGCCGCCTCTCTGCTGTGATTCCAGGAACTGGGCCCTATCAGTTGGGCCCAGTTTCAGGAGCTGTTTCTTGCCATTTCCCCTCAGTCATGTGGCCGCTGGAGTGGACAAAGTAGGAGGGAATGTGATTAGCTCTCAGGCTGCCTTCCAGGCAGCGGGAGTGGGAATGTGTCTCAGATTGAAGAATGGTTAGAATGTGGATGGGGAATGTGGGAATCCTGGGGGAACTGAGCAGACCCCACCTCAGTGAGCCCCCTGGGCAGGTCTCTCAGGTCAGAGAGCTGAAAAGTCGCCTCCCCTCAGGTCCCTGACCCAGACTCTTCCCTCACTCATCTCAGAAACACAGACTGTCCTGGGAAGGCTTGTTTCTGGGCTGGAGAAGGCAGCCTGAACCCTGAGGCTTTTTCTCACACCATCCAGGCTTGGGAAGTTTTCGCCTGACCTCCCCTGCCTTCTGGGGGCCTGGGCGGGGAAGAAAGTGTGCCTTTTAAACACAAATAGACATGTAGACTGTGATAATTTCGAATGCTGCTCATCACCAAATGTCAAAATCATGTGCATTTATGCAGAACATCTTTCTTATGTACAATGGGCATACCGAGCACCATGTTCGTTTTCCAGCCCTGCTTCTGAGGCAGGGAGAAGCGATCTGCTACTGACAGGGCAAGAGGCACAGTGAGGCCAACATGCTGCTCAGAGCCACCCAGAGAGTCCCTGCAGGAACAGGGTTCGAACCGGGGGCTCCTGACCCCATTCTGCACGCAGTTCACCAACCCCCCCACCCCCGTCCCCTGCAAGTCCGCACCTTCATTTCTTTGAAAAGGGTGGAGGTTCTTTCCCTTGAGGGTGAGGTCAGTGAGGTACTCACTTGGGCACAAAATTTAAGAGGGAGGAGAAAAAAACGTAACACTGAAGATAAATGATATTTTAATGCAATATATTTTTAAATAAAAATTAATGCAGAAAAAATCGAATTTCTAAGTAAAGGCAAGATCTGACTCCGCGCTTGCATGACCCATCTCATTCACCTCTCCTGGTCCCAGCCCTGCTGAAATACATTGTACCCAGAACCCGTGTGGAGCACAGGAAGCGTGGGCTATGGTGCCAAACAGACAAGGATTCCATCCTGCTGTTTACCAGCTGGGCCACTTTAGGGTAAGTGACTGACACTCTTTGAGCCTCCATATCCTCATCTTTAAAATGGGGGTCAGTGTTCTCCAGAGAAACAGAAACAACAGGATGTGTATGTGTGTTGGGGGTGGTGTGTATTATACATGTTATATAATTATATATATGTTCTATATATAAAAATTTCACATATATAAATATACATCTATACATGTATATATAATTTATATGTTTATGTATATGTAATTTATGTATATAATTATATATAAATTTATATAAATATAACTTCTGTATATATTTCATATATATAAATTTTATATATATAAAATTTCATAATATAAATATACACATATGTACATATAAATAGATTTATTATAAGGAATTGGCTTATGTGATTATGGAGACTGAGAAGTCCAGACCCAAGAGAGCCAATGGTATAGCGTTCCCATCAAAATCCAAAGGCCTGCGGGGGCGCCTGAGTGGCTCAGTCAGCTGAGCAACCTTTTCGTGTTTTCGGCTGAGATCATGATTTCTGGGTCCTGGGAATAGCCCCATGTTGGGCTCCCTGTTCAGTGGGGAATCTGCTTCAGGATTCTCTCTCTCCTCTGCCCCTCCTCCCACTCGCTTGCTCATGCGTGCGCACACACTGTCTCTCTCTCTCTCAAATAAATAAATCTTAGAAGAAGACAAATCCAAAGACCTGAGAACTAGGAAGGGCAATGGTGTAAGTTTTAGTCTGAGGCAGAAGAAGACTAATGTCCCATCTTGGGCGCCTGGCTCAGTTGGTTATGCGACTGCCTTCAGCTCAGGTCATGATCCTGGAGTCCCGGGATCGAGTCCCGCATCGGGCTCCCTGCTCAGCAGGGAGTCTGCTTCTCCCTCTGACCCTCTTCCCTCTCGTGCTCTCTATCTCTCATTCTCTCTCTCTCAAATAAATAAATAAAATCTTTAAAAAATAAAAGAAGAAGAAGACTAATGTCCCATCTCAAAGACCGTTCAGCAGAGAGAGAATTCTTTCTTACTCAGCCTTTTATTTTACTCAGGTTTTCAACACACATGGTAAGGCCCATCCACACTGGGGAAGGCAATCTGCTTCACTCTGTCTGCTGATTTAAGTGTTACTCTTCTCCAGAAACAGCCTCACAAACACACCCAGAAATAATATTTAACCAAATATGTGGGCATCTCATGGCCAAGTCAAGTTGACATATAAAATCCACTCTCACAAATACCTACCTCAAAAGTTGTGGTAACAGTTAAAGCAGGGACGGTACACAAAATGCCCTGCACAGACCTGGCACATAGGAGGTGATCAATAAATGCTGGTTCTCATCCCCATAGTTTCCCACCAGGTTTTTTTTTTTTTTTCTCTTAGTTTCACAGGAGACATTATAAACTGGAAACTCTTCACTTTAGCCCCTAGCCAAAGTGCCTGCACATGGCAGATGAGCTATCTATGTTTTTTGATACCAGACTGAGTATGGATTGAGTATGGGAAGCGAATTGACCCGGAACTATTAATAAAGTGATCAGTGAAGAAGATGGGATTGGGAGGAGTGGCAGGGGTTCAACCAAAGGCTAGAATATAGCTCCCAGGGCCCCTGGAGTAGAAATGTGGGTCCAAAAAGATAGTAAAATTAAAAATACATACAACAATCTGAGGGAAGTATTTCCAACTTATACGATAGACCTAAGATTGGTTTACTTACTATTATGTGCTTTTAGAAACTTACAAGAAAAAGATGAAGAATACCCAACAAGAAAATGAGCAACACATATAGACAGGTAAGTCACAACGAAGAAATGCAAAGGACTAAGAATGCCATGAAGGCACGTTCAACTTTACCAATAATCAAAGAAATGCAAATTTTTCATGTACCTAAATACAGCTTTTTAAAAAAATTATAATTCCTGGTACTAGTAAGTGTTGGAGGCAACAAGCAGTCTCACATATTGCTGAAAGGAAAATATACAGATATGATTTTTCTGGAGGTCAACTTGAATAAAAAGCCTTAAAACTGAGCAAACTCTTTGACTCAGTAATGACGTTCCTTAAAATAACATCTGTCCTGAGATAATAATAGAAGACGTGAGCAAAAATGGTAGTAGAAGTTCTTTAGTAGGACATAGAGCAAGGAATTGTTTAGCGGGACACTGAAAATAACCTAAGTGTCCAACAATAGGGGATTGCTATTTTTTAAGTATATATAAAGATAGGTAGATATCAAAATATTACTGATTATCACTGGGAGATAAGATTGTGAGTTGTATTTTCTGCTTTTTACTTTTTCTGGTTATTTTAAATTTTCTATGGTAAACATATGTTACCTTTTATAATAATTTTGTCTTCAGAATGAAAGAATGGAGGGTCTGATTATCCTGGGGAGTAGGGGAGTGTGGTGCGGGTGACCCTGCACCTGTGACTTCTGGAGCTATTGTGTCCAGTTCTCTCGTCCTGGGGCAGTTGAAGGAGGAATGTGGGCAGAGGCACGTTCCCAGCTGAACCACAGCTCACTGCTAACCAAGGTGGCCAGAGCATTGTGGGAGGGATTCATGAGATGTGGTGTGGGTTTTGGCAGCATTTGCTCTACTTGAAGTGATACTAGTAAAGAACAGAGTTTTGGAGTAGAATAATGGCATCGTCTCATACTCCAGGGGCTGAGAGGAAACCTGCTAATTACTATTCTGAGCTAATAATTCCCTAACGGTCACATGGTGCTTCTGTATCTTGGTGGTTGCATTTAGGGAAGTTATGTAAACAGATCAGCCCATTGCTGGGGGAATATCAAATCAACTTTTGAGTTAAACATATTTTTATGAAGTCTATTTTTCCTTGTAGGAATTTTTTAGCAGCTGGGAATCCAGATGCTAATTATTCTAGAGGCCCCCCAGATATTAACCCCTGAGCTATTTGGCTTACCCAAACCATGCTTTCCCCCATACACGTACCTGAGCAAGGTAAGGAGCAGACCAGCTGAGACCCACACCCAGTGAACCCGCAAACCTGGGCTCAGCGATACCTCCAGCAGCCAGGGCTTGGAGCCTGTGCAGACCTGGTTATTCCCCAGCTTCCTCTTCCTGTCTACCCCACCCCAAAATAACACGGGGCTCTCAGTGGTGTTTTCATGCCAATCTCTGAGCTTTGATAGGATTGCAAAAGGCCAACAGAGTCAAGGAGGCCAAAGCCCACTGATGAAGAGATGTCCCATCCTCCCCATATCGTGGAGAGCTGTCCTTTATAGGTACGACAGTCGTTGGCAAGAAATGCTCAATTAGTGGTTTTCCCAACCTGGGCCCTCCCAGTACTAAATAGGCCAGGGAAGGAAGTAGAGTCTCTATAGTCATAATCATGATGATTGATGATGAAGAGGAGAATGTTGATAAAGATAACTACCATTCACTGAGTGCACACTCCTACTGTATGTCAGGCAGTAGGTGAAGGGCTTTATACATACTACCTCATATTATTCTCACAATCTGAGCACTATTCTTGGATCCATCTCGGGGATGAGGGAAGCAAAGCTTAAGAAATGTAAATAACTTGCCTGAGGCACAGCTAGTAGGTGGCAAAGTTAAAATATGAACCCAGATCTATCCGACTCTGGATCCAAGCTCTTAACCACCTAATGATATTGATCTTGAAACGTGCAAGAGAAAACCAGTAAGGAGAAGGGGATGAGCAGAGTGCTTGCTCTCTCTCTCTCTCTCTCTCACACACACACACACACACACACACACACACACACACACAAAGGACCAAGTAACTCTTCAGGACCCCAAATCCTGGAGACTTTTATTTAGCTCCTGATTGCAAAAGGTGGCCCCTTTTGCAAGCCAACAGACTGTTCAGGATGGATGTCTTGGCTGAATGTGATTAGGGGTTGGGAGATTGGCCCCTCAGTCCTACCATATCCTTCCACCCTCTAAATACATTCCGCTTCCTTTCCTGGACTACTTTCAGTCAGTGAAGTGCAGCTCATTCTTGAATCTGCGGCTTCTCTGGAGCAGATCTACTTTTCTCCTCAGCTTCCCTCTGGATCTGAAGGACCCGTGTGACTTTGTGCAGTCCTGCTGCAGAAGATTCCTCTTAGGAAGTAAGCTGGGCACCTGGCAGGTGTGCTCACTGGCCTGACCCTTCCGTCCCTGAATGAACAACTTCCCCACAAGAGCCTAGGAGAGAATCCGCGCCACTTGAACCTTATCAGATGCGAAAGAAACACATTTTCCTCCCTGAGGCCTGCATTGTCTACATTCTGCAAAGAGTCAACTGTGGAGATGTGGCAGAGGCTAGGAGTCTCCTGAGGGCCAACCCTAATCAGTGTCCCTACTGATGACTCATGGTCCAGAGACTGGAACTGCTTTCAGCCTGTGAAAGGAAGAGGAAGAGGAAGCTACTGAGCAGTGTTGGTGTGGGCCCTTCAAACTTTGGTCCACATGAGGGAGATGCCACAAATCACCTTCGTCCAGTGCTCACAGTGCCTGTTGGTGTAACAGCCTACATAAATTGTGTAGAGAGTATTTTTTTTCTTTTTAAAATGATCTGAGGATTTCTTAGACTTAAACTTTGAATAGATAATCCATTAATATGGTATATAAATATGTTGGGCTCCAGCTCCATGTGCGAAGGAGTAAGTGTGCTTCACCCTTTCCTTCACACTGACTATAAAGCCTGAGTAGAATTCGTGGAAGATGATTTGAAGATGGAGAAAAGCCAGTAGCAAAGGCAGACGGGGGAAGAACATCAGAATTCAGAGTACCATGGAATCGCACCAGGGCTGAGTTCACATTTCTTCCCATCGGTAACATAGGACATGGATTCAGAGCATCCAGAAACCCGGAAGTAAGCCCTGGTGAGCAGAGAGTTCCAGGAGAAGCTCGAGGGAGATCCTCTTCAAGGACTGGGCAAAGGGACTCCTAATGCTCATGAGAGAATAGAAAAACCCCATTGCATTTTCTCTTATTTCTCTTCTCTTATGCCCCCAGCCCCCCAGCAATCTGGTGGTTGCAACAGCAGTAACAACCCACTAGAACCCACAAGACTCAAAACTCTGAAGAAGGGGAGTCTTCTTCTCTGGGAGAGCTACAGTTCCAAGAAGATGGGACAAAAAACAAAACAGGAAATAACAAGTGTTGGTGAGGATGTGGAGAAATTGGAACCCATGTGCACTGTTGGTGGGGATGTAAAATCATACAGCTTCTGTGGAGAACACTACAGCAGTTCCTCAAAAAATTAAAAATAGAAATACCATGTGATCCAGAAATTCCACATCTGAATAGATACCTCAAAGAACTGGAAATAGGGTCTTGAAGAGATGTTTGTACACCCACGTTCACAACAGCACCAGTTAGCTGCTGATGAGGCTATGGGGCGACTAAAACTCTCATACATTGCTGGCAGGAGTGCAAAATGGTCCAGCCCCAGTGAAAGATGTTTCAGTTTTTCATCAAGTGAAATATATCCCTATGACCCAATAATCACACACCGGCATATCTACCCTAAAGAAATGAAAATGTATGTCTACACAGAAACCTGTACACACATATTTACAGCAGGTCTATTTATAATTGCCCCGTGCTGGAAACAAGCCAAATGTCCTTAGATGGGTGAAGAGGAGGGTGAATCTGTGTTGCATCCATACATACAAAGGAATGCACTTTTGATCCATGCAACAATTTGGATGAGTCCCAAAGATATTATGCTGAGTGGGGAAAAAAAGCAGCCTCAAAAGGTTACACACTACACAATTACATTCACATGATACTCTTGAAAAGACAAGATTATTAAGATGGAGAATAAATGAGCGATTGCCACGGGTTAAAGTTAGTGGGAGGCAGTGGCATTAAAGGGATAGCATAGTATTTTGTGGTTATGGAATTGTTTAGTATCCCAATTATGGTGGTATTATATGAATCCATACATGTGTTAAAATTGATAGAACTCTATTTTTTTATTAACATATAATGTATTATTTGTTTCAGGGGTACAGGTCTGTGGTTCGTCAGTCTTACACAATACACAGCGCTCACCACAACACATACCCTCCCCAATGTCCATCAAACTCTATTTTTTTAAAAGTCTCAAAAAAGGGTCATTTTTATTATATAGTAATTTTCAAAATAAAAAGTAAAAAAGTATGAAATGAAGTCTTCCTCCCGCCCTTCCATTTACCCTATTCCTGCCCACACCCTCTTCCAGAGATATCCACTCTTATTAGTTGCATATGCATCCTTCCAGAGTTTCTTTATGTATATATAAACAAACATGAATATTACCTTCATTTTCCTTTACTTTCTCACAAAAGTGACAGTTTACATAGTATTTATTTTACTTAATAATATATCCTGCGGCTCTCCCCACACCAGCTGTAGAGAACAACTCTTTGGCTCCTAAATTCTGGAAGAAGCTTTTGTTGCAGCCTTGGATTTGGTTTAGCATGCAAAATCCTTGAGGAAGAAGGATTTGTTCTCTAGGACTGACTGCACACCAGGGGCAGGGAGGTCTATTTACTGAAGTGTTCAGCCAGGTACATGGTACACACAGGCCCGCTGCAATGTGCCAAGCCTAAGTTACTGCCAGTAATAAATGCTCAGATTCAAACTGCTATTGTCTCAGACTGCCTGGCTTATCTGGTAAATATTTGTTGCATAAATGGCTTCATTTTAGTGTGAGTTGGAAGGGATTGTAGGCGCTCCCATCCAAATCCTGGGCCCTGGCTGTCTGCTCTACAAAGCCACCAGAGACCAGAGGCTAGTGTCTGGACCCCTGACCTAGACAAATTGACCATTCCCATGGCCAGGCTACCTCGGTCCCCTAACACCTGCCCCACAGTTGATCATACCAGACAACCCGTATCTCCCCAACACACTTTTCCCAGATGCTTTTTAATTCCAGTGTTTGACCTTCACTGATCCTCAACCTTCCTCTCTTGCTAAAACTTGTAATACGTTTCCTTCATCACACTCCCCAGAATTACCGGATATTTGAAAAATAACACAAATTTTTGTTTAACAGGAACTCTTGATCAAACCTAGACACGATCGCCGCTGTTCTCAGCACACTCCTCCAATGTGGGTGGAGGATCTAAATTCTTGATTCTCAATGCTGGACTGATTATTCCATTTTAGATCTAGAGAAACAGAGGCCCCCATAACTTAGTAATATGCAAAGAGATGACACAGTGTGGTAGAGTGAGAAGAAAGAAAGAGTATAGGTTTCAGAGTCAGATATTCAAGATCCGAGGTCAAATTCTAGCTCTGGTACTTTCTAGCTGTGTGACTTTGACACACAGCTTAGGGTTTCTGAGATTCAGTTTTCTCATTTATAAAATCCATGGGGTGGTTATAGGGCTGGAGGGACAAGATATATAAAACAGAAGCCGTGGTACCTGGCACATTGCTGGTGTTCAAAAAACATGCAGCTATTACCATTTTGTGTCTTTAGACAGGAATTTCTACCAACCTTTTCAGGCTATGAGGTGGCACGGTGGAGTGTAATGGTCAAGAATGCCGACTGCCTGTGTTCACTGTGAGTACATAATGCTATAACAATTAGCAAGATACTTAACCTCTCTTGGCCTCAGTTTTCTTATCTGTGAAAATCGGCATGAAAATAGTATCCACCTTACAGAGTTGTGACAATTCAATAAGATAATAAAGAGTAGTGCCCAACTCATACAAAGTGTTCAGTAGATATCAAGAATGCAAGAGAAGAAGCGAGACCAGGAGCCTCTGTTGATGTCGTATCTGCCAAGGACCCACTGGCCAAAACAGTCATGCAGAAAGTGTACTCTATTCACAGTGGGAGGAAGTGCATCTTGCATAATAAAGGGTATAGATATATAATCCTATTCCGAGGGAGTAAAGATTGGGAGCAATTTACCACAGGTGCCTGGGACTTTGACCCTGGCTGTTAATGGCATGGATCTGGTTCAGACACATGACCACACAAACAGCAGGAATATAAAAGTAATAATAACACCTGCCATTTCTGTAGCTCCAACTATGGTGGGAAGGGCCATTCTCAGGAAATAGGAATAGGAGCTGGGCAGACAATTCATTTTTGACTCTCTGTCTCTCCCCTCATATAATGCTGTAATTCATGGTGTGGCCGGTTCCATTTCAGGGACATAAAGATGAAATAATAACAGCAACGATGATAAGAGTAATCATAATAATATTTTTGGTTACTCTCTATGTTGGGCACTTCATGCATATTATCTCATTTAATCCTCATAATAACCCCATGGTGTGGGTGTTATCTTTCTCATATTGTAGATGAGGACACCAAGGCTTTGAGACCAAGGGGCTTTCCCAAAGTCATCTAGCTGGTGGGGAGCAGAGCTGGAATTTGGACTCTTTGAATCTGAAATCTTTCTTCTCATTTTCATGCTCTTCCTCTTCTCTGTGTGCCACACACATTCTCAAGCGCCTCTGTTTTCCAGACCTAGAGCAGAGGGAATGTCCTAGACCCTGTGCCTACACTGGGTGGTGGGGAGTACATAATTATAGCAAAGATATTGGTGCTTACATTAACAGGAAATTGGATTGCTCAGATTTGTGAAGGATGTTCTGAGCTAAGAGTTGAATAAAAAGCCCATCTGGGAGATGGGTGTCCGCATGCTGAGGTCTGTCTTGTCTCACAGGATGGGGGAGGTGCCGGCAGGGCTGTGGAGCCTTGCCTGAAGGATCTGGGAGCCTACCCAACTGATGGCTGAGACGCCAGGCTCTGGAACTCGGAGGCTGCCCAGAAGAGCTTCTGTATTAGTTTCCTAGGGCTGTAACAAAGGAGCACAGATTGCGTTTAAAACATCGAACATTTACCCTCTGATGATTCTTTTAGGCAGAAGTCTGAAGTCAAGGAGTCAGCAGGGCCATGCTCTCACTGAGATGAGGTAGAATCCTCCCTTGCTGCTTCCGAGTGTCTGATGCTAGCTGGCAGTCCTCGGTGTTCCTTGACTTGCAGCTGCATCATTCCTGTCTCTGCTCTGTCTTCACACGGTGTTCTCCCCTTTGTTGGTGTCCTTGTCCATATTGCCCTCCCTTACAAGGACACGGGTCACATTGGATTAAGGGCCCACCCCCATCTTAACTTGATTCCATTGGCAAGGACCCTATTTCCAAATAAGGTCACGTTCACAGGCACTGGGCATTAGAACTTCAACGTGCCTTTTGGGAGGACACAATTCAATCCATAACACTGGCCATGACCTACAACTTGGGTGGGGTAAACATATTGCCTCAGAGTAAGTATTTCCTATGAGCCTTCATTGCAGCTGAGACAAGGGTTCTTCCAGGTGGCCCTTGGACAACTTAAAAAGCATAATCCAGAGAGGTCAGGCTATATAGTTCCGTTCTCCTGCAGGTGTGGGATCATCCCTCACTTTGCGACTGAAGACTTGCCAGGTCCTGGAAACATCTGGGAAATGTTTTTGTTGAGGAGAGTTAAACATCTGAAGAAAATAATAGAATGACATTCCTGCCTGGTGGCTCCCCTCTGCTCTTGCCCTGCCTCCCACTGCACCATGGTCTGCTGGCCTAGAAAGAACGTGGGCTTTCGAGGGAAAGGGTGACCCCCATCACTCACTAGTTGTTTCGTTGTAAGAGTATTATTTCACCTCCTGGAGCCTCTCTTTCCCTCATCTGTCAAATGGGGCCTTTAAGGGGCTCCTGGGTGGCTCAGTCGGTTGAGTGTCCGACTCTTGATTTCGGCTCAGGTCATGATCTCAAGGTCATGAGATCAAGACCCGCATTGGGCTCCACGCTCAGTGTGGAGTCTGTGTGAGATTCTCTCTCTCTCCTTCTCTTTCTGCCGCTCCCTCCGCTTGAGCTCTCTCTCTCTCTCTAAAATAAATAAATAAAAGTCTAAAAAAAAAAATAAGACCTTCAATACTTACTCAGAGTTGTAGTGACAATGAAATGGTATAATGCACAGAGAAGTGTATGTACATAGTAAGTGTTGAGTGGAGGGTTCGTTTCCTTCCTATAGCTGTCCTTAGTAGATAGGACCAGAAGAATGGATATACCAGTTATCACTTCACTAGTTCAGTTCAACAAATGTTTATTGGCCACCTACTGTATATCCAGCTTTGTGCTGGGTCTGGGACTACAACACA
This sequence comes from Eumetopias jubatus, assembly GCF_037043125.1. NCBI lineage: Eukaryota > Metazoa > Chordata > Mammalia > Carnivora > Otariidae > Eumetopias > Eumetopias jubatus. Next base: position 145,813,176 of record NW_028274810.1, read on the forward strand.
TGATAAGATCATTTCTTTTTTCTTTTCTTTTCTTTTCTTTTCTTTTCTTTTCTTTCTTTCTTTTTTCTTTTTTTTTTTTTGAGAGAGAGAGAGAGGGAGTGTCTAAGTGCATGCAGTGGGGAGAGGAGCTGAGGGAGAGGGTGTGGAGGGTACACAGGGTCTGCGCAAGGTGGGGGGAGGAGCAGAGGGAAAGGGAGAGAGTCTTAAGCAGACTCCCAGACTCTGCACTGAGCATGGAGCTGATCTTATGACCCTGAGATCATGACCTGAGCCGAAGTCAAGAGGAGGGTACTTAACCGACTGAGCTACCCGGGTGCCCCAAGAGCAATTCTTAAGATCACACAACCGAGTAAAAACATAGTAAGCTCCATCCTATTCTCTTTAGCATGGTTCAGTTTCTCAGGCACAAAACAAGCCAGTTTTGATGAAAGGACCCAGTCGTTTCATTATATAAGACTCTGAAGCTTGGGGTGAGTGTTAAAGCCAGTGTTCTTTAAAGTGTGACTTTAAAGACAGTGACACACTGTAGGCCAGGCAGTCTGTGGTCTCAGAACATATTTTAACAGGCTTAAAGTTCCTGGTCCAATAACCTGAGAACGCTGACGTGAGTCTGGTCCCTGCCCAACACTTGAAGACCCGGGAGACCCAGGGCTCCCGAGAGCTAGTGGTATTAGGGAAGGTCTTCATAGGCCATGGAAACAAAGAGGATCTATTGCCTCTTCTTGGTCTGTAAAAAATCAGAATCCCATTTTTGATTTTTGACAGCTGACAGTTTTCAAGCGCCATCACCCTCTTTCCCCTTCTGTTCCACGCTGGGGCAAGCTGATAAAAGGGCCAGGTGCACAGGTGCATGTTCCTTTAGCATCAGTGGGAAGTTCGAGCTCCACAAGCTCTTGCTGGCAGGAGCCCTCAGTCCAGCCCCACCCCCTAACCACCGTAAGGTCCAAACCTTTTTCAGATCTTCTTGGGAGCCTGCCCTGCTCTCCCTAGAAGCCTTCTTTATGTGAGTAATAACCTTTTTAATACCCCCTTGGCGCATGTGTGGTGTCATCCATCTCAACATCTGAACCAAGTTTTGGGTGGGGGTACATCCCGTCTCTATGGAGTGACTCAACACAGCCTCTTTTGTTTTATCTCTAAGGCCTGTGATGCTCTAAGAGGTCTGGAATTACTTCTGATTCCTTCACTGGGCCCCTCCACCTCCCTGCAGGGAGTTCCCAGGACAGAACAGGCCCTCACCAAAATTGTGTGGGACTTGAAGTTTATTTTCTGGGGTCCCAAGCCTGCCCTTTGGTTTTTTTCCCCTTCAGTTCATTCCTCTCACATCCCTCAGTTGCTAAGTCCCTTAGCATCCTGCCCCATGTCCATCCCTTTATTTAAAAAGGCACTGAGAAAAGGATCTGAATAACTCCTTTCCACCAAGGTCTGAATGACTTCTCAATTGGAATACATTTCTTTTTTTTTTTTAAGGTTTTATTTTTTTATTTGACAGAGAGATGGAGAGAGAGCACAAGTAGGCAGAGAGGCAGGCAGAGGGAGAGGGAGAAGCAGGCTCCCTGCCTAGGAGGGAGCCTGATGCAGGACTCGATCCCAGGACCCTGGGATCATGACTTGAGCTGAAGGCAGCCGCTTAACTGACTGAACCACCCGGGTGCCCCTAAATTTGAATGCATTTCTTTTGTGGAAGATAACCCTCAATAGTTTCAGCAAAAGGACTCACTTATTAATGGTGGAATTGTAGGCATTGGCAATAGGATAAGCCTCTGCATAGTTAGGCTCCTCCCTCTCAAACATCTCTTCAACTCTCCAGCTAAAATTTCACAATTAGGGCTTCACTTCTTTGGTTCAAAGCTTAATTCTTCTTCCCAAAGGCAACTCCTCCTCCTTTAGTAATTGATACCCAATGTACACACAATTATCATGTCCTTTCCTGAGGGCAGAATTTTAGGGGAAGGGATGGGGAGACCAGGGGCATGTTGGTTAATCTCAGGTGGCAGGAACTAGGCAGAAACTTCATTGGGGAAAAGGTTACAGGGCCCAGCAAGAATGATCAGAGGCCTGGAAATTCTGGAATGTCCTGATTTCCAGGGACCTTAGGCATGCCTAGTGACACAAAGCACAAAAGAAGTTTGACCTAGAGAATGTTAGTGCTGTCAATGTCCTTGGAGGCCACCAGTCCAACCTCACACTTTTACAGATGAGGAAACCAGCATTCAGAGAAGTACTCTTATCCAAGGTCACTGAGGGTCTGATACCAGAAGTAGGAATCAGATCTCCTGCCTCTGAGGTGGCATCATCAGGATTGAAGTGCATCACAATCTGTTATGAACAATCAAGAATGGTCTTTGTGAGTGAGTTGTTTTTCAAATACATTACTGGCACTCACTTGTATTTCTGTTGTACTTTCATGAATGCAGAAGTGGGTATTCCACTCCCTGGAACTGGCCTAGCCTTGGTTACATCCATGCAAGTGTGGTGTGCATAGAAACACCGCCGTGTGTTTGAGAGTGTGTGTGGGTGTGTGTGACAGCAGATACAGGGTGGAAAACTGAGTGCTACCAGGTCAACATATCAGGGATTGGGGGGGGGGCCTCTGTCCCCCTCTATTGGACAGCTTGTCCCTCAAACCTTGCAATTTTAAACACATACTGAGTGCTCCTCTTTCCTCTCAACCGTGTAAAAAGGTTATGAGGGGCTCAGGGTCCTTACTTGATTTAGGGGAACAATAGGGATCACTTAAGGAAAAAGTCCAGCTCTTTCCAAATCCATCACATTCAGAGGAAGCCATGGCAATAAGTTGTTGCCTCAACACCCCAAGCCAGACCACCAGCAAAGGAAAATAGGCTGTTGCCCTTTTGGGTTTCTCTCTCAGTAACCTGAGGTAATTTTCACCCCTTTTAGGGCCCAACATATTGAGTCTTGTAAGACTCAGGCAGGATTTCCAAGTTAAACAAGGGAGAGAGGGCATGGTCCTCCCCACTGTTGTTTTCCTGTTATTCTGACCCCTGTGGAGTGTCCTGGGGCCATAGCTGGAGCCGTCATGACACAGCGCAGATGTGAGGGGATGGAGTCAAAGAAAGCCGATAACAAAAGTGTACAGCCCACTGCTTCTGAAATAGAATCAGCATGGAAATACACACATACATGTGTCTATATGTGTTTGCTTTTCCTACAAAAACTTCAATTAGCAAGAAAAATTACAAGTGACCATAATCTTCCAGCATGAAAGGGAGCCTGCATGCTAGTGCTGGATGTTTCAAGTCAATCAGCTTCCTTTGCCAATGTGGTTCCCATTAGTCTGAGAGCTGCCCGGAAAGGCTGTCTCGTTTCACCTGCTTCCTCTGATGGAGGTTTACAGTTGCCCTGTTGCCATGGGAATCATGAAGGGATGGCTGGCCCTGGTCCGAACCCAGGCAGCCCGGAGAGGGCGGAAGATGCCCCACTCCAGCTCTAAGTGTCTGGAGATATGACACCTGGGTCATGGCAGCCACTCAATAGCCAAGTTGGCTGTGTAAGTCCGGAGCTATGGAGCAGTTGTTGAGCCTCAGCCCTGAGGTTCAGCAGGAGTAAATAAGATTTCTAAGGGTTTACCATCCTTGTCAGCTTCCCCTTGTCAGTTTTCCTGTTGCTCGTGGGAGTTCCTAGCCAGAGGAAGCAGAGTGGAAGGGGGAGCTATCCAAAGTCTTCTACCCCTACTTGCTCACTCCCACCCACTCTTGCCCAACACCTCCCTCCCACCCCCCACCCAGGATTATTCTAAAGCAGGGTTAATGGGATGGAGTAAACTTTCTTTTTTTTTTTTTCTTTAAACTTTGGCAACTGCCGCCTACTTTTTGTTCAAATTTAGCTGATGTTTATTGAGTACCTATTATGTGCTAGGCATTGTGCTATGTGCTTTCACAATTATAATCTCACATGATCCTTATGACAACCCCTCAAGGGAGGATTATTATCCCCATTTTACAGATGGAAGGATTCTGAGATCAGATGGGGACCCAATTACAGATGTCTTGAAGGTTAGAAATGGAAATGGAGGGCCGTCAACACTTTTGAGGACAAATAAACATGGATTCCAGCCACAGCTTTGTCTTTTACTGGCTGTGTGACATTGGCAAGTTTCTCAAGTTCTGAGCCTCAGTGTCCTGATTGGAAAACATAGATTGCCTTATAGGGCCATGAGGATTAACGGAAAATACATATGTAGTTAGCACCCTAGTTAGTGCCTAGCACCCAGGAGGCGCTAAATAAATTAGGTGATGATGATTCTTGGAAAGAGATCTAATAGATGAGTGCAGGATGAAATTGAGGAGGGAGATGTTGGAGATGGGCACTGGAGGTAAAAGGCCGACGTTTTGTCTAACATTTCAACAGAAGTGAATGAGAGGGGGTTGAACATGGATAGATAAATCTATCAATAAAACAGAACAGAAAACTCAGAAGTAGATCAAACATAATCTGGACTTTAGTTTATGATAGAGGAAGCATTATAAATTAGTGGAGAAATTATGAGACATTCAATAAATATGTTGGGACAACTGGCTTCCTATGTGGAAAAAAATTACATTAGGCTCCTACCTCACACCACACCCAAAAATAAACTCCAGATGGCTTAAAGACCTAAAAGCTTGAGGGAATGTTTTTACGATGGGGAGGTAGGGAAGGGTTTATTTTACAAGACATGAGAATCAGAAATCAAAAAGGGAAATGTCAAATTTTAAAACTTCTGAAAAAAAGTTAAAAGGCAAGTCATAAAAAATTGATATTTGAAATACATAAATTCTTTAAGTCAATTAAAAAAAATTCTTTAAGTCAATTTTAAGCCCAACAATAACAAAATGAGTAAAGACTTTAAACCAACAATTTACAGGAGAACCCTGAATATCCAACATACATGGGAAAAGACGTCTGGGCCTCACCAATAAACAGGGATATTCAATCTACACAACAAAATTCAATATCATGTTTTTAGCTTGGTAAAAAATGAAAAATTATGACAATACCAAGTATTGATAAAAATGCAAAGAAACAGGAGAATTCACCAGGTAGGTAAAATCATTTTGGAGAACAATTTTGGCAAACTCTAATAAAATTGCAAATACGCATACCCAACTGCACTGGACGAACACCCACTTCTGGAATGTATCCTAGAGAAACTCTTGTACTTGTTTTATAAACACTGCCTATAGAAACCAAAAAAACCCTGAAACCACAAAAGGCCCACCAGTGAGAATTTGGATAAAATGAGTAAATGATGAAGCATCCATATGATGGAATATTACACAGCAACCAGAATGCATGGATCCCATCTATATGTAGCAGTAAAGCCAGATCTAGACAACACAACGTTGAGAGATAAAAGCAAGTTGCAGAATATATGCAGAATATGATACCAGTTTTCATACAAGTTTAAAAGCATGGAACAAGGTTATATACTGTTTATCAATACCTGAATGTACAGTGAAAATGTAAAGAGAAGGACAGGGGACACACAGAATTCATCACTGATGACTTTGGGAAGGAAAGGAGGGGAACAGGTCTGGTGTGAGGGCATAGGGTATTTTAACTCTGTAATGTTTCAATTCTTTTAAAAAAGATCTGAAGTGGGGTGCCTGGGTGGCTCAGTTAGTTAAGCCACAGACTCTTGATTTTGGCTCAGGTCGTGATCTCAGGGCTGTGAAATCGAGCCCTGAGTCAGGCTCAACTGGGAGTCTGCTCTGGATTCTCTCTCTCCCCTCTGCCCCTCCCCCCTCTAAAAATAAGTAAGTAAATCTTTTAAAAAGATCTGAAGTAAATTTTTTAAAAAGTAAACTTTTGTTCATTTTGGGTGGCAGGCACATAATTCTTTCAGGGTTCTGTTTTGTTTTGTTTTTTTCCTTAAAAATAAGCAGATCTGGCATCACTCTCCCTCACTTCTTTTCATCAAGGAGTAAGGGTCAGGAGTCCAATCAGTCATGGGAGAAACTTCCTGGTGGACCTCTTTATCTTATCTCTGAATGTCTCTTCTTCCCAGGGCTCCTGGCTTTATCAAGGAATTCAACCTGTCTATAGAGTTCTTCTAGAACTTCTAGTAGGCGTAATGTTAAAAGCAAAGCATCCATTCTAGTGATCTTGGTGGAAAAATTATATAATTTTAAAAGTGCAGTGAGTCAAGCTCTGAAGTTAAAACTGAAGGACTATTGCGTCAGTATGGTCACAACAGGAAACAGAATTTATCCCCAGAAGGCTCTGAGACTATTACAGAAGCGTGGGCAGGGTTATGGGAACACACAGGAATGTTGAGGCACCCAGAGATCAGCAGTGTGGGAAGTCATTACCACCCCAGGGCTGGGGGGCGGGGAAAGAGAAGGAACAGTGTGACTGTATCCCAGTGAAAACTGAAACGACCCCGTAGGGTCTGCCTGGTGGAAACCTGAGTCAGGGAAGGACTCAACAAAAGCCAGAGACTCGACCAATGCAGAGAGAGCACAGGGAACAGGTGAGAAATACCCTGACCGATCTTTCCTCCCAGCCTCCAACCTCTTCCGGGTGCCTCCCATTGGCTAAACCCCATCGGAACCAATTACAAGGGATTCTGGGAGATGTAGTCCACTTGGGGGGGGTGGTCAGTCCTCTGAGGCTCAGAGTAAGGAAGAGCCGGCTTGGGGGTGCGAGCAAATGGTAACTAACCAGCCTAAGAGCTAGAAAAATCCCAGTCATGGAGTTCATGAGTGATAGTCACACATTTTAGCTTGGAAAAATAGAAAAAAGAGACCTGGGCCTGCTGCCTTTGGAGAGAGGCAGGTTAAGGAAGTAGAAACCAGAGAGGAAAAAGGAAGAGGGCTCTTGCTTCACCTCTGGGAAAAGAGGCTGGCAGACCTCACTAGGCCCAGGGTGAGGGACAGAAGTAGGGGTGCAGAGGCTTCAAGGTGGGCCCAGAAGGAGTTTTGGCGGTCAGTGGCTATCAAGCCCCATCTGTTTCCTCCAAGTGGGAATTAGTAGATAGCCATGGTTGCTGAGTTGTGCAGATGTGGAAGAAGCAGGTGAGTAGGAGGGAGAAGGGCCTTGTGTGAGACCCAGCACCAGCAGGTAGGAACCACCAAGAGCACCCTTCAGCCTGAGGCTGCCTGGGGCCCCATGGAAAACAGTGCTTATCCTACTAACCAGGCTCCAGACGGGCTAGAGATACCTTCCGGAACCCAGGCTGGCTGCCTCCCCCAGTAGCCCTTCAGCAGACAAAGTGACACCCACCAACTCATTAAGGAGATTTCTCTCTGCTTCCAGCTCCTCTGCTAAGGTCTGCTTGGCTTGCCTGAGACACAGAGAGGAGCAATGGGGGACAGCTCAGGCCAGGGCCCCATCTGAGCTTTTCTGTACTCCTTTCCTGTCCCCATCAGCACTTTCCTAGTATCTGGTGGGGTGGGTGAATTTAGAGGCTCCATGGTTTAGCAGTGGCCAGTGGTGAGCTCCTCTCTTGGTTGTGACATTTCTGTGGGGTTAAGACTTCCATTCACCCCATCCGTAGGCTGCTCTAGTCAGGGAGACACAGAATATCAGTCTCTTAAATGTGAAAGGGTGGCTCTCAGCCTTCTTGGGGGCCCCAAGTCCTAACCATGAAGTGCCATAGTTATCCATCCACAAGACTCTACGCTCTTTGAGGACTGAAGCTGAATTTGGGTTTTTAAAAATATTTTTCATTCCCACAGCACATATCCAGCTTGGACACTGTTTAATTTAATCTGGTCCATCTCTTTCCTTTCAGAGATAAGGTGACAAAGGCCCAATGAAGGGAAACACATTTCCTAGGGGAACACAGTGAGGACAGAGCCTCTACCGGAACCCGAGCCCCCGTTCCTTGTCTCCTGCTCTTTCTACTCGGGCAGCATGACTCTGTCCTCATTGTTCTAAGTGACTTCCTGGGGGAGCCTTTCCACCAGGTGAGGGGCATAACATCTGGTCTCACACGTTTCCTGACTGATAGCTTCCCGGCTAAACACAGATGGGCTCTTCCTGGCATAGAGCTGGGTGCCATGGAAAGCTCTGAAGTCAATTTTTTATAGGAAAATGTGTGCTGCCAACTCAGGCTCCCTGGGGGACATTTTAGCTGCATGACTCATGGGATATTCAGAGATCCTGCTCCATTTAAGGGTGATCTATTTACAAGCATGTGTAGGTTTTTAGAATTTTACAGTAATTTGTGAGGAGGGTGGAGTATATATTCAGAATGTATGGGTCTTTCCCAGACTGTAAATAAAATGTGTGTTTGTGTGTGTGTGTGCGTGTGTGTGTGTGAGAGAGAGAGAGAGTGAGAGAGAGAGAGAGGTGGGGGGAATTATGTAGGAGCTTTCTAGAAACAGATCGCTAACTCTTTTCAGATCCAAAAGGATTTTCTGCAAATTAGACCTTCAGAGTATCCTTGGTTTGCTGAGGTGCTGGCTGAGGGGGCAGACACAGGGAAGAGAGGGGGCTAAGTGAAGGCAGGAGCCTCTCCGGCACAGCCTGGGCTTAGCCATGATTCTGATAGTAATTCGGGCGGAAGCATCGTACTCTTTTTCCTCTTTAACCCAGTTGCTAAAACTGCCCCGCAGGACACTCTGTGGGAGGCAGAAAGGGCTGATGGTCCCCTCCTGTAAGTGGCCTTTGCCCTACATCTGGGAAGGGATGGATGTCATTTCAGCAACCCTTGTGGTGAATCAGCTAGATGCCCAGAGATTTTGCTGGATGGAAACAGACTTCATCCAGGAAAGGTACTTCCAAGTGCCCCCTCATCACCCTGGTTCCTCCAAAGGACAGTGGGACTGTCCTGACCTCCGGGGAGGGGAGTGTGATGAGCAAGATGATGGAGGAAGGACCAGCAGGCCTGTCACAACCAGCCTAGCTTAGCCTGGAAAGGAAGTGTGCAGACACTCAGTCACTCTAAGAAAAAGCCTTAAAGCATTTCTCTCTCCCCCCACCCCATCCAAGCCATCACAAGTCCTGTTAGGGCTAGCTCCAATGAAGATCCCAAACCTGTGTGTCTCCTCCCATCTTCCCACTGAGGTACCCTTGTCCAAGCTCATTTTGGTGTTCTCCCACAAGGGGCCTGCCGACTCTAAAAGGGGTTCTGAATTCCTTCCAAACCACTCTCCTTTGTTCTTTTCTAAGAACATCTCTTTCTGGGCCAACCTGCCTTCAAACAGCCTGTGGGAAGGAACACTTTTGCACGAGCCTCCCCAGAAGGACCTTTGCCACCCAGAATCCAGCCTAACTGGCTCCACTAAGGAGATTGCATGGCATCTGCAAAGCCAGATCCAGTTTACAGAGGACTCAAGCTGGCAGCAAGGACCAAGCTGAGATCACCAAGTCCTTGGGACTGGCTGGAGTTCAGAATGCTCTATTGCTTGATCCGAGAAGCAACAGACCTCGCCCGTGGCTCCCTTGTCCTGAAACCACAGGGCCACATTCTGAAAGCCTCTTCCCACAGCTCACTCCAGCCTGATCAGACCAGCAAAACCACTTCATTTCTAGATCTCTTCTACAACCAGCATGCCAGGGGTAAAACAGCCAACATCCTGATGAAATGTACAATACTGACACAAGATATGTTGTCAACACAGCAGGGGAAGTAGAGGTGGGCATCTTTAAGGCAACCCAAAGAGATAAAGTCTGTTCACCCTTCTTGTTATAATCCTAATTATAGCTCACATTTATTGTGATACTTACCCTGTGTTAGGCACTGTTGTATGCACCTCATTAGCTCATTTATTCCTCTCAACAACCCTGAGACAGACAATAGACAGATATTGTTACTGTCCCCATTCTACAGATGAGGACACTGGGGCACAGAGAAGTTAAGTGACTCCTCCCAAGGTCCACCGAATCACTAAGTGGTGGCAGGCAGCCGAGCATGAGTCTGTGTTCTTACCATATATGTGTATATATATATATATATATATATATATATATATATATATATATATAATGCCTAGTTTAAAAAAGAAACACTGCCTCCTTCTCACTGAAGTCATTGACCCTAGCACTGGCGATAGGAGTCAGGGCCTAAGATGCAATATGTGTGGGCCTTAAACTCCCGGTAAGCAACTCTTCAGCCTCCAAGAGCATCGTCCAGTGCTGAGCATTCATTAGAGTCAATGTAAAATCTCTCTGGTGTCCACTCGGGTTGGAGATGGGGTATTTAGTGAAACTTAATACTCCGCTTGGATGTATCCTGCAGGCTTCTCTAGCTCCAGGAGTCAGACAATAGGAGACTATCAGAGTGATGAGATCACACGTTGACCTGGTGATTCACTATCCTGCAGAACTCCGGTCCTATGGATGGGCAGGGTGTAAGAAAGTCAATGGAATGTTTATTTTCATGATGCTCTGATAGTCCTGGAAAATGTTTTAGCAATTCCTGATTTCTAGTTCCTTACAGGTCCTTTTGTATAAAAGTAGAGTTGAGAGCACGTAACCACATAGCCTTAGCCCTGATGGCCTGTTAACAAAGCTTTCTAATTGCTGGAATGCCCCCCACTAGCCTTGACTACTCAACTCTGACATTCGGTGAAACAGAGATGATGCCCGTATAACCCTGAAAAATGGCCACATAATAAAATATTAAGGTAAGGGAAGTGCCTGCAAGAGAGAGTTCTTGAGGAAGGAGGGATATTCCTTACAGCACAAACAGAGCAGTCAGATCCATCTGTCAGTGGATGTACCATTCACAGGCCAAACTGTGGCATCATTAATGATAGATCTTATTTGATCAGAGGAAGTTGGCCCAAAAAGCCAAGGTACTCTTTTGACAGTCTGGGGGAAAGGAATGTTTTCACTGAGAAAATATTATTTGAGCTCCTACAGGATGACAGCCTAGGCATGGGAATATAGCAGGGGAAAGCTTGCATTTCCGTGGAGCTCACAGTCTAGAGGGGACAATGGACAGGTCATCAGGTAATTACAGCGTGCAAAAGGTACAGCAGGGATAAACAAAGGGTGACATGGGAGGGAGATATCACGGGGGTCCCTTTGAATCTTGGAAAGGCTTCTCTAATGAAAGAATGTTGAATTCAACATTTTAAGGGTAAAACAGAAGTGGGAGGTGTGTAAAGAGAGCCTGGGTGTGTGCAAAGATCCAGAGGGAGAGTGGAAACTATAGGGAGCAGAGCAAAGGGGAACAGAAGAGAGCACATGCCCAGTCTGTGGGGGCCCCTAAGAGATGTGAGTCTGGACAACTTCTAGCCTATGTCAGGAGAAAGGACCAGGGTACATTACAATGCCCCAGCACCATTTACCTTTCCTATGCCACTGAAAACATGGCCTGTTCAGGGAGCTACAAGATCTCCTGAAAGGGCAAGAGATGAGATTCAGAGGTAACCTCCACAAGAGTGTGGAGGGCCTCATTACTTAAATCTGAGGTGGGCCCTTATCCTGAGGGCAGTGGGGAGACACTGAAGGATTCTAAGCGGGATCCGATTTAGAGAGATCCTCCTGGCAGCACTAGGGAGGGTAAATTGGAGAGGTAATCAAGACCAGAGGTGCGAAAGCCATTGCCCTCATTCTGAAAGGAGATCACAGTGGCCTAATTCTGGTATAAAGTATTTAAGACAACACTCATTTCTCATTTTCATCACTTCCCCTTGGGTGCGTAGGCCTTTTAGAGCTCTCTGAAGTCAAGACATTTGCTTTTATTATCAACATTCAGCAGGAATAAAGGGACGGTGCCCAGTTCTTGCCCCCCGGAGCTCACTCACGTCTCTCTCCAAGAATATCGTGACTGTTCCCCAGCACGGGAAGGAAATACCATTTCCCCAGCTCTTTTTTTTTTTTTCCCCCGCTCAAAAGTCATTCTTCATTTGCTTCTGTGAGATGTTTGTCTCTGGACAGTGTTTGGATTCCAAGAGCGTGTGCGTGTGTGCGTTGCAGTCCAGCTAATGGGTGGCTCTGCTTTTCTTGGTTTCCTGGATGCAGGCAAACTTCAAACAGTGCAGTTTCCTCCTGATGCTTATCTCCGCAACCCATTTCTCAGAATGTCTTGCCCATTAACTTTCAGACAGCACCATTTTCAGTGCCAAGCTGCTTGCTTCAAGGTTTGGAGCGCCACTGGAGCATAAAACAATAGCCTTTCTGCCTCCACGTCCCTCCAGTTCTCCTAAACCTTACCTATCTTTCCCCTCGCTCCCAACAAAACAAAACAAAGTTTTCCGCTTCCTGAGAAACACCCTTAAACTTGAACCTGCCCTTGGTCCCCGAAAAAGATTCGTAGGTCATCACAGTAAAGCATTTTAAGAGGAGTTGAAAATGCGGGGAACACCATTCTTGCAAATGTGTTCCCCAAAGATGTCAGAGATATTGAGCAAAAGAGACAGGATAATTCAGTACAATTTCACAGATCTCTGAGAATCTTTCCGTGGCTCCCCATTGCCCTCAGGATAAATCACAGACCCACTGGGTATCTGTGTTCTCTTGGACAGTGACTCCCCGCACTGTAAGCCCTAGTGAGTTTTTTATTGGGTAAAGGGTGGATGATTTGGAGACCTGTTGAAGGTTGCCTGAACCAGGGGAAGAGCTCCCCCTGCTGGTGGGCAGCTCCACTGCACATTAGTTCCAATTGCCCATACACCAGACTCTATGCATTGGGTGTGTTCTTGAAGGTTTGTACACTAAATCGAATCGTATGATAAGTGCTCTTGGGGTGTGCACTTTTAAAAGGAAATCCATGGCAAATCCTTTTGCGAGGCGAGAAATCCTTTTGTGACGGGTAATAATCGTTGTTCTTCCCCAGCCCCTTCATTTGCTGATGCTGTGAATTTGGGGATTTATTGAAAGGGTTCTCTTGATGCTGGTGATCCTATTGAAGACCCTGAGTACGGTTCCTGGGAAAAGGCCATGGTAGCTGAAGCTGAGTCTAAAATGCTGCCACATTTGACTTTTCCATGGTTTGCTGGGGCTCCTTGTAACCCAAAGCTTGTCTCAGTGGAGTGGTTGGTGCTTCTCAAAGCCTGACTGGGGGCTGTCGTCAGCAGCCCCAAGAGTCCTCCACTGGCTGATTTAGCTGGACCAACGCACACATCTGGAAATGGGTCAACTCCTCCTGTGGGCCTTGGCTATAGAATGATCAGGAGGGAGCATGAGGGAGAGGGCAAAGAGAAATACCCCCTCCATCGGAAGGGTATCAACGCTTACCCAAAGGGATCACTCCTGTCACAATTAGGGCTGTTTTTCCTCACTCCAGATGTTGTGTGTTACAGAATCCTTTGTTGGTAAGCACACACATGGCAGCCTTAACAGCAACCGGTGCCAGCCTGAAGGCTCCAACAATGGGGGCTGCAATTGAGCCTGAAATATGATGTGCCACGCACTGAGGTATGAATGCTGTGCTTCTGAGAACACCAGGCTGTGCTGTTCCCAAAAGCCCAGACCCAGGTTTGCTTTGTGAATTCTTTGTCACCAGATATCACGAGGCCCCTTTTTGAGTCTGGAGACTGGAATGAGTAATGGGATTAAGCTTTAAGGCTTGATCTCTTTTGGGATTTGAATTCTTGCAGTGGTCATGGTATCTCCCCTGCCAGGTAAGTATTGAGGCCAGCCTCGTGCTTTCACCTGTAGGCCCAGGAAGATGGGCCCTGAGTTGTTACCCACACTCCGCAGAAGTCAAAAGTCTAGAGAGGCCAGGCTGCTTCTCTGTAGTTGATTGGAGTCCTGGAAATCACCAAGGAGACTGTCTTGTGGGATCCCTGCTAACCCAGCCATCAAAGGGGGCCAGAAACCACTGGACTTGAAAATTACGTTCACGGCACCTTGAGCTCTGAGCATGAAGGGGAACCCAGAATAAAAAGCAGAAAGACTCTTTCCTTCTTCAGTCAAAAGGGCAGACAGGCTACATGCATTTAAAAGTGGTTATAAACACCAGACCCACTAACTACAATTTAGAAGGTCTTCTGTGTAATCTGCCCGGTCGCAGATACTTTAATTCTATGTTGCAGGGAAGTAAGTGCCAGCTGGCTGCTGACCGACCACGCTCAGGGTTCAGTTCTCCACAGCACTGTTTGGGAAAAGCTCAATCTAAAACAGACAGCTCTGGATGTGTTTAGGTTTTGCTTTCTTTCCACTTTTAAATATTAAAAATTGACTCCAGCTGTGGGGTAGAAAGTAACGCCTAACCTATAAAAACATTGACAAATAAATCACAATGCAATTTGCTGCGCATTTTTGTGAGGTCTAAACACCAGTTCTTGAAAGGAATTTTCCATTATTGCATTTTGGGAAGATAACTTCTTCATGAAAAATTCATTTGACTTTTATATTTCATAAAATCATCACATCGCATTCCCACATTTGGGATCTGCATGTGGGCTGGAGCACCCATGGCTTTTAGCTTGGCTTTCTAGACTCCTAAACCTCTCTTCTGTGACTTTTGCAGGAAGAGGGAGAGCCTCAGGAGCCTTATCTGGTTGTGCTGTATCCCCTGCTTGGGGCCCTGTCCTTCTAAAAAACCAGGCTAAGTCTCAATAAAGGACAGCTCTTTTTGAGTTGGATTGAATGCCCAACTCCCCTGACCAAACTGTCCATGTGTGCACACCACAAGGCATCACCCCCGTCCAAGCAAGAAAGAAGCCCTCAAGTGTGTTATTCCTTGGTGGTATCGCTACGAAGAAATAGCACTTTTACTTCTGAGGTAAGGATAAAAAATACATGGGAGACTCAGAACAGAGGAGGGGAGAAGAGTCTGTGTGACAGACTTAGTACTATGAATTAGAGACTTTAAGAGACTTTTTTTCCAGAAATGATGCTGATCCCAGCCCAGTTCACATGGTATCTGTCAGTAAACTAGGCATGCTGCACTAAACAAACAGCCCCAAATCTCAATGACTCGTTTCTGCTTATATTACATATCCACTACAGGTCCTTTGCACTGTAATATCCATGCCAGGATCCAAATGATGGAACAACCACAGTCTCAAACATTGCCAATGTTCACGCCAAAGGGAAAGGACCATCTTGGAAGGCCTCTCATAAATGCTCACAGCCTATTGGGCCAGAGCTGCTCACATGGTGCCATCCAACCTCAGGGTATGCCAGAAAATAAAATCCAACTGCCCAGAAAACAGAGCTGGAAAGACTTGGAATGTGGCACTGATGGATATGATATCCAACATGTCTACCTAAATGTGGAGGTCCTTCTGCAGTGTCTGTGTTAGTCAGCAACCCTTCTGGGCCCTGGCTTCGATAAGATCATGACCCTGGGAATATAGCTGTGGGAATCCTGAATGGGTCACCTATAGTCAGGCTTGTAGTGGACACCTTCTTGGGGTGTCTGCCCTTGTCCCTGCACTTCCCTGACTGCTATACCCAGCCCACTCACTCACAGGGGTGGCTCCAGCAGTTCCTGTCATGTTGGTGCTACACAGCCCTCTCCCAGACCCAACTGATTGGATCAGGGGAATGTACCTAACCGAAGCTGAGCCACTGAACCAGAGGATCCTAGAATTGTAGTTCAGAAACAGCTAGTCCGTATGCCACATGTAAATTTGGAAGGTCTGGTAAAGGCATTTTCTGCCATATGCATGGAAAAAACTAATGAAATTGAACTGCAGGGCGAAAAGAATGAGTCAGACGTGCAGGGAGAAGTGAATACAAGAAAGCCCATGGAGAGAGAGACTGTGTGTGCGAGAGCAAGGTGGAGGGTGAGGGAGAGAGAATCCCAGCCTATGTGCCTCGCACGTAACCACTTGATGCTAGCATAAAATGGGCACTTGGTTGACAAGGGAGAATGAATGTCGTACAGACCAATATGAATGCCCACCACAGAAGGCAATTACTTAGATCAAGGGCGTTGAGTGTCTAGAACATTCCTGTTAAAGTACTGACAATCATGGGAAAAATAACACCTGACACTATTACCAGCCATAACCACTTTATGGTAGATACATTTAGTGAGTTAGGCAGCCATTTGGTGTTGTCCTCAGGATTAGTTAAATATATATAAAATAGTTCTCTCTCTCTCTCTCTCTCTCTCTCTCTATATATATATATATATATATATATATATATACACACATAAAACCATCAAATACAGAAAGCGAGGGGGAGGAGAGGAAACAGAGAGAGAGAACACTGAATTACAGAGCTTTTATTAACTTCTTAAATCTGTATCTCTTTTCTTTCATGCCAAGAGTCCTGATTCTCAAGGACATGGAATGATAGAATGAGAATATCCCACAATTACTTATTTATTTTATCCCATATTTCATACACAGCAGCCTCAGAATCACAATACCAATCTTACCATCATTATGATGACCAAAAACATTTTGAAATGTTCTGTATATGATCTCTCCATCCCCCCACCACCACCACTAAAAAAATAGTTGTACTGTATCTACGTTGTCAGAGCACAGAGCTATTAAATACTTTCCTCTCACGCCTGGCCTTCATTTAGTCTTGGGGTGACATGTAATTACAGTCATCCCCTTTTATCTGCAGTTTCACTTTCCACAGTTCTGGTTACCCATGGTAAACCTGGGTCTGGAAGCAAACGATCCTTCTTCTGATGTATTGTCAGCAAGTCAGTAGTAACCCAACACTGTGGTCACTATGCCCACGTCATTCCCTTCACTGCATCTCGTCACATAGGTATTTTATCATCTTATGTCATCACAAGAAGGGTGAGTACAGTACAAGAAGATATTTTGAGACAGAGACCACATGCACATAAGTTTTATTGCAGTGTATTGTTATAATTGGTCTATTTTATTATTGTTGTTAATCACCTACTTGCCTAATTTATAAATTAAAATTTATCATAGGTATGAATAGGAAAAACCATAGCATATACAGGGTTTGGTACCATCCTCAGTTTCAGGCGTCACTGGGGGTCTTGGAACATGTCCTCTGTGGATAAGAAGGACTACCGTATATACTTAATGCTCCCTACAAACATCTTTCTTGTTATTTTGATAGTTCAGAGTTTGTTCTCTTATAGACCCTTCAGGGAGGTCTATGGGACCAGTTTCCCTAAATTGTCACATGTTGATAGCAATATGTACCCTTTGCAACTGAGAGTAAGCTTTGCTGAATGCAAAATCTTGGCTCACGTTTCCTTTTCTTGATTATCTTACACATGTTACTCTATTTTCTTCTGGCATAAAGTGGCACTATCAAAGTCTGATGATAATTTAATTTTTTTCTATTATATGCTACACGTTCTTGTTTTCTATTCCCTGAAATATTTTTTTCTTGTTCTTTAAAGTCTCATGATTTTATAGAGATATATCATGGAATGGGTCATGCGGGTCAATATTCCCAGGTACATGGTATGCTTTTTTCTCCTGATGAATTGACCACTTAGATGTTATAAGATAGCCTTGTTTCTCTCTGGTGATATTATTTGCTCTGAAATCTACTTTGTGTAATATTAATATACCAACTCTAGCTTCCTTTTTTATTATTTTTAATTGTGATAAAATATACATAATATGAAATTTACCACATTAATTATTTTTAATACACAGTTCAGTGGTATTAAGGACATGCACCATTGTTGTACAACTAATCTCCAAAACTCTTTTCATCTTGCAAAACTGAATCTATTTCCATTAAACAAACTCCCCATTCTTCCTTCCCCCTTCCACCTGGAAATTACCATTCTACTTTCTGTCTATTAATTTGACTGCTCTAGGTACCTCATATACGAGAAATCATACAATATTTGTCTTCTTGTGACTGGCTTATTTCACTTTTCTTAATGTCTTTAAGGTTCATCCATGTTGTAGAGTGTGTCATAATGTCCTTACTTTTTAAGGTTGACTAATATTCCATTGTATGTATATAAATTTGTTTGTCCAGTCATCTTTATATGTATAAGATTTTGTTTATCCAAACATCTGTCAGTGGACACTTAGGTTGCTTCCAACTTTTGGCTCTTGTAAATAATGCTGCTCTGAACATGGGTGTCTAAATATCTCTTTGAGACCTTTTGAATATAGACCTAGAAAAAGGAATTTTTGGATCATATGATAATTCCATGTTCTATTTTTTGAGAAGCCACTATTCTGTTTTCCATAGTGGTTGTCCCATTTTACATTCACACCAGCAGTGCACAAGAGAGGGTTCCAATTTTTCTACATCCTCACCAACACTTGTTACTTTCCTGGGGTTTTTTGTTTGTTTGTTTGATAGTAGCCATCCTAATGGGTATAAGGTAGTAGGATCTCATGGGGATTTTGATTTGCATTTCCCTAATGATTAGTGATGTTGAACATCTTTTCACGTATTTATTTGCCATTCATATATGTTCTGTGGAGAAATGTTTATTCAAGTTCTTTGCTCATTTTTCATCAGGTTGGGTTTTTTTTGTTATTGAGTTGTGGGAGGTCTTTATA
Source organism: Eumetopias jubatus (assembly GCF_037043125.1). Lineage (NCBI taxonomy): Eukaryota > Metazoa > Chordata > Mammalia > Carnivora > Otariidae > Eumetopias > Eumetopias jubatus. The sequence continues at coordinate 145,831,511 of NW_028274810.1, forward strand.
TATTCTGTACATTAACCACTTATCAGATATATGGTTTGCAAATATTTTCTCCTATTATGTAGGTTGCCTTTTCACTCTGTTGGTCTTGTCCTTTGATTCACAGAAGTTAAGCTTTCTTATGATTACTATTATTATATCTTTTTTCATTCTTTTACTTTTAACCTATTTGCCTTTTTAATCCATTCTGATAACCTCTGCCTTTTAACTGAGGGTGTTAACACCATTTACATTTAATGTGATTATAGATATGAGTAGGTTTAAATCTATCATTTTATTTGTTTTCTACTCGCGTCATCTGTATTTTGTTCCATTTTTCTCTATTTCTGCCTTCTTTTTGGATTAATTTAATATTTTGTATGATTTTATTTTATCTTCTTTGTTGACTTATCAGCTATGACTATTACTTAGTGGTTGCTTTAGGGCTTATAATTTATATCTTTAAGTTATCATAGTCTACCTTCAAATGACATTATAGCATTTAATGTATATTATAAGAGCTTTGCTTCTTTTTCTCCCTTTCTGGACTTTAATGCTATTGTTGCCATTCATTTACTTTTACATATATTATAAATCCTAAAATACATTGCTATTATTTTTGCTTAAACAGACAGTTATTTTTTGATGAAATTTAAATAATAAAAAAATTTTACACTCTACACATGTACTTACCATTTTCGGTGTTCTTCGTTCCTTTGTGTAGAACTGCATTTCCATCTGGTACCATTTTTATTCTGCCTTAGATGTCCTATAACATTTCTAACAATGCAGGTCTGCTGGTGATGAATTCTTTTAGCTTTTTATGTCTAAAAAAGTCTTTATTTCACACTTTTTTGGAAAGATGTTTTTGGTGGATGTAGAAGTCTAGATTGATGTGACCTTCTTACTTGCATTGCTCCCAAAAAGAAATCTGTTATCCTTATCTTATTCCTTTGTATGTTAAGTGCCCTCTACCTCTGGCTGATTTTATGGTTTTGTCTTTATCAGTGGTCTTGACCAATTTGATTTTGATGTGACTTCATGGAGTTTTCTTCATGTTTCTTATACTTGGGATCCATTGAGCTTCTTGGATCTGTGAGTTTATAGTTTTCATCAAGTTTGGAAAAATCTTGGACATTATTTCTTCAAATAATTTTCAACCCCTCTCTCCTCCCTCTCCTTCAGAGACTCCAATTACATGTCTATTAGCCTATTGAAATTGTCTTAGAGCTTAAAAAGTTAGCTCTGCTAACTTTTTAAAATTGTTTTTTCTCTCTGTTTCATTTAGATAGTTACGTTTTCAAGTTCAACTCATCTTTTGTGTGTGTGTGTGTGTGTGTTGTGTGTGTGTGTGCAATGCCAGTCATCTCATCCACTGTATTCTTAATCTTAGACATTGTAGTTTTTATCTCTAGAAGTTCAGATCAGATCTCTCATATTTCCCATGTTTCTATTAAAGTTTAAAACATATAGAACATAGGGGCGCCTGGGTGGCTCAGTCGTTAAGTGTCTGCCTTCAGCTCAGGTCATGATCCCAGGGTCCTGGGATGGAGCCCTGCATCGGGCTCCCTGCTCTGCGGGAGGCCTGCTTCTCCCTCTCCCACTCCCCCTGTTTGTGTTCCCTCTCTCGCTGTGTCTCTCTCTGTCAATTAAATAAATAAAATCTTAAAAGAAATAAAATAAAACATATAGAACATAGTTATAAAAGTTGTTTAATGTCCTTGTCCGTTAATTAATAGATGTTAATTCTAACATCTGTTGGTTCTGGGTTGGTTTCTACTGATTGATTATTCTCCTCGTCTGGATCCTTCCTCTTTGCAGGCATTATTCCCAGGCCTGTGTGAACATCAGGTATTGTTTCCTCCAATCCTCTCATGTGGTTCTTTCCCAGCCTTGGATATCACTGATCAATATTTTGCTCAATGCCCTACATGACCCTCATCAGATCTCTGGGTTCTTTCTCAGTATTTCTTTTTGCTAACTCTAGCTTCTTTTGGTCTTCCTGGACTCATAACTTTGTCTTCTCAACTTGAAGAATCTGCCAGATTCCTCCTGCCAGATTTCCTTTCTTGTACCACAATCTGGAAACTATCACAAGGTAGCAAGTTGGGACAATCATAGTGCTGACCTCAACTGTTTTCTATATCTCAGGAATCACTGCCCTTCATTACTTGATGTCCAGTGCCTTGAAGCCCTTATTTCATACATTTTGTCCATTTTTTTAAGTTGTTTCATACTGGAGAGTAAATCCGTTCCCTGTTATTCCATCTTGGCCTGAAGCAGAAGAGCGATGTGCTTTTTCAATACATATGATTTTGTTTTTTTCAGGAATGTTTTCTTGAATTATACATGTTAGTAATTTTTTCTATTCTCTTTAATTTTCACCTTCAAGAATTTCTATTATCTGTATATTGGACTTTCTTTGCCTATCTTCAATGATCTTTTTTCCCAATTTCTTTTTATCTCAGTCTTTATTTTTTTATTTTAAAATTTTACCTCTTTTTCTTTATTATGTTATGTTAGTCCCCATACAGTACATCATTAGTTTTTGATGTAGTGTTCCATGAATCATTGTTTTCATATAACACCCAGTGCTCCATGCAATATGTGCCCTCCTTAATACCCATCACCGCGCTCCCCCAACCCTCCTCCCCTCTAAAACCCTCAGTTTGTTTCTCAGAGTCCATACTTCTTTTCACTTTGATTTTTAAGGCATTAATTGTTGTGCATTTTGCTCTCATTATTCCTTATAGTTTAGTCTTTGTTTCCGAAATAATTTTTTTCTTTTATTTTTACATCTTTCCTGAGTTCTGTCAGCTCACTTATGAGTTTTTCCTATTTCTTTTTTTTTTTTTTAAGAATTTATTCTTAAGCAATTTCTACACCCAGTGTGGGGCTCAAACTTAACAACCCTGAGATCAAGAGTTGGCGTGCTTCACTGACTGAGCCGGCCAGATGCCCCTGAGTCTTTCCTATTTCTGACTTGTGTTGTTCTTTCGGGTCTTCAATTACTTAATGTGTTTTGCTTCATTTTGAGGTAATAAGTTACAATTTTGATCTGTCTTATGAACACATTTTTCCAAGGTTTTTATTATTTGTAGGGATATTATTTTCATTGTCTTCTGCTTTTAAATAGTAACTTTGTATGGGCTTTAAGTGTTGCTTATTTTTATGTGACATTAGTTTTCCTGAGCCTAGAGCCTTGTTCCTAGAACAAGGCAGGGAATGAGGTTCAGGAAAGTTTTCTGCTCCTTCTTCTGTTGTTGTGCAGTGTTAATACATACATGAGCTTGTTTTCTGACACTTTGGAACTCAGTTCTTTCCCTCCACATGGGACTGACTTTTTTTCTCATCCTTTTATTGTCTATGTCCTGATCAATTTTTATTCCATTCCCAGAAGTTTCTCCTAGCTGTGGGACTCTGTTGTGGAAGGGAGCTCTGGGTTGCTTTTGAGAATTCAAAGGGTGAGACAGATCCAGCCTCTTCAGTCATTCTTATCATGGACTGTTTTCTTCACCTGGTGTTGGAAAAATCGACACTCTTCCAGTTTCAGCTGCCCTCCTCAAATTGGCCCACTATGCTTTCCAATGTATACCTGTTGTCTATTCTCTTTTTTAAATATTTTATTTATTTATTTGATAGAGACAGATAGTGACAGAGATACCTAGAGAGGGCACAAGCAGGGGGAGAGGCAAAGGGAGAGGGAGAAGCAGGCTCCCCGTGGAGCAGGGAGCCCAACATGGGGTTTGATCCCAGGACCTTGGGATCATGACCTGAGCCGAAGGCAGATGCTTAACCGACTGAACCACCCAGGTGCCCCTGTTCTCTGGTTTATCAAACCCTGCCCAGTTGATTCTCTCTCCTTCCTCCCGTACAGATCCTGCTACCATGCAGATTTTGTGGCTATTAATGGTTTGTCTTCATCTGCTTGTATTTGGGGGTTGGTGAGGATAACTTGTTACCTAGTTTTGTTTAAATGGCGTCCATGGGTTTCTCAGTTCTGCTATCTAGCTGCGCTGTCTGTTTTTATGACAGATTAAAACCTCTGCTGTCACCACCACCAAATTTTCTGAAAATTCTGTATCAATGTCCAATATTTTGAAAGAGCTTCTTGTTCATTGACAAAGCCCTAGACAGACCAAAACCAGGAAAGGGAAGTGAGAGACAGGTTTCCTGCTAAGACAAAATGGAGAAAAGCATGAAATGGTTATCCAAAGCCTTCAGTTTAGGTGCTGAGCATAAAGGGATGGTGTTGGTATTTAGAAACGTGCTTTGTTTACTTCTACTCAGTAAGGATGAGCTCATCTTTTCATTATGAGACTCGAAAGGCCCTGTGATAGTTCGGGCACATATTGCTTGATCTAGTATACATAGATCTCAAACCACTTCAGGCTCAGTAACTTGTAGTGCTTTGTCTTGTTTTTAATGAAAATGGCCTATTTCCACATTCTCATAGATACCTATGACTTTCAGCTCTAACATTCTGTGCTTCTAAGTATCTCAAAGTATTTGACAGATATTTCATTGTATGGCTCCTTTTCTGATCTTGGAGATGCAATTCAGGATTTCAACTGCCCCATATCTCATTAATATTAGTGATGGAATTAGCACCACAGGGTAAGAAATTGGTAAGAGTCCCAGACTTCCAACTCATGCTTTCCTGCTTTAGCCACGTTGCATTCCCAACTGAGTTTGCCTATCCCACTCTTGAAAATAAACCCAGGTCATTTGTCAAGAGAACAAGAAGGCACTGGGCAATGAGTATGCCTAAATTATACTGAGTGTATTGCCTCATCTTTCTCCTTTTGGGCCGTTGGGCTTTCCTGGCAACGAGACTTTGTGGAGTTGCTCAGAGTATTTGCTATAGGTAACTGTCCATGTTTCATTTGAACCAGAGATATAGGGAGCCAAGGAAGAAAATGGGATGGATTCCCAGATGTGAAGAACTGTGACATTGGAAAACATGGTGGAATTAGGGTAAACTTTATCTCCAGATGGAAACAGTGCCTTTCTATGATGTCAAATGATTTGCAAAACTATTATGTTTTCTTCCGTGGTTTGGAACAATGTCCAAATAGGTTTTTTATGGCTCTAAGGTCCCACATAGCCTAGTATCTTTTCAAAATCACATTCAAAAGAAAATGTACTTCAGAAACTAAAAGCAATTTTTAAAAGCACACTAGTCTTTACTGTGCCTCTCTGAGATAGGGATCCAATTTCTAATCCTAAGCAACACAATGCCCATTCAATTTTTCACTTATTTCCAGTTCTTTCACTTCACAGCTACTCTGTGGCATCGAACTCTCAATTTTCTCCAAAATTTGTCCTGACATCCAACCTACAGTTCTTCATATATGATTCTTTTCACTATCATTTTCCCCTACCCTGATGCCTCACCAGAAGTTGCCACAGGGATTACCACATCTACCAGACTGCTCCAGGAAAGGTGGGAGACCCTCCAGCTCCATACTCTTTGGTCTTCTTTTGTTGCCCACAGATGGAAGCTGGCAGGACCACTGGGTATTATATTCTTTGCTTGCTCTGACTGCTTTTCTTACAAATAAGTCCAGGAGAGAATTAATGAATAAAGCCCCCCTCTTTATATGTTTAATCAATAATGGAAAATACACTTGAGAAAGCTTCCAAATGAGCCCCTGGGGTCAGTGATAGTGATGAGAGAGGGCATAAAAGGCTGGGCAAAATTATTACTAGCCAATCCAGTGGGTGGACAGAGCTTCCAAAAGGCAGACCACTAAGGGAAGACTGGGTTATGACCCTGGTTATTACAGCAGCCGTGTGTGGTCCAGGCTCCCTGGCGCCCCTCTGGGGGAAAATTCAGGTTTGCTTATAGTCCTCTTACAAATGCTTTAGTGTTACCTGGGGATGGTTTAAACCTAGGGAATAGATGGCAAAAGTTGAGGAAGTATTATGTAGTGACCAAGGATGTCAAAAGCTTATAAGTGGGCCTAGAATATAGGAGTGTATGGAAGTCAGAGAGAGGCAGTGTGGCTCATTTAAGCTGGTGGTCAGCAACAGGATGTTCTGTCAGGAGCAACAAGAAAATAGCAGTTATCCATAAATCTAGAAGGTACTGGGAAACCCACCCAGAATCTCAGACTCATAGGCAGTGCTAGAAAGATCAAGGCAAATATTTTGTCCTGGGAAAGTAGAGATCCTGGGTATGACAGGCACTCAATGCAGGGGAATTTGATAAGGATACAGTGGCCAGAAATGGCCCTAAGACAAGGAGACTGGTTACTGGGAACAAAGCAGAACATAGTTTTTAGAATGAAAGGACAAGATCAGAGCTGGACCCTAGGAAAACTGAGTGAGGCTGAGCCCCCAAGTACAAAGTGTAAGTGCCAGGTGCCTTGTAGGATATGTTGCCTGATGTTCATTAAGAGCATGGGCTGGGTTAGAATCCCTGGCTCTGTGACATCCCATCTTTATGACCTCAGGAAAGTTAGAGAATTCCAGCCCAGCTTCCTACCTCTAAAAGGGGGTTAGTAATCCCTACCTCACAGAATAGTCATAGACATTATAAGGCACAGTCATTGTCAAGCACTGGTACTACAGAGTAGGGTTGGAGAACATATTAGCTCTTATTCTCCTCCTACCACCGCCACCATCACCATCATCCCTGTATCTTACCCACCCCTTCAGATCAGGACTGGCCCCAGAGCCAGTTTTGGGAAGATGTAGGTACAAAATGCACACACATGTACAAACAAGATGGCCCCAACTTATTCAAGCTTGTTTGTAAGACAGTTGTTTGCCATTTAGAATCCCCTGACTCTAAGAGCTATACTATTAACAATGGTTGGGTTTCCAGGCTAGCCTACTCATGCCTTTTTGTTCATGAGAAAGAGGCTAAGCATCGAGTCAGCATGAGGTGGGGCCACCATCTCCAGTCAAGGTTTTAGGGCTGACCTTCAAAGGAGAGGACTTGAGAGCAGAGAAGTAGTAGGAATCTACTTGAGATGAGATGAGCTCATAAAGGCCACATGAGGGCTCTCTCAGAGATTCATGTCCCTCTTGGAGCCATGGTATGATCCAGCTCTTGGCAAGTGGCACCAAGACCCCAGAGTGGTGGCCCAGGTGTTCCAGGGTTGAGAGTTGGGGAGAAGGGGGAATGAATGGACCTTCTTTGCTATAATCCATTATCCTCATTCATCTCTCCTGCTTCTGCTGAAGTAGCTCCAGTGAGTGGGCATGTCTGTTCCTGCCATTTGTCAACTGTTGTAAGAGAATTAAAAGTCCCATCTGAGGCTATGATAAACAACTTAATGATGTGACTGTGGATTACGGCATAAATGGCAGAACTGTCACTTCATTTTTAGACTTAGATTAGTGGAGCTAACTTTATGCTGCCTGACCAGCAAATGGGTCCTGCGATGCAGTTCTGTGCAGGAACAGGCAGAATTCACCAGGAAGGAGAAGAGGAGGAGGAACAACAGCAAAACTTGATCAGGTTGTTCTGGTCCAGAGGAGAGCCAACAGAAAGTCGCAGATTAAACGGGAACTACAGCAATACCCAACTTATCCCAAACTTCTGGAGAAGAAGGAGCTCTAAATTAATGCATTTTTTAGACAACTGAAAGCAAATACTTTTTCCCAAAAATGGAAACTTCTAAAAGCACTTTCATCATTGTTCCATGCAGTAACGACTCCTGTCCCAAGGAGTTTTTGAAGCATGTAGGGTTATTTTCCCCGACACTAAATGACTCCCAACTGATGTGCTTTTCTATTTGGAGACTCTTGCCTCTTTTTTGCTGCCAGCTACAACTTCTCAGTGTGTAATCTCCCAACATCTCCCACTCTGCTTGCTTGTCTTTAAATTTGGTAGAAACTAAAGGTTACCAGGGAAAACGAGAAGATCAATCTGTTAGAGCAGTATCCATCAGTTTCATTTGATTCTAAGGCAATAGAGTTGTATTAAGGGTGGTTCTTCTTCTTTTCCCTCTATCTGTCATCACTGCCACCCACCTGCCTAAAACATACAGAGAAACACACACACACACACACACACACACACACACACACACACACACACACCCCTTGTTGAATACAAAGGTCCTAACTCAGTCTTTTCCTCCATCCCAATCCTTGCCATTTCTGCCCTTAGGCACAACCCATCAGGATTTCTATCCTGGGGCCCATCTTTTAGAGGACCCTGCTCTGGCCCTCTTATAAACATGTTCCTTCCCAAGGGGCAAGGAGTCCATGGGGCCAAGTGTAGAGCCCCATAGGGAATACATGCCTCCTCTTTCGGAACCATGTTCTGGATACCTAGGACCCTGGAAGTCCCTACCCACGTGGTCCTGAGCCCCCTTCCAGAGCCTCTTTCATGTATCTGTCCTCTAGAAGGTGGACAGTGTTACTGGCATGTGCACTCTTAGGAGTAGCCAAGTCGCCTATGGTTGAAGGGGTGAGGACAGAGCTTGGCTGTGCAGGCTAAGGTCACACAGGCAGAAGAGCAAGCCCCCAACTCAGAATGGAACAGGGCTGGGGTTGGGAAGAGCAGAGGGGCACCTCTATTTATACTCCTGCCAAAGCTGCACAAATCTTAGGGGTGAACTGAATCCCTGCTTGATTCTAGGACTTTCCAATGGCTTTGTGGATGGCTCAGAAGGTCACTACCTATAGTTCAGTCTTTTTTGGGGACATCCTGTCCCATTTCTTGACTCTGTACCTTCCCTCCTTCCATCACCTAGACCACCTCTTCCCTTGAGTGTCATATTAGTCTCTCATCTGGCCTTTGCTCTTTTTTAAAAAAATATTCCTATTTTATTTGTTTTTTTCTTTAATTGCAGTATAACTGACATACAGTATCCTATTAGTTCAGGTGTGCATCCTAGTGATTTAATAAGTTTATCCATTATGAAATGGCCTCTGTTCTTTAAATCCATGCTTGATCCTGCAACAAGACAAAAATCAGACTGCCTCACCCTGTGCTTGAGACATTGCCCTCCCCATGCACAAGAGGGCTCCCACTCCAGGTCCTCTATGACCTGGCCTCTCCATCTCCCCAGACTCACCTCCAATCCATCCCAGCCCCATCAACATCAGATCATACGTAATTTGCCTCCGATATCTTCCCAGGACTTGCCTCTGGAGTTCTGTTTATGCCATTCCTCTGCATGGGTGACCATTGCCATCATTCTACCCCTTCACTGACCACCTCCCTTCACATGACCAACTTCTGGTTGTCCCTTCACACTCAGCCCACATATCACACTTTCCAACCTTGTTCCTCTCTCCTACTAGCAAAGACCAGGTTGGTGGCCCTTGACTGGACTCCCACAGCACTGGTAAAACCCCTTTATCTTAGGATGTCCCACATTGTATTGAAATTATCCACCGCTCTGCCTTTAAGTGACTTGAAGTGCCTCAAGAGGAGGGACTGCATCTTTTTTACCTTCGTGTCCCAGCCACACTGCACCAAGCACTCAATAAATATTTACTGAACAGATCCAAACTGAGAAGAGTATGTGCATTTTTGTGATACTTATTTCTTCACTAGTGACTCACTCCAATAAAGATACCTACCGAAAATTCTGTTCACTTGCTTCTGGACTAACTATGACTAAGGCTGCCAGAAGTCTCACTACTAGATGACAATTTTAATTAAACAGTTAATTATTATACATTTATTGAGCACCTACTGTATGCCAAGCTTTGTGGACAATTATACAGTTATACTCAGAGGCACAAGAACACAGCGCCTGCCTTCAAGGAGATTATAACCTTGATGGTTTTTCTGGAAATTAAAAATAACATTATTTACAACAGAGTATTTTTAATCAAAAGGACATTTAAAAGTTCTTTTGCCTTTCAGTGTCTGAAAATGTTTGATTATCAGTTCACCTAATGTTCCCAAGCCACAGGGCTTTTGTTTGGCAGGCATGGTGTGCCTGAGAGGACTGAGAAAATCAAATAAACTGTTACAGGGGAATGTGTATTTTCAGGCAGTAAAAAGACTCTGGAAGTTAGAAAAGCAACTACAGACTAAAAGAAGGAAAGGTGAAGACCTGTTTCTTTTTTTTTTTTTTCTTTTGGGAAAAAAAACAGAAAGACCCACTTAGATTTTTTTTTTTTTTTTGGAATAATTTTGTTCTATAGCAAGATCGTGTGACCCTATGTCAGTGGTTCTCAAACGGGGACCGTTTTATCCCCCAGGGGACATTTGGCAAAGTCTTCAGACATTTTTGATTGTCAGATCTTGGGAGAGGAGTAGTCTACTAGCATCTGTGTATTGAATGAAAGCCAGGGATGCTGATAAAAATCCTATAATGCAAGGACAAAGCCCACAGCAAAGAATGATCTGGCTCAAAATGTCAATAGTGCTGAGATTGAGAAACCCTGCCCTATGTTATGGGGTGGGATGGACACTAACTACATTCTAAGATTCCAAAGAAACAACCAAATGTAATAAGGGCTCTTGGTAGTCACAAGCTTGACCCCTGGGTGCCTCTGACTCATGCATAAGGGTAAAGCTGGGACTTTGACAGGCTGGATCAGAGATCTTGGATGATTTTTATGCTATAATTAGTTCTTAAATAGTCTTGCTCTCCTTTCCCTTCCCCAACCCCAGCTGCCTTCTTTTAAAAAAGGAAATTAAATAAACAAGAACATCCCCCCCAAATGCCCATTGTTTATGTCACTGACTTTTTCTCTTTTTTTCTTTGCTGTTGAAATAAAACACAATATAATGGACAAAGAAGATCATCAAAGGCTGCTGCTAAGGCTTAGTGGTAACTCACAGAGCACAGCAAAAGCCTTGCTTATGTGAACCTCTCAGAGAGACAAACACCTCAAACAGAGATGAAATGCATAGGTGGAATATGATCATCATAATTTGTTAGTTGTGCTTTCCCCATGGTCGATATTTCTGGGTTATTTATTTATTTAAACACAGTGGTGTATGTTTGAAGTAAGAATATCCCAATCCATATTCTGTTTTCCCCTGCAAGGGTCATATTTCTTCTGTCAATAACACAAGCTCGGATCTCCTTGAGCCCCAAATTACACTTCCTCATAAGAGATGAAAATGTCACATTTTCCTTGAGATCTTTATTCCACATGACTTTGCTAATGACTAGGGCAAAATTGAGAAGTTCAGGAAAAGGAAATCTCTCCCTCCATCAAAGTGCGTAAACAAGCCAAAGGAAAACAGGACACCAGAAGCTAAAATGTGTAGAGAGTTTAAAATATGTTCCATAGATCTGGAGGATAGCCTAGGTCTATGGTTGGACCTCCTTGCTTGTCCACCCAATTATCCCCACAATACACAACCATGTCATATGGCCAACACTAACAAAATTTTTTCCACCATTTTGTTGTGGGGTTTTTTCTCTTGGCATTGAAAAGATGTGATGCAAATGCTTATCCAATCCCTCCATTCTCACCTTGCCCCTTGTTGCCTCAGCACCAACCCTGGCTCATCTGTACCCAGGTATCCCACAGGAGCATACTAATTCACATCTCCAGGCCCTCATGCATAATATCTTCTTGGTCTAAAACACTTTCCCTACTAGTCCACTTGGAAAACTTTTCCACCTTCAAACCTTGCTAAGACAGCACCTGTATGGAGATTTTCCTGACCTCCAATATTCTCTCCCTACACACGTATTTCTGTGTCCGTGTAGCAGATGTGGTTGGTGCCTCACTCGTATCTCCTGGGACTCCCCCAGAAGCTGCCTGGAGATTCGGTAATTCCTGTGCATGTCTATGGCCTCATTTCTCAAACATCTGTTTCTCTTGACTTGAGGGCTTTCTCTGACCACAGGAGCACATCATCCCCCCATGGAGTAGGCCAAAGTGCCAGGAAGTTAATGTCCCAGACACAACCGTTAACCATTGAGAGGCAGGAATTCACTGATGAACACCCCAGCTTCCTTACTTTACAACAGGACAATTCTGAAGGGTGCTCTCCACCATGTCTCAGAGGGTTCCAAGGAGGTCTGAGCCCCTGTTGCCCCCAGTCTTTCCCTACTTTTTAATACACTCTCGATTGGCTTTTTCTCTTTCTCTGTTTCACTCTCTCACTCCCTCATTGTGCTTCATTGGATCACCTCTCAAATAAATGAATGGCACTCAAATCTTTATCACAAGGTTTTTTCTTGGAGAAGAAAACTAAGACAGTCCCATAGAAACTTCTGTTATCATGTAATTGCTCCGTGTTTTCTTTCTTTTCTTTCTTTCTTTCTTTCTTTCTTTCTTTCTTTCTTTCTTTCTTTCTTTCTTTCTTTCTTTCTGTATGTCTTGGATAATTCCTTCAAGGGCAAGCACTCTTTGTTATTTATCTTTATCCCCAGTGCCTACCAAATGCCTACCCCAGTAAATGTGTGTTGAAGTAAACTGAGGGGAAAACAGTCTAAGAGGCATGAGGAACCACCTGCAGAAGACCTGGAAGGCTGGATCAGTGAGAGTACAGGAGAGAAGAGGAAAAGGAAGTGACTGAAAGAAACTGAGCTGTGAGGAAAAAATACATTAATTAATGAGGATTTAAGAGCTCCCAGAAGCAGCAACAACAACAACAACAAAATGCATCAACTGAGGGGAATTTTCTAAGCAGACAGAGTGGTATGATAAATAAGTGGAAAGTGAATGCTAGGGTGAGATAGAATCCACACTGGCTTTTGGGTGGCCAAAGAAAGGAGATTCTCAGCTGTATGGAAGGTGTAGACTGGACGGACACAGAGTCAGGTGAAGGAGTGATCTGGCTCCTTTTAAAGAGACACCTTCTCGTATGGTTGAGCCCCAGACTGATGGGTCACATGATATCAAGGTTTAGCCCTCTGAGCACTTGCCACCTGCTTGCATATAGTTTCTACTCAACAATGAATGCTAACAAGTTGGAAAAAAACAATTTGCTTTCTAAATGGCTAGGCATGTGCTGGGCCGCCGGTTTATTGTGGAGGAGTCAGTAAAGAGAAGGTAGGGAAGAAAGATGATGCTCTTGATACAAGGTGCCCCAGGTGCCCGGGTGGAGGAAGCAGAGAGCTCCAAGAACAGAGCACTGGGTTTTATTTGGGGTGTGTGGGGGGGTGCACTGTTTCATCACAAGGCTACATCTTTCCTTAATTTTTTTCTTTTTTTTTTTATATCGTCTATTTTTTCCCCATTTGTAATGATAGGACCCTAATGAAAAGTCTCAACTGATGTGAATGAACTGTCAGGCCCTATACCAGGGGCTAAGCTTGAAGTGGGCAAAAATATCATCCCTACCCCCAATGAGCTTACAATTTAGCAAGGCTGTATTTGAAGACTTGCTAAATATATTATCTGTATTAGAGTACATTTCCAGGAGAGCCCAGAGATACTAATTCCACAGAGGGGACAGGGCAAGCTCAGCACTAGAGGATAACTGAAGTGGGAGCCAATTTTTGAAGCAAAGCAAGGATTTCATCAAGAAGTGAAGACAGGGAAGGCATTCCACGATATTCATTCATTTGTTTATGTGTTCACTTTCTTCGCTGGATGTTTATTGAATTCCTATTATGTGACAGGCATTGGGGAACAATAGTGAATAAGACGACAGTCCTGCCAGTTAGGGAATGCATAGTCCAGTGCTACAAGCTGACAAGAACCAGGCTGTGACCTCATAGTGAGGCAAGGACAAAGTGAGTAATTAACACATTGGGCTAGGATACAGTGGATGGCACAATATACTTCCAAGCCTGGAAGACATTAGTAGGGGCAAGAGTCAAGGATGGTGTTCCAGAGGAGAAGACATCCCAACTGAGGCCTGAAGGTTAAGAAGGCATTGGCCAAGTGAGGACTGAAACAGAATATTCTGGGCAAAGGGGCTTTTCGGTGCAAAGGCCCTTTTCTGTGAAAGGGCCCATTTCGGAGTTTAGTGAGAGATGAAGACTGGAGAAGTAAGCTAGGACAGGTCATGAAGGGCCCTTTGAAGGAATTTAGGCTTGATCCCTTTGGCAATGGGAGAATATTGAGAGGCCTTAAGCATGGGCATGCCATGCTCAGCTCTGAATTTTAGGAAGATTTCTCTGGCTACCAAGTAAGAAATGAATTGGAACAGAGAAAGAGGTAGAGGAAGGAAGACCAGTTGGAAGGCGGCTGCAGCAATCCAAATGAGAGCTAGAGGTCTAGGAATGAGTGGTAATGGCGGGTAGGCATGGGAAGAAGTGACCCAGGTAGCACATGCACATGGCCATAGGCACCAAAGAATGCAGTGGAGATAAGATATGCCCATAACGTGGTTACAGCCTAGAGTGAGTGGTAGAAATTGATGGGAATCGGGGCCATGCAAATGTTGGTGGACTTCCAGTGCCATGCTAAGTTTGGAATTCACTCTATAGGCAGCAGTAAACCATTGACGGATTAAAGGGAAAGAAGATTGTAACTTGAATATCTCTGAAGGACGGATCAGGGAGAAAGAAAACTGTCACCACCTTAGAAGTTAATACAATAGTCCAGATGCAAAATGGAAGAGTCTGAGGAGTTTGAAACCTGCATGTAGCAAAAAAGAATCTAGGCTAAAAAAGAAACAACTGACGGGGCACCTGGGTGGCTCAGTCAGTTGAGCGTCTGCCTTCGGCTCAGGTCATGATCCCAGGGTCCTGGAATCGAGCCCCGCGTCAGGCTCCCTGCTTAGCGGGGAGTCTGCTTCTCCCTCTCCCTCTGCCCCTCCCCCTACTCATGCTCTCTCTCTCAAATAAATAAATAAATAAATCTTTAAAAAAAAAAGAAATGACTGACTTTTGTAAATTCCATTTTCTTCTACTTTTTTGTTCTATTCAGGCCCTCAAAGGATTGAATGATACCCACCCACACTGGGGAGAGCAATCTGCTTTACTATGTCCACCAATTCAATTGTTAATCTCTCCCAGAAACTCTCACAGACACACCCAGAAGTAATATTTCACAAGATATCTGGGCCTCCCGTGGCCCAGTCAGGTTGACACATAACATTCACCATCATTCATGGTAAACACTTGGTATTAACCTATTTGCTTACTTACCATTGTGAAGATTAAATTAAATGATGCATATAAAATTCTCAGCAAAGCGATGGTTCATACAAATTGATAAAGAAATAATAGCTATTACTATTAGTTCTATTATTTTATTATTAATGTTGAAAGTATAAAGTAGTGCTGAGACAATGACAAGCCAGAGGAGGAATCATGTCGGCAATGTCATGCTGAATGTAGACTTTGATAAAAACACTTTCCAAAAATAAAAGAGAGGAAGAGAGGTTCTTTTTTCATTGTATCTGAGCAGTTGGAGGTAAGAAAGTCAGCCAATTTACTTTGAAATATTATGATATTATTAAGAAAAACAGGCATCTGGTGAGAATGATTTGATGGGTTTCAAATTCCTCAAATTCTTGTATGGAGTATCCTAAATTTTTTTTTTAATACATGGACTATACTGTCAGCGCAGATCTTTGCAAAAGTCAGTCATTTCTTTCTAGCCTAGATTCTTTTTGTTACATGGAGATTTCAGAGTTTGCCCTTTTGGGGTCAGTGACATGTCAATTGGTTATTTTTTTCCTTTACCTGCAGGCAGAAGTGAGTTTACCCTAAAAAGAAAACAAGGCAGAAAGATGTGCAGTATTTGACATCTCTGGTTCTGCTCAGAAGGCCCTCTGATAACAGCTCTGCAGCCAACCTTGGGAACAGCCCTCTTGCCATGGAAGTCTAGGCCCTCCAGAGTGATGCTAGGACTGTGACCTGGGCTTTGGGTCATTCACAACTAAAGGACCTGCAGAAGGATGAGCCTGAATAAAGCCTCATCTCTTGCACAGAATATGCAAATATGCAAGAATAAGAGCATCTCTTCCATTGTATCAGGACAGCTGGAATTTTATGAGCTGACTTTCCAGGTTATGGCTGGATGAAGCATTAAATACCCCTCACAGGACCAATTGGTGAGTGAACACCACCCAAGATGGTACTCTAAACTCTATGAACCTCCCCAGCAGAAAGCAGTAAGTAATACATGTGCAATCCTGTGAAATTACTTTCCTTCCCCCTCACCCTGCTTACACATGTTCTCCAAGCCCCCAAGAACAAAATGGTGGCCATTAGTCCATGAGTGTTTACTCAGCAAGTGCTGGTGTCCTTAGGAACCTCTCTAGCCCAATACTCTGATCTTTTCAGAGCTGGCTCCAAGCTGACCCCACAAAGGATCTTACTACTTTTCCAAAGCAATGGGGACCATCATTTAGACATCAGAGTAGAATTATTTAGTTAAAAACAAACAGAGTTATCTGGTTAGAAAAGAGGTTTATTTCCCATTGCTCTCTCTGTCTGGGGGTCTGTTTAAGAATTTAATACCACTTAAGTCTGTTTAAGACCCATGTTGAATAAACAAGACGGAGTTTAAAAATATGTCAATTTTTTGACCCTAAAGTTATCAATGCAATATCAACCTCACATATCTTGATAATAAAATCATCAGGGCATAGGCACTCTTGTTCTTCATCTCTTTCTCTTCTGTTTTTGAAATGCTGTTTTAAATTAGAGAAGACAAATGGGGGTAAGAAGAGCTACAGAGTGAGAACAGGACATCTGGAAAGCTGAGCCAATATGAGGGTTCTGAGTCCACCCTCTTTCTTCATGTGCCATTCAAACTAACTCGGGAGCACCCAGAAGCCTGCTGACCATACCCATGGCTCGTAACTGTGCTTAAAACCACTTTCAGTGGTAGTCTTTGCTACGAGTTCTCTATAGCAATTGATAATAGATTATAGATAATCTCTATAGCCTTGATAATTTATGGACCGACCTTCTCAGGGGATTTACAGGTTTCAAGAGAATGCAAACGTGTGATTTAGTTAAGATATCAAGTATATGGAACAATCAGAACTAGCAATAAAGAGAGAGAAAAATTTAGGATGTTCTTGGTTAGTGTTAGGGGTTGTACTGTTGGACTTCATAGTGACGATTCTGTTCAAACATAACCCAGTGCATTGGCACTGAGATTTGTGTTCAATTCTATTAGCTCTCATCATGTAATTTTGGGTAAGTAACTTAAACAGAAACATCTTGGATTGGACAGGACATGGTTTCTGGAATCAGGCAGATCTAGGTTTAAATCTTGGCTCTGCTACTTAACTAAATGGTGACCTTGGGCACATTAATTAAGAGCTCTGAGTCGGTTTCCTTGTCAATCAGATGGAGAGGATGATCCTTACCTCACATTGTTTTACGAAGAATAAATGAGATTTGCGTGTAAAATGCCTTCCACTTCCTCTTGTTTTTTTTTTTTTTTTTTTTTTATCCAGCTTTAAAAGATGAACTATACCTGTGCCTTCTTGTCTAATGATCTTTTGGGAGAATTAGTTAAGATTAGGTAACCCCTAGAAACCAGTTTTAGTGAGTAAAATAAATTAGTTTACAATAAAACCATTATTATTAAGAATTAAGTAGAGCACATGCCCAGGGGCCCGAGGAGAGGGTGGGATTCACAAGTCAATTCTCACCTACGAGACCCTAAGCAAGGTACTCCTCTGGGTGTCAGTATCCCCCAGAACAAAGTGGGGCTGGTTGGAACAGCAGATTATAAAATCACTGTATGAATACTAAAGTCCTTCCCACCTGTCACAATCTTCGATTCAATCAATGAGTAACTTGGCAGTTTGTAAAACATATTCTTATAGGAAAACACGCAAGGACAATTGAAATTTGTCCAAGAGTGACTTCTGTAGCATCTTCCTTCTGTGTGATTAGATACAATTTTCTGATTTCTAAGGCTTTGTGATGGTATGTGAATGCAGATATTCAAATACAATTCCCTATTTGACATTATCCAATAGTGAGTCCTTAGCCATTTGTTTCAGTACTTTCTATGCACCAGAGAAATTATACACGCGCATATGCATTTGGGGGGGAGCTCTGTTTGCAGTGAATTTCACAAACATTTTAACATCAGAGGAGATGTGCTCGCTTCGGCAGCACATATATTAACATCAGAGGAGATGAGCTTTGAAAAAAATCAGTTCTCTTCTCATGAACAAAACTGCAGGTGTATCAGTGCTTTTATAAGTAGAGTCCAGGGTTGCCTGCATGGCTCAATCAGTGAGGCATCTGCCTTCAGCTCAGGTCATGATCCCAGTGTCCTGGGATGGAGGCCTGCATTGGGCTCCTTGCTCAGCAGGGAGCCTGCTTCTGCCCCTCCCTCTGACTGCACCTCCCCCTGCTTGTGTTCTCTCTTTCTGTCCAATAAATAAATAAAGTCTTAAGAAAAAAAAAGAAGTAGAGTCCAAAAAATTTTGTCAGACTTTTCTTCCTCCTGTCATAAATGACAAGACTATAACAATTTTTCTCACACTAAACATTCATATTTCAAATGATTTCTTTCCAAGGGTAAAGCCTACAGCCATATCAACTTCTAGGATAAAGGAGGACACTTTCATTCCTAAGATAAAATGTGCACTGTTCATTATTCAGCAGGAAGCCTGGACCTGCCTTGCAATGCTGTCCCCAGGGACCATGCCCAGGAGGATGCCACAGTAAGACTTTATAATTCAAAGTTTCAACATGGACCTCGTTCATGCAAAATTCATTCTTTTCTGAAAACAGCAAAGTGTCAAGGACTCCAAACATTTCTAGAGCTTACACTATTCAAAATGCACATGTATTTCACGATTAAAACTATACTGTTAAATAGCATTTAAAATTTTATCCTTACTGCTTATAGAAAACCCTCCCAGGTCTATCCTGTTAAAGAATGGAACAGTTGTTTAATAACAACCTACACATTAAAAATTTGGTCAGTTTACTAAGCCTTCACATTTTGACCACCGACATCATTTTTATTAACTGAAATAAAATCTCTGAGAGGTGTGAAAACTCAGTTTAGGTCCTTCGGTCATGTCAAAAAGAGACCCATGTTAAGCATTAAACTTTCTTTCTCAACTTTTTATTGTTTCAGTAAGATAATACAGGTGAAAGTCCTAGCACTTATCTACAGTAAAAGTTAGTTATCTTCTCTATGAATAAAAAGCCCCTTTATCTCACTGATAAACTCCTTTAAACACTAAATGCTAAAAAGATATTTCCTTAATGGAGAAGTCAGGTCAATAGGCAAAGGAAGACACAGGAGAGGTCCAGGGCTGCGGGTCTGCTGAGTTCCTGTTCTTCAACATGCTGCTTGAGCTCTCTGACCACACATCACTTTCAGAGTAGGGAATTCCTACCTTTAAGATCCATAGTGCTGCGATTTATTGGGAACTGGGGATTTTGCATCTAAACTGAGGGGCCTCTACCATAACATAGTTGATGTTGAGGAATAGGATTTATAATCCTCTCGAGAATCTTAATTATTTGGCCACTAGCCCCCGTTTCATTAACTGGAATGAAAACTCTGGATGGCTTTGGGAACTCCATGGTAATCGTACAGGATATACTGACATCTGGTGGCATTGATTAAGCAAATACTTATGAATTAATAAGCAGGGTTGTGATTAAAATTATTGACCAAAATTGCTCTTAAATACCCAGAACTCCTTCAGAGCTTTTCCAAACTCTGTTTTCAAAGGCTTTGCTTTTCCTCCCATAACATTTATCATCTGGCCTAGTCCATTCATTTAAGCCTTCAGTAAAAAGTTATGTTTTAACTCAAGGTTAATCAATCCTAGATTAATGATGATCGGTGTGAACTGTTGACTAATTTAGGACTTCAATTTTAATAATAAGGTCTCAATTGTAGTCAATTTTTATGGGGTTATTGGTTTGAAGGAATACTTTAACATGGAATAAATGTGATCCTTCTACTTTCCTCCTTAGAAGCCAAGAGTGGAGAGCTGCCCACAGTAAAAATGGGGTGTGGTGTGTACAATTTCATGCTACTAAATCATTTGACCTTTCAAAAATACATCTAATCAAATCAAGGAGAGAATTACCACTGTCTCCTTATTAGCATGACTCTCCAGAGTTGTCCATCAAAAGAAGTAAAACAAGAGCTTCCACCCTGCTTTTCAGAGTGAAAAAATGAAGACAGATTTTGACTTGTCCAAAGTCAGTGACGAATCCATGAACAGAATCCGGGAGTTGCTAAGTCTTGGTTCCTGCCACCTTTTGATGTGTGTTTCCATTTAAGATGAGTGACATGTAGTCAGTTGTCATGGTTTTTTAAAAGTGCTCTGTAAGGTCTGGCTTTTGCATCAGATTCTGGACTAAAATCATGTTTAAATTGATTTCCTCTCATCTTTTCCTGGTTTTGATTATTTTTTAAGAGTAGTTGATGGTCTCATGACATGAGCCTTCTATTTTGTATTTTGTGTCTCGTGTTTTGAATTTTATGTGAAATTGTGGGTTTGATCTTTGACCTCTGTTTACTATAATACTGATTTGCCACTAATTTGATAGCAAGCCATAGGGATCTACTGTAAACATGCTGCTCACTTTACACAGCTCTGTTTTACTCTTAAGTGAAGAAATATGTGTGTAGAATATAATTGAGAGGCTCTTGCAGAAGTAATAAAAACCACATACGTTTCCAACTTCCCAGGTAGCACTCAGATTAACATAATCACTTTCTGTGATAGAAGGACCTGGTAAATTGAGAGGAAGTCATCAATGTAAAGAGGTACATAACTTCACATTTCATTCTACTTGGTCGATATACTCATCCCAAAACGGGAGATGTGGCGTAGACCCCACAGCCCTACCTAGCTCACTGGGGTTCTGAACCCAGAGAATGCCGATCACAGGTGTGGTCAGCACAGGAGGTAAGATTAAGCCTAAATCATTCTGTGCACTAATTCTGGGGTGGGTGGTCAGTGCAACCAGGAGGGAAATACAAAACACAGAGACATGGTGAAGAAGCATTGCCTGTGAGTGAGAACGGCAGAGAGTGGGCATCATTAAGGCTTAGTCAAGCCTCATAAACCAGTAAGGTGATACTTTCATGAATTTTATGTCCCATTTATCAGCTTTCCAAAGACAACTATGTTTAGTTCTTTATCTGACACCAAAGAGAGATGAGAAGACTTTGGAAAAGCTCCGAGGAAGGTTTGCCTTGTTGCAGCTGCACCTCTGGGCCCCGTCCAGGAAACCACAGGGCAGCATCAGCCTCCAGAAAGTAGAGATATGACAAGGTCAGCATTTTGGGAGGAAAACACTATCTTTCCCTTTCCTCCTATTATGCCAACTACCTGTGAGTTGCTGGCCTAAAGAAGTAAAAGATACAAAAGTGTTGTCATATCAGTGTATATTCCAAGTCTTAATTTCCTCATGGGCTGGTTTATGTTATGCCCAGTTTAAGATCACTCAGCCCTTGGGACTCTGGGCTTCAGCTAAACATGGAGCATCAGTGGCTGTCCTTGGAATACTTTCATTCAATAGAAAAGAATTTGCTATTAAAAACACATTTGTGATATTCAACCCGATATCTTTTTTTTGGTTTCATCTCTTTTCTCCTAATCCTATTCAGAGATAGCATGAGAATGAAATCATTTGTTTGTCCACCAACTATCTATTGGGTCCTGCCTTCTTTACGCACTATGCAAGGCATGGTGGAGGAGAAAAGAAATAGAGGCGCTCCATAGATGGTCCCTCAAAGAGCATGTAGCTCCACTAGAGACATGGGGCAGTCACTTGGGCAAAGCCTAAGAGCTCTTCGAAAATCTCACTATACCATGAAAATAATCTAATAAGGCAAGAGGCGCCACAAAGCATGGTAGGATTCTGAGGAAAGGAATCGTTGTCTACAAAAAGTGTGTGGGTTCAGAGAAGGAGAAAGAGAACACTAAATACTAGAGCTCAGGAAAGCTTTGCTTGCAGAGACAGAAAAGGAACTAGAAACCAAAAGGTGGTATTCCACGAGCCAGGAGCAAAGACGAGATAGGCAAACACAGAGCATGTTTCGGGAGCAAGTCTAACTTAGAGGAAGGGACTCAGGAATATGTTGCATGGGGCAGGAGACCTGGGTTCGAGCCCTAACTCAGCCCCTTACTGTTGTGTGACCTTCAGCCTGTCCATTGAGCCAGCTATCCCGAAGCCTGTTTATCCAAAAACTGAAAACTACCCCCTCCCTTGACATGCGTGAGGGGTACTGTACAGATCAAATGAGCTAATAGGCATGAAAATACATTGTGATACCGGCATAAGGGACAGATTAGAGAATGCCTGAAATGCCAGCCAGGCTTGACTTTAATCCTTTAAGTAATAAGAAGTCACTGAACATCTTTGAAGAAGGGAGTGAATGACATGATGAACAAGGTGTAAGGAAGCTAATTCCTTCTCCACCTCCCTCCCGCAGCCGGGCAATCAGTCTCTTTTCTCTGCTGACAATTTTCTGTGATGTCAATTCAACATCTCCTGCAGGTGCAGGGAGGAAAATCCATCCCAGTTCTTGGGAAGGGCTGTGCACGCCTTGAAACAATCATGCTGTGTAAATCAAAGGCCTCGCTGCCCCTGAGTCTTCCCATTCACTTGAGCATATCTATTGTTTTTGGAACTTCATCCAATTTATTCACATTTCAAGATGCTTCATACTGTGTACAGAGCATTCTTGTCCTGTATCACCAAAAAGCATCCTTGTTTTATGATGTGCTGTCTCTGGCTAGGCAGCTCTAAAGATCATTAGCCCTTTTTCTCATTTCTCTGCCTTGCTAAATCCAAACACACTTCTAAGCTCCTATAATCTTTTTAATATTATCCACCTTTTGAGAGGAATAGGTTTGCTTTCTCTTTTATTTGAATATCACTTGAAACACTGCTAAAAATTCATGATGTTACCGAGTTTAACTTGGGGTGAGTCATTTTGCAGCAACAAATTAGAAAAGTATTACATTTCCAAGATATCAATCAAATGCAGTTAACTTAAAAAAACATACTATCCAACTTAGTTTTTCCTTTCTTTGTTTGAAACAACTAAAAGGTTTGAAGAAAATTGAAAGGCAATATCTACAGTCCTTTTTAACCGGTTCCCCATGAGTGTTTCTATGATTTTTAGTTCTTACCTGTCTAGATGAATGAATGAATGAATGGGAATCACTGGATCTGGAAAAATGTATTTCTTTTTATATCACATCAGCTCATTTAGGAGTCGGCAAACATTTCCTATAATGGGCCAGATAGTAAATCTTTTCAGGTTTGTGGGCCACATGGTCTTTGTCACAACTAATCAGTTCTGCCACTGTAGCACGAAAGCAGGGCCATAGACAATACAAAAATGATGGGTGTGTTTTGCACTGTTGGTGGGAATGCAAACTGATGCAGCCACTCATAGAAAACAGTATGAAGTGTCCTCAAAAAATTAAAAAGAGAACTGCCCTACAACCCAACAATTGCACTATTAGGTATTTATCCAAAGGATACAAAAATGTTGATTTGATGGAACACATGCACCCCAATGTTTATAGCAGCATTATCAACAATAGCCAAATTATGGAAATAGCCCAAATGTCCATCAACTGATGAATGGATAAAGACGATGTGGCGTGCACACACACACACACACACACACACACACACACACACACACACAAATGAAATATTATGCAGCCATCAAAAAGAATGAAATCTTGTCTTCTGCAACAATGTGGATGGAACTAGAGGGTATTATGCTACTCAAAATAACTCAGAGAATGACAAGTATCATATGATTTCACTCATATGTGGAATTTAAGAAACAAAATAGGTGAACATAGGGGAAGGAAGGAAAAATAAAATAAAAACAGAGAGGGAGACAAACCATAAGAGACCGAGGCTTGCTGGAGGCTTGCTGGAGGGGGATTGGGAGTGGCGATGGTGGCTAGATGGGTGGTGGGCATTAAGGAGGGCAGTTGTTGGAATGAACACTGGGTATTTTATGTGGGTGATGGATCTCTGGATTCTACTCCTGAAACCAGTACTACACTATATGTTAACTAACTTGAATTTAAACTAAAAAAAAAAAAAGATGAATTGAAAAAAAATGATGGGTGTGGCTGTATTCCAATAAAGTGTTATCTACAAAAACAGGCAATGGGCAGATTTGGCCTTTGGGTGGGTCTCATTCATTTGTTCTCATACTATGTGCATCAGGATAACCTGAGTGATTCGTGACAAAAAAAAAAAAAAAAGGATGCCCAGACCCCAGATTCTGATTCCATGGGTTCAGGCTAAGGCTCAGGTTCCCAAGGTTATTCTGAACTACCAAAGTTTGAGAAACCCTGCTCCTTTTCCTTAAAGAATGCAGCTCCAAAATGTTATGTTAACTACCAAAATTTTGATAAAAGACTCATAAGGGACTCATAAAAGGGAGGTTTAGACAAGAGAATCAAAGTTGGCCCAATGAAAATTAGCATATTTTAAATTGAGAAAATAGAACAATTTCTGCATTTCTGGAAATTTTAGGAACCAATAATTTTGACCCGTAATTCTAGCTAACATCAATTTCTATAAATCATCTAAATAGTGGAATCAAATAAGTTATAGAACTCTAGCTATAGCCAAATAATAGTTTGGATTTAGTCCTTAGGGTGTAAATTGAATTGAAACAATTTCAACTGATTTTAAAAAGGTTAATCAACCTTCCAGCCTCTAAAATAGTTTACTACTACTATTATTAAAATTATCACAACCAAAAAATTATTTCATAATAAGAGATTTACAGCCCATAAAATACCCCATTGTTCTAGCATAGCATAGCATCAGTTGATATGGTACTTTATAAATCTGGATCCAGACTTTTTCCAAAAGCTTGTTGAAAGCTACTCAGCAAAGCAATGAAAAGATAGAAAATATTTTTTTCCATATAGAAATTGAGAGGAGCATGGGTCCCACCCTGTACAAAAGCATTTCTCATACAAAGAAAAGACACTCAAATTATAAACAGATGGCCAATCATATGACAATCAATTAAAATATATCAGGTGAGGTCTGGTTCCAAATTTGAATTCCATTTTTGTTGGCTAACCCCAAGAGTTTCCTTCACAGTGGGCTGAACTTCTGCGTGGAGCTGTAGGCTCTGGCCACTCCCTGTCCTCCCTCCCTGAATGGCAAGAACAGACTGCTGCATAAGCAAAGAACTTGGCATGGGTGGCGGCTTGCATTGAGCCCATCTGCCAGCTGGTGGTGATGGATGGGGGAGTGAACGAGAGCCCTTCTTGGCTAATAGATGAGTTTCCATTTGGTGCTCTTTTGTTATTCAACCCAAAGCTAATAATTTTTATTACCTTATTATTTTCCCTCTTTTGTTCTTTATAGTATGCTGCCTGCCTGACATACTGTACAAATACTAACCAGCTTTAAAAAAAAATCAGAGTTCAATTCTCGAGTTTTAACACTGGATTGATGAACATATATGCACAAATTGCCTCATTTCCCCACACTTCAATTTTGACAAATGAGAAAATTACACTTTTTAATATATTTAATAAGACCATAAACAGGTTAATCTAGCTGTAAGGCCATTGGGTATTAGAACAGAGAAAATTCAATCATCTGATATTTTAAGTTGTTTTTATAAGTGATACAAAGCTGTTTTAAATATGTGGTTAATGATGCAAGACTTTAATGCTTGTATAATTAAGAAATGATTTTTATATTTGCATTTGGCAAATATAAACTAACTTATAAATGCTTAATAACATAGTAATGACCTCTGTATGTATCCAAATCCTCTTAAACCCAAAGCACCCCCTCCCAATGATGACACATTTAGTACTCTCTGTTTGTTTTGTTTTTTTTTTTTTTGAAAAGCTGCTAATCCTCAGCTTGTCCTCGCTAAAGTGAATGCTGGTGATCTCACTGGTTTTGTTCAAAGCAAGGTGAACCACACTGAAACCCTTCCTGAAGCCTCTGGTAATGCCTAACAAACAACTCTCAGCCATGAACGATTGTCTGCCACACACCATAACTGCTGATCCTGTTCCAGGGCATGGTCAATAAAACCTATAGTATTCTGGAACTGATTCTTAGAGGTCAAACTTTTAACTGTATTTTCCCCAAAGATAGTGGAATAAAATGTCTTTATGTTTGTTTGATTTAAATTTTCCCCCAAAGAACCAGCATCATGGCTCAAGAATGTTGGTTTACTACCAAAATGATATTTTATCTTAAAGTCACAATACTCTTAAACAATTTATCTCTCTGGACTGTATTCCCTGTGTCTCTTCAGTTTGAAATCAACCCCTGTACTTCTCTCATCTTGTGATCCAAGAAGACGTACATTCATATCATATCCAATATACATCTCCCAGACCTCCACTGTATGGCTTGCACTTTTGATATCTAAATTAAACAATGAGTTGCTTATTCACACCTCCTACTTGTAAAGTGGAGGGATCTTTGAGTAGTTTCTTAACTTTCTACATAAAGTGCTACAACCTCCTTAAGAATAACATTCTTTTGTTTGTTGAAAACTGTTAGGATGTATCTTTTTTCTAAAGATTTTATTTGAGAAAGAGTGCGCATGTGCAGGGGGAAGGGGCAGAGGGAGAGTGAGAAGCAGGCTCCCTGCTGAGCAGGGAGTCCAAGAACAGCATGGGGCTCCAGGACTCTGAGATCATGACCTGAGTGACCTGAGCCAAAGGCAGACGCCTAACCAGCTGAGCCAACCAGGCGCCCCCTAAAGGAAGACTTTGCGTATGAATATATACTTTTCCCCTTCTTTTTAGTCTTCTATCAAGTATCAAACTATAGTACACCAACATCTCGTTTGATCTCCTCAGTTCCCAAACAAGAAAAAGGAAACACAAAGATGCTCTTTTGGGGGAATTTGTGTATTCAATTTTCTCTTCTCCAGATGATGAATGATCATTTTTAAAGTCAAAAATACTTGACTTTATATTGTATCTCCCGAAATCCTGTTCATCCTCTGACACTTGACTCAAGTCCTACACGCTCAGTAGTGTTCTCAAACTTCCTCAAACCAGGAAGCTACACTCTTTCTGACTTGACCTATTTCTGACAGTATATTAGCCGCAGACTAGCCTTCAGTTGTTCTCTCATGCTTTCATGCTGTTCTTTGTGGCTTGCCCAGTCACATAACTAGTAAGCTCCTATAAGGAAATGGGAGGCCATGGCTGCCACTCCAAGTTCTAGGATCTTTCTCTCCACATCATGCATCTCCTTGAACATTGTCACTCTTTACTCAGAAGAAGGAAGAGGTTGTTCTCTCCCATAACTTAGTATTTTGTGTGCTATCAAACTATTTTGTCTCCCTAAGTTACACTCTTCCAACTGGTTCTCTACTCCTTGGATTTCTCCTTCTCTGTCTCCTTCAGGGACTCCTCATCCTCTTATTGCTCTTTCCAATTTTGAAGTTCCCTAAAGTTTATCTTCAGTCACCTGCTCCTTTTGTGTTCTCTACATTACCTACTTCATTTATACCCCTGAGTTCAGCAACTGCTCAAGTGTAGATTACTTAGCTCAAGTCTCTAGCCTTTTAGTCTCTTAAGTTCCACTATTATATTTTCTAGTACCTGTTTAACATCTGCAGCGTGTTGTTGTTGTTGTTGTTGTTGTTTTTAAATGATCTCATCAGTTTTCCTCTATCAGCTCTTCCTCCTACCCTACCAAGTTCTCCCCAGAGAGAATCTAAAAGTTTTCTTTCTCCTGTATCCCCACTCCAATCTCTAAGCAAATCATAGAGTTCTGTCTTCCTCTTCCATTTCTAGTGGTATCTCCTTTATTCCGGGCCTCTTCATCCTGCTTCTGGAACAAGTACAATAGATACATGACTCTTCTTCTCACTTCCCATCTCTCTGCCCCAATCCTTCCTACATGTTGCATGAAGCCATGGAATAAATGATGCCAAAGCAGAGGAGGCAAAGCTAGGTAAGTACCTTGACCTTAAACAGATGGAAAACCAACATTTCAAGACCGAGGCAGAATAGATCAATAGATCAATATTTTTAAACTATCAGAAAATATAGGTGGAAGAGGAGAGAGGGAGAGAGAGAGAGAGAGAGAGAGAGAGAAAGACCCTGAAGGGATATCCTGAAAGGCAAGTAGAAGTAGGGAGGGCCCAAATGCCGAAGAGGTCAAAGAGGATATTTCTTTATCTTTCATATATTCTACTTCCTTCCCCTCTATCTTCTTATCATATCACCAACAAGAAATAATATTTACATTAAAGCAAAATAAAAAAATTGATAGCCAGTTCATTTTAATTTTTACAGTTAATTGCACCTGGCAGAATAATGAGTCTCAAGAGACTTGACAGAGTAGGAAGTCAGAGCAGTATTAAATAGGATATAAACCTAGATCCTGGGAAGGTACCAAAGTGTTCTTTTTATGGGAGCAATTTTTACTACTGTATCAGTCTCAACACAATCTCCTTTCTCAGGTTGTATTCTATGTAATAATCCACCAATCGTGAAGAAAAAGTGTTAGATTTTATTAGCCTCGGTTTTATTAGCCTCGGGTACGCATTTAGACTTTATCAGAAAAAAAACAATGAAATCAAACACATTGCATCCTTGAAACAAAGTGTTTCTCATTAGACCACACCTCAAAATTATTTGCAACTGAATCAAGAAAAGATAGAATAACCAACCATTAAAAACTCCTGGGTACATTTAGTCTCCAACCAAAGGTAATCAGCCCTGAGGAGGATTTATAATGAAAGCATCTTTATTTAGAACAGATTTTTGCCAACTGTGGTTTCCAACCCATTAGTGAGTTGTGAAACCAATTTAGTGGGGGTATGATCAACATTTTTAAATTTATTTTTATCTTTTTTTTCTTTTTTAAAATTTTTATTTAAATTCTAGTTAACATACAGTGTAATATTAGTTTCAGGAGTAGAATTCAGTGATTCATCAGTTACATACAACACCCAGTGCTCATCACAAGTGCCTTCCTTAACACCCATCCCCCACCTAGCCCATCCCCCACCCACCTCCCTCCATCAACTCTCAGTTTTTTCTCTATCCTTAAGAGTCTCATATGGTTTATTTCCCTTTTTCTGTCTTTTTTCCCCGTCCCATATGTTCATCTGTTTTGTTTCTTAAATTCCACACGAGTGAAATCAGATCAACACTTTTTTAAAAATATGAAACACAATAAAATAAAAATGTTAGAACGCATCACAAATCACAAGGATATTATTTCGTGAAACCTGTATTTCAGTAAATATATTTGCATATATGTATGCACACCTTCTTGTGTGTTACAGTCGAAAAGGGTTGAAAAATTTAGGGCAGCGAAATATGCTTCCTGCCGCTTAAAAACAATAGCAGCCAATTCCATCAGATGATACTGCCTTCCATTATCCTAGCTATTCCGGAAGACACTGCTTTAAAAAGATCCCCTGCCCTCTGCTTGCCGCTCCCGCCTGCTTGTGCTCTCTCTCTCTCTGTCAAATAAATAAGAAAATAAAATATTTAAAAACAAAAAAATCCCCTGCCTCCTCAGCAGCGCCTTCAGTGCATTCTTACACCTGTGATTCTCAAAGTACTGTCCATGCACCCCTGGAGGTCCCTGAGAGCCTTTCAGAGAGTCTGCAAGTTCAAAACTATTTCATGGCACGCCTCAGACATGATCTGCCTTTTCAGTGTGCTGATACTTGCATTGGGGAAGCAAGGGCAAGATGGCTGAAGCTGCTTGGAGTGTAGCAGTCCGTGTATAAGGCACTGCCATGCACTTGCAGATTTTTCTTAAAATGCCAATTCCACTTAACAGTGACCTTGATGAAGCAGTAAAAAGTATTCATTTTTTTAAATGTTTACCCTTGAGCACATACCGTTTTACTATTCTGTGTGAGGAAGGGGGAAGTCGTCACAAAGACCTGGACGCATACCGATTATGATGGTCGTCTCAAGGAAAATCATTTGTGCGGTGAGCTGAACTAGCTGCTTTTCGGTGGAAAGGCATTTTTACTTGAAAAAGCCATGCTTATTCAGATGTTGGTATTTGGCAGACATTGTCTCTAAAATGAACAAAGTGAGACTATCACTTCAAGGAAAACAACTGAAAGCATTTATTGCCAAAAATAAAATTCCAACTTTATAGCAAAAATGAAAATTTTAGAAAACTTGACAGTATACCAACACTTAAAGAATTTTAGGATGAAATCAGTGGTGATATTGATAAAAGTGAGTGTTTGATACTGTGTAATGAAATGTTTGGAACATTCGGAAGATCTACATAACTCAGTGAACCAATAGTTTCCAAAGGATCAATGCATGATGCAAGTACAAGACAGACCATTGGATTTTAAAGTGATGGGGTGCAAAAAGTCACTGACACGGTTTTCGAATCCGCCAACCTTGAAGAAACTAACCTTTAAGACACTATCACTTGCTGAGTTCTGGTGTCAAATCAAAAGGGAAGATCCAATTATCTAAAAGGGTTCTTAACATATTTCTCCCTCTTCCAGTTACATATTTGTGTGAGGCCAAATTTTCTTCACCTCCTTCAACCAAAACGATGTATCACTTCAGATTGGATGCAGAAGCAGATATGGAGCTACAGCTGTTTTCCATGAAGCTAGACATTAAAGAGATTTCTAAAAAAATGCAAAACAATACCACTCTTCTCACCTCTTCTCCTTAAAAGTCTCTTATCTATGTTATTATGCAACGGGCTTCTTAGTTTCAGTGAATAAAATAAATTTAAATTTTTTTTCCCGGCTTTAATTTCTAAATACAATAAACACTGGTAAATGTAACACACATAAACAAAGCTCTCTGGGGTCCTCAGTGATTTTTAAAAGTAGAAAGGACCCTCAGACCAAAATGTTTGAAAACCACTATCCTGGACCTTATTTTATTCCTCTTTCAAAAACCACCAAATCCAAACGTATGAATGTATATTTGAGCTTCTGAATCAATAATCAATTATACTGCTTAAGACCAGCTAGCTAACAGGCATGGACTGGGGATATTCAAAGGCACGTCTATATTTAAAAAATGAATTTCCTAACCGAAGAATATTTAATGTACCTGTCATATAGTAGCTAAGGTTCACATAGGGCTTCCAATAAAACCCTTGATGTTCTTTCTCCTGCTGATCTTGATTTTAAAGTGTTTGCTTTTAATTACTATATTATCAAGCTGGGTATCATGTAAAAACATAACCTTCATTCATTAGTAGAAGCCACAATTCTAATCTGGCACTTTAAATTCTTCACCTTACCTGAGCTGTGTATCAAACATGATGCCAAATGCCTGTCACCGTGCTCTGAACATCAAGAGTTTTCTTGATGAAATGCCTGTTCGATAACCCATGCCCCCAAATGTCTCCAGAACACTCCAGAACAGACGTTATCCTGCAATGAAGGTTTGTATGAAATCAACATGACTTAATTACACTCATCATACTGAAAATCAAATTCTATGCCAATGATACATGGCACTTGGAGCTTATTTTACAAACATTAACTAATTAATCTGCAAAACATCCCCGAGAGGCAAGGCATAATGATATATGAGCTGACAATCTAATTATGTCTAATTATTCATAAGATTTCTCCTTTCCAAGTGTTTTCTATTGCCAGTTCAGAGAAACAGGACTGCTACGTGCTTAAATCAGATGTGGAAATCAGCTATCACTTATCCCATCCAGAATTCTCCTGCTACAGAGTGCCCGCATTTCCTTTTAGAACAGATCATCCTGCACCATTTTCCACTGGAACAGTTCATAGGAACCCCAGAGCCCCCAAACGTTCATCTAGTGCTGAACTGACAGTTCTAGATCTTAAATGGCATTCTTTGCTCCTTTCTTTCCCCCAGGCAATTTTGGTCATTATCCCAATTGCTCTGACCAGTTTTGCTCTACTGTCCTTTCGGGCCGATCATCCATGCACTTTCTTTCCTCCAAATTTTGTCAGCAGAAGGCCAACACTGCCTTCCCTGGGCGATCATTTCTGTCACCTCCTTGACTCGAACACTCTGCAGTTTCCTCAAGCTTTCTGCATTCCCTCATTTCTCATCCCTCTTGAAATTAGGCAACTTTGTTCCATCTGATAATTCCATTTCAGCTTCTAAATTTTCTCTTTAACAGCAAGTTGGGCCTTGAAAGTCAATGCCATATGTTTAAAAACATTGCTAGAAGACATATTTGTGAAGTGGGATGTTACCATTTGTGGGGGGAGGGAGGTATTATACCATTCTGAAAATGCATAGATTATCTCAGGAATGGGAAATAACAATTCTCATGAGGGCCATATTAGGGTTCTCCAAAGAAACTGAACCAACAGGGTGTGTGTGTGTGTGTGTGTGTGTGTGTGTGTGCGCGCACGCGCGCGCGTGCGCGCGCATGTACGCAGAGGAAAAGAGAGATAGACTTATTTAAGGAATTGGCTCACATGATTGTGGAAAGCAGTAAATCCAAAATCTGCAGGGTAGGCGGGCAAGAAATTCCAGCAAGAGCCGAGATTGCAGTCTTGAGTCCGGAGGCAGAATTTCCCTTTCTTGGGGGAAATTTCAATCTTTGCTCTCAAGGCCTTCAGCCGTTCGGATGAGGCCCATCCACATTATGGAGGACACTCTCCTCAAAGTCTACTGATGTAAATGTTAACTGCAACTATAAAATACCTTCACAGCCACATCTAGACTAGTGTTTGACCAAACAGCTGGGCACCATAACCTAGCCAAGTTGACACATAAAATAGGCCTCACAATGTTTCAGAAAGCGTTTCAGACAACTGTATTTTTCATCTTTGTGACTTTATGAGCTAACAAAATACCTCCTATACGAGGTGTTCACTATTCAGTGGCCAAGTAAATAAATGTGTGTTCGACTTGTGTTTCCAATAAAACTATAAACTTGAGGGATGATATTTATCTTGCATTTCCTATAACCATGGAAATCATTTGGCCCAAATTTTCCAGGGTAGTACTGATTTCAAATCTCTGTCCCCATTGTCACACCTGTGTCCTCATTTTTAATTGTGGAAAACATGGTCACGATCCCTCTAACAAGCAGTTTCATGCAGAACGCAGTCCTTAAGTCTCACTAAATACTGACTGATTAAAATGGAATTTCCAGTCAGCAGACATTTTGCTTAAAATATGACAAAATACAACTGGGGGAAATTATCATTTCTCTTCTCATTTATTCATGAGACACAAAGTGCAGTCTAGTTCTTGTGTTTTAAATTTTCCATGTCCAGTACAGGGTGTGGTTATAATGAATTGCCGAGCCAATATGAAGTAAGATACTTGGTAATCAAGGGCAAGTTTAAACAGTGTTGAACATTTTTTTAGGGTGAGTGAACATGCAGGTAATGTATCCAGGAAAGAGCTTGTGTAGAAAGGGAGGGACGCAATTAGACAAATAAAAATCCCTGTTTATGTATTCTCTGTGCTGGTAATATGACCTTACAATTTCAGGAGGAAGGTTGATGATTTTTTTTTTAAAGATATAAGAAGACAGTAGAATCAAAAAAATAAATAAAACATTTTTTCCAATAAAAATTGCTTGGGGCATTTCTGGACTGCTGGAATTATTTTCCTACTTTATAATCTGATGTGATTTTTAAAACTGCTGGTTTGTTCCAAAATGATATCTCAAAGGAGTACAAGTTATACCACTTGGAGTTTGGATAGCCCTGGTGAAAATTTAAAGCTATTATAGAAAAATGAGTGATGAATTATCTTCAAGGAAGCCAGAAATTGCTTGAACCAAAAGCCTTCAGATATTCAGTCAAAAAATTAGTGAGATTTAGTGATGGCTTGGGTACAGGGGTGAAGATATAAAAGGGGATGAAAGATGTTTTAGCTGTGGTAGGAGACTGGAACTATGCTGATCTCATTATGAGAGACAGAGAAATTAGGGTAGAGAACCAGTTTGGAATATTTAGCAGAGGAGTGAAGGTGATGAGTGATTTGGAGCATGCTGAATTTAAGTGGAACATGGACATACCCTGTAAACAGCAAGCAAATCAGAACAAGAGCCGAGTTCCCAGGATCTTTACAAAAGAATTTAAATAAAGCCCTATTAACCGTGGTTAATCCCTTGCCTCCCCGACATCTACCCAAACTACAAGTGTACTCTTCCTGGTCTGCAGCTGGATGGGGTGATTTGCGGGCCCCCTATTTTGAACCTTCTGAGACATGTGATTGTTCTCTCCTTACCTAGAATGTTCTCTTTCTTTCTCCAGCTCCACACCCAATAACCCCATACTCCAATTTTAACTCAAACTTCAGATTTTACTTTAGATGTTGCTTCCCTGATTGCCCCCTTACACACACACACACACACACACACACACACACACACACACACACACTCTACTGTGTTAGCTTCGTTGCCCTCCTATGAGCTTCCAGGGTACTTTGTATTTATTCTCCCCATTATGCTATAAGACCCTGCTTCTTCGCCCTCCCATCCAACTCAAGTTTAACATTCCCAAGGGCAGGCACTGCATTTTTCCTGCTCATTCCTATATTCCTAACTCCATTACACGTTGTAGGCACTCACTAAATTAAATGAACAAAGGAACTACCGGAGAGGGTTAGGTATAAGGCAGATCACAGTGTCTTAAAGCTCTCCGAAGGCACGACTGACAAAAGAGGATGATAGCTGATGGTTGATGATAGTTGATATTTCAAATAACAAGCTTGGAAGTGCTTTGAACAATTAATTCCCTGTTGTAGATGTATATCTCCTGGAAGGGGTGTTGAGGTTATGGTGTTGTATTCTGATGTGGTGTTTCCAGTGAGACAGGGAAGGTCAGAGCACACCCATGTGGGTAGGGCTGTATCTTCTAAGAAGCCTGAAGCCTTTCTCTAGAGCACCCTCTTGGAAAATCAGTGGGTGCTCAGACAGGAAGTGGAATTAAGGGGGTGGGCTTGAGGGTGTGTGGGAGAGGCTTGATGGTGCATTCTTGATCTGGAGCCATGCCTTCCAATATAGGGCCACTAGACACATGAGGTTATTGAGCACTTGAAATATACTGTCTGAATCGAGATAGGCAGCAAGTGTAAAATCCATACCAGGTTTCACACTTAAGACAAAAAATATTAAATAATTTTGATTTTGATTTTGATTGTGTATTGAAATGATAATACTTTGGATATAGTGGGTTAAATAAAGTACGTTATTAAAATGAACTTCACTTATTTTTTTTTTACCTTTTTTTAACAAGGCTACTAAGACTTTTAAAATTCTGTATGTGGCTTACATTATATTTCTTTTGCACAGCACTGGTCTAGAGTGAAGAGGAGGTCTCGACATCTCCGAATGTCCTCCTGGGTGAAGTTGTGAAGACAGCGATGGACTAGGCCTGAAGGCCTGAAAACTAAGCCAGGTCTTGTAAAAGCAGAATGACTTATGAGCATCCCTTGCTTGTTTCCACTATCGGTAAAGGCTTTCTTTCTGGTGCCTGAGTGTGCCAGGCAGCACGCTAGGTACTGAAGCTATAGGATAAGCCAGGTGGAGAGGGTCCTGCACTTGCGAAGCATGCTGTCCAGCTATATGATTCAGTCCCTCTCTCAGTCTGGAGATTTTCCTTCCACTACTGCCATCCTTGGAGGAAAGCTAGCAGGGGAAGGAAGAACAGCAGTTACTACTACTTTTGTTTGTTTGTGGTTGTGATTACATTTGCTGGATGTTTACTCTGTCTTGTGCAGGCTCAGTGAATGCCTTGTCTTGTTAATCTTCATTCATATGTCTACAAAGCAGGAACTATCCTGATTCCCTGTTAAGAGGAAGAAACTGAGGCTTGAGGAAGTAGAATCATTTGCCCAAAGTACACAGCAGGTTAGGGATAAAGCCCGGACTGAAACTCAGATCTGCCTTGATCCAGTGTCCCCCTGCCAACCACTGTGTAACACTATACTTCACCTCCTTACGGCCCCACAGATGACGGCCACAGTGCGCCTCCAGCTTGTGGATGCTTACTATGTGTAGGCACCGTCCTAAGGACCCAATACTTACAGATTTAATCCTCACAGTTACCCTAAGGAGTGTGGTTCTTCTTCTTCTTATTCTCATTTTATAAATGAGGAAACTGAGTCCCAGGAAAGTAAATTAACTGGTACAAGATCATACAGTTACTAAATTGTGGCATTATTTGAATCTTGGTTCTCCTACATATAAAGTTTCCTAAATATTCCATCTCTCTAAAATGCCCATAAAAGATATTTTTTAATAATGTGTCCGGTAGGGGCACCCGGGTGGCTCAGTCGATTGAGCCTCTGACTCGTGATTTCGGCTCAGGTCATGCTCTCAGGGCCCTGGGATTGAGCCCTACAGCGGGCTCCGCACTCAGCAGGGAGTCTGCTGGAGATTCTCTCTCCCTCTTCTTGTGTTCCTACCCCCACCTCCCACCCCCGCTCATGCTCTCTCTCTCTCTCTCTCTCTCGCAAATGAATAAATACATCTTTTAAAAAACGTGTGTGGTAAGTAAAATCCAACCCTCTTTGATTAGAGACCATTATCTCAAGACATTTTAGGGAGAGGAAACTTCTAGAGCTGCCCTTTCCTCCCCTAAGTAGCCAGGGGAGAAAAATACTATCTTATATAATTCGAGGAAGCTACAATTCCTCCTAGACTCATCCTTCAGAGTTGAAACATTCAGCATGGTCATCTAGTCCAAACCTCTCATTTTACAGATGGGAAAATGGGGCTTAGGGAGGGAAAGGGACTTGCCTACGGCCTTGCAGCTGGTTCGTGGCAGAGCGGGACTGGAGCGCAGGTGGTTTCTCACAGGGTTTCACTCTCCGTGACCTACACAGCCTCCCCAGGACCCAGGAGGGTCTGGAGAAATTGGGGGGAGGAAGGTGAGCTGCCCTACTGGCTGACGACAGCAAAGCTTACACCATCTCATCACACACACAGTTTCTATGTTGTCCCCAACGCAAACCAAACACAACACTGAGCAGGGCCCTAGGAGAGAACCACCAGACCAGTCCCTGATTGCTCTGTAATCTGTAGCTCACCGGGGCTATGGACCCAGACAAACAGGACAAACCATATAAAAACAGCATTCACTGAGCACATGAAAACAGGTAGAGGCTTTTTCTTTCTTTACTTTTTTTTGTTTGTTTGTTTGTTTCCTTTAATCCAGGATTTTCCGAGGGAATGTATGTAACTCAGTAGAGCAGCAGGGATACCTGACCGGCTAGACAGGTTTAGGAAGTTGTGCTGGGGAGGAGATGCCTCTCAGAGATGCGGATGACTCTCTGTGCTGATCCTGGAAAATTTCACACACGGTGAAAAAATTTTAATTAGCAACCTGGCCCTAAAGCTGTTCCTGGCTACTCTCCGAGCATCAAGCTGTTCAATGGCTCAGGAAGGAGCCCACCGAGCCGAGCCCCGCTGTCTCTACACACTCACACTTTCCACTGTCATCCAGGGGGTTCTCCCTCGTTCTTGACAGTCTCTCTCGTTTTGGATGCACCCTTCCCTCAGGCCCTGCCCAAGGGTCACAGACGCCCTGAAGCTTTTCCAGACCACGCTCAGCCTGCTTATCACTCCCTTTTTGTGGCATCTTAAGATGAATGTCCTCCTGCACTTAGCCCTTAGTTAACTCGTTCATAGTTGGTTTACATTTATTTATCTCTTTATGCTTATGTTCTGTCTCCTAAACTGTAATTAAGCCACTCAAAGCAAGGGACAGTTTCTCATGTGAATTCTGAATTCTTCCTGGTACAGAGCCATGAGAGCAGAAGGCACTCAGTAAACCTTGGATGCTGCTGATGACAGCATGATGATGATGATGCGGGAGAAGGAGAAGGAGATGGGGAGAAAGATAGAAAGTAAATCCTATTCAAGTAAAGTGGTCATAGAAAACCTACAGGACAAATAGGATTACTACAAAAACTAAACTCCAAGCCAAAGAAAAATGGTACAAATAATCAAATTTATGTCCGTGAAACTTCTGCTGGCCACATTTGTCACACCTGGTTCCCTAGGGCATTTCATTGGTATTCAATGCAATACAGGACTGTCTTTTTATTTCCCTCTTTGAGGTTCTCGTTGTGATGGTTAATTTTACATGTCAGCCTGACTGGGCCACAAGGCACACAGACATTGGGTCAAACACTATTCTGGATGTTTCTGAGAGGGTGTTTCTGGATGAGATTTGCATTCGCATCAGTAGACTGAGTAACGCAGATTGCTCTTCCTAATGTGGGGAGGTCTCCTCCAATCAGTTGAAGACCTGAATAAAATAAAAGATTGAGTAAGAGGGAGCTACTTCTGCCTGCCCAATGAGCTGGAACACCAGTCTTTTTCTGCCTTCAACCTTGAACTGAAAAGCTGACTTTCTTGGGTCTCAAGCCTTCTGACGTTGAAACTAGAACTGACACCATCAGGTCTCCTGCATCTCCAGCTTGCTGGCTGTAGATCTTGGGACTTCTCAGTCTCCATCATCACATGAGCTCTGTATCTGTATCTACATCTACGTCTACATCCCCTATTGATTGTTTCTCTCCGGAGAACCTTGACTAATTCACCCACATAGCAGGACTTCTTGAGCAGCAGAGGTCCCAACTCCACCCCAGACCAGAGTGAACATTAGATGAGTGCTTTAGCTTCTCTGAGCTGAATTTTTTGGGTTTTGCTTTTTAAAAAGACAAATTTTTAAAATGCTTTTATGAAACACAAATACCTCACCTACTTCACAGAATTTCTGTGAGGATCGAGTGAAATAACAGATGTAAGCACAGAAGATATGAACTGGAAGAAAAGGGTAATACCAGGATATGGGTAACTGTGTCTTGACCTTGGATTTGTGGCCTTTTGTCTAACCCTGTAATTCTCACATCAGGACATTTTCGTTTAGCAATTACATCTAATATCTATTGTGTTGTTGCCTAAAATTAAATATTTTATTTCTAAAATTAAGGTTCTTATTTAACTTCCCTCAATGCCTTCTCCAATTCGGGACAAGCCTCATCAGTGACAAA
The DNA here is from genome assembly GCF_037043125.1 of Eumetopias jubatus. Taxonomy (NCBI): domain Eukaryota; kingdom Metazoa; phylum Chordata; class Mammalia; order Carnivora; family Otariidae; genus Eumetopias; species Eumetopias jubatus. The sequence continues at coordinate 145,870,254 of NW_028274810.1, forward strand.
CTTATTATGTGGTAAGATTTAAGAGGCAATTTTGCATGACCCACCTCCGCCTGCCCAATTCTTACTCCTCTGACAGAAATATTCCTTTGGGTTGAGATGTCATGTTACCAGGAGAGTCCGCTTAGAAAGCAAATAACCACGGAAGAAGTTAATATCTTGGCATGGATCCATTCCCAGATGCCTCCTTGAGAGTGGAGAGCAAAGGAATGAGACAGGAGACAGTACAATTTAAGAGGAGGCAGAAGGAATGATGTTGGGGTACTGTCTGGGGAGGACCAGCCTGGGTGGGACACAGCCTTGGGAAGTCGTACATAGTCAGATGTCAGTAAAGGCAGGCGGGATTGGGTGGAGCGTGTCCCCCTTAGCGGGGACAGGAAAGAGAACAGGGGCTAAGGAAAGGGGCCTGAAAGAAGTCAAGACAGGGTCAGAGTCCCGAAAGGGGGTGGGCACTAGATTAACATTTTGCCAATTGGATGCTTGTGCGGGACGGCTGGCTCTGTTACTGTTTCTCCAGGTCTGAGACCAGATACTCTTATCAGCTTGGCCTTTCCCACCTCCCTCGTGATCTCTCACTAAACCCTGCTGTTTTAATTTCCATGTCACTTGGATCCTGCCTTCACATCTGGCTCCCAAAAATACAATTCTGCTGCTACAGGCCTTGAGGGTCACACCAAGACTGTGCTCCACCTTTCACCCTGATTCCACCCTTGAGGGCTATATCTCCCACTTCAAGAATCATCTCCCTCTAGTGTGGATGATCCCAACACTCCCTTTCCCTGGAGGCTTCCCGTGGCTTCATAGTGCTGCACTGATTAATGAAACTCCTGACCCCCAACTCACGGACTCCTAACCTGCTCCTTATCTAAGGTCCTTCTTAGGAATAGCTAACGCTCCTATAGTGAATTAGGGTTTATTGAAATATGATCATCAACTATCATCTGGCTGGTGCACCCAACACTCAACTGAACCTGCTCAAAGATCACTGATGACTTTTATTGGTCATTATTGCCAAAGCACATGAACACCTTTCATTTATTGTCTCCGTGTCCTTGTGGCCATCTGTGGTCCTCGCTTTTGCCTATGTCCCTGGCATGACTCCCCGTGGCTTCTCCACAGCACTGGCTACTGCTTTGGTCTGCTCAGCCCACCTCTCCTCACCTTGGTAACTGCCCCCACCTCTCAAAGAGAGTGAGCGCAGGATCGAAATCTCTCTGCTCTCAGTAATTGGTCCTGAGATGGGTTACATGTCCCCAGATCAGGTCAGTATTCCACCAGGACTTTCTAAATGACACTGATTAAGGGTATGCCCAACCAATATTTATTTTCTTGTCCCTGAGTCCACAGGCCAGATGTGGCAAGGGTTGGCTCCAGGTGGGCTCCACAGGTGTCTTCATTCTCTCTGGACCAGTGGCTACTTAAGGCTTCCTCTTCTCAGGATAGAGCAAAGGAATACAGTGCGAGCAGAAATATGGGATACCTCTTAAGGTCTTGGCCCAGAACTGTCACATTGTCACTGTCCACATTTCCAAAGCAAGCCATGTGGCCAAACCTAGCATCACTGAGATGCTGCCTCTGGTGGGAGGAATTGCAATCATTTGGCAATTGGCTGGTGGGGGGAAGGAATGAGGAGTTGGGGGTGAATAATACATATATCCCTGCATTGGGGGCGGGGCATGAATACCTGGGAACAATAACCAATCTGTCACACTCTCTTTACCTTTCTGAACCCAGGCTCTAAGGACAGACCCCAGGAGTTGCTGTGGCCATGTCCCCACCATGTGAAGCTGCCCTGAGGATGAAGCCCATACCCAGAAATCAGGTTCCTGGATCTAGTGGTCTGGCTCCATCCCTGCCTTCCCAGGTCTTAGTTATGAATTGTTGAATTTTCCTTTGGTTTGGGATCCTGTCGCTCACGTGCCAAGAGGCCTAGCAAATGTATTCTCTTACTCTCAAGCGGTCCTTGTTGGCCTTGCGTTCTGCACTCAGCTCTCCTCTCTCTAGAAAAGTGGTCAGCAAACTATGGTTTGTGCCAGCCACCTGCTTTTGTAAATAAAGTTTTATTGGAACACAGCCACACACTAATTTACATACTGTCTGTGGCTGCTTCTGCACTGTAACAGCAGAGTTGAATAGTTATGGTAGGAGACCATATGGTCCACAAAACCTATAATATTTACTATCTGGCCCTTTATAGAAAAAGTTTGCCTAGTCTGACTCCAAAAAATGGGGGCCATTGCCCTCCCTGGCCGGTCTCATGCACCTGCACACTGGTGGCTGCCAAATCTCCCCGGTCCCAGACTTCACCCCTGCATCTTAAGGTAATTGTGCACATCCTTGTGCTTGTGCCCCACAAGCTCTTCAAATTCAATAAGTCTTCAGCTCAAACTGAACTGACCCTCTCCCCCTAAACTGAATCCTCTTTCCTAGTCCCCATGTCGGTAAGTGGTGCTGCCTTAGCACTCGTCAGTGCAAACTGGAACACATCTTAGACTCTCTCTCCCCTGCTTCACATCTCCCCTCCACCCCTTCTCTCTCCCTCCCCTGCCCCATCCACGGGTTGTGCTTGGAAACATTGCTGAAATCTCTGCACTCTCTAGCCTTTGCCACGCATCCTCACTTGAGCCATTGTAGGCTCTTAACTTGACTCTCCCTCTCCGGCGTTTTCCACCTAAACCATCCCTGCCCTTCCAGCAGAGAATCTTTTAAAGCACTAACACTGTCCTGCTGTTTCCTTATGTAAACTTACTCAAAGGCTGCCATTAAGGGTCAAGTCCAGCCTTGATAACCCAGCATACAAATCCTCTATTTCCCGGCCCTACTGGTCCTGCTGTCCTTACTCGGGTAAATCTCATCCCAGCCATGACTAATGTGGAAACATGCACACTATACTGTTTCTGGCCTCTGGCCTTGGTTTATGCTGTTCCTTCTGTCAGTCCTGCTCACTCCCACCTCCCTTCTGCAGTGGCTAACTCATCCTTGGGATTCGGAACACTCAGCACCCCCTGCTAGTTGGCCTTCGCAGGCTGCACTTGTCTTCCCAAGCTGAGCTGAGAACAACTATTTTGTTGTCTCCTGGCTCTCATGCTAAAGTTAACTTGAGTCTACCTGTTTACCTGCCTGTCTGCTCATGTCTGTGTCAGCCCCTGGGCACAGAGCCCGTGTTTCATTCATCCCTGTGCCCTTGGCTCCCGGCACCAAGTGTTTGGTGAACTGAGCTGAACTATAAAGTGTTTTTCGCTCACATTGCCTAGTACTGAATGTTTACAACAGTCTTTGAAACAAAATATTATTATTTCCAACTTCATGAATTGGGAAACTGAATCTCAAAGAATTTGCCCAAAGCCACACAGCTGATAAGGAGCAGAAGACTGAACTTAAATCCAGGTCTACCAACCTTGAACTTTTGGAAAGTTTGACCACAAAACCTTGCATTTTATTCTTAATTAATCTTTTGTGTTAGTTATAAAATATATTACACTTATAAAAATTATGTCACATGAGACATCATTGTGTATCTTTCATAATAATAATAAAATAAATGCCCATGTAGCCCATCACTCAGTTTAGGAAGTAAAACATTGCCAATACCTTTGAACCACTAACCAAATTTTGTGTTTATCATCCCCTTGCTTTTCTTTAGATTTTCCTACATATGGATGTATAGTGTGTTGTCTGATTTTGCATGCTTTTGAATCACACGGTATTATAATCTGTGGACTTGCTTTTTTAACTCAATATCATGTCTGTGGGATTCATCCATGTCAATGTGGATACGGGATAGCTGTGGCATAGGCAATTTCATTGCTGTCTAGTAGTTTATTGTATAAGAGTATCAAAGTTCACTTGCCCACTGTTTCTTCTGTTGATGGACGCTTGAGTTGTCGCCATTTTTTTGTTTTTGTTTTGCTTTTACAAAGAGTGCTGTTATCCTTGTACATCTCTCCTGCTATCCATGTTTCTCTGGGCCATATACCTAAGAGTGAAATTCACAAAAGCACCTTTATCTTTACCAAATCATGTCAAATTATTTCCAATGTTAATAGCATCAGCAGTGAAAAGGAGTTTCTGTTACTCCAGATCCTTACCAAAATTTGTATGTGCTGTGATCTGAATGTTTGTGTCCCCCCAAAATTCATGTGTTGAAACCCAAACCTGCCCAAAGGTTGATGATATTAGTAGGTGAGGCCTTGGAAAGTGGAGCCTTTAAGATTAGTGCCTTATAAAAGAGGCTCCAGAGAGATCTCTAGCCCGTAGGTGCTGGCTGTGAACGAGGAAGAGGGCCTTCCTGAATGTGACCATGCTGGTGCCTTGATCTTGGACTTCCCAGCCTCAAAACAGGGAGCAATGAATTTCTGTTGTTTATAAGCTACCCAGTCGTTAGTATTTTGGTATAGCAGCCCAAATGAACTGAAACAATACAAAAATTTAAAAAAAAATTTTTTTTTTGCCAACCAGGTAAGTATAAATTGATTCTCATTCGGCTTTTTAATTTGCATTTTTCTGATTACTGGTGAGACAGAAGCATTTCATATGTTTATCAGCCATTTATACTTTATCTTATGAAATATGCCCGTTTATGTTTTTGCCCTTTTGTTCTGCTGGGTTATCTGGCATTCTCTTATTGACCTATTGGAGTTATTTACATATTCTGGATGTGAAACTTTGTCGGTTATATGTCATGACAAATAATGTTCTCACTTTGTGACTTATCTTTTTATATTTTATGGTCTATTGATATATGAAGGTTCTTAATTTTATTGCAATTGTGTGTTATCAATCTTATCCTCTGTGGTTTGTATTTTTGTGTGTATTTGTTTGTTTAAAGAATTCTCCCCTCTCCCACAGTCATAAGTAGTAAATGATAGCAGTTAAAGAGTACTTTCTATGTTTCAGTACTCCTCAGCTCCATTTTACAGATGGATGCAAAGCACAGAGAAATTAAGCAACTTGATCAAAATCACACAGCCAATCTGCAGTGGAGTCAGGATTTAGCTTCAAATGATGTGGCACCAGAACAGAATTCCTTGAATTAACTGAGGAACAGACCTCCACCATTTCAGTGCTCAAAACAGGCAGTTGATCAAAGGCTTTTGGTGTCCTATAAAGTGAACAGGATATCCCCGAAAGAAAATCCGCAAGAGGTAGAGGCCGTCATAAAGCCCTGAACAGTCTCCAGCAACTCCTACACTGCTGGGACCAAAATAGCTCACACAGCATTCCTGCCGCCTCCTTGTAAACTGAGTGGAAAGGAACATTGGTCACGAATTCTTTGTTCCAACCACCCCCACGCACTAGGACAACCACAGCAACGGCAGCGGCATCTTGGACTCTGGAGAACAGCATGTCACAGGCTACACATCATACTTCTTCTGTACCAAGTGCTGTCTTCCTCCAAAATTAGACGTTTTTTAAACAAATGCAAAGAAACAGAAAATGATCTTTTTAATTAAAAAGATAAAATGGGAGTGTTTTGAGTGTAGCAGCGTAGGGGGGCCAGATCATAAAGTATCTCATATGCCAAGCTTAAAAAGTGTGAACTTTATTGTGTCAATGGGGAGGTTTGGTAGCATTTGAAACAGGAAAGTGACACGATCCATTTATTATCTTGCTTGTTAGAGACAGCATGACTAGTTACAATCTGGCTGATAGAATATATACTGAGGAGTGGTTGTGCCAGGCTCTGCTGATGGTACCCTCCCACCCCATCCTGGCTTCTTCCTTGCTGATAGAGCTCTACTCCCACACTGAAGGCTGGAAATGCCTGAGAGTAACTTTCCCAGCTTCCTTTTGCACGTAGAGCATTGATGGGCATGTGACCCAGTCCTGGCTAATGGGACCTGAAAGGGAGTCTGCTGGAGGAGTCTGAAAAAAGTTTTCCTCTAATCAAAAGATGCATAAGAAGAAACGCCTCTTGGGTGCCAGGGTGGCTCAGTCTGTTAAACATCTATCTGCCTTTCGACTCAGGTCATGATCCCAGGGTCCTGGGATTGAGTCCCACATCGGGCTCCCTGTTCAGCAGAGAGCCTGCTTCTCCCTCTCCCTCTGGTGCTCCCCCTGCTTGTGCTCTCTCTCTTTCTGTCAAATAAATAAATAAAATCTTTAAAAAAAAAAAAAGAAGATATGCCTCGTTTTTGTTTTTTGGGTTTTTTTTCCTAGATGTGGTCCTGTTTGCATGTAATGCCTGGAGCTGCCACTATGAAAAGGGAAAAGCCTAATATAACCGGGATGGTAGAGCAGAAAGATGGAAGTGATGACATCATTGAGCCATACAGAACAAAATTTCCTCCGGGGATAATAGATGCTTGTTGTCTAAGCCACTTTTACCAGGATATTCTGTTACTGGTACCCTAAAGCAGCTCAACTGAAGGAAGCATTAATAAAGTCACCAACACAAGTTAATGTGATATTATAGAAGATATAAAAAATAGACACTTTTTCCTTCAGATATTTATTTGAAATAAATGAGCCTCTTAAAATTGCATATAGTTAGCTACCGTATTAACTGTTCATTGAGCATTTTGGGTGGTGCTCAAGCAAGAAACCACACAGCTTCCCAGATGACATGTCTTGTTATTTCTTTACCTAAAATGATATTTTTCTCATTTCCTTCTCATTTGCACACATCCCCTAATAAACACTGAAAACTTTCTCCCAGTTTTTCACTAGGCAGCAATTCTCTTTTCTTGAAGGTCTCTCTGTAATGAAGTCATGGCAGTCAAAATACATTACCTAAGAAGAATCTCAGCATTGTGTAAACAAAAGAATTGCAAGTGCCGGGGCTTCAGGCAACAATATAGAATCACAGGATTCTCAAGGTCAGTGGTGCCTTACAAGTCATTTGTGTAGTAACAGTAGAATTTGAATACAGACAAAACCAAAACATCTAGTTAGAGTTCTTTAAGACCATTAACAATGATCTCCCATTCTAAATTCTTAAATCCGGCAGCTGGCAACATTTCAGCAATTCCTTCTGGTTCCATCTTAAGTAAACCCCGTTTCTGAAGGAAACTTTGGGGTCCTCCAGCTACCACCAGGAGATTCCTTCCTTCATTGCGGGAATATTTACTAAGATCTATCAGTTGTTGATATTGAGATTTAATCGATCCAACCTTTATTCTCATGTTGCTTACAATATTTTCGGGAACTCGTGACTTTTCCATACGCAAACAACTTTGAAAGTTCAAGTGAGAAACACTGGAAGTGTGATAGCTGGAACTGCCAGGTACAGACGGGGTGAAGGGGGCTGCTCTGGGCTAGACGGAGGGGTTTCTCTCCCATTCACTTCAGTGCGTCCTGACCGAGCGCTCGCTGGGGCTGGAAGCGCCTTTGGAGACACCTCCTTCTCGCCCCAGCAGGTGCGGCCACCCGCGCGCACGGGGATCCGCCCTGGGCGGTCTGGCCAGTGAGGATGCCGAGCGCCCAGGCCCCGCGGCCCCGACGATGCGCCGCGAGCCGGGCGGCCCCGAGAGGCCGCAGACGGCGGGGGTCCCCGCGGGCACCTGGCGCCAGAGGACCGAGGCCGCGCCGGGCCAGGCGGGGCGTGCGGGCGGGAGCCGCACCTGCCCGCCGCGCGGGGGCGGGAGCCAGGTGGCCGCGATGCGCCAGCCATTCCGGGCGCCCAGCAGGAAGTGGCCTCGGCGCGGCCCGGGTGCGGCCTCGGCCGGGCGCGCCTCCTCCGCGGCGCCTGGAGGAGCGGCGGGGCCGGGAGGCAGCCGGAGGCCGAGCCCGAGCCCGAGCCCGAGCGCCGGGAGCGAGCCCCAATGGCCGCCGCCTCGGCTGCGGTGGACGAGCTGTCCCGGAACTTCACGTACTGGGCGCTGGGCGCCGGCAACGGCTCCCTGTCGGGCGCGTGGTACCGCAGGAACCAGGTAAGGGGCCAGCCGCCCCAGTCGCCCGGTGGGGACACGGGCGGGGCCGCGGCGACTCCTGCTCCTCGGCCGCGCGCCTGCCAGCCCTCAGACACCGGGAAGAGCTGACGTGATGTTTCCACACGTTCAATGAACTACCCCTCCTGTGGGGCCCCCCTCCCCCGGCCTAACTCTCCGCCGCATCAGTCCCTGGGAGTGGGGCGCTTAGGTCTGCGGCTCCGACCTCTCCGGGGTCATTCCGGGGCCCCTTGGTCCCGAAATTCCCGCCTCTCCAGCCTGAATCTGCCTGCTCCCGGAAGGATTCTAGGAGTGTGGGGTGACTGCCCTCCACCCGTATTCAATTCCCCTCCACCCCGATCATTTTACAGTGAAAAGTAAATGACACCCCATTCTCAGAAGCAGGGAACTCATTAAGGGCTTCCAAATGTCCCTCCCGCGCAGATGGTCTGCGCGCGCGTGTCCCCGCTGGCTCAGCACGGCGTTTCCATTTCCGTGCGAAGAACACCCATATTCTTGGGTTGCAATTGCATGACTCTCTCCTTCTGTCTCACCGGTCCTCTGGGGAAACATCGTCAGCCTAAACAATGCCAGTTTATGCTGGAAATATACTCTGAAGAAGATCAAAGGGAGTGGAGCTGCCCATTTATTTTTGTCTTGATTTAAGATAGAAAAACAGCCCTGGCGAGCCCTTCCTCTGGGCGCATTTATATTCTTTCAAGCGGGAGCAAGAGATCTTGCTGGATCCCGGGCTTCCTCCTGGGTTCATAAGTGTGTTACTTTTTTCTTGTTCTTTAACAAATCCGTGGGCCTTCTTAGTTTGCAACAATATAATCAAAGTATTTGTTACTGTTGGGGTACATCGTGTTTTAACCAATAATCAAAGGTCTAGAATTCCTCTAAGGACACTAGAAAAGTGTTTTGAATGTTAATTTATAAAATATTGAAATTTTGTTTTCAGAAATTTAACACAAAATTATTTATATAAAGACAGGATAAGCATGTTCACCTTAATTCGTTTTCAACAAAGGAGAGGGTATTGCTTGAAGTCTGTCTCACCACAAAACGTACTAAAGTAGGAAAAATGAGGGGACTCAGAGCCTCTTGGTCACTGTTTTTTAACTCTTCCAGTTCTTCCTTCTCAGGAGTTACAAAGAAAAAAATTGCTTTTTATGGAAAGCTCTTTGAGTCTGTTAAATTATGCTTATGCTAGTATATATTATAAACATGCTATAATGTGCTTCTGCTAGAGGCACTCCCAGTAAAGGTTTAAGAATGAACTTTTTTCTTTTGGTAAAGAAATTAGAGGGTTAGTAGTTGTGACCTACAATGGCATCATCCAAAACAGGAAAAAACATTGTTCTCATAGTTGAAACTCCTGTAGTCAGTTCTCGTTGATGTTTCCTGGAATTCAAGATTGTCTTGGCTCTCTAATAGCAAAACAGATTACCACGTGACATAAATGTGGGGACGGAACTTGATGTTTGCAAGGCCTAACTTGCCTTTGACAGTATATATTTGTACAGGTTTAAAAGGGTGTATCCAGGGTATGCTAATTGAAATTACTCAACTGACATCCAAACTATACCTAGTTTGAGGTAAGGTTGTATCAATTTTTCCCAATATTGTACAAATTTAGGCCATCTTATAAGACTTAGAAGAGTGTGAAAATTGATTTTTTGAAATTCATTCAGCAAATATTTTGAGTGCCTCTAGTGTGGGCCAGGCCAACAAAAATAAAATGGAGTCTAATTTTTTTTTCTTTTCTTTTTTGACACAGCCAAATGTAGATGACTGAAAATGGGCGTGGCTCCCGAAAAACAAAAGTGTGAGATCTCAGTTTAGGACTCTCACACTCAGAATTAGCCTTGGTTGCTGAGTAGTCATGGTTTAATCAGTTTTATCACAACTGAACTATTTGATGACAGTAGCCTAGCTCTCTGCGTCTTTCCAAGTGATAATCATCAGACTGATAAAGTAACCTTATTCCTAGAGAAAGACCAACACTTTCACATAACAGATGAATATTTAACAGTGGTCTCTTAGAATCAGTGTTGTCCAAGGCAAAGATGTGAGTGCTTCTAGAGGAGGAAATCCAAAAGCGGGTAGAAAGTAGTAGTTCAGTGGGGGAAATGTTTTGGGAAGCCAGAGAAGTGAGGTCTTTGCTCCTTTTTGTCACTCAAGAGCCTGCCTCTGAAAGTACAGATGCGGTGGATTTTGGCAAACGTGTTTTCTTCATGTTTGATCTACAAGTTTTCGGTATAAAAGGGTAATATTTCTGAGACAGTTATCGAGCCCCCTACTTTGTACAAAACATGTGAACCTATTCACCCTTCCCTCCAGGAGTGTTATTAGCTGCTAGGAGAAATGAGCTATACTCCAAAAAAAGGCAGTATGTTTTAAGTATCATGTGAGTGATATAAAGTCCTGTGGAAATTTGGAGCAAGGTGGCTTTGTGCAGGGGCCATCAGGGATGTTTTGTGAAAAGGTGGTATTTCAGCTGGGCGCTTACAGATGGACAGAGTTTCACTGATGGGAGTGCACAGATGGAAGGGATTCCAAGAGAGGAAAAGTCTGGGGACCAAGGACAGCCCATGGCTTGGGCAGGTGACCTTTCTGACTATTTTTGTACCTGATGTAGAAATCGGTGGCCATTCTGGTTGCAGGGGAAGACAGAGACTGTAAGGTGGAAATATAATTTGGGGTCTTAAATAGAGTCATGGATTGCCTTGAAGGACTGGTTAAGAAGTTTGGACTTTATCTTGTAGGCAATGGGGAGCCCTCGAAGGTTGTTTTTTTGTTTGTTGTTGTTGTTGTTGTTTTAGCAAGGAATATGAGAATCAAAGCAAATTAAATAAAAGAAATTCTAAGTTAGCAGCGTTGATGCAGAGGCCTCAAATTGGCTAAATCCAGCCCACAGATGTGCCTTGTTTGACCTGCAAAGAGGCTTAAAAAAAATGTTTAATACATTGCCAGCATTTAAAAGCAAGTAGATTATATATAAAGTTTCAAGTTTCCGTGATCTCTTTAAATGTTCGAAGTTCTAGCAGCACTTGGCCTTTTCTCCCACGTGGTAACTGTGAGCAGAAGTTCACCGTTTAGGACAGCTGTGCTCCCCACCTAAGCCCCTCCCTTTACTCTCATCTCTTTTGCGTACTGGCCCCTGTAGGCACTTAATTTGCACCCAGTGTTAGAGGCTGTGGTCTAGTCTCTGCTGTGAACTAGAGTGTGCTTAGCCTTCAGTTTCGTCTCCAGGAAAATGAGGGTTGGAATAAAAGATCTCCAGTCTCCCTTTTGCTATCTGATGGATTAAATAGTGCCAAACCAACAAGGTTATGGAGGGAATCGACAAGAAAGGATGAATGTGGGAAGTATTGTGAAAGACGGGTTTTGTCCCTGGCTCTTAAAGTTTAAGCATATTGCTAAGTATCTAAATTCACAAGGACATTGTCAAAAAGGTTTATTCTGCATAGGGTGCGATGAAAATTCAGAATTTTTTATGTCCTTTATTTGAACTTTTGATTTTCAATGACTTGAATGTTTAAAGTCAACGTATTTAAAGGAAAATTGATACAACTTGGCCAGGAAGAGGCAAAGCCAAGAGACTGACATTTGTTATGCATTTACTATGTGACACTTTATAGCTATTATCTCAATGGAGGCCCCAACAACAACCTCGTAAGGTACATATTAGCTTCACTGTTCCTGTAAGGAAACCTCTAAGTAACTTGCTCCAAGATCTTACAGCAAGTAGGTTTAACTACACAGCTATCCTTATTCCTTGCCTGAAGGCCATTGCTTAGAAACTGTGGCTTGAAAAGAATGTGGTAGTGAGAGGCAACGTGAGGAGGGGAATGAATATGGCTTATTTCATTGCACTAAAGAAAAATTGCTTTGAGTTTTACATCACCCTTTTATTGATTTTTGCTTGGATACCATCTATTTCTTTTCTGCTGGTAGCTGCATCTGTCTGTCTCTTAAAAGAAAGAAAAGTGCCAAAATTTCCAAATAACCAAGGTGCTGGGTAGAGGTTGCTGGTCCTTTCCATTTCGTTCCCAAGAAAAAAATCCTTTTTTTGTTTTATTTATGCTTATTGATTTTTTTTGCATCTCTTATATATCCAACATGGCATTTTCCCATTACCAGATTTTCTACAAGATGTCTGTATGAGGTAGCAAGAGGAGGGAAGAAACAGATTACCTCAAGGCAACTATATCAAAGCTTTTGTAAAAGCAAAATAAATCATCATCATCACCATCATCATCATCATCATCATCCCATGGTTTTTGTTAGAGGAAAAAAGTCTTAATGCTCCTGTGAGTTTGGCAGACAAGATGTTTGCATTTCATTCTACCTGATCTCCTCCTTATGGCTTGATTTATACTAACTAGTTATAATATTTGTATTGATGCAATCAGCAAATTCAGGCTCACATTGCCATTTTACAGGTTGAAATGGCTCTATTTCTTCAAAAATCATTTTTACAAGAAAGAAAAGGGAGAGGATGGAGAAGTTGTAAATTAAGAGACCTAAAAAACCTATCTGGAAAAAAAAAAAACAAAACCTTCAACTATAGTGTTGAAGGTTGTGTACTTGGGTGATGAAACTATAAGGAAAGGCGAGAAAATGATTATGATAAAGTCAGGCCAGTGGTTCCTTGTGGGAGGGGGGCTGGTGTGATGAGAGGGGGCAAAGGGAGGGCTTTGGGTGGGTGTCCCATTTCTTTTGGCATTAGTAATTTATTCATCTGTATCATTCTCTTTGCAGTTGTCTGTACCTCTTATATTCTATAATTTTTTTAAGTTTTAAAAATATTATTAGCATTGCAATAACTGTTCAACTTGCATGTTTTACCCAGGTGGATAATGGTATATACCATATTCATCTTGTGGGAAGTGGTATGCCATATTCACTTTGTTTGCTTAAACAAGCGATTGAGAATTACTTAAATAATTTCTTTTTAAAAATGATGATGACTGTTCAAGTTGGCATTTGAGAGCTTACCATGGAAAGGATGATGTTCCCCTAAGCTATCCTTTTTGTTTTTGTATAGTGCAGTTTTAAAAGCTGAGTCCTTTTACCAGAGATATTGGCAAGTTTCTTAATTTCTCCAAATATTGGCTTTCTCTACTGAAATGGTAATTATAATAATACATACCTTGCAGGGTTGATGTAGGAATGGGATAAGGTGATATATGTCCGAAAGTTAGCAAAGTGCCAGACACATAGAAAGTACTCAAATAAATCCTAGCTATTATTACTGGTAGTATTACAGTCAACCTATTTCATAGGAAATGTCATAAAATAATATTTCTAATAATTCGTAATTATTGGACTTAGTTCATTGCAAATGGAAATAAGAGAAATCGTGTCAGATGTTTGATGTAACCTTTCCTTTTTTAATCTAAAACTGCTGATTTCTCTGTATCCAGTGCCTTCCTCACTCCCTTTGATGTTTGGCTCCCTATCACTCTGCAAACACATTCACATTCCAGAGCACTTCCTTATTGCAGTACTTTCCTCGTTGGAACACTTGTTAGTGCTAAGGGAAGGATTCCTCCTATGTCTTCTGCCACTTGCCAACTCCTGGGCTGGGGGGATGGATGTGCGGCACTGGGAACAGTGATAGAGGGGTTAGGCGGCAGTAGTGTGATCCTATTACCAGACACTGATTGTAGTTCAACCAGCAAGACAAGCCCTCCCAGCCTGGATGGCTCAGGCGCCGTTAATGTTGAGATTTCCATGGCATTTATGTTAGCTGTTTGTTTATTTGTTTTTTCCTAAAGGTCCAGTATTACTCTATTCAGTTTACACCTTTTTATAACTCATCTTCCACTGTGTTCCAGATAGACTTACATATCCCATAAAGTCAGAGCTCACCCCGCCCCAGTGCGTCCTGGTTCACCGGAATGTCCTGATTGCCTGGCAGCTGGCAGATAACACTCCACTTTCCCTCACATGGTTCTTAGCATGTGCCTTCTCTTGTCACTTGCCCCGACCTTGGTCATTCTTCGGATGGCCTCCTGCCATCTTTGACACACGTTGGAGGTGTGGACTGTCCGCTTTTGTAAATACAAGCTAACATACGCTTAGTCCCGAGCGCCACACCTCACCAAAGATTGTGTTTGGCCTGGCCGGACTCCTTCAGGGACCCTGGCCTTGACAGGTCCTCCCAAGGTCTGCCTCCAAGGATTGTCCTGCTGCCTGCCTGCAGCCTCAGCACGGGTTTCTGAAATCCCCCACGCCTCCTTCTTTGTACCTCTCCAGTTGGTTTCTTCTTGGAATAATTTGGATCACTGGCCAAATTAAGTTTGCTGTAGGAATCTGTCTCTCTTCTCGCTTAACTTGGTTTCTCTAACCAAGAATGCTTTGTAATTAAGAGGCCTAAGTTTGCGGGCAACTGGGTGGCTTAGTCGGTTAAGCATCTGCCTTTGGCTCATGTCCTGATCCCGGGGTCCTGGGATCAAGCCCCACGTCGGGCTCCCTACCAGGAGCCTGCTTCTCCCTCTCAGTCTGCCTGCCACTCCCCCTGCTTGTGCTCTCCCTCTCTCTGTCAAATAAATAAATAAAATATTTTTAAAAAATAAAAGAGGCATTAGTTGGCAAGTCACAGAAAACCTAACACTAACTGGCTTAAATAATCAGCTTAACATGAAAGTCCAAGAGAACTCTGGGTTCAACTAAGGCTTGATCCACAGGCTCTAACAATATGGCAAAGGCTCAGTATCTCACTGTCCTCTTAGAGGTTGTTGGTCCCACTTTTAACAGACTTGCCCCACTACCCTACATTCTTCCTTCCACTTCCAGGAGAAGAAGACTGACTTTCTCAACCAATGAAAGTAAATGGGCTTTAGCCTGACTGGATGAGGTTAGGTTCGTGGACTTTCCCATACCAGTCACCAAGGGCAGAGTTACTGGGCTTGGCGTCCCCAAAGAACATGGGCACTTTTAGGAAGGGCTAGCTGAAAGAGGGGTGCTGTAACCAAGAGAAGGGGATACTGTGTGGCGCTAACAACAATGTCCTCCTATGGATCATTGTCGACTTGGGCAACTCTCAAACTAACACCCTTCTCAGCTCATTTAGGACCTTCCTTTTCTGTATCCTGCTTCACATGAGCAGCCCTAAAAAGATGCCCCCTATTTAACCTGCCTGCCTTTGTGGGTGAGACCTGAACAGGATAATCTCCTTAAAAGCTCAGATTATAGGATCAACTTCTGAAATATTTTTATTACCCTCATGTCAAATAAGTGGTGACTTATTTCTAAATTCTAAACTTACCCCCTCAGACATCAGCCCCCCCAAAAAAAAATCTACAAAGAGCCCCTGTCTTTCCTATTGATGGCAAAGTCAAAGGGAATCATCTGGCAAAGGTAGTATCCCTTGCTTAGTCTCTTTCTTATCTCTACCTGCTTAGAAATTTCTTTACCATCAACAATTACCTCTTCAGTAAGTTGGAAACTCCTAAAAGTTTAGTGGATTTAGGTGGAAAAGGTATGGTGTATGAGTGCAATACTATATGGAATCCTAGAAGCCATGTTAGCATTTCCAATATCTCATTCAAGTTTGAGGTGAATCCTGTGAATTCGGGGTGGGGGGTCCTTTATGTCTTCTTCAGCCTCTGGATTTGCAAATTTCTGATTGTTCCAGAACTATTAGGGACATAGCTGCACTGTCTTCCCTGTTGTCACAGCCCATATTAAGCTTGATCAGCAAATCAACAAATGAGGACCTAAAATGCCATCAACATTCTATACAATAAAAATCACAAGAAGAGAGCCCTTCTTAACAGAGCAGTGTTAGACAGTGATATCAAAGAAATCAAAAACATGGATTGTGTCCTCAAAATGTAGCTATATATATGTGATATACACAGTGTATGTGTGTGTGTGAAAGAGAGAGAAGGACAGGGAGAGAGAGAGAGAATGTCTTATAATTACTTGATAAACCACATTTGAAGGACTGGTGTAAAGCTACCCTTGCCTATACTATCTGATAGACTATTTACATTAAGCTTCCAGACTAACAAAGTACAGGTATGTAATGGCAAATAAGAGTGCCAAAGCAGAAGGGGAAACTATAATATACCTTTGGATGTGGCTGTCTGAGTCACAGCAGTGGAGAAATGAGTGGTCCTTTGTGGGCAGGGTACAAGCAGACCTCATGTTATAAGCAACTGCTGCAGCCATAAAGTTGAGAATAATCGTGAGCTGCATGTATTTTATTAATCTTTTGAACTACATTTGCAGACCTAAATCAGAGTCACCATCACTGGCCAGGAAGGAAGAGCTTGGGGATAGGGGAAATTATTTGGGCTATGAGGAGTGGCCCATTGGAGGCAACGAAGAGTGCAAGTCACAATGCCTAAGAGGTGTAGAACACTTGAACTTGATTCCTGCTTTGCTGTCAGAAAGATCTGGTCTGGTGGGTGGCAAGGGCCACAGGATTCTCTGGCAGAAGTCTGTCAGAGAGCAGCAATGTCATCATCCCTCCCCCATACTCAGGCAGAAACTCACCCAGTGGCTGATGCCTGACATACGCAATAGAGTTTAGTCTCCAGGGGGATGGAGCGAACCAAACACAGAGTTTAAGGCAGGCATTGCTCTTCAGAAGGACAGATAACCCCAGAAGCCCAGGCAGGTGTGAAGGAAGGACTTATAGCTACAAGAGCTCTCAGGTTCCCAGCTTTAGGATAGGAAGCCTCTTCCAAAGCCTGGGCTGGCCCTGCAAAAGGCAGACTGCAATCCTGCTTCTTTGAAAACAAGGGATTACAGAGTTTTTAAATTATTATGAATATGATCTTGCAAAATTTGAAAGTTATGGACCTTAGATCTGTCTGGATGGAAAAAATAGCATTCTTTGTGTTCAGCATGTCTGCCCTTGTTTCAAAGATTCCCTTCACAACCTTCTATGGGGTTGATTTGTTTTATAATAGAACCAAGTTTGAAGACTCCCTGGACCAGTACCTCATCTTTCTTGACAATTGTTGCTCTCCTTTTCACAAAGTGTTAAAAGCCCCCAAAGGATGTGTTGTTAAATATGTTACTTTTCCCATAAACTTTTTTTTCTACTGAAATTTAGATTTCTCAAAGGCAAAAAACATGGTGGCTTCTTGGTAAGCTTAGTAAGGTTTATCCCTAATGGAGTTTGGTTTATAAAAATAATGAATGTACAATTATGTAAGTTAATGTGTTCCCAAGTAAAAGATAAAATGTAATAGTTCTTAATTGTATGGGAAGGCAATATGTTCGGCTTTTTCTGCCTAGGTTTTAAGGTTGATTACAAATTGGCATGGAACCGCTTGTAAGAATAGCAATGATATACTGTGTTATGTAACCCAGAGCTTGCCTGTTGGCTTTAAATCACCAGATTTGGATCCAGTGTCATGAGACTTTCTCAGGATGGAAAGGTAATAACCTTTTAGCATACAACGACCGAGATAACAAATTAAAAATCTGTCATGCCTAAACATTATTCTTTTTTTTTCCACATATGATATTATGGTTTTAACTCAGTTTGGGTTAGTATTGCAGACAACTCAATTATCTGCAAGGGCAAAGGAAATTAGTGGTAAGAATAGTCCAACCCATTCAGTAATCCAAAAAGCATTACATGTTACAGGTTGTCTCCAATGTTTACCACGATGAATATGAATATTGTTTCTTCATGGCCCGGTTGTAATTAACTCTCCCATTGTCCCTACTTCTCTGAACTCCTGAAGTCGTCTCCTAAATGGTTTTCCTGTTCTCTGGTCTTGCTCCTTGCCAATGCGTCCTCCACACTACAGCCAGGATGAGTCTTCTTCAAAGTCAAATCTGCATCCGTCCTCTAGTTTAGAGTCTTTTGTGCCACCTACAGATTCGTGGCAGATAGCGGCTCCTGCCTGCTTCTCCAGTCCAGCTGTCCTGGCATCTTCTGCTTGAAGGCCCTTCAGCTATCCTGTTGACTGCAGATATGATTAAGTTCAAGTTCTTGAGATAGGAAGACTGTCCAGGATTATTTGGATGGACCCCAAATGCCACCTTAATATAAGAGGGAGGCAGAGGGAGATTTCATACAAAAAAGAGACAGTGATGTGGCCATGGAGATAGAGATTAGAGTGATAGAACCATAAACCAACAATATGCCCGCAGCCACCAGAAAATGGGAAAGGCAAGAAATGAATTCTCTAGTGCCTTCAGAGGGAATGTAGCTCTGCCATCTTGATTTCAGCCCAGTGAAATTTATTCTGGGTTTCTCACCTGCCAGACTGTGAAAGAATACATTCCTGTTGTTTTAAGCCACCAACTTTGTGGTAATTTGTCATCGCAGCCACTCCTGTAGCTAATATACTCTCCAAGCTAGGTCGATTCGCACTCTCTATCCCTTCTGTTCCCATGGGTTCTGTAAAGCATCTACCTCTATTACAGATTTAGCAGGTGGCCTTAGTCTGTTATCATTGCCTTTTCTACTTCTTCTGAGCTCCTCAAGGGTACTCTGCATCCTCAGTTCCTGACGTAGAACCTAATATTTGGCAGTTGCGGAATAAATACCAAATGGATGCATGACTGAATGAATAGCATCTGCTGTGACCATCCTCAAGATGTCTCTGCCATACTTACCTTTTTTCTCTCTGACCCCTTGCATTTCATGTACTTTTCCTCCACTTTGTGTGTTTCTCCTAAGCAGTGTCTGCATGTGGTTTTAAGTTGTGCAATAGTTTTATTTCTCCCCTTAATATCTTTCCTTGGTTCAACCGGCTTGCTTTATATTTCTTGCTTTTCTTATTGTCATCTCCTCTTTTAACTCTTTTTAAGTGAATCCATATTCCCTTTAACTTCATTGAGTCTGTAATGCAGTGGTTTTTTAACTTCTTAGTTTGAAAATTTTCCAACTTATATAAAGTGAGGAAGAGTAGAACAATGAACACCACATGTCCTTCACCTGGAGATTCACCAGTTGTGAACATTGTGAAACATTTGTTTGTTCTCTCTCTTTGTATGTTTTTTTTTAACTTTATATTGTAATATACCATTTCAAAGTAAGTTGTATACACTATGAGTCTTCACTCCTAATACTTAAGTATTACAAAGTATTACTAAGAATTTGGATGTCCTCCTGTCCCTTCCTAGCTGTTCTGGAGGTGAGGTAATTGTCTACAAGTTTACAAGGTGCAAATGCAAAACAATAAGCTCATTCCTAAGAGTTTCCTGTGACATGGGGTGAACTAAACACCCATTTCTCAGACATGTCATCCCCTTGCAGATTGAGGCTTTTACGGTCATTCCCACAGGGGCTAGTTGACCTAAATCACCCAAGCTGTGGTATTTCCAGCACTAAAAACTAAATCTGTCACTTGCGTGTTCAGGCATATTTTACTGCCTGGAATAGGAGACATAGCATTATTTCAGTTGTGAGGTGAATATGACTATTATAGCATTCAAAACTAGCTCTGAATCTATGGTTCTTTTGAACCACACACTAGCTCCACTGGGGTCTGATTCTGAATTTATGTTTTGAAGGCAGAGCCAGGAATATGTTTGAGTTCAAAGTCAGAACCAGGACAGACGATTACCAACTCCACACACCCGTGTTATATCCCACCTCCATCTGGCCAAACCACCCCCACCCCACCCATGGATTGTAGGTCAATAACTTTATGCAAAATATCTAAAGAACACTCTTGGCACAAAAGGTAGGATAGAAGATTGTTATTCCAAATAAAACAAAAACATCCTTGATACTTATCAGTGCTGATATTTTGAATCTCATTCCAGATAAATTGTTTGCTGTGGCTCCCACCATCTGTTTGCCAAGACATCCTGGAAAAGTCAGGAGTTAAGCTACAGTGGTGACAAGAGAGAGCACTGAACAAATTAAGGGCATCTTTCTGTGTGTCCGGCCTGTACTTCTAACTGCATTATTGAGTGGTGGAGCAACCTTTCCTTTCGATTATTATCTTTGCTTTATATGACTTGTGCTGAGAAAAAGAAACAGATTTTGCAATTTTAAAATTGTAGTAAATTGACAATGACTAGCCAGAAGGTTACTGATTGCAGTCGGCAAAGACATAGTGATTCAGACATGAGCTGGGTGCCTTGGGGCCAAAATATGCCTGCTTCTAGCTATGTGACTTTGCACAAGTCCCTCTGTTCTCTTTCCTGACCAGTCTCCAAATCAACAAGGGGAGAAAGGGGGTGGGGGAAGGAGAGGAGATCTAAACTCCCACTAATTCTAAAATGCTAGAAAACAGAGAAGAGTCTGAGTAAAAGGAATGATGTAAACGAGACATCTTTAATTTAAATGGCAGTTTATAAGGGTCTGCTCACTGTATGCAAATGATACTCTTGATTGCAGATGAGGATTTTGTAGTCATTAAAGCACATTTACCAGAGCCTCTAATTGGAAACAGCATTTAATATTGGTTAGTTCAAGTTACTGTATGTTCTTGAAGGTAATTAAACCACCTTCTTTTAAAAACACTGCAAATTTGAAGTATTCCTCCGCTTCAGTTAGGGGCATTAATGAGGATTTACTCTATTACTACTATTTATAATTATGTGTGAAATGAATTTAATGAGTATGCAATTAACCTTGAATAATTAGGTAAAGTTTCAGAAAAATAAAGAATCAGATATACTGAGTTTATCAGGAAACTGTTTCTGACACCTGCTTTAATACCTATATATTACTTGTTCTTTGTATAATATGAATTAACTAGATTTTAAATGTCAGCAAGCAGCTTTTTATTGCACACTAGTGGAAACTCTTAATTGTTGAAATCTGAATTCTGGGACAAATTTGTGTTCTCACAAAAACTGAGAGCTTAGTATATTCAAACTCCAGTTGGTTACAAAATATTCCCTTTGAGATCTTCCTGGGACCAAAGGCCAAAATGTGCTATTTCTAGACAGTTTATAATCAGTTCAAAAAGCATTTAATAAACAACATCGTTCTACCAGGTCCTAAACTAGTCATTAGGGTTACAAAAATGAGTTGACAAGTAAGTCACAGCTCTGCCCTCAAGGAGCTTATAGTCTAGAGGAAAAATGAACTTGTACAAAATCATCGCAGTATTGTAGAAGATATGTAGACATGGAAGTGTATGAAGACTCAATTCAGAGGACAGAAGTCAGAAAAGTTAACCTAAAACAGATCTTCTGTCAGAGGAAATTGTCCAGAATTCAGTATTAAGAATTGGAAATATGATATTAATAGGAAACAAGGAGGATAGTATTTAAGAGTCTAACATTACTGATAACAGGAGTTCTATGTGGACAGAATAGAACAAAAAGGGAGAGGACGTTCGAAGAGATAATAGTTGAGAACTTAACCAAACCGGTGAAAGACATGAATCCTCAAATTGAGGAAGCATGAGTCCTAAGCAAAAGGTAATTCACATACCAAAAAACTGTAGTGAAACTGCTGAAAACCAATGACAAAGAAAATCTTAAGAGCATCCTGAGAAAAATGACAGACCATCTGCAAAGGAGCAACAATTAGGTTGACAACCTATTTCTCAACAACAAGCAGCCCCAGGTGACAATAGAATAATATCATCAGAGCACTGAATGAAGTAACTGTCAGCCTGCATTTCTATACTCAAGGGGAAAGATGACATAAAGGTATTTGCAGAATAACAGAGAACTGGAACTCAAAGATTTCATTGAAAGAGCTACTAAAGGTTTCTTCGGGAAGGACGCTGAATCCAGAAAAAAAATTAAGATGCCAGAATGTTGATATCCAAAAAGTAGAAACAACCCAAATCAGCTGACGAATACATAAATCAGCTGATGAATACATAAATAAAATGTGGTGAATCCTTACAGTGGAATATTTCATGCAAAGGAACGATACATTCTACATTCTTGATACATGCTGCTACATGCTATACCACAGTAAGCCTTGAAAACAACATGCTAAGTGAAAGAAACCGGACACAAAAGGTCACATATTGTTATGAGTCATTTTATATAAAATGCCCACAATAGGCAAATCCACGCAGACAGAAAGTAGTTTGGTGGTTGCAAGGGACTGAGGGGAGGAGGGAATGGGAAGTGAGTGCTGATGGGTGTAGAGTTTGTTTTGGGGGGTGATGAAAATATTCTGAAATCAGATAGTGGTGATAATTGCATAACTCTGAATATTCTAAAAGCTATTAAATTGTACACTTTAAAAGGATGAACATGATGGTATGTGAATTATATCTCAATAAAGCTGTTTTTCTCAAAAGAGCAGTGATGAGGAAAGAAAGAAACATGGATAAATAAGGCAAGTATTGGTTGTATGAAACAATCATAACAATGACTAATTTGAGGATATAAAAGCAAGGTGGAGCTAATATACCATCAAGACTGTGTAAGATAGGAGAGGAGAGAATGTCATTAAAACAAAATTTTTATAATGTTCAGGAGGTTGGGAATATTGATTAACATTAGAATGTATATCAAGCATGCAAGATAAATTGAATAGTAGAGAAACTGTATCACTCATATATTGCTGCTGGGAATGTAAAATGGGACAGTTACTCTGGAAAATATTTTGGCAGTTCTTTTCAAAACTTAAAATAGACTTTCCACATGATCCAGCAGTTGCACTTTTGGCCTTTATCCCAGAGCAATGAACTTACTTTCATACAGAATTTGTACACAATGTTCATAGCAGCTTTATTCATACAGCCAAAAACTGGAAACTACTCAAAATGTCATTCAGTGGGTGAGTGGTTAGGTAAATTGTGGCACATCCATACCATGGAATACTACTCAGCATTTAAAAGGAATGGGCTATTGATGCAACAACTTGGATGAACGTCAAGGCTGATGCCAATTTCAAAAGTATATAAACTGCATGGTTCCATCTAAGTAGCATATGTAAATTAATATAATTCTAGAGATGTAGAACAGATTAGTGGTTGCTATAGATTAGAGATGGGGAGGGGAAGAAAATGGGTGTATCAATAAAGGGGTAACACAAGGGAATCTTGTGATGATGCTACAGATGAGTATCTTGTTCTCACATATATACACATACACACAAGTGCTAGCACAGCCGGTAAAATTTGAACCAGAGCTTTACCAATGCTGATTTCTTGACTTTGATGTTTCCTTATAGTTGTGTAAGATGTTAACTTTGAGGGGAGGTTGGGGGAAGAGCGCACAGCACCTGCCTTTACATTTCTTTACAGCCTACTGTGAGTCAATAAGTATTTCAAAATGAAAAGTTTTAAAAACTTAACGATAATTACTAAAAGAAAATAAATAAGATATATAACTTCCTAGCCAAATGAGTAGGGGAGGGAAAAAAGTAAAGAATGATTAACCAATCCAACAAGATTGAGGAAAGGAGAAACTAGAAAGCAAAGAAAAAACAAAATAACTACAAATACAAAAAAAAGATGGTAGAAACAAATGAAAATATAATCACAATAAATAAAATGGACCAAACTTCCCATTTAACAGAAAGTCTCAGGTTTTGTTTTGTTTTTTTTTTTAGTTCAGTTATTTTCAATGTATAAGAGGCCTGACGAAATATAATGACACAGAAATTTTGGAAGTAAGTGATGTGGAAAGTGGCAAATATCCAAAGAAAGCAGCTATATTATAGTAATATCAGATAAAATAAACATTAAAGTGAAAACATTGAGATTAAGAGTCAATATATAATGATAAAAAGAACAATTAACTGAGAAGATAAAGCAATCCTGAACTTATATTTACCAACACTATAGCACTTTACATCTTTTAAAGCAAAATTCAGTATATTTAAAAGGAAAATGGATAAGTCCATGCTCATAGTTATATTTTTAATATACCTACATTGGTATTAAGAGTAGCAGAGATTTGAGCAATGAATTAATGGAGATAATGGATGGATGGATAGATGGAGGGGTAGATAGATAGCAAAATTTATATAGAATGTATTAACCCAACAATCAAATACTCTCTTTTCAAGCATACATGGAATACTTATAAAACTTGACCATACACTATTAAGTCACAAAATAAATTTCAGTTTATACCATATAGTAGGTCAAAAAGCAAATGTTAATTTACACACAGCCTATTTTCTGCACACAACTCAATAAAATTAGAAATTGGTAACAAAGTAATAAACAACACCCCCATTCATTTAGAAATATTGAAAAACACACCTTTGAATAAGGCTCAGATAAAAATAATAAAATGATTAGGAAATATTTAGAAGTAAATGCCAATGAACTAAATGCCTAAAGTAAGCACGGAGCTAAAACAGAGGGTGTACTTACGGGAATATGTACAGCTGTGCTTATGTGTGTTATTAGATAGGAAGAAAGAGGAAAAGCTAATGACTTAAGTGTCTAAATGAAGAAGATGAAAAAAATCAGTAAGCAAAGATAAAAGCAAATCTGGGAAAGAAGTTGATCTATATCAACTTGAGAAAAATGTTTCTTATCTCTGGAAGGGAGAAGAGACTGTAAGAAAGTAAGCTACATTGGTAGCATTTTATTTCTTTGGGCCAAAAAAAAAGGTGTGAATACTTTGTGTGTTAAAAATTATTGTTTGGAACAACTTTATTGAAATGCAGTTCACAACTCGTACAGCTCACTCATTTTAAAGCGTACAATTCACTGGTGTTTAGTGTATTCGCAGAGTTGTGTGACCTTCACCACAATCAGCTTGAGAACATTTTCATCACCTCAAAAAGAAACCCTCCACCTTTGGCTGTCATTCCTGAGCCCTGCATCCTTACCTGGCCTAAGCAACCACTAATTTGCTTTCTCTGTTTATAGATTTGTCTACTCGGGACCTTTTATATAAAAGGAATCATATAACACATGGTCTTCTGTGACCAGATTCTTTTACATAGCATAAATTTTCCAAGACTCATCCAGGTCGTAGCATATATCTCTGCTTCATTCCTTTTTATGGATAAATGATATTCTATTGTGTGAATACACTACATTTTATTTATGCATTAGTTGGTGGACATTGGAGTCATTTTCACTTTTGGCTGTATTATGAGTAATACTGCTATGGACATTTGTGTACAAATGTTTGTGTAGACATATGTTTTCATTTCTCTTGGATATATACCTAGGAGTGGAATTGCTGAGTCAAATGGAAATTGCACACTTAAATTTTTGAGGAGCTGCCAGACTGTTTTCCAAAGTAGTTGCACCATTTTGTATTTCCATCAGCGGTGTATGAGGCTTTCTGATTTATCTACATCCTTGCTAAAAAAATAATGTTATTATTTTTGATTATAGCCATCTAATTTGGTGTGAAGTGGTATATCACTGTGTTTTCTTTTTGCATTACCTGATGAGTAATGATGTTGAACGTCTTTTCATGTGTTTATTAGCCATTTGTCTTCTTTGGAGAAATGTCTATTCTGATCCTTTGCCCAATTTTAATTGGGTTGTTTTTTTGTCATTGAGTTCTAAGATATTTATATATATATTCTAGAGACAGGTCCCTTACCAGATATATGATTTCCAAATATTTTCTCCCACTTTATGGGTTGTCTTTTCACTTTCTTCATAGTGTCCTTTGAAACACAAAAGTTTTTAATATTGATAAGGTCCAATTATTTTTTCTTTTGTTGCTTATGCCTTTGATGTCTTATCTATAAGAATCCATGGCCAAATCCAAGATGATGAAGGTTTATTCCTATGTTTTTTCCTGAGAATTTCATAGTTTTAGCTCTTAACTTGGGTCTTTGATTTGAGTTTATTCTTATATATGGCGTATGATCAGCGGCTATACGATTTAACATCCTTTTCAGCAGTGCACATGGGTTCCAATTTCTCCACATCCTTTCCAACACTTGTTACTTTCTGTTGTTGTTGTTGTTTTTTAATTGTAGCCATTTGAATGGGTGGTAGCTCATTGTGATTTCGATTTGCATGTTCTGAGTGATTAGTGCCGTTGGACATCTTTTCATGTGCCTATTGGCCATTTGTATATCTTCTTTGGAGAAATGTCTATACAAGTCCTTTGCCTATTTTTAATTGGGTTGTTAATTTGTTATTGAATTGTAGGAGTTCTTTATGCTGGATATCAATATTTAGGAGATACATGATTTGCAAATATTTATTCCTGTTGTGTAGATTGCCTTTTCACTCCATTAATAGTGTCCTTTGTTGAACAAAAGATTTTAATCTTGATGAAGTCCAGCTTATCTATTCTTTCTTTTGTTGCCTGTGCTTTTGGTGTCATATCAGAGAAATCATTGCCAATTTCTAAACACTCAGCCTGGTGGTGTTTAAACTATTCAGTGAATGATTTAAAGAACTGAAGTAAGTTATTTCTATACTACAATTTACTGTTATAATTATGGAAAATTTCATAATCATCCATTCAATCCCAAACTTCTTCTGAATCTTTATTTTCCTGATTACTGCCAAATGCATTCAATTATAAATTGAAAGCATGGAAATAGCACAATTTATTATGATACAGTTTTTCCCCATGAGGAATAGTGATCAAAATTATTGCCAAGTGCCTTTATTAGGAAAAGAAAATTCTTAACTGATTAAAGGCTATGGATATTGTATATCAACTATTAAATGGGTTTTCAACTTTTCTCCTTCATTTTTTAAAAACACTGAATTTCACTTCAGCACATATAATAAGGTTCTAAAACTTCCAAGACATTTTGCATTCTGAAAAGGGTTCCTTGTGGTTATAATATTCATTTGAAATTCAAATAACTCCTTGGAATTTGAAGCTAGCTAGAAGTTATGTACTGTTTAAAAAAAAAAAAAAGGGGGAAGATCCGTGATACTGTTGCTAATTTATACTGCTACAAGATGTGACACCTTTGAACCTAGACAGGAGCAGCAAATGTATCTTTTGAAGTCATCAAATAATACATGCACTCTCTATAGTAAATTTCTTGGGCAATGTGTAAGAACTTATTTTTAAATCTCTTTTTAGTTCTTGTTTTAAATCATTATATACTTTTTCCAGCCAGTGTTTTTCAAGAGCTCCTAATTTTGTAAAGTAGATGATGTAGACGATCCAATAGAAGCCTAAGACATGGTCCTCTTCCCTCAATTTGCCATCCATCCATAAAACGTAATGATGCACATGACAACGTAAAAGAAGAAATAAAAGCATTTACCATTTAGAGTCTGAGAAAGTAAGGATGGGCTGCGGTGGTGTGGATGGGTCTCAGGGAGGCAGACCTCCGCAGGCCAGGAGGGTGAAGTAGACCAGAATGGGCTGAGGAAGAGCACTGTTCTCTCTAGACGAGAGGGGAGACAAAGTGTGACGGACTGGAGAATGTCATGCGCCAGGTACCTGAGGTAGAGGGTACATTAAATACGCTGTGGCAGATTAGACGGTCAGAATGAGGGCAGATTATGGGGAGGTGGCATGGTAGTTTTATATTCAATGTAGCTGACTGTAGAGAAACATTGTGGGTTCTTGATCAGAGAAGTGGTGGGAAAATGTAGCCTGTCTCCCATGGAGATCATAGAACTTTAGAAATAAAGGGATTTTGAAAACATCTAGTCAACGTCTTTTTGTTTCCTGAGGCCGGGGAACTGAAATAACTTGCTCAGAGTCACCCATTAGAAAAGAGCAGATCTGAATCTCAGATACATCCTTTCATTCCAAGGCCAGCACTCTTTCCTTCATACCACAGTCCTCCAGAATATAGTAAGAGAAAGGAGCAAGAGAGACCAGATGGGCAACAATTATACAGTCCACACTTGAGGCAGTGAACACCACGATCAGAGGCGTCGCTGAGGAAAGTCGACAGAAAGGACAAATAAGAAGCACCTTAGTGAGAAAAAGTCAGAATCTGGTAACTATTTTCTTTATTTGAGTCAATGAGGCAAATATCTGGAGAATTCAGTAAAGGATTGCACTAGTTCTAAAAAATAACATTTGACTAAAGTGAAAAAGACAGATCCTAGTAAAACCACTATTCATAATCCAAACCACCCTAGCAAATGGGTGCTAAGTATTTGCTGAATGAAAAGCAAATGAATGTATCAACGTAAATTTTGTTGATTTTTGTTTTGGTTTGGTTTGTTTTTCTTTTTTTTTTTGTATATTTAGGAAGTATCTTACAAGTGCTATTTTAAAAAGAAAACATTTTCTTTTACAGATTCACCTTTTGGGAGTTTTGCTAGCCATTTTAGGAAATTTGGTAATGAGTATTTCCCTAAATATTCAGGTAAGAAGTAGCTTATTTTTCTAACTCTATAGTTTGATCAGGAACACATTATGACTTCAAGGTGCCTCAGGCACCTCTTGGGGATCCTTCCTCCACAAAAATATATAAACAATTATATTTTATGACCTCATTGATATAAGGACAAATAGAGTCTAGGCTGGATTGCGTTCACTTTCTTCTTCTTCTTCTGATTTTAAAAGAAATTTAATGTTTTTGTGGGCCTCTTAATAATATTACATGGCTGAGGCAAGATGCCTTGGTGGCTTGTGAATTTGTACCACAAATTTGTACCAAAGATGTTCATAATCTTGGCATAAACCAAGATTTATTTTTAATGTTCTGTGTTTTCTTCTAGCACTTTTATTATTTTTTAAAAGTTTTTAAATGTAATATAGAATGGTACATACTTCTTAGTAGAAAGTAGGTTCGGGCATCATCAAATCAATAAGGAAATAGGGCTTTATTTAACGGCCAATTTTCCAGGAATGTAGATGTTTCAAATACAAAGAAATACTCTTACCATGTATAAACAAGCTTCTACTACCGGACCCCATACCAGCAAAGCATCTGCCCTTCTATGTTTATTGTGGTAGCTGCTTTGACTCATACATTTAAATCCCTTTTCAAATGGGTTTTCTTGAGTAACTTATTATTTTTATTTCATCAATGTTTATTTTGGCATCTGGACTTTTTTGACATTCTAAAGGAGGTGTTGTGGTGTGATGAACTAAAAAGACACTTAATTCTTTAGCACACTGCTCATCTTTGGAGAGCAATTACTGATACTAATTTTACAGTTATGAGAATTAAGCAAAATTCCTACGTAAGGAAGGCCCTTTACACCACAAAATTCTCTGGCAGTGGCAGTCACTTCTGCAGTTAATATGTTTGGAGCAAGCAGAAAACCATAATAATTGCTCTGTAATAATCTGCTAATAAACTTAAAAGCCATGATGCAAATGCATAGGACCAAAAAATGTTCAAAGCAAGTTTTAATTGGAAATATTATCTTATTTGCATTCTGATTTACTTCCAGAAATATTCTCATGTCCAGCTGGCACACCAGGAACACCCAAGGCCCTACTTCAAGAGCATGTTGTGGTGGGCTGGGGCCGCTCTCATGGCTGTGGGGGAGACGGGCAACTTTGCAGCCTACGGATTTGCTCCCATTACTCTCGTTGCGCCATTAGGCTGTATATCTGTTACAGGTGAGCCATTTCTCTGTGTTTTGACAAATAGAAATTTTTAGAGATCAGAATAGTTGGCGAAAAACATATAACTTGAACAACGTATGAATAAAAGAAGAAATTCTACTTCCTGTTTTCTTAGCACTTTAACTTGGAACAATTACACTGACTTCACTGATCCGCCATCATGCTGCCACGTTACTCAGGAGGAAACCTGCACTTTGTAACTGTAATATTTATGTTTAAAAGCCTGATTTCCAGTGTCTGTATCTTAATAAATTAACAGGAACAGCAAATGTTATACCATGCTTTTTAAATTTTTAATGAATTATCTAAAAGCATTCGTAAAACATCATACTTTATTCATATGTTAAACTGACATTACATGTACTTAGAGTGTTTGATGCCTGATCTTGACTCCATAGTTCAGTATCTCTTTTACATTAAGAATTAAATATGAGGGAGGGGCACCTGGGTGGCCCAGTCGGTTAAGCCTCTGCCTCTAGCTCAGGTCATGATCCCAGCATCCTGGGATCGGGTCCCACATCGGGCTCCCTTCTCCTGGGGGGGGAGAGGGGGTCCTGCTTCTCCCTCTCCCTCTGCCCCTCTTCCCTGCTTGTGCTCTCTCTCTCAAATAAAATAAATAAATAAATAAATAAATAATTCTTTTTAAAAAAAATAAAATATTGGGGTGCCTGGGTGGCTCAGTTGGTTAAGCATCTGACTCTTGATTTAGGCTCAGGTCATGATCTCAGGGTTGTGGGATGGAGTCCTGTGGGCTCCGTGCTGGGCCTGGAGCCTGCTAAAGATTCTCTCTCGGTCCCTCCCCCTCCCCCTGGCTCACGTGCTCATGCTTGTGCACACCCTTGCGCACTCTCTCTCTGAAATAAATAAATAAATCTTTAAAAAAAAGAATTAAATATTGGTTATTCTACATTACTATAAGAATGTGTAATTTTATAGTAATGTCAGATTAACCTACTTTCAAAATTTATGATTTACTAAATATATCTAGAAAAGAGAATATGAGATGTTGCTAAAGACTAAAAAAAAAAAAGAGCAAAAATCATTGCTAAAAAGATGAATAAATTTTCTAAGCCTTGTTAAAATCAATAAAATCTTTTTAGTTTTACTCTTTATTTGCTGCTATGGAAACAGCATGTTTTTAAATGTCTGTGAATTTGGGAAACCACTGAAGTAGAAACGAGTTGATGGTTATTGTCTGGTAACAACTAGATCAAGCGTAAGATGCACTCACCTGCCCCAATTTTAATATTTCTCCTAAAAAAATATGATATTCTTAAAGAAAGCATAGCTTAAACTGAAATAATATATATTCAAAAAGAATTTAATTTATTTTGATAGTAGTTTTCCTCTCTTAACCACTCAAAATATTTTATTTAAAATGCTTTCATGGTATACTATAGTAGAATATTTAGCAAAGAACACCTTTTCAGCTTTCTAGAAATTGCTCAGTTAAAAATGCCATCTTGTTATTACTCTGAGTAGGCACACAATTTATGTAATCATTTGCCATTTTTTTTAAAGATTTTATTTATTTATTTGACAGAGAGAGACACAGCGAGAGAGGGAACACAAGCCGGGGGAGGGGGAGAGGGAGAAGCAGGCTTCCCGCGGAGCAGGGAGCCCGATGCGGGGCTCGATCCCAGGACCCTGGGACCATGACCTGAGCCGAACGAAGGCAGACGCTTAATGACTGAGCCCCCCAGGCGCCCCTCATTTGCCATTTTTAACATTCTAATAAAATGAGCAATTTTAGCATATCTTCTCTTTGCTACACATACCATGTACATGTGCATTATGGATTTCTTCTTTCTTCTCAAAATCTGAGGAATAATAGATAAAAGATCTAGTTATATTTGTAGCCTTGGGACCTCTACAGGCCCCAATTGTTCTGAAAATGTTGTATTATTCTTCATAATGACTATATATTTAGAGCTGGTTTTCGTTTCATTTCTTGTTTTGCTTTATGCTTAGCTTCCATGAAATAGACAAAAAAAGTGTCCAGGAATATAAACAGACACCTGCAGGAGGGTTGAGTATACCACATTGTAATGGAATTCTCCGTTTATCTCGAGTCTCCCAGGTACTGGGAATCCTTTTCTCTGGGAACAAGAAAAAGAGAGCTACTCCACCTAGCTCAAAGAAAGGGGAGTGTGGCTGGATTTTATTATAATGATCAGGATTTCACAGAAAAGAAATACAACCAGGCCCTGTGGGACCTAAAGTGAGAATTTGGAAGTTGCCAGAGATTAAGGGTCCCTTGATACCCCTTGCAGACCTTCAGGGAAGCTGCCTGTGAAGCTGCTCATCTTGGCCTGACTTGTGCAAAACTCCCACTAATAGGAAGCTTAAGTTTTCCCACTCACCTTAGACAGTGTCCTGTCCTCCCCAAGTTCCCAAGGGGCCAGTCTACCTACCTTCAAACGCTGAGCCCACTGGTTTGACAGATGCGACTTTCTTAATGCTACAGATCATTTTTCTTTGTGTGCTCTTAGCCCCAATTAACATTTCAATGTTGGAACCTTTTTAGCAACCCCCCTCTCTGCCCATAAAATGATTCAAAGAAGTAAAAAAAAAACAAACAAACCAAAAAACAAAACTTACAGCCTCAAATACAAACCATTTCCTACTTTACAATCTTTTCAAACAGTAATATATGCTCATGAGTAATATTCCCACAGCATTCCTGAGCTGAATTTGGGTTATTGTGAAGTGTTTTGGGTGGGTTATGGACCATTGGTGATTGAAAATATTCCTCAGAACAAACCCCTACCACCCTGAGATTCCTTATAAAGATTCTAGAAACTCTAAAGGACCTGGAGCAAAAAAGGAAAGTATTTTTAAAATAGCCATATCATATGGCTCTGTCTACAGATGAGGCAGAAGAATGTCCACATTTTTCTGTGCTGGAATTTTTCCAATTATTTCTTGGGAGATTCATGAAAGAAATCAGACTTCCTTCTGAGTTTAAAAAAACAAACAAAAAAAAAGATATTGTATGTTGCATGGAATGGGAGTTTGCCTATTCTTTTCTGGCCTTTCTTCTATCTTTTGTTGTTTTTAAAATTAAAAAGGGGGGTGGGGCGCCTGGGTGGCTCAGTTGGTTAAGCGTCTGCCTTTGGCTCAGGTCATGATCCCAGAGTCCTGGGTTTGAGCCCCGCATTGGGCTCCCTGCTCCGCGGGAAGCCTGCTTCTCCCTCTCCCAGTCCCCCTGCTCGTGTTCCTGCTCTTGCTATCTCTCTGTCAAATAAATAAATAAATAATCTTTAAAAAAATAAATAAAATTTAAAAAAAAAAAAAGAAGGAAAGAAAATTAAAATCCAGAACAGCTTAAAAAAAGTTGGAGCTCCAAAGTAGGGTAGGTACTTTCTTCCATCCTCCTTCCTCTGCTTAGGTGATGTGATTCACACCAACCCCATGCTCCTTTCTCCCTTCCAGAAGTAAGGAGAGATCCCGGGTAGGTAATCCTGTGTCCTAATCTCACTGCACACAATATGCCAGGCCTGCTAATATGTCGGACCTGCTGTCTTATCCTACATCATCAAAATTCCTTTTCCCTTTGTAACTTCAGTTGAACAGATTGTTCTTAGGACTAGTATATAAGAAACACTATGGTAAGCATCATGGCTATTTCAGTTTGTGCTCTTCTCACATTCCTGCCTCCAGCCATCTTCCTGCCTGCCCTTCCTTTCCCCTTCTGTGTGTGTTCTGCCGTGCCTCACTGCCATGCTCACCTTGAAGCAGCCATCCCTCAAACACTAGTTTTACCGGCGGCGCCAAAGGGGTTCTGAGAAACAAAGAGTTCCACGATCAAACAGATCTCTGTGATACTGGATTGTAAATGTTAGCCCGGTTTCATGAGTGCAGGGCTTGGCGGGGCGCATCCCAGGACGGGCCCACGCACACTGTGAGTCTTTCAGAG
This sequence comes from Eumetopias jubatus, assembly GCF_037043125.1. Lineage (NCBI taxonomy): Eukaryota > Metazoa > Chordata > Mammalia > Carnivora > Otariidae > Eumetopias > Eumetopias jubatus. The sequence goes on from NW_028274810.1 coordinate 145,903,395, forward strand.
ACAGATGCAGTAGGCCAGGTTTCCAGAACCTGCTGACCACAAAATGTTTTTATATGAAGTATCCTCAAACGACAGCAGTTCTGCAGGAAACCTTTAGGGAATTCTTAAGGCCATGCTCACATTAATCATTATCCAATCTCCACTGCCTGGCTCCGGCGAGTTGTGGAGCCTGCCTGAGTCTCAAGGACTGGATAATGGGGAATGATGCTGGCAGATATGAATGCCCAGGCCTGGGTCCAGCTTTTTGAGAATGTCAGAGCCCTAGTATCCTTGTGTCACCTTGCACTTTTACCCTATTTTTCTCACTGAACAATAGATCCAAAAGCTCATTCTGACTAATACACTCGTTATACCGGCAGTGTGGCTAATTCTGGTTGTTGACTTGTGTTTGTATTTCCGTTAAGTAAGAAAGCTTAATGGATGTTTTTCTTTTTTTTTTATAAGATTTTATTTATTTACTTATTTATTTATTTAAGAGAGAGAGAGAGAGAGCAAATGAGTTGGGGGAGGAGCAGAGGGAGAGGGGCAAGCCGACTCTGCATGCACTGAGCATGGAGCCCAACGCTGGGCTTGATCTCACAACCCTGAGATCATGACCTGAGCCGAAATCCAGAGTTGGACGCTTGCTTACCCTACTGAGCCACCCAGGTGCCCCTTAATGGATGTTTTCAGTCTGGTCTACAGCCTAGGCTGGATATTTGTCCCAATGAGACAGGGCAGTTGAATGGTCAGGAACATGTGTTCTGGGGCCACACAGCTAGGTCTAGGGTTCAAATCTCAGTTCCGCCACTGGAAAGCTCTGTGACCTCACACAAGTAGTTTAAACAGGTTTATGCCTCAGATCCCTAATCTGCAAAATGGAGATAAAAAGAGTTCTTACCTCAGAAGTTGTCCTGGGGAAAAAACCGAGTAAACACAAACACCTAAGAGCAGTGTCGGATACAGAAGCAGGGAACAGTATTCATTATATGGGCATCTGTTCCCTGGCCCTGAAAGATGGCTGATGATTAAATTCTCTAAAATGGAGGATCCAGTTTAAGAAAAGCTTCTTATTGTTCTTATCCATGTAATGGTTAATTTTCAGGGAGCAGAAAAGTAAGATCCTCACAGCTCATGTGTTCAGCCATTGAGTAGCAATTACCCTTTGACGCCTCCACGTCCTCCCTACCCAAGCATGTTGGAAAATACCAGAATCTCCAAATAACCTACCAAGACAAAATACATTAAACGTACACACACACACACACGCACAGAAATTGTCAGAGGAAAAGCACGGCAGCCTAAGATGTGTGTGTAACTTTCTGTCTTCTTGCTCTGGCTTTGTAGCTCTTTTGTGTACTTGCAATTTAACTTCAGAGAGGCTGAAGGACTGATTTCTTTCAGGCCTGACTGCCATTTGAGAATGTGTTTTCAGAGAAACTATTATACTAGAAATCTAGTAAAAAGAAATAATTTGGATATTCTGTGCAGTTTGCAATAAAATTTTAAACTGCTAATCCTTCCCTTCTCAGAAGGCCTTTCTTTGTTTCTAGACTAAATTCAACAGGCTTATTCTCTGTTTCCTTAGCGCCCCACGTGGGCCCCTTCTTGTCTCTATGATGCCTTTTTTGTGAAGAGAAAAAGGTAGGCTTTCTCATGATACTTTATTTCCATTGGTCTGCGAATCATCCTAATACAACGACTTCATTAGTGCAGGACACTTTGGTACCACCTGTCATAAAATTGTCCTAAGAAATATACAAATTGACATGATGGGCAATGTGGGCGGTGCCTTTGTGCACTGTGCCACCTGCTCAAACACACACAGCAGTCCTGGTCTGTGCCACCTGCTCAAACACACACAGCAGCCCTGGTCTGTGCCACCTGCTCAAACACACACAGCAGCCCTGGTCTGTGCCACCTGCTCAAACACACACAGCAGCCCTGGTCTGTGCCACCTGCTCAAACACACACAGCAGCCCTGGTCTGTGCCACCTGCTCAAACACACACAGCAGCCCTGGTCTGTGCCACCTGCTCAAACACACACAGCAGCCCTGGTCTGTGCCACCTGCTCAAACACACACAGCAGCCCTGGTCTGTGCCACCTGCTCAAACACACACAGCAGCCCTGGTCTGTGCCACCTGCTCAAACACACACAGCAGCCCTGGTCTGTGCCACCTGCTCAAACACACACAGCAGCCCTGGTCTGTGCTACCTGTTCAAACACACACAGCAGCCCTGGTCCTATATTTCCCCTCCATCGACTTTCATCATTTTCACAATGACCTGCTTAATGTCTTTCCTCACCACTTAACTGAGACCCAAGAGACGTGACTGTGTATGTCTGGTTGCTTCCCATCTTCTTTCTCCAGGAAAGCAGAGTGCAGGGAAATCATACAACACAGCCTTGTAGACCTGGTTTGAATTTGAATTTTGATAAAATGAGGATAGGATGTTCTGTTCTAGGGTGTTAGAAGACGAAAACACTTGCTTAAAAGCATAATAGTGAAGCGTTTCATTGCAAGGAACTCATGGAAATTCACTTGTGTACATACTTAAAAGTTTATAAGCTTGGCCTTCAGGGGTTAAGTTAGATTATTTGTGCATCTACAAAATGCAGCCTTACATTTAACATTTTCCTTTTTCTGCTCCTCCTCCTGCCATATCTGTGCTATCCCTAAGCATCGAGAGATGGTTAAAAAGCATGCAGCCATCAACAATCAAAAGAATTGAAGTCACATGGAATTAAGGAGATTCATGGGAGATCTCAGTCAGTATAAAATTAATTTTTCTAGGGGTGACAAGGGAGATTGTTGCAAGGACAGGGAGGGTGGGAGAAACAGAACATAATGAAAGCACCAATGATATTTTTCAGTTCTATACCCCTGAGTGTATTGATTTAAAGTAATTAGAAGAGAGTTCACAGAATATATCACCCTTTTCCAAGTTAAATTCAGGCAGTACTTTAGAAATAAAGGTAAGGAACAAGTATTGAGTGAGCATCCACTATGTCAGGTAATGTATGAGGCACATAAACTTGCTATTTTATTTCATTATTGCCCAGATGAATAGAAGTGGATAATGAATAGATTAAACTTGAGGTGAATTACATGAGATCAAACACTTGGAATTTTACATGGACTGATAGAATCAATAGCAGCAAGATCTCCTTCGTCCTGGAATAATTTCCTAAGAGAAGTAGTCACCGTGTGACTGGGCTAATTCAGATGACAGCTGGAGAGCCAACTGCACTGAGAAAATGAGGAGAGAATGAGACATATGACCGATAAGTCTTTTCCATCTCCGATTTTTCCCTAACATGCTGGCTTCGGCTCAAATGGAAATTCATGATGTGGAATATATGTTGTCTCGTGTATTTCTCTTGTGCTGTAACGGAGCTGTGAGCTGAAGTGTGTCTGTAATCCATTAGGCGATGGTCATAGTGTAGCCAGAAAGCCCTAGTGAGGCCTTTTGGAACTCTAAAGAAGTCATCTCAAGCAGAAACTTTGGTCTCCAAGATTTTTATTAGAAACAAATGAAAGGAAACATAAACAGACCAATAAGCAAGTGACCTGTAGCATTTCACGAACCTAGATGCTGCGAATTCTCCCAGTCTTTCGGAGCCCCGAGCTTAGTGCCAGGCTGGATGAGATCACTGGAGCTCCAGACCACATGGGCTGCCTGTGGGCGCTTCACATAGGCATTTATTTTAATGTTGGAAATATGCAGAAAATCTCCCCTTTTTTGGTGGCTTCCTGGGTTGTCTGCTTTAGCAGATTTGTCCCCAAACCAGCCTAAATAAAATGTGCAGGATAAAACTCTGAAGTTCTCATTTTATGTCTGCTCATGCACTCACCTGAAAGCATTCCTAAAACCTAAAAAGCTCTATTCGAAAGGTCATTTCCACTCATCCTGATTTTTTGAGGACGCCACGAAGTTTTTCTAGAGAAATTGCCCCTGATGAAGTAATGTGCTATTATATAAATTAATAATACAGAGTTAATCTTCTCAATGATAGAGTTTTTACTTTTTTGGAGTCTTTTCAAGTTTAATCACTAATGTGTGTCAAGAAAAATGTAGATAAGAAAGAATGATTATTCTTAATCCAGGTGAATTTCCTTATTTGAAATTATACAAATTACCTATGAACAGTTTCTGCAGTATCTTCAATAAATGACAATAGCAATTTTTTTATTAACATGAATTACTTGACACTTTTATTCCGGCCAATATGGCAGGACAACCTTTTTTCTCTACAAAGAAACATTTTTCAAACTGTCACATCCTCAGATTTTCAAATCCTAACTCCATGGAGTACGCTGTAATTGACATATGTTCCCCCTAAAATTCTACAACTAAGAGGGAATGATAATTTTGGGGTAGTCAGTACTTCCATACAATTACAATTGATTAAGCCTGGGAGCACGCTCAACATGTCCACATGTTTGAAGCTTGATTGTGAGTGACGGGGAAGTGCTTTCATGGTTTGCTTTTTAGCAGTGCAATAAAGTTGCCATTATAAGTGGTCAGAAACCACAAGCCAGATATTTACATGTGAGGATCTGTTTGTAGCATTATTATATAAATATGTTCTTTTCATGTCATGGGCTATTTTTTATAAAACGGTTTCCTTTACTACTTTGTCTTCTACTTTCCTATAGTATAAAAATATACCCTGGTTTCTCTTCAGATCATAGGGGTTAAACAATAAATTGGATGACACTGAATGAAAATTGATGAAATTTTCACTGCAGGCTAGATGAGATTCCAAAAACTGGTGTCCTGTAGGTCAGATCTGACCTTTGCTGTGTTTTGTTTGGCTTAATGCTTTGAAAGAATATAAACTAATTTCCCATGTTTTAAAAATTGGGCCATGACACAGAAAAAGTGGTTTGCCTTAAAGAATCAGATATGGTAGTCCTGGACTTGCATTTGGCTGGGGCTGGATTATAGCTGCCACCTTTCACTGATCTTGTATATTCTAGGTCACCATGGCCCCCCTGGTCCTCATAGCTACAGCAACCAACCCTCATCACATCAGTCCACTACCCAGAGGCCATCACCCTTCATTGCCCAAGCCCACCACCTTCATTATTTTGCCCTCTGTAGAGGATTGCCTAATTGGCCTCATTGGCATTTGAATTTGTAACCCATGGACCAAAGGTTTTTTTGTTTTGTTTTTTACAACTGAATCAGATAAGAATATTGTATACATAATCATAGTTGAGTAAAGTATACTTGTTTTAATTTTGGGTTACGTTTGCCTTTTAAGAAGTGGTCACAATTGCATGAAAAAGAATAAAATACCTAGGAGTAAATTTAACCGAAGAGGTAAGAGACCTGTACACTGAAAACTGTGAGACATAAATGGAAGAAGACACAAATAAATGGAAAGATAGTCTGTGCTCAAGGATTGGAAGAATTCATATTGTTAAAATGTCCCTACTACCCAAAGCAATTTATAGGTTCAGTGCAGTCCCTATTAAAATTCCAGTGGCATTCTTCACAGAGCTGGAAAAGACAATTCTAAAATTTGTATGGAACCACAAAAGACTCCAAATAGCCAAAGGCATCTTAAGAAAGAAGGACAAAACTGGAGGCATCATGCTCCCTGGTTTTGAACCATATTACAAAGCGGTAGTAATCAAGACTATATCGTATTGTCATAAAAATAGACACAGATCAATGGGCCAAAATAGAAAGCCCAGAAATACACCCAGCCATATATGTTTAATTAATTTACTGCAAAGGAACCAAGAGTATACATTGGAGAAAGGTCAGTCTCTTCAACAAATGGTGTTGGGAAAACTGCACAGCCACATGCAAAAGAATGAAACTGGCCCACTGTTTTACACCACACACAAAAATTAACTAAATGGGTTAAAGACTTGAATATAAGACCTGAAACCATGAAACTCCTAGAAGAAAATGTAGGCAGTAAGCACCTTGACACTGGTCTTGGCAATGAATTTTTTGGATTTGACACCAAAAGCAAAGGCAACAAAAGCAAAAATGAACAAGTGGGACTACCTCAAACTAAAAAGCTTCTGCACAGCAAAGGAAACCATCAGCAAAATGAAAATGCAAGCTACTAAAAGGGAGAAAACGCTTGCAAACTGTATATCTAATGAGGCGTTAGCATCCAAAATATATAAAAAACTCACACAACTCAATAGCAAAAACAACAAATGACCCACTTTTAAAAGGGGCCCATGATCTGAATACACTTTTCTTAAAGAAGACATACAGATTGCCAACAACTACATAAAAAGATGTTTGAAATCACTAATCAATAGGGGATTGAAATCAAAACCACAATGTGATATCACCTTATATCTGTTAGAATGGCTGTTATCAAAGATAAGAAGTAACAAGTGTTGGCGAGAGTGTGGAAAAAAAGGGACCTTTGTGCACTACTGGTGCACCCACTTCAGAAAACAATATTGAGATCCCTCAAAACTTAAAAATGGAATTACCATATTATACAGCAACTCCACTTCTGGGTATTTATCCAAAGAAACAAAAACGGTGACTGTAAAAGATAGATATGCGTCCCCATGTTCATTGCAGCATTATTTACAATAGGCAAGATACAGAAACAACCCACCCAACACCCAAGTGTCTATCAGAGGATTAATAAAGAAAAATGAGGTATGCATACACAATGGAATATTATCCAGGCATCAGAAATGATGAATACCCACCATTTGCATCAACATGGATGGAATTGGAGGAGATTATGTTAAGTGAAGTAAGTCAAGCTGAGGAAGACAATTATCATATGGTTTCACTCATATGTGAAACATAAGCAATAGCACAGAGGACCACAGGGGAAGGGAAGGAAATCCAAAGGGGGAGAAATCAGAGAGGGAGATGAACCATGAGGGACTGTGGACCCTGAGAAACAATTTGGGGGTTTCAGAGGGTAGGAGGGTGGGGGGAGGGGGTAACAGGGTGATGGGTATTGAGGAGGGCACATGCTGTGATGAGCACTGAGTGTTATACTTAACTAAGTTATACTTAACTAATGAATCATTGAACACTACATCAAAAACTAATTATGTACTATACAGTGGCTAACTGAACATAAAAAAAAGAAAAATGAGGTATACATACACAATGGAATATTATTCAACCATAAAAAAGAATGAAATCTTATCATTTGTGACAACATGGAGGGACCTTGAGGGCATTCTGCTAAGTGAAATAAGTCAGAGAAAGACTAATACCATTTTATCTCACTTCTATGTGAAATCTAAAAACCAAGCTTATATATACAGAGAACAGATTGGTGGTTGCCAGAGGCAGAGAGAGAGGGGGTGGGTGAAATGGGTGAAGGGAGTCAAAAGGTACAAACTTCCAGTCATAAAATAAATAAGTCATGGGATGTAATGTACACCAGGGCAACTATAGCTAATAATACTGTATTGCGTATTTAAAAGTTACTAAGAAAAAAATATTCTGTAACTATATATGGTGACTGAGGTTAACTGGACTTAATGTGGTGATCATTTTGCAATATATACAAATATCGACAGATGTAATGCAATCCCTATCAAAATACCAACATTTTTCATAGGACTAGAACAAATTATCCCAACATTTGTATGGAACCACAAAAGAACCTGAATAACAAAGCAGTCTTGAGAGAGAAGGACAAAGCTGGAGGGATCACAGTCCTAAATTTCAAGATACACTACAAAGCTGTAGTCATCAAAACAGTATGGCACTGGCACAAAAATAGACCCATAAATCAATGGAACAGAATAGAGAGTCCAGAAATAAACCCATGTTTATATGGAAAAGGAGGCAAGAATATACAGTGGGGAAAAGACAGTCTTTTCAACAAATGGTTCTGGGAAGACTGAACAGCTGCATGCAAGAGAAGGAAATTGGACCACTTTCTGACACCACACACAAAAGTAAACTCAAAATGGATTAAAGACCCTAAGTGTGAAACCTGAAACCATAAAAATCCTACAAGAAAACATAGGCAGTAATTTCTCTGACATCAGCTGTAGAAAAATTTTTCTAGTTATGTCTCCTAAGGCAAGAGAAACAAAAGCAAAAATAAACTGTTGGGGCTACATCAAAAAAAAAAAGAAGAAAGAAAAGCTTTTGCACAGTGAAAGAAACCATCAACAAAACAAAAAGGCAACCTACTGAATGGGAGAAGATTACTTGCAAATGATATAACCAATAAGGGGTTAATATCCAAAATATATAAAGAACTTCTACAACTCAACACCAAAAAACTCAAACAATCCAATTAAAAAATGGGCAGAGGACATGAATAGACATTTTTCCAAAGAAGACATACAGATGGCCAACAGACATGAAAAGATGCTCAGTATTTTTAGGGATACTTAAGGGAATCCCCACAAGTAGAATCTAAAAACACAAAATGAATAAACAAAGAAAAAACAGAATCAGGCCTATAAATACAGAGAACAAACTGATGGTTGCCAGAGGGGAGGGGGATGAGGTTGGGCAAAATGGGTGAAGAAGAGTGGGAGACACAGGCTTCCAGTTATGAAATGAATAAGACATGAGAATAAAAGGCACAGCATAAGGAATATAGTGCTTATTGTAATAATGATGTAAAAGGACAGATGGTAGCTACACTTGTGGTGAACATAACAATGTATAAACCTGTCAAATCACTGAGTTGTACACCTAAACTAACGTAAGATTGTGTGTCAACTATATTCAAATAAAAAATTAAATTTTAAAAGAGTACACTAATCTTGATGAGCCCTGAGAAATGTATAGAATTGTTGAATCATTACATTGTATCCCTGAAACTAATATATAACACTGTATGTAGTTATACTTCAATTAAAAAATAAATAAAAACAAAAACAAAAAACCCTGGGTGCCTGGGTGGCTCAGTTGGTTAAACATCTGCCTTCCGCTCAGGTCATGATCCTGGGGTCCTATGATCAAGTCCTGCATTGGGTTCCCTGAGCAGCCGGGAGTCTGCTTCTCCCTCTGCCTCTCCCCCTCCCCCACTCATGTGTATGCTCTCTCTCTCAAATAAATAAAATCTTTAAAAAAAAAAAAAAGAAAAGAAAAAAAGGAAAAAAAAACCCAAATACAAATATCAAATCATTATGTTGTACACCTGAAACTAATATAATGTGGTATGTCAATTATACCTCAAGTTTTAAAAAAGATCTTAAAAATTAAGTTGTCATAAAGGGTAAAAAATGAGAAGTAGTAAATAAATGTGAACAAAATGTTTTAAAATTGCCATAGTATAACACATTAAATAATAACTGAACTCTTCTGTACTGTTAAACCTTTAGTAAAAAGAGAGTTTAAGTTAAAAGTGCACATATAAATGTAAAAACGGAATCCTCAGTTATCTATTCTACAGACACAGAGATCTAAACTCACCTGTAAAAATCTACCCTTGAGTTTGATTGTTAACATAGAAAAATGTGATGCTTAACTTCTGATTTATTAATCCCTGTGGTGGCTATTACAGAAGAAACCCAAATTAAATTTGTATGATCTTCCTGAATTCTTATGCACCAGATTAATTCACAGTTGTCTTTTTCTTTCACTCATGGCCTGCTATGGATCTTAGAGCATCAACTCTTGACCACATTAAGCGAAATAACTCTTCCATAATAACAGCCAGTCCTTGGACCAAGTCTGAGATGTAAGAGAGGAGGCAAAGAAAGGACAAACGTGGGGTTCATTTCAGGGAAATTTACAGAGCTCAACACCAGGTCACATACCTACTGCTAGAACTGGCACCCTCCCCCACATCTAGACTTGGTTCAGCTGACGCCACGAGAATCTTGCTTGGCCTTTATCTGTTTTCATCTGGAAGCCAGAATCAGAAATCCTACATGTAAGTTTCTCTATGTCAACCTTGACCGGAAAGGATCTCCATTCTGATTGCTAATCTGAATGACCCCTAATGGCCAAAAATAGAATAGTTGACTCACCCGTAATAATTGTTGTTGAGAGTCTTCCTGACAATGAAGCATTAGAACTTTAAGGCCTAGTGAATACCTTAATAAACTGCCTCATGGGAATTTCATTTTGCACCAGAGAAAGTACTAGAAGCTTTTTTATTTTTTCCCCTTACAGAAAATATTCCTACTATCTTTTTTTTCCCCACCATGACTTCTACATAACCACTGTTTAGATTTCGGTCCTATTATCTTTATATGCTACCTCTCACCTTTTCTTTTTTAATGCATTATGTGCATTGTGGTTCAGTGTCCAGCTCTGGAGTCCTTGTGTGACACGGTGTAATGAATTTAACCCCAGCGTCCACAAGTACCCTCTGTGTAGACCCATGTTTGCGAGCCCTCTGTTTCGTTCTGTGTCCATATGAAGGCCAGAATGGAAAAGGGTTCTCGAACCTCTGCCCAAATATGCCCCCAGTCAAAAATCTACACGAAACTTTGAGTGCTGAAGTTAACGCTCAGTAGTAAGTAGAGTTTAATCATACCTAGCACATTAAATCTATTTAATTTACAACTGTGTTCTGTTTTAATGCTTTTTAAGCTATTGAACTTGAAATGCTCGATTTCTGAATATTAAATTTTACTATAGGAGTAAAAGCATAGTAGTTCTTTCCTCTTCCCAGGTGTTTATTAGGCAATGGTGGTTGTTACAGTAATAACTAGACTAGACAGGGTTGAGCTTGACAAATCTCTGATTGCAAATGTATATGGGGCACTTCAGTTTATTTATTTTTTCTCATTTTAAAAAAGTTACTGCTCTACTTAGAAGTCATGTTGTGAGTTGTTGCTCAGATACTGTCTTTGCTCAGCACAGCTCTCATTTTAACCATATTTTGAAAGATAAATGAATAATGAGTGTTTCTTAACAGAATGTCCTTTTTTATTACTAGCTTTGCTAGATAAATAAAACTAAAAACTTATTCTCTTATCTAACAATTTTGTAGAAACTCTCACGTTCTCTTAGAACAAACAAAAAAAATGAGTATGGAAGTGCATTAGACAGAAGTTCTTTCAGAGAGTGAAAGTAGCATATTTATATTCATAAAACACTGGTAACTATTTTATGGCAATCAATATAATTTGATGCATATACTATATTTCAAGTTTATTGTTACCAATCATGTCCCTTTCTCTTTTAGCAATGAAATTGTCACCTATAGAACATTTCCCCCATCCCTTCTAAAAGTGAAATTATTTATGAAACTGGTTCAGCAACAAGAAGAGAAGGAGAGCAATGCCTTCCTCCTTTCAAGGGAAGCAATGGAGTGTAGTATACCTGAAAGAGCTCTGGACTGGGGTTAAGGAAATGTGGGCTTTGGTTCCAATTCCACTGTAATATAAATGTTTGTTAAATGAATGGATCAATGAATGAACAAACAACTTCTCTGGACCTCCCTCCCAGATATGAAGTTTAGGACCTGGAGTACATTGTCTTTGTATCTCCTACCAGCTCTAAGATGTCCCCATTCCATGTAAGCCGTGTCTCCCTTCTTCCTGGACTCCTTTGCTGTGAAATAGTCCTCTCAAGGATTGTTATAATGGAATGCATTTGGTATATGTTAGTAGTGATACTTCACCTCTTTCTTATCGATCTACCTCTCTCCATTTGGAAGCATTCCTTATGTAATTACACAGGAAGTCAGTGATGGGATGGGAATGGGGTCTTGGTTTTTATACCTTTCCTAATTCTCTAACATATGAAATTAGTTTCCCTGAATTGTTTTGGTTCAAGTATGAAATGGAAAATTTTCAGACATTTTTACACCTGTCCCAAACTCAGTTCTTAACGTAATGGGCTATGCATCTGTACAGAAAACATTGCTTTAGTGTTTTAAAGCCACACCACCCAATTAAATTCATGGTTGGTGGACATTTTCCATGCTCTGTTTATTCTGTGTAAAATGTCCATTTGGATAAATTACCTGCCCAGGAGAAGTTTGCAGGGACATAGCTCAGCTTGAATAAAAGAGAGCCAGGTTGAGAAAAAGATGGAGAAAACATAAGAGAATCCCATCTTATCTTGAATGAGGGTTTCTGCTATGGATTTATTTTTGTTTTAAATCAATTGCCAGAATAACAGATATAGTTATATTCAAATTTAACTGATTTAATGAATTATTATATAGACTCATGAAAATTTTTATCTAAGAAGAATTTTAAATGACATGGCAAGTTTAATAATATGGTAACTAAGGAAACTGAAAAAAAAGCATTTGCATTACAGTTTTATCTCAGCTAAGGTAAAATACACACGCCAACATATTAACTGCAGTTTTTTCTAGATGATGAGTTATTTTTATGATGACTTTCTTCTGTATATTTTTACTTTAAAAAATAAACGTAAAAACCTAGAATAGGTTTTTAACAGAATAAATTCTGTTAAAAATTTAAAATACAGGGACACCTGGGTGACTCAGTCGGTTAAGCGTCCGACTCTTGATTTTGGTTCAGGTCATGATCTCAGGGTTGTGAGATAAGCCCCACATCCGGCTCTGTGCTAGGTATGGAGCCTGCTTAAGATTCTCTCTCCCTCTCCCTTTGCCCCTTCCCCACTCTTAAAAAATTTAAATACAAATTATGTTATGTACTATTTTATATTATTGCAAGTTTGGATTTCCCTGTGCCTCTACTCACAGAGGAATGGCTCCATAAGAGGAACAACTCAAAGAGAGTCAATGTATCCTACATGAACTGAGACCATAGTAGCAGGTCATGGCTTACTTAGAGGTTGAGGGTTCAGCAGCATCAGTCATGGGAAAGAGGATCTTACACCATGAGGGCCAGCAAATGCAGGGCAGAGATCCCACAAACTCTTATTTATGTGCTAGGTAACCCCGGGAGATCTTAGAAGAATAAGACCTATCTCTCCGAATCAAAGGAACCGATAGTCTTTGAGAGGAGACAGGCAAATAAATCTTCAGTGTAACAAGAAAGCTATATTAGAGGGGGTAATTACACAAAAGGGTGGTTTTTGGTCAGCGGGTCTAGGGGAATCCAGAGGTGATCCTTGAGTTCAGAGTTGGTCACAAGAATGGAGGCAGAGTTGCAAAGGGAATAGCCCAAATAAGAGTCCTTAAGAATGAAACTAGATGGTGGTTCTGGGAATTCTGATTATTCGAGTAAGGGAGTAAGGATGGGCATGGAATATGAAAGAGATCAAGAACAGATGTGGGGAGCAGCAGGAGCCTGAGGTCTAAGCCTGAGGTGAAGCTGGGCTGAGCAGCGCAGTGACAGTGGACTGGAGGGGCTGGGCAGGACAGATGGTGAAACTCAGACCCGGCAGACCCGGGATCCTATTGGATGTATAGTGTGAAGGAGAGTGGGGACGGCAGCAGTCCGAGGATTCTGGGGCTCCTTAGAGGTGTCATTAGAATAGGAATTTTAGGAGGAGATGAGGGCAAATAATGAGTTTCGGTTTGGGACATATTTAAAGTTAAAACTTCCTTCCTTCCATTCTTTCTTTCCATCCCTTCTTGCTCTTTCTGCCTCCCTCCCTCCCTGCCCTTCTTCCTTCCTCCCTCTCTCCCTCCCTCCCTCTCTCTCATTCTCTTTCTTTCTATTTATTCATTTAGTTATTTAGTAAGCTTTTATTATGCCCTTTGCTGTCCGCAGGGCACTATCCCAGCCAATGTCCTCGGTCCATTGTAAACCAGGCCAGTTTCTATGTATCCTCAACCGTGGCGGGGGTGGGGGGGAATTGTTTTCACAGCCACAGCTACTGGGTGTGAAACTATGTCCTTTAAAGCTACAGGACATAGCTAGTCCAGGTATAAGACACAAGTGCTTAACTCCTTTCAAATGGCACCGCATAATATATGTTTTTATATTGGAAACACCACTAATGGCCATTTTCTTTCTAGGTAGTGCCATTATTTCTGTTATGTTTCTGAAAGAAAACTTAAGAGCTTCAGATTTACTAGGTAAGTCATTGGTTAATTCATGTAATTGTAGTACTTCTTGATCAGGAAATAAATAATAGTATTCATAAAAAAATATGTGCATTAAAAACTGGGAACAAATTACTGAAATGGATAAATCTCATTTGGAGATGGATAGTATTCTTTCTTGGAGCTGCCTTCTGCTCTTTCATGTGAAATGCTTCAATTTTCACTGTGCCCACTGCTCATGCTATTGGCCACAGTGAATTATTACTTTACACTATTATTATGAATATTATGAATTTTCATGAGCATAATAAAATCCAAGAAAACATCTGTGTTACCTAATAGAGTATTCCACTTCAAAGGATGTGTTTGTTAGATTGTTACATGAAAGTACTGCATAAAAATGAAAACCACACAAAAATTAGATGCACCAATTAACTACCTAATTTGTATTTAGCTCTTTCCAAAAGTAACATGGAACGTTCCCCTTCAAATTTTTATTTAGAAATACAGCTATTAGTGGAAAGTAACAGTAGCCTTCCTGGCTGTAAGAAAGATTGCTATTATATAGCAAAGCCATCCTGTATTGATTGTATCTTCTACCTCTTATTGGAAGTATCACTTGCGAGAAGAATTCTGGAACTTCATATTTTCTTCCTTGACAAAATCCTCTCTGAATTGCTGCTGACATATGATAACAAATATGATACTTTAGGGGCTTTAAATAAAGCAATGTCTACTCCCTTCCAAGGAGATCAGATTTTTTAAAAAAATTTGAGCTTTAAATGCGACACCAGTATTGGTATGTTGAGCATTTGTTTTCCCTGATTGTATTTCCCTTGAGCCTAGTGTCTTGAACGTGTTTTCACTTTTTCTTTTTCCTCCTTGGTTTGATTCTGCAAGTAGAGTTTTTAGTTGACATCATCAGATTTGTCATGGTTGCAATGTTTTTCCAAATGGACTTCATATGTGCATTGTATCTTTTCAAATATATTATTTTTCTATACCCCTTTTTAAATATATCATGGTTTATGGAATCATTTGGGGAAGATGCATGGAATCAGAAATAAGAATGAACATTTGCCTGAGTTTTACAAATTAAAAAAATTAGGGCCTGTATTATTTTTCTCATTTATCAAGTGTCTTAAGGAAACTCTAAATCATTTTAGTGAACATATGCCATCTTTTGTAGTTAATGGTCGATTAAGGTTTAAATTAATCTAAGGTATTTAATGAGGTAATACAGGTGGATATGTAGGGAGACTTGCTAATTATTATGAACATTGGCGATCAGAAGATGATTAATATGGAATCTCTGTCCTCAAATAATACAGTCGATGATAAAATACATACATTAGTAAGTTTTTTTAAAGTGGAAAATAATATGTGTCCTAATGCCTTGAGACTTTAGTTTAGAACAGGGTTTCTCAACCTCAGCACTGCTAACATTTTAGGCTGGAGAATTCTTCATTGCAGGGGGCTGTCCTGTGCATTGCAGGATGTTTAGCAGCATCCCTCCTGGCCTTTACCCATCAGATGCCAGTAGCACTGCATGCCCCAGTTATGGCAACCAAAAATGACTTCACATATTGCCAAATGTCCCCTGAGGGACAAAATCACCCCCAACTGAGAACCACTGGTGTGGAATAAATAGAGGTTACTCTAGCTGAGAAGCTCAGAGAGGATTTTTTATAGCGGTAATGTTTCATTCAGTTCTGATGGCCGGATAGGACAGGCATGGGCCATTTCCAAGCATTTGGAGGATGATGTACAGAGGGATTAAAACGAGAAGTAGTAACAAAGGTACAAAAAGGCAGGGTAAGTTTCTCTTTAATACTGCAAACACTGCTGCCAATAGGATTAGGAAAAAAATAAAGTCACAACTATGGAAAAGGAAGAAATAGAAATATCAGTGTGTGCAGATGATTTGATTATATACTTGCAAATCCCAAGATCAACAAAATATTACTAAAACCAGTAAACTAGCTCAACTCAAAGGATATAAATTAAACTCACTTTCATAGTTTCAAATCTGAATTCCACTTTTTCTGTCAACTATGTGGCCAACGTAATATTACTTAACTTCCCTAAGCCTCAGTTTGTTGACAAATATAGAATACTGTTCTGAGGATCAAATTGCATAATTCGTTTAAGCATGTTGAGAAAGGTAAAGCCCTGTTAATATAATTGTCATCATTTCTGTGATCAACTTCATTCCTGAGAGGTAATACTAAAAATGTAATACAGGGAATAAGAAACATGCACACATATACACACATACCAAAAAATGATAATAATAAAAAATTAAACCTCTATTAGCTCTTTGATTCTTTGCTAATTTCTCTTATTTTAAGAACAGCTAACATTTATTAAATATTTCCTCTTTCCAGGTACCATTAGTGTTTTACATGAACTATCTCATTTAAATGTAGGAGCAACCTATTTACAGAGCTGATAGTTAGAGAGGTTAACTAACTTGCCCAAGGTCCTGTAACCAGTGAGTGGTAGACCAGTATTCTAATAGTGGCAGCCAGTGAATGGTAGACCAGTATTCTAATAGTGGCAGCCGGTGAATGGTAGACCAGTATTCTAATAGTGGCAGCCTGATACAACCAGGTGAGTCTCTAGTGACAGAGAGCTGTGTGACCTTTCAAAGTAACTTAATCTCCTTAAGCCTCATTTTCCTCACATTTTAAATGAAGATAATATTACCTTCCTTGTAGGATTAAATGAGTTCACAGAGGCAGAACTTTTAGCACACGGCCTGTCACATAATAAGCACTCGATGTTAGCTATTATCATTACTGCTGCTACCCCCACCCCCACCCCTATGTGTACTCCAGTGGTTCCTCAGAGGAAACCTCGATTAGGATATTTTTGCAAACTTTAACGTTTTCTACAACTCTAGTTGGGTATTTTTGCCTTCCTAATTTAATGCTTTTTGAGTAGGGCTATATAACTGATGTCACATTTGTTTCATACTATAGTTAAAAGTGATCAGTTTTTTTTTTTTGACCAGCCAATGCAATTCTTTATTCTTTTTTTTATTTTTTATTGTTATGTTAATAACCATACATTACATCATTTGTTTTTGATGTAGTGATCCATGATTCATTGTTTGTGTATAACCCCCAGTGCTCCATGCAGTACGTGCCCTCTTTAATACCCATCACCAGGCTAACCCATCCTCCCACCCCCCTCCCCTCTAGAACCCTCAGTTTGTTTTTCACAGTGCATCATCTCTCGTGTAGGAAAAAGAAACAACAGAGCCACCTATTCCATACCCGTGACTCCAACAGCAATGTCACAACATTATCATGACCTGAAATGCAATAACCCACTTCATATTTGGGAAGAAGGATTTCTCCCCAAACTCACTCAGTAATGTGTTAAGTCACATGTATTTTCTTTGGGTCTGTATTGCCGTTGCCTTGAGAAAATTGTGTTTTTTCTGTTGAGAGCTAAAAATGCAGGTTTTTTTCTTTACAGGGACTAAAACCAAACATGGAAAAGAGCAGTTAGTGGCTTAAAAAAAAAAAAAAGATTAACATATAAGCATGCTAAAAATTAAATTGTCAAAATATGCAAAAGAAAATCATTTATTTTTCCCTGCTTCAAGCAAATGAAAGTTTGTTTTTCATGATGGAACAAATGAAGATTTTTGGGCCATGTGGAAACAAGCTGAACTAATTTATTGCCAAATGTTGCTCTATGGCTATGAAGCTTTTCACCACTAGCCTCAAAAAAATGACCTCACAAAAGCTATGTCTGAAAGGAATCGCCAACTATTATTAACTCAATGACAGGCTTTGGACTGTGCTCTGATTCTTAGCGGATTAATAACTTTAAATTATTTTAATGATTATTTTTCCTTTAAAAAGCACCAGATTTCTCTCCTCTTCAATCAGCCAAAACCTATATAGTACTTTCCCCTCTCTTCTCCCTTAGTCATCAAAAGTACTAAATCTAATAGGCTGTGAGATCCTAGTTGACTAAAGTCCAGATAGTATCATCATTAAAAAAAAAAACAAAACCACAGACAATTCATCAGTACTCTCCAGAGACCAGTAACTTGATTACTTCAAGTGACCTATAAATGGGTTCCCCAGATAGAATATCAAGAGATTAATAGTGACATGAGGACCATCTCTTTCCTTCCTTCTCCCACACCAAATGGTCAGCTTGGGTGAGGGCCAGTATCGAGAATACTGATCTAGCCAAACAAACCATCATTTCTGGGTGAGAGAACAGATTGGCTCTTTTGGTTTTGGGCCTGCCTCACGCAAATAGGTGCTTTCATGATAGCACAGGGACAGGACCCATGTGCAGAGAGAGCTGCCAATTTTGGATTAAATTTTAAGCATAACTGAGATAGCTTTTGACTCCTAGTGGTCAGTATCCTGAGGTAGATGTGTCCCAGGCTCTTCTGTCACATCAGGCCTCCAGATGAGCTGTCAAATCTATTCAGCTCCCCAGATTGGCTTCTTGTCCAGCCAAATTCCTGGAGTCTAGCAGGTGTGATAAGTTAGTTTGTACCTAGAGATGAGAAGACTAAGTCACAGGAGAAGTAACACGCTTAAGCTTTTCCAGCCGGCAAATAGCAGTGAAATTTGAATTCTGTGGGGGCAGTTTCAGTGTGGTTTAGACTTTCACGATCCAAGTTTTGACCTGGAATTTAATCACTTCCATGGGCAAAGAGCAGACCAAGGGCGGCTTCCCTTCCTTGAGTATCTTACGCATCCAGATTACTCCCTTGGGCAAATGGACCAGTGGCAGTTAAACTAGCCAATTTTCTAGTGTAGAAATCTGTGTCTTTCTAATGAAAGAATATTTGTGGATCTACCGAAATAAAAGTATCAGGAAATGACATCTAATGCCACTTCTAGAAAAATAAGGAATATAAATACATTTTAAGGAAATATATATAAGGAGCTGCTAATGAGTATCTTCAACACTTCTAAACACTTAGGAAACATGTGCACATGATCCGTAAAAGAGACCGTGAGTCACACAGACAAATACAAATGATACCCAGTAAACAAACATGTAACAGCAGCTAGCTAGAACTACCTTTGTAATTGTCAGAGGAAGCTGAAATTAAAATTATTAAGAAGAAACGATGTGGGACCTACTGAGCTGCCCTAGAGTCATTAACTAGATCCACAATGACATGGGGCTCAAGTGACATGATACATGTGCAGAAGTACTTTGAAAGTATCATTGCAAAATTGTGAGTCATTTTATTTGCTTTCAAGGAGTTTTGAAATGCAGTGAAGATCTACATTTGTAGAAATGGGCACAGTATGCAAATGTGGAAGCAGATGGGAAACAGGGCCCCTGTTGGAAAGTTAAGTTAAATAACACTCCCTCCAGAGAATGGGACATTATGCAGACTTAAAAAGAATGAGCCTGCCCTATATACACTGATGTGAAATGTTCTCCAAGATGTTCTGTTAAATAGAACAAAAACAAGGTACAGAAAAGTGTATATAATACGCTGCCGTTTGTGTAGAAAACTCAGACGCATGTACTCGCTCACACACCTGCATAAAACACCTATGCAAAGGGAAATCGAAGAGTTGGTGGCAGTATTAACTGCCAGGAGGGGAACTCCTGGGCCATAAGGGTGTACGAGAGATTTAACTTTTCACTCACCACCGTTGTGTGCCTTTTGAATTTTTTACATATGCATGTGTTACCCAATCAAAACTAAATTTAAAAATAGAGAAATGTAATGACACTAGATACAGCTAGTGGAGATAAAAAAAAAATTACTGGCAGAGGAACTCAATAAAAATAAGAAATTTGGATTTCACAAAAGAAAGCTGGAAGTCTCTGAGATTTTTAAGTTGTATTCAATGCATTTATTCTACTACACTATACCAAGTTTAGAAGGCTGGTTTTTTTTGTTTAGAAGCCCATCCTCCTAGCAACCTAATATAGAACAATTATAAGATCTTTTTTTCTTTTCCAAAGAAAGGGTGGGGCTGACCAATCATTTTGCCCAGGTTTCTTAGGTACTTGTAATTTTTATTATTTTTCCTTTTATCACAATGCTTAATAATATATATAGTTTTTTTATTTTTAAAATTCTCATTAGAAATCACTTTTGAAATTTTGTATATAATTTCTGCCTTCACAAAGTATTACAGAGTAAGCTCTTAACATTAGAGGAAGCTTGTTTTATAGCTTCTACAATAGCTCGAATAGCTATCGTCTAGCTTGTGTGAAAAGTCAAATGCTATTTGTTTTCAGAAACAAAAGTTCAAAACCGTAAATCATTTGGTTAAGAGAAACAGGAAATTGGTGTCTTCCAATTGTGAGGTTTTATAGACAAGCCAAATTGCTTCAGGTTAGAGTCAGGGCTGGTTGTAAATTATACACAACAATGCTGCCCTTAGTGATGAAACAAGTTGAATTATGTTTGCTATCTGAAAAATGCTACCTATATCAGTTTTTCTCTGCTGATTATTAATAAATAAGCAGTTTTCGGTGTTATTTGGAATGTCAAGGCCTCCCTTTACTCCCCCTTACATAGCCCCTCTTCCCATACACATTTTTCTTTTTTTTTTTTTTTTAAAGATTTTATTTATTTATTTGACAGAGACAGAGACAGCGAGAGCAGGAACACAGGCAGGGCAGCGGGAGTGGGAGAGTGAGAAGCAGGCTTCCTGCCGAGCAGGGAGCCCAATGTGGGACTCGATCCCAGGACCCCGGGATCATGACCTAAGCCGAAGGCAGACGCTTAATGACTGAGCCACCCAGGTGCCCCTCTTTTTTTTTTTAAAGATTTTATTTATTTATTTGAGAGTGAGAATGAGATAGAGAGAGCAGGGGGGGGGAGGGTCAGAGGGAGAAGCAGACTCCCCGCCGAGCAGGGAGCCCGATGCAGGACTCGATCCCGGGACTCCAGGATCATGACCTGAGCCGAAGGCAGTCACTTAACCAACTGAGCCACCCAGGTGCCCCTCCTGTACACATTTCTTTTCTCCATTATTTTAAGTACTGTTAAAGGGTGACAGTAACACATTCCTTACATGTCCTTATAATGTGGATATTTTACTGTTACCCCTAGAATTCTAGATTCTAAATGGGAGTAAATAAATCTTATAGCAAAGTCAGCATTCACCTTTGTTATTTCTGCTGAAAGGACTCCAGTACATGGCAATGATTAAGGTGCTCTTTTACCAGAGTTTCAAAGTGTAAAATCGTGTGTGTGTGTGTGTGTGTGTGTGTGTGTGTGTGTGTGTGTGTGTAAAGGCTTCAAAGATGAATAAGTACAGAGTAGGTCATCAGGTCATCATCAGGTGATAGACTTCCCCACTCTCTGGGCTCTGATGGATCTAGATCTATCATGTACTTACTGGTCCACATAGAAATAAACAGCCAGCTTGGATATGTTTTCATGTGTCCAAATGCATGTGTTCTGATCTTTCCCATCTTTGGGGAAAGGTTTTCTGAAGAGGCAAGGATTCATCTGGAACAACAAAGAAAAATCAGAAGTTATGTCTGACCCCGCACCCTTTCCCTGGCCCTTATCCCCCCTTTTAAAGATAATGCCATCAAGTGAATGCATTATGCTATCTAGGGATAGTTTGATGAATCACATTTTAATAGGGAGGGACTAAAGGCACTTTTATAAGTAATGCTCATTCTATAGGTAATATTTGAATTGATAAAAAGTCTTAAATATCCCTTTTCAACTTGGTTTGTCTTTTCAATTTTATTTAAAGGTATGACATTGGCATTTGCGGGAACATACTTATTGGTGAACTTTGCCCCAAATAGAAGTCAATCTATCTCTGCAAGAACAGTACAGTATTACTTTGTTGGCTGGCAGTTCCTGATCTATGTGGTAAGAATCTTAAAAATTTTACTTTACCAGAAGTTCTATTATCTAGACCACTGGTACATGCAGATGTTAGAGAATGAATAAAGTCTTTTCTTCTCAGCATTAATATCTCATTAAATTGTAAATATATTTGACTAAGGCCAAAGTATTTGAAAAACTAAATCAACAATAGAACACCCCCAGTTTCCTGAGTATCCGATTATAGGGGGTGACTTGTCACTGGAACAATTTCCACAATATTTAATCCAGCAAATTCCAAAGCAACATGTTGTAGGACAACTCAAAGTAAAAAACAAACCCAAAAAACCTCTCTTCCTAGGTCAAAGGAAATGCCTGAAGACACATTTAACTTCATCGGCTTTCATTCGAGATAGATATTTTCTTCAAAAAAGTATTCTTTGAGACCAATGCAGCAGATTGTCTGGGGAGAAGTAGACAGCAGTAGGGTAATACTGGGAGTTGTGTAAAAAAAATAAAGAATGGAATGAGCTGATGTAGAAATTTGAAGGCACTATAATTGGGATATTTTATTTGATTCAGTGACTGTATCCAGTGGGTATAGTGAGAATGTGCTGGAGATAGTTGTTATGTAACTTGTTACAGAGTTGGTTTAGGTTGCAGAATCAACATATTCCAGGAAGGGCAGGTGGTAAGAAAACTGGGGTAGAGGACACGAGCGTTTAACCAAGAACTGTATTAGTAAAATAATTGTGAATTCAACAAAAAGAATCAAAGCACCGAAAATCACACATCTTTAGGATTAGAAGTGACTTCAAAAAGCTATTTGGTCTAGTCCTCTGCCACTGTAACAGGTAAACTAGTATGACCCTACTTCATACACCTATTATTCAAAGTGTGACATTGGCATTTGTAGGAACATGTTTTTTGGTGAAATTTGCTCTAAGTGTAACCCAGAATATTTCAGTGGAGACTACATGATCCTACATTATTATCTGACCGTCCTTTGTCTGTGTGACAGGAATTCTGTGTATCTTGCTGTCTCTGATGTAGAATTCTGACCACTGGAACACAAATGCTTATAGGTATTTTCTCTCTGTAGCCTCCCACTATGCTCCTTTCTTACTCAACAAAGATACTTAGGTTTCTCTGCTTTAAAAAACAACAACAACAACAACAACAAACTCCTCATCCTTACACATCCTTACTCCATCATAAACTGTGCTATTTCCCCTCCATTCCACTCTCTCCTCTACTTTCCCAGCTCCTAGTCACTCCTCACTCATTTTAATCTGGTAGATTCCCCCCGCACCCACGAATTGCCAAGCAGAATTGCTTTTTTGGTCCTGCTTCTTCTTGAACTTTGTGCAGCATTTACTCGTGACCCATCATCTCCTTGAGCCCCTCTCTTCCTGGTTTCCTCATTTTGCTTTCCCTGTTTCTCCTCTTCCTCTCTGACCGTCCATCCCATTCTCTTGGTGGGTACCTCCTTCTCTTGTGCCAACCACTCAATCTATTCATGGTACATACTCTTCCACGGTTTTCTAGGGTGATCTCATTGCCAACCCCCATCATCCTATGGGAAGACTTTTAAACCCAGACCTACATCTCTTTCCCAGGCCTCTTCTGAGTTGCAGATCTATGTTCTCATCGGTCAACTTATTATTCATCCCTGCCTGGATGTCTCATAGGTTCCACAAATGTATCGTCTCAAAAACTGAACTCAATATCTTCTCCTCTGAACTCTCTTCTTTCTTGTGTTGGAAGGCCCCCCTTCCTCCTGCTCTCCGTCAACCTTTAGGATTGGACTTTCCAGCTCCGATTAGCCTTCCTCAAGCCTGTTGTACTTGGTGCCCCCTCTGCCCCGTTGTAATCCTCCTGCTTATCCACCAGACCCAACCCTTTAACAGATTTCATCAATCAAATCCAAGGCTCTAGAAGGGCTTACCAAGTGTTTCATGGTAGCTCAGACTTGAAGTCTAACCAACGTATTATTATTCTTTGCCTACAGGCAAAACAAATTCTTCATCCAGTAAGAAAAGGTCACACAGTCTGTGACCAGAAAATGAATAGCCCGAGTTGAATCCTTTGGAGATTAAAGTTGCATCAAGACTTAATTTCCTGGAATAAACAGCATTGTTTGATGATGACATATCTTATATTGTTTTAACACCAGAGGAAACATTGAAAAGAACAAAACTATTTTTTATTAAACCTTAAAGTTCCACAAAAAAACACTCTGACTTTACTTGCATTTTGCCACTTTCCAAAGTCAACTCTTAAATTCATTCATTCATTCATTCATTCATTAGTTCATTGAACTGATTAGACACCCAGGGTCTAGAGAAGAATTCCTGTAACAGGGATTTTACTGTCCTGGGGGAGGCCCGTATTCCTATAAAATAATGAAGGTATATTTGAAAGTAAATGTCACCCAAAAATGTAACTAATTTCAGGTATTTATCAGATAGTATAAAATAAATCTTTAATAAAGTCACATTTGAATAACACTATTGGCTGTAGACTCTAAAGGGAATTATCTACATTATCTTAGTTTGGAATTTAAAGATATCAATTATATGCTAAGATCTTGAGCTGAAGTTTGGTTTAAATCTGTTAAGCATGAAAGTAATTAATATTTAATCCTTGGAGGTGGCAGTTTCTGTGCTTTTTCTGCCAACCATGACTGCAAAGATCATAATTACAGCCATTAAGACTATTCTTTGAAGAATCATTCATCTAGCTGTTCTTGGATTACACCAAAGATAAATGCAGTACCTGAAGTGCTTTTCAGGACTGATCAAATAACTAATACAATGAATAAAAATATTTTAGAGTCTGAATAAGTTTCACATTTCTCAAAAGGGGATTGTAAAATCGTATCCCAGGAAGCTGATAGCATCTCCTTGTCTTGTGGGTTTACCTGTACCAGGTGGATGTCCAGGTTATCCTTAAGGCTTACACAAGGTGGAGGCCTCAGAAACAAGGCCCAGGAGCCTGTCCCCTGAGCTGGTTCTCTTTTTGGTAGGAAGAGGATTTGAGAAGCCTGGTATCAACTGGCCAGTGAAGAATGACGTGTCCTTTGCTCGCCCACTAAAACAGCCTTTCCCAATTCTATTCACAAAAAAACAAGTGCATTTTCAAGGTTAAACTTGCAAGGAAAGCTCCTGCATAACATGGCCCTCTCTGAGAAATTCATCTCTGTTAGCATGTTCAAAGCCAGAGGTCCTTTAGGAAGGAAACAGGCTTGCCGACCACGGGGTCCTATTCTCGAAGGACCTTTGGTTGAATAACACCTATCAATGCAGTCCACAGAGCCCGCGTGAGGAAATTTGGCTCTGAGCCTCAATTACTTCATGTTCTTTGGCAGGCTTGGTTGTGGCCGTTTTGCCCACCCAGACTTTCCACCAGAGCATTCGCACGGAAACTTCTGTCGTGAACATAAGATCCTTCACAAAATAATCTGCATGGTGCTCATTTTCTCTCCACCAGACAAAAAAAAAAATTAAATCAGCAGAAGCAGGGGCCGAGCCCTATTGTTTGGGGTCATTCTAAGCTAATTATTAAGTCAGCCTTTCCGGCAGAGCTGCTTCAAAACCCACCACCAGGTGTCAAAAACCTGAAGGGAAAAAAGCTGTTTTTCTCAGGTTTCACTCTGTATCACATGGGGTTCCTTTGCTTTGCCGTCGGAATGCATACAGCCCTTGCACATCTGCACTGGGCCCACTTCGCCAGTAGCCGCAGCTGCCGCTCACCGAGCACGCTGAGCCCTGGGCGGAGCTCTGAGTCCCTTCTGTTCTTTCCCTCGGCAGCAGATGGGGAAACTGAGGTAGGTAACCTGTCTGAGGTTACATGAATACTAAGAATTCAAAACCAGGCAGCCCACCTCCACAGGGTGATGAGTGCCCTTAAATCTAGTTAGATTAGAGAATCAATCCAGAAAATCCGGAGTCAATTCAGAAAATTCATCCCGAACATTCTTTTCTTTTTTGAATTTTATTATGTTATGTTAATCACCATACATTACATCATTACTTTTTGATGTGCAGTGTTCCATGATTCATTGTTTACGAATAACACCCAGTGCTCCATTCAATATGTGCCCTCCTTAATTCCTTAATACCCATCACCAGGCTAACCCATCCCCCCACCCCCCTCCCCTCTAAAACCCTCAGTTTGTTTCTCCGAGTCCATAGTCTCTCATGGTTCGTCTCCCCCTCCGATTCCCCCCACCTTCATTTTTCCCTTCCTACTATCTTCTTTTTTTTAAAACGTATAATGTATTATTTGTTTCAGAGGTACAGGTCTGTGATTCATCAGTCTTACACAATTCACAGCGCTCACCAACATCTGTCGTTTCCTGACTTGTTAATTTTAGCCATTCTGACTGGTGTGAGGTGGTATCTCATTGAGGTTTTGATTTGGATTTCCCTGATGCCGAGTGATGTTGAGCACTTTTTCATGTGTCTGTTGGCCATTTGGATGTCTTCTTTGGAAAAATGTCTGTTCACGTCTTCTGCCCGTTTCTTGATTGGATCATTTGTTCTTTGGGTGTTGAGTCTGATAAGTTCTTTATAGACTTTGGATACTAGCCCTTTATCTGATATGTCATTTGCAAATATTTTCTCCCATTCTGTCGGTTGTCTTTTGGTTTTGTTGACTGTTTCTTTTGCTGTGCAAAAGCTTTTTATCTTGATGAAGTCCCAATAGTGCATTTTTGCCCTGGCTTCCCTTGCCTTTGGCGATGTTTCTAGGAAGAAGTCGCTGTGGCTGAGGTCGAAGAGGTTGCTACCTGTGTTCTCCTTTGGGATTTTGAAGGACTCCTGTCTCACATTTAGGTCTTTCATCCATTTTGAGTCTATTTTTGTGTGTGGTGTAAGGCAATGGTCCAGTTTCATTCTTCTGCATGTGGCTGTCCAATTTTCCCGACACCATTTGTTGAAGAGACTGTCTTCTTTCCACTGGACATTCTTTCCTGCTTTGTCAAAGTTTAGTTGACCATAAATTTGAGGGTCCATTTCTGGGCTCTCTATTCTGTTCCATTGATCTATGTGTCTTTTTGTGCCAGTACCATACTGTCTTGATGATGACAGCTTTGTAATAGAGCTTGAAGTCCAGAATTGTGATGCCACCAGCTTTGCTTTTCTTTTTCAACATTCCTCTGGCTATTTGGGGTCTTTCCTGTTTTCATACAAATTTTAGGATTATTTGTTTCATTTCTTTGAAAAAAGTTGATGGTATTTTGATAGGGATTGCATTAAATGTGTAGATCGCTCTAGGTAGCATTGATATTTTCACAATATTTGTTCTTCCAATCCATTAGCATGGAACGTTGGTTCCCCTGGAAAGACTTCAGGTACCAAAACCTAAGTTAGTTTCCTATTACTTCTGTAACAAATTGTCACCAGCTTAGTGTCTTAAAACAATACAGACTTCTTATCTTACAGTTTTGAAGGTCAGAAGTCCAACACGGGTCTCACTGAACTAAAATCAAGGTATTGACAGGGCCATATTCCTTGCTAGTGCCTCTGGAGGAGAAGCCATTTCCTTGCCTTTCCTAGCTACTAGGAATGCCACCAGCATTCCTTGACTCTATTCTTTCTCACGTTACATCTCTCTCTGACCAGGCCTGGGAAGATTCTCTGCTTTTTAGGACTCATACAATTACTTCAAACCCACTTGGATAATCCAAGATAATGTTCCCATCTCAAGGTCCATAGCCTTAATCACATCTCCAAAGCCCCTTTGCCATGTAAAGTAACATACACACAAGTGACAGAGATTAGAACATGGGCATCTTTGGAAGGCCATTATTCTGCCTACCAGACCTATATCGCTTAACCCCTCTGAGCCTTGGTTTCCTCATCTGTCAAATGGGGATAATAGTGCCTACCTCCTAAGGTTGTTGTGAGGATTCCATGAATTAGTGCAAGAATAGCACATGGTAAGCCTTCAGTAAGTGCTGTTATTATTTCTGACCTCTGAAGTAGCAATCAGCAAAGCAGCCTCTTCCCGGGTCCCAGCAACCTGTAGAAATCACAGCTGCTTTAATATTGGTGTTTTCAGAGAGGGAGAAAATATTGCTAGGGAAAAAAAACCCAACATGAATTCGTGCTGCTTGAGTATTTTATTCCTGGGAGCTCTATGACCTCTTGCCACAAGACAGGACATAGGGCAACTACAGTCATTCTGAGTCACAGCAGCTCATGTTTTATTTATCTGGAGCCACAGAGATGGAATTTGGAAAAAAGTCATATGTGATATTTAGAACTGATAACTCCCCTCATTTTCCCCCATCCACTCCCAAAAGTAATCATCCTCTTGCTAATAGATTTAGCTAACACGCTCTGTGCATTAGTGCAGGAAGAGCCTCTTTCTCTCCAGCAACGAATACAGGGGTCCCAAACGCTGCTGTGAGTCATTTGTAATTGTACCATGTGAGAAATGGAAGCCTGTGGTTGAAGCAGGGACAAAGCCGGCAGGGATATTTCTGTTAACAATTGAAGATCCGTACAGACATTGGGACACCCAACGTTTTGATGGCAGCTTTGGGGAAGGCAAAGTGATAGGAGTTTAATAGCTCTTGTAGTACGCCTTGATTAAATTAAAGGCCTGGCAAATAAGTCCTATAAGAAAAAGTTAAAGTAATTAGTTTAATTAACCAGGAAAAGACTGAGGGATGACTTAATCTTCCATATGAGATGAAAGGTTTTTAAATGAGGAAGATAGGGTCCTGCTGCTTTCCGTGCCCGCAGAGAATGAAAGGGAAGAAAAAACAAGCAAACTTTGAACTGAAACAGTAGAGATTCATGTTGAGTTAGAGGAGGGCTCCATAAGTAAAATGCAGGCCTGAATGCAGTGAAGTCCCTAACTCTAGTAATTTTTAAGAAAAAAAATTAGTGGTGGTGTTTTTACATGTCTGATGCCAGAAAAGTAAACATTCATATTTATGATTTCAGTCCAGGGATACTGCCTCCTTGAAAAAAAAAATAGCTTTACTTCAGGTTATCTGAAGGACTTCAAAAAAGAAACAATGTTAAAACAAAAATAAAACTGAGAACTCAAAATCACATTAGTATTTTCTTAAGGGTGGGAAAATTTTAGACATTCAGTCAATTAATATTTATTGAACACTCAGTTTATTAGACATTAGGTCTGTTTTTTGGCAAGTTGCTCGTAATAAATTTGAGGTGTCATTTATTCATGAATTCCATAAATACGGATTGAGTGACTGTCGGTGCCCAGGCACTGAAGACAGTAACAAAGAGGACAGATAAGGTCCCTGTTCTCATAGAACCCGTGTGCTAGTCAGGGAGACAGAAAAAAACCCATAAGTGCATGAACAGGAAGTAGTCCAGATGATGATAAAACTCTCTACAGTAGATAAGGGGTGGCTCTGCTAGATCAGAGAAGATGTCTCGGAGGAGGTGATCTTTAAGCTGAAATTTGAGTGATTGGAAGGAGCCATTGTAGGGAGATCGGGGAAGGAGTATTCCAGGCAACTCCAGCAGTTAGTGCAAAGGCCCAAAGGCAGGAGCCATCTGAGCTTTGCAGAGCACTGGGGGGGAAGCCATCTGTGGCTGGCTCAGGTGGGCCATCCAGGATTTTATTCTTAATGTGATAGGAAACCGTAGGAGGTTTGAGCAAAGGAATGACTGGATTTAGTATATATTTCTAATACATATATCATCCTGGATAAGTCTCATTAGCAGTGCACAGTGAAAAACCAGGAAGTAAAAACTAGTATGATTCTGCATGTATAAAGTCCATACATATGCAAAAATAAACAGGGTGCTGTTTGAGGATACATAAAAGGTAGTAAACTATAAAGAAAGTGAATAATAAACACAAAAATTCATTGTAGTGGTTGCTGGGGAGATCCTAGGAGGAGTGGAGTACAATTGGGGAGTGGTACGCAAGAGACTTCAGAGGTCTTGGCAGGTTCTCTCTCTCTGGCTGGGTGCAGGGCATGCGACTGCTTGTCATATTATATAAATACCTTGTGTGTGTATCATATATGTTCTCTACGAATGACATATGTCATTATTCAAGTTGTGCTTTGACATGATTCCTCTGACTGCTGAGTGGCTGGATTGTAGAGGCAAGAGTCAAATCAGAGACAAATTGGAAGCTATTGCAGGGGTTAGAGAGAAGGTGGCAGGGAGTGGGGGAAAGGAAGGTGTTACCGGCTGGTGCAACGAGGTATGTATTGATGCCATTCATTGGGGGGTGAAGGCCCCAGGAAGGATAGGTGGGGAAGGAAGGCATTCAGGAGTTTAGCATTGCCCATATTTTGGGGATATGGCTATTAAACGTGCATGTGGAGATGCCTAGAAGATAGTTGGATAAATGAGACTGGAGTTGCCCATCTCAGGGTCATTGGCATATAGGTGAGGTTAGAGCTCTGGGTCTGGATGCCTGAGGCTCCTTATATTGTTCTCATATGTTTATAATTGTCTTAGGAACGCCAGTCACCCTCAGCTCTCATAGGAAAACTGTTGCAAAATCCGAAAGGGAAGTGTGGCATTCTGAAGACTTTGTATAAAATAATTTATAGTTTACTCTTTTTCATCTTTTTCATTTCTAGATTTTAGAAATATTAATTTTCTGCACTCTGCTATATTTCCATAAGAGAAAGGAAATGAAGCACATGGTGATACTGTTAACCCTGGTGGCACTTCTCGGTAAGGATGCGCTTTGTTTCCCAATTCTCTAATCTAGCCATGCGAAGTCAGGAAAGAGATTGGAAGGAGGCTCTTGAGCATTCATTCGACTCCTTTCTCGTTGTTTCTACTTTTCAACTCTGAACTGTAGTAATAAACCCAGTCTCAATTATGCAAATTATATTTTGCATGTCCATGGCTACAATTGGTATGTTTAATTCTTTTAAAAACATATGTAAGGGTTTTTACTTCTTGGTAATCTTATTTGCTGTCTGACAATTTGAGAATTGTCTTTCTTAGTATATAATTGAAAATTATTAAAAGAGGAACAAATGAATGATCCCAACTGAAACTTTTGTGTCAGGAATTACTTACCAAGACCGATCTTGTTTACATGTTTTAAAAAACTTTAATGAAATATGGCTAATAAGAAATGTAAATGTAAGCAGTATGATTTTCTTAAAAACATTTCTTTCATTCGTTGTTGAGCCACCCATCTCCTTTTTTTTCCAGAGTCATCTTATAAAATTTGGAAAGTGTTACTTCTATAAGCCCACTATATATATATATTTTTTATTTTTTTTTATTTTTTTAAGATTTTATTTATTTGAGAGAGAGAGAATGAGAGATAGAGAGCACAAGAGGGAAGAGGGTCAGAGGGAGAAGCAGACTCCCTGCTGAGCAGGAAGCCCGACGCGGGACTCGATCCTGGGACTCCAGGATCATGACCTGAGCCGAAGGCAGTCGCTTAACCAACTGAGCCACCCAGGCGCCCTATATATTTTTTAAATCTCCCCTCTCCCCTCCTCTCTCTCATATACACACACACACATACACACACACACATACACACACTCTCTGTCATATAAATCAACACTAGGAGCTCTCACTAATCATTTGGAAAATTGCCTTTTTAAAGATTTATTTATAATGCTTCTTTTGCCTCTTCTTTGCAGATAAGACGATCCATACATCGTGTGTTGTTTGCTATGACTCTGTAGGTTATACTTACACCATTGGGACAGGCAGTGCTCATGTTAAGGAAGGGCTGGAGCTTTCATTTTTTTTCATTTCACGAGCTAATTCTCTCCTTTGAATTGGAAGATTTGTATTTGTGGTAGTTACTTATAGAAACAAATTTATACTATGTTCAGGTATGCTATTGATCAAAAGAACAGAAAAAGAACTTTATATTTGTTTCTTTCCGAATTACCAGATAGGGAGAACAAAAGCAAACAACTGAGAGACAAAATGTGTAGTATATAGGAAAATATTGAAAACACAGGAAATTTTAAATAGGAAAATAAGATAACAGTATTAAGATCATACACATCAGTTATGATCATAAATGCAAATGGGGTAAATTTACCTGGTAATAAAGATTTCCAAATTGGACTTCAGAAAAATTCCCAGCCTGATTTTGAAAAGGATTCTGAAATTGGATTCAGCCAGTGTTCTCTGGTTCAGATCTGTGAGAGTTCTAGAAATAGTGTCCTTTCTGACTGGCCCTTGCTGGTTGTGAAATACTTTGGCTTCATACATAAATGTCATCTAAAACAAAGTAACTCTGTTTGAAAGTAAAAGAAAGCAGAAGGCCATACTATTACTATCTAAGTTAAAATCAAGGCGGAAGCATTAAATGCAGCAGAGGCTCCTGGAAGCCCCACATTAGTATTTAGCTGCTCAGCATGGTGGGCCTGGGGGGTGAGGGGGGAGACACCAAGGCCGGGAGGCCTCAGGAGACTCGGGCAGCCGCTCTTTTGAAAACGACATTAACAGAAATATGAGAGGAGTAGAAACTTCTCTTAGCTCGTGGAAGGTAGGTAGACAGAAAGATATGTAAGGATAGAGGAATGAGTCCTTAATTTTGATCTAATGTTGAACTCTAAATTCTGGAAAACAGACCACACAACTGCTTTCAAGTGCCTGTGTGACATTTACAGAAGTTAATCGTGTCATTGGCCACAAAGAAATCCTTGATAAAGTCCAGGAAGTTGAAATAGTACAGACCACATTCTTCGATCACAGTGAAAGAAAAACAGAAAATAATAACAAAAATAGAAACAAGTAAAACCGTAACGTCTGGAAATGTTAACACTACTCTTAAACTGCAGCTGGGCCCAAGTAGAAACCAAGATTTCATTGCAGCATATATTTTAAAAATTATTATGAAAACACTTACTATTAAGCCTATAGTTTATGACTAATGCTGTATTCAGAAGGAAATTCATTACTTTAAATGTAAGTCAAGCATTCCACTCAAAAAGTTAGAGAAGAAAAACACTGAAATAAAGCTGAGGCGAGCAGAAAGGAGCAATTAATAAAGGTAAAAAAATAATGAAATAGAGAAGAGAAAAGCAATGGATTGATAAATAAACCCAAGAATCTGTTATTCTTAAAAGACATTACAATAGATCCTCCATAAGACCAAAAAAAAATCTCAAATACCCAAAGTTAGAAATAAAATTGAAAACAAATATGAAAACTTGGTTAAATAAAGGAAAATAACTATGGAGGAAATAGAAGCTACATCCTGAAAAGAACCAGGACTGCATACTTTTACTTTCAACCTAGACAGTAATGCCTTTAAATCTTTAAGAAACAGATTATTCTGATGTTGTTCAAACTATTTGAGGACATAAGAAGAAAGCTTTCACCTTTTTTTTTTACATAATCAGTATAAATACTGATCCCAAACACCACACATAAAGAATACCATGAACTAATTTCACTACTGAATATTACTGTAAAAGTCTCTAATAAAAAGAGGTAGGTAGAATCCAGGAAAAAAAAAATCATTCTTCACTTAAGACCAAGTGGTCTTAATGAAACTGGTTCTTTTTTCTTTGTAACACTTACAATAATTTGTACTTGCATAGTCTACTCATATATGTATATTCTGGTATGAACTCATCTCCCCCACCCGATTAGTTCTATGAGGACGCAGTCATGTCTGTTCTAGTGACACTGTATATAATTACCTAGAACTGAGGACAGTGAGTGCAAAGTAAACATTTTGAATTAACTAAATTAATTATGGGAATGAAAGGATGGTTCTTTAAGAAATCCATTAACATAGTTCATCATGTTAATGACTCAGAAGGGAAATATCATATAAATCAATGCTGAAAAGACATGTTAAAGTTTAATATCCATTGCTAATAAAGAATTCGAAATGCAATCAGAATAGAAATATCTGTGTATTAACAACATGTTTCTCTCTTTTTAATAATTTTCACTTTATTGGGAAATATTGACACATATAGTGTATATATCTAATTGTACACAACACGATAATTTGATATGCATATACATTGTAGAGTGATTACCGAGCTCAAGATATAATGAACATATTTATCACCTCGTATGGTTAATATAGTTCACTGTTTTGTGTGTGTGCAGTGAGAATGCTCAGCAACCTTGGAGTACACAGTACCGCGTTATTAACTGTAGTCACCATGCTGTGTCTTAGATCCTCAGAACTTAACCCTTCTTAAACTAAACATTTGGACCCTTTGACTTACATCACCCCATCTGCCCCTATCCCCAGCCCCTGACAACCACCATTCTATTCTCTGTCTCTATGACATTGGAAGAATGTATTTCTCTCTCTCTCTCTTTTTTTTTAAAGATTTTATTTATTTGACAGAGAGAGACACAGCGAGAGAGGGAACACAAGCAGGGGGAGTGGGAGAGGGAGAAGCAGGCTTCCCGCTAAGCAGGGAGCCCGATGTGGGACTCGATCCCAGGACCCTGAGATCATGACCTGAGCCAAAGGAAGATGCTTAACGACTGAGCCACCCAGGTGCCCCAAGAACATATTTCTCTTAACCCAAAAGCTGGAGCACACCCATTGGTGAAAACCAGAAATGTTCTCACTACAGTAAAAAAAGGGAAAAAGGTATCCACTCTTCACTTTATACTTACCTGTGCTGGCTGGGCATTTTACAATGATCAGTAATGACTTTTACAAGAAAAAAATGATTGTGAAAATCATGTAGCAGCTTTGAAAAATATGTATAGTGTCAGGTTAAATGAAAAAGTAGCACACAATAGTGTACCTACCTTTGCTGTGATTAAAAGCACACATGGGTATTAAGGAGGACACGTACTGCATGGAGCACTGGGTGTTGTACGAAAATAATGAATCATGGAACACTACATCAAAAACTAATGATGTATGGTATGGTGACTAACATAACATAATAAAATAAAGTAAAATTAAAAAAAAAAAGCACGCATGAGGCGTACACTGGAAATGAATGAGAGGCAGTAGGCAGGTGGATTTTTCTTTTACTTTATTGTTAACATAATATTGTTTGTGTGACAAATTAAAAAATGAACTAAAAAAGAAAACAAAGTGAGGGCAACTGGGAAGAAAGAGATCTGGGTTCTGGTGCCCCATGCTTGTGGCTGCAATCTGCTTTCTTTTTCTTTTTTTTAAAGATTTTGTTTATTTATTTGACAGAGACAGCGAGAGAGGGAACACAAGCAGGGGGAGTGGGAGAGGGAGAAGCAGGCTTCCCACAGAGCAGGGAGCCCGACGTGGGGCTCGGTCCCAGGACCCTGGGATCATGACCTGAGCCGAAGGCAGACGCTTAATGACTGAGCCACCCAGGTGCCCTTGCAATCTTCTTTCTTAAAGGAGTCTTAAGACTCCCAGCAGAATGCTCAGCTGATCAGGAAGCTGGAAAGCTAGGAGGTCCTTCTCTCTGCTCTGCATACTCAGATTAGAGAAGCCAAATTAATAAATGAAATATTGATGGCTCTAATAAGGAGACATTGATGGCAATTTGGGAAAGTCTCTGGAAGGAGCATTTGATGAAGTAGGAGGGAACTGAAAAGGCCAGATTTCAAACACAGGTCAGCTATGTCAGGTAAAAATAGTATGCTCTAATGTCTATTGTTGAGAAATAAGAAAAGAGATTCATCAAGAAAAACATAAAAATCCATGTAAATGGGAGTGTGACTGGTACTCTATAGAAGGTGGCTTGCCAGTGTATTTCAGAAGAACAGCAGCTGTTAACAAAGTCCCCTTTAGGTGATTTTCCTAGGGCAATTGGCAGAGTGGCATGCAAAGATTTGTGTTCAGGAATATTTATCACAGCCTCATTTTTAATACCAAAAAAAAAAAAGGATGCAACCTAAATATGCAAAAATAGGGAATTGCCAAGGTAAAGTATACACTGATGCAAAGGCATACTCCACAGCTGATGAAAATCATGCTTTAGAAGAATATTTAATGGCATAGAAAAATACTTAATGGCAATTGAAAATAGGTTCCTAAATAGTATATACTGTATGATTCGTATGTTACAATATATTCATACTTAGAGACAGAAAAATAGCTACAAAGAAATATTCCCAAATGTTAAAAATGATTTGGGGATGAGTGTTGAGATTACAGGTGATTTTCATTTTTCTTTCCAGGCTTTTCTGCATTTTCCAAATTCTCTTAAAGGAACATGTAAACTTTTATAGCTTAAAAAAATGAGTTTAAAGATTATTCATAATCCCAGTGCCTAGAGATAGCCACTGATAGCATCTTGGTGTAGTTTCTTCTAGCATTTTTCCTAGACTTTTTTTCTGTATATAAAAAGAGAAGATACATACTTTATATTTTTATATATATGTTAGAATGATACTGCGTTAAATTTTGTATTTTCACCTGTCTTCATTAACCACACGCCCACCCAAAAATAAAACGGAAATACTTGTCACCAGCCTAGAAGTAACTTGCAGAGTTACAATAGAGTTATTAATCAGTTGGTGATTGTACATGCTTTGAAAATACAGTGATTAACTATAGCAAGCCGATAGTTGGTTTAGCTGTTTAATAAAAAAGTCTACTTTTGTTTTTGTTTTGCGGTTAAGTATAATTTAACATCAGATGGTAGTTGCATTAGATGACCTTGAAGGGCCTTTGCAATCCGAAGGTTGTGAGGCTAATGGAACGGTGTGTTCAACTCCTTCCCATTAGTGATCCCTTTGGGAAACCTGGCTGTTCGGACCACAAGACCATAACCACATTGTGCTCAATTTCAAGCAAAATTTTGAGGAGGAAACCAAGGTCCCGTCCCTTAAGAGCTAACCCTACAAACTCAAACCATCAAGTGACACACATCACCGCAGATATTTAAAATTCCTAGATTAGCTAAGGTATGACTATTGTCATAATCTATAGAAAACATGTAAAATGATGAGGTCAAAAGACATTTTGAGATGAAGAGGAGCCTGGTTGTAAGGACCTCTTTGTTCAGATTTGGGGTTTGTTTTTAGAATTTATCGACTGTTCTCTGTTAATTATGACTCTTAATGGAAAGAAAATGTCTAATTTGGAAGTGTGGCATGGTACTCTTCAAAGTAAAGTATATTTTCAGTTTTTGGAAAGGAGATTATGGGAGGCTTTCCCTGGTTAGCCATCAGCTGCTATTTTAAACTGATTTTATATATACATATAAAATATATGAAAGCTAAAATATTCAAAAGCTAAAAGGGATAAAGCCCAGATATATTATGACCAAGTAGACCAACAGCACCAAAGACAATGTTTCTCCTTCACATTGCCTTTGATTATAGTTATTTGATTTCATGTAAAAATTATTTTTCACTTTCTGTAGGTTTCAGCTAAGTTATGGAATTATATGCAACATTAAATGAACAAAAACAAAAAGAAAACATGATTTTCTTCCTACAGAGACATGATGCTTCTAGGAAATGCTTCATTGCTTTCATGTTATAACTTATCAAGTCACTTCATTGCTATTTGGGACCTATGTAAAACTTGTTCTCCTATGGATATGTTCCTCTTTAGCATAGAGAATAGACATTGCTTATGTAAACCTTAGATTTTATGGTTGACTCTGAGAAATGCATGCTCAGCTCTGGTCCTGCTTCCTATTACTGTCTTTGTAAAAAAAAATATATTTTTTTCATGAAACTTCTAGGCATTTATGAACAAAAAAGCTCATACAGAGACTCAGGACAACTCTTAGTAAACTCACAGAGTAAGCTACCTTCCACACACTGGTTTTCTCATGTGTTTGGCTTTAAATTTTTTCAGTATAGTTTAATAGTTATTTTCCCCTTCGTGTCACATGGACTGTCTGACTTTTCTTCTCTCCCCCCTTCATTGTTTTCTGCTCTCCCATCTCCTAGTAATTATAAACTCTGCAGCATCCTTTCAACAGTAAGGGCTGGAAAATAAGTATCTTGCCGCAAAGATAAAAAAGCACCCTGTCGCACAGCAGATCTTTAGCTGATTTAAGCAAAATCAGAGTCCAGCGCGGCTTCGGGCGAGAGAGCTACTGGTTGTCTGGCACCCCGTCCTACCATCACCTCACTCGAGCCTGCATTCCGAAAGCATAATGGGGGTTATTGACGGCTCCACTGTGCAAACTGGAGATATTTGATTGTGATTCTGTCTCAAAGATGTATTTTATTTGTGTTTCTTGTTTTCTTTTTCAGCCTCGCTGACGGTTATCTCGGTAAAAGCAGTCTCAGGCATGATCACTTTTTCTGTGACGGATAAAATGCAACTAACTTATCCCATCTTCTATATCATGTTTATCATCATGATCGCATCTTGTATTTTCCAAGTCAAGTAAGTTAGCTTCTGCATACTCACTCATCTTTCAACATTCCTGTGCTTCTCTGAGCATTAATCTTTATTGGCGTCTGTTGATAATTAAAATGAGGTGCAACTGATTTCTAAGGGTGAAGGGTCTACAGCTTATCCTCAGCCAGCATGCCTCACTTTATCCTCCGTGTCCAATAATAAGTTGTTTTTTTTTTTTCACTGAGCATTGCCTTCATGTCTTGTGAGTTCTAAAGTATGGCCATAATCTAGCTAAGTGCACTTTGATACTTTCCTGATGCTCTTCTGCTTGTAATTAATATCCATCGTACGCAGGTTGTCATTAGCAATAAATCAAAGGGGCAGGTCCACATCCAGGATTTCATTCTAAATATAGGAAATACATGAACCCTTCACCTTCATCCTTAGCTCATGCTCATTAATTGCCCAGGGATGGACAAAACCAGACGTTTGGCTGGGAGGGAAATCCTTTCCCCAGAACTTTGCATCATTGGCCAGAATTTTCTTTGTACCCCTGGGATGGCGGAATGATTGTTTTATGTTTCTCTGGGGGCCTAATAGTGGTGACATGGAACATTTTAAATTTCTGTTCTTCTCTCCCCCCACCTCCATCTGCTCCAGTCACTTCCCCTCCATTTCACATCGTGATTATGGCTTTGCCTGCGAGGCTGTCTTTAGTCAGCCAGGAAGTTTTCTGTTTATCCCAAAATGCTGTGCAAAAGCACCATCCCAGTGTCAGCTGGGAAATCAGAGCCTACACTCAGGAAGAGAGTGCTCCTCTCCGCAGGCGCTGGCAGTCAAGTCTAATAGCCGCGGGGCGGACATGGGCCCTGTTGCAAGGAATGTGGACAATGACTGGAGAACCCCAGTGCTTGGTCACTGTTTCACTTGTCATTTCCTTATGAGAATGAGTGTGTTTCTCAGGCTTGGCCCTCGCTACTTTCTTTCATCTCCCTTTCTTCTTCTGAGTTCATCAGCACTGCTAGAATATCTTTTGGAGTTTCGAGATGAGCATTGTTATCTTTCAACTCCGCTTTATGGATTTCAGTGGCAGGTAGAACTGAAGGTACCCTGCATTTTCCTATCCCCCTTGTTCTAGTCCCTGCCTCTGCCACACTGGAGCTACGGTGAACGCACTAGAACCGTAGGACTGGCCACCCAGCGAAACCGCCCAAGGAGGTGTGTTTGTTCATAGATAACGTACATATATATATATACACACACACGCACATGTATACGTACGTAAGTGTGTGCACATGGGCACATGTGTACACACACACGCTCAGGCACATCGGGGCTCTACCCACAGAACATTTTTTTTCAGTTGTGCTAGAATAGGAGCTGAACTTTTTTTTTTTTTTTTTTAATTGTCCAGTTGGTGTCAGTGACAGGGCAGTGCATCTTCCTTGGGGGAGCTGGAATCACGCTGGTGGCCAGAGTGAGACACTGAGCTCTCACATGTGCTCTGCAGCTGGCGTCCTGAGCATTGTTTTCCAAACGTTAAACATTCCTTCACTTCTCCATCTTCTTTCTTGGCACGTGGCATGTCAATGGATAGCTATACTATTCCCCAGATATGCTATTTAACAGATTCTAGGGTCTATTCTAATGAATCAGCTCCAGTGTGATACTGGTCCAGCAGCTTGAATCGCTTCCAACTCAAACTTCTGTGGCCTCAGAATATGATTAATTGCTTTTCATTGTTACTGTTGTTGGTTTAAACAGACCATAAAACCTGACATCTGATCTCATACATCAGATGCATATAAGCTATGACTGCTGATTGGAAATGCCCTTTTACTGCACTTCCTCTCCCTTTGTAGTTGTAGCTTAAGGACATGCATTTCTTGATGTTATTGTTAACTTATTGCTGAGCGTCTCTTAAAGCCAGGGCTCCAGTAAGTGCCTTCTGCTCTAGGTTCCTGAATCAAGTCACGAAACTCTACGGTACAACGACGGTGGTGCCGGTCAACCATATTTTCTTTACGACCAGTGCCATTATTGCAGGTGAGCTTTGGCTTTCTATCCTCAGGTGATTCTACCCCCACACCAGACATAAATCACGTTTCTGTCTGAGTAAATGAGACAATCAAGGAATCTTGAGGTTATAAGGGACTGTGTAGCCCACGTCATATCATCCTCACCTCCACCCAGGACTGAACTTCCTCCATAACGTCCCCTAGGATGGGTTATTCTGCTTTGTGTGAAGGCTCCCCAGGGTTCTCTGTCCCCAGAGATAGCGCAGTTCTGTTTTGGATCACTCTAATTATTCGGAGAGCTTGAATTATTAGAAAGTGTTTCCTTATACTGGCCTTGAAACTAGCCTCCCTGTGAATTCAAGACTCTCATCTTAGTTCTGCTTTCCAGAGTCTTCTCCTTGCCAGCCCTTCTGATAATCAAAGCAGCTGAAGGGTCCTCTTGTGTCTTCTCTCTGGACCAAACATCCCTATTTCCATGAATTCTTCCCTCCCTGTCCCTCACTGCCTTGATCAGAGAGAGGGGTCCAAAACTGAATCCGAAACTGAACCCAGTGTTCCAGGGAAGGCCAAGCAGATGAGCATAGAAACTATTATCCTTGCTGCTCTGACCTCTGTTTTTCTGCTATTATAGTTCTTCGGTATTTACTGACAATTATATATATATATATATATATATATATATATATATATATATATATATATATATGAGACACAATAGTGTTCTTAAAAAAGCACAAATTTGAAAAATGATCCAAATCAAAATACAGTAGATTCCGGTATCTCACTCCTAAGTTTAGTACTGGTGTGGCCTAGTTTACTGGCTTATTGGATATATTTACTACCTTCTCATATTGGAAGTTCATTTCCCAAAGCAAAATTTATGCATTTTGGAAGCAATTAAGGATTATGTTCCCTAATTGGCACATCTTTCTTATTTCATGGCAAACAATGTGACTGCTAGTGGACAGTTTTTAAGAGTAATTGATGCATTTGTTTTATTTCCCAAAATTGAACCTTACTTTTAAAGAGAAAGATCATATACCAAGACATCTGATTTTTTTTAGCATTTTATGCTTGTTGACAAAAGAAAGTAAGAAAAGATTGCACATTTGTGTGCCCTAGAATTACTAGAAAAAAATTAATAGGGCCAAAAAGAGTTGCAGGCATGACATATGTCCTAATAGTTAATGTTGTAAAGATGTATAAAAAAAAGGTAGTTCCCTTGAAAAGAACATTTTGTAGGAGGACCAACAGAGCTGGAATCTCAATACTCAACACACCAAGTAATTGATGAGTCAGGGAGGCTGGAGCTTTCTGGGAGCGATCATTCATCTGCTGTTGCTGAAGTGTGAAATGGAGATGAAGCTTCTTGACTAACTTTCCCTTTTTGCCCCCATCAAAAAGTCTAGCTTAAGATTGAAATGCAATACCATATTTTGCCTAGAAACTAGTAAGGTTTCTGTTTTGTTCTTTTTATTGCTATAATAACTGATGCCCACAAGGCATGATAGGTGCTCTCGTGGAGTTGGGTGGCATGGACCGCCCTCCTAGAGCTCAGTTTCATAGTCTTTATCGAGAGCCTGAAAAATGTTTCTAGTCTCTGATCCTACAGCTCAACAACAACAACAACAAAAATAACCCAATCTAAAGCTGGGCAAAGTCCTTGAATAGACAGTTCTCCAGAGAAGATGTACAAATAACCAATAAGCACATGAAAAGATGCTCAACATCATTAATCCTTAGGGAAATTTAAGTCAAAACCATGAGGAGATACCACCTTATACCCATTAGGATGGCTACTAGCAAAAACAAAACAACAAGAACAACAACAAAATTAACAAGTATCGCTGAGGATGTGGAAAAATTTGAATTCTATGCACTGTTGGCGGGCGTGTAAAATGGAGTAGCCACTATGGAAAACACTATGGCAGTTCCTCCAAACATTAAACATAGAATTACCATGTAGTCCAGCAATTGCACTTCTGGGCACATATCCGAAAGAATCAAAAGCAAGGACACGAAGAGATACCTGTATGCCTGGGTGATAACAGCGTTATTCACAATAGCCAAAAGGTGGAAGCAATTCAGATGTCCATCAATAGATGAGTAGAAAGAGAAAATGTGGTATGTCATACAATGTAATATTATTCAGCCTTAAAAAGGAAGGAAATTCTAACCTATGCGACAACATGGATGAACCTTGAGGACATTATGCTGAGTGACATAAGCCGGTCATAAAAAGACGAATGCTGTATGATTGCACCTATATGAGGTATCTGGCATAGTCAGACTTACAGAAATGGGCGGCAGAGTAGTGATTGCCAGAGGCTGGAGGAGGGGCAAATGGGGAGTTGTCCTTTAATGGGTATGGACTTCCAGTGTGGCCAAGTGAGAAAGGTCTGGAGATTAGTTGCTCAACAGTGTGAATATACTTCGCACAACAACTGCAAACTTAAAAATGGTTATGATGGTAAACTTTAGGTTATTTGTATTTTACTACAAATTTTTTTAAAGATTTTATTTATTTATTTATTTATTTGTCAGAGAGAGCACAAGCAGGGAGGAGGGTCAGAGGGAGAGGGAGAAGCAGGCTCCCCGCTGAGTAGGGAGCCTGATGCAGGGCTCGATCCCAGGACCCTGAGATCATGACCTGAGCTGAAGGCAGATGCTTAACCGACTGGGCCACCCAGGCATCCCTTTACTACAAATTTTTAAAAAGATGTTTCTATTCTTTACAAAAGAAATTCTGCTTTAAGGGGCAATAACAAAAATCCTAAAATACTGAGAAAAAAAGAAATGTACAAAGAAGTTTATTGCTACTTGACTAAAACAAAAAAATTTCAAAACAACTTAAAATGCCCTTAGAGAAATGAATATTATGGTACATCTGCTTAGGATAACATGGGAACATTAAAATGATTACAAGGAAGTATGCAATAACATGGAAGAATGCTCTCAAAATGTTTATCCACTCGACAAATATTTATTAGAACTGGACGTGGCTTCTGCCTGAACAAGGTTTATTCTCTAGGTGAGGAGATGGGCTTCTGAGAGTGCTCCTTGGGTATAGGACTCTGGCTTGTCCATCATGGTAGCCACAGCACCTCGCATCGTGGCAGGCACGTAGGACTCCATAAATATTTGTCAGCTGACTAGCCAGGCTAACACCACACACACACACACACACACACACACACACACACACACACACACACACACACACAAATTCAGTTCCACATAATACATAATTTAAAGATAACTTTAAAAAAAAAACAACTCTCTGAAGGCTTTGGGACCTTAGACCAAGAAGAAATCATCAAGACCAACAAGGAGAGAAGACGAGTTTATCAGAATAAATAACACATCCAAGTTTTCCTTCCCCCAAAAGGGAAGAGCAGAAGAAAGAGAAGGGAGAGGGGCTCGGCAGTGAGAAACAGAGCTGGGGAGAATGGTTCCCACATCCTCCAGTGCGTGAGCGCGCAGGAGGCATTTCCAAGAGCGTCAGCCTGGGTGGCCCGCCGCTGTGCTGAAGGGAATGCCGTGTCCCAGGCCCCAGAGCCCACCCAGACTCTCAGGTCAGGCTTGCTGGCCCCTGGCCTAAAAGTGTAGGTGGGAAATGTCACTAGAGTTTTTTTCATTGCCTCTTCCAGTGGGACAAATCCTAGACTGGATAAGAAATTTCTATTTCCAAAAGCTATGTCAATTGTGTTGATTTTATAATAATAATACATTATATAAAGTCTAGGAATCTATGTTCTTTTTGAAATCACTGAAAATGTAAGTGTGGCATGCAAATATTTTTAAACTTAAGCTACTGAATGTGCATTTTAAGGGTAATTATCCTTAGAAAAAAATAATACATGAACATAATTTGAAAGCTAGTATATATATTCTTACCCTAAAATTAAGTTTGTCTTTTATTCCTGTTATAGGTATCATATTTTATCAGGAGTTCCTTGGCGC
Source organism: Eumetopias jubatus (assembly GCF_037043125.1). Lineage (NCBI taxonomy): Eukaryota > Metazoa > Chordata > Mammalia > Carnivora > Otariidae > Eumetopias > Eumetopias jubatus. The sequence goes on from NW_028274810.1 coordinate 145,947,258, forward strand.
AGCTTTTCTAACTGTATTTATATATATTTTTGGGTGAGTAGATGTCTCATAAGTAAGGAATGTGAAATCCTATTACTTTTATGTGGGATTTTTGGCATTATATCTGAGGTACAGAAGATTGGAAGACAATATAAGAAACATTAGTTTCCTGAGCTCTTAAAAGAAACATAGTTTTCAATATAACACCCTCCGCAGGACTCTGTGTCTTTGACTTGGTAATTTGGGTCTCTCTCTGAGGGTTCTGAACCTGGGGATTTTCAGTTCCAGCCAAGGTCTAGATAAATCCACCATCAGCTGTTGGAGCTATCCATGACCTTTCCGTGCTAAATCAGACCTATCTCGCTCTTGGAAATTTCTTGGTTAGAACTCATTCAGGAACCACAGATGCCTCTAGGATTCCCTAGAATAAAAGGTTAAGTCTGGGGCAGATTTTTAGCTTTGGACCTAATAACATCAGATTGGTAGTATCCCTTTCCTGTGTCTGGGTGCCCATCTTTAACCCTTCCTGGAAATTCGGTCGGCATCATTGCTGACATTCTTGCAAACAGAGAGCAGAACTTTGACAGAATATCACCCATGTCTAAGATCTTCTGTTGGTTCCAGCTGGCACTCCATTAATGCTTTGCTGTTTCTCGCTCTGGCGTTCTGCATGACCATTATTATGCAGACTTGAGCCCAGGCTATTTTCAGCGTAGAAAACCATCTAGCTTGAAAATTCAATTTCATAAGATACTTGGGCAAGCCTAAACTTCTAGGATCTGGAAACTATGACTATTCTTATGGCCAAGGACAATTAGATTTCTTAGAAAATTAAAGAAATATACATATTTCTTATATATATATATGTATATATATATATATATACATATATATATATATATATATATATATATATATATATATTTGCTCGTGTTGCATGCCAATAATGGGTCTGGGCATGCATGGATAGAAAATGAGACCTAATGTCTACCCAAAGGGTTTAGAGCTGGAATTAGCCTCCAGATGGTAAAAACCTGGGGCAGAGATTTATTGGAAGCTGCCCAGGTCTTGGTTCTGGGGAAAAATATAATTGGCTGCAGCAATTAAGACAAGTTCTAGGAGGCTTACCATGAGAAACAGGAAAAACAAAACCAGTGGAATTTATGTCATCATGTAGACTTAGGGAGCTGTTATTTAACACCATGGGTTGTTTCAGTGTTCTTGTGTTCCTTATTAATATTGTTCTTACAGGTGTTTTCTGTCATTCCTTGGTGTGCTTTTGGTCACAAGAAACCGAGAAAAGGAACATCTGCCACAATCTTACATTGATTTTGGAAATATTCCTGGTAAAACAGTATATTCTTTAATTTATGATGGAAAACTTTATAAATTAGTAGTTGCTGGTATTATTGGGGGTGTTAAGATTAATATAAAACATAATTCTTATAACCCAAGAAAATGTCTATTTAACCATGAAACCAGAGGTGATGTTTTAACTGTCAGTGTTAATAATCATTTATTTGAATGTTGGTTTTGCACAGAACACTGGGGATATAAGAGAACTGGCCCCTTTTTCTTGATTTGGGGGATGTTGCCAATTTCTTTTTTTGGGTTCCCTTAAACTGGAAAAGGGTGGGGATAGAAGTAGGGAATGGCTGTAGCAGGGGTCCCCTGCTGCTCAGAGAGCCTTTGAAGGAACTTCTAAGGACAGGAGCTTAGGCTGCCAAGGACCATCATTCCTGCGGGAGACTGCAGTGGCCTGTGCACGGTGGGGCCAAAGGGGATGTTCTTCACCGTCGCCTGAACAGGGAGAGATTCTCCCCCTCCCCCTTGCCTTCTTCATCCCAATCCATTTCACACGCACCATCTTTGCAGTCCTCCGCTCTCACTGGGCAATAACTCGCTGTCGTCATGTAGACAACAGAAGCGATGTTCAGAACAAAGCAAACGGTTGTGTCCTCACCTCCTCCCCTGCCCACCCAATATATCCAGCTTTGCTAGGGATTTGGGGTGACCTACAGGCTTCTAGACCAAAGTAATGATGTTCTGACAGCTTCCTCTACCATTCTGTTAGGTTCCAGACTTTGAAGCAAAAGCCATTAAAGCCTTGTCCCTACAACTGAGAAAATATGACCCAAGGAATTCCGTGTTCTCTTTCCCTCTTGGGCCCTCTTACCAGCTAAGAGCGTTCAAGGCAAGAATTGGCATTCGTGGCAAAGTTGTGCATTGTGAATGACTTGTGTGGTTAGAGGCTCTTGGGTAGAAAATATCATTTAACTCGATTTTTCGGTTCACAAAGCCCCATACATAGGATCAGCAACAGCTTTTAGAAGCTGCTATGGAAATCTGCTTTTCTTTGTTGTCACATGCATTAGAGCAAACACGGAAAAGGAGAAAGGACACTGGGAAGGAAGGTGTGGAGATGAGTGGATGCTTCATGTTCATCTCTTGACCAGCCAACCCGGTTTCCATGCCCAGCACAGGAGGCCCCGTGTGGCGGGAAGACCACTGTCTCCTGTGGAGAGTGTGTGGTCACCACAAGGGACACAGAGTTCCAGGGCCTTTTCTTCCTGACATTGATCTCTTCTGTGCAGAGGGTGACCACAGAGCACTAAAAAAAAAAAAAAAAAAGGAATAAAATGTGGCCTAAAGAGAGGGGAAATTATTATTAAGACGTATTCTTTTCTAAGAGCGCAAAAGATTTTTTGTGATTGTTATCTCCACAGGGAAACAAATGTTGGACAAAATACAACCAGATTCAAATGGCTTATCCTATGGAACTTTGCCTGATGGAAGTGACTCAACAAAGAGCCAAAGTGGAGAGAAGAAAGAGGTCTAAGCCGCAGAGAGGGAATGGCTGCTGGCCTGTTATTCGATACCACCTTTAAAAAACCTCCCTTTGTGTCCGCAGCTAGTTTGTTCTGACGCGCGCACGAGCATTACACTGGCCTTTAACAGCCAGGGGCCTTCCTAAGCTTTGACAGTCTCTTGTCTTCACAAAATGTAATTTGAAGTGTTCCCCACACCCTACCCTGGAGGTCCCCCTCGTGAACATCGAACTGGCTAGAACTTAATGAGAGCCTGGCTCCCCAAGCAGGAGTGTCACACAAAAATGTGCATTCACGATTTGGCCACAGAACACACAGGCTGCCCTTCCCACATAACTTCGAGCCTCAGCTGCTTTGCTTCAAAGAGACATGTTCATCCCCCAACCTCACTCCTGTACCAAAGGTTTGAGAGCATTCATTTCTCCTATGACGTCTTTTATGAGCCTCCCCCATAAGGATCTCACCTTTCCAGTCCTGAGTTAGAATGGTGAATCATCTTTTTTTCTGAAAATGAGCCCTATTTTAACTGTCCTTTGGAAAATTAAGGGTATCTTTAAAATGAGAGTCTGTAAGTGGCATTCTGTGATGGTGTATACCTTGGCTGGTGAACTTTTTCAGATGAAGAAAGGAGCAATTTAAGAATTAAGACCAATTTTTCAAAAAATATAGAATGATGGACATTTTCTTCAGCTATGTGATCCAATTATACTTGCGTTGAACCTGAAAACTTCATACCCCATATTCATATCATTCTTAGGACTCACCTAGTTGGTTTGTTGTATGTTTCAACTCTTGACGCAAGTCTCAAAAATCATATCTAAATTCTTAGTATTATTTAGTGTTATTTTCACTAGCATACCACTTCCTCCCCCAAGTTATTATATCAAGCTTTATAAATTCTTCTAGGCAAGAGTGCAGCTATGAGTAGAGAATTGGATTTTAGCCATTTAAGTCTGTAGACGTAGCCAGGTGACCCAACCTGAGTCTAGAGGAAGGCCATGTGCTCCCAGACCTGAATGGCTTTTCTGCTGTGACTAGTCACATATCTACTAAGATTGATTTGCAGATAGAGTCCATAATCACACGTGTTATTAATGATCTACTAATATATTTAAATGACAAGAAGAGAGATAGCCTTCCTTGTAAGCAACATCAAGTAAGAAGCCCTATCCTAATGATATACCAAAAGCTTCCAGTCACTTCTGACATGCCAGTGCAAGGTTGTTCCAGCCAGTTGTCTTGCATTTGTAAAGGTGGTATAACTCAGAGCTATTGAGACTGCAATCTTAACTGCTTTGGGTCTTTTAGCTTTGTTCTTTGTTGTAACCTATACTCCTGGCCAAACCTGGCCACAAAGGCAAGATTCGAATCCATCACCAGTATATGAATAATAACTTAGACCCTGTGTCTGGCTTTTGAACTCCCAGTAAGAATTCCTGCTATCATGGAAAGTATCCCCTAATTCAAATAAAGCAGTCATATAATTTATGGCATGTTTTACTGAATTGGTCCAACATGTTGGCACTGGAAGGCTCAGCTAAGAAATGTGTCTGGTGTCTTAAACTACAGATTTCTGATGACTCTTAAAACTGGTTTCAAAGATTGTGAAAATATTTAGACTAAAGAGTTTCACTTGAAGTAGGACTACATTTATAGCGACAGCACGTGGTTTTGAGCATTGTCGAATTTTGTACAGACACAGCATGATGCCAATACTTTAGAAGTTGCCAACATTTGCCTCTTTTAAAAGTTTTGAGAAATGACATTGACTTATGCATATTTAAACAATCCAGCAATGCTTTAGAAGTCCAGGCAACATATAAAATATACTGAGACCTAATTTTACTTTCCATATTGCTTCTTCAAAGCAAGGTGAATAGGAGTTTTAGTTGTACTGGCTCATAAGATTTTTTAAATTACAAAGTGCATGACAACAACCAAAGCCAACCCAGTCCTTCTCTTGGCATTGTGAATTGGGGACCTTTAGCCAACAACTTGACTCATTTGACTATTTGTCTAGACGAGGGGTCTGCAAAATTTTCCTGTAAAGATGCGGAGAGTAAACATTTTTGGGTTTGTTGGCCAACGTTGCCTGTCGCAACTACTCAACTCTGTCACTCTAGCATGAAAGCAAACATAGCTAATGTGTAAATGAATGAACATGGCTATATGCCAGTAAAATTTTATTTACAAAAACAGGTGGTCAGCCCTAGGACTGTAGTTGGCCAATCCCTGATCTAGATTCCTCTATCCTTTCTATGCAGTTTCTTGCTCCTTGGGCGTTCAGGAGTTGAAAGGTGACACTTCATGATTCGTGACAAACTAGAATACTATGGGATTGTGGAGCCATGTCTTGATATTTACATTAGGATCTTGTTGTTTATATAAGATACAGATGGAAGTGATGAGTTTGTTATTGGTGCCCAGGTCTCTCTTGAAAGCAGTGGTTCAGGGGCGCCTGGGTCGCCCAGTTGGTTAAGCATCTACCTTCGGCTCAGGTCATGATCCCAGGGTCCTGGGATTGAGCCCCGTGTCGGGCTCTCCTCCCCGCTCGTGCTCTCTCTCTCTCTCAAATAAATAAATAAAATCTTAAAAAAAAAAACAGTGATTCTTTTGTGTCACTACCTGTATTGGAAGAGCCTCTCCAATCCCACAGTCCAAGTTGATAATAGCTTCAGAAATAAGTACTAGTGACCTCTCATTAAAGCAGAGGACTTTCTCATCTGATTGTTTTCAATTTAAGTGTTTGCTCATTCTATACCCATAATACTTTCACTACCAGAATCGCTTGGGGAAAATATACAATAAAAACTTCTCAAGCGGTGACTCAGAATGTATTTTTCAACACCCCCATCCCACCCCCACAAGCTCCTGGAAATTCTGTTTTGTGGCAGAGAAAGAATGGGAAAGGACAGATTTCATAGATTATTGCAATTTCAGTGCTATTGAAGAGTAATGGTGATAATGTGCAGGTTTGGCTCCAAAAGGAACAGGTGTAATGGTGGACATGATTCAAATGGATTGAAACCCTGAGCCAAATTCCTGGAAGCCAAGAACCCTCTTTACGCTCCTTGTTTCCAAGCACACAACTCATCCAGGAATGGTGACTGTATATGCTCGGCCACACTCAAGGCTGCTTCATACTTGCCAATTTAATAGCGATATTGTGGACATAAATACAGCAGTTCCTAAAATGAACCTTCTTGACACCCCTCCAGACTGCTTTACTTAAATTCCATGGCTGGTTATAAGGACAATCCTTGCACTGGGCAACCGCAAACGTAACGCACGTGTCTGGCACTAGTGGATATGAGTGCTTTAGTGAGGTCGCTAGATAAAAACACCACTCATTTTGAACTTTTCAAATAAGATCTCAGAATTGAACCTACCATGATTGTGTGGGAAATTTAGGAGCTGCTTCTAATCGTTAGACTCATCAACAGTCTGGCTCTTATTATGGCCATCTTGAAATTTAAAAAAAAAAATCCACACAAACACGGTTTCCATGCAAATATAGACCAGTCTTGGGCTATTAAACCTAGTGTTTTAGCAATTGTGGTAAGCGCAGGGAAAAAGCCTTCCCACCCAGGAATTCTTGAATCTGTCCCCTTTCTTACCAGCCCTGGGGCACCCCACCACATGCTGCCCTGTGCCAGGAGAGCAAATCAGTTACAGGAGCTATGTCCCATCCAAGGAAATATTTTTTTTTTTCGCAAGAAAGGGCGGAAACTCCTCCTTCAATGTCGGTCCTTATTGAGAGTTAATGAGTCCCAACCACAATGTAAAAGAGGAATATCAATTCCGATATCAAATAAATGTGGTGTTTCGGGATGCACCCAGCTGAGCCAGATGCTGCCAACAGTTTCATGGAGTTCCAGGCAAGATGCAAGATAGTCTCCATGTTCCAGGAAAGAATCTCCTTCCCACGGAACTGGCAGGGGCCTAACGGAGAGGGAGCCCATCCATTCCCGATGTGACCAGCTCGCATGAACCTAAGCCACTTTGCACATTTGAGCTGCTGCTACCCAGACTCGAGCTAATCCTGCCAGCGTGCACGCATCCCACTTTTGGAGCCTTTTCCTTCATGGTTCTAATTTGAAAACCAACCTCAGCAATTTTCTGAGGTTTGGGCTCTACTCCCTCTGTCCAAAGCTCCTCACCTAAACCTTCTCAACGCGCAATGTGAACCAGGAAATGAACCAGCTCAGGAACTCTTGATCCAGGGACTCGAAGTTGGAGCTGTTTTCCTGATTACAGACCCCATCACCACATGCCTCAAACTTAGCAGCTATTAATTCACTTAAACATAATTGATTACATACTATTTTTGATGTAATGTGTTTAAAATTAGGACTATAAAAATGAATTAGACATGAAGACCAGCTCTCCAGGCACTGTGCTAAGTCTCTTACTTGTGCTAGTTATTGAGTCCCTACACTTTCTCTACCAGGGAGGTCACTGTCCCTATTTCACAGATTAAAAAACCAGGGCGGGAGGCAGGGCAGGGACTTGGGTAAAGCAAGAGAAGCATGAAATTTAAGGAACTCATGGAAACGTCCCTGTCAAGGTGGTGAGAGGGCTGACCCTGCACCTGCTGGACCCTGAGAGCGAGTAGCTCCTTATATGGTGTGCCCTAAGCACCTCAGCGCATCCTGGCCCCAGCCAGAAAAGCGACGTGGTTCGACCAGTGTCATTCAGCTGGCAAGTGGCAGAGCTGGGATTTGAAGCCCAGACATCTAACTCTGCAACCCACACTCTTACCACTAGTGCCAATGTGTCTACACTGCACAAGAGAACATCAAGAGTGCCTTGGGACACCTGGGTGGCTCAGCCAGTTAAGCGTCTGACTTGGTTTCAGCTCAGGTCATGATCTCAGGGTTCTAAGATCGAGCCCTGTGTTGGGCTCCGTGCTCAGCATGAAGTCTGCTTGAGATTTTCTCTCTCCCTCTCCCTCTGCCCCTTCCTCTGCTCTCTAAATAAACAAACAAACAAACAAATAAATAAATAAATAAATAAATAAATAAATAAAATCTTAAAAAAAATTTTTTTTTTGGCGGAGGGTGCCTGGGTGGCTCAGTCAGTTAAGTGTCTGCCTTTGGCTCAGATCATGATCCCAGGAGCTTGAGCCCTGTATCAGGCTCCCTGTGCAGCAGGGAGTCTGCTTCTTCCTCTCCCTCTGCCCTTCTCCCCTCCACTTGTGCTCTCTCTCTCTTTCTCAAATAAAATCTTTTAAAAAATCAAAATAAATTTTAAGTGCCTTAAAAGACTTGAATAAAGGGCATGGGAGTCCAGAGGAGAAAGAGGTCATTTTTGACCAGGAGGCAGTCTTCAAAAAGGAACTAGGGATTATAGTGGGCTAAATGGTGCTTCTCCCAAAAGATATGTCCACCTCCTAACCCCCAGAACCTATGAACGTGACCTCTTTGGCCAAAGGGTCTTTGCAGATGTCATTAAATTAAAGATCTCGAAGTGATATCATCCTAGGTTACATCCTGGATTACCTGATCCAGTAACAGGGGTCCTTATGAGAGATGGAAGGGGAAATGAGACAAACACACTGGGGCGGGGGGTAGCCGCGTGAAGATAGAGACAGAGATTGGAGCCATGAAGCCACAAGCCAAGGGATGCTGGGAGCCACCAGAAACTGGAAGACGCAAGGAAAGACTCTCTCCTAGAGCCTTTGGAAGGAGCACAGCCCTGCCCCGACACCTTGACTTCAGATTTCAGGCCGCCAGAACTGCGAGACAATGCATTTCTCGGAGTCGCCCAGGTTGTGGTACTGTGGTACTTCGCTGCGGCCGCCCTAGGGAATGAATGCAGGTCCTGAGCTGGTCTCTGAGGCACATAGAGAATTTAGACATAGACAGAAGCCCATGAGCAGAAGAGAAGCTGCGTAGCTCAGAGTAAGCTTGGGGACACCTGCCACGTGGGGTCATGAGGAGGAAGGCAATTGGTGGGACGAGAAAGGCAGGTTGGAAAGACTTGAGTGGCCAGCTCTGCCACAGTTAAGAGTTTGGGTTTGATTTGGGAGGTACATGATGGCATTAACTTTAGTTCTGGGGGGTGAAGGGTGGACCTAAGGACATAAGAAAAGAATTCGCCTGTCAGAATTTAATGACATTCCCCTTTCTCTTTCTTAGTTGCTCACCATCGATATTAGATGGCATCATAAACACTCAGGAAGTCACGACTGAATTCAGGCTCTGTATTTGTGGCATATGACATCCTGCCAGAAATGACCTGTGTAGCCAGGGTCAATGACCCATGTAGCTGGGCGGTGACCTCTGAGATGGCTTCGGGCAGAAAAGCTGGGCCCCGAGAAAGATGTGCTGGGCCAGCCAGAGCTGCGCTCCCCAGAACCGGAACTGAGAGGTGTGGAGAGAGTCAAGGGGTCAGGTGGGGAGCAGAGACGGGAAGCCCTCCTGGGGGGGCATGAAGGTAGAAGGGGCAGCAAGGGCATAGCAAGCCACAGTCAGTAGGAAACTGAAGTTATAAGGAAGAAGGAATCATGAGCATAAAAGAGCCAAAATGAAAGAGCCACATCTGTTGGCAGAGAAAGAGGAAGTAAGTAATACTGTAAGAGAAGGAGACGCACAGCGGGGTTGACCAGAGAGCTGCAGGGACAGACAGCCATCTTGGGAAGGCCCAGGTGTGTGACGTTACCTCCCTCCATTCATGGGCACACTTACAGTAACAGCCAACACCTTCGCCAGCTGGCGGGAGAGAGTGAGCGTTCCTGGTCACCATTAGGGTCGGATTTTCCCAAGACTCATGGGGTTTACAGAAAGCATGAGTTCGACATTTAAGAAGTTCTCCATGATAACCAGGAGCAAGCTCTTTCCAGCATTCAAATTATAGTGCAGCACTGTTCAATGAGAGTCCAGAACCGGTAGCGGACAGTGCTCAGGTAGGAGACAGGAGAAGGTGAGCCCAAGAAAAGGACCACAAGTCCTCGGTAGATCCGCGGCTTAATCTTAATGAGCGCCAGAATCTTGTTCTTTTTTTAAAGGCATAGCAATTCTGATATATAGTAATTTAAGGATGGCCGAGGCATCTGCTGAGAGAGGAGGATGAAGACAGGTGTTCAGGGGAGCAGGAGAGGTACTGGGAAAACTTCTCACTGTGGGGAGACCGACAGTCACCCCTAATCATACAGACAGGAAAACGCCGTGGGGCTCAATGGCAAAAGAGGCTTATAAACGCCTCATTCCCTGACTCTCCGCCGGGGAGAGCAGATCTGAACGGGTAGCCCCACGGCCGCAGCAGAGAACTGCACAGGGCAGGGGTGGAGGAACGCGTCTCCAAGCAGTGCACCCCTCGGTTGCACTAGTTCCTCGTGCAGAGTCCGCCCCGTGTGCAGGACCCGCCATGCATCCCTGCGGCCCGCCGAGCACGGGCCCCCCCTCCCTGCGGCGCGGACATCTGCAGCCGCCCGCTCCCGGGGCTGACTCCCGGGGATGGGGGGGGACAGGAGCAAGGGCGCCCCCCTATTCCGCAGCTGGCTGCCGGGAAAGCAGGCTTCTGCAGAGGAGGACGGAGATCTGTCACCGGCGGGGGTGGGGGGGGGCGGTGCGCGCAGGCCCTCCTCTCGCTGGCCGTCCCGCGGGCCTCCTCTAAAGCCAGCCACCCGCTTCCTGCCCCGCGAGGCCCCAGCCTCCAAGGTCTAGGCAAAGGAGACACGAGCCCAGACCGCCGCTGAGGAATGAGAGCCTTGGCACAGCCTCCGCTTCTGGTTGTTGTTCACTAAGGAGTTTTGTGGAATCCAGACTCATTTTCCACTGAAACAAGGGAAAGTTAAGACAGCACCAAATAAAAAGATTTCTGGCGTTTCCTGTTTACTCAGGGTTGCTGCTTTCTGCAGGCCAGGGACTTCTCTGGACATCGGGAGAGAACCCCCTCTCCACTCCCCCACCCCACCCAGAGAACATAAAAGTGATGACTTCTCTTCTTCCACGTTTCTATTTCCTGCTCTTTGGTTGCTAGTAGGTTTATGGGGGGGGGGGGGGTGAGAAGGGGCTCTCACCTGGGTGAATTCCCAAATCTCCTTTTTCTAGCCCTATTTAGAAGGAAACACATTTCTGGGTGTCTGTCTGCCTCTGGTGACCCCTTTTCCCTGTTTATAGAGTAGAGCTCGTTATTTCTGGCCTGCTGGGCCTCAGTCAGAAGACACAGGAGTGAGACGGGGTGGGTAACCAGTGGAAAGAGGGGATTGAGGCCTGGCACAAAGACCCCACGTTCGCCTTCAGGAGAACGCACACAGGGCCCAGAGTCCACAGCAAAGGCCCAAGGTGACAAGACAGGAAAAGCTCACCCAGACGGACCCCAGACGGACCCCAGACGGACCGCACACAGACACTGCAGATATCAGGCCTAAGGACACACGTGCAACTCCATGTCCTTCCCGAAACCCATGGGGACATCAAACGTGTTTGGGGAAGAGGTCTGAGTGGTGAAGCAGCGGTTCCTCGGTGGGCCGGGGGTGACCGGTCCTTGCTACAAATTGGTATTTGGCCCCTTTGCACAGCCCACGTGCTGCACACGTTTTCCCCATCCAAAAAGCAATGAGAGCAACCTCACTTTCCTGACTGAGTTTTGCACCACAACAAGAAAGCTAATAATGGAAAAAACATTTCTCCCGTAGCCACGGACAATCTCCTCAGGCAGAGCTTTGGATCTCTCAGCCTATCAACAGAAATTGCTGAGAGCAAACCAGAGCGTAGTCACCGGTTTTTATGAATGATTGAGACAGCAAAGCAGATTGATTTCATTTCCATAATTTAGCAATTGACAATTACATAAATATCTTTCTAAAGCCATCAGGATGAAAACCATCCTGTTCTTCAGAGGAAGAGAAATGAAGTTAGAAGAAAGCCAAACCAACACGCTACTACTGTACAGAACTATTTGGGGCCGAATTGTGTCCCCCACCCCCAAAATATACATTGAAGTCCTAACCGCCACTACCTCAGAATGTGACTTTATTTGGAAACCGGGTCTTTACCCCCGGTAGAGGGAATCAAGTTAAAAATGAAGTCTTTAGGGCAGGCCCTGATCCAATATGACTGGTGTCCTTTTAAAACGAGAAATTGAGACACAGAGATATACAGAGAGAAGACGATGTGAAGACAGCCATCTACACCCCAAGACACACCCAAGGCTCCCCAGGAGCTCGGAGGGAGGCACCACACAGATTCTACCTCACTGGCCTCAGAAGCGACCAACTCCACTCACACCCAGATCTTGGACTTCTAGACCGGGGAACTGTATTTATGCACCCCCAGTCTGTGGCACTTTGTTGCAGCAGATCTAGCCAACTAACACAGGGACTTTGGTTTCCATCGGCTCCCAGCATGTGGCCCCCATGTTTGGGGCACCTCCGTGGTGCAAAGCTGCCTGGGAAGCAGAAGCCCCCCCACCCCCCTATTCCCACTATGAAAGCTGGAAAAGCAAGGCTCCCTGTCCCCAGCCCCTGGCAGTTCACGCTCCCTCCCAGAACACTGGGTTAAGCATGTACTCGTTTGCCCCCAGCAGGGGTGGTATCCAGCATCCAGTTGTCACCCCAGTGTTCCCGTGCCAGTGACGCCACTCAGTGTTGGCCAGAAGCCAGCCATTTGGTTTCACTTGGTTCCTGCCCCCTGTCCAGGCCTAATCCTACAGTCTTCCCACTGATTCTGGGAGCCCCTCAACAAACAAGTCAGTGCAGGTCAGCAGAGAGCTGAGTGTGGCCACAGCGCCTTGACCTGCATTTCCAACCCCTGCTTGACCAGTGGCCCTTGGACAGCTTGCTCTCAGTATATCCAAAAGCAAAGTCATCACCTTCCTCCTCTCCTCTTTTCTCCACCCCTGCCATCAAACAGCACCCCTGTCCTCCCTGGGCCCAGGCTGGGCCTCGCGGCCATTTCTGACTCCTCTCTTATCAGCCAGCCAATCACTGGACAGGCCACATTTCACCTCTGCCCCAAGCATCCCACTCATGCCTCCCCTTCTTCCTAGACTCCCAGCTGCTGCCCTCATTTTAGGTCCTCCTTCCCTCCCCCAGCCTCGGCCAGTTTGCCACATTGTCTCTGTCCCCTCAGATTCCCCTGCATGCTGCAGGGGTGGGGCAGGAGAGCAGGGATGGAGAGAGAAAGGCCTAGACTGTCCCTGCCTCTCCCTCTTCCCTGCTTTGCCCAGGCTGCGACTCCTGCCCTAATCGCCTTCCCACCCCTGCTCCCGGATGAAACCTTCCACCCTTCAAAGCCCAAATCTCTAACACAAAGATTTAATGATTTTATCAGCCAGATGTATTCCTTCCCTCCTTAGAATCCCTTTTACTTTTGTGTGTGTGTGCAACTCTTAGATTATCCACTTTGAGTTAGTCACTTGCATGATTATCTGATCCCTGGTGTCCAATTACAACTCTTTGTGGAACAGGATTTGCCCTGGACTTGTCACCACCTCCACTGCCATGACTGCCATCTCCCACTGGATTACTGCTCTAGCCTTGTAAGTGGCCATTCAGTAGAAAAGCCCAAGTCCGAAGACCTGACGTGATCCAACCTCCAGGACCTCTCTGCCCTGAAGGCCCCTCCTACCTCCTTCTCTACCTCCAGCCTCAGTGCCTCCTTGAACATACCACGCATACTTCTGCCACAGGGCCTTTGCACACGCTGCTCTTGCTGCCACGCTAACCCTGAAAGTTCTCTAAATCTTTGCTCAAATGTCACGGGCCACCTTATTTAACATTGCAACCCATCCCACCTTCACCCAGTACTCTTAGGCCCCATGACCTTTTCCTCTTCTTCCTCTTTCTTTCCATAGCATTACTCGCCTCCTGAAATACCGTATAATTTCTGCGTTTACCATGTCTATTGTTCACCTTCTGCCTCTCCACCCTTACCTGCCACAATATGAACTCCCCAAGAATAGGGATCTTTGTCTGTTATGCCCACTAATGCCTGGCATGTGGTATAGATGCTCAGAACATAACTGTTACATAAATGAATCTCTGTATGCTGCATACACAGAACTATGACAATCACTAGGTTCCCAAATCATACTACTTTTTTTTCAAGCATAACTGCCTGGTTGCTTGGCTGCTCTTCCTGGCACTGCCATGGAAACCAACAGCCCAGGGACCAGTTGCTTCTCATCCAGTCAGGCAATGTGTATCACCCCCCGCCCCCCGCCCCCGAACACACAAAGGTATGCCTTGCCCCCCACAGCCCGTGGACAGGATGCCATGGCCAGCCAGCTGGAAGTATTCGGGATGCAAATGACCTGGGACCAGCACCTCTCCCTGCTGGGGCAGTCTTGGGCTTTCTCCAGGACCCCGAGCAGTGAACAGTGGAGGCTCCCAGGAGGATTCGCCCCTGGCTGACGTCTGTCCAAGCAGACCACACATTCTGTCCTCGGGAGATTCTCAAGTCCAAAAGTTCCCAGTGCCTCCCCAGGCATTTTTTTTTCTCTATTCCCAATAATAGCAGACATTTATGAAGCACTTTCTAAGGACAAGGCACTTTACGGGTATTATCACCAAGCCTCAAAACACTGCAAAGTAACCATTATTATTCCCCCATGAGAGTCGAGGGGCCGGGGCTCAGGGAGACTAATCAGTGTGTCCTGGGTCACAGAGCAGTTCAGGGGTGGGTGGATCTGAGGCAGAATCCACGGCGCAGTGCTCCCGCCCTCGGGTTTGCTCCCCTCTGCTGCAACTGTCCCAGACCCTGCACCTGCAGAAGGGGGCCGGGGGCAAGCGGTGGGGGCAGAAGGTCTCTGTCTCTGCAGAACCCCAGGAGCATGCACATCACACACACGCACAGAGCAGCAACACGGCCCGGGGAACAAGGTATCACCCGGGTAGGTTTCCGAGGGAGGCCCGGCTCTCTCTGGAGGTCTTTAAAAACTAACAACAAATAAAAGATCACTCCTTCTCTCTGGGATGACGTACGCGTTGTCATGTCTAAGAGCAGAGATTAGCTGACCCCTGTTAGTCCTGTTCAGCTTTATGACAATGATGAACCATTACTGGACAGGCGGACTGACTGCTTGGAGCATTACTAAATCTGTTTTTAATAACATCACCGATCCGGGACCAAACCCTAACCCGGCGCTGCAGTCAAGTTCATCATTGCTGGAGGGGGAGAGAGAGAGAGAGAGAGAGCGAGCGAGCACTGGGTCAGGGAGGGCGGAGGGGGGAGACTGGGGGCAGCCTGTTTGTTCGGAAGGATGGACAGGGCTTCGTGAGTCATAGACCAGCTCGGGGAGGAGAGGGGGGCTTGGAGATTTATCTTAGATGAGGTCTGAGGGATGAAGAAGAAAACAATGGCAATGAGACCGTGTGGGAGCAGCAAGGAGAACAGCCGGGCTTGAACTTGGCTTAGGAAGGGGGTGTGGAAACCGTGCCGTCGGCAGACACACAACATGTAAAACGTGTGAGTCAGACGCACACAAGAACACCGAGTGTGTCTAAGATTATCAGGCAAAGTGTGTCTCAAAAGCCGATTACGTGACTCAGCCATTAAGCATTGCCTTGGAGGTCCACCACGGGCCAAACCCAGTAGGTGCTGAAGAAACAGAAGGGCCTTCGGGGAAGATAGGAGCTGGCCCCACCTTCCAGGAGCTGCGGAGCAATCGTGGGGACCTGGAAGGTGACAAGGGGAAAGGAGGGTGACCGGGATCTCAAGGCAGTAAGGGCAGCGGCCAGCCGAGCATGAGCCTCCCAGGGCATCGGCCGGCTGGCCCGGGCCCTCGGACACCACTGCGTTGATGGCACTCCATCAGATCCCGTGCCTGCCAGAATCCGGCCTTTCTGTGTCAAAAAACATAGGACAGAGGTCATACTGGGCAAAAGAATGCCAGACAGAGCAGGAGAAGGTCTTTGTTCCTGTGTGTGAGCTCTCAGAGGTTGGGAGCGAAGCTGCGGAGGCTGCTTGGTGGGGAGACTGAGCCCCTGGGCCCCTCAGCAGTGTGGCTGTGCCTTACCATAGGTGACACAGGCAGGGCGAGATGGCCTCTTTTCTGCCCCGGCACCAGACCTGCCCTTGGCCGGCTCTGGGAATACAGGGACTCAGGAGCATCCACATTGGTGCTCCCACGCGGGACCCCAGCAGACAAGCCGCGGCGAGGCTCCTAGTGGCTCCTCGGAGAGCGCGTGTCCACCACCAGGGCAGGAGAGCCCCTGCGTACCTGTACCTGCATCCCTAGCCGAAGGCTCAGTGTGAGACACCTGACGCCCCCTCAGGGGGGAAGGGGAAGGCCCTTCGTCAGCAGATGGGGGCTGGAATTTTAGATTCCTGTCTCCACCCATGGGGGGGACACTCGGGGAAAGGGGACGCAGGTAGAGTGCACTCTGCAGTAAGAGGCTCTGGCGCTCAAGATCCTACCATGGCTGCCCAGCTCGCTTGGAGTAAAAGCCAACGTGCTGGATCTGCTCCCGCCACCCCCGCTGGTTCCTGCCATGGCCACACCAGCTTCTGCGGTCTCTTGAAAATTCCCGGCTGCTCCCACCTCAGATGGGATGCTGGATGCTCGGGCCTGTGCCCTGACCTCTCCTCTGCCTAGAACTTTCTTTCCTAGGAGTCACACCCCTCGGCCCTTGCCTCCTACGGGCCTCTACTCAGATGTCCCCTGCTCCGCGGGACCTTCCTAACTCACTCAAACTTCCGCCACCTCCTGAAACTCAGGCTGCCTCTTCATTTCCTCCCAGTACCTCTTGCCATCAAATATCCAACTGAATGTCCTTTATTTTTTGTTTATAGTCTGCCTCCCTGGGCAGAATGCAAGCTCCCTGAGGGCAGAGGTTATTGTCTGCTTGTTCCCGCCCCTCTGTCCTGTCCTTACTACAATGCCTGGCAGCTAGTACCTACCTGTGCCTTGTGGAGAGGAGGAAGGAGGGGGAGGAGGGAGGAGGGGGGAGGGGACGGAGGAAGGAGTGAACAAACAAGAGAAAGAGGAAAAAGTCACACAGTCCCTGCTTCCAAGGCCCTTGCTGTCGGGTTGAGTAGGTCCTTTTGCTCAGAACAGCTTAGGAGCAACACCGCTCATTTCGCTTAGACAAGTGTTTAAAAATGTCACAGCATTTGCGGCCCTGCCCTCCAGATGCCAGGCAGAAAGCCCCATCTGTCTCCAGAGCGGTCATGACCGGTGCCTGAGACTCTGAAGGGAATGAGGAGGAAAGTCATCTGCTGCCTTGTGGTCCTCGCCCAAAGCAGCGGGCCTGGGGGCTGAGGCAGAACGGCGTGCTGGTCACGCTGAGTGTGGGGGGCTGGTGCTGAGGAATGTGGGTGACACCCAGGCATGCTGAGCAAAGCCAGGTTGCTGAAGGGGCAGTCTGGCAGTGGGGGCGCCCCCCCCGCCCCCACCGGGGTGTGTGATTCTAAAACACTCCCGGGCTGCGCCACACCACCCTTACTGCGGGAGTGCACAGTTCAATTATAGGAAGGATCGTGAGGTCTGAAATTCTACCCTTTGAGTCCTGTCTGTATTAATTAGCTTATGCTGCGTAACCAGTTACCCCAGAACTCAGACTTAAACACCAATAACCACTGATTATCTCCAGTCATTTCTGTGGGTCAGGAATTCAAGAGCCGCTCAGCTGGGCTGGAGGATGCACTTCTAAAGCAGCTCACGGGCATGATTGGCAAATTGGTGTTGGCTGTTGGCGTGGGGCTTGTTCTGCTGCCCCTGTGGGCCTCTCCGTAGGACTGACCGCTTGAGTCTCCTCATGTCATGGCGGCCGGTTTCCTCCAGAGCAGGGGATCCAAGGACCAAGGCAAAGCCTGCAATGTCTTTTTGACGTAGTCTTGGACGTCACCCACCATCACTTCCCCCATCGTCTGTTTGGCACACGGCCAGCCCTGATTCAATGAGGAGAGGGACCACACAGCGCAGGAATGCCCAGAGGTGAAAATACCGGGAGCTCCCTTGGAAGCCAGTGACCACACTGTCTTCTGTGGCATCGAGTCATTGCCCACAGTTGGGGTGCAACCACTGGGAGAGGCAGCAATCAAATCTTGTCAACCCAATTCTGATCCTACTGGAACCGATTTCCTGAGGTCCCTTCCAACCAGGTTTTATTTCCCCCAGGCACAAGGGAAAGTCTAAGAGGAGGCTCAATGAACATGACAGTGAAGGGGGCGGGGTGGAGAGGCAGTGGGGACAGGCGGGAAGGGAAGTGAGATCCAAGGAAAGCAGGGAAAAGCCGGACAAGGGTCTCCTCCCCTGCATGCCCAGGGCTCCCCTGTTCGCTCATTCATCTCTAGAACAAACAGCGATTGTACCCCGGCAGTGCTAGGGGCCTGGCCGTGACCCAGCCCTCCCACCCAAAGTTTGGAGTTGCATGGGACTTATGTTCCCATGTGGGGATATTCGAGGTCCAGCAGGAGCACAGAGAAAGAACTACATGGAGTCTGTGGTGGGGGAGACCAGGAAGGCTTCACAGAGGAGGCATCACTCCACACACCAATGAAGTGAGCTTTCCCAGTCCTTGTACAGTCGGAGAAATAGGCACAAAAGACTTGAGCATCTCATTCACTGTCAAAGTGGTGTCACAGCTAAGTCTCCTGACCTCCAGCCACCAAACGGCACATTGGCAGGCTGTCATGTTTGACACGGTTCTCTGGCTGTCACGGGGGTGGGGAGTGGGGGGGGGCGGTTAAGTCTGGAGCAACAGAGCCGGCAGATGGCTGGAAGTAAGCAGAGACCCCACTGTCACTTAACCAACATGAAGCCCAGGCAGGACCACAGACTGGTGGCTTTCCATCACCAGGGAGCTAAACCTCAGTAGCCCCTTCACCGAACCCCATCTGGGCAAACAGCCCTCACTGAGGGGACGGTCTTCCAAAGGCCCTGGCCTCTCTGGCTGGAGGCTGAAGCTAGTTCTTACCATGAGAATTGTAACAGTTATTATACAATGTTCGTCTTTTCCTGCTGACTTGTTTCACTTAGAAAAATGTCTTTAAGGTTCATTCGTGTGGCAGCCCGTATCAGAATTTCCTTCCTTTTTAAGGCCGACTAATACCCCATTGTATGTCTAGACCATGTGACCACATTGCGTTTATCCGCTCATCCGTCGGCTGATACGTGGGCTGCCTCCCTGTTTTGGCTGTCATGAATCATGCTGCTAGGAACATGAACGTACGGATATCTGTTCGCGTCCCTGCTCTCCATTCTTTTGGATATGTCCCAGAAGTGGAATTGCTAGATCCTATGGTAATTCTATTTGAGAAGGCACCATACTGTTTTCTGAAATAGTTATTATATAACCGCTATTAATAATAGAATCATTAGTGAAAGCAGCCACCCAGCAAAGCCCCATCACTGGGTCTCTGTCCTCCAACTCATCGTCTGGGCTCCAATCCCAATAGAGAGCCTTCACTCGCTTGCACTCAGAGTTGCTGCCATACATTAAACTTTCCCAGTTCTGCTCATTTCACACATGAACAGCCTGAGTTGAGCTGAGGGAAGGGGACTTGCCATGGGCAAGAGGGTAAAAAGTCAGCACTCAGAGGCTCGCACCTGGGCGACCCAGCCCTCACCTGCCCCAGGGAGGCGCGGTTCCCAGCCGGGGTTAGAATTGGGGCTTGTGCAGCTGTGTGGCCCAGGTCATGTCACTGAAACTCTCTTTGCCTCAGTTTTTCATCTAGAAAATGGGTCTAATGGTACTGACCTGGGGATTTAAGGATTAAGTTAGGTAACTATCTTAGCCATAACAAAATACCACAGCCTGGGTGGCTTCAACAACAAAAAGTGATTTCTTACCATTCTGGAGACTGGAAGTTGCAGATCCAGGTGTTGGTAGGGGGCTTTCAGGGCTTCGACAGGAATTTGGGGGTAGGGGCGACATACATTCCATCCATCACAGCATCTCACACTGAGGTGTCCCTGGGTGCCAGGCGCAGTGCCCAGTGCTTTCCCCCATTACCCCAGCCTGGCCGCACAAGGCAGGAGAACTTTGTGGCTAACAGCACAGGCCCGGACACCAACTGCTGGACATAGCGTAAGCCATTACTTGCTCTCACTTTACAGGTAAGGACACTGAGCCTGAAGAAGTCCAGAAACTTGACAGAGGGGTGAGCTGGGCGGTAGCAGGCTGCCCAACCCCAGGCTCCCTGTAGAAGGCACGTGGCAGGCTTCCTGCCCCAGGTAAACACTCAGTGGACAGTAGTGCTGGCTCTGGATGACGGTCATGATGTTTCCTTCTAGTTCAGGCAGCTGCCCTGGCCACTGCTGCCTGGATGTGGAAGGGGGGCCCCACAGGGACAAGCCCCTGTCCCCAAGGCCATGCCCACTTCTCCAAACTGTTGTCTCAGCCTCCGAGCCTTCCCCACTCCCATTAGCCATGGCCCGACTGCAAGATGCAGCTTCCTCGTGGGGGCTTCTTCTTCTTCTCCTTTTTTTTAAGATTTATTTATTTATTTGAGAGAGAGAGAGAGCACGAGCAGTGGGGGCGGTGGCGGGGGGAGGAGGAAGAAGCAGGCTTCCCGCTGAGCAGGGAGCCCAACATGGTGCTCGATCCCAGGACTCTGGGATCATGACCTGAGCTGAAGGCAGATGCTCAACTGACTGAGCCACCCTGGTGTCCCCGCTGTGGGGGCTTCTGATGGCCAAGGGGAGTGATACGTCAGAGTATGCATAGCAGCCATGGCTGGTGGCTCCAGCCTCCTTCCCACCTTCCCATGAACTTGGCTTCAAGAGTCAGCGGCACCTTGCAGTGCTTGAGAGAGCTCCTGTGTGCATTAGTCCGTGCTCTTCCCAGTTCAGAGGCGTAAGTTGTACCCATGCTCCTAAGCCTGGTCTGAAGACTCTGGGAATCACTCCCCACACCCTCGCCCCGGCACACACACACACACATACCCTTCAGCAGGGGCTCCCACCTTCCACTCTGCCTCATAGTTATTAAAGTGCGTGTGTTATCTTTCTTCCAAACTGCAAGCTCCCTGCAGGCAGCAACCAAGAGAACATTGTGTTCTGAGCACCCAGAGATGCCCTAAGCCCCAGCCCTCACTCCAGGAGTGCTGATCAAACCGGATTGAATGGTTGTGAGTGAAATCCAAAGCTCCCAGGGCATCTCATTATCGCCTGGGCAGGGCCAGAAATGCCCCGGTGAAAAGAATGTCTTTGTGTCCCAGACACTCATTCCAGGCCTCCCCCAAGAGGGAGAGGGAGAGCTCAATCAACACTGGGGGCTTGAAACCTTTGCTTTTTTCTCTTTTTCCTTTTAAGGCATGTTTATTGTTATAATTGGCCCAAATATTTTAATTCCATAAAGATGTGTCACCTGCAGTCCCAGTCGGTAATGTCAGGTAATTTCAAAATGTCATCGGGTAACCTCCCTGAGGTCGCTTTCAACCTCCGTGTCAGCCATCAACACCCCTGTGGGGGGCGCAGCACAAAGCCGGGGTGAGGCGGGAGGGGTAGGCCCCCTCCTGCCATGCCTGCTTCTATATATGCAAACTAGTGATAGGAGATAAAACAACTGTCTCGGATACTCAAGCTAAATCTTGCAAAGATTACGTCTTGCTGTTCGCTGTAAACCACCCAAGAACTGCCTGTCTCCAGAACGATTATCCTCAGCCACGGAGAGAACATTATCATCTCCCCACAGGGTCATTGCTTTCACCTGCTGCTCTAGTTTTCTCCCACAGCATCATTGTGTTTTCAGTCCTAAGCATAATACTTTGCTAAACTATGGTGGGGGGGTGGGGGTGGAATCTTCTTTAAGGGACACAGCCCTTTTAACTTCCTGACCTGCAGATTGTTTTTACACATGTCCTTTCTTCCTTTTTAGTTTTTGGACTCATGGTGTTGTGCAGCCTCTCTGTGTGGAGATGGGTGTTTCCTATTTTGTTCTTGTGTGGGAGCGTGCCTCATAGGTGTGTGCGCTCATGTATGTGCATCTGTATGTGGATGTGAGCACGTGTGTGTGTGTGTGTGTGTGTGTGTGTGTGTGTGGTTTTCTGGCAGGGTTTGACCACATATGCATGTTATGTTTCTCAGCCGCCCCTGATTTTATGGTGGGGTCACATGGCCAATGAATTGTGAACAGAGGTAACTTCTGGGCCAGGACAACCCACGTGCCCGTGTGGCGGCACCTGTTAGGAACTGAATGTTTGTGTCCCACCCCAGCCCCCAAATTCCCCTGTGCAAGCCCTTGCCCCCACTGTGATAGTATTTGCAGGTGATGAAGGTGAGGTGATGTCATGGCGGGAGGGAGGTCAGGATGGGATTTGTGTATTTATAAGAAGCGAAAGAGATTAGGGCGCCTGGGTGGCTCAGTTGGTTAAGCCACCGCCTTCGGCTCAGGTCATGATCCTGGAGTCCCGGGATCGAGTCCCGCATCGGGCTCCCTGCTCAGCGGGGAGTCTGCTTCTCCATCTGACCCTCTTCCCTCTCGTGCTCTCTATCTCTCATTCTCTCTCAAATAAATAAATAAAATCTTTAAAAAAAAAAAAAAGAAGAAGAGAAAGAGATCAGAGCTCTCCTGCTCACTCACTGTCAGCCACGCAGGTCATAGCAAGAAGATAACCATCTGTCAGCCAGGAAGGGGGCCCTCTGCAGGAGTGCAATATGCCTGCACCTTGATCTCAGACTTCCCATCCTCCCCCCAGCCTGCGGTACTTTGTTATAGCAGCCTGAGCAGCCTAAACCAGGTCATGGAGAGAGGTATTCAGGATGAAGTAGCTTCCAGTGACAGAAGGCTGTCCACCTCTCCCAGGCTGTGATGTGAGGTGGAACTTCTGAGGGTGCTAAGCCACTGAGATTTCAGGCTTCATCTCTTGCCGCAACTAGCATCATCTCACCTACAAAATCGTGCCGATAATACCAAGCAGACAGGGCTCTTGCTTGGATTGAATTAGGTAATAAGTGTTTTAAAAAAATCCTGTGTGCTTTCTCCCTCAAGTACCTCAGTTAAATTGAACAAATACCTAATGGGCATGCCACTTGCCTGGCACTGCGGTGGGTGCTAGGGATCCAAGCCCAGGGATGCTGCCCTCAGGGACACTTTAGTCTAACAGGGCGGATGTGCAAACAAGTTACACACCATGTGGCAGATGCCCAGTTGTAGGAGGGTCCACGACAGAGGACGAAATAGTTCATTCTGGAAGATTCAGGAAAAGTGACACAGAAAGAGTTAGGATGAGCAGTGTTTTGAGAAAGAACTAGAGCTTGTCGGGTTAAATGAGGCCGGGGTCTGACCCAGGTGAGATGTGGTGTTGGTTATGAACGGTAAGATGGGTTACTGAGGAGGGCCCATTACTGCTCTTTGGAACATTGTCTAAGCCCTAGAATCCTCAAACACGACTTTCAGCTGGGGATGACCCACCCTTGGTGAGCAGCCAGGGGTGGAAGAGAGAAAGCATGAAGTTTCTTTGGTCTTGGTAAAGAAAATATAGGTTGGGTTTTTGTGTTGATTTTTATTTTATTTTATTTATTTGAGAGAGGGCACAAGCATGGGGGGCGGGGGGCCTGGTCAGAGAGAGAAGCAGACTCCCCACTGAGCAGGGAGGCAAGGGGCTCCATCCCAGGACCCCGGGATCATGACCTGAGCCAAACGCAGACGCTTAACTGACTGAGCCACCCAGACGCCCCGAGAAAATAAAGGTTTTCATTCTTTTTTAAGGCGGTGAAAAACTGCCCTGCTTTCTTCGCATTCATTCTGAAGAGAGCGACAGTGTCCACCTCTGGCTCCCCAGGTGGACTGTGTGCTCCCGGGGCCAGGGACAGACCTGTTCCCACAAGCCGCTGGCTTCCCCAAGGCCAGGGCCTGCTCTGCGAATAGAACTCCACAAACACCTGGTGAATCCAGAGGAACCTAAAGCTCAGCCAGTTCTTGGGCTGCGTCAGCACAGAACCGAACGGCCCTCTGGGGGGTCCTTTCCTGGGTCTCCGGAAATCTGTCCGTCCACAGTCCACAGTTCCTGGGACTGACCTGAGGCTCCTCTCGCTGGGAACCTACGGGGGCTCCTGTGTCGGTCCACAGCGCCACCCCGCGGCCACGCCTGGGAGCTGCGTAGAGAAGCCCCCGGCCCCCTGTCATTGTCATTGCGTCATCCTCTCGGACCCGCGGTTTTGAGGAAAACAGGGATCCCGAGCTGGTCATCCTCAGCCCCACCCTCCTCCCCTACGAAGTCTCTGAGCCTGGATGGGCACTGCTTTGGCCACGGTCATTTTGATCCTGATACCTTAAGCCCTTGTTTTCCAAAGATACTTAAAAGGGGTCCCTGTGAGAACCCAAAAGGTACTTGAGAGACACAGGGGCAAAGACAGGGTGTGGTGAACCCTTAACCAAAGAGCATGTTGGGGAAGGATGCTGACAGGTGCGGGCTTGATTCCAACGAGCTGTGTGACCCTGGGCAGCTCCCTCACGTCACTGAGCCCTCAGCTTCCCTCTCTGCAAAATGGGGACGGTAAAACTCATAGAACTGCCATGAGGATCAAAAGATAGAAGCCAAGGCTCTGTGAGTCATACATGGCAAGCGGTCGACAAATATAAACGTAAAACACGAGTGCTTCTCTGACTTCCCTGAGTCTCAACTTCAAGATGGTGAGGTAGACAGCAACTTTAGTTCCATTTTATTGACGAGAACACTGAGGGTCGGTTTGCTTAAGCGACCTGCCCATTGTCTTTCAGCCAAGGAGTGACAGGAGTTGAAGGCAGCCTGTGGGTCTTGCGGGCATTCCAGGCCACCCCTGGAAAGAAGACGGGCAGAGGGCAGGGCCGCTGAGGAGAAGTCGGGATGGCCAAAAGACGGGAAGAAAAAGGGAGACGCAGAACTTGCACCAAGCACCCGGCTCTCTTCCTTCCTGGATTTTAGGCTCTTTCTGGAAAGTTCTTTATTCAAAAGTTGGCCCTTGAAAAGGGCCTGTCAGGAGACGTGCGTGCTGGTGGCATCTCTGCTGTGGGGCAGCAGGGGGACTGCGTGAGCTCCCCTGCGGGCCGGTGGGACTCAGGATGCCCGCCTGCTCCGGGCCTCTCAGGTTTCACCCCGTCACTCAACAGCCTGTGCCTTCCATGGGCAGGCTGTTGTCCGTGGGCAGGGGTGTCACCATGTGGCCTCAGACACCCCCGGGAAGGAGGAAGAACGGACACAGAACTCCGGCCTGAGGGGTGACAGATGGAAAGAATAACTCTTGACTCAGCCACCCGCACGCGAGATTAGCATTAATCCGTGCTGGGCCTGAGTAACTGCCCGAGAGGCCCGCACGAGCGGCTCAGCGCAGCGCAGGCCGCGGAGCCAGGCCCCCTGATTTATGGGCAACATTCAGAAAATGAAATGAGCAGAGGCTTTGGAGACCAGCACGGGGCAGGGCGGGAGGAGAGGCAAGGGCTTCGGGCGGACTTTCCCGGGTTCGGAAAGGGAATGCTCCGCGGGGGACCCGCTCCTTTCTGGGAGACGGGGCAGCTGTGTGTGTGTGTGTGTGTGTGTGTGTGTGTGTGTGTGTGTGTGTGTGTGTGTGTGTGTGTGTGTGGTGTGTGTGTGTGTGTGTTTTCGTGTTTTGCTTTTGGCCGATGTTTTAAACATGAGCGGGCCAACTGGGAGACGTAATCACAGGCCTTTCATAACTGCCTAACGATGGCAAGACGAATGGTTTGGGTGGTGCTGGAGTCATAAATAAAAACAGCATATCAGGGCAGATTTAAAGAGCGAGGAAAGGGAGTGAAATAAATCTACTGGGATTCCAGGGCCATCTTTCCTAGGAAAACATCAGGATGAGAGACTCGGTTCCTGCGCCAGACCAAGAGCCCAAATCCTCAAAGCTCTTCATGTGGTACCAGAGCATCGCGTCATTGTCCTTGAAGTGCTTGAGGGCAAGTCCAGGCCTGATTGATAGATTCGGATCTAACCCCTTGGGTACCCAGCACGGAAAAGCACACGTGTTGTGCCCGATGGATGAGGGAGGCCAGGAAGCACGGCATCACGGCAGGCCGGGATCAGCTCAGCCTGGAAGTCCTCTGCTTTGTGCCCCAACCCCGAACCTGTGTCTCTCCAGCAACTCTTAAGCTTCTCTAATCCTCAAGTTCCTTGTCTGCAAATGGAGGTAATAATTAAAGTGTGGCTGCAAATATTAACTGGCATATTGCACACAAAGCCTAGCAATATAGTGGGTACTTAATGTTCCCCCTTTATCACTACTAATGACCGAATGAAGTAGCTGGAAACTAAAAGAATCCATTCCACGGGCCAAACAGGTGGAACTAATTTTTTTCACACCTCAGGGAGATGAAGGCCTAGGAACCATGACTATGATAACGGCGGTGTCCTGCTGGGGTTTGGGGCTCCCTAGCCATCCCTGCTCTTGGCCCGACCCTGTGGTTACTGCAGCCTGTCCATTCCTCCCCCTGTCCGTTCCCCCCTTGACTTGGGGAAGTATCCACAGATTAGGACTGGGAACATGGTGGACACCCAGCCCACAGCCACACTCATCTCTGGTCTCTGGGGAGGGCCTGGAGGGACAGAGCCCTCTGTGATGATGTTGTCCCAGGAAAAACAAAACCCCAAATTCCAGCCCGCACTGACCCTGCCCTAACAGCCTGCTTCTCTTTGGCTACCACTTCCTTCCCCAGGCAGAGTACCCAGCCCTGGTGTGTTCATCTGTAGGAGTGACAAGCTTTTGGGGGCGCCACGCTCTGCCCTTGGTAAGAAGCATTTCCTACCTTTTCAAAGGGACAGCTCTATAGGCCACTGACAGAAAACAATTAATGATGCACAATGGAATTTTATGGCATGAGATACTTAGACTTTGCATGAGAGCCCAAGTTCCAGGAGGACCTTCTGAGGAAATCTTTCTTTTGGTCTGGAGCCTCCTGCCACCTTGTCACCTCCCAGTCTGGTGGGGGTGCCCTGAGGTCTTCGGCCTCCCTCCTCTCACTTCCCAGTGCTCAGTGCTCCCAGGGTGAGTTAAAGCCAAGCCCACTCAGTTTTTCTCTCTCCTAAGGGTGGGTCCCCGCACAGACGCCCCAGCCACGGCTCCCAGGGCAAAGGCAAGGAGTGCTTCCTCAAAGGCCGCTCAGGATTGTGTGGGCATGATGTAGGTGGACAGGAATGACTCGGGGCCATCCAAGATGCTGGATGAGACCAAATGCAAACAGACGCTCTGACCTCTCTCTGTAGATGCTGTGGGCTCCATCTCTCAACAGGGAGTCAGGACCTGGCATCTCCGACACATCCATCCAGTGCCTAATGGCTGAGGGGCTGATGCAAAACACCATCCCAGGCGCCACTGGAGCATCCCCAAAGTGCGAGGTCGTGGGAGCATGCAGGGCCTGGCAAAGTACCCATAAATTATTTAAAGGGACATCTATTAAATGCTGGAAGAAACACAAGTTCCTGACAGAATAGTTATCAGCCAGAAACTGGGCCTCACTATTAAAACAAACAAACATTCATTTAGGCCCCACTAATACTTAACACCCCAAAAGGGTGACAGTGACATTCACATTTGTGGAAAGTCAGTGTCAAAAATACCAGAATCTTAGAGGGTGCTTGGGTAGTGCAGTTGGTTAAGCGTACGACTCTTGGTTTTAGCTCAGGTCGTAATCTTAGGGTCACGAGATCAAGCCCCGCGTGGGGCTCCGCGCTGAGCACAGAGTCTGCTTGAGATTCTGTCTCCCTCTGTCTCTCCCATTCGTGCCCTCTCTCTCTCTAAAATAAATAAATAATAAATAAATCTTTAAAAAAGATCAGAATCTTAGGAGTGGGAAAAAAAAAAACCCAAAAGATGCCTATCCTGGTGATTCTCAAACACAACCCCATGAATGGCCTGTGTTGGAATCACGTAGGGTGCTTAATAAAAATTACAGATTCCAGGGCCACACTGCAGATGCTCAGAAATTTGTGTCTTTAGCAAACTCCCCAGATGCTTTCGATGATAACCAGGTTTGGAAACCACTGATTCAGTCCACTGTTCCTGCAACTTTTCTGTGACTTGGAAGCCATCTTATTCAAACGCAGACCTGTGTCAGGTGTGGGGTGCAGCCTGAGATGCTGCATTTCTCATGCTGATGCTGCTGGTGTCAGGCCCACGCTGTAATAAGTAGCAGAACCGTTCCCCAACCTCTTCCATTTCACCAAGGACACAAACAGACTGAGCTGCAGGCATGGGGGGGGTCAGAAAACAGTGAGGCGGGCACGGGGTGAGCCGTGGAAGGGAAGCTGTCGGCCCACCTAGGCCAGCATGATGGGAAAGCCAGCCCCGGAAGCAGCAGAACATCTCCATGGGGCTATTTTCTTACCAGACAACAGTCTTCAGACTTGTTTCCTAATGACTGTTGCAGGCAGATGATAGGAAATATTCAGAACTACGCCAGGCAGTGCCCGCAAAATGGAGAGTCGTGCCCCTCGCACAGATCCCCTGTCCGAGCGCTGGCACCAGCCAGACTGGAACTGTCCCTCATGTTGGCAAGATCAATGTTACATCTACGTGCCAACTGCTGGTACTTATTGCAGAGTGCTCATCAAGCACCTGGTCGCTTCCTCCCACGTCCCCCACGCGAGCACATGCAAGCGCACGCGTGCGTGCGCGCACGCGCACACACACACACACACACACACACACACACACACAGAGGCACCCCTTGGCTCCAAGAAAGTTGCAACAGGAAACAGCCAGCCTGTCTCTTGAGGGCTCGGGGCTAGACATCTTTTATCCCGGCTCACGTTCCCTCGGGGCACTTCTTGTCCAGCCCTACCGGCAGCAACCTGCGGGGCACAGGAGTGGCCCCAAAGCACCTTGCCTTAGCTGCACCTCTTGTTTCTGCCCTTGGGGCTTCTGGCTGGCCTTCCGTGGGATGCCCACATAGCCGACTCAGCTGTTCTAGCACCTGTGCAAACCTGGAGATTCGAGGAAATGAGCACTCCCTGGGGCAGCCCTTGACCAGGGGGACTGCGAGCTGGGAAATAAAGATTGCCTTCTCTCACGCAGACGGTGGCTTGCCCCCATAGGTAACCAGCTGAACAAAGCTCGCTTGGATCGGCTTCCACTCCTTCCTCAGTTCACTCTGCCAGTCTCCTCGTTCCCATCCCCTGAGGTCACTTCCTAAAATCAACTACCTGCAGGTTAGCTGTTCCGGGCTCTGCTTTTGAGAACTACCAAGCTCATGCATGCCTCAAGTAGTAACGGCTAAATGCTGCAGAGCAAGGAAAGAGGAAGCTGGAGACTTCAGAGAGGGCCCACAGTGACCCAGAACATTTGAGACTCCCTGAAGCCAGCAGCCCTGCCCGAGGCTCACGCAGCTGTGCAGGATTGTTCATGGAACAAATTATGTTGTGTCCAAAAAATAAATTTAAGATCCTCTGTGAGATGTTGGAAACAAGAAGGAGAGCTAAAGAATGAGGCTTGTTCCGCCTGGAGAGGAGAAGGCAAAACTCAGTTCCTAAAAAAGGGCTGGCTCTCAGTCTGAGCTGACAGAAGTAGGGATGAGGGGAGATAGGCTTACACTGGGGCTGAAGGGGCCATGCAACCACTGTACGGTACCAAGGGGGAGAGAGTGTCTCTGGGGGAAGTCATGAGCTCCCTGTCCCTGGGGGCATTCAGCTTGTGATGGGGGGAGGGCAGACTTATCAGGGATAATGCAGAGGGATTCATTTTTCAGAAGAGAGCTGAAAAATGGTTTCTTATCCAGGACCCTCTTTAAAAATTATGGACACTGGGGCGCCTGGGTGGCTCAGTCGGTTAAGCGACTGCCTTCAGCTCAGGTCACGATCCCAGGGTCCTGGGATTGGCTCTCTGCTCAGCGGGGAGCCTGCTTCTCCCTCTCCCTCTGTGATCTCTCCGGCTTTCACTCTTCTCTCAAATAAATAAATAAAATCTTTAAAAAATCATGGAGACTTTTCAAACCAAGATTTTTAACAGTATGGCTCTGCCCCAAGAGAAGGAATATTGACCTGTAACTTCACAAATTCCAACCCCACCCCCCGCCCCGGCCATTTACACAATGATATACACAACTGAATTGTATTTTAGTTCTGAGGTTTTTCCAGAGCAGGCCGTTTCCCATGAGGTCTTAGCACCACCTAGTGGCTCATTAGACCATTGCAACATCTGCCTGGGTTAAAACAGGATCGTACAATTTACTATCAACACGCTCTTTGATTAGCACAGCAATTCAACAAAAACATACTAAATGCCAGGCGTGGGTTAGGGACTCAGCTAGAGCCTGGGCTGCAACAGTGATCAAATAAGATACGGTCTCCCCTTCATGAGGCTCACAGCCTAACGGAGTAGACAATAAAAAGTAACCAAAGAATTATTATACGTTGCGATGTCATTCAAGAAATAAACCCTTCTGTGACAGAAAATAATGGAGGCAGGAGGAGGCCTCTCTTGAGAAATACGAAATCAACTTGGAAGGATGGGATGAGAGGGGACAGGGGTGCAGAAAGTGGGGGAGGAGGGGCAAGAACGTTCCGTGAACACAGCACAGCACATGCTGGGTCGTCCAAGTCTTGGAGCCACCGAGGGCTTGGCTATTCAAGAAAACCAAAGACCAGTGATTGGAGGGAGAAACTAGGAGAATTCCATGTTTATAAACATTTCCTGAAGTGAAAGCCCACGAATGGTTAGAGTGGATTCTTCCAGAACAGTACCTGGTTAAATTTTAATTTTAAAAAAGCGGGGAAAGGAAATGCCATTACGTGAACTTGGCTGTTCATTCCAATCCTGCAGGACCCTACTCAGGGCCATCAGTGTCAGCCACGCACCCCACTCAAGACAGCCTACGTCTGCTCCCACCCTGCATGCTTCCTCATCACTGATAGGCTTCTGTGTCCTTACCTAACTACACGGGAACCTCATATTAAAATTCTAGAACAGTGGTTCTCAATCCTGGCTGCAAGTCACCTCGGGTGAATCCGTGTCTGGGTCACACCCCTCACCAGTTAACTCAGCATCTCTGGGATGTGGGCCCCAGGCGCCCAGGCTTGGAAAGCTCCCCAAGGGATTCCAAAGTGGAGCCAAGGTTAAGAACAGATGTTCTGAAAGGATACTTCCCAAGAGAAAACAGAAGAGATCTTTTAAGAAATACCGCTGTTTGGGCCCAACCCGAGATGGCTTTCTGGGCCGTCAGGTGATTCTAACGTGCAGGCAGGAGTGAAGCCACGGTTGTCAAAAGGATAGCACCCGTGCCTCTGAGTTCTGGAGAGGCCCGCTGTGGCTGAGGTCACTGTGTAACTGGGGGCGCTACTCTTGAGTGACCCACAGTTGGTCTTTTACTACTACCTGCTGAGCAGCCTAGTCCTGACCAGTGAAGACCACGATGGAGTCCATCCAGCCATCACCTGCCCCAGTCACTTCCCACTGGCCCACCCTAGGCACGCAGCGGCCAAGTCAGCAATGCTGCGGTGAGTTCCTGATGGGCCCGTTACCTACGAACTTCCTCCTGCCAATAAAAGGAGGATGAACATTCGGGTTCACGCTAACAAAGCTCCAGAAGGAACTGGCAACGTGCACTTAACCTGAGAGGTACTGCGTGGATTTTTATATGAGCAATTACAGACGCTATTTTTTTTTTTTAAGATTTTATTTATTTGTCAGAGAGAGAGAGCACAAGCAGGGGGAGCGGCAGGCAGAGGGAGAAGCAGACTCCCCGCTGAGCAGGGAGCCTGATGCAGGACTCGATCCCAGGACCCTGAGATCATGACCTGAGCCGAAAGCAGACATTTAACCAACTGAGCCACCCAGGCGCCCCCCGACGCTACTTTTCTTAAAAGAAAACCACTGGCACACATCTCAAGGCCTAGGAGGGTATGTACCAGAAAGGTAATGGCGGTTACATCTGGGTGCTGAAAACCCAGGTGATTTTAACTTTTGTTGTTGTTGCTGCTTATCAGCATGTTCTAGGTTTTTCTATGAGGAATCTGTATTAATACAAAAATATTACTTGTGTAATATTTTTTAAAAGCTGACCATAAGCATAAAGAATCAATTCTGTCTCTTTCACAACTCAGGAGGTGTGTAGCTGGTCTCCAGGTGTTCAGCTCACAGCTCTGCTTTTTAGGACACTTCCTGACCTGGCAAACTCTGGAGATTTTGCTCCCATGACAAGAGGCCAGGGGCCACATCGTACTTTTTTGGTAATCCTGCAGCACTGGTAGGATCAAAATAAACACGTTTATTCATTTTTTGCTGTAGAGAATAAGACCCTTCCTGTCTTTTCATAGGAGAAATGGATTCTTCACTGCATATGTGCAGATTTTGTCAGTGTTTTTGCAAAGTATATTCCATGAAACTAGTGTTCTCTGGACAACAGGTATGCAAAAAGAAGAGAGGGAGTTCTGTGAAAGACAGATTGATTTCCTTCCTGCAGGTATCTACAGGGCCTTGACTACACTCATTCATTGTGAATCTGCAGTAGGAGAATGTGGACTACAGGTCTCCCCAAATTTATTTGGCCATCACTTTCCAGGAAACATCTCCAGGGACCAGCCCTCCCACAAACAAATTTTGGGAAATGCGAGTCTAGCCTTTCAGCACATAGTTCTTTGGCTTTCTACCACAAAGCAGAGTAAGGGTGCCCTGTCCTCTGTCGTGAGTGCAGGCAGGGTGCTGCACAGAATGAGGTTAGGTGACTCACAGCACACTCCGACTTCTGTCATCCAGCAAGCTAAGGCACAGATGAATTGACTTAGAGCCAAGAAAACAAATGAGGAATGGCCCAATAAACATTCACAATTGAACATCAGGTGACATTTTATTCTGTTTACAGACACCACTAAGTTACACTGGTTTTTTTTTCTGTCTCATTTGGGTTGGACACAAATATATCCAGAGGCATGGTGAGAGGAAAAGCATCAGACATTTCATTAGCTCCTGTAATACTTGCTCTCTCTCTCCGCAACGCATCTGCCCCAGAGACATTTCTACCAAGTGCGACTGCAAAAACCCAATACATTTACACGAAACAACGCCTAACTGTACATTTAAGTTAAAAAAAAAAAAAACCCATTCAGGCTCTGCTAGAAATGTGTGGTAGGAAGGCAAGGGTCTGAGGGTGTGAGACGTGCAGGGTAACTAAAAGTGAATGAGCACCTAGTTTCTCCGCAAGCAAAAAAAGCAATGACTGCACTCCTGTGTGGGACAGGATGAGACCCTGCTCAAATGTCAGGTGGACATCGTGACTGCATGAGTGTCTAAAAGAGGCTTGTTGTTTTAATCATCGCCTTGCAAAGGTAAGGATTGCACTGTGTAGCCACGTTCTCCAAAGTGTGTCCCTGAAAACATTGGTCCTACAAAGTGCTCCCTGCAAAAGGAGTTCAGGAATCAAAAGATTTAGAAAATACTGTAAGCTGTTATCTACTTCCTGGAGAGGCACAATGCATGCTATCACATGGAAGGTTCTAGAAATCCCTTAAAAAGAAATGCTTAGCTTTGTTTAACCCAGAGTTTCCTAAATCAATCTAATGTTAGAATCTTTTTCTTTTTTTTTTTTTTTTAGATAACACATTTCATAGAACATATTTTGAGAAACCATCCTCTATGGCTTGGAAAAATTTTCTGCAGAAACAAAAAGCACAGAAAAACCAAGTAACTCCTAGGATCATGTGTTTGTTGGTCGACAGCAAAGAGGACAATGGGTCCTAAAGATCAGAGCCCCATTCTGATTCCGCCCCAACACCTCTGCCCTACGCCGAGCCTGCCTGAAAATAGGCAGCAATCAATTTTCCATGGTTTCCTTCCACATGGTGTCAAGTGTTAGGCATGCTGATTCCGGGAAGCAATCGAACACGGTCCAGATGGGGGAACCCTATGTCATGCACAGAGACCAAGAGAGCCTTTCCCTCTCCTGTAACAATCAAGCCATTAAACAACCATTGCTGCTTACCCTGTGCCTACAAGGCTTTTCAAATACACTTGACAGCCCTTTGTTCCTAATAAAAAAGGAACAGGAAAACATACAGAATCTAATGGTTTTCAGCAAGAATGACACAGACCAAGAAATCAAAACACAAAAGCTTTTGGCTATCCATGCCAAATCATTTTCAAGTGTTACAGCAAGGACGGGGAAAGATGGAGGAAATCCATGAGATTACCATGGATTGCTGGAATGGTGTCAGTATTCCATCATTTGCATCATACATTATCTTCGTTCTTGTTTCCAAGGAATTTTATGTAATATTTCAAAGCAGAAGATGGCAACAACACAACTCTCCAATGGGGGGACTTGGTAAACAAACAGTTAGCAGGTGTCCATTGCCAGGATGCGCACCGGCGCTCACACCTCGACGGCCATTCTCGCAAACCGATACTGCAGGGAGGCGGGCGCCCTCAGCAACACAAGGCCCCTCTCCGCTGCCGGCTGGCCGGACAGCATATCCAGCAAGCCCGTCAAGCTAACAAACCCCAGGCCTTCTCCACCGCCGACGGCCATGGAAAAGTCTCCCTGCGTGACAAAGCCAAGGAGAACTCGGGAGCAGTGAGAAGTCACCACCGGGAGGGGGCCTGACCACAAGCCCAGGGTCAGAGCTGGGTGCCCGGCTGCAGGGTGCGCCCCAGCCAGACCCTCAGGCTCAGCTCGCGCCTGGTTCTGCCTCTTCTCTACCTTATTCCTCTCTTTCTGCTTCCGGATCTCGCTCTTGAAGGGGTCGCTGTGCTTGGGTTCCTGGGGTCCAGAGTACAGCCGATCCTGACGAAGTTGGAAGATGTCCTCCTCGGCTGGGACACAGATCATGGAGTGCGGCTCGGGGCTGCCCTTCCTCAGTAAGGCCAGGCTGACCCACACCAGGGCCCTGGGGAAGCGGTCCAGGAGGGACAGGCAGGCCGCTCTGGTTGGTGCTGGCTGCCCGCTGCCAAGAGCCCGCCGGGCTGCCCGCCTGTCCCCGGAGCTGGGCCCACACCAGGTCGACAGCTGCTTCAGCCATTTCCTACTCCTACGTGAAGCGGGAGACAC
Source organism: Eumetopias jubatus (assembly GCF_037043125.1). NCBI lineage: Eukaryota > Metazoa > Chordata > Mammalia > Carnivora > Otariidae > Eumetopias > Eumetopias jubatus. Next base: position 145,981,932 of record NW_028274810.1, read on the forward strand.
ACGTTTGAGGAGATAGAAAACATGGAGTCAGAAGATGGGGCACTGTTGGAGTTAACTTGATTTTTTTATACTCTATGTGGGAAAGCATCAAAACGGTAATTTTTTTTTTAAATTGAAAACAGACATTAATACATCTTTGTCAGGATATTTTTCTTATGTGTCTACTATTAGATGCTGAAGGACTAAAGGTTTCAGAAGTTGAAGGTAGAGAAAAGAATCTAAGGCTGCGAGAGGCAGTCCTATGGAATGAAGGAAGGATAGGAAACTAGGAAGTTACTGCACAGGAAAGAAGTACAAGGCCAGAGGGAGGAGCACTTTTTAAAATTCGAAGCACAGAACAGAGGGTAAGTGAAGCACCATGGAGCAGGCTGCGCAGGAACACACTTCGTAGAGTGGGCCCTCCGATAGGACAATGGGACAGTGAGCGGGCACCGGGGCACTCCTAAACTCAGGTCATTCAAAAGGAGCCAGAAGAAATCGACTTCAGGGATGTAAAGGGAAGAATGCTTGCTCAGAGTCCACCAAGGGAACGTCCCTCGCAAGGGGACGACTTTGTCAACAAAGACTAAATCAAACAGAGAACAACTGCCTTGGTTTATGTCTGTGGATGACAATACTTTAAGTCACCTGGTCAGTTGGTATTGTGCCCCAAATCAAATGTGACTCGGCTGTGTCCCCGGGCTGTGAGACACCGAAGACTGGCTTACCCCCCAGAGAGCCCAGATGTTCCCTCAGGCTTTGCATAAAGGAACCACGGAGAACATTTACATCCTGTAGCCTGCTCAGGAGGAGAACAATCTAACCCGCACTGGGGGTCGTGGGCACTTACCGCAGAACGCAGGGGAGACTGCCGGTGGCATCCTGGCCCGCTACGCACCCAGTCCCCAGCCGGGCCGGGCACTCCGTGGCCACCCCATCTCGGGGCTTGCTGGAGCTGCTCTGAGATGTTCCCCCTTCATCAGACCGCAGATCCGTGTTCTCAGGTGTGGGAGTGCAAGGCAACTTGTCTCTCCTCGAGTCACTCTCCTCGCCAATTGGAGAAGAGGCTCCAGAGGATTTCTCTTGGGACCTGACTCTTGACTCCCACTCCTGAGTTAACTGTTCCCAGGGACAGCGGAAAGGTGCCAGGGTGCCAAGCTTCACATAGTTGGGCCGTTTTGCAGGAGGGCGCCTAGTGAAAATCAAGGAGGAGAACCAATTTTGAACAATTTAGGATAGGTATCATTAAAATAATTATTTAATTATTAATTGCACTACATCTCTACTTGAAAAACAAACCTACAAAACAAAGTTTTCCAAGAAACATGATAAAGAATAACAACCAACTCTACTGGCCAAGCTTATTTGTTTCCTTTGGTTTTACTTTCAAAAGGTAATACACCCAGCAAAGAGGCTCCATGTGGCCACTGCACAACTCTAGGGGGTGCCCTTCCTGAAAGACTGCAAGTTCATGGTGTCCCTGGAGTCGTACTGCGATGTCCCTGTGTGTGACAACATTCTAAGTTCGAAGGGAACAGAAGGGGTGGCGGTGAAGTTTCTCCCCAACCCGACCTGTAGCGGGTGAAAAGTGCCCCCGGGGTACCTGCCTCACCTGGAGACCTTTAGAAGGAAATAAATGACCCAGCTGCCCTGTAGGAGACCACATCATTATCTGTTTCATAATATATCCTTCCAGAGACATTTTATGGACATATGTGCAGATATGTACATATTTCTTCCCGTTTTTTTACCTATTTTACACAGGTGGTGACATACCAGATATAATACTTCTTACTTGTTTTCATTTCACAAAATACCTTGGAGATCATTTCATATGAGTACATGAAGAGATCCCTCACTCTTTTGCAAAAGGCTGCCTATCTTATTCCACCGCTGGATTTTACCCTCGTTGATTTAGACAGTCCCCTATTGCAGGACATTTTGGTATTTTCACATCTATAAACAATGCTGCAATGAATGACCTTGAACATGTCACACAAGCTTCTATAAACAATGCTGCAATGAATGACCTTGAACATGTCACACAAGCACAAGTATATCTGCAGGAAAAGTACCTGGAATGGAACTGCCAAACCAAAGACTATTAGCATCTGCAATTTTGAGAGAGATTTCCAAACTTACAGGGTGACAGCAATCGACTTTTTTCAGCAATGTATGAAAGAAGGAGAACCTTTGAGAAATACCACAAGCTAAAGAGAACCAGGTCCCCAAAAGGCAGGGAGCAGCCAGGCTATTGGCCATTCTGGGCTGGGGGACTCTTAGGGAGCCCCAGAAACCCTCTTCAGACTGAAAGTCTCCTGTGGGACAAGCCCTGATATTCCTTCTATGCGCCATGCCCCAGGGCCCCAGATGGACATGAACCCGCAGACTTAATTGGGGGATTGGTTTGAGCCTCTACTCTGGATTTTGAACCAAATGTGTTCTGACCTCCCAAGAGGGACAGCTGGTGAAAAATGCTCCCAGGGTACTTGCTTCACCTGAAGACCTTTAAATGGAAATAAATGAGCTATTTACCAAAAAAAAAGAAAGGAAAGAAAGGAAAGAAAGGAAAGGAAAGGAAAGGAAAGGAAAGGAAAGGAAAGGAGAAGGAAGGAAGGAAGGAAGGAAGGAAGGAAGGAAGGAAGGAAGGAAGGAAGGAAGGAAGAAAGAAAAAGAAAGAAAGAAAGAAAAACAAAATGGTGAAAAATGCTTAAAAGTATTCAACATCACAAGTAAACAAACAAAAAATTCAAACAATAAGATGTCACTTTTTCCACCCATCAGTTTTATCAATATTAAAAGCTGGAAATATCCTATGTTGCCGGGAAGAGGGAAAACAGGCACGCTTCTAACTTTAGGATACTAACGAAATCCTAAATTAATATAAACAGCAATTTGTCCACAGTACAAAAATCTCCTGGGGTGTGTATCTTTTTTTTTTAAACCAGAAATCTTATCTATGGGATTTAGTCTAAGGCAGGCAGACCACTTTTCTCCTTCCTCCTCCAAGACCACAGCTCCCCCTCAGCACGCGCCCTCACACAGACCACAGGCTCTCCTTCCTCAGCCAGGTCCTCCATCAGCTGCCCACACACCCCCTCCACCTGCCACACCGTCTTCCCCTCCATCTTGATTCTTGTCACTCAGCAGCTTCAGCATCTACCTAGATCAGCCTTCTAACGCCCTGGCCTACCAGAAACTTCATGTCCTCATTTCCCATCTTTTACTTCACCCCAGACACCCACTCTCCCAGTCGCACTTTCATTTTGGTCACTGCCATCACCTGCTCCACCTTAGAGTCTCAATTTCAGGTATCTACCCTCAGAGTGAGGCCTCTCATTCCAGCCCGTTTACTCCTCCCCCACCATAGCTCCTCAAGCAGCGGAACTTACTACTCCTTTACCATCTCCTCACAGCTCCCCACCGTTCTCGCACGTCTCTCTTTTTTTTTTTAAGATTTAATTTATTTATTTGACAGACAGACAGAGAGAGAGCACAAGCAGGGGGAGCGGCAGACAGTGAGGGAGAAGCAGGCTCCCCGCTGAGCAGGGAGCCCAATGTGGGACTCGATCCCAGGACCCCGGGATCATGCCCTGAGCTGAAGGCAGGCGCTTTACTGGCTGACCCACCTAGGCACCCCTCGCCCATCTCTTCTTGAGTTTAAACTCTCCAGTTCGTAGGACACTCACTCCCTTACATGCACCCTCAACTCCCTCCCCCTGGCAAAGCCCACCCTGGTTACATCCAGCCCTCCACCTACCCCACGCCAGCCCCGGATCAGCAGAACAGGGCTGGGGAAGAATACCCAGAAGCCCTGAATGGTCTTACTGTAAACATGAAACTCAAGTGCACTTCCTGACATTTCTCCAGTCAATTCTATCTTCCGTGCTTCTGGGAAATGGTCTATATTGATTCCCCTCTCCTTGAATCTCCAACAGCCTCTCTCCCCTTCTTATTCCTGATAACCTCACCTCTTTTTTCACTGAGAAGACCATCACCATTAGGAGAGTTCTACCTAATCTCTGGGCCAGAGTCTACCCTACCTAAATCTGTATTCATATCTCAGAGTCAGCCTTCCAGCCTACTGAAATGAGCGATCTGAGCCTGACCCTATGGAATACCACCCCCACTTCCCCACTCAAGGGCTTTGCTCTTGCAATGTTAGCTTCCCTCCCCTCTGCTGGATCCCTCCCACCAGCCTAGAAACATGTGCTTCCATCCAGAACATAAGCTCCACGAGGAAAGGAACAGAATTTGCTTGCCTTCCCCTGCGGTAGCCCCAGTGTCTAGAAGGTGTATGACACATAGTAGGCTCTAAATAAACGGGTTAAATGAATGAATAAATCAGACAAACAGGTAAAGATGCATATGGAAAGCTGTTCACAGAAGCGCATAGCAAAAAATTAGAAATAGCCTAAAGAGCCACTGAGGAATTACAGTTCATTGACACGGGAGTCCTGGATGCAACTGTTCAGTTCTGTTTTGAGCAAGGGTTGGCAGATGACGACTCACACCAAACCTGGCCAACTGTCTGCTTTGATATCACCCATGAGCTAAGAATGGCTCTTATGTTTTGAAATGGTTAAATAAAAAAAAAAAGAATTATTTTATGGCACATGAAATTATATGAGATTCAAACTTGTGTGTCCATAAACAGAATGAGGCTGGCTCACAGCCATGCCCATTCATTTATGTGGCATCTGTGGTTGTCTCTGTGCCACAAGGCAGAGCTGAGCTGAGTGGCTGCCATGGAAACCAAAGGGCCCACAAAGCCAAAAATATTTATCATCTGGCCTTTTACAGAAAGTTTGCCAACACTTGGTTTAGAATCACATTTACTGATATGGGAAAACTATCCATAATAGATTGCTAAATAAAAAGAGCAGGTTTTGAAATAGTATATGTAATATAATCCTTTTTCAAAAAAATCTGTACCTAAGAAAAATTTGTATGGGTAAAGAAATCTAAAGGGTGAGAAATAAGTATTATTGTCAATTATTACTTAAGAAACACATAGAAGACTCTGCTACGTGTTCTGGGTGGCACAACATACACGATCACTGCAAGAGCCCGTAAGCCAGCAATCCAGAAAAGTAGCCCTGTCCTTCCACCCACTCATTCATTCACCCGTCACTTGACGAAGTCCGGAAACCTAGCACTGCCTGCCTCTGTGGTTGCAGCGGTGAACAGGAAAGCACAGGAGTCATGGGGCTCCTGGCCAAAGAACTACAACATCCCACCATCTCCTCATTCATTAGCCAACAAAGAGTTATTAAGGACACCATGCACCAGGCCCTGGCTAGATGCCACTACAAACAAGAGAGTCTCTGTGCTTCCGGGAGCCGAGTAGGAGACCCAGGCTCTCAACGGCAGCATGCACTTCACAGGATAAAAGACGTAAAGCCCTTTGCTGGCCACTCCCCCAGAGAGAGAAAAGACAAGAAAAGTAAGTCTAGATGGATAGATACCAAAATGTAAAAATAGTACTTCTCTCTCCGGATGGAAGGAATACACCAGTTTACAAAGCATTTTTACACGCTGCCATAGTTTCATTAAAATTTCATAAATATGTATTACCTCTGTAACTGGTCATAAAAAAACACAAATTCTATTTTGAGGGGACAGGGGCTGGGAGCGTAAATCTCGAACAAGCATCTGGAAACTCAGGCCCACAGTTTAGGCGTGCACCATCATCAACATAAGCAAATGATCATGGGTCGGGTCTGTAACCTGGACAGGCCTACCAGAGCCACATATAAGACAATCTCCTAACTTCATTATGTCTTGATTATGTGAACTCAAGGAAAAGTCTATGAAAACTCCATGTTATATAAGAGTTACTGAAGCCATTCCAAATATCACTGGCCAATGCTGAGTACGCCCTTCTCTTCCTCGGAAGATCTTAGGAAACTAGAGAAACCAGTTTCGTACCTTTTGTACTTTTCAAGGAGATTCTTGGCTTGCTCTTCAGCAAACACAACCCCAGCGGGGCAGTCTGGGAAATCACTGGGAATGTCAGGTGACCTTTTATACTGTGAGTGCACCACAGACTCTTTTAACCCACCAACTCTTGCGCCTCGATAGATCTAAAAGAAATGTCAAAGATACCCTATTAACATACCAACTTACAGTAAAATTAGTGCTTAAGGTTTGTATGGAGAAAATGGGAAACAACCTAAATGCCCATCAAAAAGAGAATGGATAAGTGTGGGATAATCCTACAGTGGGTTATACAGTAGCAAAAATGATGAAACAGAGCTTCACCAATCGACGTGGAAAAATCTCAACGCCGAGTGAATATAGTAAGTTGCAAAAGCATATATATGGTGAGGTATATAACATTTAAAAACATGTCAAATATTTTATTTGGGAATACAACGCATACTTGATAAAGCTATAAAAATAGACAAGGTTGTGACAAACAATGAAAATAGGAATAGTGATTCTTTTAGAAGGAGGATGGGAAATGGAACTGGAGAGAGAGAGAGTGCTTCCAATAAATCTGTAATGTTCTATTTCTTAAGCTGGATGGGGGTGAGGGGCACACAGGTATTCATTATATCAGCATCTACACTTTTTTGTATGCTTGAAACAACTCATAATTTAAAAATTAGAATTATTTAAAAATATTCCCATCCTTTCTATTATTATTATTAAGATTTTATTTATTTATTTGACAGAGAGAGAGAGCACAAGCAGGGGGAGCAGCAGAGGGAGAGGGAGAAGCAGGCTCCCTGCTGAGCAAGGAGCCCAAAGTGGGGCTTGATCTCAGGACCCTGAGATCAAGACCTGAGCCAAAGGCAGATGCTTAATCAACTAGGCCACCCAGATACCCCTATTATTTTTTATTAAGTAAGCTCTACACCCACCATGAGGCTTGAACTCATGACCCGCAGATCAAGAGATGCATGCCCTACCTACTGAGCCAGTCAGGAGCCCAAGAAATATTCCCATTCTTAAATGATTAACCGAATGTCTCTTGTACTAGGCATAATTGCTAAAATTAATTACCTATGTGAATTTAACAGTCTTACATGCCTTTTATACTCTCTAGTTCAAAGTAATATTTAAACTATCGAGAAGAAAAAAAACTATGTTGGATTTTAATAAAATTTTTAGCTGCAGTTAATAGGAAAATATACGTTCAGCTCTTAAAAAATAAAAAATGTATTCTATACATCTATAAAAATTAGAAAATTACAAAAACTGCTTTAAACTGTAACAAATTCTTTTGACTAAAAAAAAAACACACACGTACACACATAACAAAACCTACCTCAATAGTAATTGCCATTACAATTCAAAAATCAGGACACTTTCAAAATCTCAAAAAAATCACACCTACGTCGTCCCAACTCTTATTAATGACAACCTGGCGCCGGGGGTGTTATGAAGTATCTTGTATCAGAATTCTAGCTACAGGGGTAGAAAAACAGCACTCGATTTCTAAGTGGGGCGTGAAACCTGGAACTCTTTTGGCACTTCGTATGGACTAGGAATGTATTTTACACACTGTTACAGTGGGAATGGAAAAGGAACTTACAAATGGAATCCAGAAAGCCATGCCCCAGCCCTTTGGGAGCAGGACGTCCCAGCCGCTTCCCCAGCCTCGTCGCTCATCACCCGTCACCTTTCCTGGCTGCTGAATCAGAAGGATAGGTATCCTGGATTCCTGGGGACCTAGAGCAAGCTGCGACCCGGGCACCAGCAATTCACTTCTCTTCCGGTTTAAATCCTAAAGCGGAAGAAAATAATTCAAGACCAACCACCCTAATTTCCTGGGAGATTCTACTGGCTCTCCCAATAAGCAGCTTTAGAAAGTTAAATGCTCTTTCAAAAAACAGGAAAAAAATGTTCTCAATAAAGAAATGGAAGGCATTTGAAATACATGGTATTCCTCCTATAATGATTTTCCTCTATACGATTGCTTTGGTAGAAAATGCCAAATTATCTTTCTTTTTTTTTAAGATTTTATTTATTTATTTGACAGAGAGAGACACAGCGAGAGAGGGAACACAAGCAGGGGGAATGGGAGAGGGAGAAGCAGGCTTCCCGCTGAGCAGGGAGCCCGATGCGGGGCTCGATCCCAGGACCCTGGGATCATGACCTGAGGCGATGGCAGATGCTTAACAACTGAGCCACCCAGGCGCCCCCCCCAAATTATCTTAAATTTGAGCTGCAATATACCAGATGATTCAAAGTTATATAATAATCTACATCCATTCTGCTAATCTCTTACGTCAGGATTAGTTTTATATTTTGATGTTCAGTCCCTACATTTACTTTGGTTAAGATTTGTTGTTAGGAGGTAAAAAAAAAAAAAAAAAAAAAAAGGTACAAACAATAAACAACTTCTCAAGGAAGGGCAAGTGGGAAAACACTCTGACTCTTGAGAAATTTTCTGACCAGGTCTTAAAAGATTTAAAAGAGAAGATGCTATAAATTATTGTTATAAGGACTGTAGGGAGTGGTGAACAAGCCTCTAGGACTTGTCTGGCCCGCTGTAAAAAGAGATGAACGGGCAGGAGGGAAGTCTAGCACTCACAGGAGAGACTACACAACAGACCGCCTCCACACGGGCAAGTCGGCCTGCTACCTCACGGATGCTCCTCAAGCATGACCAAGCCCTGATTCTCCTTTTCACCTCTCATTGAGTTTCCACTACCATCTCTACACGGTGATAATAACTCCAAAATATCCATCTCCTCAGCCCTGACTTCCTCCTGCGATCAAAACACGTCTCCTGGGCATCTACACTGGGGAAGTCCTGAGGACCTTCCAACTTAGTTTATCCAGGATTGAATTCATCTTTCCTACTGCACCCGCTTTCCTCGTGTGTTCCCCACCTAGCTGGGGGACTCATTCATTCATCCATTTACATATTTGCTCTTCATTCATTTACTCATCCATTCAAATATTTACTGAGTATATTTTATGTGACAAACACTCTTCTAGAACGTGGGAATACAACAGTGATAAATCAGGCTCTGGATCTCTTTTACCTGAGGTACCGAATCCAAGCTAGACTCTTAGGAGCTAGTCTACAAGTCTCCTCCTTTCCCACTTCCCACCATCCAATCAACTACTGTGTCTTGTCAGGTTTACCTTCAGGAGTATGTCTTCAACCCCAGTCCCTCCACTCCAGCCACACCGCCTCAACTCAGGTTGAGTTGAGTCCTCAATTAAGGACTATTTCCAGGGTCTCTTTTAAGGCCATCCAACCATAAGTCCTCTCTCCAGCTCCTCCCCCCGTCCCCCCATTCTTAATCTAATCTACCTTCCACAGTGCTTCCAGAGTGAAATCTGATCATGTCATGGCCCAGCTTAAAACCTTCAATGGCGCGCTATATTCTCTGCCCAAATCCTTAAAATGCCTCAAGGTCTCTTATGCTCTGACCCCTATTTATTTCCTCATCTCCTGCCCCACCCTCAACTCCAAACTACTGACCCACTTAGAGATTACTGAACACATCATCCTGGGCCCCTGGACACGCTGGTCTCACTTCCAGCAACCCTTTTCTTTACTGCAGCCTTGGCTCCTGACCCCCAAGAAGTCTGGTTTAATTCTGTCCACCCATCTAAGAGTCAACCCAAATATCAGCTCCTCCATCCAGGAGGCTTTCCCCAATTTCCCTAGTCTGGGCTTGGTACCCCTTCTCTGGACTTCCTTTGACCTGTACTTCCTCAAACAACCCTAGCCATCTATCCCATCATCTACTATGATCCCTGGTCCTGGTAGGAGCTCAATCATTGTGAAATTAAAGATAGAACATTTAAGGGAAAAAGAAAACAATAAAAGAAAAACATGTATTTAAACCATGGAATTATCATTTTAAGAAAAAGTCTTTGTAGTAACTTTTTCTAGAGATTCTTCTTCTCTAAGAACAGAAAAAAATCCTAAGGGATCATTCATTCATCCATTTACATATTTGCTCAATATATTGAATCAATATATTGAAAATAAAAGGAAGTCTATGGGATTCTATAAAGGATTAAAACTTTTACAGCATCTAGAGTGAGGAATTTCACCCTGTCTTCAGGACTTGACCAATAATCCTTACACCATTAGTTACCTGATCCGAGATTTTATTCTCTGTGACATTCTTACAGATAGCTTGGTTCCAAATAAAGCTATGCGCACAGTCCACAGGTACACCCTCCAGAAGCAGCTGTCTAACTTTCTCATTATCTAAGAGGGAAAAGAAAAAGCCTTCAAACTACATCCTTTAGATCAGTGAAGTCAAACTCTAAACATTGCCGGTTGACCTCCTGTTACAAGAAAATATTTTGTAGGCGCTCACTTAACTTCTCTAGAAGAATTTATTTGACTAGAAATTAAGCTACTCCTATACCTGGTTTCATAATCTACAAAAGAGCAAAGGCTCCTAAACTTTTTTTGACGTTTATTTTTAGTGTATAAGACATAAATATCATGTTCAGCTGCATCTTAATAACTGCCTAATCCCACATTTAAGATAACCAAATTCTAGGAACCACTGAATGGGTGAACAATTTCTTTATAATGTGCTAGGACAGTACAAGCCATATTTTCACTACTGGTTTCAGGGCTCTTTATATCATTCGTGGTCCAACAGTTGTGAGCCAACAGATAACAGCTTTTTCTCCTGCTCTATTATTTCAAATCTCTTATAATCCTTTCTCATTATTTATTCCTTCTGTAAAACATGTTTTTCTCATTCCTTTAGAATGAGCACATTTTCTGTGAAATATATTGTTTCGTCCCTTTAAACTGCACCATGCCAGAAAGTACCCTAGTGGGAAGAAAGGAGAAACTTTTTCAATTATAAACATATATATCAATAGAAGAGATTTCCTACATGAAGTCATTGAAACACCAGAGAGGGGAAAATCTTCCAACTCTATTTTTTGGACTGAAAAATTAAAAGAAAGAAAAAAGAAAGACAATTCACGTGTTTTGGCTAACATCTAAACCGCCTACACTGAAAGGTCACACTCAAAGGCACATACCTGCATGGGGCTGATGGCTGGAAAAAAAATAAGTTGGAAGCGACTGGGCCTTAAGGTGACAGATTTTAGGGGAGAACAGAGATAGAGAATATTACATTGATGAAAAGATCTGAGATAAAAGCTCTTTAAAGCAGAAACCGCTTCTAGGCCGCTGGTATCCCTCATGGAGACAATAACCCCCAGCATCTCAAATACCAGTGCTGTGTTCTGTGAAAGTTCCCAGAGCCTGTCTAGGAGCCAACAGGCTCCGTTTCAAACAGCCTCTCCATCCACAACTGCTTTCCTGTGGAGAGCTGCCAACGATGTGAGTGACAGAACTGAGGCTCTACAAACGACAGGGCTGATACTGAGGATGTAAAGGCACAGAAAGTCCACCTCATCTTCAAGTATTCTAAACAACAGTAATAAATAAATAGATGAAACAACGTAAGTAGGACATCCAGACAATGGAACATCATTTGGGGTTAAAAAGAAATGAGCTACCAAGCCCTGAAAAGACATGGAGAAGCCTTAAAGGCTTATTACATAGTTAAAGAAGATAATCTGGAAAGGCTCCATTTTGTACGAGTCCAGGGAGATGACATCCTAGAAAACAAAACTAGGAAGACACTAAAAAGATCAACGGCTTGGGGTGGGGGCAGAGAGAGAGAGAGAGAGAGAGAGGGAGGAATAGGCAGAGCACAGATTTTTAGAGCAGTGAAACTATTTTATGATACTATGACGATGGATTCATGTTGTTATAATTTGTCAAATCCCACAGAATATAAAATGCCAAGAGCGAACCCTGATGGAAACTATGGACCCTGGGTGACAATGATGTCTCAGTGCAGCTTCATGGAGGCTGTGCATGTGGGGGCAGGGGAATACAGGAACTTTCTATTCCTTCCACTCAACTTTTCTGTGAACCTAAAACTGTTCTAAAACATAAAGTCTATTTAAAAGAGACTAGAGTATGTCTAAAGGCAAAGGGAAGAGGCCCTTTTAGGTCAAGAGTCTATTACTGAGGAAAAAAAAAAAAGAGTATTACCAGCTGAGTCAGCATGTACTGAAGTGGGCCTAGAACGACTGATGACTCTGAATGTAACTCTAAATCCTGGGCCCACGACTGAAATAAAGCATATTTTCTTTCATACCCAGGCAAAGGCCTCTAATTGACTAAACAACTGCAGAATAACTTAAAGGTTGAAGGAAATAGCTTTTTTTCTCCTTTCTCAAATGTATTTGAAGATGGCCAAATTTTAAATTACAACCTTCTTAAGTTTTCCTTAGGGAGGCAAAGGAAATTAAAGTTTTCCTCATTTGGGAATCAAATAAACCAAAGTTAGTCTTCAAATCCATTCTATTTTAAGTTAAACATGCAGAACAGTTAAAGAGGACCAGCTGAAGCTATGAGGGCTTTTTTTCCCAAGAGCACGAACAGAGAAGTCGGTACAAAATGACCAATAATTGGACACTTCACAAAGTCACCACAGCTCAGTGCTCTAAAGGTGCTTGGGGTTTCACCTGTCACTCTAAAGGCAACTTGATTGGTTCTTCCTGTGTTCTGGGTACACACTATCAAAGAGTACATAAAGAGAAAGATTATAAAGAGCCCATGAGCACATGTAAAGCATATTCTAAAGCAAATTCATCTCTGGATGACAAAGACTAGTTAAAATAATCTATCAGAGCGAATCAGCAGATGCTAAGGAGAATACAACCTAAAATAACAGTACAACAGGACTTATATTTTAAAATCTCACATGGAAAACCAGTTACTTACATAGTGAAATGCTGTTGTTAAGTTGAAAAGATTTGCAAAAAAAAATTATTAATATTCAATTCAAAATCAAGGATCAAATGATCAAATAAACTTTTTCACAGCATCTGAAAATATGCATCCTTAGTTCAAGTTCTTCACTGAAAGACTACTTCCTTCTCTACAGTCTTGCTATTCTACTCCCAATACTTCGGACATTCAAATGTGCAGCCGTTTTCCCCACAGCAAGCAGTCCTGCAACACCAGCTGGGTGTCCTACAATTCACATCGATTCTGACACTAACCTACCTGGAGATGGGTGTCAGATCCCACAGGTTAAGGGCTCAGTCCCACAAGACTGCCCCTTCTTTGGATGCCAGCTGCAAGTCCCTGGTCTCCTATACTTCTGAGCAGGTGGCTAGAAATTGGTCTCACCTATGACCCCCTCCTCAAATGCAGTAATTTGCTAGAATGGCTCCCAGAACTCAAGAAAACAGTTTACTTACTCCATTATTGTTGTTTTGTTTTTTTTTTAATTAAAAGATTTAACTCAGAAAGAGCCAGATGGAAGAGATGCACAGGGTAAGGTATGAGGGAATGAGGTCCTGGCCCTCTTCTGACTCACCACCCTCCCAACGCCTCCAAGTGTTCAGCAGACTGGAAGTTCTCTGAACCCCAACTGTGTAAGATTTTTACAGAGGCATAATCAATTAAATCATTGCCCGTTGACAAAGTCAAGCCCTCACCCCCGTGCCCGCTCCCAGAAGCAGGTCTGGGTGGGGCGGGGGTAGAAGTGGCCCAGAAGTCCCAACCCTCTAACCCTGTGGTTGGGGTGGTTGGTCCCCCGGTAACCAGCCCACCATTCCTAGAGACTTTCCACCTCATCAACATAAAGGTTGTGACTGAAAGGAACTTCAATGAATAAGAAAAGCCGCTCCTTTAGCCTTTCAGGCTTTAAGGCTGTTATCACTTAGGGAATTACAAGGATTTTAGGAGCTATATGCCAGGAAAGGGGCAGCTGCACAGTGGCCTAAGTACGTATTTCTTGTTATAATCGCGGTATCACAGTCATACACCCCCTTTCTTCAGAATCCTCTCGTTTCCAGCACACGTAAGACGATGGTTTGTTCTCCAAATCAGGCAAACCCTTCTTTACAGTTTAAGTAGCACCAAAATTGGTGTTTTGTCCGAGTCAAAATAGGCAGAGGATGACTTCAGATATAGGAAGAGAAACTGGAAGTACATCGGAGGATTAAGTTTTCGATCATCATGACATGAGATTCTTCCAAGGATCAATCTTTTATTAACTGACACAGCTCATCAAAGTAGATTTCTAACTTTAGTTTTAAATTATCATCCTAGATGATATGTTACATTTGTTAGGAATATTGGTATAATTCTAGCTCCTCAAAAAGTCTACTTCTTTATGTAGCTCACGTACCAATACTTCTTCAATGAAATTACCTAAAACAGGTTTTAATAAAATACAAGGACTACCAAGATGGTAGGCTTTTATAGAAATTAAATCATGTGTTTCAAGGTAGACTTTAATTATCCTGGGACTAATTCATATTAAGATAAAAGCCTTAAAAAGGATTTAATACATAACTGCCTCATTCCAAAAAAGGATCTGAAGCAGTGAGGGAAAGTAAGTGGAGTTTAAACTACAGCTTTAAGGCAGATGACAGTCAACGTTTAATGCTTAGTCGACACTGCAACTTTTAGGGTTGCACCAGACAATAATGTCATTAAAAAAGAAAAGAGGCAACAACTCATTGAGTAATGTCTGAAGCTCCATAATTAACTAACCTGCCTACAGATCTTCAAACTCTCTCTCTTCCAATCCACCTTTCATGTAAAGTTCTGACAGACTAATAATAAGCTATTAACTACATGTGGAGGTTAAAAAAAAGAAACTGAAGTTATTACTACACATACCTGTATTTTTCATCTCAAAATCCAGAAGGTAATTTTAATGATTCTCCCAATTAATAGTGTTTAAATGACAGTAAATACAGTGCGATATTATCACCATTGTTGCAAATCCCAGATCAGACTAAAATTTTAGCTGGCTCCTACCCACCTTCCAACGCCACCCCTGCCCAACAACCTCCCACAGGCCACTCTACTGAGTCTAAACCAAGATATCTTACCCTTCAGCACCTGGGATGGCCTTGCCAGGATTCGAACCTGGATCATCTGTATGGTCAGACAGAGGCTTCCAATGAGCACAAGACCAACTGCGGGTGCAGATCCCTTCCTCACAATTAAAATTCTGAAATGCCAGGCATTTTCAGAGACCCCAGTTTGCAGAAAGACAGGTTTTACCAGATACTAAAAAAAAGAACTCAGGGAGAAAAAATGAACATAAGGATCAGGCTACATGTCTCCTAGCTAAAAGATACTTCCATACACACCATCTCCTTTGGTCATAATCACCGTGAAAGGGAGGCAGGTAAAGATCACCCTAACTTTTTACAAATGAAGTTAATGCAGAGGTATCAGAACTCTTCTCATGGGACTAAACTACTCAAAATGGTAAGGAAAACCAGGGGTGTCCTAGAAACTTTACCTTGGCATTTTTCTGGATTGGGCAAAACTTTGGACCTCTTCTGAGGCAAATTTACTCGAGGATCCCCAACTGTCAGTCCCAAAATAGTACCGGCCGGAATTTCTGCGGGTGATGTTATTCCTTTAACAAAAACAAAAACAAAAAACCAAGCTTTTACATCATTCACAATATATACATATTTGCTTGTATTTTCAAATTTTTTAATAAAAATTTCTTCTTGGACTATTAAAAAACACATATTCTTCTTTTGTCCCATTAATACTTTTAGAGAGTAAATTAACATTCGTAAACAGTAACGTTCCTTACCAAAAACAGTAACATAATAGATTATTTTACAACACGAGCATGGATATTTTCATCAGTGATAACTACAGCAGCTTCACACACAAGCTTAATTGTGTACAGCTAAGTATAGACCTCAGTTTAGTACCTGGTCTATGCATTTACCTATCATATCAGAATGCCAGTTATTCGGAATGCTAACAGAAACTCAAATAGAGTTTCCTAGGTGCCCTAAGTCAGGCACCTCTCTTCCATGTTCTCTTGCCATATTACAACAAGAAGTTACAAGTTAAAAAGCACTGCTCTGTGTAGTTAGCCCCACATTAGAACACTCTTTTAGCCCACTTCCCACTCCGCCCTTCTTCCCCAAGCCACCCAGTCAGTATTCCCTCTGAATACCTCCCAACAACTCAAAAACGGCTTCTTGTCTGTGATGAAGGGAAACGCTATCAGGATTCTTACAGGTTTCAATCCACCAGTGGTGAGGTGTCTTCTCTGTGTCCTCTCCCTCCTGAAAAATAACAACTCCTATTCACCAAATAATGAATCAGACCTGATCATTTTGTTATGGCTGAGAGATGTGGGCAACTGCCACCATATTTAACACAATAATTCACACCAGCCTAACTACTCTTCCAATTAGAGGCAACGACATACACTTCTCTCAAGATTTCACACACTAAAACCCACAGCCCTGGTTTCCAGAGAGACCCCGGCGTTCTTCTCTCCTTACACTCCTGACAAGAGGCTTGCTCCTTGCTCCTCTCCCACTACTGCCAAGTGCATACCAATTTAAGCAGTAACACCCTCCCCGCCCAAGAAAAACCAAACCCAGACTGTTTGAAGCAATCTGCGGCAAACGAATATCTTATAATTACATTATTCCTAGAAACTTCAAACAAGATAAACAAATATTTTACTTATATTTTTCCCAGACAGAACCAGGAACTGAGCAAGGTTTCAAAAAGCACCTCAGGGGTGCCTGGCTGGCTCAGTCAGAAGACAGTGCGACTCTTGATCTCGGGGTCATGAGTTCGAGCCCCACGTTGGGTATAGAGATGACTTAAATGAATAAAAAACTTAAAACTTAAAACAAAACAAAAAGACAAAAAAAGCACCTCAGCACCAGGTGCACACCAAGAAAGAGAACCTACAGCCATGATTCACACTGAAGTTCACTGAAGGAGGATATGCTCCTACACATTCTACAGAAGCAACCTGTGAACATACGGGCTATTTACCTCACAGAAACTCAGGTAGTATAGCTTGTGGGTTTAAAGTACAGGCTCTAGAACCAAACTTCTTAGGTTCAAATCCTCCCTGAGCAACTGATTAGCTAGAGTAGAGCCCCTACTCTGTGCCAAGCACTGTGCTAAGCACTGGGGACAGAGTCCTTGCCATCACGAAGTTCAATGTGAACATCGCATAAGTACACAAGCGAATCTAGACATAAACTGAGGAAATGTGCAAAATGCAATGAAATATAATACAATTTATATCATTTAACTTGGGGGTCAGGAAGGGATTCCAGAGGGAAATGATACAGAGGCTGAAATCTGAAGAATAAGGAAGGTTTAGCAAAGCAGAGAGGGGGTGGGGGCAGAAAGTTCAGCCAGGTAGAGAAAAAGCAGGTGTGAAGGCTTTAAGGGAGCGGAGACCTGACATATTCTAGAACCTGAGAGGCTAGCATGGCTGAGCTGCGGATGTGGAAAGACAGACCAGAGAGGCAGGAAGGCACAAGAGAATGCAGTCACGTGAAGGGCTGTGGATTTCACCACAAATACAGTAAGAAGCTATTCAAAAGCTTTTAATCGGGGAAGTGACATGATGTGAATCAATTGTTAAAAGATCAATCTGTTTCCTGCGTGGAGGATGGAGTGAAAAGAAGGAAGAGCAGAGGAAGTGAGGAAGCTGCTTCAGTGTGCAGTCAAGAGACACAGTGGCTGAGGCAGGTGTGGAAGCAACAGAAGGCAGACAGAAGTAGCCTTTGACTTTTAAAGTATCTTTCTTCTAACAGCTCAAAATCTGTTCCGACCTAACATCTTATTTGACCCTGTCAAATCTGTGAGAGGCACCGGCATGGAAGGGTTAGTTGCACTAACACTGGGAAACAAACCGAATCTGAACCCGGAGTGTCTGATTCCTAAACTCGTCGCTCTTCTCTAGACCTGTGTGGTCAACTTGGTAGCCGATGGCCACAGAGAGCTATTTCTATTTAATTTCTAGTTAATTAAAATTAAATGAAGGTACAAATTCAGTTCCTCAGTCACACTAGCCACATTTCAAGTGCGCAAGAGCTACATGTAGCTAATGGCTACCATACTCGGCGCCACAGAAGAATATCATCCTTGCAGAAAGTTGGACAGTGCCGCACCAGACACATTGCTCTTAACCTTTTAGGGATCACAGACCCTTAAAATTAGCCCCAGAGAACCCTTGTACACTGCTGGAGGGAATGCAAGCTGGTGCAGCCACTCTGGAAAACAGTATGGAAGTTCCCCATAAAGTTAAAAATAGAGTTACTCTACGACCCAGCAATTGCTCTACTAGGTATTTATCCAAAGGATGCAAACATAGTGATCCGAAGGGGCACCTGCACCCCAATGTTTGTAACAGCAACGTCCACAAGAGCCAAACTATGGAAAGAGCCCAGATGTCCATCGACAGATGAATAAAGACGATGTAGTATATATATACAATGGAATATTACTCAGCCATCAGAAAATGAAATCTTGGCACTTATAACAATGTGGATAGAACTAGAGTGTATTATGCTAAGTGAAATCAGTCAGTCAGAGGAAAACAAATACCATATGATTTTACTCATATGCGGAATTTAAGAAACAAAACAGAGGATCACAGGGGAATGGAGGGAAAAATAAAACAAGACGAAATCAGAGAGGGAGACAAACTGTAAGAGACTCTTAACCATAGGAAACAAACTGAGGGTTGCTGGAGGGGAGGAGAGTGGGGGGATGGGGTAAGTGGGTGATGGGCATTAAGGAGGGCACGTGATATAATGAGCACTGGGTGTTATATACAACTGAACTCTACCTCTGAAACTAATAATACACTATACGTAAATGAATTTAATTGAAACTAAACTAAAAAAAAAAAAACAAAAAAAAACAGCCCCAGAAAGTATGCACCAAACAAGTACAAACAAACAAAAAACAGCACACACTTTCAGTAATTTTAAGGGCTCTGTTACCCATAAAACACAAAACTCACAGACTACAAGGATAGTCTGCATTTAAATAAGAAAAAGTCAGTTTACTTATTAGATTCGCTGAGATCTGTACTCCTAGAAGTGAAAGATGATGACATATTTGATAATAAGCACAGGTAGAGAAATAAACATTTATAGACCATGACCCCAATGCTACCGAAGTATGTTAGGTTTCACAAATTTGCTAAGAAGGACATGAGTGGAATAAAGCACCACAGTCACACTGACTCTTACGGTCTGGACAGAAGCAGCTTTTAGCGCCTCAGTCAGGATGGAGTGGGAAAGTGGACCGATCAACCGGAGCCTGTTCATCTCCATCGTCAAATCACTGAAAGAGAGAAAAGGTCTTAAGATGGAAACTTCCATCATATACAGTGTCTGAGCCACTGGTGAAAACAGAGCAAGTCTTCACTAAAATTGTTCAGTGGGTTCAGAGCAAATTCAGCCTGTACCTGATTATAATGCCTGTGGCTGGAGAGATCCAAGAAGATGGTTGATGTGGATCTCTAGTTCCATCACCGATGACTTTTTTAACAGGTTTAGCATTTTCTCCATCATCTTTCCATTTTCTTTTCTTGCCAATTTTTTCATCAGGCAGTACAGTTTGGCTTTTTTCTTCGGATGTTGTCAGCAGGAGGCTGGGGATGCAGACGGCTGATTTGACGGGTTCCACACACTGGCACGCTGCTTTGAGTTCCTCTAAAATATCCTAAGGAAATATTGAAACACTTCAGGTGGTTTAGTTCATGTTATTTTTTACTCCTTTTAAAAAATTTACATCTTGGGCGCCTGGGTGGCTCAGTTGGTTAAGCGGCTGCCTTCGGCTCAGGTCATGAGCCCAGGTCCTGGGATTGAGCCCCGCATTGGGCTCCATGCTCAGCGGGAAACCTGCTTCTCCCTCTCCCACTCCCCCTACTTGTGTTCCCTCTCTCCTGTCTCTCTCTGTCAAATAAATAAATAAGAAATTAAAAAAAAAAAAAATTTATATCTTTATCCACAAATTAAATGAAATTCAGCATTATCAAAAAGTTTTCTGGGGCTTCTAAACAGTGCAAGGCATTTGAAACAAAAAAACTCCTAAGTGTCAGGGGTGCCTGGGTGGCTCAGTCGGTTAAGCGTCTGCATTCGGCTCAGGTCATGATCCTGGGATCGAGTCCCACATCAGGCTCCTTGCTCAGCAGGAAGCCTGCTTCTCCCTCTGCTCTCTGCTTATGCTTTCTCTCTTCCTCTCTCTAACAAATTAAAAAAAAAAAAACCTTAATAAAATAAAATCTTTAAAAAAAACTCCTGTTTATGAAGATTAATGAAAACAACATGACTACTCTGAGCAATTAACATTTTTTTGAAAATGAGATTAAAGAGAAAATTTATAGCCTACCATATAAAAGCAGTGAATAGACCAAAAAATAAATAAATAAATGAATAAGAGAGATTAAAAATCATCAGAATTACTAAAAACAGTTTCTCATCATCAAAGAGGCTCTGACAAGCACCTAGATACCAGTGAATTCAGGCCTCGTAGGAGCATTAGACCAATGCAGCATTTCAAGCCACTGCATAATACGTTGGGTTTTCATCTCTACTTTCACTATGGCTTACTAAAAAGTGAAAGGTCAAGGTTTGCTTCATTTCATATTCACATAACATTCTTCCTTATATTCAAATACCAAGCTATCAGCCCAACTCTCATACTATTTAAATTTCCGAAGCACTGATTTCAATGGTAATTAAAAATGCAGCAACAGAGTCTCGAGGAAATAATCTCAAGGATTATACCTGTTTAAGCGTTGGATGAAGCCAGATCCACAACTGCCTGCTCTCAGAAGTGTGACCGGGGATCCTCTCAGACTTCCAAATAAATGTGACAGGCCCCAACATCTCTCGAGGGTATTTGTTTGCCCGATAAAGCAGGACGCTACCTTGGCGCTTCCCAGACAGGCAGTGAACTGCCGCAAAAGTCAGTCCTGACATAAACAAAGACAAAATGCCATGATCTCCAGTGCTGGGATGGCAGTGTCATCTCCCGATCGCCCTACTGTTACTTGTTGTCTATCTCCATGAGGGATGAGGTGCTGGTTTTGATCACTGCACAGATCAAAGCCTGGCACACAGTAAGTTCTCAATCAACAGTGAATGAATGATTTAATGAGGTTTGAGTTTCTGCCCAACTGAACTCACTCCACCAGAACAGGAGCTCTCTCACTTTACACCTGACAATGTTAGAAATGATTTGAAACCACCCTACCTTCCCCAACATTAACACACTCCCTGGGAACAAGAACTGTCTCACACATTTTGAGATATGTTTAAATTCCAAAATGCTTAGTTGCTCGTGACCTGAATAAATATGCAAAGACTAAAATAGCGCTCAGCTTTGAAACACGTTTACCTGCATCTATGCTACACATCAGAGAAAGTGCCTTCAGTATTTCTTCCTCTTTGCCCTTCAACTCCAAACAACAGTAGTAGGATAAATCCTGCACCGAGGGAGAGACATAATTAAATACTTAGGAAGTGACATGGGGGAAAACTGTGAGAAGCCAAAAGCCACATCAGAAAAACTTCTACAGGTCCACAACACAGACCAAATTGCTAAAGCTATCATTTCATAAGTCAAAATCTGAAGCCTGTCTATTCCTAGGACATTAGTAAATGTTCTTAAACCAATCGAAAGCAAAATCAAAATGAATTTTCATTTAAAATGTTAAGTTATGGTGTCCTTTTCGGAAAGAAAATCTGCGGGTACGCCTGGCTGGCTCAGTCAGAGTTTGCTGGAAGCAAGCTAAATGTCCATTGTTGGATAAACAGATAAACCAGATGCGGTATCACACACAATGGAGTACTACTATTCAGCGTCAAAAATGAGGGAATTCCAGCACATGGTACAACATGGCTGAACCTTGAAGACATTATGTTAAGTGAAATAAACCAGTCTCAAAAGGATAAATATTGTGTGATTCTACTTATATGAGGCATCTAGAATGATCAAATTCCTAGAGACAGAAAATAGAATGGTGGTTGCTGGAAGCAAGAGGGTGGGCAATGGGGAGTTATTGTTTAATGGGGGTAGTTTCAGTTTGGGAAGATGAAAAAGGTCTGGAGATGGATGGTGATCATAGTTACACAACAACGTGACTACAGTTAATGCCACAGAACTGTGCACTTCAAAATAATTAAAGGGGGTGCCTGGCTAGCTCACTCCATAGAGCATGCAACTCTTGATCTCAGGGTTTTAAGTTCAAGCCCCACATTGGGTGTAGAGATTACTTAAAAATAAAATCTTAAAAAAGAAAATAATTAAAGTGGTAAAATTTGATGTTGTGTATACTTTACCACAATTTTTTTTAAAGGTTCTTATATTGATTATTCTGCTATATTGCTCTCAAGATCTTGGTATCAGACAATCTCAATATCCATGGCTTTCAAAACTTGGCCAAAGCTTCCAGTTAAGGAATGAATAGGTCATGGGGATAAAAGCACAGCATAAGGAATACAGTCAATGATACCGTAAGAGCACTGTGTGGTGACACAGGGTAGCTATGCTGTGGTGAGCGCAGCATAACAGAGAGAGAAGCCGAATCACTATGTTGTACACCTGTGACTAATATCACATTATGTGTCAACTATACTCAGATAAAAAAGTTAAAAAAAAAAATCTGGCCAAGGTCATCCTGCCATCCAGACAGACCCTCTGCAAAGAGCAAATTTCTAAGTATGTACTGGAAGAGAGAGAGCAGTGGATTTAGCAACTGGGGGAGGGGTGAGGGACAAGATAAATACTATTACCAGGCTCTAAAACGGTCCTCTCAAAAAATTTAAAACAAACTTCCTAGCATCCCACCGAATCCTAAGCATCTAGAACAGCATTTCTGAACACAGCTGTAAGGGCACACAAATTCATTTGTTGTAGAGGAACGACTGCTAAGTGAATCAATGCTAAAGAAATCTCGAACATGAGCACCCAGACCCGCAGGAGCCCGTTCTCACGCGCTTCTCCTGAACCAACCTCACCTTCCTGCTAGCCTCGGTCTCACTCTCCATCTTTATCCCACCGTTCTTCCCTCTGACCTGACTTCCTTCGCCTCCCCGACTCCCCCACTGCCTTACCCCTTAGGGCTGAGCCCAGACATCACTTCCATTTTGTCTCAACAAAAAGAAAAAGAAAACAAGTCAGAAAAGCATACCTGAAGGAGGCAACGGTTTGTCATGGCTCGGTAGCAGGCTCTGTGGCTCTTCACCGTCGGCCTCTCCCCAAGGCAGTAGCCCCACTTCTTGACCATGTGAAACCGCTTGGCGTGCCAGATGTGAGTTTCTAACCATATGTTCTTCTTTTGCCTACGGTTAAATTCTAGCACCCATTTTTTGTGACATCTTCGAGCTTTATGGCATTTATTCTTTGAATGTTCTTTTTTCTGATGTACTGCTTTCTCGGCCTGTGGTTTCAAGGAGAGAGGCAGATGCTAGTTTGTAACTATCTCAAAACAAAGTTACATGTGAGGAATTCAAACAACTAACTTTAGATTAAGTGGATTCCATTAGTATGCTTAATTTTTTTTTTTAAAGATTTTATTTATTTGAGAGAGAGAAAGAGAGAGCAAAGCAGAGGGAGGAGCAGAGGAAGAGGGGGAAACAGACTCCCCGCCAAGCAGGGAACCCGACATGGTGCCTGATCCCAGGACCTGGAGATCATGACCTGAGCCGAAGGCAGACGCTTAACCGACTGAGCCACCCAGGCGCCCCAGTATGCTTATTTTTTTTAACTTATGTCTCCAAAGAAAGAGCACAAGGGGAGGCAACAGAGTGAAGATTTCAGAGACGGGCAAACTTAGAGAGGAAGCACTTATCACTTATTAACTGGGCAAGCTTTGTGGACTATGAGGATTAGAATAATTATAACAGGCTCCACACAGTAACACAAGCTTACTGTGGCTATTCATATTAGAGAGCAAGAAAATAAATCAGATGCTAGCTTTTTTGTTACTGGTTTTACTGTATTTTTAACCTCTGAGATTAGAACTAAACACAAAACATAGGATGAAAAGTATAAAGTGAGGAAAACCTACATATTTCATGTTGGTTAGGTCCTAAGAGACAAATGCCAAACTGATCACTGGGAAACAAACCTTACATTACATCTAGAAAGCACAAAACTCCTGTTCAGTTTTCACTCTTAATCTCCTTCATAGCTGAGCAAAACTTTTGTGGGGGGAAAAAAACAAAAACAAAAACAAAAACTCTTCCCCCTTAGTCTGTGGGCCGCTAAGGATAAAGACTCTATGTTGATGAACTCTAACCCCACCCCCAGTATAGTACCAGTACACTGAAGGCACTTCATGGGGAACTTTTGAATCAATTAGCAAAGACATGGGAAGCTTAGACAATCTGACAATGCCCAAGCCAAGGATTTTGGTGAAGCCAAAAACAACTAGACTTGAACAAAAATTAAATCCAAGTTTCAAGTTTTCAACATTGAAAAAGTCAAAAGGCAAACACCAGGTATTGATGCTGCTTTTTTTCTTAACCTTCCAACTTCGAGCTGGCCACACCCCCAAAATGCAGAATTAAAATCGCTTATATGGTAAGGTCAGGATTACATTTTAAATCTGGCAGGGGACCAGGGGCGCCTGGGTGGCTCAGTCATTAAGCATCTGCCTTCGGCTCAGGTCATGATCCCAGGGTCCTGGGACTGAGCCCCGCAACAGGTTCCCTGCTCCGCGGGAAGCCTGCTTCTCCTCTCCCACTCCCCCTGCTTGTGTTCCCTCTCTCGCTGTGTCTCTCTCTGTCAAATAAATAAATAAAATCTTTAAAAATAAGTAAGTAAATAAATAAATCTGGCAGGGGACCGTCAACTATTGAATGCCATTAAAAGGGCTTCCAACCTGAAACCAATTAAAAAAAAAAAGTAGGAAAAAAAAAGAAAGGGCTTTCAAACACTATGTGTAATATCAACTGCCTGCTAATTAGCTAGCAAGGGGGGTTGGGGGGGATCATGATTAAACCAAAAAAATATGCAAAATGAGCATGTTGCTTTTGGTTTTCATTTTAATTCTATTAGGTTAACACGTTTCAATTTCTTTTACGAACTACTAACTTAAACATTTACAGTAAGTGAAACCATACCTCTTTTTGGGCAATCTCCTGCAACCGCCTGGGAAGGCGCTTGACATTGTGGCTCATGGCTCTCCGTCTCATGTGCCGGGGCAGGGTCTGGAAAACCAGCGAATTAGAAGACTTCTGGGTCACTGCTTTCAACATAGCACTGATTTCAGCAGCTCGGGCTTGAGCAAAAGTAGAAGCTGCCGACAAAACAGCACCATCATTAAAGACAAGTCTTGAATCCATACTTCTGGTAGATCTCAGAAGGAAGAGAGATTTGAAGTACATGAGCTTACAACTCACCCACCACCTGAACCCCCAATTAGATTAATACCAACGGTGGTTATTTCTGTATTATCAGATTATGAAACTATTGTTTCAACTTTTCTTTTCTACAAGGATTCAGTGTTACTTTTCTAATCAGATAAAAAGTTTAAAAGCAAGTTTACAAAGAATTTCTTAAAACAGAGGTCTACGTGCAATATAATCTCGAACATTTTTAAGTGCAACAATCACACAAGAAAACAAAGAAAAAGCAAGATTTTAACAATGGTTGTGACTTCAAGGTTTTTTTTTTTAACATTTTCTGCTTTTTCCAAATATGTAGCCATAACTATTACTAGTTTTCCTTATAGAAAAACAGAATTTTTTGGAAGTAAACAGAAGGCACAGAGATTAGAAGGCACACCTTAAGAATATAGGGTTATGGGATAGCAGGGGTGACTGGAGACAAGGTCGGAAGGGGTCTGGAGACAGGTATTTAAAGGCCTTAGTTACCCTTGGAGTGCATTAAATTTGGTTTCATCTTTGGAGAATGTGTGCTGAGGAGTATAGATTTTATATTTAAAAAAGGGGTGGGGGAAGGGCAAAGATTTTAGGACAAAAAGGAACAGTTCACAGATATGGACTTAGAAGAAGAGGAAGAGGAAAAAAGAAACAGAAGAGGGGAGAGCAATTAGGTTCAAGGAAGCTACAAACAAAGTCCAGGCTGGAGGCAAGAAGGTCCCAACGTGGAAGGAGGAGAGCAGAGAGACGCAGGGGCAGGGCCGAGACAGAGAGCCCTGGAAATCTGGCTGCGTTAGAAACAGAGAGCTCGTCGTTAGACACAGAGAGCTCATCGTATAATCAAACTTCACTTCTTCACAAACACCTACCAGTTATATACTTGGGAATCTCCTGAGACGTGCCCTCGGGACCTGCTTTCCATCCTCCCTTCTTTTTAAACATTATTTTGGAGGAAGACTGTTCCTTCACATCAGGATCGACCGGGGAATGGTGGGTCATTTTGGTTTGCCGCTGTCGTGAAGTTCCAGAAAAAGGCTCTAGTTTATTTTCAAAAAGAAAACAAAAAGAAGTATGTCAGCCTTACCAAGGATCTGGATTACAGTGGAGAACACCATTTGCTGGGTGGCAATACTAATCATGTTTTTAATCCTAAAACCACCCTGTAAGGTGGCTATTACTATCTTCCCTAAGGGAATCTCGGATGGGGAGGTGAATTACCTTGCCCAAGGTGATGTTGCTAGCAGGCAGCACACTGGCTAATCTTGTGAGCCCAACTTAACCTTGCATATAACTGATACAAGGGATCTTTTCTCCAAATAGTACAGATTTTAAATCTAAGCTCCCTTAAATGCTACAATTTACATGATTTTGTATATTCAGTCTTTTATCATAAATCTCTGGCACATTCAAGTTGGGAGCCTGTGCTAAAGTAAAGAAAGAAAGAAAAGCAAAGTCCCTAGGAGTGCCTGGGTGGCTCAGTCGTTTAAGTGTCTGCCTTCGGCTCAGGTCATGGTCCCAGGGTCTTGGGATGGAGCCCTGCATTGGGCTCCCTGCTCCACGGGAGGACTGTTTTTCCCTCTCCCCCTCCCTGGCATGTGTTCCCTCTCTCTAGCTGTGTCTCTCTCTGTCAAATAAATAAATAAAATCTTAAAAAAAAAAAAAAGGAAAGTCTCTATACCAATGTCTTGGCATGGAAACCACTGACTTTAAGACAATATCAAATCCCTGTCTGCAAATGGAGGGAAAGATCAGTAGAGAATTTTATGGTGTTCCAGCTTATTTCCATCATAGTGTTAATTATTAAGCCCCTGTAAACCATGAAACATGTTACAAAGTTTGTCACTGGGAGGTTTAAATGAGATAGTATGTGTGAAGGCTTATTACATGGCATAGTAGGCATCAACTGCTGGATCTGAATCTAAATCTTATGAATATGAGTCTAAAACTTACTTAATCAGACCCAGTGCACACTCTTCTTTAAAGGGTCCCCCAAAAGTCTTTAGTCACCTGATTGCTGTCTTCCCAAACTGGCATTTTCTATTGCTACACAATGAACACTATTACCTTCATATCACCCTATAAGGTTCTATAATCAGCACACAAGTTAAATGCAGATACAATAAACACACTGTCCTTCTTTTAGGAAATAAAATAGTGTAATTTTTTTTAAAGATTTATTTATTTATTTATTTATTTATTTATCTATCAGAGAGTGAAAGCACAAGCAGGGGGAGTGGCAGGCAGAGGGAGAAGCAGGCTCCCCACTGAGCAGGGAGCCCACTACAGGGCTCAATCAGTCCTGGGATCATGACCTGAGCTGAAGGCAGATGCTTAACCAACCAACTGAACTACCTGGCATCCCTAAAATAGTGTAATTTAATAGTAATTGTGTTAAGGTAGAGATATACCAGCTCTAAGATACATACAGCCAATTCTTATTCCCAGTAGTTATGCACTATAAAGTCACAAAGAACACTGAATAAGCAAATACTGAAGCACTGTTCCTGGAGGAAATACACACACACACACACACACACACACACACACACACACACACATCACATCAATTGCAATCTCATATCATAAAAACAACTCATCCTGGTACATTGTATCCTTTATTTACAAAGGAAAAAAGAGATTCAGAAGTGCTAAGTGATCTGCCTGAGGCTGCCCACAACAGGAACTCAATCCCCAGTCAGAGAGGGAGCTCCCTGTGTTCTGCTGCACCGCCCTGCTACAGTCTCCCCACTCTGGTCATCTCTGTAAGAAAGCAGAAGCAAGAAGGCAGCTGGGAACCTCAGCTAAGAACGTCCACATGGGGTGACTCAAATTTTTCCCTCTCTTTGCAAGTCCACGAATGGGTTACAAATCAGCTTAGCGACTAGATGAATTTGCAAGTACAAAATGTGTGAATAAAGAGGGTCAACTGTATCTGTTTTTAATGCAGGTCATTTACTATTTAAATAGTAACTATCAAAAAGAGCTGACAAGGGGCGCCTAGGTGGCTCAGTCAGTTAAGCGTCTGCCTTCAGCTCAGGTCATGATCTGGGGGTCGTGGGATTGAGCCCCAAGTTGGGCTCCCTGCTCAGTGGGAAGTCTGCTTCTTCCTTTCCCTCTGCCCCTCCCCCTGCTCGTGTGCTCACGCTCGTGTGCTCACGCTCGTGTGCTCACGCTCGTATGCACGTGCTCTCTCTCGAATAAAGTAAAAATCTTAAAAAAAAAAACAAAAGCATTTTGATCCAAACAGAGTGGCGAGAGTACTGTGTGTCTCTTACCTTGTTTTTGAGCTTGGAAAGGTCTCCCACCTCCATTATGGTACTTTGTGCTCCTTTCGGCCACAAAGCCAGAAGATAAAGTCACATTAGTGGGCTGGTTTCTCATTTTCTTAGCATGTTTTCTTTCTTTTGCATTAGACATTTCTGGAAAGAAAGTAATAAATTTAGTACAAGCAAAGGGAACTTCCATGCAAAATTAAAATACATTTAGTAAATAAATATTCATGTAACTCAAAATTTGATTCTTCATTTATTATAGGTGGGCTGATGATATCAAAATATTATCACGATACTGATCTACAGCAGTGATTTATCACCAGAGGCATCTCTAGGGGAGCCATGAATGGTATTAACACCAAAAACCCAATTCAATAGGAGAAAAATAATTCTATTGATCAAAGAGACCATTATTAGTATATTTCAGATTGCATCATCAGAAAATTCAATCATATCCCAATGCTGACACAGCATAAAGTCCACTCAAAGAATGAATAATGAGGTATGAGATAAGAACCCTCTGCCACAGCAAAAATTCTTAGGTGAAACAAGAGCCACCTGAATCAATGAAATACAATACACACTATTCTGATATGATACCCTCTACAAAAACTGAACATAAATTACTGATGCTTTCATTTCTGCCACAGAGATGAGGCCAGCTGTACCTTTATTTATTTATTTTTTTAAAGATTTTATTTATTCATTTGACAGAGAGAGACACAGCGAGAGGGAACGCAAGCAGGCGGAGTAGGAGAGGGAGAAGCAGGCTTCCCGCTGAGCAGGGAGCCCAATGCGGGGCTTGATCCCAGGACCCTGGGATCATGACCTGAGCCGAAGGCAGACGCCTAACAACTGAGCCACCCAGGAGTCCCTGTACCTTTAATATGTAACAGCCAAAAGATTGCACTTTAAAATAAGGATAAAGGACAAAACCCTCGGGGAGCCTGATGGCTTTACTCAGTAGTTTGCAACTCTCAAACTCAACAAGCCCCTTTTTCTTTTTCTTTTTTTAGATTTATTTATTTGAGAGAGAGAAAGAGCAGTGGGGAACAGGCAGAGAGAGAGGGAGAGAGTTTTGGGCAGACTCCCTGAGTGTGGAGTCTGACGAGGAGCTCCATCTCAAGACCAAGATCATAACCTGAGCCGAAATCAAGAGTCAAACACTTAACTGACTGAGCCACCCAGGCGCCCCTTCCCCCTTTTTTCTGAATGGTTTGAAACACCTGTTTTCTATTTTGAAATGAAATTCATTAATAACATAACCTACTAGACACATAACTTTTACCAATATATACCCTATAATATGGCCCTGACTATAACATAAAGGAGAACTAAATAACAAAATAATGTGTACTTTCTGTATGTAAGTATTTCACCACTACTGGGTGACGTTATATAACAGGGAGGTATTCTGAACTCGGGTATAATCAGCACAACATAAGCACCAGTACAAGCACGGGTACAATCTGTCAAGCTGGAAAAGAAGCCTGGAAGCCCCCATGCCATAGGCATTAACTCTGTTCTTACTGACTATAGAGAAATCTGAAGAATCCTGTGCAAAGGAGAGCAGCTCAGAGTAGCAGAGCCAAGCCATTCCCAAAGCATTTCAGTATTTTTATACTAGTCTTTCCTGGTACCTATACAGAGAATTACCACGAATGCCTATGGCATGGGAAGCCCCCATGCCATAGGCATTAACTCTGTTCTTACTGACTATAGAGAATCTGAAGAATCCTGTGCAAAGGAGAGCAGCTCAGAGTAGCAGAGCCAAGCCATTCCCAAAGCATTTCAGTATTTTTATACTAGTCTTTCCTGGTACCTATACAGAGAATTACCACGAATGCAACAAAGGTACAGTAATACAGCGGGTTGTACTGTGCCTCAAAGAGAAGGCAGCAATGCCACTGGTGACACAGTTTTCCAAACTACTTTACCCCTTGGTAAAGTAGCAAAAGGAGGGGAGGGGTAGGGAGGATAGTCTTGTTTTGATTTATTGCATTCTTGGAAAATGCAGTGTATATTAAAACCATGTAACTGATCCTTTGTGCTTTTATGTAAAACAGGTATTAGGCTACTGTGGGACTTTCCTACACACTCCAGCATGTCTAACATCCCTGGGCCCTGCCTGATAAATGCCAGCAGTGTTACCCACTCATTATGCCAACCAAAAACACCTGCACAAACTAACAGACTGCCACATCAAGAATCGCACCACTCCTACTGAATGCCACTGAATTAACTACCACCCATTCACTTACCTCTTTCCCAATGCAGGGCTTCATTCAAAATTAAGAGTAACCAGTGCTGTGTAGTATTTAAGAACCCTTCCTTCGGAGTTAGAAAGATCTGGGTCAAATACCTTCCTTAACACTTTTTAGTTACATAATCGTAGGAAAGTTACTTTCCCTCTTTGAGCCTCAGTCCCCTCTATAAATGGGAATCATCACCAGGTTGCTGTGAGAATAAAGTAATGTACATAATATACTGAGCATGGCACTTTGCAAAAACTAAGGGCTTCATTTAAATTGCTATTATTCCCAAACAGAGTGAGAAGAGAGAGGAGAAGATAAAACCGAGCAGGCCAGAGTAGGCAGACTGAAATAACAGAGATTATGTCATTTCACCTTCTCATTCCATTCTGCTTTCACCTAAATGAAAGACAACTACATGTACACCCAAAACCACTTTTTTAAATTTAAAAAATATATGGGGGGGTTGTGGGGGTGGGGTGGGATTGGGGGTAGGGGGCAGCAGTCCTTTCTGCCCATGGGTCCTGTCCCCTTGTTTAATAAAACCACCATTTTGCACTACAAAAAATAAAATAAAATAAAAATAATATATATATACATATACACATGAAGTAAATGAAGTTCTGCAGAACTAGTCAGCTAGTGAATGACATGGTTCAGATCAGTCTGCATTAAGAACCATTCAGAATGATTTTACAGAACAATTTAGTTCACCTACTATTATCTGCTTAAATCAGAACTTAACCAGCAAGACAGAGCACGACCTGGGAACCCTGGTCTACTCAGCACTAGAATAGGCCAGGAGCAAGCTGGGACTCGGGGATTGGGGTAAGCTTTGATACCAGACTAAAAAATTAGCATACTGAACTAGCGGTGGTCCTCAAACAGTTCTAACACCAGAAGAGAATGAATATAGACTATATTCTTATGAGGTCTGAGGATTTTGCTTAAAAATAGCTTCCAGAAGCAATCTTAACTCTTACCTGAACAACTGGGTGAGTTTCAGTATATTATTCAGTTCTTGTGTTTCCACATTTACTCATTTAGCTTTAACAAGCACTAAATATGTGCCAGGCTTTATAAAACTGTTTTCCCCAAAATCTTCAAATAAATTGGACATATGTTTTCTCACACAGCTTACTATCACCTGGTTGACCATTTTCACCCCTTTAAAATGGACTCCAGTTTGACAACCTGGGAATTAACCAGATGATCTCTGATTTCTTCCAGATCTAAAAAGTTGGTGATTTAGACTTGATATAAAACTTACCTTAAGAATACCGGTGTCTTGGGGCAACTAGATGGCTTAGTTGGTTAAGTGTCCGACTCGGTTTCAGCTCAGGTCATGATGTGGGATGAAGTCCCTCACCTGGCTCCATGCTCAGTGCGGAGTCTGCTTTTCCCTCACCCTCTGCTCCACCCCCCACTTACACACACGCTCGCTCTCTCCCTCTCTCTCAAATAAATAAATAAGTAAATAAACAAAATCTTATTAAAAAAGAATACAGGTATCTTGTTTCACAAGAAACATTTTACACAAGTTAAATTACTTGTAATGCCCCAAGAGAGCTCCTTATTTAAAGAATCACATGGTGAATTATTTTGTAATAAAAAGCATCCCCTAATTGTCCAGTTTAATCAAATTTAACAACATTTTGGTTATCTATTCTTGCTCATTAGTTTTAGGCTGTGTGTATACAAAAGCAGCATAAGGTTGTGGCCTCCTTCCTTAAAGAATTTGGTTGTCTTAAACAGCTAACGTTTATGGAGAACTTTACGTGTCAAGCATTAGTCTACACGCCTTACTCATTCGATTCTCAAAGATTCTATGAGGGAGGTATTAGTACTACCCCCATTTTATAAATGAAGAAACTGAAGCACAGAGAGGTAACATAACCTGACTAAGGCCAATAAGATTGTAAGTGTGCTGGGAGCCAAACCAGGCGGTCTGCCTCTATTCACTATTTTTAAGACACAAAACAATTAGAGAACAAGACTACACACATTAAAAGACTAAATTTTGCAGTATAACACAATAGGACGCTGAGTAAGAAGGGAAAATGTGGATCCACAGGGAAAGCCAACGAGAAAATAGAATTTCAGTTGTTTGGAATTTGGATAGTGAAGAAAGAGTATTCAGGAATCTTCTGTGTGATGTCAGGAGTGAGGACTCTGGATGACTTGAGTGGAATGAGACAGTAGGAGAGCATAAAACTGAGTAAGCCAGGGAAACCAGACTGGAAGTTCTATTTTATTACCTGCTTGAAGCCCCAAACCAATGAAAAAGCTCTAAAGGCTCTTGAGCAGAAAGTAGGAAAACCAAACCTTTCCAGTATGTAGGACAAATGAGAAGGAATGACGAGGATCTTCTTACATTACGTTTTAGAAGCAGGGCAGGGCAGGAATCTTACCTTTTTCACAGTTGTCCCTCCAGCACCTAGCAATGTGCCTTGCACAAAATAGGGCTCAACATATATTTGTTGAATGTAAACTGCAAGCATAAATGGAGTGAAGCGTGCTTATAATACATTTATTTACAGAATGAGAAATATTTGGCCAAGTACCACTCCTTCTGACACGGCATGACTATCTGCCAAGAGACCAGCCTATCTTCTATCTTCCTTTTTGAAATCAGATCCCAGTCACCAGGGCTCGGTTCAGACCTAAGGGGAATGCGTAGAGACCCTGTGAAGCTGGAGGAGCACTCATGAATGGGAACATGGGAGGGGCGGAAGGTGGACGACGCCCAGATCTCAGCGTGGTCCCCTTAATGACCCAACTCATTCCTTCAGAGTGCCTGGCAGGACGGGGGCGCAAGCCCATTCCGAGGAAGGCATCCGCCCGGCGGGACAATACGGGGAAATGACAAACGCAGGGGGCTCGAACTCAGGGGCCGAAGGAGGCGCGGGGCGGCAAGCGGGGCCCAGGCGCAGGCTGCCAGGGAAGAGGATGGTCAGCGGGGTCTGAGCCACGGAAGACTGGGAGGAGAGCCGGGCCGGAGGGCCGGCGCGGGGCCGTCACATACTCCCCCCTAACTCGCGGACCCTGGGGGAAACCAGCCCCTCACGACCTACCTGCCAGAGGCTCTGAGGGAGGAATCCAGGGCTCCCCGGGTCAGAATGACAAGGCTCTGCAACAGCCCTCTCCGTGGAGACGTGTGCGGCGAGCAATGGCGCATGCGCCAGCGCAGTCGCGGCCTCCACGTGGCCGGGAACCTGGCTGAGACTACAACTCCCAGAATGCCGAGCAAACTCGCTCCGGGAGAAGAGTTACTCCCGGGACTGGACCCCTGGGCTGGTTAGTCTGGTGAGACGCTAACAGAGTCAGTGTACGGGATTCTTCTCTTGGAGCGGCAGCAAGATAAAAGGGTTAGCCATGGCGTCTCTGATCAGAAAGGTGATCAGCACTGCGAAAGCCCCAGGGGCCATTGGTCCCTACAGGTAACGAGGCTTGGGGGAGCGCGGACGGACGCTGGGCGTGTGAGATCGGGGGTCCGGAGCTCCAGCCACTCCGGGTCAGAGCTGGGGCGGGCCTCGGGCTTCATCCGGTCCAACCTGCTCAAACTCGCTGAACTCGGGAAACAACCCGGGAAAGGGTCAAAGCACCCGGAGACCCAAAGAGTGTGAGTCTGTGCTCCCAGGGACTCTGCCCCGGACCTGGAGGGCCAGAGCGCTTCGCCGGCCGTAAGGGGTCAGGTTTTGTATTCTTTTTGGTAACCATTTTATCAAGGTATTTCACACACCCATAAAATTCACCCCTTTAAAGTGTACAACTCAGTGATTTTTTTTTTTATTATACTCACAAAATAGGGCAGCCGTCACCACTATATAATCTCAGAATAGTTTAATCACCTCCAAAAGAAATCCCATACCCATTAGCAGTCATTCCCCATTCTTTTCCCCTAACCCCTGGCAACTACTAATCTATTTTCAGTTTCTGTGGATTTGCCTGTTCTGGACTTCTGTAAATGGAATCCTACAATATGTGGTCCTTTGTGACTGACTTCTTCCATTTTAGCATAATGTTTGGTCTAACCCTCTCTTAATTCAAAGGAGTAAATTCCGTGAACAGATGTGGGTGTCCATCTGGAGAGAGCTGAATTCTTTTCACAGAAATGCTTAGCAAATAGATGCTCATCTATCCAAGGCACTGATTTTTACAGTCCGCATAGAAATGCACTGGGATGTTTATGAATTCATTGCCCATGCTCATTTCCCACTAATAAAGTCAAATACAAATCAACAAAAATCATTTGCTAAGATGGCCTCAACATGCTCTAGCTAAATATATGTATACCGGCCAGAAAGTCTACCCTGTGTACATGCATTTCCACTTGTCAGAAGTGCTGCAAATATAAAAAGGTTAATTTCTTTTTTAAAAATCCTTTTTTTTTTTCTTAAAATGTCTCAGCTTTAAAACTATTAGATCTTACCCTATGCATTCTTGGAGACTTTTTTCCCTTAATATAATTTTTGTTATTTTAAATTTTTCACTAAAGTATACCATGTAAACCTTTTCTCATTTTCCCTTTTTAAAATATAGTATCTGTTCACTATTAAAATAACCACAAATGGAAAACTACAACTGAAACACTTCAACTATGATAGACATATATTGAGTACCTACTATATGCCAAGCACTGCAGAGGCTACAAAAAACGTGTAAGAATTAAAGCAGTGTGAAAGACATTCAGGCATGTGGGGGAAAGAAAAAGAAACATTTTCATTTCGTGCATGCTGTATGGCAGGCACCATGACAACTAACCTTCTTCTCTAAGTCCCATCCTCATTTTACAAAAGGAAGACTCAAGCTGAAAGTGAACTTGTCCAAGGTCAGACCGTCCATAAGTGGCAGAGCTTGATTTGAACAAGCCCTAGCTCCCTCCTCTGTACCACATTGCCATGAAAAATAACACAGATGCAGAACAATAATTACCATAGCAGGGTTAGAAACAAAATGCAGTAGGAGTAAAGGGTCAGGGGGGGTGAGGGATGGCAAAAGAGGAGAAGAAACAAATTGATGTAACTTGGGACAGAGGAAGAAAAATATCTAGGAGGGCTCCTGCAAGCGGTAGTCCTTGAGCTGGGTTTTGAAGGTTGTGTTTGCCATCTGTATAGTACTGTTATAAAGTGATTTTTAAATTACTTTGTTAAGGAATTAAGCAGGAAGTCAGAGGGAATGACTTGAGGCATAATTGTGGAAGAATACATGGCATAAAGATTTTTTGGAGAAAGTTTTGGTAATCCAACTACGACTTTTTTTTTTAATTTGCCAAATCTGTGTACCACCTGTATCATTATTTACTTAACACTTTTATTTAAGCAGGCTCCCTTTAACAAATTTAAAAACGAAATTTTACAGGAGTACTCTAAATAGAAGACAAACCAGTAGAAGGTAACAGTAAAAAAATAAGCTCAATTAAATAAAAAGTATAATTAAATCCTAGGAAGCTGCTACAGTTGGCTCAGAACACAAGGCCAGCTCTCTTTGTTAAAAGTGATAGATTTCTTTGCTTTCTAAAATTGGTATCTTTTCTCCTTCACGTAATGAGAGGATCGATGTCATAACTGCTAACATTTATTGATGCTCACTCAGCACAAGGCACTGTTCTAGGTGCCTTAGTGCTTTATGTACACAGTTGTTATGACAGCACTTATTTTTCAGATGGTGAAATTGATATATGTGTGGTTAAATAATTTGCTCAAGGTCAACCACCAAGACGGGATGTGACAGAATTTGAACTTAGGCAGAGCTCTAGAGCTCAATCTTCATCATTAGTTTGCTGTCTCCTGCCATGGAAAAACTCAAAGAGAATTGAAAAAGGAGTCCTTTCCTTACTGTGATTCAGTTTGCATGTGACCTACACTTTGGGAAACACTGGTTTTCAGAGTTGGACTTTGAATCTGAATTGCTGTTTTGCCTGTTGCTAAAAATTAGGTTTTAGCAAAGTCTAGATTGTGATCGTTCCCAACTATCTAAACTGGAGAGTATAAACTTTGTTTTGTATTCACTGAGGAGTCTTCAAATGTTTTTGAAGAGGAAGTGACATGAACAGATTTCTTTTAAGAGTACTCTGATAATTATTTGGGGAAGACATTAAGAATAGTTAAGGGGGTATTACAATAAAAGTAAAAATCAGTAATCTTTTTCCTCCTCTGCCCTGATCCCTCCTCCTCAGTCACTCAGTGGTTTTACTTCAGAGCAAAAGCAGCCCTTACCAGAAACAAACACAAAGTGATTATAGACCCTAGAGCACACACCTTCCTCAAGTGTGTACTTTGTTCAAGAAAGCAAGTGTGACAGTAATATTCCTGGGTGACTCGGAATCAACTGTCTTTATAAAGCTGCAAGAAAAAAAGAAGGAAATCAAATGAATATACCAATATAATAAAAAGACAAAACATCAACCAGCTTCACTGTGTGGAGACTTTCTAGGACATTGTCCTCTTGTGCTTCTTTGTATCCAGAGATCATACAAGGCCACTAAAAATGGTGCTAATTTTTAATATTTTATCTTGAAGAAAACCACACTCCAACTAACTAGTCATATCCTGATAAAGTTAATGGGATATGTTTGAAGAACCATTTGGAAACCAATTTTTGTGCATGGAGTTTGTAGTGAGCACAGTTTTTGAAAATTCTGGGTCTCCTCCAGGATGAATTCAAATGTGTTTAACTTTCAGTCCCTGGCATTTTGATGGATGGGGTGTTGTCACCAATTAGCTAATCAGCTTAGCACATTTCAGGAATACCTCAGGACAGAACCTTGAGAGATTTCAACATCACAATATTGCATTGCTTTTCATTTTGCTAGCACACTACCCAAATAGTCATGAAATTTGGAAGTGATAGTCCATGTGGCATAGATTACAACATGAGAATTATTACTAAGATGCTTTTGAAAGTGTTATTGCCCTTTGACCTGGAAATAAAACAGTACACTTTTAAATTTTCTGGAGGCTAATGACTTGCCTGGATAGTAGGATGCCATAATCAGGAAGGGTCAGCTATTACCTTTGTGAATAATCTCTTTACTAATCTATAAGAGATAACTCACATAGGTCAGATAGTCTTAGATGTCTGTTAATTTTCGGAGAATAAATGAATACCTTTTTACTATCATAAATTTTTTGACCAATGGTAATACATATGGGCTTAAACTATGTTTCATGTATGGAGAGAGCTAAAGTTACTTTGCAAAGGGCCCAGGGTAGCCTAGTTCTACACAGGACAGTTAATAAGAAACCTTGTTAGCTGATGATGCTTTTCAACCTGAGGAAAGCTTACACATTAACAAACTCAATAGTTACCTGTTTCTGGGCTAGGGTGAAAGCCAGATAGTTGAGAAGAATTTCTAGACTTTCTAAATCCTATTACCAAGTTTAAATCTACCCTGTTCCACTCTCCAAAGCCCACACAATAAGCCAGTAGGTCCTGCTAAAAAGATTCTTTACTGACAGCCAATCATTTAAGCTAGTAAGCCTTTAGAGAGCAAAACATCAACAAGAAGTTATTGTGTGACCGCTACGTGCAAGAAGTCACCTCAGCCCTGTGCAGCTGGAGACAGTAAGACACAGCTCCTGTGTTCAGGGAGTTTACAGTCCGGCACACCCCAGAGATAGTATGAGAACAGACTGAGCTATGATGTGAGGCAGGATCCTGTACATGGTGTGGGAAAAGCTCCTCTGAGGTTCAGATGAAAAAAAGGCTTAGTTACTTGCCCAGGGAAAACTGTGTGATGGTTTTCGGTGTAGTTTTGTTTACAATAACAAAATACTGGAATCAAAGGTAACTAGTTAAAGTATGTCCATGCAGTGAAATACCACACAACTGTTAAAAGAATAAGGATGCATCCTGCATACAGTTATGGGAAGATCAGGATATATTGTTGAGTGAAAAAAGCAAAATGTAGAGGAGTGTTTAATATACTACGTGTTGTATAAAAAAAAAGATGTTTAGTATACTACATGTTGTATAAAACAGGCAGAAGATAATATATTCATTTTTATTCATATATGCATGAAAAAACTTTGGAAGAATATGTAAAGAAAACCATTGGTTATCTCTAGGGACTGGAAATGGAGCAGAAGGAAAATAAGGAAAGAAGGGAAGAGATTTTTCACTGAGATTCTTTGGATAGTGTCTAGATTTTTTAACCATGTGAATGTTCTCTTATTCAAAAAATTATTAAGAAAAAATTATAGGGGCACCTGGCTGGCTCGGTCAGTAGGGCATGTGACTCTTGATCTCAGGGTCATGAGTTCAAGCACAGAGCTTACCTAAAAAATATATATATATTTATGCCATAGTTTAAATTATAAAGAAAAAATATGGTCAGGAAAATCAGGGGAAACATTATGAAATAAAAGGAAAGCTTAGAGCATGTTGGAAAACACTATAGGGAACTAGAAGATTAGAAATGAGAATGTAGCATTAGAAATGTAAAATTAGAAATGAGAAGATGCTGTTTCTAAATAAGCATGGAAATGGTAAAACAAATTTTACTTCTGAATTTAAACTGCTACTAAGGTTTCTTTGTCAACATTTTAAAAATGGTGGCACTTACTGCCACTGAATTGTGTGCCTGAAAACGGTTAAAATGGTAAATGTATTTAACCACAATTAAAAAGAGAGACAGAGGGGTTTTCTTTATCCAAAAAGTAAAAAAAAAAAATTGAGTTGATTTGCTTGGCTCTTTTTCAGGTCTCTATGTGCATAGCTTATTCTGTTTCTTGTGATTTTATCCTAATTCTGAAATTTAGTATCCTCATTACAAGTCATTTCCAACAGCAAGCACTTTGCAGAAATGAGGTGTAACCTCCCAGGTGAAATCTTGTCTGAGAATAATTACTCCTTTTCTTAGAGTGCTCTTGGCATTGCATTTCTGTTATTTTACAGCTCTTTTGAGGTGTGAGTTACATTAAAATTCACCCATTTTTAAGTGTAGACCACCATGAATTTTTGTAAATGTCTAGAGCCGTGTACCTGCCACCACAGTCAAGTTTTAGCACATTTCCATCACCCCCCAAAAATTCCCTCATACTGTACATTTGTGGTCAATGACCACTGACCCAGGAAGCCACTAATCTACTTTCTGCTTCTATTCTGTCTTTTCTGGAATTTCATATAAGTGGAATCAAATAATATGTAGTCTTTAGTTGGATCTAGCAGTGGATTTTTTGTTTTGTTTTTCTTTTTTGCTGTCATGAATAATGCTGTTCTGAACATTCATGTAAGGTCTTTGGACATATATTTTCATTTCTTTTAGGTAGTTCCTAGGAAAGAAATCGCTGGGTTGCATGTTAAGCATATGTTTAAGGTTTTAAGAAACTTGCCAAACTCTTTTCCAAGGTGTGTACTGTTTTTGCATTCCCACCAACAATGTATAGGGTTCTGGTTGCTTCTCATCTTCACCAATACTTACTCTTATCAGTGACATCTTATTGTGTGTAGTGGTATCTATTATGGTTTTGCATTACATTTTTCTAATGAGTAATGTTGAGCATCTTTCATGTACTCCCTAGTTCTTCATATGTCTTCTTTTATGAAATACCTGTTCAGTCACTTGCCCATTTTTTATTGGGTTGTTTATCTTCCTCTTTTTGAGTTATAAGAGTTTTTCATATATTCTGGATACAAGTTCTTTGTAGATATATGTTTTGCAAATATTTTATCCCAATCTGTGACCTATATTTTCATTTTCTTAAAGATCTCTTTCAAAAAGCAAGTTTTTAAATTTGAATGAAATTCAATTATTAATTCTTATATTTTACATTTTGTGCTTTTTGTGTCTTAGCAAAGAGATCTTTTAGCATTGAATTTTGTATTTTATATCTTTTATATACACTGAATTTCTGTTTATTGCAGTCAAGCCGTGTTAGTCGACAGGACCGTTTACATTTCAGGACAGCTAGGCATGGACCCTGCAAGTGGACAGCTTGTGCCAGGAGGGGTGGCAGAAGAAGCCAAACAAGTAAGTCATTTTTCACGTTTGAAGTTTCCTTCTTTACTGTTTTTTAATACTGGGGGGTATTAAGAATCTACTTGGCTGATTTTTTTATAGAGATTATCAGATAAATGCTTTTAGAGTTACTTACTGATTGATTTAAGACGGTTTTATGTCAATTGAAAGTTCAAAATTTGAGGAATCATTTAACAAGCAAAAAAAAAAAAGTCTACCTTCCAAGGTGACTTCAAACCTGAATTATTGGATATTCACTAAACTGTGGTCATCAGTTTACAGTATATACATATTATCAAATCGTCATGTTATGTACCTAAAACTGATACAATATTAGATGTCCATTATCTCAATAAAATTACTTAACTCTCAATTAAAGTATTGAAATCAGATAGCATCTTGTCATTTCTACATGGATTGGAAAAATTTCTTTTTTTTTTTTTAAAGATTTTATTTATTTGTCAGAGAAAGAGAGAGCACAAGCAGGGGTAAGTGACAGGCAGAGGGAGAAGGGGGCTCGGGACTCAATCCCAGGACTCTGGGATCATGACCTGAACCGAAGGCAGATGCTTAACCAACTGAGCCACCCAGGCGTCCCTGGATTGGGAAATTTCTTATCAGGGCCACTGACCCGCAAAAAAAAACACCACAAAAGTAAAAGTCAACATTTGCTAGTAAGAACTATTGAAGATTACGTGTAGTATGTTTGTTTGTTTTTTTAAATAAGAATGGGGAGTACAATTCTAATCCAATGAATAGAATTAAATTATAATTTTATGCATTCACCAAGTCATTTGTATTATCCAAAGCCAGAAACAACCTAAATGTCTGTCCATAAGGAACTAGTGAAATAAATCATGCTAGAGCCGTACAGTTGAATTAATGCAGAAAAATCCCCCAAGATTAATTGTTAACATGATAAAACCAAGATGCAGAACAGCTTGCACAGTACGCTACCATCTGTGTGTGTGTGTGTGTGTTTGTGTGTGTGTGTGCGTGTGTTTGTGCACGTGTGCAGGTGTGAATATTCATGCTGGTATAAGCATCAACTGTCTCCACAGGATATAGAAGGAACCAGAAACAGTGGTCCCCTCTGAAGGAAACTGGGGGGAAGGGCAGTCCAGGTGGGAGACATCTTTGCACTGTATTTGCATCTTTATAGCTTTTGAATTTTTTGCCATATCTATGTGTTACCTATTTAGAAGGTGAGTTGTTTTTTAGACATAAAAATATCAAATATTATAATGTGACCAGTAAAGTGGAGAGGAATAATGAATTGAAAAAATAATACGTTAAGGAATGAGTAAAAACTGATGTTTTTCCAAAGGCCAGAGTGTCAAGCATATACCTAGTTTACTAATACTATTTTTTGAGAAAAAGATAAAAGTACTCTTTAAAATCAATTATTGCTTTAAAAGAAAACATATTTTAATGCTCACTGGCTCATACTTATCCTCCAAGTGATAAAGAGTTAGGAACTCCAGGAGCTTTCTCTGTTTCAGCTGAGTGGACGTCAGCCGAGAACTTCACACACTCTAGCACTGAAGAAGGGACGTCAGTCCAGTCTCTTACTCACAAAAGGAGACACGGTCTCACTATATTTCAAAAAGATTCATTTCCATTAAACAAAAGCCAAGAAGTAATTCACTTGTATAGAGGTGGTCTAGAAAGAGTAGAATTTCCTAGAAAAGGAGAATTTTTCTGCAACATAAGCTATTCAATCAGGTATTAGCAATTGATTAATTGAGTTGAATTAAAACT
The DNA here is from genome assembly GCF_037043125.1 of Eumetopias jubatus. Lineage (NCBI taxonomy): Eukaryota > Metazoa > Chordata > Mammalia > Carnivora > Otariidae > Eumetopias > Eumetopias jubatus. Next base: position 146,024,348 of record NW_028274810.1, read on the forward strand.
TTACTATAACATCAGTGCCTTAGGCCTTTCTTGCCTTTTTTCATAGGCTTTTACAAACTTGGGTGAAATTCTGAAAGCTGCAAGCTGTGACTTCACTAATGGTGAGCAACTTGATATGCCTTCACATTTCTGTCTGATGTTTCTGTGGTCTTTTTGAAGAACATTGAGCATCCAGTAATACATCATGCCATATTGTCATTGCTTTTCAAAGTTGTTTTAATTTCAGTCCCATTTTAATCAAGACAGTCACAGAACCATATGTTTTTCTAAGTAATATTTTGGGTGAGACCGAACAGCTAAACCTAATAACAACGTATATGTCTTCTAGTGGTAAAAACAACTGTTTTGCTGGCTGACATGAATGACTTCAACACTGTCAATGAAGTCTACAAGCAGTGTAAGTAATTTGGCTTTATTACTATATTCCATTTTAACAAGAAATGAATCTGTTAACCTTATTGAGTATCCATTATGAATTAAGAGTGATAGGAGCTGCTAAAGAAATGGCCATAGATCCTGTCCTAAAAGAATAGTCTGATTGAGAACATACAGTGAACCCCCATGAAAAGATTCAAGACATTTCTGTGGTACTCCCTAGGATAATATATTACAACCCTACAAATTCATTTTCCTAAAGCTTAATATTGTTGTCCACTTCTCAGGTTTTTTAAGCCTTCCTAATAATTTTTTTAACACAGAGATTGTATTTTTTACTGCTGTGATACGGCCTCAACACCATCTCTGTTCAGGCTCTCAGAATCATTAGCTGGTTAATTAACATTTTTATGCCTTGGTTTCCTCACATGCAAAATGGGGATAAAGCTTTATAGGGTTGTTGGAATGCTTAAATGAGTTCATACCACAATAAATATTGCTCTAAACATAAAACCCCATTCATATCAAACAAGATCAAAGTCTCAAAAGCATGTATTTTCATTTTTTTCCAGAAAGCTAAGACATTTTAAAAAAGTATTCAATATCATAGGAATCCTATGGTAAAATATTTTATCAAACAAATATGAATGTGAGCTTTTCTTAGTGTTGCTTATATCTAAGAATGGACAGATCTGTGACGCACTTACCAGAGTCTTGATTGTGCAGTCATAATACAGTGTCTGAAAACTAAAATGAAATTCTTTTAAATTTAGATTTCAAGGGTAGTTTTCCTGCAAGAGCTGCTTACCAGGTTGCTGCTTTGCCCAAAGTAAGTACACTTTAAAGTGACTGATGTACACGATTGTAAATTTCTACGTTGTTTTCTGAGTATAACAAACTAAGTACTTTGGCAGGAATTTTTGTAAAGAAAAAAAAAAGAAATAATCTCTGCTTTCCAGGATCTTAAAGACTAAAAGGAAATACCCAATATTATATGCTGGTGGGGGGAGGGGGGGTTAAGAAACTTCAGAAGTTTTTTTAATTTGTCTTAAATATTAAGAAAATTAGAAATCAAGGCCACACATGAACATGAACACAACAGAATCAGGGACTTAAATTGTAAGAAAAAGTAAAATACTAGCTGTATTGTTTTCACATACTTAGAGACTATACCCTGAGCCAGGGTAGTGAGCTCTGCAATAAAAAATTTCACTTGCCTAATGAAACATCCAGACTTCCATTAGAAAAATAATCTCAAAACCAGTAGCCCACATATTTCCTTACCATTGATATTGTGGTATTCAAATGCGATGAGAAGCTCCTCTAGCAGCACAGTATTCCTGCCTACAAAAAAGCAGCCTACTGACTTCTCTGTAAAGAAAATTTATCTTCTATGAGTGGTATGTTTATTGTTTTAATCGGTTGTTACTTGGAATGGTCAGTATTCTCAAACTTAACTAAGGTATTGAGTGTAGTGGAAGGAGCTCTGAACTTGGAATTGCAAAACATGGGTTTGAACCTCTGCCATTTAGCACGGTGTCCTGGGACAGGTGAAAACCACCTCTCCAGGCTTCCATGTATATCGTTCTCTGGATTGAGGAGAGCACGCTGCCCACTAGAGCTGCCGAGAGAATCCTGTGAGCTAATGCACTTGAATGTGTCTGACATGGGAGCCTGCCAGTGAATGCTTCCCCATCCTTCCCTTCTTTGAAAAATGTAATGTTAACAATGCTGTATTGCTATGAGTTGTTTATGTTTTTTAGTAGGTATTCTAGAGCTCTCTTCATTCATAAAAAATTACCTAACCGTTGCTTGGTTATTTTCCTTGCAGGGAGGCCGTGTGGAGATTGAGGCAGTCGCTGTCCAAGGACCTCTCACAACACCGTCGCTATAAGTGGGTCCGGCGTTATTTAGTCTGGAATTTTAACAATGTCTTCAAATTAACATCTTAATTTTTACAGTCGACGTTGGAAAGTTTATGATTGACTTAAACATTTGAGGTCATTATGGAAATACCATATAATAAGGGGAATTAAGCATGAGTGGGGGATCAGATGACAACTCCAGTTACTGGTGTAATAAATCACACGCACACTCATGTTCCTGGATGTGGGGAAAGAGACGCTCATTATATACTTATGCAAATAAATGAAAGTAAAGGGAAATAAATCATAAGAGAGAGGAGTTGTTACTATTCCTGATAATTAAGAGCACTTGTAATTCAGTTAAATCCTCTTAATTTAATGATGTGAAATAGTTAGTTCTCTTGTCAGCTATATAATTCTGCTTTTACTTGAGTGAACTTAAAGTACTGAAATTTGAATGGTAGAGGTAAAGGAGAAGGAAGTGGACCACAATCTTAATAGATAATATTTTTCTAATGGAAATAAAATAGACGTGCAGGTTTTCCTTGGTCTGATTCTGTTCACTTATTTTTTAACAGTTTAATTTGTACATTAAAGCACATTATCTGATGGTGGTGGGGGGGAGACCATGAAGTTAAAACCCCAACTATTTTTTTCTCAAAACTTAATTTTGACTTTGTACATTTCTACACTGTTGTAATCAGGCTATGTATAATCATTTTGTGTTTGATCCTTTAAAATCTTTTAATTTAGACAACTACTACATGAATACCTCCTTGCTGTAGGATAAATTCCAACACAGAAGTGTATAGATTAAAAAGTAGAAGTAGCCTTCACTCACTCTCCTCCATTCCATTTACCTCCCCAAAGAGAACCACTGCTAAGAGTTTTGAATAGAACCAGCAGTTTTCTGTTCTTTACATACTTGATCATCCAGCTAGGTTTTGGCTTGTTTACATACATGGAACTGTATATATTACTCTACAGATTGCTGTCTTCCGTCTTGAAGATCTTCCATAGATATACATAGAGGCCTGCCTCATTTTTAAAACTGTCTCGGTATCCTTCTGAGAGAATATGCGTCAGGTGACTTAACCACTCCTCCAAAAAAGTCGGTGTTTTCAAGAGTATCATATTACAGCAAAGCAGCCATAACATTCCTACACATACACATACCATTCTTGGGGATACGAGAACTTGTTAGAGCATCGAACATTACAAGCATCCCACTTATATAAAGATAATTTGGTGACCCACTTCTGAGTTGTTTCATAAATGTTTCAGTTTATTGTAGAAATGGCATGTTAATTTGGAAAGCTCAGTCAACTAAAAGATACTCTTAGAGGCAGCTAAGACAACAGTTTTTAGAGCACAGGCTTTGGAGTAATTCCAGTGGGGTTCGAGGCCCACATCTACCACTTATATTAGCTCTATTACCTTCAGCTAGTTATTTAAGCTCCTTAAGCCTCAGTTTCCTGAGAGATAATAATTGCACCTCCTCAAAGGGATGTCATAAGGATGAAGTAAAATAATGTATATGAAAATTACTTTGCAGAGGTTATCATAGAGCAAAGGCTCAAAAAGAGCTACCTCTATTCAGCCGTATTTGGTTAATTATTGATTGTACGGAATAATGTGCTAATTAGAAAGGTTTCTGCTGTTTGGGTAACTGAATTTGTTAACAGAGTAAGCATGACAACTCCTTAAGTAGGCAGAGTGGGGAGTATGGGAGTGTGAGTTGATAAAACAAGATTAGGCACTGGAAATCCTTTAGACATTTTTATAGGAAGCAATATAGTATAGTGCTTAAGGGCTGGACTCTAGAGCCAGACTGCCTGAGTTCAAATCTTGTTCCACCGTTTCTAAGCTCTATAACTTCGGGCAAGTTATTTAAGCTCTCTGTTCTGTTTCTTCTGTAAAATGTCTGTTTCGCCTGTAAAATGGGGATATTAGTAGTACCTACCTTATAAAGTTTTAAGTGTTAAATTAATATGTATGAAGCACTTAGAATAATGCCTGGCATGTAGCTGTGATGATGAGGATAATCACTGAAGCCTTTCCATTATTTGGCAATAAGAAGAAATGAGCTGTCAGGCCATAAAAAAGATATGAACCTTGAATGCATGTTGCTGAGTGAAAGAAGCCAGTCCGAAGAGGCTACACACAGCATGATCCCAACTCTCTGACATTCTGGAAAAGACACAACTACAGAGACAGTCAAAAGATGAGTGGTTGTCATGAGTTTGGGGAATGGTGGAGGAGGTAGGGGAGGGATGAAGAGGTGAAGCACGGGAGGTCTCTAGGGCAGTGAAACTCTTCTGTAGGATACTGGCCTGGCGGATGCATGGCATTGTGCATTTGTCAACAAACCATAGAATGTACAACACAAAGAGTAAACCCCACTATAAACTAGAGATTTCAGTTAATAATATCAGTGTTGGTTCATCAGTTATAACAAATGTACCACATTAGTGAAAATGTTAATAATCAGGGAGACTGTGTGCCATGGGGAGAGGGAGTATGAATGGGTACTCACTGTACATAAAAATGCCCTAGAAAAAAAACTTTGTAATGTTTCAGGGACTGTAGCAATGCAGTCTGTGGTAGGGTGTTAAACTGAAAGGTTGCCTTTTCAGTTAAAATGGTTGCTCATAGTTAACTGGCATCTCCTAAAAATATGAAGACAGGTAAATCAGCAAGGGACAAACTCCACCCCCCACCCCGAAATGTGCTGGAGAAAATGTTGACAGGTGATGAAATTTGTCTAGGATGACACCTGAATTTAAGTTACCCACCAAAACCAGTTTATTGCTATTTTACATGAATCAAAGACGCTATATAATTTTTATGCATGGTTTAGATAATAAATACCAAGTCCAGCTGAAGAAAGGACCACCACCAATGCTTTCTGAGCCCTATATAAACCATTCTCAGCCCTGTTGTTGTTGCTTCCCCCAAAGAGCTGCAGTCCTAAATTTTATGTTAATCGTTCTTCTTTTGCTTTTTAGTTTGGCCACATAGAAGTTAGGCATACAAATGATCATTTAGTTTTGCCTGATTTTGAATTTTATATTAATAATATACTGAATGTCTTTGACTTGCTTTTTTCACTCAGTATTATGGTTCAAATTTTTTTAAACATCTTTTAATACTGAGTAGATACACAGGAATATTGACCACGCATGCTTCCACCACACAGTTCGAGAAAAAGAATATTCCTATTGCAGTAGAAGACCTGATAATGATGCTCCAATCCTGTCCACTTCCCATGTGTCTCAGGAAACCAATATCCTGAATTTTGCATTTATCATTTCTTTTTGTATATGTTTGAGTCATTAAGCAAAATGTTTTCCTTTCCAAGTTTCTGAAGTAAAACGAAAGTGAAATCACTTGCATTGTGTTTTGTTTTTAAAGGAATGTCTTTAACATTTCACTGTTGAGTGTGATGCTATAGGATTGTTAATATACTCCTTTTACTAGATCAAGGTTTCCTTCTAGGCCTACTTTGCTAAAAGTCCTTCCCTCTCTTCTTCCTTCCCTCCCTCCTTCCTTCCATGAATATTTAATAAGCCAGATATTGTCAAGAGTGCTGTCAGTTTTGAAATAAGGAGCCCAAAATTCTTGTCCTCAGGGAGCTTAACTTCTAGTGAACAGACAATAAGAAAAATGGTAAATTATATATTAGGCAAATTCATAGTGACAGAATGAGTAGAGGTTACCAAGTGTTAGGTGGAGGGTAGTGGGAGCTCTTGCTTCATGGTTCCCGCAGCGAGTGATGAAAGGGTTTTGGAAATAGGTGATAGTTACACAACATTGTGAATGTATTTAATTCACTGGATTATATGCCTAAGAATAGTTAAAAGGGTAAATTTTGTTATTTATGTTTTACCACAATTTTTTAAAAAGTTAAACAAAAAATTATGTTAGAATGTGAAGAGCTGTAGGGAAAACTAAAGCAAGGGGAGTTGGAGAGTGTTGGGGATTACAAGTTTAAAAAGGTCAGCAGGAAGGGAAGGCCTCACTGAGGTCACACTGGAGTTCAAAATGGTTGAAATTGAATTTTTTCTGTATCTATGACATCATCATAAGATTGTTCTCATTCACCTTGCTAATATGGTTAAATACAACTGATCAATTTTTTATAACGTAGAACCAACCTCTCCTAGAATAATTCAACTTGGTCAATATATGTGTCTATTATATATACTCACACATATATATTTATAATGTACATGTTTTATACCCTCAAATTTAGAGCGATAACATTTTGTTTAGGATCTTTACATTTATGTTCATCTGTAAGACTGGCTTTTCCCTCCTGTGGAGGAGCTTATGGTTGTGAACATCTATCCTTGAACGTTTGATAGAATTTACCTATTAAACAGTTTGGGCTTGGTAATTTTCTTTGGGGAAAAATTGTAAACTCCTGATTCGATTTCTTTCATGGTAGCGGGAACATTCAGATATTCTAGTTTTTCCTTCAGTCAGTTTTAGTCATTTACATTGTGGAATTTGCACACTTCATCTTAATTTTCACATTTGTAGGCATTTTTTCAATCTCTTGAATCTGTGCCTTTTCATCTAATATGGTTTATTTGGGCTTCTGAGGTTTTTTTATAATCAGTCTTGCCCAGAAGTTTATCAGTTTTACTAATCTTTGTACAAAATTGTTTGGGGCTCTGTTGTTCCTCCCTAGTATATCTTTTCATTATCATTAATTTCTGCTGTTACATTTAATATTTTCTCCAGCTCATTTATAAACCACCTCTTTCTACTTTTACTATCAAGACTCTTGCTTGTGACAGAAACCCAACTCAAACTAGTATAAGTGGAAAGAAAGGAATTCATAGGCTTGTATAGCAGAGAAGTCCAGAGTACCACTGGCTTTATTTACCCATGTGCACTCCAGAAACTTCCTGGCTCCCCTGTCTCTTAGGGGAAGTAGCTGCAGGCCCAGACATACAGACCCCTAAGGCCCTAATCCCAGCACTAAGACATTTTCTGGTATCTCTGGCAGGAGCTTCCCAGAGAAGGCTCTGATTGGTCCAGCTCAGGTTAGGGGCCCATTCTTAAACCAATCACTGTGGCCAAGAAATTAGACACTCAGGCCAGCTTGGGTCTGAGGGGCATAGTTATAAATAGGTCATGGCTTCAAATTCAAACCCTAGAATAAAAGAGCTGGAAATAAAATGCTCGTACCCAAGTTAATCAACTTGTTAGTGGCTGGGTTGGGATGTTGAGTCTTCTTTCCACACTGAAGGAGAATCACTAGATTTTGTGAGAAAGAACATTTATTTCATGTTAGTCTTTCAAACATACAGAAATAGCAAGTGTGTTATCACTAAATGATCATGAAATATCTAAAAGAAGTCACCCATCTTTCCATGCTATTGTCAGATTCCTTACCTTTCACAGAGGGTGTAATTTAAAGAACACTTTTCTTCCGGAAGAACACGATGAGTCAAAAGTAATTTGTATCTTTCTGTAATAAAAATTCAGATAGAAAATACACCACAAAAAACTTTCACTTTATTTCTAATAACATATTCAATCAGAATTGTAAATATTGAGCCAGCAGTACAAAATAATTCTATAAGAATTTTGGCCATATTTTCCTCTACAGCCAATTATATTCAGTTCTGAGGAAATTATCAAGATTATATAAGAATAAAGACCATTGGTCATCAACAAATATTTACTGAGTGCCAAATTTATACTAGGCTCAGTAGGGCGTCTTCCCTGCCCACTAAAGAGCTTACAGTCTTTTCTCTAACATTTGGTTAGCAGTTAGTATTAAAAGTAATTCCAAATAAAATATTAAGTCTCAATGTTTTTCCCTAAGATATCAAAAAATTATCATAAATTGTGGTCAGCTAAGTGCTAATATACTTGGTCACAGCTTCTCTCCCTATAGCACTAATCAATATTTACCAACATAGCAAGGATTGTTGGAACATTCTCTAAAACCTATTATTCCCCATAGAGTCCAATGAGGAAAACCCAGAAATGCTGCACTCAGCCGTTCAATAGACTTAAAGTTCTATTAACAGCTGAGCTTTGGCTAACTTTGTATTGTAACACTAAAAGGAAAAAGAAGCCCTCCTATCCAGTTACGTGTAACATTTAGATTTCATCTCTTAAAGTTTTTATTTTCTGATTTCTACCATGAACATGTATTCGTTTCATACTAAGAAAAAAGTGATTATTTTAATAATAAATCCTTCCTTGTAATTATCACCTAAATGATCACTGTGTCACATTCAAGTACCTAGACAATGCCAGTGTTATTTTTACCAAAAACACTTTTTTAACAAAACTCGAAGATCCAGAAAGCATGAAGCAAATCTGTGCTGATCCACTAAATACCTACTATCTATAGTTTAAATTGCCCCCTCACTGAACTGTTGGGAGTGTGGTGATGGTCAGAAAAGTCTCCTTGTGACTTGTCACCTTGTGAGCCTTGTGACTTCTTACTTGGCACTGGGGCTGAAACTTCTCCCAACCCAAAGCCCCTCTCCAACAGTTCAGCTGCCATAGAAAGCTTCTGTTCTTGTCCTTGAATAATTCTTTTTAAATGTTTGGAATAGGGTTGCATAAATCAAGTCAATATAATATGCATTACTTTTTTCATAAATTTATATAATAGCACGAATGATATTTTGCTACTTTTATTAAGAAAAATTTGAGAACCATCTATGTTGTACAAGAAAAAATAATGAGGCAGATTTCAAACCAAAGTTAACATCCCTATGTTTGTCAACTATACTTCAGTTTTAAAAAAAATTAGTATCGCTAACCGGTTTCTCAGAACTCTTTTTCTGGAAACTGGTGAGGCTTGCTGATCTCTCTCCCCAGTAGTGGGTAGAAAGAGCATGTTTATTCATGTTGATATAGCACATTATTAAACTGAAGGTGTACCCTTCTTCTACTTTCAAAAGGCATTAAAGCCTGGCTTTGATGTCTGGAGACTTCATTAGCCATAGAAATAATGATACAGGTGTGAAGTTACAGTATCTCATATACTGTCCAGTAAGTTTGCTGAGTGGTATTACTGAAATAAAGCTAATGGCCTCCAATTTGATTCTACATGGATTAGTAATCCCAGGCAGTTCCCTAGCTTTTGTTGATAGTAACAACTGAAAAGAGAAATTCCATCCCTGTGAGAGGCTCTCTAGGATTACACTGATTCTGTTTCTGTAATTAAAACCTTGCAAGTATAACCAAATGCTCATCAACTTTATAAACTCTGAGGAAGAGAGGAGCTGACAGAGTTTTAGATTAAATGGTATCTTGTGAGCAAATGCTTTCGACTTTTCAGACACAGCCATGCCTGACTATTTGGTGTGGGGGAGAGAAAAAGAGGATCACTCTCCCTTTACCTTACAAATGTGGGCGAGCTAATGAATGGCTTTATGATGTTCACATTGCTGGCATCTGTGAAACAATTCACAATTGGTCACCGAATCATCTTTCTAAAAATGAGATGTTTGTAATGTTAGGTGCTCTAGTAAGCTTCTGTGGTTTCCTAAAGAGCACAGAATACAAACCCTATCAGGTTATTTGGCCATGATTATCCAATGCTCTTGGATTAGTTAAATGTGGAAAAAACATTTCCTTTTAAAGCCATTCTTATTCTTAATTCAAGGCCAAGTGTGGAACAAAGCATTTAAGAGGGATATGGGGGTTTTGACTGCTCCAAGCTAGGTTAGGAGTTCTTGCTCCAAAGTTAAAATGGAAAAGGCAGTAAGATCACAGGTCCCCCCCGGGGGACTGGCTACACAGCACTTCTGGCCGAGAGTTGTGGAGTCAGACTGTGAGTTTCTGAGCTTTGCAACTGGCACCCTCTGTTGGTAAATGCAAACATTCACTCCCTACTGGGGTTGCTAGCTGGCAAATCATTTGTTCACCATTTCCCTCCCACTTACTTGTAGAAAATACTGAAATTATCTTAGTAGAACACAAACAGAGCTACAATCCTGGGGCTATACATAGCACCCCAGGATGAGAGAATCCACCCCCAGTTTCTCTTATTAATTCATTAAAAACAGCTCAAGGCTTTTGTCCAACTTTTGTATTTTGAATCTGGGGCAAAACTGATTATCTCTGCTCAGAGTGAGCACTTCGAAACAGAATGCACTTGGCTATGCTGCCTGTCAGTCTTGGCAAAAGAGAAAAATTCTAACACAGGAAAGGATGGGTTAGTGGTTTTACATGCACTTTTCACAACACAAGGGCTACGTAAATTCTCATTTGTGTTTTAAAATGTGGATATGTAAATATACACTTATGTTTTAGCATATTCATAAAGTATGGCATATATATTACATTCTTGTGGAAGTATATGCAAGAAACCTTATTATCTTTTCATGGAAGGACTAAAAGATATGGGAGGGAGAACTTCACTGCCCATTTCATACTTTTCTGTATTGAGTTTTACTACAGGCACTTATTTATTTTTTAAAATAAGTAATTATTTAGATGAAATATTTCAATTCTAGAATATTCACATATTATGGAACATTTAAATTATAGGTTTTGAATAAAAATTATTAATATTATCTGTAAGAATAAGAACAGTTTCTAAAAATGTCTTAGTAGCCACATTAAAGGCCAAAGTATAAAAAGTACCAGAAATTTACACAAATTTCCAAAATCTATAAAATTATTTTAGTAATTAATGGAAAATGCCAAGATTCATAAACAATTTGAAAACTTACATTACAACTCTCTAATAATGCCTTTGAGACAGAGTTCTTCCAAGAATCGGTTCTGAATAGGTCTCTTTTAACACATGCTACTGATTAAAAAAAAAAATCCACACAACAGAGGATGGACCTTTATGTCTATTAAGTAAGTGAATCCCACTATTTCTATACTTGACACAAAGTACAAGATCCTTTTTAAGATCATCATTCATATTTTATACTAAACTCTATCATTTTCTACTTACTAGATATCTGTATAAAAATACCTTTTGGTCAGGGAAAACACCTTTGGATTACAAAGGCAGCTTGAAAGATATTATATCAGTTCTCATTTATTTAATCTCCCTAGCCACAAAATAGTGTTTTCAGAACTACACCAAATATATAGCTTGTTACTGAGCTTGAGCAGCCCTCATGAAAAAGTTAGTGTTACACACACTGATATTTTAAATCTATTCTTTTTTAAAGAATTAAACGTATAATTCATTATTCATTGGTATTCATTATTCATTTATTGATTTGACAAATATTTATCAAGCACATTTCATGTTCCACTAAAGGAGCTAAATGCCTGAATTAAAGATACATAAAACGGTCCTTGCTCTCAATAAAATCACAATCCACCCGCTCTGCAGAAAGGAAGATGTCATCTACTCACAGACCTCCTCTTGCTGTCTACTTCAACGCTTTAAAGCCAGAAACATAAACTAATATGAAAATCAGAATAAAGATGATAATTTTTTCCTGTATCCTATATTCTTGAAATTAATTACAAGTCATCTTAGTAGTCATTTTAATATAAAAGCTAAAGTAAGAGTCTAGTTAATTCATCTGAACAGTTACCTTTAAAATAGATGTTTACAAATAAGAAAAGACACGAAATGTTTCCAGAATATAATTCTATCCTGATATTCATAAACACAAGGCACCGAATGGTGGACAAGATTGCTATCATAATTACCATTCATGTATGATCTTTCACCAAAATCACTTGGCAATTTCGGAAGAATTTTTAAAAAGTAACTTTCAATGAATGGTGCATCATTTTAACATTAATGAAATATTATAAATGGTTTTTAAATTCTAATTTCTTAGATTCTTTCTGCCTCTAAAGCCTAACATTAAACCACAATAAATTAAAAACAAACAACAAAAACCATAAACAAGACCCAAGGAATAAACTTCACACAGGTAATTAATCTAGATGTTTTGTTTGTTTTTAGAGAGAGAGCATGCACAGAGCACGTGCAGGGGTGCAGTGGGGAGGGGCAGGAGGAGGGGGAGAGAGAGACTCTTAAGCAGACTCTAAGCTCAGCATCTAGAGCCCCAATCAGGGCTCAATCTTACAATCCTGAGATCATGACCTGAGCCAAAATCAAAAGTAGGACGCTTAACCGACTGAGCCACCCAGGCGCCTCACTAATCTAGGTTTTAATTCCTATTGCTTGTTGCCTCTGAAATACATTTAAAAGTCAATTTATTTTTTTTTAAGATTTTATTTATTTATTTGACAAAGAGAGACACAGCGAGAGCAGGAACACAAGCAGGGGGGAGTGGGAGAGGGAGAAGCAGGCTTCCTGCCGAGCAGGGAGCACGACGTGGGGCTCGATCCCAGGACTCTGAACTGAGATCATGACCTGAACCGAAAGCAGACGCTTACCAACTGAACCACCCAGGCGCCCCAAAAGTCAATTTATTTAAAATACGTTTAATGTCAGTCAAAAGGATAACACCAATTGAAACTCTTCACGTAAGTGCAAAATCAACAGCTAATTCAAAATGGCACATGGAAAATATATAGCCTTTCAGTGTAGAAACACCTGATTTTGCAATAGCACCAGAGATTGCATTCCTTTGACAAGGATTTTGTTAACACATTTAACACATCATGATAAATAAGAGTCTAAGGCAGTAGACAGATTCAAGGTGAGCAGGTAACTAGATGGACACACTTTCCAAGTCTCCTACCAGCTTTAAATTCTGCAACAGGAAACATTAGGTATAGTTTAGCCTGACATTGTTGTTCATTCTTATCCCATTGTAATTATAACTGTGCAACCTTATCATCATGAGCTCCCTAAAATGTGCTAACTCTTTTCTCCACCTATATCTAAGGTTTATACCTTCTTTTTAGGGTCTCATTTTCTAAACTGAATAGACCTATTACCACACTGAAGAAAACACCCTCACCCTCCGGGGATCCTATACCCTACTTGTTATCGGCTGTGGCAGCTGCAGGTCTGAATGTATTACTATTCTAAGTGCCTAAGAAAACTGTTTACAGCCTAGCGGTTTTATGGAACAACGTAATCAAGAACATGATAACCATACTCTTCGTATAAAATGCGTAGACACTGAAAGATAAGATCTGTACCCACACACTTCACTCCATTTTTCTGTTACAACACACTGTCCGTTCATCCTTCTACAACCATGCCAATCTATGTGGCCGCTGAAAGATCCACAGCTTCCCCTGTTTCTTCTTCTTTTGTTCCAGGCCCTTCACTTCCTTTCTCATTCTCCATCTCTGTTTCAACTTTTTCTCCTGTCTCACCTGGAAAAGTAAGCAAAGGAGACATTATGAGATGCTCATTTGGCATTAACAATAAAGTACCCGACAGCTGGTTTCCAATGGGGCAGTTCCTGCTCTCTAGGTCTAATTAGTAAGTTTCTCTGGTGGGGTCAAGAAAGGCAATTGCCCTGATTCTCTCAGATCCTCTGAATGGCCAATGTCACTTCACATCTCCTATCTTGGCATCCCCCTATATAAAATCAGGCTGCAGAATTACCCAAGAAATGAGAGCAGAACATATTATAAATAAAAAGTTCCCTTTATATTTAAATGAAAAGGTGGTCTAGGCATGCCCAGAAACCCATTTTGTTGGGCCATGATGGTGTTTAAAGAAAACAATCATTAAACATTTAAAGATTGCAAACATTTAAAAATCTGAAAAAATAAATAAATAAAAGTCTGGACGTTGTAGACACAAATCTGTCTCCCTAAGAAGTCAGTATGGGCAACACTGGCCCCCATGCTCATAGATGGAGCCAAGAAGCAGCTGCCTCTTTTGATAGGATGGTGTACCTGTTCACTACAGTCCCCAGGACTCCCCAAGACATAACATGTGTCCTTCACTTGACTCACTATCATTATCCTAGGCTCTAACGACTTGAGTTTGCTAACCCTAGTCCAACAAATACATGCTTTTACTTGCTCCTCCCTTGTTATTCCTGGAGCACTTTTATACACCTTCATTAAAATTCTTACCTCAATAGACTGTGGTAATGTGTTTAAATTCTGCCTTCTTCCCACCAGACTATGAGCCCCTGGAGAACAGGGCCTATCTCTTACTCCTACACGCCCTCCCCCCCAAACACTTGGCATATGACTGGCATTCAAAAACTGCTGTGGTCATAAATGAATTAAGAAACGGATGAATGCTTGACTTATGAAGCTATGAAGTTAGTATGAAGTTAGTATGAACTTAGTATGAACTTAGTATGAAGCTAAAATTTACCAAAATGTAAATCACGTCCCAGAAGAAATGTTATTTTTTTAAAATTATAACTCCAAGAAAGAACAGTATAGATACCATTTTTTATGCTGGTAAAGTACATTTTAAAAACACATATGCCAAAAAGTAATACATTGTCTCTTAAGTCTTCTCATAGAGACAAGAAGCCAGTCGGAGGACAGGAGCGGACTGACAGTAATTTTTTTCCTAGGATAGATTGGCAAAGATGAAAATTGCCCTGTAAGATCCATTAGCTGGGTATTCTTTCATTAGAAGGTGAGTTCCTCCATTAGCCACCTATTCATCTCTACTTTGGATCCTAATACCATACATGGGGCCTGATGAAAAGTGAACTTGGAAAAATTCAGAACTTTTAACACGTGCCTTCAACATCCAATTGTATTCAACAATGACAGCTCCAGGTTAAAAATTTTGGACACAGACTATGTTTTAGAAAATTTTTGCTGGATCGCTTCTCAGCCATTTGGCTAAGATCAAATGTAGAAAATTTCTGCTGGAAAGCCAAGCCAAAAGCCTGTTTTCCAGGTATGGAAGCCTTTTTGGTTTGGGTCAAATGAAGTTCAACCACCTGAAATAGAGATCCCCAGGGATGATTTCTTATGCAGCACATCTAAACAACCAGCATAACTTTTACCTTCAATGTGCTGGTCCTCTTCGTTAGTGTGATTTTTCCTGACCATTTCAATATTTGCTCCTATTTCTAGAATTCCTGCCAGATGCTCTATGCTTCCAACTATTATTCCTTCAGGTTGAATCTGCTCCATGCTTCCGGGACCTTCAGGAGTTTTATGGAGCAAATAATTGTTTACAGCTGTTCCCATAAACTGACTTCCTTCCAATACTTCCGGTGTTTCATTCTCTTTGGGAATGGTTTCGACAGGTTGGGACCGCTCATCTTCTCCCAATGTTTCTTGAAGTTGCCACTCTTCAGCTGTTTTCACAAACTGACTTCCTTCCAATACTTCTGGAGATTCATTCTCCTTGGGAACTGTTTCTGGGAGTTGGGTCTGTTCACCCTTTCCCATTGCTTCTTGAGGTTGTGGCTTTCTAGCTGCTTCCAGAGGAGGGATTTTCTCAGCTGTTCCTAGAGGTTTCATCTCTCTGGCAGTTTGTGGATTCTCAGTACCGTCCACTGCTCCCGGAGAGTCCCTCTCTCCTGTGGTCCTCAAAGGCTGATCCTTGGTGTCTGTTCCTACAGATTCAGTCTCAGCATTTCCTTTTAAAGGCTGAGCCTCTGTCATTGCTCCCATGTCTTTCTTCTTTTCTCCTGTACCTGGAGTATCATCTTCACCACCTGGCTGAGGCGGCCCAGACTCCTCAGGTCTGTCTAGAGGCTGAGTCTCTTCTGTGGATCCTGGTGGATCTGCAGTATCGTTTGCTAGGGGCTGTTCATGGAGGGATTTAACACCATTAGCTGTAGACACTGCTGCAATCTTGAGCTTCTCGAGGGGCGGAGGACTTTCCTTTTGTACCTTGCCATAAAGAGTAGATCCTTTTCCCAGTGTATGTGGTCTGGGTTGGGCAAAGCAGGACTCACTTTCTTCTGTGGTTAAAAAAGTACATATTTAAAATTACTTGTTGATCATTCATTTGAAAAAGAGAAAGAAAAAAAATCAAATTGTTGGTTAGTTTCTAGCCTGAGAAAATATATCACCATCAAGAAATAGATTCAGGCGCGCCCGGGTGGCTCAGTCGGTTAAGCATCCAACTCTTGGGTTCGGCTCAGGTCATGGTCTTGGGTTGTGGGATAGAACTCCATGTTGGGATCTGTGCTCAGTGGAGTCTGCTTGAGATTCTCTGTCTCACCCTCTCCCTCTGCCCCCCCATAAATAAATAAATAAATAAATAAATAAATAAATAAAATAAAATCTTCTAAAAAAAGATTTAACATTCAAGAAAGTCCTGCATACAATTGAGTAAAGAAAGGCCGTACCATGACCCTAAGACGCCCTAAGTCATACTTCTTTACTGTCTTCAGCTCAAACACCTTATCTTAAGCGTTAAGGTCCTCCCAAACCACAATATTTTCTTGTTTGCTCCTCAGACACCTTCTCCCGGTTCCTGCCCCATTTTCTAAGTAAGCACATTGCACTTTGGTTTGTCCTGTTATTTCCCCTTCTTGCCCTTTCTCCTCCTTAGCCCTGGTGGAAGATTTCAGAAGAAGTGTGGTTTTGGGCTGCTAGAGAGGTCTTACTTTATCCTGAAGCAGAAATGGCCCTCGGTGAAAGGACAGGGCCCCATGGCAGAGAAGCTCCACTAGGTGAAGACCAACATGTGCGGGAAGGAAAGTACAGGGACAGCTCAGCCTGGGTTTCATTTCACTGGGGTGGGAGGGTGGGGGCAGAAACCAAGAAAGAGTTGGGAACCATGTATTTTAATTCTGACTCTTCCTCCAGCCGTGTGACCTCGAAGACTTAGCTCCTAAGTATCTCGTCTGTAAAACGGCAGTGCATCTCTCTCTGCTACCTGTCTCCGAGCCACACGAGGCATCACATTAGACACTGAACGTGACAGTGCCCTAGACAGTTTAAGACAAGCCACTGGGCAACATGATTCTACTCTTTAAGCATACATGTCAGGAAAAAGCTTTAGGACAAACTATATCATCTCAGTATTCTTTATAAACAGTAAGAGCTGGCAAACTAAAGTCTAATAATTTGGGGAAAAGATACATATTCTGCTGGATGGAATATTCTCGTACCATGAAAAAAGATGATTATGAAGACCATATGCTAATATAAGAACATAATTATGATAGAAGTTAAAATATCGGCACACACAGTTGGGTTAATCAAATGAAATGATGCATATAAAATGTGTACTGACACAAGGTCTGCTGTGCACCTAAGTGCTCAGTAAGTCACTATCCATTTTATGATTACAGCAATGTTGATCACTGGAAGGGAGAGAGGGAGGAAGAGAAAGACAATCACAAACAGAGGGTGAAAATAACTGGGAGAAAATAAACCAACATGTTAAAATGGGCCTCTAGGTGATATACTTCTACCTTTTTTTCCCTGAAGATTGTTTCTCTTTTTGTTTCTTTTTAATTATTTTTTCCCTAAGTTACCCCCCACCTCAGTTATATATGTGTACATACATCTTGCTTATCAAATGTAAGATGCTCAGCTAATACTCGGATCTCCTCTCCCATCTCCCCTTCCCTAGGGGCAAGTATCTTAATTCATTTAGCTGTTTTGGAGGGATAGTTTTCCTCTGTATCTCTAAGCAAATTGCTACTTCATGATCTCTTAGTTGGGGCATTTCAGTTCACTCCTGCTATGAAAAATAAAGACTTGGGCTCCTCCTTCTCCCACCTCTGTCACCCCCCACCTTTCCCTTTACACATTCACATTTCCTTTCAATTCAGCAATTGTATATTAGCAATCATTGAAAATAGGAACTGTGTTGTAATTTGGATAAATCAATATCCAGGTACATATCCCTCGAATGAACGAATATGTCTGCTAGGAGGAACTGAGCCAAACAGTAAGCTATTACTTTGTGTAAATTATTTTTCATTTCTCCCTGAGTTAATAATTGTCATAGTTCTTCACTTCCTTAGTTTGTGTATTATCATTAATATACTGCCAACTGTTTCTATTTCTTTATTTTTAAAGATTTTATTTATTTGAGAAAGAGTGAGTGAGAGTGAGCACGAGAGGGTTGGGTCAGAGGGAGAAGCAGATTCCTGCTGAGCAGGGAGCCCGATGCGGGGCTTGATCCCAGGACCCTGAGATCATGACCAGAGCTGAAGGCAGACGCTTAACTGACTGAGCCACCTAGGTGCCCCTGTTTCTCTTTTTAATACATTTGTTCACATCAAACCATTTCCCACCCTGCCTCTGGGTACTGGGTTTGAAGCCCTGGGTGGAGAGTAATTCAAGCTGACGCTTGGAGCAGCAGTTTGGGAAGGACTGGGGGAGATTCTGGGCCCTGGCGGTGGGCCCCGGGGGGTCATATGTCAGAACAGGGCTATCTTTTGGCTCTCCCTCAGGCCTCACCATGAATGAAGCTTTCAAATTAGTAGCACTTTAGGCAACTTAACAAATGTGATTTCTCAGGCCTATAAAGAAACTCATTATGACATTCATTTAGATCACGCAAGGGATGTTTTGGTGATGGTCGCCTTAGGGAATTAACAAGGAAATGTGTTAATATACTAATCACAGATGTCTGCCAAATTATATTTGCTGGTAAAATAGTTATTACAGTGATTAGTACCGTCAGCTAAATGAGACGAATGACTTTCATCCAGCTGTGGCAGCTGTGGGTACATTCCAGAGGCATCATTCTTCTAGAGCAGAAAGCTGTGGGGGATGTGACAACACACCCAAAACAAAGTCACTCAATTTTATATTTTGAAAGACATATTATGCTATTGGACTAAGTCAAGTTTTTATCTCCAAAACCAAAAGCTTTGTGAAAAGTTACTTATCCACAAAGAGTGTCACAAGTGATCTATCAATTTTTGCCACATAACTAGAACATTCATGACTGTGATCACAGTGTCAATTTTCATTCTTAGGTACTTTTACTAATCTTACGGATAAACTTGAAAGAGGCAAATGTCCTCGACATATAATATTTTTATAATACAACCTGAATATTGTCAACCAAACTGGGAAATATTACAGAAGAATGTCACTGTCTCTAATATTTTCCTAAGGTAGCCCAAAGGAGAAAAAACATCTTTAAAATGATCACCAAATATTAACTATAAAGAATAAACTGATGACTACTGGAGGAGATGTGGGGGGGATGGGTTAAACAGGTGATGGGTATTGAGGAGCTCACTTGTTGGGATGAGCACTGAGTGTTGTATGTAAGTGATGAATCACTGAATTCCACACCTTAATCTAATATTGCACTGTATGTTAACTAGCTGGAATTTGATAACTTAGAGGAAAAAAGAAATAAAATGATCACCAAAAATAAAGGGGAGAGAGAGAGAGAGAGAGAGGATGCTCTCAGGGTAGTGACATTCATTTTGTATTTATATTGATTAACCGTGTTCTGCTTGAATTTTGAAATGACTGTATTTTGGAGGTCACAATTCTTAACTAAGAGCCCAAAAGTTCTTTCTCTATGTGAAAGAAGAGGGTAATCTGTTCTAAAAGAGAGGACAGAGATCATATGACCTTGAAAACAACACCCGTAATGTAGTGCGTCTGAGTCCCAATTCCTGCACTCACTAGCCTGATGACGGCTCTTTGTGCCTCAGTTTCCCTGTAAAGCGGGAACAGTATTAGCAGAGTTGCTGTGAGGATTCCATGCGTCATCTTGCTAGTGGAAAGCACTAGCTCAGTGAATGGCTCCACCAAGTGACAATCACGTTAGCCATCACTGGCATTAGACCTCACCTGATGGCACTAGCAGGGAAGAGATGATGGTGGACAAACAGAAAAGTAAAGCAATTTCATTCATTCCGATACCGGTACCCTTCTCTAAGCTTATTCAGAAATAAAGAGATTGGAGTAAATAAATGAAAAGTTTGAAAACAAATGGTAGTTTCAAACCACTGAAGTCTTTAGTCACCACAAACACTTCCCTTCAGGCACTAGATTTCTATCCTTCAGAAGATTTTTATCCTCAGCTGCTGAGGCAACTACAATTTCTGGATTTGTTTAACCCAGTGCATTCCAGACTGTTCTGACGTTGGATGTGAATCCTGATTCCACCATTTATTTGGTGGTGCGATCTGGACAAGTTCCTAACCCCTCTAGACCTCAGTTTCCTTATCTGCAAAATGGGGATATGACAGTTGCCTTTCAGGCCTCTTCAGAGAACTGACTGAGGTGATAATGTGCGTAGGTCCCCAACATGGTGTGTGACGTGAGCAGGTGCTCAGTACCTGCTCGGTAAGCTGAGGGCAGCAACAGCCATGCGGGTGCAGATTTCTCACTACACAAGGTGTCCTGCAGAGGGCCGAGGGAGGACTGAACTCCAGCCTTTGTGCACCTGCAAGGCTGCGTGTGTCAGGGCTGGGGAGGGCACCTTTCTCCAATTTCACAAAGGTCCTTTATGGCCTCCTGGTGGCCCTGCCAATAAATTATAGCTAACTTAGCAACAGAAAGAATGAACCGCAACATTCAGGAGCTTGGATAAATAGTCCCCTAAACACTAGAAAGCTGTCAACGTTGACCTACAAAATCATTTTGTTACCACGGTAAGTTTTAAAACATGATTATTGATCAATAATGGGATAGTACTCACAATATCAGGCATGACCTGACTGGCATTAATGAGGTCCACTGAGCTTTTATATAAATAAATATCTTTCATTCTGTTTGCTGGCTTTGATTTCACTTATTCACCGATTTCAAGTCTTCAAGTGCCTACTAGATGCCGCCTCTGAGCGGAGCAGAGGTCACAGCAGTTAAGCAGGAAGATCTGGTCCCCGCTATCCTCCAGTTTACTGTCTGCAGGGAGATTCAAATACTAGCTACTTCCCTCACTAAGTACAACGTGGTACCTATGCCTTCCCTCTCACCCAACAATCTCAACCTGCTCTGCCCACGTGGTTTTGTGAATCCCAGACATTCCTCCTTGAGGCAGAAGAAGGTACTACATCATTTCTTCCAGCACGCTAACTTGAAAAGCAGTGAGATCTTTTGTCCACACACAGGAGACATTCTATGCCTAATCTGTATTATTATGTAATAAATATTGTGGATGGATGCATTGTTTCCACATCCAAAGTTGTTTAAAGATGTGTCTGTTTTCTGAACCCTACAATTTATCAAATCATACACTGCTCTGGGCCTAATCCTTTGGTGCTCATTATCTCTCTTGGTTCTGTTGTAAGCTGATCCATGCACAAATTTATTTTGACAGCTGAACTAACAGAACCCTTGTTGTAAGCACCGTTGTGATAGGCACACAAAGAAATGAAATACTAGGCAACATTACAGAAGGGATTAGAACGAGAGCTAACATACCTGAAATTCACATTATGATGGAAGCTTTTCAACTCAGTTCATCACCCTAATCAGAAATGAAAAGCTTCCTACCCAGCAAGGAGAAAAACTTGAGGTCAGTATTTCCTATCCCATGGCTGTGACATATTAGACATCCCAAAGACCTCACTGGCCTGTCTGCTGGATTTTCTAGAGAATTGGTGAGAAAGGGGCACCCTGGTATTTTCCCTTACCGCCACCATTTCTAGGTTCTTTAGCTTTGGAGCTTTGAGAACCAAGATGCAGCAGGTGTCAGCCACCAGGGAAGAGTCCACTCATCTTTTCTTATTTTGCTTTGTCCTCAATTTCATCATATCATTTATCCAACAAATATCTGCGGAGCTACCAGTGGTGCTGCTCTAGATGTTTTTGCCCTTTTCTCCCCACCAAAGTGTCTACAAACTGTCCTCGTATGCTCATCCTCAAGGGTGCGTTCTATCATTTCGCAGATGTTAATAGGGCATTCATTTTGAAGAGAGGTGAACTTAAGCAAAACCCCATGTAACTGAAGTAGGAAACCATGGCCAAAAAATCCTAAAGAGGGTAAATAAAAATCGGACAAGCCCTCTTTTTAACAGAACTTTCTGTGTTGACATATCTAAAATTAGTTTTGACCATCCCAGAGTATATTCGATCAAGTTTGAAGGTAAACCTAATGTTAAGGTTTAACTATAAAGAAACAAGAACATGACATTGGAGAGACACTTCTGGAACACTTGACGAGCCCACGTGGAGATGTAGGGCCTGTAGAAGGGAAAGACTCATATTTAAGAGCTACAGAGTCAAGTAATGACAAATCGTCACCTCCTGCAGAAATAATGTTCCAATTTCATTTCCTTTGGGTTTTTTTTCGACTCCTAGAAGACAAACTCTTATTTCAAAGAAGCTGTTGCATAAAACATCACTTTTGAAATTATCAACAGTATTCACCACGAAGAAAAGACAGTTTCATTGACTGATGCTCATTACTGGCACATGGGGATCCAGCATTTGGGCAGAAATCTAGTCTGCAAAATCAAGGGCACCTCCATGAACGAGGAAGAGGAGAGAGAAAGTGGAGATCATGTCTCTGACATGCCTACATTATGACACTTGACCAACCTCAACAGATCTTGCCCACCCTGCTTCTCTAGGAAGAACAACAGTGGCTAATGTTTATTGGGGCATTTTGCCTCGTGCTTTTTGTGGATTTTCTCATTCAATCTTCCTAAAAACTCCACAAGGTAAGTCCGTTATCCCCATTACACAGCAGAGGAAATTCTGGCACAGACAGATCATGAACCTTCAGCTAGGAGCGGTGTACCGCTCGTGAGTGGCAGAACTCAGAGTCAAGCCCAGCGAAGTCTGATTCACCTGGAAGATTTAGGTGCTTTCAGGCACATTGTGGGCCCAGAACCTGCAGCATCAGCAGGACCCGGGAGTTATTTTTTTTTTTGCTTGTTTGTGTGTTTGTTGACTCGCAGGCCCCACCCCAGATCCCACTGAACCAAAATCTGTATTTGGACAAGATCCCCATGTGGTTAGGGGGTCCACGACCGTACTCTGGGGTCACCCAGGCAGGAAGGAGCTCACTAGGAAAGACGAAAGTGGATGATGAACACACAGAACTGTTGGGTGTGGTGTCCGTCACTCTCCACAGGTACTGCTGCTCATCCTAAGACATCGGGTATGGTCTCCATCCTCATGCTCGCATGTCACAGTCAGCACTAGAGATAAGGTGAGGATGCTGACTTAGCAATGGATCAAGGACCCAGGCTGGTCTAAGAGAGCTCCACACTGGAGAGGGAGATTTTTCTCAAGCTTCCTTCATTTCACAGAACTGGCTGGGTTTGCTAAGCCTCCTCCTCAGCGAGGTCCAGAAAAAGAAGTCTTCTGATTTCTCCTCTGAACTTAAGGTTAATACGTGTTCTACCTTGCGCTCTAAGAGCTGCGAACAAGTGGCCACACCAATGTGAACTGGCTGTTCTCCTGGCTCAGCCACGGTGCCTATGCTTGACTCAGTAAGGGTGCAGGGTATGAAGGTCCATGGCCAGGTGCCTACTCAAGCACCGGTGCCTGTGCTTGAGAAGGGGAATATTCCTATGAGCAGTTAGCAAATTTGGGACTGGGATCGAATACTTAAATTTTACAATAGAGCAGTCATATTCGCAAGGGATATGTGGGTGGTCAGTGCCCCCCTGAGCCCCTAGTACCAGAAGAGCAGTGGCAGACTGGATTAGGACCCCAGGGCTTTCAGCTGACCACTGCTACTGCTCTCTCAGGTTAGGGATCCACATTCAGTTCAGATGACTTTGCCTCCATGGTGAGGAAACAGTACAGATGGCACTGAGGGAAGTGAGGGATTTTCTTTTCCAGAATGAAAAGCCACTTGTCTTCCCCATACAGTCCTAAGCACCTGGGAGGCCAGCATGGGGTTCTGGCACAGACATTTGAAAACTGAATTAAATGAGCTTCTTCATAAAGCAGGGCATAAGAAAAAGCTTTGATCGGGCGCCTGGGTGGCTCAGTTGGTTAAGCGACTGCCTTTGCCTCAGGTCATGATCCTGGAGTCCCAGGATCGAGTCCCGCATCAGGCTCCCTGCTCATCAGGGAGTCTGCTTCTCCCTCTGACCCTCCCCCCTCTCATGTGCTTTCTCTCTCATTCTCTCTCTCAAATAAATAAAATCTTTAAAAAAAAGAAAAAAGAAAAAGCTTTCATCTAGGAAGAGGCAGTTTTGACCAAGAATCACGGAAATGATTAAGCTAGATTTCAGTAAGACTAGAGTATAAAACAAAAATCTACACTCACCCTTTTCCAAGCTTCAGAGTCTCCAAACGGAGGATTAGAGAAACTGACGAGGCGGTAATAAGTCACATTGAGAACGTGTACCCTTGAGATAATGTGTTGTGAAGGGCACTTTACCTCTGTGGTCTTCCTCCCAGAACCCACAACCCCAGGAGCATTGTAAGAAAAACAGCAGACAAATCCCAATTGAGGGATAGTCTACAAAACACCTGACCAGTATTCAAAACTGTCAAGGTCATCTAAAACATGTCTGAGAAACTGTCATAGTCAAGAGTGGCCTAAGGAAACACAATGACTAAATGCATTGTGGAATCCTGGATGGAAATCTGGAACAGAAAAAGGACACTCGAGAAAAACTGAGGAAATCTGAATAAAGCATGGACTTTGGTTAATAATAATGTATCAGGGGGCGCCTGGGTGGCTCAGTCCACTAAGCATCTGACTTCGGCTCAGGTCATGATCTCAGGGTCCTGGGATTGAGCCCAACATCAGGGATCCCTTCTCAGCGGGGAGTCTGCTTCTCCCTCTGTACTCTGCCCCCCCACCCCCGCTTTGGCGCCCTGTCTCTCAAATAAATAAATAAAATCTTAAAAAAAATAATGTATCGGTATTGGTTAATTGTGACAAGCATACCCTACTCACATAAGATGTTAATAATAAGGGAAAGTGGGTATATGGGGTCTGTGGGAGCTCTCTGTACTATTTTCAAAATTTTTCTATAAATCTAAAACTGTCCTAAAATAAAAGTTTGTTTTTTTTTAAGTTTAGCAGCAAAAATACAAGAGCATGTAACCTAGCAAAATGAGATCCAATAACTTTAGAAAAACTGTTTCATAAACTTTGGTCATTCACATACTACTTTTATGATTTTTTCTTATTTTTGTAACACTTATGCTATTACTAGCTTAATATTTTTAACAGTCCCTTTTCTTTTACAAATTTACTAAAAAGAAAAAAGAAAGTGTTTCTTTTACTAAAAAGAAAGAAAGTCAGAGAAAAAATCAACAAACTTGGGGATCTAGAACTTGATCTTGAGGAAAAAACCAAAAAACGATCTTGGCAAAGCAATAAAGAAAAACTGAGATTTACTAAAATTGGTGCTAATGATGGATCATTTTTATTGAGGACTTACTAGACAATACTCTAGGCAGGCGTCAGCAATTTTTTTTTTTGTAAAGGGACAGACAGCGAATGTTTTCAGCTTTGTGGGCTTAGGGCTGCTCCTATAACAACGCGACTCTGTCATGGTGAGGAGAAAGCAGTCCTGTGATATGTAAGTGACTAGGCATATCTGTGTTCCTGTAAAACTTTATTTACAAAAACAGGTGGTGGGCCGGATCTGGCCAGCAGGCAAGTTTGCCAATCCCTCTACTAGGCAATACTTAGGCTACCTTCTAGGTGCCTTATATGTATTAACTGATTTTATTCCTCAGAACAAGTCTATGAAATAAGCACTACTGTTAATCCTATTTTACAGATGAAGTCACTGGGGCACAAGGAGATTGAGTGGCTCAAAGTCAAAGCACTAATAAGTGATCATGAACCAGGATTTGAAGCCAGATGCATATTCTTAATCAGCAACCTATACTGCCTCCCAGTGTGTTGAAATTTACACACACACACACACGCACGAGTTCAAAGTATATGGGTAATCGGAGCCTCATAACCGTCTAGCCTATAGAGGATACTACTCTAGTGCAAACAAAGTTAAAGAAACTATGTGGTTCCTCTCAGTCTTAGGAAAAATGGAAAGGGTAAGAATAAGGCCCTCCCAAAGAATCAACTAAAGAAAAAAAAGAGTTCCTTATCATTATCAATGACAGCAAGGAGAATGGTTTGGGGAGGACATTTCAATAGAGGTCCTTGCTGGGGTGGCTGAAGGCAGATGTCCTCTCCAGTAAGAAGAACCACGGCCAGTGAAAATGACAGAGCAGTTGGAATGCACAACCCAGTGCTTCCCGATCTCTTTAATGTTGAGGCTCACATAGAATAGGATGTTTGTGCAGCACACTGGGGCAGAAGGAAGAAGCTGCACCTGGAGGGCTCACGCTATCCAGACCCTGCCCAGCTGCCCTAAAGGCTGGGAGAAACGCTGGCATGCTGAAACCCATCCTCACAGGCTGGGACGGTCTGATACAGACAACATAGGAACAGATAGATATGTTTCTGTCACCATAAATAGACTAGAGGAGCATTAGCTGGGCAAGGCTTAGAAGATAATAAGGACAGATCAATCAGGGCAGTCTGCAAAGTGTGGAATGTTTTCATCCTGCAGGGACCCTTTAGAAGGACGTTTATTTTTTTTAAGATTTTATTTATTTATTTGACAGAGCACAAGCAGAGGGAGAGAGAGGGAGAAGCAGGCTCCCTGCTGAGCAAGGAGAGCCCAACGTGGGACTTGATCCCAGGACTCTGGGATCATGACCTGGGCCGAAGACAGCCGCTTAACCGACTGAGCCACCCAGGCGTCCCTAGGAGGACGTTTTAAAGGCAAGCCTCTGAATAAGGCAGGAAGGTCCTTTTCACTGAATGTAAGGACAAATATATTACAGGCTTGAGGAAGTATTGTCTCCAAATGGGAAAATGCTGGGAAGAAGAGCAGTTAACTGACAAAAACAAACAAACAAAAACAAAGAAAACTTGGTTTGATGGTGCATTCAAAGAAGTAGATCCCAAGGACCTTTCTTTTAATGGAGAGGAGGCAGGTCAATCACTGAGAGAGAGGGGCCTGAGAAGCAGGGTGGGGGGGAGAGGGTGCTGGTGGAGAGGCATATGGAACAGCTGCAAAGAAGTCAGGAAAGGCTAGGATCTCAGGTCACAGAGAGGGCTTAGTGAGCAGCCTCTTGATCATGAGTCATTTCAATCTTTGGCTTATGAGGTCAAGTTCATTTTATATCTATCTTAGATGATGTTAATTGGTGCTATTTTGATGCCCACTTTGAACTCTACTGTCACGGCTACAGAGTACACTGTTTGTAAATGAAATGGGACTTTTGGTGACCCTAAAGTAGATAGAGAGGGCAGGGATGTCATTTTGCTGTCTATGGATGCTTATTGATCTTCTTGCATCTTGACTTTCCTATTTAATGTGCATTTGGACACTTCACTTATCTAATCTAGCCTAATATGACGTGCTCATCTTAAAGCAAGTGTTCAGGGCCATACATACTGGAATGTCAAGAAGTGTTCAGTATGAATACAGAACATGGTACCGTGTCTTGAGGTCTCTTGTCTTATTAGAGAAGCCAGGCTAGAGGAGCAGCCAGAGACTGCTGAGTATGTAGCCTGAGAAAAGAGGTCATCCTTTCTAGTGTGGGACTCTAGCCACCCAGTCACTGCAGCCCAGCCCAGTTATCCTGGGGACCCACAGCCCCTTGGGCCCTTCCATGGGGAAGAAAGTGATGTCAGCTGAACTTGCCCCTACAACACAGGCTGCCCTTTCTTTTCCTTGCCTATTTCCAATGACCACCCCTTGTTTCTGAGCATACTAGCATCACCGGGCCTATTTTGTCCACCTTCATAAAGCAATTCCCATAGATGTTTAGCTATTAAAAACAATGTGGGGCACCTGGGTGGCTCAGTCGGTTGAGCATCCGGCCCTTGATTTTGGCTCAGATCATGATCTCCAGGTCCTGGGATCAAGCCCAGCATGGGGCTCCGCACTCAGCAGGGAGTCTGCTTGAGGATTTCTCTCCTCTGCCCCTCCCCCTGCTGATGCTCTCACTCGCTCTCTTTCTCTCTTTCTCAAATAAGTAAATAAATCTTTTTTTAAAATGTGGTTGTTTTTTTTTTTTTCAGTCTTCATCCTTAAAGGGCAAACCTCTGATACCCTTGAATATACACAAAAGAATGAACTCTAGAGCCAGATGGCAACTCCCAAGGAGGGGATCAAGGAATGTGAACAACAGCAACGTCCCTGAGAATGTAAAGAAGCTTCTGAGGACATTTTGATACTTTCCTGACATTAACACTCGCTTGGAGAACTATATTCTGGTATTTTGCTTAAAAACAAAAAATTACCTAGAACTATATACCCTTAAACACACCAGGTGTTGAAGCCTGGCCAAGTTTGACGTTCTTTATCAGTTTTGGTGAGCCTTGCAGTAACCCCCCACAAATGTTAGGTTTTTATTTTAAACCCAGTGTTGTACAACATTAACACAGAAGTGAAACTGTGCGTATTAGCTGGGACATGTGGCAACCTTACAGGCGCATGATTTAAAAGAACACAATGAAGCTTTGTTTGGCTGTATTGACATTTTACTGCCTGATTAGGAGATCCTCTTCACAACCTACTCTCTTCCCAAGTCCACCCCAGCCAGTGTTGCCTTCCAAGTTTCTGTTATTCCCTGGGTCCTGATTCCTACTCTCCCTTGGCTTTTCTAAGTAGTACCCTCATTTCCTTAAATCCCCATCTCTGTCAATCCAGCCATCCACCCATGCACCCACTGAATAGATAAGGATTGTGTTCTTCCTACAGGTTGGGCCATACAACGAGTTATGGCAGAAGTGTGGCTGGACACCAGATGGAACTGGACTGTGAGAAGAGCAGGGGCTTCTGAGTCACACGTACTAGGCTGCAGCCCCATCATTGCTAGCTCTGAGATCTCGAGCAAGTTATTTCTCCTCGCTAAGCTGCAGTTTCCTAGCTGTATTTGCTGATACTGATGCTTGCTTTAGAAGGCCCTTGTGGGGATTAAATGAGATCACAGTCTAAAGTACCTGGAACCAAATGGGAGCTCCTACCTGTCTCCTGCCTTCTCCTCCAAGCCCATGTTTTGATGTGACTGCACTAATCTCGAAAATCCTTCAATTTCATAAAAAAAACTTACTGTATTGTTGATGAGAGAATAAATTGGTACAAGTCTTAAGGAAGGCATTTAGGCAGTTATCCATCAAAATCATAAATGCACAGGGACGCCTAGGTGGCTCAGTCGGTTAAGTGGCTGCCTTCCACCCAGGTCATGATCCCGGGGTCCTGGGATCGAGTCCCACACCGGGCTCCTGGCTCAGCGGGGAGCCTGCTTCTCCCCCTCTCTCCCTCTGCTTGTGCTCTGTCAAATAAATAATATCTTTAAAAAAAATCATAAATGCACATACCCTTTGACCTAGTAATGCCACTTCTGGGAAATGGTTCTACAGTTATGCTAGCACACATTTGAAATGATGTATATATAAAGGAATTCGATGCAGCCTTGTTTGCAACAGGAAAAGAAAGATTGGAAACAAACCAAATGTCCATCAATAGGGGACTGGTTAAACAAATCACACAATGGATTATTAAGCAAGGGTAAAAAAGGAGAAAGACATTCTCTATATATCAATACAGAAAGATCTCCATCTTGTTAGGTGAAAAAAAACAAGGTGAAAAATAGGGACACCTGGGTGGCTCAGTCGGTTAAGTGTCTGCCTTCGGCTCAGGTCATGATCCCAGGGTCCTGGAATTGAGCCCCGAGTCGGGCTCCCTCACAGGGGAGCCTGCTTCTCCCTCTGCCTGCCACTCCCCCTGCTTGTGCTCTTTCTCGCTTGCTCTCTCTCTCTCTGACAAATAAATAAATAAAATCTTTAAAAAATTACACTGCATAATGAAGATGGGAGAGGGAAAAATATTTGCAATGTATAAACACATTTTGGAAGAATATACAAAAAAACCCCCACCTAATAAAAGTATTTACCCATGGGTATGACTGGAACTAAGCAGATGGTGGGAACAGGGCAGGAGGTATACTTTTCACAGCATGCATTTTTCAAATGTTTTCAAATTTTTGAACCACGGATGCGGTTCATATATTCCATTTTAATTAGCTGTATGTAACACCGCCCTACCACAAAGACTTGCCAAGCTCTGTGTGCCAGGCTCTAGAGGGGACACATACAAGACTTGGTCTAGACTTCTAGCATTTTAAAGGAAGAAATCCCATTTATATATATAATATCTGCATGCAAGCCTATTAAAATGAGTTTTAATGTTGATGATGTTTATTCTTCAATTACAAAGAAAAAATGTTTGTCTACTTAGGACTGAAATGTCACTGTGTGAAAATATGGGCTGAAGGTGTCGCCACAGTACAGAGAACAATTCACATAAGAGCATGAAATTCAAGCCTCATCCTATATTGCTTAGGTAACATGGACTCCAAGCAGCTAGTGGAGAGTCGAGGGTAGAATAAACAAATGATTATAGCTATCAGTGGAAATGTAGCTATTAACCTAGCAATGAATTTGTCAATAATTACCATCTATTTACTTTGTCCATGCTGGTGCTTAAGCTGTAAGATCTCAGGAAGAAGTCTGCCAGAAACAAATGGCATTTATATTAGGAAAGAGCAGAGCAAGAATCATACACGTACATAGAAGGCTGGTGGCACAGGAAGGAAGGTTCAGGTAACAAAGACCTAGAGACCCATGGGTCCGTTAAAGTCCGTAAAATCAACAAAATCTTTGTGTTCAAATTCCACCAGATCCTCGGGGTGCTGAGAAGAACAGAAATTTTGAACAGAAGATGGCCCCACTATTTAGAACTTGATTCCACAAATACAAGAAGGTCCACTCAATCTGTCTAATTGTCCTTTTGGAAAGAAAAGCCTCTTTCCTCTCACATTTTAGGGCATTCAGTAAAAATCTATGTGTGACTACCATGTATCAGGCCCTGTTCTACACTTTGATAGCCCTGGATTTGACTATCCACCTGTGTCCTGGTCCCCCACGCCTCTTTCCCTAGTCAGTCTTTGGAGGTGAGGGAAAGAAGCTCAGTGGGGTGCAGTGTCTGATGGGTCAGAGCAAACATAGCCATGTGATCAGTAGAATGGATCTTCCTATTCAGCCTAACAGCTACCTAACCAAATAGCTGCTATGTGATCTAAATTGAAGCCCAGAAAAATAAGTACCTTCATATTTTAATGGTACAGGATTTTAGAGCTATAAGAGATCTCAGAGGTAATCTAGTCCAACCCATTATTTAATGATTATTTTGCTTGTAAGCTAATATTGCATCATGCATAACAGTTCTTAAGCCAGTTACAGAAAATTCAGGTAGGCAGAACTGCCAATGCAAATCCAGTCTACAGGCTAGTTCACGTATTTTGGCATCAACCCATGCAGTTTTAAGGTTCATATTGTGAATTTAAAAAATGTCTGGTATGATATGAAGATTATCTGTATCTCTATGGGAGGGCACTGGAAGTTTCTCTACATCTATGTACTCTGCTTAAAATATCTCTAGGGTTAAATAAATGTCTTCTAAATATTCCCAGTTTATATTTGGAAGTAAATATAAAGTTCATATTTTACTGACTCATTTAGGGATAAATACTTATTAAAATATGTATATGATATATTAATATATAATAAATTTATATATTACATATGTCACAACTGTATCATATTTATTATTATCGGTCTTATTTAGGGATTATGATAAGACTATTATATTATTAAATTTATTGAATTATAATACTATATTATACTCTATTAGATTTCTTTTGTTGTTTGCATAGTGGATGACCACATCTCTAATAGGGATCCAGAGTGATCTGAGGCAAAAACAGATTTAAATCTAGTTATCACAAGATGGTTTAGGGAGAAATAGGTCAAGCTCTGGAATCAGAGTACCTGAATTCAAAGCCCAGCTCTCACTCTGAAGAGTAAATAATTTGCCCAAGGTCACAGGGCTCCTTATCTGTGAAATGGAGAGACTTGTAATACTTAGACATAGTACTGTCATAAAGATTAAATGAAGTATTGTTAGGCAGCACTTTACAGTGAGTAAAGGCGCGTACAGGGCATTTAATAAACCTGGATTTTTTTAATCTAAAAGCTAATACACACAGACTTGGGATTGTATATAGGATTTAAAGAAGTTCTGAGCTGCAGAAACAGGAATGAATTATTTATTGAGCCTCCAAGATCATGCAGTTGAAATGCTGATGAACATACAATAGTATCCAATTACAAGAGAGTATTGTGTGATTGGGGATCAGAAGCAAAATACACCTGTTGACTGATTCGATATGTGCATTGAGCAATTTATGCAGCGTATTAATTTTCTACACTCTAAACCTGATTGTCAGGCATTTTAACATTTCTTTCAGAACATCTGGGAAAACTTAGAACAATGAGGAAAGCAAGAATTAAAAATGAAAGGGTGTGACTTATGTTGATAGTTATTAATACTGGTGATAAATTTTTTTAAAACAAGAGATTATTCATTATTTTTTGAGAAAACCTATTCCACCTATTAGATACTTTTGTCCTTCCCTAAGAGTAACATTCCCCAGAGTCATGGTTTTATCAGTTAAACAAAATTCTATAATGAGGGGTGTCTGGGTGGTTCAGTTGGTTGAGCTCCTACCTCTTGATTTCAGCTCAAGTCATGATCTCAGGATCCTGGGACAGAGCCCTGCCTCCACGCTCAGCATGGAGTCTGCTTATCCCTCTCTCTCTGCTCCTTCACCCACTCGCATGCACGCGTTCGCACGCACTCTCTCTCCCTCCAATAAATAAATAAAATCTTTAAAAAATAAAAAAATCTACAATGATGATTTAGTGCTCTGCTTTTTAAAAAAAGATTTATTTATGGATTTTTTAAAAGATTTATTTATTTATTTATTTTTAGAGAGAGAGAGAATGAGCGAGCAGGAGGAGGGGCAGAGGGAGAGGGAGAGAGAATCCTGAAGCAGACTCCCCACTGAGTGCAGAGGCCCATGCTGGTGATCTCAGGACCCTGAGATCATGACCTGAGCAGAAATCAAGAGTCTGTGGCTTAACCAACTGAGCCATCCAGGCACCCCCACTTATTTATTTATTTATTTGAGAGAGACAGAGAGAGAGAGAGAAGGCACAAGACAGTGCATGCATGGGGGCAGGAACAGAGGGTGAGCCTCTTCAAGCACACTCCTGCTGAGTGTGGAGCCTGAGGGGGGGCTCAAGATGGGGCTCCATCTCACAACCCATGAGATCACGACCTGAGCCAAAACCAATAGCCAGAGGCTTAACCCACTGAGCCATCCAAGCGCCCCTAGTGCTCTGCTTCTTAAATCAGTATGCTAATCCTGGGATATCTGGGGCCACGGAAGGGGATAAGAGAAACCAAAATATGGTGTATCTTCCTGAAGCATCAACTTTCCTCAGCTTTTCATATTGAAACCAACAAGGATTTATCATGGAGCAGAATGCAAAATCTACCTGATTTCATAAAATGAAACATCAAAGAAATTGCTCCTTGTACTAGCCTCTTTAAAATTTTTTTAAATTTATTATTATTATTATTATTATTGTTATTTTGCACTGGCCTCTTGAGAGCATGTTTGGGGTACAGAGGCTTTTGTTTCTTTAGGAGAAAGGTTAGCAAGTAGTGTACGTTAGGAATGGATTTTCCCATCACTTCACATTGTTTTCAGTGACAAAGGGTTTGGAATCACTTTTATATATGGTTTTAATGACTTTGCCTATTTACAAACTTTTTACTGCTTTCTGTTATCTACTGAAATTAGAAATAAATTTATCATACACCACGAAAATGATGCAACACAACATACCTCTGACTAGGACACAGTGTCTGAACTTTGAAACAGCATTCACAATAACCCTGTGCTCTCTACTACAAAATCAGAGAGGAAGACATTTCTGTGTTATTGGAATAACACAAGGTGCTAAAAGACCTCTGAAAAGGAATTAACTGGAATATACAATTTCCCCTAGAGTTAGTCTTGAATATGATACAAACTAACTTGAAGAAATTTGCTTAACCTTCGAAACTTGATCTAAAATGTTAGCCATTCGAAATCTAAGTGCATATAAAACCCAGTCATTCTCTAGTTCATTAATGGGCTCTTACTCTTCTTCACAGCACTTCTTACTCTCAGAAACTGATCTTAATCATTTAACTTAGACCCCTAACCCCCAAAAGTAGGGTCAATTGTATCTCCAGCATCTAGCCAGGCACGTGGCTATCATATAATAGACGTTCAAAATATACTTGTTATGACCAGTTTTTATCGCACGGATATTTGTCAAGAAAAACCGAAGCCAAGGATAGGGGAAAGTTTATCTGACCTCTTCAAAAGTGCAGGAACCTACTTGATGGAATGAATGTCCACCTGTACTCTGCGCATCCTTTATCATCTCTGATGCTGAAATGCGGACGAGAGGGTAAGCTCTCGATAGAAAAAGAGGTACCACGTCTCTCCTTACGACCAGAAACTAATGGTTCCCAGTGAATTTGCAGCTTTATATAATCTGAAAGTTCGTACTTTGAGGAAATGAAAGAGCACCTCTTGTAAGGGCAGGAAAATACTCATCTGTTTAAGGGAACCCGCGGCCAACCGCGGTAGGGATTTAACCCCACCTTCCCGATCGCCCGTCGAGTAGGGTAACCCGAGGCCCGGCCCTTGGCCTCCCGCGTCGGGCAGCGTGCGCGGCGGGGCGCACCGGGACCTCCGCACCGCGGCTCCAGCAGCCGCCCTCCGGGTTTCCGGAGGGAGTCGCGCTGCGCTCAGGGTGCACTCCCGTCCTCAGCGAGCAGCCCGCCCCCTGCCGGGCGGGGCGGACACGAGTCGCACCTTTCGGACCCTCGCGGAGCAAGCCGACCCGAATCCCGAGGCCCGGGCGGGGTTGGGGCCGGGTCCCCTGCTCACCGCTGCGGAGCCTGCTGCTATCGCCGGCCTTGTTGAGGGCGCTGCTGGAGCAGCCCATCGCGGGCAGAAAGGCGGCCTTGTGGACCAGCGCAGCCACCTGTCCCAACCCGGCGCGGGTGTCGGCCCGGAGCTCCGATCCCCCGCAAGCCGCCCCGGCCGCACCGCCGCTCCTCCAACTCTACCCGCCCGGCTCCGTCGGGTGCGGAGCGCAAGCGCACGGCGGAGCGCCGCGGTGGCGGTGCGCACCTGGGGAAGGTAGGCTGCCGCGCAGAGGTGGAAGGGGCCGGGGCGGGGGGGTCAGGGAGGGGCCTCGCCAGAGCGAGGAAGCAGGAGAGCACAGGGACAGGCAGCCAGGTGGGCAGAAGGTGGGGAGTACAGTCAAGGAGGAGAGGGAAAAGGCCTCAGTAGCAGGAATAGGGACGCTATCCCGGAGAGAGCGAAGGGCTGGGAGGGCTCATCCGAATCAACACTAAATAGCTGGGGAGGGGAGGAGGCGATTGTGGCCAGTGGCTATTGATTGGTAGACTAGCTTTGGATGGCAGTCTTATTCTTACATAACGTCAGTACTGTTACCACGAGGAAGTTTGCTGTTGATATACTATTTAATCCACCTCGTATTCAAGTTTGGTCAATTGTCCAATCCAGGACCACACATTACATTTAATTGTTATGCCTCTCTTTAGTTTGCTTTAATCTGAAGTAGTTCCCTCAGTCTTTCTTTGTCTTTCATGACCTTGACCTTTTTTTTTTAAGAGAATAGGCCATTTATTTTGTAGAATATTTCTCAATTTGGGTTTGTCCGGTGTTTCCTTATGATTGTTTTCAGGCAATGCAGTTTTGGCTGGAATGCAAGATGTTATGTTATCTGTGAATTCCCATCAAGAGCACATGATGTTGGGGCGCCTGGGTGGCTCAGTCGTTAAGCGGCTGCCTTTGGCTCGGGTCATGATCCCAGAGTCCTGGGATGGAGTCCCCCACATCAGGCTCCCTGCTCAGCGCCCTCTCCCACCCCCCCCACTTGTGTTCCTGCTCTCTCTGTCTCTATCAAATAAATAAATAAAGTCTTAAAAAAAGAGCACATGATGTCAGTTTGCTCAATTACTGGTGATGTTAACTTTGATCAGTTAGTTAAGGTAGTGTCTGCCAAGTTTGCCACCAAAACGTTACTATTTTACTCCTTGTAATTTATGGGGAGAGACTTTAAGACTAACATCCTATATCTCATCAAACTTTTATCTGCTGTTAGCCTACATTAATATTCTTGCTGGGATCAATTATTACTATGATGGTTATCAAATAGTGGTTTTCTAATTATATTATTCCTTCTACATTTGTTAGTTGGCATTCTACAGTAAGGGAGCACTTTCCCTTTTCCTCCATTTATTATTCATTTATTTACAGCAGTAAATACTCATGAATTCTTACGTTATTCAATGGGTCATGTTACCATTTGTGTTAGTTTTTTAGAGCTGCGATAACAAAGTACCACAGATGGCTTGACTTAAACAACAAAAACTTATTTCCTCGTAGTTCTGAGACTAGAAGTCAGAGAACAAGGTGTCAGTAGGGTTGGTTTCTTTTGAAGGCCTTTCCTTGGTTGGGATGGCAGTGTTCACCATATATCTTCACATGGTCTTCCCATAGTATAAGTATCTATGTCCTAGTCTCTTCTTACAAGGACACCAGTCATACTGGATTAGGGCCCACCCATATGACCTCATTTTACTTTAATTACCTCTTTAAAGGCCCTGTCTCCATAACAGCCATATTACAAACTATAGCGGTTAGGACTTCAACATATGAATGAGGAGGGCACAATTCAGATCCTTACACCTATTAATTTGGATGCTCAAATTGTCTAAAATTTGACATATTTCTCTATATGGGTCATGGGGGTACACAGCTATGGTCTTTATGGTGTGTTTAGAGGTCTCCCTCCCTCCCTTCCTTCTCTACCTCACTTCTCCTCCCCTTCCTACCCCTTCTCCTCTTTCTTCCCCCTCTTCCTCTCCCTCCTGCAGTGCAGACCTGACAGAGCCTGGGCTGCCCAGCAATCAATTCACAAATCCCTTCGAATGAAGAGAAGACTGGGTATCTTTGAGGAAGTACACTTTATAACATTACACATACGTATTATAACTTTCCTCCTAACCTTCTAATCAGGGTTACTGTGCCCCAAGGAAAGAGAAGTACTTTGAAAGTGGCTAAGGATTTGGCTGGATTCCAAGTCACTGAGCAAAATTACAGGATTAGCGCAAGGAAGTTTAAGGGGGAGAGGTACGTGGATGGACCTTTCAGAATAGGCCATAATTTGGGGAATATTTATATCTTATATAAATGCTATCAAAAGGCCTTCACAGGTTGGGCTGCCATAACAAAAATGCCATTAACTGGGTGGCTTAAATAACATATTTATTTCTCATAGTTCTGGAGCCTCGGAAGTCTAAGATCAAGGTACTGGCTAATTTGGTTTCTGGTGAGAACTCTTTCTGGCTTGCAGATGGCAGCCTTCTCACTGTGTCCTCACATGGGGTGGGGGTCGGGGGACTTCCTCTTCTTTTTTTTTTAAGATTTATTTATTTATGTTAGAGAGACAGAGGGCAAGAGAGAGCGAGTGGGGGGAGGGGCAGGGGGAGAAAATCTTCAAGCAGACTCTGCTGCTGAGTGTTGGGCTTGATGCGGGGCTTGATCCCATGACCCATGAGAGAGATCATGACCTGAGCTGAAACCAAGAGTCATATGCTCAACCAACGGAGCCACCCAGGCACCCCTGAGACTTCCTCTTCTTACAAGGCCACAGTCCTAACAGATTAGGGCCTCACCCTTATGACCTCATTTAACCCCAACTACCTCCTCAACCCTACCTCCCCACTGAATCACATTGGGGTAAGGGCTTCAACATATGAGTGGGGAAGGGAGGGGCCACAAGTCAGTCCACAGCAGGCTCCCACTTCAGAAGATGCTTTTTTTAAAGTTAAAGTCACATTTAATTTGATTTAGCTAGTGAAAGTTTTTCAAAATTCCATTCTTCCTCAAAAGAGATACAAAAACTCACAGATTAAATATAAACACTAACTTGAAATTCTCTGAATCTTAATGCTTTCATGCTAAACCAGGGCTTACTGGGCCCAGTTAAGTACCCACTTTTCCCCATCAACTAATTTTTAGGAGTTCACTGGGGTATCTTACTTTTCCTTGGAGATAATTTTGTCAGCCAAGCCATGGTCTCTTCCATTTTCTTCAGAGGAAGCATTTTATAATCAGGTGAACAATAATATCCATTGTCCTGTGGATGTTAGTCTTTTTCATGAGCCACCTCAATGCTTGCTCAACGGGCTCAGGAATAGGATGGCTCTAAGAACAGAGAAAGAAGACATACATGAGCTCAACTGCATGTTCCTCCACTTAACATGGTTTACCTGGCTGAGGGCCCAGTTTGCCAGTAGCACTAAGAGTGACCAACTATAAGCCCCCGAAATGGTACCTATACCTTGAAGGGCCGATCAGCCACTTCCTGAATGAGTGATAAGACCTCTTTGGAAACAGAAAGAGTGATTGAACCTCTTTGGTATTTTTTCCTTATTTTAATATACATTGGATTAGATTTGCTTTTCTTGCACATCAGGATAGTATCTTCAAGACATTACACACCAAGACACTACATTCAGTATTGTATCTTATCAAATAACTCACTTTACTATGAGACAAGTAAGGTAATAGGTTAATTTCTATGTGATTTACTGGCCTTTTCATCTACCTCCACATCCAGAAGAAGCTAAACCTATAGGATGATGGAGGGGCAAATTAAACACTCAGTTATGGCACCAGCCAAGAGAAAACATCTTTGACGGTTAGGGTGCTGCCCTATGGTTTGCAGAGTATGTTTCGAACCAGTGACTAATAAATGGGACTGCTTCTTCCATGACCATATACACAGATCTGGGTCTTGCTCTCCAGGCTTCTTATTCATTTGGTGAACTACAACCTAATTTTCCTTTTATGCTTAACTGAGCTAGTTTGTTTCTGTTGCTTACAACTTAATTATCTAGACTAATATACAATACTTACCCTACTTCCCCTCTCCCTGACCACTCTCCTTCTTAGCAATTACCTGTCCTGTCTTATTCCTTCAGTCTTATCTTGATAATACCTGAATATAACTGATACTGTCATTTTAAATGCTGATAGTACTTTGATGTGTTATATCTTGAAGGCATGGTCATAAATCTTTTCACTTCCTTTATCATTTTTCTTCAACATACTCATGTTTTGATGTTGTCCCAAATTTGCATTTATTATTTCTCCATTAACTAATCAGTAACATTTTCTGATCAGCATGACATAGAGTGTTACATTATTAAGGTCCAGTTAAAAGCAAAAAAATTGGTTTTAGCCTGTGTATCACACCTTTATTAAGGATAAAAGTACACGTACATGGCAAGCTTTTCAAATTATTGAAAATAATATGTAAAATGTCATATTATAGACACTTAGAAACATAGGAATCCCATTTATACTAAAATTTTAAAAACTGACTCTAAGAAATATAAAATAACCCGAAGACAAACATTTATAGACATCACTCTACGTTCCAAGTGTCACTCCTTCACAGTAAAATAGTGAATGAAGTACTCTGGGTTCTTTGTATCCAAGAGTATTTAAAAAACATATGCTCCTTGGATGGAAAAATGGTTTTAAAAAAAAGGAGAAAGCATTTCTCTGGCCTATTTTTAATCCAGTGCAGTCTGGAGCATTCCTAGTCTGAAAAGAGAGGGGCATAGGAGAAATATTTTGGATTCCTTATTATTGTCCTCTAATGGTTCAGAATTCTTGTATCGGGGTATGTGTTTAGTTAGTTGAAAGGTGACCAACATTCATTAGGTTTACAAGATATTTTCACTTAGATTCACCGTCCCTTCCTCTCTTCACCAGATTTCTGAACATGTATAATGTCCAGGGTGACTTAAGAATGTGAAGGTTGAGTTAAACAAATAGACTTCTAAATTACAGTTGATCCTTGAACACTGATTTGAACTGGTAGGGTCCACTTATACACGGATTTTTTTTCCGGTACAGTACAGTAATGTACTTTCTCTTACGATTTTCTTAGTAATGTTTTCTTTTGTCTTGTTTGCTTTATCATAGAGTATATAATACATAGAATATAAAAAATGTGTTGGGATGCCTGGGTGGCTCAGTCGGTTAAGCATCCGCCTTCAGCTCAGGTCATGATCCCGGGGTCCTGGGATCGAGTCCTGAGCAGGGAGCCCGCTTCTCTGTCTGCCTGTCAGTCCCCCTGCTTGTGCTCTCTCTCTGACAAATAAATAAAATCTTTAAAAAATAAAAAGTGTTAATTGACCGTTTATGTTATCGATAAGGATGTTCTGGTCAGCAGTAAGCTATTAGTAGTTAAGTCTTTGAGGAGTCAAAAGTTATACATGGATTTTTGAAATGCATGGGGGGTCAGTGCCTCTAGCCTCTGAGTTGTTCAAGGGTCAACTGTACTAATGGGCCGCTTCCTAATCTGGACAGTGAATAACTAATAGCTGATGATAATGAATATGATAGTTTTAACTGCTTAACAATAAGGGATGGGCCAGTGTACTGAACCAATGAATACCAGATGAACTTCTTAGTATTTGCTCTAACAGGGAATGCAGCCTGTCACTTTTAATTCCCATAGCAAGTATAAACCAAAAGCACAATGAATGTAGGTGCCTGCAGAGTTCTCAGAAACTTGGAGCAGCAATTTTGGTGAATGAAAACCAAAGCCTTGTGTTAACTCTGTTCTATCACATTTACCTGTTGATATTTTTTCAAAATCACTCTAAAATGCTACCAACTGATACCCAGAATAAACAAAATAATATCTAGATGGCAAAATCCCTTCTTAAAGCATATATATTTCCCAACTTTTTAGTATGAAGATTTTCAAACTCAAAAAAGTTTAATAGTACAACCACCACTTATATACCCTCCACTTTAAATTCAACAGTTGTTAACACTTTGCTGCATTTGCTCTACCTACCTGTTTACCTTCATTTATTTTAGATTTTATTTACATTTATTTTAGCGATTCAAAAATAAGTTGCAGATAATCATGACACTTCATCCATATATACTTCAACATACATCTCTTTGGAATAAGGACATGACTTAAAGCAGTTACTTTTAATAATAGTAAGAGTAATCTTTTAACACAGGGGTCAGCAAACTATGGCCTGCAGGCCAAATCTCGCCAGCCACTTGATTCTGTAAATGTTTTATTGGAACACAGCTGTTATATATTGCCCGTGGCTGCTTTTGTGCTATGGCAGAACTGCGTTGTTGCCAGAGAACATATGGCCCCAAAGGCCTTAAGTATTTATTCTTTGGCTCTATAGAAAAAGTATGCCAATTCCTGCTCTACTAAATACAAGTGTCGAAAATTTTATAAAATCTTCTTGAGTCAAAAGATAGGACTGTCATTTTTGCATGCTGTTTCTTCCCCTCGTATATATAGGTTTTGTAATGTTGTGAAAGACTTTAGGTGTGGGCAGGCGGCTGTGGTAGGAAGGTTGAAGAGATGGGAGTTGGACTGATGAAGAGAACTAATATTCACCGCACATTTGTTCTGTACAAGGCCCAGTGCTAGATGCTTTATACACCATTACGTTTACTGGGATCCTCACAACAATACTATGAGGTAGACCTATTATTCTAGTTTTCTGATGAAGAAACTGAGGCTTAGGGAATTTAGACAATTTGCCCCAAGTCAAGCAGATATTAAATAGAAAAACCAAGAACCTAAGTCTGTCTCCAAAGAGATACAGCAAAATCAGTTAAGATTCTCTAAGAAGAATTCTCAAACATTCTGTGGTACATTTCATACATAAAATAAGTGCTTTGGGCTTCTCTGGCTTCCAGTACAAAACCCTATTAAGATCGTTGGGATCTTTAAAGTATAGCGAGGACACATATAGTAAGAACCAGAAACTTGTTATCGTATAGCGAAAAGCACCCCAGGAAAGTCTTATCAAGTACTTTAATCATTTAATCTCCAAAATGGGGATAATATCTACCCTGATCACTTTGAGAGAAAGTATTAAAAAGCTCTGAAAATATACGGCTCAATATAAAAGTATAAGGCTTCATTATTTAGTTTTTGTCTTTACCTAAGCAGGCATGCCTCAAACCCAACTTGGCTATCTCATTCTTTAGTTTTTTGTGTTTATTTGAAAGTAACCTTTACCCCCAGCATAGGCCTTAAACTCAGGACCCCAAGATCAAGAGTTGCATGTTGTACCAACGGAGCCAGCCAGGTGCCCCTCATTCTTTAGTTCTTTACTTCTCAAATTCTAGTATTTATAAGAATCCCCGAAGCTGCATATTAAACTGAGATTCCTATGCTCCACCAGAGATTTCTTCTACATACCTGGGTGGGGTCCAAGAGTCAGAATGCAAGGTGATTATCAGGTGATCTGGGAGCCATACTTTCAGAAATACTGCTTTCAGATATAACTGGTGTTTCGCAAGACCTATTTAAAGTCACCACTTTATTATTAAAAAGGAACTTTACATAACAATGCATGCTGTAAAATAATTCAAGTAGTACTGAAATACATAAGGTAAAAAAATGTCTTCTCATCACCCACTCTCCTCATACCTCATCCAGTGGTGAGTTTTGACGATTAGCTTTCCAGACTTGAATTTTCTATGCATATACAAACA
Organism: Eumetopias jubatus; assembly: GCF_037043125.1. Lineage (NCBI taxonomy): Eukaryota > Metazoa > Chordata > Mammalia > Carnivora > Otariidae > Eumetopias > Eumetopias jubatus. The sequence continues at coordinate 146,066,917 of NW_028274810.1, forward strand.
CATACATTAAGAATGATGAGCATTTGATGTTGTTTCTAATTTCTTTTGCTGTTAAAGATAATGCTGAAATAAATATCCTTGTTCACATGACTTTGAGAAACTGTTTCTGTAGGATATATTCCTAAAAGTTGACATACGATGACGGCTTACTACCTACTGGTCCAATTTTACACTTTTTGGGTACTAGTGGGAGACGCTCTGTGCTCGCTATTTTTAATGATCCGTCACTGGACATTTATATCAGGGCCCAACGTTCACAACAAAAAGATCTGTCAAAGAGATCTGTTTATTGCTCTATGAAGATTCGGCTTACAAGGTTACGCTAACACCGCCACTAAAGAGGTGAGTTTAGGGAAGTCAGCGCGGGCCGGCAACTTGGGCGAGGGCAGGGCAGGGCGCACAGTTGCTTCGGCCCGCGTGGAAGTGACGCGGAAGGGTAGACCCAGGAGCTGAGGCGCACTGGAGTCCCCTCCAAGAGCCACGGCTTCAGGATAGATGAGCTCCGCCGCACACAGACCGTGGTCCAGCCGCCGCCGCCCCTTCTCACCGTCCCTCCCGCCTCTCTCAGTCGGCTTCTCCAACTCCCGCCCGGTTCAACGTTCCCCGGTTCCTCAGTTCGCAGCTCGGAGCAACAGACTAACACAACTTTAAGGCCCGCAGCAAGAGTAAGGGTACAGGGCTGCCACCGTTCTAACCAGCCATACAAACAGCAGCAGCCAGCGGCCCTCCTCTCCTTGCCCCTCCCCTTCCGCTTGCGGCTTACTTCCGGTTCCGGCGTCCAGGCTTTGCGGTGAAGAGCTTTGCATTGTGGGAACTCTTTCCTTTCTGTCTCCCGGCCATTTTGGCGGCTGGTTTTAGGTGAGTGGGCTTTGCGGGGCCGACGTTTAGGCAGCGCGGGGATCCCGGCGCGTTGCTGTTTGGAGCTGCGATCCTAAACTTCCTGTCCTGTCCTCTGTATGTTCTAGGTTGGGGCCGTCCCGCATCTAAGGCAGGAAGATGGTGGCCGCAAAGAAGACGGTGAGTGAAACGCTCCAGGGCTGGAAGCCGATTCACGTGGAGGACTGAGTCTCGGCCCGGGGCGGGCAGATCTGAGCACACTGGGGAGACAGCATGCCCACTGGCATGGAGGGGCCCGAGAGGAAACCGAGTGGTCCTCTCAGTGACTTAGGATCCTAGACTTGGGAGGTTTATTAAAGGGCTCGACTTCCAGAAAGCTGGATGCTGTTTTGAGATGGTTAAAAAAAAAAAAAAAAAAGGCCTTAAAATCCGTGTTAAATGTTTGCTTTGTAGAAAAAGTCGCTGGAGTCGATCAACTCCAGGCTCCAGCTTGTTATGAAAAGTGGAAAGTACGTCCTGGGGTACAAGCAGACTCTGAAAATGATCAGACATGGCAAAGCGAAACTGGTCATCCTCGCCAACAACTGCCCAGCCTTGAGGTAATCGAAGGAACCTTGAGGATGTGTGTCGCCCACTGTATATTGATCGGAGTGAACACCCATGAGTGTTACCATGGGCAGTCTGGGTAGTACGAACTCGGTTTTACGTAAAATTTGTTTTACAAGCGAGCATTTGGAGAAGAATTTACGGTTTCTTCTGTGGTGGTTGGGGCTGACGGCCCCGGCCCCCCATCATGTTCTCTTATTGTGTAAGCTCATCTTTGGGAAAAATGTGTGGCAGAGGGGTAAAAACCACAGAACATCAAAGTTGGAGGGAAGCACAGACACGTTACTTGTTTCACCATGTGTTTTGTGTCCTGCCGTTTGGGTCATTTCTTTAAAATACTTCATTTTTCGAACTCGTTTTAGTGTAGAAAAGCTAAGATAAGAAAAGTTCAGGCTGGCCGTGGAGCTGCAGGTTCCTAATTCCCCAGGTTTTTGCTTGACTTCACGGTTTTGAAATTGAACTTAGTATGGAAAATAAGGTAAAGAAACTTGGACTGTGCAGAATATAAGCAGCGTGATCAGCCCCTCCAGCACATTGATTTTTCTGTGGTAATGCATAGCCTGCTCACAGGATTTTGTATAGGGTACCTGTACGTAATTGGTTTTCCTGGAGTGCTCCGTCCTCCATCCCATCCCATGGTATGGTCTTCAAGCCTATCTTCTATGGCAGTGCTTCTCAAACGTGAATGTGCACAGTTGCTGGTAATCTTGTTAAATGCGGGTTCTGATTTCATGGGTTTGGGTAGGGACCTGATATTAATTCATTTTTGACAAGCACTCAAATAACTGCTGGTCTGTGGATCATATTTTGAGTAGTGGTACTGTTCTGTTAGGACTCCCTTCAGAAGGATTTGTAAAACCTTTAATGTCCATCTACTCAATTGACACAGAAATGTTAGCTCTGTGTAAGTAATACTCCCCATCTAGGATTCAGAGCACCAGACAGAGAAATAGCTTATCTTTTAAAGATAACATGGGTTTGGATCCTGGAACCTCCACTTACTCTAATGTGCCTGAATGTCTTCATTAGTTTAAAAAGAAAAAAAAAAGGAATATATACTACTTAAGAGGTTGTTGTGGAATTATATAACATAAAGTGTCTGGTGACTAGTAATTGCTAAGTAAATACTTTGATTTCACATCCTCCTCTCTTTTCCATGAGCATAGTTATAGTCTTAAACATAGATAGTCAGAAGATGACTTGGTGATTGTCCCATTTCATATAAGGGATCAAAGGGAAGGATGGTTTGTATTGGCTAATGGATGTGGTACTTTTTTTAAAGAGTAACAACTGGTTTAGTTACTGTTGGAAAGCCTTACCAACATTAAAACTAATGACAAAAGTAGTAACATTTTATCTGTCAGTCACTTGTTATGGTATTTATTTATTTGTCTTTTGGTTTCTGAAGGAAATCTGAAATAGAATACTATGCCATGTTGGCCAAAACTGGTGTCCATCACTACAGTGGCAATAATATTGAATTGGGCACAGCATGTGGGAAATACTACAGAGTATGCACACTGGCTATCATTGATCCAGGTATGTTTTTTAAGTCCTAGAATAATTTTTTTTCCTTTATAATACAATTACAGGTATTCTTCGCTATACCAATGTCTATGGTTCCTAGGTTCAGATATTGAGAATTTGGATAGAGCAAGGGATATCCTGTAGTTTTATTTCACAGAGAATTGATAATGAGTATCAGTACATTGTAATAGTTCTTGTTATAAGTGAATTTTTTTTACTTTGAAATGAATTTTGTTTGAAGCACTTAAATAATTTAGGACCTTGGTAAAGGTGAAGTTATAAAGGTGGAGAGTAATCAGGTGAAATAGTGGAAGAGAGGAGTCCTTATTGGCTGCCTAAGAACAGATAGGTAAAATTAAGTTGAGAAGAAGTGCCTACAAATACAGATCATGTTATATTTTGAACTTAGGAGTTTTTAATTCATAAAATACCGCGAATATTCTCGCTGTTCTGATTTTGTAATAATCAGGGCAGGCTAAACATTCGCTATATTAAGACCATGCATGTGTCCCCAGACCTAGTTCTTTCCCTAGGTCTGGTTTTAACAATGCCGGTGATAAACCAAGTCTGATTATATGATGTATCATACATGGGAAGTGCCTGTGACTCAGTATCTGATTATCCTTGAGAAATGACCTCAAAGCTAGTGTCACAACCTTTGAAGATAGCCATTGCTAATTTGATGATTACCAGTTGTAATTAAATGAATTGTAAAACTGTTGTGTTTTATTTTCTAGGTGATTCTGATATCATTCGAAGCATGCCAGAACAGACTGGTGAAAAGTAAATCACGCATAATTTTTCTTTAATAAAACTGGCCACAGCTTGCACTGTATTCATTGCAGTTTTTTTCTTTATATCTTTTTGTTTCCATACACTTTCCTGAAGATAGGATTTGAGAGGATGAGGCAGTTAGATGTGGTGGCAAGACTTTTGAGTTAAGAGCTGTGTGTCCCAGTTTCTGTTTTCCTTTTTGTAAAGGGAGTGCAGAGTTCCTTTCCTCTACTAGATTTTTAAAAGATTCCAGTCTTTTAAAATTGTTGATCCTGTTGGCGTATTATATTTGAGTATGTTTGAGAGGCAGCAAAGATCAATACCCAGAATTTAACCAGAATTACAATCCCAGCCTAAATCTACAAGTCTGATTAGCAGAGAGGATTAAATGAAATACGTATTCCCCTCCCAAAATTTTGTGTGTCTGAAAAGTTCTATTGAACTTTAATAAAGAAGGATTTTTCCTAAGGGTGTGTAGTGGTTGAAGTAGAAGATCTGTACTTGGAGCACTTCAGAAGAATCCCAGATCTTCAGTAAGTGCTAAGTCCACAGTTGACCAAAGTTTGTTTTATATCATTTTATTCCTAGAAGATAAGATACACTGTAAAGTCTATTTAGCATTCAGATTTTTGGGAAACTGCATACCATGTCTCTCAGATATGTCTGATGGGAACCCTTTTCCCAAATCTGTTACTTCCTTTGGGACATTTCCAGGAGTTACTTGGGGAAAAATACTGATTTAGATATATCCTGATTTAGAGAGTCAAATGTTGCTGGTAGAGTATAGATACCTGTGCTGGGCTCTCGGGCTGCAACAGTGTCAGAAATAACCATGTCTTTTGGACTTAAGATCTTATTCAGCTCTCAGGCAGTTTTGGATAGGAGATGAGTGAGACATAATAGGAGATGAGGATGCCATCAGTATACTGTATGGAATGTCAGTGTCCAGTATTTACTGAACTTGGAGTCACAAGACTCCTTTTTAATCACTATGGAACAACCACAGATGGGTCAAATTCCCAGTTTTTTAGGTAAGGGAATAGGTTAATACTGCATGATTTTAGTTTGTGTCTGAAGTTAATCTGAGGTTGTAGATATAATTTGAAGAATAGCTGTTACCAACTGGTTTTCTTACTGGTTGTTCAGTTACTCAGTATTTTATCAGTTTGGGAGCACTACTGACATTTTTTCATGGGACAATTCTTTGTTGTGGAGGACTGGATATACTGCAGGTTATTTCTCATGGTTTTCCATGTTGTAATGATTCCCCCAAATGTTACCCCACGTTTTCAAAGTAGCATCTCCTGGTTAAGAGCCACAGAGATATGAAAATCTGTTAAATGTTCTAAAGTGCTCATATTTTCATATCCAGAGACTTGTGCCCAAGGTGTTTTAAAATGCTTAAAATTTGTCCTTGAAAAGAATTGCTTGCTGGTCTCTGATGCTATTAGTCTGTTCCATAGTTGTTAGAAATGTTTGTCTTTGGGTTAAGGAAGTTTGTGTGCTTACTTTCTACTTACTTGGTAAATTTTGCCTTTCAAATTGAGCTTGCAGCGATATGGGTTAATTTTGGATTGTTTTTCCCTCCAGGTTGACTTGTTACAATTTAATTTCTTAAGGGGTGGTCCCTGAAGAACACAATATTGCAGGTACCAGTGTAGCATTTCTTTGTAATGGTTCTGTTGCAGCACTTTTGGCTGCAGGCATTTTGGAATGATGGTTTCTGGGAAATAATTTTGTGATTTCTAGGGGCTGCTTTGTGGTGATAATATGCTATAAGGTCATTCAGCTTTTGCCTTTGTGCTTTTCGTGCACTCATTTAAGAATAAAGGAATTTAAAGTTCAGAGAAAAGGAGTTTAAAGCTTGTAGATGGGAAACCTCTCACTCATTCTGTCTTGGGACAGCTGTGATGAAGTGCTATTAAAATGCTGTCAGAATTAGAGAAAATACCACTGGCCAGGAAGATCTGGGGAGTCCTAAGTTTTAGGTATTTTTAAAATGTCATTTTCTGATTATAATCAAAGTAATGTGTTTGGCTGGGAATCTCTAATATGCGGGGGATTGCAGGAAATTCCAGCCAACTAGATTTATTCCATACTTGTACTGAGCTACCCGTTAGGTCTGGAGATAGAAATGTCCCAAAAAAGAGGCTGGTTATTGTGGAGTGTGTTAATTGCAATTGGTATGGTATCGTGGCAGGGGCAAAAGGTACGTGAAGAAACCAAACTCTAGGCTGGTCCTGAATGCAATTAGTTGGGCCTTTGGGAAGATCTGGTTCATGGAAAACAATTCTCTTTGCTTGCAAATCTTATTTCCAGCTGCCCCTTAACACTTGGGCTCCCCTTTTTGCAGTGGCATCTGGTTTCCTTCCCCCTTGCCCTCCTTTTCCAGGCCTACCCCTACATCCTCTTCTAGTCTAGATTGGGTGCCTCTGAGTTACCATAGAACTTTTATGGCATTAATCACACCTGTTTCTCACTAAGGTCCTAGAGGACAGACTCAACTTTATATCACGAGTTCAAACACCAGGGTGAATAATGACTTTTAGGGCTTAAACATTTACTTAATTCTCATTGATAATGCTTGTGGCTTTTCTAGGCCAGAATTTCATCTTCATCTTGTTGATAGTAGGTCTTGAACATCTATACATTTACTATAATTTACTACTTCCTACCTGTTTGCTTCAAAAGGTAATTTAGGAGTGGGAATCTGCCTAAGTACTTCACTTAGATAAGGTAAGCAAAGTATTCATTCATTCACTGAACATATATATAAATTACCGTCTTTGTGTCAGATATCATGGGCTGCTGAAGAATAAAAAGTGTCTAATGAGTATTTAAAATGATACTTTACTAAGTAATGTACACATTAACCCATTTAATCCTCTTGGCAATCCAGTGAGATAGTACTATTAGTCCCATTTGACAGATGAAGAAATCAAGGCTTGTAAAGGTCACCACAATAAACCTGAATGTAAAACCTTTACACCTAAGACATAACAGATAGCAAAACAAGGAAGAGGAGGAAGTATTTCAGATTTTAGACCATCTTCAAGTAAATATCTTAGATTAATATGTAAATTTGACTGATTGGTTAGAGGCCTTTGTTTCCTTTGAAGGCATTCTCCCCAAGATGAAGAACGTTGAAAACTCTATGATTAAATGTATTTAATGGCTAAAAATAAAGGGGTGGGGGGGTGCAGTCTAGAGCCACTAGAGGGAGCTGGGACTCAACAGAAAGTGAAGTACAATTGAGCCAAGGAAGCAATGCCTGAACTAGGAGTACCTCTCAGAAGGTAATGCCAACCCAAATCAGTGCTTACTAAAGCCTCTTCAGGATCAATTGGATGACTCAAATACAAATACAAACTGAAGGTTTAATACTTTAGATCACAACTCTTATATTTGGAGAGAATCATGATTTTCAGGTAAGATTGAAGCTTAAGAGATATTCTTCCCACTCTACCACACTGCCCTTTGGGAGAACTGTCTGATGAAAACACTCATCTTGAAATAGTTAAATATAAGCTTATTGAAGGTGTTCTGATTAAAAAGTATCATTTGGCCTCAAATACAGTAGCTTCCATGCAAAGGATGTCATTTTGGGGGTCTTCATTTTTGTTGTGAGATTTATTTTAGAGTGCATGAGCTGGGGAAGGGGGCAGAGGGAGAGTGAGTCCCCAAGCGGACTCCCTGCTAAGCACAGAGCCACACTAGTGGACCCCAAGATCACGGATCATGACCTGAGCTGAAACCAAGAGTCAGATGCCCCTACCTTTGGCTTTTAAAATTCATCTTTGAGTTTTACTGTCTATACATGTAGGTCTAGTGCCTTCCTTTTAAATGTATTTCTGAGGTAGGGACCACACCACAATTTTATCAGTTCCCTTTCTGATGATGATTTAGGTTATTTTCAATTTGTGACTTAGAAACTTAAGTGACATTCTTGTACGGGTCTCCTTGTGTGTATGTGCTAAAGTCCTCTAGTTAGATGCCTGTGAGGGCAGTTGCTAGAGTGCAGGCTTGTGTGCATTTTCAGTTTTACTAGGTATTGACAGATTATACTCCAAAGAGCATGCCCATTTGCATTCTCAGTAGTGTGTACAAGAGCCCCATTTTCTTCATCCTTGCCAACACTGTAGTCAGACACTAATTTTGCCAAGCTGATGGTTTTAACGTGTTTTCCAGATGGCCAGTGAGAGTCAACATCTTTTTTTTCAAATGCATATTGACCATTTCCCATATACACATACCTTGCATTCAAAGTTAACTAGGAATTTTAGGCAGAATACCATTCTCTGAAGTAGTGAATTTTAATATTGTATAAAAAAATCCAACTTGTTACACAAGTACATACGTTTTATGATTTTATGCATACATCCATATACATATATCAAGATAAAAGTCCAATACAAAAAAAATAGCTTTTTCTATAGCCAGTGTTCTACAGAAGTAAGACTGCAAACTATTTTGTAGTCAGATGAGATCGCAACACTCAAGGCAGGACAAGGCAAAAGCATATCATGTCCACAGTATGTTACAGAATATCTTGCATAGCTTGTCTTGTTCTCACTTGATGATCTCATTTTAGGGTTCTGAAGCACTTTTTCTCAAATTTAAACAAGTTAGTGTGTACTTTTCCCTTTGTGTTCTATAGCAAACCAGCTTTCTCAGTACTAGTTATGTTTTACTTTACAACTTTATAGACTTAACAATAGCCTGAGCTTTGGGGCCCAAGCCGCTTTCATTGTAACCCTTGATACAATGATGGACAAATACGTAGAGCATTTCGGATCTTCATCTGTATCTCAGCCGATTTTCCAGGGCTTCCATCCTTTGTGTCATTTCTTCTAGTGACTCTCAAATTAAGGAAGAGGAATCTGAATTGTCTATTTTTACATTCAAATACAACTTGATTTAGCTACATAAAAATCTGTCCTGAAAGATACAAGCCTTTGGATTTTCCCTTTTGGAAAAATTTTTAAACTCTGACTTGAAGGTTTATAGTAAGCCATTTAACACATGCTATCAAGACCATAAATCTCTTGGGGTGCCTGGGTGGCTCATCAGTTAAGTGTCAGCCTTTGGCTCAGGTCATGACCTCAGGTTCCTGGGATCAAGCCCCACGTCAAGCCCCACATTGGGCTCCCTGCTCAGTGGGGAGCTTGCTTCTCCCTCTCCCTCTGCCTACTGCTCCCCCTGCTTGTGCTCTCTCTCTCTCAAATAAATAAAATCTTAAAAAAAAAAAAAAAAGACTACAAATCTTTCAGGTTAAATTTTTTTTTCAGGTTAAATATTTTTTTAACAGAGAAATAGTTAAAATTATTTTTTGAAAGAGAATGTGTGCATGGGAGAAAGGGGCGGGGTGGGGGGAGAGGGAGAGAGAGAATCCCAAGCAGGCTCCACCTCTAGCACAGAGCCCGGGGTGGGGCCCGATCTCCCAACCCTCAGATCACGACCTGAGTCGAAATCGAGTCAGAGGCTTAACCAACGGAGCCACCCAGGTGCCCCAAAATTCTTAAACCTTTTTCTAATTCTACTCACACCTATCTTGCTTGTAAATTAGTTTGCCATAACATACCTTTAGAAGCCAGAAATGACAGTTTTGGGAATGTAGTGAAGAGAAGTATTGGGCCTTAATAAGAGATGATGTCACAAGAGAAAAGAGATGGGGCAGTTTTCACCTGGGAGGCCAGATAGGGCCAAAGGGTAGCAGCCTTGAAGACTTCTGACCTGTGCTCTTTTATCTATAACGTCCTTCGTCTTGGGAAGCAGAGCCTCAGAAATGGGGTGGGAAAAGGGAGAGGAGAGGGGCATTAGAACAAGCATCTGTTTTCATGTAAGCTCTGTAATACCCTCCACCAGTCCCCTTGGCAGAATGAGAGCCTGGATCCGTCACCTCCATTAACCACTGTCAGATTATTTTACTTAGGGGAGCATATTTCCAGCTTTCAGAAAGGGAGTTGCTACATCTGTTCCTTATGATAGAAACCCATTGGCACAGAGAGAGTTCGGAATTGAACCTTTTCCCCGAGGCTAGTTGATGGAGTTGAGGTAGATATGAGCCAGCGCTAGTAAGCTCACTGTAATTCAGAGTTCAGAGCAGCGGGCAGTTAGGGAAACACTGAATCCTAATTTCTCCATTATCTCAAAGCATTCCTTTTATGTGTAATATTGGTTTAATGAATCACTGGATTCTGCTGTCCCTTGATGGAATGTTTCATCTTAGAGTATTGATATAAAAGATCATTGCTGCCAAACAAACAAAAAACCCCAGTCCTCTAGAAACCACATGCTTACCAGCTATGGCTGCAATGTGGCTTGGGGCCAAAAGAAAGGTTTGGAATTTATTTTATTATTTTTTAATTTTCTTTTTTGAAGATTTTATTTATTTATTTGACAGAGAGACACAGGGAGAGAGGGAACACAAGCAGGGGGAGTGGGAGAGGGAGAAGCAGGCCTCCTGCGGAGCAGGGAGCCTGATGCGGGGCTCAATCCCAGGACCCTGAGATCATGACCTGAGCTGAAGGCAGACGCTTAACGACTGAGCCACCCAGGCGCCCCCAAAAGGTTTGGAATTTAGATGGCAGTTTGAAACTCATCATTCTACGTTCTTTGCCTAGACTTACTATACCTCTGATGGAGATCAGACCTGGTACATATCCTCCTTTTCTTCCCAGCAGAGAGGAAGTTAAATTTTAAATCTATTTTCTTCTTTACTTTGCATACTGACTGGCTGGCCTCACTGCTAAACCCCTAGAACAGCAGAGAGCAACCAAATGCTTGACCCAAGCTTGCCACGAAGCTTGGCTTGCCCTTGGCCTTCAAACACCTAGCAGGTTGCTTAAGAAAAAAGCCTTTCTAGGAGTTCACTACTCTTGGCTTTATGGAAATAACTTCATTTAAGACATACCCACAGGGACAGTATTTGTGAAGTCTGGTGAAATTCTTCGCATCACACACACAAGCATAGTATTAGGAAAGGATATAGCGTTGTGTTAACTTTCTCACTTCTTCATTTGCAAGGTTCTGGAACATGATAAGGTTTTCACATTTGCATTGATCGTGTTTTTCTTCCAAAGGACTTCCTGAGAAAGCACATGGAAAGTGTTCACTCACCTCTGTAACTCACCAGACTTCCCAGATGCGTAATAATAAGACTGAATCAGCATAGGGGAGAAACCAAAATGAAAGAAATGTTCAACTTTTTCCACGCAGCCAGATCCAGTAAATTCCAGGAGAGGGCTGCATGGGCTTCCAACACTGAGAGTTGCCGTTAGAGTGGACTGCAGTGAAGGCTACTCCAGTTTCTTTCAGTTAATTTTTCTAGTTCTCATTTCACTTAAGCCCTTCTCTTTTCCCCTTTCCCATCTCCTACTTCCTCCTTTCCTTTCCTCCCTGCAGCTGAGTCTGGTTGGCAAGCTAAGAGGCTGGTATCAAGCCACCTGGTAGCAATACTGTATTTGGAATTACCTGAAGATTTTGTTGAATGGAAAAGTTTTTGTGTGGATTGTGAAACATTGTCTTCTTCAAACAGATACCGGTGTTGCACTGCAAAATTAGAACAGGAAAGTAGGTCTCGGATATTTATGGTGACTGGCTCAGATTCTGTAAAGAGAAAGAAAACTGAAGTCAAACCTGCTTAACACAGTTGTGCTTATAACAAGCCATCAGCAGTCAGAGTAACGTACTTCGTATTCCTAGCTGTGGTACAAGCTTTACTTTGGGACATACTGTGGCAAAAGACTTGTCAGTAGAGAGAGGCTATTACCAAATATGGCTTAAAGTATAGAGTAAATGTTTCCTATCTGATTGAGGAAAAAAAGCCATAGTTAACATAATTCAAATCTTACTGACTTTCACATCTTTATGACTTTTGTCTGGGGGAAACCATGCTGGAAGCATCCACCAAAGGTTCTAGAAACACTGCTTTTTAAAAGTTACCTGTTGGCTTTTTAGAATTTTACCTGTTGGCTGGTGGCTCCTCTTCGGCAGTTCGCCTGCTGGGGAGTCCTGACTTCCATCAGAGTCTTCCAGAGCTGAGAGGGAAAAGATGACCAACCGGAGTGATAATTGTCTGCATGCATGTGTGTGCTTTAGGAAACTCCTCCCAGACCAGCTCCCCACCTACCTGGTCTCACCCAGGGTGTTTTGGTTTTATTTGGTAACACCAGTTTCAAAAAAGCAATTGGTTTCCAGGGTAATCCAAGACACCGCTAGGGCCATTCTCTAGTAAGAGAAACCTGGACCCCTTAAGTGCCTCTTAGTTAAGAATGCCCCCCTAGGGGTGCCTGGGTGGCTCAGTTGTTAAGCATCTGCCTTCGGCTCAGGTCATGGTCCCAGGGTCCTGGGATCGAGCCCCACATCAGGCTCCCTGCTCCGCAGGAAGCCTGCTTCTCCCCCTCCCGCTCCCCCTGCTTGTGTTCCCTCTCTCGCTGTGTCTCTCTCTGTCAAATAAATAAATAAATAATCTTTAAAAAAAAAAAAAAGAATGCCCCCCCTTAATGTCATGCCTAGAAGGTGGGGTGGGAGAAAGGTTCACGTTGACGAAGGACTAAAGCTGCAGGGACAACACCTCCATGAGGCATTTCAGCTTGAAGGAACCGGCCTAGAGGTGAAATCTCTCCTCGCATTAGAAGTTTGAAAGGCCTTCCCTCCCCATCCCCCTCCCTCATTGTTCTTTCCTGCAGAGGAGTAAAACACATCACTTCGCTTGGGGTTTGACTGGTGACTGAACCTGGGACAGGAGTAGGGAGCCGGGGCAGAGGTGCTCTATGTGAGCATCCTGGCCCAATGAGATTAGCATGGAGAGCTCTGGGACAGAACAAAATCTAGATTCTAAAGGGCAGGCTTGTGTTCTGTAAACAAAGCACTCTTTGCAGCCACGTGTTCCTTACATTTGAAAGGACTACCCTCCCTTTCCCCCCCAATTACAGGCATCTCCTGAAATCGCACCTCAGCTCTGTGACATGTATAATGTTTGTGTCTTAGTTAAACGATCGTTTCTATAGGGGTTTCGTGGGGATTAAGTATGCTGGTGTGTCAAAATCTTTATCACACTGCCGAGCCCAGAGTAAATGCTCATGCAGTGCTAGCTATTAATTTCGTCTTTTCTCTCTCCTGTTCCCCTTTTTGTGCATAGTGTTTGCAGGCATTACTGGCCCCGAGCACCAGGGAGGCGCTTTTCTGAGCACTTGGGAGGAATATGTTGAGAATTTCTCATCCAAGGGTTCATGCTGCCCTGTGTGAAGAGCTCTCCTCGAGGTTGGCTACAGTACCTTCACATATGCCCTTCTTTAGTTTTTCACTTATCTCTCCCATCGTGCTGAAGTCTTCGGCATAGAAGAGATGCTTGTCTGTGGGCTCAGAGGCAATCTCTTGTAGTTCTTCCTCAATAGCTTTTCCTACCCCAACAGCATACATAGTTATGCCTAAATTGCAGAGCAAATGAAGAACAAGGTAGTTAGAGCTGTGTTCCCAGGGTCTGGAAGTTGTGTGAACCGCACCTAAAGTCAGGTAGATGTTAGGTGGTGTGACTTGAAGGGTCCAGGTCAACCTCCCTTTATCTTTCTACCATTTTTATTTTGGCCCTGTGAACAAAAGAGGGGGTTCCAATAAGGGGAAGGTGAGGCATCTAGGGGAGGTTGGGAGCTAGACCACCAACCTGTTGCTCAGCTCTGGGCAAGGTCATTGAACAAACCTTCAACTTTTGCCTGAATTAGCCTTGGGGATAAAGTAGAAAAAAGCACCATCTTACTGCTTACTAAATGGGAATCTCTTCTGGGAGAATTCTAAGAAGCAGGTCAATTTTTATGACCTTCTAACCTAGTTTCTACTTCTCAAAGGTACAGGATAGGAACCTTTAACGATGGGGGGGTGGGTGCAGGTCAAGCTGCATTCTACCCACTTCTCTTGAAAGACAAAGCCTTATGAGGAGGTGCTGAGCTGAAAAGGAAAATCTGCAGACCACTGGAAATCCCCCATGTCAGAAAGAAAGAATAAACCCAAGTAACAACCTTAGATATCAACAGAGATATGAGATTGCTCCAAAAGCTTTTCTAAACAACAGAAGTCATTAGACTCCCTTCCTGCATATATGCTTCGCTTGAAAGTAAAACACAGTAAGAACTTAAATTCTCCTTCATTTTCAAAATTTTTTAGCACTGATAATCTTGTTCTGGCTAATTCATTAGGCTGGATTTTAAAAATACACATAAAAATGGCTCTTTAAGCCAAGGGGCAAGAGTTATGCCTTGTTCTAAGTCTGTGTAGGGTCAATAGGCAAGTTCAACATATTTGTCTGGGAGCCCAGTGACTTCATGCAAACTTCCTAAAAAGGATAACTACTATTTTAAGATTATATTAGCTATGTGTAGGGGTAATTAAATTCATCAGAGGATGTCACTTCAAGTAAATTTTGTTCATTTTGGAACCAAATAAACATCAGTTTCTTCTACCACCTGCTCTTGGGCTATTGGTGGAAATCTGAATGGGGGAAAGAGTAAGGTAGACCGATTTCAATGAAACAAATAAAAGGAGACAAGATACTTCCCTCAGTACACTTTAAAAATGCAGGCTAGGCGGGTTAATGGGTTTGATGTCAGCTCTCAAGCTGGTTTGGAAGCAAAAGAACTGGGTATGGCAGCCATTTTTACAGTCCACTCAGAGGATTCAGAACAGGACACTTTTGTGGCTACTATTCTATTGGGCTAGAGAAAAAGGTGTCAATAATGAGGTAAACAATATCAGTAAAACGGACTCCTTCACAAACAGTGAATGTCAGTGTGAGCCAGCCTTTCTGTGAGGAGGAATGGAGTTCACTAATGGGATTGCTAGTACTTTCTCTCCTTGTTCATTTACTCAGCAAGTATTAGTCACACATGGACTACATGCCAGGCCTGGTCTAGGCACTGGGCCCATAACATCTTAGACGAAGCCCTGGTCTGCATACCCTTTCCCCACTCATAGGACTTGCTAAAGCAATGTACCCTCTACAAGTTTTGAAGAAAGTAGCTTTCAAGCAAATTGCTTCAAAACCTCAGGTTCTCTCATTTCCCCAAGGAATCCAGTCACTTTGCCTTACTCTAGCTCTACCAACCATCCTAGCTTTTGGGTTTCCTTTTCTGAGGGCCATGCTCCCCTGCCACGGTCCGCATCTATGCACAACTAAAGTAACTTCCAGTCCTCCCCTCCCCCACATTATACACAAGTCAGGCAAACCTCAGAGAACAGGCTTTGCTTTCCTGAGTAACAACTTAGTCATAATCTCTTCCAACATTTTGACTTTCTCAAAAGCTAACTTTTGCCTCCTCCAACCACAAGGGTATTTGCTATCATAAAGCTATTGCGCTTTCAGAGTGTTCACCTGAAGCACTGGTTTAAAAAAAAAAAAAGTATCAGTAAAAGTTCTTCCCATCAAGCATCTATTTTTACCAAACTCTTCAGATCACTCGAAAGCAACCAGACCAGTGTTTGGGAACGGTTGTGTCTTCATCTGTGGTTAAAGAGCACGTGCAGAGTCGCTCCTCTCCACTGGAGGTCACTTGCTGGCCAGGAAATCGCCCGTGTGGTGGGTGTAGACTACCAACCAGCGCAGTCAGCGGGACTCATCCCTCCCAGGGCCAGTAACTCCCGCGGGGCCCTTTACGGCCTCTAGGTGGCAGTGCAGGAAAGGGGTATCCGCGCTTGACAGGCAGCCTCTCCCAAAGCTCAGAGACTCTCACCCATGGCCTGACCACCTCTGACCACCCAGTGAGTTTGAGAAACCTGACCCTTGAGTGACGTACACCACATCTCCATCCCTTATTACCATTGGCCTGGGCTTTACTGGCCCACTCTGAGACATCATCCTGAGCTCGTCCATCCGTGAACACGATGGCCACTCTGGGCACCCGTGTGGAGAGAGGTCTGGCCCCTTCTACTTGGGTGAAACTTCTCTCAAACATGTGTTTCAGGGCCAGCCCCGTCATGGAGCCCTTGCCCATGTATTTCATGTGGGCCACGGCCTTCTTCATGTCTTTGGCCGAGTTGAAGTTCCTCAGGGTAAACTCTGTGCGGACCTGCGTGGAGTACTGGAGCAGCCCCACTCGAGCGGCTTTGGGGGAAACCGCCAAGGAATCTATAATGCCAGCGACAAACTGCTTCACAATCTCAAAATTCTCTTCTCCGAGGCTCTTGGATCCATCGATCACAAAGACCAGGTCAATTGGGCCTTCAGTGCATCCTACAGGAAGGAAAGGAAAGTTGAGATGGTCAAATGACCAAAACTCACTTAGAGTAGAAGACAAGTATGCTTCAGTTGGAGGCAGAACCACTTTGGAGAACCACCTTGGTTCTTTAGAGAATACACAGGATGGACGGAAGGGGTTGGGAGAGTCACGAGTCACAATAATTTTCACATTTGCCTTTCTCGGTGGCTTGTTAAATTGATAAAAAGAGTATTTTTCACAAGCAAAATCACACAACAGAGGTACAGATTGTCAGGGAAACCGGGCCCACACTGTACTCTGGGTCACTGACAGCCAAGTCTGCGAGGGACTATGTGTAGAGTACCCTGTAGGGCCTGACAGCACCCAAAAGATTCCTACAACTTCACTCCAGGAGGGTGACATCACCCCAGTGGGGGCATTCTGACAGACGGCAGAGAAGGAAATTCTTAAATTCAGTTCAGTAATCATCTCTTCCAGAGAGCTTTCCTAGTCATCCATCTTGTATTTGTGACTCTCTGTGTACTCCTAACAACTACTAATTTATTCGACAAAAATTGGCTTCTGGAGCACCTGCTTCATGCAAGGCAGTAGGCACAGCAGGATTGCAATAGGGACCGAGGCAAAATCCCTGACTTGACGTTGCTTCCAGCCCCTCGGAGTCGGTTAGCCCAACACCCCGCACACTGGCTACCTGATTACATGCCCGTCTCTCTGCTCTGCTAGTTCCTCCTCAGCAAGGACCACGTCTCATTCGCTTCTGTGCCCCCAGACCTGGCACACACAAGTGGTTCAATAAATGCTTGTGGATGGAATAAGTGAAGGACGTGGTGTCCTTTAGGTAGCCTACCTGTAAGTACCCCACTGACCTATTCAAGCTTAGACATGAATCATCACTGCAAATTCTTTATCTATTCGGAAGCTCTTCAAGCAACTCAGACGGCTGACAGGAAGGCTCTGTGCCAATACTTAGGCAATCTGGGTGTGGACAGACTTTTCGTTATTTAGGGCTGTGTAAAAAAATGTACAGATTCCCAAATGAATGATCTCATTTCAAACAGCCTACACATGTGACATAATGCTCTCTTTTAGACATCAAGTAGCTGTCTAATTTTTGAAAGTGGAGCACAATGATATAAGCAAGTAAGGACACACAAAAGCCAAATTATTTCTGTGCGTGGCCCCCAAATAACATGCTAACGTGTGTGTGTGTGTGTGTGTGTGTGTGTGTGTGTGTGTGTGTGTGTGTGTGTGTCTTGTTGGGTTGAATTCTTCTCTCTCTCCATTAAGTACTTGTTCCTATTATTCAACTTATTGATTGTTTATTAGCAAAAGAGGAAAAGGCCAAGTCAGAGCCGCATTTACATTCAAAGCCTGTACTTGAATGAAAAAAATTAGACTCTCAGGCAGCATGTACATGGCTCTCCAGCAGATTGCAGAAATACTGGAATAATTGTCCAGCAGTAGGTCTGTTTTCTCCTCTTCCCCACACACTCTCTTCTTACAGAACAGAATCAGTCCTTGCAGCCTCTCTGCAGAGAGAGGCACAAAAGGCTTCTCGGGGAAATAAGGATGCTGGAGAGAGTGGAAGAATGTCAGCACAAGAAGGACCAGACTTCTGCTCTCAGGCCCAGGAAGAATGATAACTCCCTTGCTGGTTCCTTGTTTGCAGGAGGGTTGCTCCAACTGTACTTGGGCATTTTCTTTTTGTAGTTAAGGAGACCAGTGGGTCTGTGATTTGCCTTCAGAACTTCATTTTCACAGAGTTCCAGAATTTCAGGGTTGGAGAAGACCTTTAAAGGTCATTAGTACCGCCCTCCTTTTGCTTACGTCTTTGTAATATCCCTACCCAGGAGCCATTCGGCCTGGCCCCGAACGCCCCTCCTGATGGACAGCTCATCACCTCGCCAGTAAAGCCCCATCTCTGGACATCTCTGCTGTTGCTGGTTACAAGAGCTACCATTTGTCAAGCAGTTGGTATGTGCCAGCATTGAGCTAAGCCCCTTTAAATACATGGTCTCCTTTATTCCTCATGATGATTCTGTGAGGCGTTATCCTCATATTATAGATGAAGAAACTGAGACTCAGAGAGTTAAATAATTTGTCCAAGGTCACACAGGTATTATGAATCGGGGTTGAAGTCCAGGTCTGTCTGACCCGAAGTTCATGATCTTAACTAACGAATTACACAGCTTCCCTGAAAGTGTCTTTGTCCTCATGCTGAGCTGCAGTTTCTCCCTACTGTTCCTTCCTTCCCCAGGGGTGTCATATAAATCACTAATGAAGTGACTGTCACTTTGGTATTGGAATGGCACCTCAAGTCTTTTTCTACAAAGATCCCCAATTTCTTCCTTTATTTTTCACTTGACATCGTACCGAACTTCCTAAATCTTGCTTGTCATTATCCTTTTCCTTAAAATATTTTTTCTAAAAAACAATGCATGCACATGGAACAGAATTTAAACATCACAAAAGT